>NW_026902090.1:4062500-5262500 GCF_033783945.1 Neopsephotus bourkii | reverse complement strand
GTTCACATAGCTGCAGCCTTAAAACCTGCTGGGCATGACCGCCTGCAGACACAGCAGATTTCCATCTGTCTTCATCATCAAGCTGTGGCTGTCAATCCCACCGGCTTCACGGGAAACCCTGGTGTTACCAACCAGCTTAGCCTACTGTGCACACGCCATGCAGCAATGAACCATAAAATCATTGTTTTTACAAGGGCAGTGGATTTAAAATTGCCTGACCCCGCCAGTTCAAGAAATAGAAGGCTATCGGACTGAGAGAAATATGTGTGTAAACAGATAAAACTATGAGCACCAGCATCTTGGGATGTACCTGACCCCTGAACCTACAACATATAGAAAAGCACAGAAAAGAAAAGGCATTTTGTACGTCTCAGAGGGTGATATATACAAGAACTGCCCTTGGAGGAGCAGTTCACTGCGTGATCTCTATGGCCAGCAGTGGCAGCAGCATCGTCTGTGGGTACAGAGAGACAACAGGTGGGAGAAGCAGACGAGACAAGTTTTCTTTTAGGTGTATGAAGTTTGTATTTCATTCATGCTATTTGTGAAATGGAATAACATCAGCAAGTAGTCATGAGGCCGCAAGTTAGGAAATTACATCATATATTTGGCAATAACTGCAGGATATAAATAACCTGGAACATCAAACCTTTCACAGAAATAGACGCAAAAAGGGATTCACTTGCCCGTGGGCAATTTGCAGCGTGTAACATTTACGCGCTGATGGGCAAGCTGTTTTTAGCTTCCCAGGAGTCGAGACAGACCTAGCAGAACTGGATTGCACATTCCCACAAGAAGGGCAGCAGGTGATTGTTACAAGCTGCAGAGCATAGCAAAGGAGTTGATTCGGTGCACTGAAATAGCACAAATCCAAGAAAATGTAAGGAACTTGTGTCTTTCTCTCCAGTTCCCCATTCAAAGGAATTATAGGAAGATAAATAATTCTGAGTGCTATAACTTAGGATAAGTAAATCTCATCAGAAATTCTCTGTGGCCAACCTTACAATAGAAACAGTATACCTCTTCGTTTTGGGTTATTTTAAACCTATTTGTGAGTAGCTCAACCCCTAAATCCCAATCCTGCAGAGGTAAAAGCATGGGAATAGTTTTATTCCCACAAACTGTCTTACACACCCTTGTTGGAGCAGATGTGCAATCATGCTTTTCACTGCTTCACAGTGGAGTATGTGTGACCCAAATTAAATTAAACTGATTCTATACAAACAAACATCTACTGTGTCTTCTGCTTTTATAACATAATGTCTTAGCTCTTGTGGATAAAGACAGGCATGGATTACCAAGACCCACAGGGCACTGGACCATACTCCTGTCAACAACTACGGGCAATCTCTACCATTTGTTAAAAGGGACAGCATAGATGCCCTTCTCCTGGGCACTGGATGAACACAGCATCAACCTAGCAGCTACAAAGTCTTCAGAATAAAAAGTATGAGTAGACCAACCTGTCTGTTAGGCCAAACACTTTGGTGAATCTTAATTCATAATGGAGAATGTAAATGAAACAAAATCACTGTTTGGAAGTACTCCCAGCACTTCCCCACACTGAGTTTTAGAAACTTTCCTTCTCCCTTCCCACTCCCACCAGAGGGTAAGCATCAGCCTCAGTGTGTGCCTGAAAAAAGTTGAGACTGAATGTCACCTCACCCCTTCTGCAAACAATCTTGCTTGCATGGAGATAGAGGACTTTCCAGTAAAATAATAAATACATCCCGCCTTAGTGCCCACCAGCTATGAAAAAGCACAGAGATTTTAGTCAGTACTACACAGAACTAATTCTTCCTGTTCCACTCCACAGTACTCCCAAGTGAGGTCTCACGAGAGCAGAGCAGATGGGCAGGATCACCTCCTTCGACCTGCTGGTCACGCTCCTTTTCATGCAGCCCAGGATACGGTTGGCTTTCTGGGCTGCAAGCACACACTGAAGCCAGCTCATGTTCATTTTCTCATCGATCAGCACCCCCAAGTCCTTCTCCGCAGGGCTGCTCTGAATCTCTTCTCTGCCCAGCCTGTAGCTGTGCCTGGGATTGCTCCAACTCAGGTGTAGGACCTTGCACTTGTCATGGTTAAACTCCATAAGGCTGGCATCAGCCCACCTCGCAAGCGTGTCAAGGTCCCTCTGGATGGCATTCCTTCCCTCCAGCGTATCAACCGAACCACACAGCTTGGTGTCATCGGCAAACTCGCTGAGGGCGCACTCATTCCCACTGTCCATGTCAGTGACAAAGATGTTGAACAAGACCGGTCCCAACACTGATCCCTGAGGGACACCACTCGTTACTGGTCTCCAGATGGACATTGAGCCATTGACCACAGCTGTTTATGTGTGCCCATCCAGCCAGTTCTTTATCCATCTTCCACAAGTTAAATAAATAGTGCTCAGAAGCAAAGGTTTTCATTGTTCATTTAAGCTTATCTAGATACTGACTGAAACAATGCACAAGCAAATAACTGCAATTTCCAGAAACCATATGCATAAGTTCTAGGATTTCTAATAGTTAATTGGAATCATGATCACATAAAAATAACTGTGCTGCAGCATAAAAATAATCTAAACACTGAGAAGCAATTGACAGCAAACAGCAATCTTGCTGATTGGGATATTACAGATATTGCAGAGAAACTGCTTCGTTGCTTCTAGCATTGCCATAATTCTAGGATACAAACATAAACAAATCTTTAGTGTTACCCATCAGCCTTCACACACGGCTGCTGTAATCACTCCTCTCTCACACTTTTCTTATTTCCCATAATGACTTTAGCTATTTTGATCTTCCCCTCTTATTCTCTCTTGCAGTTCAGAAAGTAAAACACAAATGCTATTGAAGTACAGAAACCCTTAAAGTAGATTTCACAGGGGTTAGGGGCTATTTTTAGCCCAGAGATGCACTGAAGTGTTTACTAGCTTGAACATAGGTCATAAAGTCTGCATTTGTCATTACCAAAGACCACCTGCAGTTTAGATAATTTATTAGCAGCAGCAACTGTTTATTAGTGCCCAACAGGCAAATAAATTTAACCCTTCCCTATCAGTCATAAAGGTCCTGAGCAAACACTACAGCAGTGACCTTTGTGGTGCCTCTCGGGAATGTCTTTTAATCCTTGTGCCGACAGAAACATAGAGAGGAATTGCTGACATCAGAGTTACAAGCTTTCCATGCTGCTCAGGTCTTCCAGTGGGAAGTGCGAATTAGACATGCAGAGCCAAACCCCCCCAGGAAACCTCTCAGAGACAGCAGATAATGTATCTGGAAAATCAAACAAGCCCATCTGCAGAAGATGGTGGAACGAAGCCAAGAACCCAGACCTGAGAACTGGATACGTTACTGAATATCCACCACTGCACGTTTATCAATTTCACTATAATTTCACCTCAAATTAGCCCTGCAAATAATTGTCGGTCCCTGTGGAATATTCAGATAGAAAATGCCAAGCCATTTATTTTGTCCAGCATTTTCATGTATCTCTTCTACTGCTTTTATTACCTATTCTGTTTGAATCAGTTTCCTGTTGTGTCATCATCTCTATCCTGCAAACTCATGAAGAACTTCTAGCAAAGTCTCGTGGCCCACCTCTCCCTTGCTGATTGCTTTTGATAGGACGCTGAAGGAAGCTGTAAAGGACAAGAAGATCTCAATTCAATAGGCTTGAGCAGCCACAAGGATTTGATCACAGGTAGTGATTTACAGGATCAGGACTCAATTGCTCTATGATGGTTCCTTCATTCTCTACTAAACAGTGACTGCATTTCAGCCCAGAAAAGCTGCTCTACAGCTCAGTCTAGTAATCATAGAAAGGATGGAGGAAGGAATTTCATGTTCACTCTGCAGAGCTCCTCCTCCCACAGCCTCCTGAGCTATATAGGGCCAGAGCAATTCAAAGATCTCAGCTGCAACACAGCGATGGATGCAGAGGCAGTGCCTCTCTCAAGCAGGGAGCTCCTGCCTGCATCACCTGAGAGGAAAAATGACCAGTCAGAAACTTCATATCTTAAATGCCTGCAAGAAAAAGCCCATTAGTTCAGATCACACAATATAGGCTGTGCTTTTTCATAGAGGCACACTGCTTTGAATAGCAAGCTGACGCATTCTGCGTTGGTTTTTTTCTTGTAAATGATTTCATTTCTGTGCCAAAACCAGCACGTTATAATAATCTTGTCCTGCAATGGAACACATGAGAAAGCATTTATTACATGTATTCACATACATATGTACCTCTCAAAGTAATCTGATATTTACACATATTAGCTTGGACAATAAATACATTACTAGCTCACTGTCTGCCTCTTCTATGAAGATTCCAGTTCTCTACTCCTTGGCAAGCACTTAGGATTGTGCAACAACATCATAATGCACCATTCTCCCATACTTTTGTGCTGTGGAGGTCTTATGCCAGGTGTCAAGTTTGTTTCAAGAAACCCCATCTTTTAAGTGAAGTTTTAGACTGTTGCATTCAATTGCTTATTGACACAGTTAAGTATCTACAAAATCCATGTTCTTCTTCAACTGAAGAAGACTTTGAAAACTAAGATTTATTCACAATTCTAGAATTAACTTACATTATTGAGCCACACAGATCCCAAACTTCAGCCTGGTTGCACAAGTGATTTAGAAAAATACATGTAACTGAAATTAAGGATGCCAGATTTACTGCTGGGATACGCTGCTGCGTTTCCACTGATCTCCATAGCATTAGTTAAGAGCGAAGGTCATTTTGCATTCCAGCACGCTTGAACAACTGGCTGAAGAGCAACGCCATGAGCTCTGGAGGGCTTCTGAATACTAAGAGAGCACAGGAGAGGTGAACAAGGGCAAGATGTCATTGACACCTGGAGGCACATCCTTACGAAAGAGCAGGGTAACTCATAGGAAAGACTGAGGTAACAGGCTCTCAGAGATCTGATTCATCAAGAGAAAAAGTAGGGCATTTGAAGCTAATTTTGGTAGAACTTACTGATTGCTGCAACCACTATTTAATCAACATAATTAATTTCATTCATTACAATGAATATTCACTCTCTGATAAACAAACCTTCTGTCGTATTTGTGAACAACGACCAGTTCTTCAGAGGGAGGCTAAAGCCTCACAGCCCTCCAATCAACATGGTAAAACACATCAAGGCAACCAATAGTAAGAAACTGAAACTGGCTACTATTCGTCTCTTTGGACTACCCAGCTCTCAGGATGTCTGGGAGACTAAAACCCCTTTTGGCAATAAGATCTTTGTATGGGTAGGGTAATTTGTATCTCTTGAACATCAGATTCCTGCCTCTGTTGTCCCCTAAACTCATTTTCGTGCTTTCAGTTTTGCTCTACTAAAGTTGAAGGGAGTCCCACACTATGCAGGTGAACACAGAGCTCCTGCTGCTTTTGGGGTGTGATGAGAACAGTACTGCTAAACCTACAAGTTCATATAAAAACCCCAAACCAACAGTAAAATCTGCTGAAATAAAAGCTTCCATAGCAGAAGGATGCTGTATTTTGGGTACAACACAACGTGCTGTAACACGATAGCAGAAGATCCCCAAACTCAGAAGGTTTATTCTCTAGTGCAATGAGGCCCCAAATTTGGGGGCAGCACAAGAAAAACTACTGATTTTAGAGTCCTCAGAAAACTAAACACCCAGAAAAGTGGAGTTCTCCAGCTCATGTACAGCAGGGCTCAGGCATAATACACAGGGATTATACAGTGGGCTCACAATACTCCTTCTCAAGATTAGTGTAAGATTTCCTTCTTAGATAATGTAACAATGCCATGAGTCCCATTTCATCTAGTCATCAATATCTTTCTGCACTACCATTAATACATACCTAATTTTCTGGGAAGACAGCCCATTAGGTTTTGGTGTAACCCCTTTTTCCCACACAGGCTTGTTGCAGAACTTCCCGGCTGATGTATCCACCAGGGAATGAAACACAGACTTTATCTGACGTTCCTACAGTGCTGCCCCGGAGCAGATGCTCCAGCACAGGTTTGTCAAGAGGGGGTAAGAGGAATGTCACAGCTTCTGCTAGTCTATGTAGGGACATTTATCAAAGAGGCAGCTGGTGTAAGATAGCTGTGTTCTCATCCCTGATGCAGCAAAAGGGGCGTCAACAACGTTTTTAAGTAATTCAGCTGAAGCTTATTTTCCAAAATACAGCAGACTGAGGATTTCATTCCCCCAGCTGATGAAGTTGTTGGTGAAACAGCATCAGAGACAGCATTGTCCTCCGTCTCAGTCTCCACATGTGCCAGCAGGTATTTCCATTAGACACACTGCTCACAAAGCACCCAGACAAGAGACCAGAATCATGGTTTAGTGCCCCAATATAATATTAGGCTGTGTCCTTCAAGAAACAGGAGTCTGTATTCTTGAGGCTGAGGAAGCTTCTCCCCGACTCTGCTAGGGCTGAAACATCTGGGGTATCTCACTTTAATAAGCAGTGGAAAAATTAAACATGTAAAAAGTAACCCATCAGCTTGCAGAGTAGAAGAGAATCACATTTTTCACCTCAAAATGCAATGGGGGGACAGAAAGTTGCACAAACATTAATGACACTTCAGAATGCAGTCCCTTGGTTGTGAACAAGAAACTGCACCTTTTCTCTAGCAATAAACAACTGCAACTCACGCAAGAAAAGGAATAAAATCTACATGAGAAAATAAGCAGCAGAGGAAGTTAGTCTGTAAAGGCTTCATTCCTAAGATACTTATGTATCTGGCACGGGTCAAGCACCAGAAATGACGCACAAAGGCTAAGGGCTGTGATGAGCATCCATGCCACCACAGCTCTGGAATGCTGCAGTGTATGTTTAAAGCAAGCCCCTCTGAGAATTGCAGTTTCCACATGGCGTGGTGCACACATGGTGCATAGTGCAGCATTATCTGAGGAGTGGATCTGAACATGGAAAACATCTGCATCTCCTCCTGTTTGCACGGCTACAATTTCTCCTTCACAAGGGAATTAGGTGCCCCATCTGCATTACAGCAAACGCTAGCCAACACACACTTTTCCTCTGGAAGAGAGTTCTCTCTAAGGACAAAAGCTGCTTTGAGAGCTGAACTTGAAGCTATTCTGCTTGCAGTGTACTTCAGTGACATTAAAAACAGAAAGAAAAATCAGCTCTGCTGCAGTTTTTCTGAGTGTTAGTTTATTAATTTAATATTTGCCTTTTTTTCCATGAGTTTTCCTTGTTGGAAAGCCACCAGAAGGTGAACAAACCTGATCATACGTATATGCATGACAGCCCTGACAAAAATAACACTGAACCAACACACAGGCACCCGCAGGACGTATGTATGTGGGTTTACCCATTTTGCCGTGCATGACTTGGCTGTGTAATACATATTTTATATCAGCTTCTGCCCCGACTTTGTTCACATCAAACCCTTGTAAGAAGATCAACGAGCTCTTAGGAGGATATGAAATTACTGCCACAACTGAACCCACATAAGCCATGGCTTAATTCAGCCAAGTGTCCTTAGCTGCCCACCTTCCTAGAGCCTTTCCAGCTTCCATGAGATTTCTGGAAAGCAAGAGACCAATATTTAAGAGTCAGCAACAGTTTAGTTACAGTTTCACACTATTTACTTCTATTTATCCTTTTTCCCCCTGTAAGGTTTCCATGTGACAGAAGAGTCATTTGCAACTGATCCTGAAATACATGTCTTTGCATACACTACCCACTACAGTGCAGCATAGAGGTATTTCAAGCTAGCTTAAAATAAACTGGCTTGAGCACAAGAAATGGGTCTAGATGTAACAACACAGAGCTCTGCCATAGCTTCATCTGTCCCAGCAGGGACCAAAAGCAATTGCACAGCTTGCTGATATGTTAGGCTGGGATCAGTGCCCACCTCTGAGCTCAGATTTGTGTGCAGGCTCTTTGAGCATCATTCCATCTTTGAGCAGGAATTTTATTCCATTTGAACAGCACTTCCACAGAGGAAGCTTAGACTCCTGCTACCCGTATCCTCACTGCACAGCCTCTTGTCACCAGCCCTTGCAGCAACACCCACAGCAACATCAAACAGGCAAATGAGCTGTGCCACATACCGCAACAGCAGCTGGGGCATCCGCAGACAGCCGGAGCTTAAATCCTTCCCTTGTAACCCTATGGAGACCCAGCAGGCATCCTGCATTGCTGCCACATTGAGCAGGGGGCATAGGATCTTTAAAAGTAAGGAATAGAGTTTTCAAGCACCTAAAAGGTGATTTACAACTAAGAGAGAAGGTGAAATGGAAGAGAAAAAACACATGCTTTTTCTCCTCATCTGTATGGCACAGGAAAATGCCTTCTTCGGAAGGTCCTGCTAGATAGAAAAATTTTAACAACTGGAAAAACAACCAAATGATGGCCTATGGAACAATGAAAAACAAAAGGATTTACAAATTAGTCTAATAATTTTAAATTAAAATAAAATAAAAAAAAATGTTGTAAAATATCCAACACCCTCTCCTTTTTGGCCATTGGCAACAAATGTTCTTAAAACTGCAAAAATCAAAGAAAGAGGATCACACATGATTATGTAGGAAGAAAGTATTTAAACCCCTTAGAGTCAGAGTTAGAAGACAAAATGTTTAATACACTTCCAAAGACCAAGTGTGTATTCAATCATTCACCAAGTTTAGCTCTTCCTAGATTCAGGGATCCATTTCCTTGCAGTTTTAAAGCCCTTCCTAAACATCCCCTCTACACCATCTCCTAAACAAATGATGCACTTGTATGCATAATTGGATACAAGGAGGAAATTCCTTCCTGTTAGGGTGGTGAGGCACTGGAATGGGCTGCCCAAGGAAGTTGTGAATGCTGCATCCCTGGCAGTGCTCAAGGCCAGGCTGGACGAGGCCTTGGGTGATATGGTTTAGTGTGAGGTGTCCCTGCCCATGGGAGGGGGGTTGGAACTTGATGATCTTAAGGTCCTTTCCAACCCTAACTATCCTATGATTCTATGATAATGTGCATCTTATGATCTGCTAGACCAGAATTTCCTGAAGTGTGTTCATGAAGAGACCGTAGGGAAGAGGATTTCTTTCCACATGCAGGACCTAATTCAATTCTCAGTTGCTTCTGTATTTTTGTATTTTTTATGCTTCACTTCCATTTCCATTCCCTCCCTCCCCCACCCAAGAAAGGAATTTCAAAATACAAAGGGTAAGTCCAGGAAAAACTTGCAATTTATTACAGCGGCTTACTTGAAAGAACAAACAGCCGCAATGGATTCATGTATTTCCTTTCCCACAGCTTTTTCACTTAAACCATAACTGTGCGTATTTACTGCAGCTCTTCCATCTGCCAGGGGCATTGTGCCGATACATCCTGCGCACAGGCTGCAGGGAACGACAGCGAGGAGACAGGTCCCACCACTGCTCTCAGACTTTGTGATTAATACGGCATGAAGCCTAGTGAAAAGCCACGCTTAGGGACACTGCTATGAACAGTGACCCAAATCCTTCTTATTCCAGCTGTTTAGCCTGATCGTGAGTCAAGTCTTTCAAAACAGAAAATGCTTACAAACAAAAGCCAAACCAGACTGTTGTTACAAGCTTTAGGCAAGGGCTATTATCAGATTCATTATTTATTATCTCGGCTGAGAAAGTTGGGGCTGTTCAGCTTGGAGAAGAGAAGGCTGCGTGGAGACCTCATAACAGCCTTCCAGTATCTGAAGGGGGCCTATAGGGATGCTGGGGAGGGACTCTTCATTAAGGACTGTAGTGATAGGACAAGGGGTAACGGGTTAAAACTTAAACAGGGGAAGTTTAGATTGGATATAAGGAGGAAATTCTTTCCTGTTAGGGTGGTGAGGCACTGGAATGGGTTATCCAGGGAGGTTGTGAATGCTTCATCCCTGTCACTGTTCAAGGCCAGGTTGGACGAGGCCTTGGGTAATATGGGTTAGAGCGAGGTGTCCCTGCCCATGGCAGGGCAGTTGGAACTGAATGATCTTAAGGTCCTTTCCAACCCTAACTATTCTATGATTCTATGATTTGCTCTTTTCTTACAAGAAGCCCTGCATAGCCTGTGTAGGGAAAGAACTGGCTAGTGTAGGTGTTCGTGTTTTCTTTATGAAAAGCAGCACAACCAAGGAGGAAACACCTTTTTACAAGGTCAAATTGAGTCCACATCACTGTGAGAGTTTATCCTTTGAACCTGATCCTTTCAGCAGGAATATATATAGACACCCACACATTTGACTATATGGGAAGTGTTACTGATAGGTAAGTTATGTAAATGACACAACATAAAATGATACAACCTTTAAACTTATTCTTGGAGTCCAATGGTTTCTGGAAGAGATCAACCAGCCACATTGTCACTCCAGTGGCCCAAAGTGATATACCCACTGATTGGAGTGACGGCAGAGTAATTCTACCAACGGCTTGGTGACCTCTTTGCAAACCTCTCTCCAGCCTAACACCAGCCTCAATAAACCTGGTGCCTCCCAAAATTGAAATAGGTATATAAAAGCTTATAAGTTACTTCCACATACTGAACTTCCAGAAAATGAGATGTTTCTCTTCCTGTTTGGGATGGCAGCTCAGGTTTTGAGTGGGTTATTTCTCAGATGACACTCTTCATTACTCATAAGCAAATTGACTACAATTCTAACACTGACTTCAGAAGTCCAGTTGTTTCAGCAGAGGTTTCATTCCCCTTTCATATTTCCTTTCTCTCTAACACTTTTACATGAGTTATGGAGAACTCCCAATTGCAACTGGCCAAATAGGCAAAATCAAACAGAAACATGGCTATTTCAGCATCTTGAGAAGGCCACTGAAACCCACACATAAATGCTGGTTGTCTAGAAAGCTGAAGAAAAGAGGTCCTCAGTCTACTGGGAAACACAACCAGCCTGGCCACCAAGTTTCTAATGATGTATCAAACAGCAGCAACACAGCCAGGAATGGATAAAGTAAACCAAAGTAGCTCCCACACAACTGAGAACATTGACTCCTTCAAGAGGTTAAAGTAACACAGTCTCCCTTTGCCAAGACCAATAACCAGGCATTGTGATACAGACGTTTATTAACTGGGTATCCAAATCAGACCTCTAAGTTTGCTGTGCAGGAGTCATCAAAACCACCCAAACTTAGTGACTTCCAACCAGGGTTTGCACTTAAAACCACAGCCTGAACAGCCAGCCTTTCCCTATCCCCTTGAAGGACCCATGCAGGTGCCTTTTCCTTACAGTTGACTATTATCATTAATGACCCAAATCAATACTCTTCATGCTCATGTAAGAAACCCATATTGCAAGCTTTCTTAACTCTCTTGCTATAAAACTCATTCATTTACATGTTAGTACAAAGAAGATTCCAATGTGCAGCACACTAGTCTCATCTGTCATCAAGCTGTGAAAGAAAAAGTCTACTGGTCTTAACAGGCTAGGAGGTAATAAAATGACTTTTTGTTGAGAGTGTCAGATAACATGGCGATCTCATCAAGGAATCTCATAAGAAATATCACCCATTGCTGTTCATAAACACAAGCCTGGTTTGGCTATATTCAATTACAAGCAAAGAAGGGTAATTAAGCAGTTCATGATATGGAATCACTAAAGCATGTGCAATCTTATTTATGTTCTCTGCACCTGTGTTTTCTATGGTTGAAATGATAATACTGATCTTTTAAACTGCACCTAGGGAATATTCTGGGTCATTTACATAAGAGAGAGGAACATGTTCTATTTTTAATCAATATGTAAATGAAAAAGGATGTAAGACATTGTAAAGCCTTACCAGTAGCCAAATATATATTAGCAAATTACTCTTACATTGTTTATCATTATCAAGGCAACCCAAGTATTCCCAGAACTAGTCTGTGTGCCCAGTTCACTTGTTGGTGTTATTCTTCTTGTTCACTCTCTCCATGTTTATTATCTTCTCGGTTGTGCTCCAACTCCCATTATTTAATTCACAGTATTATGGGAACCTCTTGTAGCTCATCTTTCAAACCGGACTGTAAGCGTAATCCACCACTGCATTTTCCAACGCTCGGAGCAACGAAACCACACAATCCTTGCTAAAGCCCTCTAATCCTTAACAAAGTCTTTGAGGTACAGGCGACCACTCCTGCTAGATCTGCACAGCGCCTATGGGAACAGCACAGGGATCTCTCAGCTCCGGCACAATGCAAGCCCTAGCGATACCAAGGGCGACAACTCTGGCTCCAAGGCTGTCGACACAGCCACCACACAGTCCTCATGCATGAAGTCCCCAGCCTGTGGCCAGGTGGGTAATTCAACAGGTTTAGTGCAATTGCTCAGTCCTTTCCTAGCACTAACTGCTCCTGCTGTTTGACTGTTCAGGCTGTTCCTGCCCAAAACACTGTGGGAAAGTCAACGTCCTCATGCTTTTAGTTAGCTATTACATTTTTAATTAGTTATTGCAGTAGAATGGTAGATTATTGCATTGTCTGTAATTTCATCCTCTCTATATTCCAGTCTTTACTCTTCAACAGATCTTACAGGACTTACCAGATATTTCCCAGGTATTTTTGTTTTGCAAGTCCCTTAAAAGTACTTGAAAACAAAGCACCAAGAATAAGTTTGGATATAAATATTAATACTAATACAAACTCTATCTTTAAAAAAAAGCCGGCTAGGTTCAAGCCTCCTAAATTCATCTCCAAAAACAACAGAAAAATCACCACATAGAGAAGAAAGATTATATGAGATGTATGTGTTTAAACAATAAACTTATGACATATGCGACTGCTCTGTATTTGCACTCCATTCTAAAGGGTACAAGTAACACACTGCAGTGGTTTTGTGTGGAGCTTTTTCCTAAGCTAAAAGAACAAAACTGGCTGCACAAGGGGTAGGTACAGCTATACAACTGAAGGAAAATTAAACTCCTTTCAAGATAGTTAAATGCATGCAAAAGAAAATGTTTCTATCCCTTACAATTTTAAAATGCAACGTTAAAAACACTGTATAGTTAAACAGAATCATTAAATTGGCTTCTGAATTATAATATATGGATTAATGGTAATTAATGATCTTTATGTAATACACCTTTTATAGAACCCCCCCCAAATCTAATGCAAAACACACCAAAGAATTGTCTGACTAACATGAAATGCTCATATTGTTCAACCGCTGCGGTCCTGACATTTAACTATAACATCAAAATGCCTTTGCATTCGTTCCCTGGACAGCACAGAACGCTGCTGAGCTCAGGGGCAATTACAAGAACATTTACTTCATTGCCAGCATTAATCTGAATATATTCACTTCAAAGGAACAGAAATTGTTTAACATTTCAACTGCTCGCACATATTGACTAAATGCCTCTTTCAAGAGATTGTTTTATCTTTACCCCCATTCAATGGCCCCTCATCCTTGCTGTACTTCTGTTAGACTGCGCCTCTTAGAATCATACCGAAATACACTTTAAAATGACTTTGAAAATATTTGACTGAAAAGGATTTTAAAAGCATCAATTTAAACCAGGTGTTAATATTTTTAAAAAGTGATTTACTTTTAGAGCATTCACACAGAATGAGAAGGCTTTTAAAGAGGACGTTTTTACTGTAACAACCAGCACTGAAGGGATTTTCACTGTCCTTTTTTCCTACAAGCCAACAGTGTCGCAGCAACTCAAACCTCTCAGAACACCAATACAGAAACACCAATACCGCTGCTGAAGAGATTGTCAGCAGTGTCAGCAATGTAGTGTTATTCTAAAAGTTACAGCAACTAGGAGACTTCCTCCCAGATACTTAGAAAAACTTCTGTTATGTACAGGGTTTTTAGTTATAACAGTTACTCTCTTTTTTCTTTCCCTTTTTCCTTGCTAGCTGGTATTTTACTTCACAGAACAAGCAGCGCATTCCCAGTTTTAGGTTATGGGGGATTACACAGCATTAAGACTGTCAGAAGTAAGAGCAAAGGCAAACTGAGCCAGATTAACACAAATGCTCTGTTGCCAGAATTTTCCTCCCAGTTTCATGAGTTTTTCTCATTTAAAATATTCTCTATTCCTTAAATTTAAGAGTATTCTTTAAACAATCTTATCATTGCCTTTATTTGAGCTTATGAAGTAGATATGTTCAGTGCTATAATTTCAGTATTCCTCAGACTTCTCTGTTACGAAGCATGCAACCAACTCAGCTGACACTTTAGTGTAGTTTGTGGTAATTTAAAGATTTTCTTTTAAGACTACATATATGAAAAAGATTAAATTAAACATTCATCCTTCGTAACTGAAGATGACTTCCGAAACAGTCAGATTTTAAAACCTGGAGCAAATCATTCAGACTTGTACTTGAGAAACACAGCAAAATCCCAGCTGACCGAAAAAGCCATAAGCATTGTTAACATTTGGGATTTACCATAACAACGAAACAACATGCTCAGTTTCCTTTCAATCTGTACTGCATATCCTCAATATGCAGGTTTTTTTCCAATATTAAAAGCATTAAACACAAGTGGACAAATTGTTATTATATTCTAGCATAAATGATGAGGGGGTGAATACAAAACAGAGTCATCTCCTCACCTACTAGTTTCAAGAACACATTACTACAAATACGGCTGGCAAACTTTCCACATTTCAGAGTTTGCCAGAAAACTCTGAAATTCCAGAAATAAAGATGACTGTAACAATATTTCTTATTAGAACTGCTTCCTAAATGATATTGTAACACCCATTCTGAAGCAGATTCTTTATTTTTATATTCATTCTACACTTCTTAATATGCAGCTAATTATGCCACTGATTTAAACAAACAATCTGTGAAATAGAAAGCAAAGCTTTTATTAGTTGCCCAGACAAGACTGTTATTGTTATTCCTGAAGTCTAGAAGTGTTAGAGCCAGGACATGGTAACTTGTTATTACTTCCTTACTGCAAAGGAAACAAACAGTAGAAACTCAACAAATCTTTTCCAGGTGATAGGAAACCTAAGACAGCTTTAATCAACTTAAACTCACTACTCATTTGAAATTGTCAACAGCATTCACCAACAGCATATTTAACTGAAAATGAAGGCAAATAATTAATATGAAGAAATATAGAAAGAATTTTCCCTTCACAAACTGTCCACCCAAGTATTTCTTTTTATTAGCTAACCAATTATCTGAGTAACTGCTGAATTACATTCTGTTAAAAGCTGACTGATGACATGACGTACTCGGGCTGTTTTCACTGCATTGATCAGAGGAAAAACAGTCAGGCTCTACTAAAAATGCACAAGTGTTTTTTAAAGACACTTTTGAGCACAGAAGGCATTTCCCTTAACAAACCTGGCTGTGTGCTTGTTGGATATTCACCCAAGTGCAATCAAGTTAAACAAAAAGCAATTAACAAAAATTAAGGCATAATTTTGATGCATTTGCTTACAGAATTCGGAGTGGATAATGAAATACACTAAAAACTACTCAAAGGGGTTGTTTTGTTGTTTGTGAAACAAACCAAATATCGCCCAGAATTTATTTGTTGAAATAATTGTACGTTTTCCCAAAGGAGGACTGAGTTCAGATTTTAGGGTCCAGATCCTCCAGTGGAAAATCTGCCCCAGCACTAAGCTCCCACACAACACGGGAACTCGGTCCCTAAAGGCATTTAGTCTATCAGAAATCAGCTCCAGTGATTAGCTTCCAATGCCGGGTATAGTCATTCCAGGTGTTCTCAAAGTCATGCTAGCGTCACAGATGGAGAGGATTTCTACCCTTCCCCACATCCTGTTTCAAAAAGCAGATGCGGGGGCTCCCTGGGACCCTGACAGACAACTCTTTGTTCCCACTCGACTGGAGAGCGTCCAAGCATTCTCGCTACAGAAAACGGGGTTTCTGTGTCCCAGTTGTGCTACGAAGGAAAAAAATCCCTAATTCCATGGGCTTTTTAGGAGGCACTTTTCAACGACAGTGGCCAAGATTATCTGCACCTCCACAGGTTCATCAGTTCGTTTATTTTAACGTTATTTTTGGTTTGCTTTTTCTCTCAAGTCCCAAAATGTACGTGAACAAATGTCCATGAACATAACAGCTCTAAGATTTAACACCCATCGATGAGAATTAATCGGGCTTGGGCTTCAAATTCTCCCACATCAGTTATCATAACACAGTACTTGAAATCACTAACTGAACATAATAAGATTGTTTTCCTGCTCAGCAAAGCCAAGATTCCTATTCTTTCGTCAGTCATTTTATTGAGAAATACGGTATTTACACATTCTTTGGGCTGTTTAACAAAGGTTAACACTCGACTTTAACATCTATTTTGCTTCGATACCAGAAAGCATGTGGAGGATTTCCTGGCACATTTCCTTAAGGAAAGGCTAAGAGAAAGAGCTAATTCTAAAAAGGAAGTTTTTAAGCTCCAGCAGGATCAACGAATAACAAACAGAAACCCCCAAACCAATGCCTTTGGCAACTTTGCTTGTAACTGCAATTCAAAGAGCATCAAACAGGAGCCTCTAAAATATTAATTTTTGGTACAAACTCACTGTGATAAATCATGAAGATACAGAAAGGAATAGAAAATGTATTCACGTGTTCCTGGAAGAGTTCATGCTCGCTGCTGCTCTTTGGGCATATTAAAATGGAAAGTGTTTATTGGCATAAAAGAATTTCAAAAAACAATAGATCAGCTTTATTCCTGTAATGTATAGGCACTGAGTAAAAACATACATGTAAAGAACTGTTCCAGAGCTAATTATTCTTAAGGAAGATAATTCCTTCCTGATATATTGTGCAAATGAGTAATCTGCAGCTTAAGCTCGTTCACAGGTTTGCTTTCAGCGCTGTATGCACCACGTCACTGCCACTGCTGAAGAGTTTAGCTCGTGGTTTAGCTACTCCAATCTTCGGACATACAACACACTGCATCAGCAATGAGATTATTGTATTTTCTTTGCTGCTCCATTTACTGGGAAACGTTATACTCAAACCATATTGAAGATCAGCAATAAAATCCGCTGAAAAGCAATTTCCATAGCTCTCAATCCAGCTAAAACACAAGTAGAAAAATACGTGTCGCTGGTTTGGAAAACTCCAAGTGAAAGGACAGCAAAATACAACTGAAGCAATCTATAATGTTCAGGATTGACCTGTATTACCTGTTTGATACGTGAAGAGTCTGCAAGCTGGGTTTGGGGAAATTTAGAAAGTCCCCATGACAAATATTAGCATAGGAAATACCAACACGTTGCAGATGTTAAGACATTTCTACTACCAGGTAGAACATTTGGGCTTTTTTAATCCTTGAACATCAATGGATTAAAGAAGAAATCCCAACTCTCTAACTGGAGAGATTGAGTGGATCTGGTTGGGACCAAAGCAGCTCATTCTGTACTGTAGTCCTTTTTCCTTCTTTTTTTCCTCTCTAAGCTTTTTCCCTTTCTTTTTGTGACAGTTTCAAGACAGGTGAATGAAACTAAAAAAGATAAACACTTCCATATGGCAGCTGTATAGACCTCTAACCAGAAACCACAATTAACTGTAAAACAGATTGTATAATTTTTAACAGGTAAACATTTCCATATCTACGTACTAGGAGTAACTGAGGATTAATCTACACATAAAATCCACAGGATCCTCCTTCAGAGCAGCTAAATTTATAATTTTTATAGAAGACTTTAACATGTCTATGTATCTGGAATTACGAACTCCTAGGACAAAGAGTGACTTTGGATTTTTTAGTTAACACAACAACTATGAGCACATGTATTTAACACAGCAGTGACACTCATGGGAATGACTGCAACAGAAAGAATTTATCAAATCCATAATAAGGACTATCCACTGTCAATATTTCTGAAAGAATATGAAGATCTTTGTCACTACAGGAAAAAAAGGCATCATTAAACTATGATTTATTCTGTGGTGTAAGTTAATTCCTGTTTTTCACCTGAGACTGTAACTGAGAAATTATTCTGATAGAAATAAGAAGTACAATACCAAGGAATATCTGTTCAGCTCTTCTACTTTTTAATCTTACTCAATACCAACATGTAGCACTTCTTCCCATTCATCACAGAAATATTCCTAGTCAGATTAGCATTAGTCAGATTTCATAAAACTCTTTCCAGTCATTTTAAATCAGTTCACACAAAACCCCATGAGACTAATATAGCAGATAACGAACATTTAGACATACAGCAGTTAGCACAGTGAAGATGTCCAGGGAAGACCTTACAAATGAGTTACTGGACTGTGTGAACTGTCACTGCAATGACCACGCTCTCTCTGATTAAGAATTTATATGGGAAGATGAAAGAATTAGTTTTTCTTTGTTCAAAGCAGCATTTCCTCCTCATACAGAGATTTGCATCCATTGCCTAATAAGATTATATAGATGCAGGTGTTAAATACTAGTTTTCGACAGGCTTCTTTAACACAAATTCAAATACATATTATTTGTGACCTGAATGTTGTTTTCAGGTATAATTCACCACCATTGCCGATTACATGACAACTGTTCATGTCAGTAGGCATGCAAACAAACGGCACAAAAGACTCTCAGTAACCACTGTGAAGAGAGAAAACTCCATATTTTCCCTAAGGAAAATATTTTCCTGCAATACATTTTTCATGGTCTGGTTAAGTCGAAGAGACAGAGGCAACTAAATGGTTATTAATAAGCACGTTTTTATACAACCTGACTAAAAGAAAGAGCATTCATTTTTGTTAGCACAAAAATTCATGCATTTACACTTCCTCCTTCCAATTCCTGCTTAAATTTTACAAATATGCCTTTAGACAGGGAACCATTTATCACTTAAATGCCTATACTGAGTAAATTGTTCCTTCTCTTTCTCTTTGCCCCTTCCCCTTCAGTAGAGTTATGATATGAGAGACTGAAAACAGAGAAGAAACTATCATTTTGCCAAAACCACCAGTATTTATCCATAATGATACTGTTATAATGGTAAGTTATGCACAACCTCTTACGAGATTTTTTTCTTTTGAGTAGATAATTCATCATTTCTTCCAGAAAACTGTGCATTATTTATAACTTCAGATTTCTTAAATGCTCACAGCTACACTTTGGTTACAATATTTTGTTGTAGTTTTACATCCCATCATAAATAAAGGCAATGAAAACAGCTAGTTTCTTAGTTATGTAATTCTTCATTGTGAACCCACCAACAGAGACAGGGCAGTAACTTTGCAGGTACTAAAAAGCAGTTTAAACTGCTCTGCTTTTCAGCACTTGCAGGGTCCAAGAATTTGGGGCACGGGAGCGATGTCGAGCCAAGATACAAAATGGTTAAACAAAAAAAAACCCATTTAACATAATGTGAGTCAATCTGGCTACTACCAGACTCCAACATGGACCAAGCACTCTACGTGTTCTAATGGTTTGCACAGAATTTAATGTTCCTTCTATTTGCTATTTTGAAGATTCCTTCAATTCCTTGCCTTTATGAAGGTATATAATTGAGTTTAGCTAACTTAATATTCATATCGAACTGTAAATCTTTTAGAAAGCACAAAAATAGCTTTTGCTTAACACTGTGTAGTTCCTGTGGTCCTCCTTAAAAACAAACAAGCAAAATATTCAATTGAAAATTCCCCAAATGCACCAGAAAAATGCGCATTTCCTGAAAGTGCACCTATTAAACAAAACCAATTAAATAACTGAAGTGTATAATAATATAATTAATACTTCCAAATTGTTTTTGCTTATGTAACACTAGTTTATGCTTTTAACACAGCTCCGTTTAACAAAGCACTGTTGAAGGCAACATACTTTTCTATGGCCCTGGGCTCAGTAGCAGCGGTCTCCCCCACTCTCACCCTGCACCCCTGCGGCTCACTGAGCCTTGCTAGAAACTTTAATGAGTATCCTTAAAAATAGAAAAGGTTCATGACTTCCCCTATCTAGGTGATTGAAATACCAGCCCTATCAAGCAGTCACCCCAGGACCCTGGAAGGATAAGGATACGTTGTCAAAATAGGAAAGAAAGAGATAAGGTCTTTGATGCCCACCCCCTGACCTGACAAAATCCAGAGCTTGATATAGGTCTCCAGGTCAAAAATAGACTGTCTGCATCTGAAAGCAGCAGAGAACATTTCCACTGTTATCTCATTGTTAGTTGTTTTGCAAACCACATTAAGCACTTCATATATAACGGTAGTAGTATCTGCTGTAACTCATTTGGGAACAGCTCTGAACTGTGATTGAGGCAAAGTGTGTTTGTCAATGGCAACAGGATCAATTAAGAAAAACAGCTACTATCCTTGAAGACCCTTCTCTTGTGTCTGTGCATTATGCTTTCAATAGAAGTAGCTGTCGTCTTCACAAACGCCACCGCCACCCCATTCACAATAAGATTTAAAACACAGACCTTCGTCTGCCTTTGCTAATCAACACAATGATACTACACATTGGAGGCACAAATGCTTCTAACAAGAAGATCGCATAGGCACGCAAAGCAGTAAGAGACCCTATGTTGTCTTCCTTTTCATGGACCTAGGAAAGAAATACCATTAACTATTAAATGTTATTCTAAGTCATTATAACAAACAGGTATCATCAAGTTAAATGGATACACTACCTTTTCTGATTCATTATCTTTGCTTTTGAGCTCTTCCTCTTACCAAAAAAAATAAATCAGTAATTCCCCATGTTCTTGCTTAGCACATAAGCAAGCAAGGTTCAACTGCACACACTGCCCACAGAAACCTCAGCCAGCAGGGAAGCCACGCAGATAAGCACTGGCCTATGGAAGGTTCATCTTTTGAAAGGGAACAGGGTGCTTGAAACAGAACTTAAGGCCACGACAGCCTGTTAAGTTAATGTTACGTTACAGTACGGAGATTAATGATCACACACACGCAGGGACAGGATCATCTGCCAGGTTCCACTAGACGTTATTAATCAACTCATTTGATCTATTTCGAATGGGCAGGTATCGGACCCACACTTTCACCACTGCACGGTTTTATAACATCATGACAACATTAAATAAACCAGTTTCTGAGATATTAGAAATCAATAAAAATGGGGCGCATGTTTTAGCTGAGACACGCAGGTTCCTTTGCAAACCAGCAGAACAAAGCTTTTTTTTCTTTAAAGGAAAATCTGCTTCTATTTAAAACCAGGATATTCCAGACTCTATAAACCGAGAGCTGAGAGATTCTTTCAAAACTATAAAATAACGTGAATTTCTGTGTTTTCAAAATTCAAGATCAGAAACCAAGTTTTAAAAACACCTCTCAAAGCTGTAATAGCTTAGGAATTCTGCATCGTGACTAAGTCACACTGTTGCATGAAGACGTTTTCACTGTAAGAAGTACAGAAAAGTGATTTTTAATGTTCTACAAGAAAATAATCTTCCATTTGCGTTTTACTCAGCATTTTTACTAAAAGAAAACTTTATCAATAGCCCTGATATTTAAAAGAAAGCTTTAGAAAATAATTAGTGTTTGACTTTCCAAACCTTCAGGTATAGTGGGATTTGAACAGTTGCAGAGGACAGAAATTTCAATCGAGGAGGGGGAATCATCTGTATATAGTAAGTGAAAGGACAGGTATTATTGGGTAGTACTTAACCGGTCACATTTGATAAAGTATCAGTGTCCAGAACAAGACAAATATCCCTACTAAACCAAATGAAATTAGCATTAGTACCTGAAATTTGTTCCTGAATGTGCACTGCTTCTCATTTAAAAGATTTGTAGTCACATAATTAAACAAAGTAGTTATTTCCAAGTGTGATTAAGAAAATATACAAAAATCATTGCACGTAAGAAAAATTTCAAGGTTTTTGCTATATGTGCTCTGAAAAATCATTCAAAATAGCACCATGGAGATTCAGACATCTCTAAATAGCTTTCACACTATATATGTTTAGTTTAGAAGCGATAAAGAATTTGATCTGCCAGTCCAATCCGGGATTCTAGCCCCAAACGAACTTCCTCTGCCAGAAAAATTAACTCCTGCTTTTTGGAAGACAGTTTTCTCAATTATAAAATCTTCCTAATAGAACACAGACAAAACCATGCATTTTCCTTCTGCACAACATATATACAAGAATGTGAAACAATTTAAAGTAAGAATTAGCCAGTATCTCTCAGAAAGTAATAGCTTTTTGAGCTAACGATTTATGTTTCTGTACTCAAATTGTCTAGAGAATAATGACAACAATGGGGCATTTTTGCAATCACCTTTGAGAACAGAACTTCACTGATACACTGAGCAAGAATGAGCTGTAATATAAACAAATGTGAGACAACTTTTGTTTAACGTTATCTAACCAGGAAATATGTAATTACAGTAAAATTGTCTGATGTGGCACAGAACATTATTGTTGACTCATTGATTCACTGCAGTGATTATTCATTTTGCTTGTCCCATCCACACTGGGGTGTTCCATCGCACCCCCTTAACTGACCCCCAAGAGTCTCTGCACAGAACAAGACGCCTGCATGGTTATCAGCTTATCTATTCTCAGTGGGGTGAAATTAGCAATACCGTTTGATATCCTGGTTCTACATTTCCTGCCAAAATTGCTCTGTTTTCTCTAAGTGGAACAAAAGACTGACCAGACTGTGCCGTGCGGCTGCTTCATAAAACCTCCACCTTCAAACAGAAAAAGGGTAATTGAATACGCACAACCTGACATTTAAAGACTAAAAGAAGTGATTTATGCTGAAGTGGTTTATGGTTTGCTCTGTAGCTTTCCTACAAACACTAAATTCTGACATTGCTGGTTCAGATAAACACAGCTCCTAGGAAACAACAACAAAATATGGTACCACACTACTCATGAACAAAAATTGCCTAATTGGGACTAATTAGAAATTGGGGGCTGAGGTAGAAAGAAAAATGTTAATCCCAGCAGGAAAAGTTTAAAATTAAGAATTTTAAAGGAGTATTTGCAAAAAATCTTACTTGTCTCTGAATCGTTTTTTAACTTATTACTGTTAAAATGATCTTGTACCACTGCAACTGAAAAGTGACACGGAAGTATTTCAGCCATAAAGTGCAAACAGAATGCACTTCTAGACAGACAGCTTTTACACTTACAGACAACTTCTTCCTCTTAAAATTAGAAGGTGCCTGTACATTCACAAAAAGCATAAGACAAGGAAAATCTTTTCAGACCCTGTATTTCAATGAACTGACTTCCCCCCTGGCAGCACCGCTTTAAACAGCGATGGAATTGTAAAAGCTGTCCCAATGTATCAAAACGAAACTCAAAATATCTTCACAAATTTCTCAAGTTTCTATGACTTATATCACGGAGTTGCTTTTTACAGGCTAAATGCAACCCTGATCTTTCGTGCTTACGGCTACGAGAGCTACGCTCTGTGTGCTGAGCCGACACAAAATCTATGCTTACAGCAGCACTCTGCCCTTCGAGATAGGAGTTAGACTTGGTTTATAGTCTCTTTAAAATACAGGACAGGGCTCCCTACTCCTCCCCAGGAAGGTAATGTCTTTTACGGTTGCTCCATCCGTCCACAAAGTCAAACGTTTTTGGAGTACAGACCCCGTAGTGCCAGAAAGGCGCTGTTAATGGAGCACCTCCCGGCCTTTGATAAATGTTACATTTCCAGAACACAAAGTTTTCTATTTCTATCACCTCTGACCATCTCTGGTCTCTCTCACACAAATAAATGGTGCAATTCCATTCCCACCATCTTAAACCAGGTCCGTGGGCTGGATATCTGAACAAAAACCTTTCCAGGTGTCACTCTGCTGTGATTCTATGTGGCATTTCTTGCCAATGGGAAAAAGCAATGGGTATTTCTTCTCTGTGCTTTTATACACAAGGTTTAGCTGTTGAGGAAGAAGCAGGCAATTCTTCCACAAAAGCAGTTAAAACCAGTGAACGTTTTGTGGAGAAGAAACCAGGGATCTGGCAGATCAGGACATGACAGGGCATCAGGATGACTGGAAAGGTTTTGTGTAGCACAAAACCTGATGGAAAAGCTGCTAAGGAATACGGGAAGATAGGGAGAAGAGCTGTAGTGGAAAGGCATGAAAACACCATCCTGTCAGGACTTTTAGCCCTCCTCTGTCCTCTCTCCCAGCCCTTATTCCACTGGTGATCCCATTTTGCACGTACTCTTTGCAAAAGACACAGAGAAAGAGGCAAAGAGGCTGTGTAAAACGGAGCATCACAGCCCTTCCCTGGACTTGGATGAGTATTTAATGAAAATGCAATTAGGTCTCTGCTACTCCTCAATTTCCAAAAGCCACTGTCATTAATTTTGTTTCCCAGGACAAGCTGTAGAAATCAGAACGGCAAAACCCATTAATCACCAGCAATACCGCAGTGAGCACAGACAGCTTGAGTCAATAAACAAGCCAGGACTGAGTGACTATGAACCACAAATGCTCCCTCCAAGCAGCCAAACTGAAGATCATCAGGAAACTGTAAAATGAGACATGTGCATCATGTAAACCTCTCCTCTTCCAGCCTCCTCTACCAGGGGATGTTTTGACACTGAACTGTGGAATTCCCCACACATGATAAAGGAAAAACAACAACAGCTACCAGCCAGGCAATGCCATGCATGATAGAAACCAGATGAAGAAGTCACTGGGTGAAACAGCAACACAGGCAAACATGGCACAACTCTCAAAATGACAACTGTGTTGGAAACTGCTCTTCTTTACAGTGTTTCCCAGCTCCTGTTCCAACCTTCCTCATCCAAACGCACACAGACAGGGCAGGAAGTGCCAAGGCAGATCAGATCAACCAGCCCAGTAGTCTGTGTCCTACCACTGGCAACCTAGGGGCAGCTGCTCCATGAATGATGAGACAATCACAAGATACTAAACCCACTTCAAGACATTTTCTCCTCCTTTCCAGAAGCTAGTTAATACCATGTATTTATGCCTCTCTTGTTATTTTTCTCTCCAGCCCATTATTGTGGGGGTAGGATAACCCAAAGAAGTGCCTACTCTACAAGATAATTGCCAGTAGACTGAAACCTCCTTCCCCAGCCCTAATCTCCCCTGCAGCCTTTTTCGATGTGTGTTCAAGCAAGAAACCATACACGGCTGGATGTCAGGATGCACTGGGAGCTTTCATTCTCCATGTACTCCTCAAATCCTGCCTCTGCACAGCAAGACTGCACCTGTCCCAGCGCAGTACCCCTGGCGCCTTCAATTAATGCTGAGAAAATCCTGAGCTAAGTGCCTACTTAAATTTGATGGGTTTGCCTTTCAAATGATGGTCTGTCAGCCTAATAAAAGCTCCAGTTAGTAAACAACATTATTGCACGAACTCTGGCAGAATTATGAGCAACTGCAAGCTGCAATTACTGTGACCTTAGCCACCGTGCCCACACAACCAGTGATGCTAGTGCTGCAGTTTTACTTCACAACAACACAAGCAACAACAAACAAACATCCCCATCACTTCTCCATAGAAAAGCAATCAACGTTGCCCAGTGCTGCTGGAGAAACTTACAACTGAGCAGATGTAAACTACATCACAGCCCTGAGTAAAGTGACATTTATCTCAAACTACATTTGGGTGAATAAGCTAATCCGAGTTGCAGAGCTCGGAGTACCAACCAATCTTTCTGTATTCACCAAGTGATTTCTAATCTGCAGTTTCCACAATGCAATAAAAGAACGTGTGGATTAACCAGCTATTGTCGTAACAGCCTGATGAGCTTCTTGAAGTCTCTTTGGAGGTTACTGAGGATGAGGGAGCATAGAGTGCAGTGAAACAAACTGGGCAGTATGGAATACATCACGTTCTGCCATCTGGAAAACATTACAAGGTAATCACTAATACTGTGAAGCCTCCTGAATCTGTTCTTCATTTATAACGTAACCATTCAAGCTCCAGAAAGAGCATCTGAACGGTGATTTGTAAAATATGTTACTGAAACCCTAAGTAGGGTATTGTGTTTAATAAAAAACATACCTGAGTACAAATCTGAAGCTCAGCTTATATCCTTAACTGATTTACACACCAGTGCAAATCTCCACTGATAAATTGTCTTCTGGTGGATTAGTTAGCTCCGAGAAACTACACTAGGATACAGCTCTCTAGAGCCAGCAAGGTGATTTGAAGACTTCCCAGTGACTGGTTAGCAACTTCTGCTAGGTATGCAGTGAGATTCGGGAGTGTGATTTGGCATTTGACAGCAGCAACACAGAAATTTAAGGTCACTGCCCCAAACAGCTCAGTGAATGGGGTGGAAGAGGCTGGCAGCGGGCAGAACCACTGCAGTCATGGGGTCTATATGTTATTCCTGTGTTATATGGTATTCCTGTGAGGGCAGGGGCAGAAAATACTGCTCATGGTCAGCTTCTGAAGAGAAATGCTGCCCAAAGAATGCACCGAGAACAATTCAGCAGCCAAATACTGCGTTTTGTATAGTCACAGTTGCCTTTAGTATCACCCACTTTTCCCATGAGGATCCTGTCTTATTTCTGGCCCATGATGCATGTGCCACAGGGCTTGCTTTCACTGCAGAAGAAGCTGGACATGCTCCTTGCCAGCAAGGGACTAGCACCACTTCTGACACGCGAAGCAAAGTTTATACAACAGCACTTAGATCCGTTTGTGTGAAACCTGGTCCATGGCTGAAAGCCAACAGGGTCAACACCACACAGCCGTTCAGTTTCACTGTAGATCCCCTTTACAGATAGCCCTGGGCTGATATATCCCACTGTGCTCCTTGTGTTATTTTTTGACAGGGCAACCTGCAGAGAGCTCAGCAAATGAAACCTCCGGACTGGCTTTCCCAGGCAGCCATCCCCATCTTACTTTCAAATACTCAGTATCCCTGAGGAGATACGCAACTGGGTTATTATCCACAGCTCAAGAAAACATATGTACAAGAGGGAGGTTGGAAATAGATGATCTTAATGTCCTTTCCAACCCTAACAACTCTATGATTCCATGTGTACATAGACACTAATATGCTTACATACATACACACTCATTCTCAGCTCCCACAATCCTCAACCCTCAGAAGAAATCGCATCAGGCTAACCTCATCACAAATCTATTACAAGTGTGGTAAAGCCTATAGAAGGAGTATCTTATAGAAGCTTCTGTAAAAGTTAGGGCGTGCCACAGCCCATGAAATAATCTGAAATCTCAGCCAAAGCATTGGGTTGGATTTCAAACACTTCAGGTCTGTTTGGTTGTTTTTAAAATCATGCCCTGGGAATATAAAGACAGTTTCCATCATATCAATGCTTTGATCCAGACAGCCCCAGAAATGTGGTAAGAAACCAATGGACCTTTAGAACAAAATAGATTGTCACATACATCATTGTGCTAGTCCTATTTTTACACAATTCCCTGCTAAAAGGAGAACGGGTCTTTCTGGTGGACACAACAGCTGTCTGGGAGACCACAACGGAGCATTTGGATGGTGGGAAAAGTTGTCAATATTAATAGCTAAAATTGTGAATGGTCTCTAAATTAAGTAAAACTATATATAAGTGTGAATAATCTAAAACTGTATGTAAGTGTGTAAATACAGACATACCGAAAACCCCATGCACGCATAAAAACATTGATACAATACATACATCTTTATTACTAATATTGAGAGAGATGTTTCTTATTCCACCTGTTATGCTACACAAGACGGCTATTTCCTCTGGTTTTGATATCAGATCACATACAGAAATCTTTGTATTACTTTTATGTTTTAGTGAACACCGCTTTACGACCTGTCTTTTTAGTTTATTCCCTACCTAAATAAATACATTTCATGAAGGGGGCCTACAAGGATGGTGGGGAGGGACACTTCACTAGGGACTGTAGTGATAGGACAAGGGGTAACGGGTTAAAACTTAAACAGGGAAAGTTCAGATTGGATATAAGGAGGAAGTTCTTTACTGTGAGGGTGGTGAGGCACTGGAATGGGTTGCCCAGGGAGGTTGTGAATCCTCCATCCCTGGCGGTGTTCAAGGCCAGGCTGGAGAGAGACTTGGGTGACATAGTTTAGTGTGAGGTGTCCCTGCCAATGGCAGGGGGGTTGGAACTGGATGATCTTAAGGTCCTTTCCAACCCAAACCATTCTGTGATTCTATGATTCTATGTACCGGTTTGGAAATAAAAATGAGGATGCTTCAAATTCTTCAGATAAAGTCTACTATTAAAACTATTCAAAGCCACAATATGAAGAAAACATAAGAATTTGTATAGTCTAGTTTTAAATCCATGTGTTTATCTCGGCAAATAAATCCATTCATGCAAACTCTGCAGCATTCAAACCAATATGCGAATGTTCAAGCTGCTAAAGCCCAGATGCAGTTCCTAGTTCTCCCATTATTTAATCCAATCTACAGAAAAGGACGTTAGGGAATTTAAAGCGTCTGCTTTATAATGAGACAAAGCTGGCAAGAGTTTTAAACAAGTATAGCACTTATAAAACAGTTCCTTTGGCCACCTTGAGAAATGCACCGATAGGATTACACAGAAGTACAATTGGCAATTCTGCTAGATTTGCACCATACCCATAAAATTCTCCTTTCCCTTTCAGTACTGTTCAGTCAATGTTAAAGGTAACCGCTGTGCTGATCTCCAGCTTACACTGACCAGATGAGCGCTAGTAAATCAAGAGCTGTCCAAATCTCCTGCCATGGATTAATGTATGCAGAATGGCTGCTTGCCCATGACTGGAAATCCTTCTGATAGCTTAATGCTGTCAGGTGCTTCATTTCCACCAGCCAAAACATAATGTAAGATTGCAGAGGACAAATTCTCCAGGCTCCATTTCAAGCACACAAGCATGTGAACAAGGTTAAAACCCCACTGATTTTGTCAAGATGCTTTTGTCAAACATGTTTCACTAGCACACAGTATCTATGTTCATTTACAAATACAAACTTACAAAACCAATCAGATTTAAAAGCTAAAAAGCAGCAGAAGATGCAGACGAAAATGACAGCAGCAGAAGTTCTGTGGGTACTGCATTTCTAATACTGAAGTGCAGTCTCTGGTTGAAGAAAAGAAAATCTATGAACATAATTAGCCATACAAGAAAAGCCCATTACCTAGATGAACATCCTGTCCATATTTAGAGTCTTAAAATGCAACTTTTCATCTCTGAAAGAAGAAGGGGTTTGTGCACTTCTTTACAAGACATAAAAACCTCTGTGCTGACAAGTTTTCAACCTGAAGTCAAGGGGAACAGGACAGGCCAGCATCAACAAAGGGCAGTGGCCAATCAAGGCAGGAGGGTTTACAGCAGAGATGGTTTGCCAAAGGTTTTCTGGAGAGGGCAAGAAGGGGGTGGAAGCTTGGAACAAATTAATGGGCAAACTGTTCCAGGCACTAAGATTGGCACGGGGAGATGTGTCCAAAAGTCTGCAGCCCAGGTTTGTTACTTAACATCACTGTCTAGCTATCTAACTATACTGCCACTAAACACCATGAATAGCAACATGTTTCTCACCAGCAATATGAATGTGTTGTCATCTAACACCCAAACCTATGAGATCTCTGGTATTCCTGGTAAGGGGGGGGAGGGATGTATGTGAAGTATAACAGTCGGATCAAGAGCACGTGGGATCTCCCTGGGGAGATATAACCACACTCACTGCCATCACCAGGTACCAGCCACCCTAAAGACAACTGGATTACTCATCCAGCTGTCAAAGCTAGGACTGCATACAGAATTCCACATGCACACTCCAAGCGCATTTGAAGGCTTTCAAAGCTTACCAACTCACCCAGCTTCAGGTACCTGGCAAAACACAACCCAGCACAGTGGAGCCTGATCACTGCTTGACCAGGCATGGGAAACTGCAGGGAAGACTCTCCCAAGATCTCCAGTATTACGGCTGCTCCCACTGACAAAAGCAAAGGAAGCAGGAAAACACCGAGAAGGAACAGAACACTTTGTAGTATGTTTAGGATCAACAGCCAGTGCCAAAAGAGGATGCAGAGGATGCACTCATTGTCTCATGAGTGTCTTCACTGTGAAAGGGATCAGTGGGGAAGAAGTCCCACAGCCTGTGCTTCAGCTGAGAGTCAAAGGAATCGATGGACAGATGTCATAGAGGACAGACACCCTTTTCCTTTCCTGCCTCTGGATGCAGCACTGAGTTCTCAGCGCAGTGTGATCAGGCAGTGATGGGCACTGCGCTGGGAGATGACGGTTTGAAGGAGGAAAGAACACCCTCTGCAGGCTAAGAAACTAAGAGACTGGAAAACATTTCACTATGCAAGCAAGGAGGACTCAATGTAATTTCAAAGGTGGTTGACAGGGATTTTTCATAGATTCACCAAAATGCAGGAAGAAGAATTCAGTATATGCACATCAGTAGAATAAAGGGACAAATCTATGGCTTATAAGCAGTTCCACTGCACCCCCTGTGCTGTGCCCACATCACCCCTTCCACCCAAACAGAAGGCACGGAAACAAAATAAAATAGGAATAATCCTGCACAGAACAAAACACTTCAGTAAACGAGAGTGTAACAAAACATTTTCTGTTGTTACATCATTTTCTATTATTAAGATCAAATAAAAAGTATTTGTTTTAATTCTTTTTACTGATTTGGATTTGGTTTGGTTTCTGTTTTGCTTTTAAAAGCGGGATTCCTTGTGACATTTTCCAGAAGAAAAGCACTGAGCAGACAGACAAGAACATCCCCTACTTGCTAATTCTTCAACAGATCAAAATAGATTTTAAACACTTACCACGAGGCTTCCATCACTGTAAATAACTACAGAACTGCAAATTAAGCACACAACCAGTTAAACAAACACCGAGTAACTAATGTGCATCCACAGGAAAGATGAATACGGAGTTCAGCAATCTGAGAAGAGAATATTCTAAATAAGTAGGTAATTAAGTTAAGAGAGGCCTAAAGAAAGATTTCACACTCACATTCAGATGCTGAAGCAGTTTAAAAATAGAGAGCAAGAACTGCCTGACTTCACCTTTTAATTTTAGCTGGGTGATAAGCTGGTCCCAAAGACATAAAGGCACAGCAGGATTTTTTTCTCAGCAAAGTGCCCTTCGTATTTTTTTGCAGAGGAAACGCAGTATGTTCTATTAATACCCTGCTGTAGCCCTAGATAAGTCTAGGCACCCTTTCAACCAGGAAAAAAATCCCAGTTTGCTGCTTCAAATCACTTGTACTCCCAAAGACATATACAGAACCTCCCAGCCACTGCACAGGTAAATAACATCCACACAGGAAAAGATACTGAGCTTTCCCATCATTCACCTCTTGCAATTACTAAAGCTGTAAACAAGCCGCTTTCCCTCTCATGAGGAGGAAAAAGCAAACGACTGAGTCTGCACCTCGAGATAAGCTGAACCTCATTCCCATTTTTATTAATAGCTGGGAACAAAAACATTGATGCCAGCTAGACCAAGACTACATAGAGAAAGCATGGAAAAATACCCATGTAAGATATTCGACTTAACACCAGCACAATGCCCAGACTCTCCCAGAGAAGCTGGAGAGAAGTACATTGGCTTTTCCCCACATACACAAAGGTTGATTATTCTTCTGGGAATGGCTGCCTCACACACTTCACCTTGTCTCTGATTAACCTAACTGAAGTAAGGACAGGTTGGACGAGGCCTTGGTTGACATGGTTTAGTGCGAGGTACCCCTCCCATGGCAGGGGGGTTGGAACTTGATGATTTTAAGGTCCTTTCCAGCCCTAACTATCCTATGATTTTATGACAGCTCCCAGCCCATTCAACACCATTTCAGTCTATCAAATTCTCAGAGCGGAGCAAGGCTAAAGCCCCTCCTGCTCAACAGCACCACATGGAGTTCTTTCTGTCCTTCAGGGAATGGTGGAAAAGGAGGATAACCACATGCAGGTTATTTTTCCAACATATTTTTCCCAAAGCATCAGCTATCCAAGTGAAGGTCAGACTCTCCCCAGAATCCTCAACTGTTTCAAAAGCACCTTTTTACCTAATTTTGTTTGATGGATGGTAGTGGTTAAAACCTTGGCAGGGGCCTGAGTTAACTCTGCGGTGAAATCAAGCGGCCTAAACTCCCCCTTGACTTCCACAGTCACATTCTGGATTCACCTTAGGCTCCCCCTGCAAGCTTCTCACATGTGTAAATACTAGTCACTAATTCACTCCAGCAGCTCCAGCAAATAAGCATTTGCATTTTTATTTGCCAAGGATGCCAAATGTGAGTTAGTGGAAGTTTGCATTAGAAGCCAGCTGGTCAGCAATTACTAGGTGAGGATGCCCTGCCATTCTTATCTATAGCCCACTACCAGGGTGAACTGTTTGACCAAGAGCATAGGAAGTCCATGCTGTCCTCTGGGTGACTTGCTTCTCATCCATTCAGTTCTTGAGGACATAAAACAGAGCACAACACTCACACAGATGATCCTAGGAAGATAGATGTAGTTTGCTTACACCCACATAGAATCATAGAATAGTTACGGTTGGAAAGGACCTTAAGATCATCAAGTTCCAACCCCCCTGCCATGGGCAGGGACAGCTCGCTCTAAACCATATCACCCAAGGCCTCGTCCAACCTCTGACATCACTGACACCTCTGACACCACTGACAACCTCTGACACCACTGACACCTTTTGTTTCTTAACTAAGTTTTGTATTTTTAACCACTGTATTTTTTTTTCCCACAATCCTACCCCAATCCCAATTCATGTTAAAAGTTCCATACTACTCTGAAAACTTTTACCCATTATGATAAGCAGATGACAGGGATCGCCTTTTCTTCCAGCTGAAGCATGCTCTGTGTTTCGTTTGTACACATGTAATTAGCTCATTTACCCTTATCACCCCAGCATTTCTACTTTTGAGCGTCAGATACCAAAACTGGCCTGGGCATCAACAGCACTCTATTCCCACCACAGTAACGACACCTTCCACTTGACTTCTTGCATCAAACAAACTTAAAGCACTTGAAACTAAAGATTGAAGAGATGACCAATTCTGTTTCTTTTACTGAAGAACCCTCTGTTTCAATCAGAAATGCCTTTCCTTGCAAGACAGTTGTCAGCTGATATTCTTATTTTCTCCTGCTTAAGTTCAACACAAAGTTTGTAGGGTGAGATCATCACTCACTGTATCACTATTTATAGTTGCTTACTATATCCTTATCCTAAGAAGACCCTAATCAACAAAGCTTCTGATCCTCCTAAATTAAAACCTTCACATGAAGGGCTTTTTACTTGAAGGAGCTTTTAATAGGAATGAAATTTCTGCTTTTCTTGCTCTTAGAAGAGAAAATTCAATTAAAAGACCACCAATTCTTCTTGCTTTCCTTTTCATAACAGCTCAGGTAATGCTTCTCTATCACACTCCTGTGTGAGGAAATCATTCACGGGTTATAAGCATGAGGGGCTGGTTCTATTTGCAAAGGATAAAGATATTCAATTTCTCTTTGCCTCTTCTAGAAAGGGGAAAAATACCCTTTTGGAAGAGTTTACCATGCAGACACACCCTTTCTTCCTACAGAGTCCCCTGGTCCTTTCAACAAGGTAATATACCAGGCTCCACCAGTGGTAATACATCATTGGCAAAGCAGTTCAGATTTAAGAAGGAAACATACAAAATACTCATTAATTGCTCAAAAAAGCAGCCAAGTCTGAGTTTACTTCCAGCGCCCATCCAGCAGGATCCACATTCAGGGAACAACAGGAACATCTCCTCTGGCTTTATTGGGCTGTCTGGTAGGGTCCCAGTATACAAGAAGTGTTCTCCAGGGCTTATCAAAGATGCAGTGTAGTCACTATAGCAACTGGTTTTATTGCATGTGTACAGTGCAGTGAGCTAAAGGGGATGCGGTCTTGCAGCCAGGCTTCCAGGGGCTCCAGCAACGTTCCCAGCACATGCTGACACGCCTGCTGTGCTCACCACTGCCATCCGTGCAGTTCTGCTCTTAGGGCAGTGGTCACTCAGCCAGCTTTCCTCCAGATAAATAAGTGCAATTACCTCAGGGAATTTAAATTAAGAGCTGCCTCTGTCTCACACAGTTATATACAGCTCTGCCTTGTTGCAGCTTGAAGAAGCATTTTCTTTCTGGCTCCCTTGACGATTCTCTGATTTCTTAAGAGCAAAGGCTGGAGGCGGGGGGCAAGAAATGATGCACTGCTCGAGTTACTGAAATGTCTAACCCTAGACCTGGGGTCCGTTTGTCACAAATGACACCCTTGGACAGCCCCAGCCTTGTCCACTGGGACTCAACAAGCAAGCCTTCCTGCCATGCCAAGCTACTCCTATTGACTGCCAACGAGGAGGAAAAAGGAGATACAGAGCTGGTTTGCTGCTAGCGAGGTCCCCCGGCATCCAGCTAAGAGGTGAGAAAACTAAATATAACAAACTTAAAACTACAATTATTGTAGGGGAGCCTGCCAGAGCTGCTCTGAAGCTCCTAATGGTCTGTCGGGGATTTATGGATCAGCTGTGAAAATTTACGCACAGCTAAAACTTGCCAATCAAGTCCTCAGCTTTGGAACGCCGCTACCAACTTTCACATAATACAGCTTGAAACTGTAGAAGCACCAAAGCAGAACAGTAGGTTTTAATGCTTCAAAGGAGGACATGCAGAAGAAAAATCTATCATGCTGAACAGATCAATATGAAACGTGTGGGGAGTTTCTCTTCTGCGTGTTTCTCTTTGTGGAAAAGGGTCTTATTTCTAGAAAGTGAGAGGAGATTACAAAGCAAGCAGTGCAAGTACTACCAAAACGCACAGGAAGAGGCAGAGTGTGGTACAGATGAGGCTACAAATGGCTGTCTTGTAGTTTAGAGCAGATTCCCTGCAGAAATCATGCCGGCAATCCAGAGAGTTAGTTGCTGCTATTTTATGTCCTTGCTATATGGATTAGGATAAAACAAGAACTTTATAAGATTTATAAAAGCTGCTTAGTATATAAAGGGAAACGCTGCAAAATTGTATCTCTTATTTTCACATTATTCCATTAAAAAACCTGCAGCAAATGTAAAAAAACAACCAAACAAAAACCCTGTGAATTTACACAGAAAACAAAGCAAGTGGCCAACTTAGAAGTTAAGACTGTGCTTTTTTCCTCCCAAACGGTCAGCATACACTGGAAGACATCTGCAACAGTCATCTGCAGGCACAGTGCTGTGCACAGGAGCTGATGGGCTCTTTGTAAACCCCTCTCTACCTCCGACTCTGAAAATTCCTGTAGCTAGCGAGGCTTAAATACACTATTAAGAGGCACGAAGGAGCATGGATCCCTATTCCTCCCTGCAAAACTCCATGCTCTCTTTTAGAAGAGTAGCTTCAATGCTGGAACACAGGCAACTCTCTATTGTTTTCTTTGGCTTTTACTGTACCAGGTCTCTCCAGTCAGCAGTTACTGATCTTAACATTTCCCTGCAGGATTCCCAGTGACCTGGCAAAAAACAACAAACAAACCCACGCAGCAAAGAGTCGTAAAGCCTTGCACACTTAGATGATAGGAACTGATCCCCTAAAGCCTTACATAAATAGTCCTCACATGCATGAATAAGGGTTTGCAAGATCAGTGTCATAGTATATACATTATATCCTAAGAGGAAGCTAAGTCACATACCACTGACAAGCAAACTGGCTTGGCCACCTAACTTAAACATGCAATATGTAAAATGTGTTGCTTTACACAGATATATTTTAACCGTCTAAACAAAATTATTAGGTCACTTCTAGCCCTTGCAAATTTCCATTTTACCCCTTTTTCTGGAAGGAAATTCAGTCCTTTAATACTTTGCAATGCAGAAAACCTACAAAACCTAGGTTGAACAGCAATGAGCCTTCACCTTTTAGAAGTCTGATCTACTAAAGATATACTGATATGTGATTAACTTAAATTTTATTGTCAAATTTGAAGCAGTTAGTGAGCACTTTTTACTTCTCCAGGAGCTGGAAAAGAGAAGGCATACTCGAATAATATCCAAAGCCATGCAGAGAACACAAGAGTTGACTCGGATACTGTACCACAGAACTTGTATTGTTTACATCACTTCACCCATGACCTGTTTGCCCATGCTGCCAAAGAGGAATCAATGAACACCATTCCAGGCAACCACTATTGTTCTGCACTACCTATAAACATGTTCACCTCTAGACATACCAAGGGCACTTTCCTAAGTGTAATGCATGTCAGAGTAACCCAAGGCAAACCTCTTGGGCCATCCCAAAGAGAGTCAACAGAAAGATAGCAGCAAAAGAGTAAGCCCTGCCTGTACCATCAGGAGAAGGTATTGCTGCAGGATAGAATAGCGACCTTGAATAAAGCAGTGAATAAAGAAAAGAGCCCAATGTTTGGTTGCCTGTTGGCAGGACAGCGGAAAGCTGTAGGTGACCTTACAAGAATGTGCCATGAGTGGGGCACAAATGGATGGCGCAGAGCACATGGATAGCAAGAGTGTGAATGTTAAGACGTGTTAATGGAAGAGTTTGAAAGATAAGAGGAGACTAGGGCTGGAAAAAAGAATCTCACCCTAGTTTGCTAATATGTCTGCCTATGGCTTCAGGAAACATCTTTTCTCTGAATCCCAACCTCAGTCTGAATTGTGCATAATCTCTGGCAAAGAATTTTATGTGGGGGAGCAAAGGAAATCTCTGACAATCATTGGAGTGGCATCCAGACCTCAAGCCACTCAAACACACATAGCTATGCACAGCTCTGCAGGGTCTGGAGCAAACTTCTCTGTAGGAGAAGTTAATCTGCTTTCCCCCCAGTCCCAGGCAGAGCAGAAAGGCAGGTGACATTATTAAAGCATGATATGGCATTTTATTCTCCATAAGTAAAATTTTCCTCTAAAAGTAAAATTGCAAACAATTGTATTTTATGGCTTTTTTAAAAAACAAGGTCAAAAAGAGAACAATAAAAGTTGGTCAATGAAATGAACTGTATGTACCATAAGCCTAATGAAATTACTTAGCACATCTTCCACTAAGAGGAGAACATGTGAATCAGCACAGACAGAAATAATATTTCCTACTGCAGAAACAGACTGTGGTTAACTTACTGCTGCTTTTCAACTGTACAAAATGCAAAAGAGTATTTGTTATCCCAGAAAAGGAAACCATTGAGCCGCTTTTTGCAGAGGTATTTCAAGGCTATATCTTAAAACAAAGATTCAAGTATAAGTAAAGATGCAAGAGCAACTCATGCACATGTCCAAAGACGTGGCCCTGGCTCACAGACACCATCAACTCACACATTGCCCCTCCTCCAGGAAAAAAAACCCACAACACATAGAGCTGTGGCTTTTGACACTACCAAATTCAAGACATTTTACATTGCCTGAGTTCTAGCATTCTGCAGCCTACTGTACAGAAAATCAAGAGATCTGTAGCAAGTTGAGGAAAGCCAATACAAGATAACATTGGATGCTCTTGGTATCTCAAAGCCAGTAAGCAAAGGAAGGGATCAGGTGATCAGAAATCAAGCTAGGGAGCTTGCTCAGAGTACCTTTTTCTCAGTCCATCCTAGCCAGCAGAAGACACTACTCAAGCAAATAGGAGTTAAACACCTCCTTATTCTGTCCCTGTCTTTTCCTAGTAAGAAATATATCCAGGAGTGATGAAACAGAGTATTCTCCCATCCCTCTTAAAGCAGTCACCATCAGCAAGACCTCACATAACACAGACATCAGAGTTAAAAACATGCAGGAAATGGACTACACAACCAGTGTGGCTACAGATTTGTATCACCCCTAGAGCCAGGCAGGACTCAGGGAAACTTTGGAGCATTCTGAAAAGGCTGGTGAGAGACCTGAATGTCTTTAAACAACAGAGATGACGGAGGACAACTCTGAACAGCATCATTTAGTGCAACAGCCACACAGCGCAACCCCACTCTGGTCCCGCTCTCAGCTCAGCTCATCTCCCAACACAGACACACAGAAAACTAACATCAAATCCATCTTCCTTGTCGTTCCTCAGATGCACAAGACAAATACGCAGCTTCTGGTACAATTAATATCAGTTAAACGCACATTGCACATGTTCAGACGCACACACAGAAATGCTGTGAAACTGCAACAAAATAATTGCCTGTGCACTCATAAATACTGATCCTTTGAGAAAACAAGCCTTTGCCCCCTTCCTGCAACAGAATACCCTGTGCTTTTATTTGGCATGCTTTCTAAAGAGGCAAGAGGCATTTGTAAAACTGCCTAAGCTTCGGTTGTCAGAACAGGACAGGTATTAAGCGTTTCCAAAACCCAAAGGGGCAAGTTTTCTGGTTTCACCCCGTGTGTCAAGTGACAGCTTCACTGTGACGGGTCATTAGCGTGACAAAGAGAAAGCAGCTGGACATGGAGGGGCAGAGGGCAACAGAGCGATTACATCCTTAAATCAACTAGAAAATGCTACAAAGAATGAAGAGGAGGAAAAAAGGAGAGGGTATATTCCAGGGAAGAAAGCCAGTCTGATAAAGTCTAGCTGCAAATCGGATCAAAGGAGTGCATTTAAATAATCAAAAATATTAATCAGGACAGCTTACTCTTCAGAAAGAGCAGCTTCTATTTGAAGGAGTATTTTAAAGTGACTAAAATGGTTACATCATGCAAACAATCCATTTTTTACCCTCCTAAATAATTTCTGCAGTCATCTATGAAGTACAAATATATCCATGAAGATCCTGTTCCTCCCATTCTGACAGTCCCCCAAAAGGATCAGAACTAAAACTTATTGAGGATTTTACCCATTGTCATTTTCCCTTCCTCCAAAGGGAGTCAGAAGGATGTTTGCATCATCAGCACAGCGGAGCAGTAGCTCAGCAGGTCACGTGTAACTGCTCACTGTTAAGTGTGCGCAGCTTTGAACGGGCAAGGGCTGAATTAAGAGGAAAACCAAAAAACCACGTTTCCCAGTCTCCCCATTGATGGGAGCAGGAGTATTAAATTTCCAATAAACGAACAACATCCAGGCAATGTAGTTTCTGTAAAGATGACTCCACTGCCATGTGGCATGCTCCAAAACCCACTTAGTACCTTCCTTGTTACCAACCACGTATTGCTTGACATTTTATTGAAGTTGATATCACTGCTGTTGCCTCTCTCTCTCCGCAAAAATATAGGAAGGAATTCTGACATTTCCGGGCAACTCGGAATGGATTGATATCTGATAACAGAAGCCAAATTACATGGAGGTGTCTGCATGCAAGGCATTCCTCCTGAATTCTTTTTTTCTGACCCCTTTCCACTTTGTATCTCTGTGCTCTCTATTCAAGCCTTAAATCAGTTTTACTGTGTTTTTCTCTTAATAAGCTGTTGGGTCTTAAATAAGAGTAAAAACCAAACAAACACAAAAGATTTCAAGACAGAGAAACCCACATTATCAGTAGTTTTTGTTTAAAACACATAATACCCATACAATTAATTCATCCATAGGCTTTTGAGTCGCACCTGAAATACAGGAGGGGTCAGCTGCCTCCAAGTTTTGGTTCTGTTTTTGTTTTTTAAGTATTTTAAATGAGGAATGTTAAGAGAAGGAAACGTTAAGAGAAAAGAGAAACCTTTGTTACCTGACTTGAAGGTAATGATCACTGCTGATCATTTCTGTAAGCAACTGAACTAGACAGAAAGTGAAGCACCCTACAGGCGTCCCTGTACCTACCCCTCCATGCATACTCGCATGTGGCACACACATTGCAAATCCTGATTTCGATGTTAGGTGAGGTCTAAGAAGAGTCTCAATAATTACACAGCAAGGAACCAGATAATTCTAAGGAAACTGAGGTTCCCTCCCTCGCTGTGTGTTTCACAAGATACAGGGATGATGAATGGGAAACAGAAGGAGGAGTTTACTAACGTGGGTTTAGTTCCCACATTCTGTGCTGAGTCCCACACCATGCAGTCTGCTTTTTCAGCTCCTGGCTCTTGTTTGGGTAAAGCTTCTCAGCTCAGACAGCTACAGCGCTCTCTGTTTTGATTTCATCTCCATTCAGGGCTCTTATACAGCTGGTACAACACAAACTCCGTGAGTTTTCAGGGCTCTGTCGGGCAGGGAAGCAACTTGGATTTTGGAGATGTACTTTAAAAGGCAAATAAATATGGAAAGCCCTAATCAGTAACAGTAAGAAGAGGAACAGTAAAACCAGTGTTTCTCCTAATATCCCCTTGTGAAGTATCAGCTTAGCCTTTGCCATATACGCCAAACTATTTGCCATGACTAATGTATATAATGGGAGCACATTTCATATTTGATCTCTCCTGAGAGACCTTGAGTTGTGAAAAGAAAACAAAAGGAATAAGAAAATCCCACACTTTGCACAAAAAAAACCACACAAGGAAGCAAATTAAAAGAAAATGCTTAATGTGATGGGTTTAAGTTCACAGTTAAGAAGGTGGAGGCTGTTTTGCCCAACAAGTTTCCTCCTTGCTGCGATAGGAAATAAAAGGCTCAAAGCATTCAGCACCAGCCTGCTTACTCCTGTCTGCCCCCAGAACTGGCACCAACTGATGACGACTCAGGCGCAGATGTTGGAAATTCCATCTTCTTCCCAGAAGAGCTCAAAATCTCCAGGGCACAACCCCTTAGGAAAAAAAAACATCAACTTTGGTTTTCCCCCCATTGTTTTAAGACATCTTTATTTGATCTGTAAAACAAACGTTTACTCCTGTATCAACACAGGGAGTTAAAAACTGCTCCATTTCCCCTGGACAGATGTTATTACCCATGACAAATCGTAAGAACCGAAAGCATGGAACCAGCCATTAAAACATACAATGAGATTGCACTTTAATACAACCGGGTCTCCTGTAATTAAGGTGTTCACTTGTGGCACATTCTAAGCAAGAACTCTCACAGAAAGCACTACTCATGCAACATCTTTACGGTCAGCCCACAGCCACCCCTCAGTCCTTCCTCTTGGTTATTTCCAGCTAGCTGCTCCATCAGGCTGCAATGAATCACACCTGGGATTATTAATAGTAGTCTGTACTCACTCCCGGTGCTTTGGCGCTCCAGTCAACCTAACAGCAGGTGCCAAAACGTGTCACACACCAAGCTGTCAGCTAAAAGTTAGGTTTTGCAATGTAATCGCAAATGACAAACAAACCCTGTACATTACAAATAAAAACTTTCTTATAAAAGCAGACTTACCAAAAGGGGAGGGAGGGGGGGATAAAAGAAACCAGCGGTTCCAAAACCACATTCATTTTCTATGCAGAACAAGTATTTGAGGTCATCTTAGAGATTCCCCATATTTCACTTGTTGGTAGTACAGACCTTACCCTGCATTTCCACTCCTTCCACAGTACAAACCAGTTGTGAACACTACTGAACACCATTACGACCGTCCTTCTCAGTCTTTCACTTTATTTCATATGCGAGTGTATGCTTTTGTAAGTCCTCCTCTGTAGTGTGTAAATTCACGTTTCCCTTCCCCCCTGCTTTTCAATCTCAGCTCTACAACTTAAGGGCTTTGACTGCAACAAAGCTTTTACTCTGAGAAAATAATAAGTACTTTGCCATGGAAAATCACAATAACCTGAACAGATGGAAAGCTTTAAGCGCTCTGTAAATCTTACGATTGGACCTTTATTATCAACCAAAACGATGTTGGTACTTGGGGGAAAAAACACATAGAGAGCATATTTCAATTTATGTCTTACTGTATTCGGGTAATATCAGCATGGAATGTCAAACTAGGCATACGGTTATTTTTTAATATTAAAGTTATAATTATCAAAGCCAAGAGGCATCTAATGTATTTGGTACGTGCTACCTGCGTCACGAAAGTTCACCCATTGTAGCTGCTACCAAAACCACTTCAGATCTCCAGCTTCACTACATTTTAATGCCTGTTCAGTGCTCAGTCCTCACAGTGAAAGTTTACCAGCCGCCCATATAGGAAGTCATTTTTTAAATCATATTGGTCTTCAGCTAACATCTGTACAGATTTGTAACAAAAGCACTGTGGGGGGGGAAACAAGGAATCCAAAGAACTTCCTAAGTTTAAACGCTATAATGAAAATAGAAGTGTTGAAACAGGGAGACCCAGCAAAGCACCGCACAATATTCAGACCTACAGGCTCCGAATTAGCATTCTGCAACTGCATACTTGTTTACTGCAGCTCCCAAAGCAAAAAGATGGCAGTTGTGGAAAACAGAATCAAGAAAATCAAAACACTCAGGAAAAGAGGTCAGTGTTTCCTTTCCTGGTAATGAAACTGCGACTTCATTTTGTAGGGCAATCACTGCTTTCCTTTCCATCCTGTTTTGCCAGTCATAACACCTGTTCTAGCCTATTAGAAACTCAGAAGAGCAATTGAAGATATTCTTTAACATCTCCTTTCCTAACCGTCACTGAATATCCAATTCAGATTATATAAACCACCAAGTGACTATCAGTAAAGCAAAACAGAATCTGCCTGCGTTTCCAATTAAATGCAGGGTGGAAATTTATTAACCATCAGGTAAACACATAGGCCCACATCAAATTATGCTGCGCTGTTGCAAAAAGTATACGATCAAGTTGCAGGACCGTAGATGGAGCTGTTTGACATCTGCCATTCTGCGTCATATTACCATGACAAAGAAGAACATGGCAACTCTCTCAAATGTTTCCACTAAAGATAGGCTCGAAGTGAAACCGCTTCAAGGTTTCCTACCTATGTAGTTCCCTAGCAGGCATAACTGGCAAAGAAAGGATGCCTTTTTACATAATGTGTGCCACACCGGGAACACAATCATGAAGCAGTTTCGACAGCTTCACTGATACAACTCGCAATTCGGGTCCATGCAAGGTCTTTATAAACATGAATAAATAAGGGCCATCATTAGAGATAGTTTAGAACTTAAGACTGGGTTTGAGTAAGTGCAAATTACCTTTTAGTTGCACAATAATTCACACGTAGCACTGCAGCTGCCCAGCGGATTTAGGAAGCAACCATTAACGTTTCAGTTTCAATGCAAACTCCCAAGGCTGCATTTCCGATTCAGAAACATGGGTAACAAGAACCATTAATGTTTTCATGACTAAGTTGCAAACCATGATTTAAAAGCAAACAGGCAAAAAGAAAACCAAGCCTCAAGAAATTTATGGGCCACACTCCATAGCAACTTTAAAAGTCCAGTTTCATATGTATTTATAAAAGATAACACTATTCCCGACTTAAAACAACGTTCATGCTCTGAGCTTGCTGCAACTTTAAAGTGTACACACACACATAAGTATTTAGATACGTGCACATATGTGTTTTGCAAATACAAGTGAGAGAATCGAAAGCGTTTCCTCCGCTAGCTGCGCTGTTGGGTTTTGTTGACAAACTGATACAGGAGATGCCTAAGCTGGTGCCTTCCATAAAGGGGTGTTGCAGGGGAGCAGCGCAAGCCCAGCGGCGAGGCCGCCGCAGCTCGACCGTGCTTTGTCCTACTCACGCTCTGCTTGGCGGCCAAACACGGGCCCCGTCCAGTTCATGGCCAATGTCAAAAGCGATTCTCAACCTACCCAGCGTCCCGCTCGTCATCTGGAGCAGCAGATCTTAAAGTAATAGAGAGCAATTCTAACGGCTCTGTAATGGGCATTCGCTGGTCAATTTACTGCTCTGTTATAAGCCCCAATCTCTCTTAACACGTTACAACTTGAGAAAAATCACGTACAGCGCATGCAACCATCTTGAATCGGCACGGACCAACTTCTGTATTGCTCATACTTCACGTACCGACTACAGAGCATTACAGTTCCTCTTCAAGCATCTCATTTAGCCAGAAAAGTACCGCTCGCCCCACTGCATCTATGTGGCAAAACCACTGTTTTCCCCTCTGTTTTCAACTAGAAAACCGAACAGCAAAATGCCCTTCGCACCGCTGCCCTCATTAATCAGCCTTCCACGCATGCACAGGTTACTTTTTCTGGGACAGCTCTGCAGCGATGCGACCGCTTCTGGCACAGGACGAGCCCCGACCCTCAGGCCGGAGAAGCTGCCCCAGCCCTCCAGCCAAGGCGAGGCAGCGGAGCCAGGGCGGCCGCGCGGCACCGACCCCGGGAAGGCGAGGAAACCTCTCCGGACAGAGCGGACCCTGCGCGGAGGAGACGCGGTGCCGGGGCGAGCCCTCGGGGCACCGACACTAGCGGCTCTTCGGGATGGAAACTTCCGCCGGGAAGCGGGACCGACAGCGGTCCTTAGGGGGATCGTGCCCCGCAGCAGCACCGGGCGGCGGAGGCTCGGCTCAGCCCCGCGGGGCACCGCTCGGCCGGGGCCGGCCCCGCCGGCTGTCAGTCTGCCCGGGGGAAGGGGAGGGGGGCACCGCCGCCGGGGAGGGAGAGCGACCCGCGCCCGCCCTCCTTCCCTCCCTCCCTCCCGGCCCGGCGGATCGCGGGGCGGCTCTTACTTGTGGAGGAGCTGGGGCAGGCTGGGCGGCGGCGGCATCCCTCGGCCGGCTCCCCGGCTCGGGGCCCCGCTGCGGGCATCGCTCTCCGGCGGGTCAGCGCCGCGGGGGGCCGGGGCCTGGCTCATGGCAGCGGCGAGGACCATGCGGGGAGGCCCCTGCGGCGGGAGGCGCGCACGGCCGCGCAACCCTCCGCCGCGGCGGCGGGAGGGAGGGAGGGAGGGAAGGAAAGAAGGAGGGAGAGAAGGAGGGGGCAGAGCACCGGCCCGGGAGGCAACCACGCTCCCCCCGCAGCCCCCCCTCCCTCGCCGGGCTGGCGACGGCGGGACAGGCAGCCCCCTGAGACCGCCCTGCGGGAGGGCAGCCGCTACCGGCCGGCGCCGCACGGGAGCCTCCGCGGCGCTGGCGGGGCCGGAGGGGCGGGCGGCCTGGACCAGCACCGGTCCTCCCCTTATCGCCGCTCCTGCCGGCCCCACCTAGGCGCTGGGCTCGCCCTCTCCTTTCCTGCCTCCGCAGGCACCGCTATAAGCGGTTGTGCGCGGTGTGCCGGCCCGGCGCACCTGGACCTGCCCGGTGCGGTAAAGAGCAGGCGGCACGGGTCCGCAGTGATTTACAAACATCGGACCTTTCCCATTCCAAGGGCGGGAGGAAAAAGCGTGCATGTTGGTTTAATCCCCCATCAGTAACACCTCTGTAGAAATGTAATTAGTCATTTATCAGACATAGGCTCTGTCAGCTGGTACAAAAAGGAGAGGAGGGTACGCCACAGCCAGCACTATAAACCTTCTCATGTAACCGAGTCATCCCTAAGGCAAATCCCCCCTCTGGGCCCACCCAGAGAACCTGCTTTTAATAAAGGATGTCAATCTTAGGCTGCCCTCTTCCAAATACATGCATGAGCAGGATTGAGCCCTACCTAGCAAGGCTTTACCCACTGCTATAGTAACACAGGGTTGAGGACGAATTGCAGCACGATGATAGGATTTTACCTGTGCATATTCTGGGAGGACATTTCAGATGCCTGATGGAGCAGAAGTTGTGCGGCTTGTAACAAACAAGTAACATGAAAACGTTCCTTCCAGGTCTTATTGCATCCTTTGTAATGCACTCTATTAAAGAGGGTTGAGTCAAAGGCCATTTCAGTACTTGCTCCTGCACTGCCTCTATATGCTGCGCAACCACCCCCCAACACACACACTCACACACGCACCAAGGAAAGCAGAAACATCCTGGTGTCTTTGAAAAATTAATCCTGATTTAGGGGAAAGATTAATTTTGGAGAGGGTCAGGTTGTCGTCCCCTCTGCACCTGGTGTAATCATTTACAAGTATGTAGCCCTATAAATGGGTACAAAATACTAGCACCAGGGACCGGAAAATGTTAAGCTATTTGCATTTATCACGTTCTTTGCTCTTTGTAGATGGAGAGCACTAACCAAGTGCAGGACAGTGGAGAGCTGGGCTGTATCGGTTTCTGGTTCAGCCAAGGGCTGGTCAGTGCTGCATAGTGAATAGATGGCTGATCTTCCAGCCAAGGGAAGGTAAGATCTGGCAGACAGGTGAGGCAATGCATGGTAACAAGCAGTTTAGTGTGCAGTGCTGTCTTTGCCTTAAGTTTAAAGTGAGTCTCCCCTGATCATCCACTGAAAAAGTAGCTTTGTGTGGATTTCCTCCCTGCTCCAGCAGCACATAAAGCCCTTGAGACCAAGGAACAGCCACTTTCTGCTGCCCGTAATTATTTGAGGAAGTGAAAGATGGTGACTCATGGCTCTGAGGGCAGCAAGAGCACAGCTATGACACTAATGCATGGCCCTGGATTAGAAGGTGGATAGTTACAAGAACGTGTTACTTCACACAGGCAGTTATATTACATCACTTGTAAAAATGGATCAAGCGTGTTTTACTAGGCACTATTTCTGCATTTAATACATACAGTGTACAATTCAGCATTCAGCTTCAGCAGGGGCTCTAAAAGCTCTGCAAAGATCTTTGCCATTCACTCCATTTAAAGCCACAGTCCTCATCCCCAAGTCTCCTTTTCCACAGAATCAGAGAATGCTTTGAGTTGGAGGGACCTTAAAGCTCATCCAGTTCCAATCCCCTGCCATGGGCAGGGACACCTTCCACTAGACCAGATTGCTCCAAGCCCCATCCAACCTGGCCTTGAACACTTGAACTCAGCAGCACAAATCTCATTCAGATGCCAAGGTATTTCACTGGTTGTCCTACATGGATATAAATGGGCACGTGTATAACTGCTTGCAAACAAGCACAGATTAAAGTTCACGGGCTCTTTTCTTCAAGAAATCAACACAAATGGTTTCTGTTCGAGCCTTACAGTATTTCTGGAGCAATGCCCCAAGAAAGAACAGTACCTAGGCCAAACAACATAGCTTTAGGGTCTGGATTTTGCAGTAGAACTGAACAAGTGCAAACTGCTGTACGAGTTCCTGTTATCTTAAGGTGGGATGTGGTTACTTAACGCACATGAAGAAATAGTAGCTGTAGTGTTTTTCCCTCAGCTAGAGTGGCATACTGTTAGTGTAACAGTCAGCTGATGGTGATTTGGGCACTGAACTTGGCAAAACACTGACTTCCCTGTTGCTGATGTCCAAGGTATTCATTGTCTATAATTTTAGATTCAAACTGTTGATTTTAGCGAGTTGGTGTTAGCGAGCAGCCATGCAACAAACACTCCTAGCTAATATCTTCAGCTGAGCTGAATATGCATCCTGCATCTCCCAGTGTGATTAAAAACAACCTTTTACAATGCCTTTTTTGGTTCCCCAGTTGTAGGAGTCTGCATGCTAAAACTGAGCTCCTGATCTAACTGCTGGTGTAACTTGCATGGGTATAAATCAGCAGCAGCTCTCTGGTAAACATGGACTCACGTTCAGAATATTAATTTTTAGGAGGGCAGATTAACAAAGGCACGGGCAGAACTCAGGGAAAAAAGAAAGGGACCGTATAGCAGAAAAGGCACGCACAGGATACCGTGTTCCCAAATAGTTCAGCATCAGGTAACAAAAATAACTGTAACTTCATTGCTTTAAGACCTCACTTAGCCACACAGTTATACAGTAGCAAGGAAACACATCTAAGAATAAAGGACTATATGAAGTCAATGTGCCTGTTAGTCTGACTAAGACCTTTCTTAGGTTCGTGCCTAAGCCTGTTTCTCTACAACCTGAAATTTAATCTCTTGTGAATTCAATACCCTAAAAGTAAACCCCTGTTAAATTAATATATAATCAACCTTCCATTATCAGGGGAAACAGGGGGCTGGAAAAACTAAAAGACAGAAAACCAGGATAATACCCATACTTCAGGACCAGGGTTGGCCTGTTCCTAAGTGTTGTGCCCCTTCATAATTGTCCTGCTCGGTTAAGCTGCAAAGTGCAGAACCAGCTTAGGTACCACTGCATGTGTAATATAGCTTATTCCCAAAATGGATAAGGCACCCAGAAATAATGGAGAATAAACTTTGGGTTTTATTTTTCCTACAGTGCACAGGAATTTTAATTCAGGTTTATGAAGCATGATCTCGATAGCGATGTAAATAGTGTTGTGATGGTTTTGCAAGGAGCAATAGTCATTAAAATACAGAAATGATTTCATAAAGAATAAGATGTCAGCTCTTAAATAGGATTGAAGTAACATAAGTATCCAGTTGCAGGAATAAAAGACTTCATCTAGGAAGAATGGCAACATCGTACTCCTTAGCACACTGTGGAGGGAGGCAGGAAAGAACTCTCTTACTCGACTCTAAAGCTAATGAAGGAAAATAGCTATAAATTACAGGGGAAAAAGGATGAAAAAACACTTCAGGCCTTGCAGATCATGATTATTAACACATTAGCTTTTCCCAGGTTATGCTGAGCCCTGTTTCTGGAGCTTGCTGTGCATGTTCGCTTGTTCTCTCCGATCATTGTTTGGAGAGAGAAGCTGGAGACTGAAGCAGAAATTTCCAGTGCCTGGGTATATGGAATCTGCCTCCTGGGTAAGTCTCTGTTTGCTTTTATGAGCTTTTGGTATCAGCGACTCCTGAGAAATATCTCAGTTAGAATCATTTCTCACTTGTTCTTTTTGGTGATTTTCTTTTCACTGGGCGTGAGTGGAAACACTTGGCCACAACTGCTAGGCTCTCTTGCAGTTACTCTTGCTTTGCTTTTTGCTGCACCTGTGCGAGCACCACTGCCCATGCCTACATGCCAGTTGGCATGGTGGTGCTCAGAAACACTCAGGGCACATTTACAAAGGACCGGGTAAAATTCAGCATAGGCAAACAGGTTGATTTATAAACAAACAAAAATATGACCTGACATTTGAAAGTACCAGAAAGTTTTTTAATGGTTGGAAAGAAAATACAGGGGAGACCTTGTGCTTTTAAAGGTATTTGTCTATAGAGCTGATGCTTTTTCAGGGGAGCAGCATCACCTGAAGAATTTGACTAAATTTAGGTTGGAAGCAGAATAATCACCCTGTGAACAATCAGAAAATGAAGGTTATGAATGATGAGCCCACTTTGTCCCAGATCTGCAAAGGGAGAAAGACAAAACTCAGGAGCTGGACTGACCGCTGCAGTGACGATCATATACCTTCAAGATTCTAGCAGATCGAGATGCAAAAGGAGACAAGCTAGCAGACACTCTGCCATGGATAGCTCAGACTTTCACATATGTGGCGGCAGCCAGCTGATGAAAGACAAATACTGCAAGATTTTAGTCCTGATGCAGAACAACATGGAATAAATGAATGTTGTCCTTTCGCATTTACTGTGAAGAGCTCAGCACCTCAGGCCGGTGACAGTATAATCCTCAATTCACATATTGTAAATTTAGAAAACATTGGAATGTGCAACTGATCATACCTAGGATGTTTACACATGCTGTTTGATCCCAAAATACTGCCTTATGTCATTAATGGCTTGTGTCATGCTCCTTTCTAGCTTCAGAAATGGCAAATGTTTACCGTTTTAACTACATTAGCCAGTTGTTTAAAGAAAAGCAGAAAGGAATCAAAGAAAGCATAATGGGCGCAGTAAAAAAAGAATGTTAAATTACTCTGAAGAACAACTGTGCTTTTAAAAAAATCCCTGATGTTACTTTTGGCTCTTGAGATAACCAAACTGTGCATGTTAATAGCCCAACTTATCTTCCCATGCCTTCGCTATTGCATACTTCAAGTTCATATCATGGCATAAGTGGTCTGTTTCCAGTCATCCTCACTTCTGGTTCTCATCCTTCATGACCCCAGAAGCACAAGAGAATTTACAATAATAACTTATTTAGGTTTTTTACCCACGCACCCCACCCCACTTTCTAATGCATGTGTGCTTATATTGGGGATGACTTCTTCTCATCCCCAAAGCTGTGGGTAATGACTACTACCCCTTTGTTATTAGTGAATATAACCATTATTATCACATTTAGTACAGATTTTACTTCAGTCATCTTTAATTTTTTAAGCATATTAGATTAGAAATAATATGCAGCCCTCAGAAAGCTTAATTTATCAAGCCTTTAAATACTAACTCTTCATGTGCATGCAAGTTCTATGGATATATGCATAGCTAGAGGCAAAGTCTAAACCCTAATAGTTTCTTTCCCCATGGAAAAATGCTGATTTATTGCAAAACTGCTAAGTACCAACTGATAGAGATGAATGCTAGCAGCACTCAAGGACAAACTGAACGTAATTTACAATGCAAAGTAGGGCCATTTAAATTTCATATAAAGACAACTGATCTTTAAAAGGATGCCAAAGGAGCACAGAACCAAACACTGCGCAATCTTATGCACCTACAACTGATGTTTGGCCATTGTGATTTTATCATCTTGTAGAGTATACTAATTTCATTGTAAAAGTCCCACATGGATTTTTCTGCAAGTCCTTTTAATATGAAATCAAACCCCTCTTCACTTGGAGACAAACTTAGTTATTGATAGTTCTTGTTCACTGCTACTGCTGCTGAACAGCATCGGGGACTAATTTAAAGTCCATTTAAATTATAACCTATTTAAATGTCCATTTAAATTATTAATCTATTTAAATGACCATTTAAAGCATGGGGGGGTTGAAACAAGAAAGCAGAGTGGGTAGCTATCAAGAAAACCTTGTATTTCCTCCAGAAGCACAGTCCATGGGGGCTTTGTCCTTGGTGCATTGCCTCCAACACAAAACCAGGTTTGTTCAATGGTTATTTCTATGATGAATATTTTCTCAGACCCACATATTTGAAACATCTGGCAACCGATGGAGTTATCGTACCTAAGCTCTGCTTTGGTGTCCTGAGAGCCTAGCATGTGATGGGCAATAGGATAAGATAACCACCACCGAAAGTAGCCAGGGATGAGAGACCTATCCGTGTCAGGAAGGCTGGTGTGGACTAAAATGACCGACACATGCTGATCTGCTCTGTGGCAAACAGATCTATTCCTGGGACCTCTCACTTGTGAAGGATGTTCTGCAGGGATGAGTTTTTGACAGGGCACTTGTTCGAGGCCTGCCTGCTGGCGTGACCTGCCTAGGTGCTCCGACCGGGGGAAGGTGCAAAGCCTGCTCAGCGCCAACGCCAGAGCTGCACTGCCTCCTGACGGAGCGAGGCAGAGCTCCTTCCCCCTTGTCTGCTGACAAATTGCACAGCTGTGGTGTTACATGTCAGCACTTGCATTGAGGATCTCCAGAGACAAACCAGGAATGTTCTGCATGCCAGACAGTGGCACGGAGCCATTACATTGAGACAACCTTCTTGAGGGAGCCGTGGGCCCTGGGTGAACCAGAAGAGTGGGGAATCCACTGACGTGCTGTCCCGCAGCTGTGTAATGCGAGGCAGCCTGCAGCGGCAAGGCCAGCTCTGCAGTTGAAAGAGATGTCTTGCAAAAGTGTGCTAAATCCATGCAGCATTTGCTGTGCAGATGCTACACTGATTTCAAACAACTCGTGTGGCATTTAGACAAGGTAGGTGAGACTGTATGCCCCGCAAGTCTGAGGTATGCTTTCAACATTTGTGGTGAGCCTGAAGTTATTTGGTGATGTTTAGCATCATCTGGAATGCTTCCAGTGGAAAACATGATCTTGCTGACCTGGAATCTAAGTTGGCTCCTGCGATCTATACATTTGGAGTAAGACTCAACAGACAGATTCCTGTTGGCACTTAATGCAGAGAAGCAGAGGACTCTGAAGTTACCTGAAAGGATCTGCTCACCTGTTGAGGTCATCTTCTAACATTAGCCTTTCAACTCAGAACCTCCAGTTCTTGTTGTTTGACTGAGCTACCACAGCTCCTAATCTTTCACCAGATCCTTCCCCTTCAGAAAAGCTAAAAGGGCTTTTGAACATTCCATTCTTATTCCTACTGGGAATCTGAGGAATATCCACTGGATTGTGGAAATAGATTTTGTAAATAAGTATCATAAGGACTGAAAAATGGCAAAGCAGTTTTGAGAGACAGGCAGTTATGGGGAGAAAGAAACCCCAAAACATTTTATGGAGGAAAAAAAGTAACCATTGTTATCTGTGTTAACAGATTCATTTGTTGAAAATGTGACATCTAGGATAGGGAAACAATCAGAGTTTAAAGACATCTGACTTGAACTCTGAAGGGGTTCTCCTTTGTTACTTCCCAGTTTAGGAGCAAGCTTACCTTTTTCCTTATCAGCATAGAAAGGGCATAGAAAAGGAACAGCAAGGACAAATAAAACCAAACATGAGTTGAAGAGCAATAACTTATGGTCACAGATAACACAGCAAAAGCTTCACCGTCTCAGATAACATTCATAAAAGAAAACCAGTGACACGCTGTAGATGGGGCTACAAGAAGATGGATGCGCAGCTTCTTGGAAGACTTCTCTCCCAGCTGGTGTGAGTAGTTTGCTGTCAAACTAGAAAAGCGTATCATTTGGGAATCTGTAAGAGTTAAGTCCTTTTCCTATGTTGTTATTTGACAGCCTGGGTAACGGAACAGATCGCACATCCAAAATCTGCATGTGGGGTAAAGTTCTGTATGAAAACTGGAGCAGAGAAAGAGTTTTCAGGATGATTTGGAGAGATCAGAGGAGCAGTCTGCAAAACACAGGATTCAGCTGAGTGAGAACAGGTGCTAAGTCCTGTACTTAGGAAGGGAAAATATTGTCTGGGAAAGTACAGGATGTGGAATGACTAGACGGATAGCAGTTGTTCTGAATAGGATGTGGGGAATATTACAGGGGATCAGAGCTGAATATCAATCAAAAGCCTACAAAAGAAGAACCACAAAACCGAAAAAAGGATGATGGAAAGGGTATTGTTTAGTCTAGAAAGGGGAAGACTGGAGGCAAAAAATAACCTTTAAAGAACAATGGAATATTTTTTGAAGAAGATGGAAGAAGGCAGGCTTAAATCACAGCAACAGAAGTTCAGATTAAGCCTCCTCATGGCAAGTGAGAGCGTGCTGGATTTTGAAGCCTCTGCCACCAGCAGTTGTAAAAATAGGTTGCATAAAATATCAGTCAGGAATGATTTAACCACAATCCACCTTTCAGGCAGGAGGAGAGATCAGATCACTCCGAAACGTCCTGTTTTCCATGATTACAGGAGTGAACAGACTCCGGGGTGGCAATGAAATACTCAAGATCCCTTGGAAAGCAAGAAGTGCAAAAGTTGATGTAACTTCTGTAGTTTGCAGGCTCCAGCAATTCTTCACAGTCCTTACAAGCCCACGGTTCAGGAGGTTTTAAGGTGGCCAAAAGTTTATGTTAATAAATGGCACAACCACACACCTAAAGAGAGTCTTGAAAATGGGAGAGGGTGGGAGAGAGACAGAAGCAGAGATCACACAAACATGTAGAATATTTGGATTTGTACCTAGTAAGAAGGCAAATCATGGGGCTTCTAAGAAATGCGTCCCTCTCCTACACACAGAAGTCATCACAGGCACAGGCCCTTTACAGACAGCAAGATTTCATACGTGGAATGTGCCTTAAATCCAGCTCCATCCAAAGCCTAATGAAAGCTTAGTTTACCTGATGCTTGTTTAAGTGTGAATTATTACATATTTTAGCTAATAGGCTGTATCTGTTCAAGAAAGGGCCCTGAAGAAGCCACGGTTCCCCATACAAAGTACTGTCATGTCAGGATACTCTGCACTTAAAAAAGAATCCTGTCTGAACAGTGTCATACGCTTTAATCCACTCATAAACCCAGCCCCTTTTCCTCCACTGTTAAAAAAAGATGTGATGAGAATGTGGCTGGTAATCCTGGGGTGAAAGAAGCGACTTAAACCCACCCATCAGTCACAGTCCACAAAGCTTTTACTTGGACTGCCCTTGGCTCTGATAACACATCATTACAATCTTCCAAACATTACACACATTTAATCCGTAATGCAACAACACCATACAGTCCATAAACAGACTGAAGCAAAGCCACTGGATTAGTTCAGTCTCAGGATTCAAGCAGAAACAAAACCACCCTTCAGTCAGGGACAGTGCTTACCTGAAATCATGTATGAAATTAATTCTGGTTTCCAGAAATGTTCAGTTATAACACTGGGAAAACACACAGTGCTCTCTTTGAACCAAGAAATACACAGTCCATTTCAGGCTCTGCGAGCTCCATTACTTTAATAGCTTACAAGGAAACTAATTAGGTTGTAGTTACAATAGATAGACTTTCCCATTTTTTTTCTTTAACCGGGCACCTGCGGAATGAAGATCTATAACAAAGACAAAGCAGCTTTATAGCCATACCTTTCCTCTTCTTTGTTTTCCCCTTTCCACTTGTCTTTTTGTAGAGAACTTGACATTTCACACTTTTTCCCAGTAAGCAGATCAATTGCTGAAGAAATGCAGCCTCAGGCAAACTTGTCAATCGGCGCCTGTTGAACTCTGCCCATGCAAAAGGTAACACTCCTGAAAGAACTGACAGAATGACACCATTCGTCTTCGCTTTTCTCCCAGTCACAATCGTGTCCTTACCCTCTCAGTTTCAAAAGTGACACTAAAACTGCAAGCGGCGGCACAGACGTTACAGGCAATGTCACATGAGAGAAGCAAGGAACGTTCTCGGGACCCCTGTGGTATAAACAAAAGCCAGTGATAAGGACAGGCAGAGGGAAGGTGAGACAGGCACTGATGGAAAAAATAATCCTGAATAGCCCCAGTTTGATAAGATTATAAATAATTAAAAATAGGAACAAGTCCAGAGGAGGCCACGAGGATGATCAGGGGACTGGAGCACCTCCCATATGAAGATAGGCTGAGGAAGTTGGGGCTGTTCAGCCTGGAGAAGGCTGTGTGGAAACCTCATAGCAGCCTTCCAGTATCTGAAGGGGGGCTATAGGGATGCTGGGGATGGACTCTTCATTAGGGACTGTAGTGATAGGACAAGGGGTAATGGGTTAAAACTTAAACAGGGCAAGTTTAGATCGAATATAAGGAAGAAGTTCTTTACTGTAAGGGTGGTGAGGCACTGGAATGGGTTGCCCAGGGAGGTTGTGAATGCTCCATCCCTGGCAGTGCTCAAGGCCAGGTTGGACGAAGCCTTTGGGGACATGGTTTAGTGTGAGGTGTCCCTGCCCATGGAAGGGGAGTTGGAACTTGATGATCTTAAGGTTCTTTCCTAACTATTCTATGACTCTATGATTCTAAATGTCAGGAAAATTCAAACTCCTCTGCATTTTCAGAGCACAGATTTGAACTGCAGGTTTCCATCTCTCCAAAGATACCTGAATTACCAGCCATCGTCTGAGTTTCTGGGACTACTCTTTTTGGTTTTGTATCGAAGCTACTTTAGCTAAATAAACACACAAAAGACAAAGCACCGGGAATTCAATTCATATGCCTGTCACCTCTCCCTAGGTCTGCCGTCTGTTGGAGCTTGCACAAGGTCAGAGACTATTTTGGTTTGGAATGAACATGTAAGTGTCAACCAAATCCTTCCGTTCTCAAAATGTTCTCCTAGAAGCTGTTTTTTGGGTTAAGCTGAGTGAAAATGGAGTTTGGCCCATGACCAGAAGCAGTCCTTGGGCTGCAGTATTTGCTCCCAGTATTTGACCTTTTTGAAGGTCTCCACCTAAAATGCCTGTCCTTTCCTAGGACATGATTACAAGACAATGTATTATTTGGTTCACACTGCAAAAAACAACTTCCCAGGCTTTGTGTCAAGAAATTCAGCAGCTCCACACTGTGGAGAAGAGACGTGAAGAAGGCAGGAGATAAAACTGCTCTTCTTTTGTTTGCTTTTCCAGGGCATATTATGGAGTAGGAGAAGCAATGTTGGGGGGTTGTCAGTACGGAACAAGCATGCAGCCCTCTTAAGTACAAATGGGTGAGTTTGCTCAGCATGGTTTATCTGATACACCCTATCTGCCTCAGCATCAACAGCAAGCACACAAGTCAGCCACGACCCTTCCTAGAATGCCATAAGTGCAAAAGGCATATGGGATTTGTAGGCAGTGGGAACTACAGCTGCTCATCTTGCACTGGCTGCAGTACACCAAGCTGTAGGCACTTGGTATCCCATCCCAGGGAGCTAGAATGAGGTAAGGAGATACAACCACTCTTTTTCCTACCTGAGGTTCAGTGGAGTCATCACTAGAGGTACATCAGTATTAGGCAATGAGTTTCCCAGAAATCCTGCTTTGCTGGCACAGATCATGATGCTCCAACTATTAAACATTGCAGTCTGATAGCATGTATTTATCCTTCCTCCTCAACTGTATTTTCCAAGAAATCTCTTCTGCTCTGTTATTGATATAGATAGGAAAAGCGAAAAGCCCCAGTGAACTTCTGACTGATCTTTCATTAATTTAGCTGTGCTGGGCTTGCAGCCATTACCACAGCCTGGAAGACAACATTTGTTAGATATGCTGAAGAGAGCTGGCACCAGCTTCACTGAGTAGCCTCAGGCAACCCAGGAGAACGTCAGTAAACTTTTACCTAGCAACAAAGCCTCTTTAAAGAGGAGATTAAAAATATTCAGAAATTAGTGGTTCCTTCTCCATCCTCCATGAACAAAAACTTGGGAAAATTGCAATCTCTGTGTTGAATTTCCTTAAGTTCCAACTTTTTTTTTCTGGTAATTCTTCTGGCTTAGTTACTAATGCTATGTAAAAAAGTTTTTTTCTGAGTCATCTGAATAATGTCCTTCCTTTTTCCCCCATAGGATTTAGCTGAGCCATCAGTGACTCAGCTGGTGGTGAGCTATACCCAGCCTGTGCTGAGTGGCTTCAGCAGAGCTGATGATGCTCATCCTGTCTTCCCAAACCACAGCTGATGCTGCTGGTTAAGGCCACGCAAAGCCCAGGGACTGTGAGCCCATCTGCTGCTGATGGAACAGCCTCCCTGCTGGGTACTCTGAAGGGCCATTCCAACCAAGGACCCCAGAGCAACGTAAGGATGTGTATGTCTATGTTTCTTAAACCAGGTCAGACAAATAAAGCTCCATCCCACAAGACACTCTTCATCTCCTGTAGCTTGCAGAGCCTTCTTGGCAGCACCAAGACCACTGCTAGAGCTTATGAGAGGTCAGAACAGCCAGAAGGACCCAGCTCAGTGAGTCTGGGGGTGCAGCACTCACCAGGAGCCTCCATCACCTCAGGGAAATGGCCCAGTTATATGAGTTACAGACAGATCTGCCATTCCCCAGCCAGTGAGAACCCTTTTCAAGGGAGCATCCGCATGGCTGGGTGACAGCACACAGTAAATGACACCGGAAATTGGTTAACAGTGACATATTGTTCCACTGAGGAATCTGCTTCATTATTCCAGTTGGTGAGTTTATACTCTGAAACAGGAGGATTAGTGGCCCCTGACATTTTATCCAGCTAATCTGACTACAGATGCTGTCCTTATTATCCTAAATGCCTAATCCTCATTTTCAAAATGTTTGTCGATTGCCTTGATAGCATCCTACAATTGTAAGCACCACAGGTTAAATAGGAATTACTTGTTCTACATTAGCAGCTCGTAATCCACTTCTGAAAAGAGCCTGAAAGAGTGAGGCTTTGTGAAGAACCTTTCATGCTCTCCCCACTTTGAGCAATCCCATCACAATATCTGGTCCCCATTCTGGTTATGGCTCAGGGCAAGTTAAGAAACCTGTGGTAAACCTGGGTATTGAAACCAAGGGCTCATCTAGAGCTTATTTAAGTCAACAGAAATCTTTCCAATTGACTTCAATTGACTTGTGAGCAGGTTCTGAGTCTTGGGGCACTGCCCTTGCTGTGACAGCATGCTTTTTATACTGCTCATTTTATTCACCTATCAGATTTCTCCCAGCAATTCTTTCCAAATTAAATTGCCTCGGGGTGTAAGGGAACATTTCAGAGAGATGAGGGACTGTGTCCTGTTCTCATTGAAAACCACCCTGACTTAGATACCCATCTGTAATTGTGCTGTTTTAAACTTTCCCCTTAACCAAGCCTGACCTTTGTCTTTCCCCATTTTTCTCTCTTCTGTGGATGACTTCTGGTGTCTTTTCTGATGCGTAACGGGAAGATGTCCTAGCACGGTGGACAGCAGACATCACAGTGAGACTGATGCACAGGAAATCTATCCCATAGTGTACAGTCACAGGAAAAGCATTCATTAAAAATGGGTGAAATTGTTCACTAGTTTAGTTGAGATGTGCTCCTCCAGTTTTATCCTCTGATCCCAGTAGCACACACAAAAAAAGCTGGAATGCTGCCATGACAAAATAGGCCTATCATGTTCCAGTGGCTTTAATATGGGTCAAAACTTCCAATCAAGCAATATTAATTTATTTCAGTATTCCCTGGAGAAACCCAGGGTGATTTTACACAGAGCTCCTTCTAGCTGTTTAAACAAAGAAGAAATGGAAGGGCATCCACTGTGATTTATTTTCTCTGCATAGATCAGTGGGGAAATTGGATACGCATGACACACATTCATTTAGTTCTCACTTCCCTTTGATGATTAGGGCTGAATTTTCATTCTGGTGTGTGGGGATTTGTGAGTGTCACTCCAAACAACAAGTGTCATACATCTAAGTCCAAATGTAGCTTTCTAAGAGTGAAGCTTAGAGACATAAAACTCCAGTGCACGTGGCCAAAATAGAATATCATCATTGCATGCAAGCAACATTTATGCTCTGAAGTTAAAGCTTGAGCCTCACAGAGACCTGAATCTGTAATTAAGATCCATTCCCAGCTTTGGTGAAAAAGCAGATTGGAAAGACGTGCAGGCATCCTTAATTAAATCTATAGCAATTGATTAGCCATATCAAAACATCTGTTACTAGGTCCTTTGCACACTATTACAAATAACCTCAATAATGATGTGTGACCAATTGTTTTATTGTGTGAGCATTGGGGCCTCAGCAGAGGAAGGCTGAAGAGGCACAGCTATTGCTCAAACTGTCTGCAGTGACATGATAGGTCTGTGTAACCAAGGGATGGAATTTAATTTGTTTATAAAGACAACCTTTTTACAGACCATGAGAATCAGAAATGGGAGCCACTGTTTTTCACACACGGCCCCTTTACCCTTCAGGGCTACCTGACATTGACTAGAAGAATGAAGCTCTCCAAACAAAAGCTAATGGAAGGGTGCAAAAAAGGCTTTATAATGGATTATAAAGCTTTGTAATCGCTGCTGGCAAACCCAGAGATGATTTGAAAGGCTACTACTATGGCGTAATGTTTTCCAGTTTTCATGTAGTCCCAATGTCAAGTGATACAAGCAATAAAGCTCTCCTCCCTTCCCCCGTAAGAGTATTCCATACATCACATTGTGAGCAAGCTTTATTTTTGGACTGTGATGAACACCTCACAGGATCAGGCCAGTAGCGAGGCACCAAGCACGTGGCAGTGATACATCACATGGATTCAAAACCAACTGCCTTCCACCGCTGCAGCACTGGCTGCACGCACTGAAACAGCCGCCGAATTAGAAATACAGCACAACTGTGATGCTGTTTAAAACCCAAAGAAACACATTCTTGGCTAAATAATCACGCTCCACTCAGACACTAAGCATCTGGAGGGTCTGTTTTAAAACTAGATGTGTGGCACCCCCTCAGGTCTCAGCACTAGAGCAGGGATTTGATCCCAAGGAATCGATGCGAGTGCTCACAAACACGCACATGCATTGTGAGAATGGGAAAGACTGACCTTGAATGTGTCAAGCTGTACCCAGCAAGAGACAGGTGGCAACAGCAAGCAACTACAGCTCTGCTTCCAGGAGGCAGCAGCATCTGCTTCATCTGCAGATAGCCATCCTTCACCAGACTCAGGAGAGGGTGCCGATGCACTCAGTACCTAAAACACCTCAGTCTTCTCTGTACGTGTATATAAAGAGTAAATCTGGAGAAGAAATAAAAGCAATAGAATTACGGTTTTGTTGTTGTTTCCAAGGTTCATATCTGGCCATTTAAGAAACCAAAGCAATTCCACTCAAAACAATGCTACAGCTCTGTTTCAGCTGGGAAACTTATATTGCTTGAGGAAAATGAGAGAAGAGCAAAGGTTTTCAATAGGCATTGTCATGCAGGAGGAGTGAGACAGAGAAAACATTCTTGCTTGTTATTCCTCAGCAGAGTTCGGATTTCTTAATTTCAGGCACAAACCTTTGCAGAGGAAGCTCCAGAGGCCCCCTGTGCCAGCAGTACACTGAGAAAACTAAATCCGATAATCCTCACACAAAATTTCCATGGTGGAGCATTTCATATTGTAATTTCCAGAAAAGATGGATAAACCCTTGCTGGAAGGATAACACAAACCAAACCCATTCCCACTGGACAGGCTCTTTGAGCTCTGATTCCACGTAGCAGATTGCAGAATGCCCTCTGGGAAGCTGTTTTTTCGGCATCTCCACTGAATATTCCAGAAGGATTTGAGAGGAAGCTGTAATACTAACAACATCCTATGCACAAAGGCAAGTGATGGGCAAGCCTTCAAAGTCATGACAAACATACTGTCCAGCTGGAAGTCTTCCCACAGGCTGTCCTCAACCTGTGTTTGCCCTCTCACATCCCAGACCGTTTTCCTGACAGGCTAGGCATCATCAGGTGAGTGATCTTCTCCTCTGTCACCATCCCAGCTCTAGGGGGGTGGTGACAGCTCTTAGAAGACAGGACTTGCTGCTATAGATGGGACTCCTTTAAATGAATGCTGAAAGACTAGGCTTAAAACTCTCTTGGGTAATCCATGATATGATTTTTCATTAGGGCACAGTTTGTGGTGCTGTTATAAGGATGTCAATTTTGGTGCACATGCAGTTAAAACAAACAGAACACCTAAATCCCCAACACCATCTCAGATATACTTTAATAGGGATCCCACCAATGCACATGATTTATGGACCATGGATATTGTTAAAGTCTTACTGTGAACTGTTAACCGCCATGAGTTTTATTTGGCTTTAAAAGTGGTTTTTAAGGAGCTTGTCTTTTAGTTCATATAGCATGGTGTGAAAATGTGGAAACAACTTACCATTTTAAACCAGCTATTGATACACCCTGAGCAGTTTTGGTTCTGGTTTCTTACCCTCTTTCTTCTCAGTTTGTACCATTAGATGGGTAAGAAGGCACATTTTGCATGGGTTATTACACTCATAGGGGTTGAAAGCACTCAGCCTACAGCCTGTATCTCATGCATGCCCAAGGCCTCTGATAATCCTGAAATACACTGAGCATCAAATCTTGTTGCTTCACTAGAGATGTATTTTCTTAGTCTGCCTTCCAAAAATCCTTCAAGGCATCCAGTAGTTGTGTGATAACCACTCAAGCCAAGTGGAGAAGGACCAGTAAACCAGACTGGAGTAGACTTTGTGGGCAAAACTCAGGCATGTTTGCTTGCAGCTGATTTTTAGTGCAACTGGTTTTCCATTTCAGGGTTCCTTCCCTAAAAACCTATGACCCAGATCAACCTATAGAAATTACAGAAGAGCTGAGCTTCCCATGATGCATTTAAACACTTGCACAGGGTTTACTGCATGCTCCTTCACCTTGAGTCAGTTCCTGATTCTGTGAAAGCATTTCTTTTACTTTAAATATTCTTAAAGAACTGCTAAAATATTGCCACACCATTTTCCAGGGGTCCAACCTGCAAAGGATATATAACTTATGTGATAAATACAGCAAAAAATCACTATTCAGATCCTCACACCAGTGTTGACTTAAACTGGAAGATTACAACTAAGTACCCTGCAGAATTTAACTCTAAAATGACTGCTATAAAACATGGAAGTGTTGGAACAAGTCCAGAGGAGGCCACGAGGATGATCAGGGGACTGGAGCACCTCCCGTATGAAGACAGGCTGAGAAAGTTGGGGCTGTTCAGCCTGGAGAAGAGAAGGCTGCATGGAGACCACATAGCAGCCTTCCAGTATCTGAAGGGGGCCTATAGGGGTGCTGGGGATGGACTCTTCATTAGGGACTGTAGTGACAGGACAAGGGGTAATGGGTTAAGACTTAAACAGGGGAAGTTTAGATTGGATATAAGGAGGAAATTCTTTCCTGTTAGGGTGGTGAGGCACTGGAATGGGTTGCCCAGGGAGGTTGTGAATGCTCCATCCCTGGCAGTGTTCAAGGCCAGGTTGGGCAAGGCCTTGGGTGATATAGTTTGGAGTGAGGTGTCCCTGCCCATGGCAGGGGAGTTGGAACTTGATGATCTTAAGGTCCTTTCCAACCCTAACTATTTTATGATTCTGTGATTTCCATTTCTTACAAAAGCCACCTGACTGGAGGATGAGACAATCGGAAGGGTCAGTTCGTGCAGCACAGCAAACCCACCATCATAAAAGGCCTTTGGAAACGAGTATGTTTTAGTCATCTCTCAGCCAGCTTACAACTAGGTGTCTCATTTCTGAATGAGCACCTGAAGAACTGTGTTTCCCCGTTCTGTTCCCAAAAAATGGTTGTATTTTTTCCATATCCCAAGTTTGCACAGAAAAATCTCAAAATTGAATGGAAGTATTGTCAAGGTCTTATGAAAACAAGCATGAAAAATAGGTGTTTTCCCAGCTCTTTATTAGGACAGGTTGTTATTTGCATACCTCATTTGAATAGTTTTTAAGTAAAAATCTTTGGTTTAATTTAAGAATTAATTTAGTTTATTGTAACAGTTATTTAAAAAATAATAAATCAATCTCCTGCACTTTCTAGCCCTTAACACACACAGCACAGACAGCAGAATTAACTGATTGCCTACCCCTGGAGGTTCAACTTACGTCTCTATCAGAGTTCACAGCTTCAGCTTTTATACCCTTATCCAGGTGTAACACCACTCTCTCCTGTGGTGAAGTAACATGAAAGCAGCTGTTAACATTACAACCCCATGTGAAAATTCCCAATAAATTTCAAAATTGAATAAGCCCCTTTCCAGTGATTCTTTGATGTCATCTCATTTTCAGACAGTTGGTAAAGTCAGAGAGACAGAAGTCTCAAAGTAATCCGAATGTTATGGTTCCAAACTTTGCTCCCCTACAAGGAGCAGACCATTTTCTGCTTTGGTCTTTGAGGGATTATTAAGAGAGAGGGACTGTTATAACAACAAGGAAGGGAATGTTTGATTTTCACATCAACTCATGAACCCATCTCTGTTCTTGAAAGGAGATCCCTTATGCTGCAGTATACACTGAGAACAGATTAAGAGTTGCCCAAACTCAAAGGCTCATTAACACTTGAAGATTAATAAAAGCGTCAAGAAAACAGTCACATTAAGCTTTTTGTTATTCATCCCACCACCAAGCCTCCTTTTCCTCACAGTGAGCTTACAAGCAGACTATTAATTTTCTCTTCCTCTAGGTCACTCCATGAGAAGTCCCAGTAGAATCACCAAGAGAGGGGCTTAAGGGTTTTTAAACTAAATCCCATCAGGAAATAATGAGGCTATGTCTGTGCTGCCTCTGATGGGAGGGCCAAGGCTCCCTTGTGGCAGATCTATTCATTCTCTGTACTGTGGTCCTGCAAGCACCTGTGAACGGATGCTCGGGACCACGTGTGAGAGGGTAGCACAGTAACCAACTCAGTGAAGCTGCTTTATGTGCCAAGGCAGACAAGCACAGAGACTCACATACCTGTGACCACCCCAAAACTAACCTTTCGGTGCAGCATGTGCAGGACCTCATCTCAGAGCAGCAATCTCATCTGTTAATAGACAACCACAGCTTAGTCCAGGCAGGTTCTGATCTTTAAAAGAGGCTGGACACTTCTCAAGGGGTGAAAGGAGCTATTTGTACTTGCAGTTATCATCCTTCAGCATGAAACTCTTCAGCTACTTCATGTCCAGAGAGGACTGCTTGGACCCACAAGACAGATCTCTGAACATCGCAGCTAAAACACATGAAAAGCATGTACTTGAAATCAACCAAGTGAAAAAAAAGGAGTTGAAAACCCACAGCTCCTTGGAGGTTTTGGGTGAATAATATTGTGCATAGAATTTGCATAGCACTACTCATAATTTTTCGTTGTCGGAGGTAATCCAGATCTATATTAACAAGAGACTTGCTCTTTTCCAGGAATCTTACATCTGCTCTGTAATCAGATGCTGTGTTTTGATTGCTTGCAATGTGTAGGAGTTTACCCTTCTTCCTCATTGCTGGTCAACTCCATTAAATGTCATTCCATCATTCCCTCCACTAGCTCAGCATCACCTCCTCCAGAGATGTTAATGCAAATCTCATGATACTCTCTAGCATCTTTTAGCCCAACATGATGGAGGCATACCACTGCATGGGAATTTCGGGTTTCAAGTAAAAGGATGTTCCTGGCCTTCCTGGGTGCACACAGCTGCTTCAAAGTACGGTTTGCATGCACCTTTAAACGCCAAAAGGGAAGCATCAAACAAAAACAACCTATTGCCCTCTATTTAAAATCAAACATAGCACTATGATTTCCATATCCTCTCACTTCTTGTTTCTTTTTTATACTTGACTCATCATTTTGTAACACCATTGGCAATACTGCAAAAGTCTATTCCCTGTGGAGCTGCCCAGACACTTGCATATCCCTATGATGACTGCCAACAGCAGTAAATAAGCCTCCCTGTCTTACACTCATGCTGGAGATCTAGCTGTTTGGAGAAAAGCTTCCCCATGTGCTTGCAGAGATCTTTATCACTTCAAGCTGTTACATAAAGTCTTTGTATCTATGCACTTAATCCAAAGGCCAATAAACTCAGTAGAAAAATTCCTATTAACCTCAGAAATCTTTGAATCAAGTTACAAATAGCACCTCGGTTTATAGGACTAAGCCTTCATATCTGTTTGGCTGCTGATACTTATGTCACTATCATGTATTTTTGTTTCAGACAAGCCACAAAATGGAATGAGCAAGACAAATTTGCTTGGCTTTCTATTTCTGTTTCATCAAAGCTTCCATCTGTTTCAGTGCGTCTGCATTTAGCAGTTTCAGACTTATGTTCAATTCATTTGATTTCAAGTGTCCTCTACCATTTTTGGTACAAATCAGAAAGTATCCTATTTAGGGTTTGAAAAACTAGCTGACTCATTAACTTTAGGCCTAAATAAAGTACTCAAGTATTAGCTACATGCATGGAGGAAGTTCCTATTATCGCATTCTTAATGCTACTGTAAATGGATCCCTGCTCCTTGCATGGCATCTCAGACCTGTGAGTGCACAACATACTGAAGAATTACCCTAGGAAATTGAGGACTGAGCCATCGTGATCTCAGCAGTGAAGGTCACAAAGGCAGGCTCCAGACCTTGACCTTGGCTGACTGCGTGACACTGCCAACATGCCAGGAAAGAGGAGACTGGGGGGAAGGGTCAGCAGACACTGGAGACAGATGGCCTAGATCATCATCCACCAGAAATAAAGAAAAGAGCTGTTCCAAGCATTATACACACAGCAATGATTGTAAATTCCACAACTGTGGAGCCCTGCCAAGCCATTATACACACACCCATACTGCAGCCACTGTGCATAGCTCCTCAAAGGTGAACTCAGGAGAAACTGCAAAGCATAAAGGGTGTCCAGCTCTCAGGAAATTGGTTCATTAAATGATTATCCAAGCCCTGGTGGAACGAAAAGCATGTAGAAGTTAGGGACTGACAGGATATTACGGTTTATTCACAAGCAATGCATTTATGAATGCATAACTATGTTATTCATGGACGTGACTGTAGATATTATGGACCTAATTACCTTCTTTCAACACTGTGATTTCATTTTGCCCCTAACAGTTTCCCAGTTGGAGCTGCTTGGTTGCGTGTCCTGCTAAATAAAGTTCTCTAGTCACCAAGCAGAGTACCTCATAGGATCTAGCGGCGCTGGTGACGCTGCTCAGGAAGGGTGCCATGCAGACCAAACAGGTTTCCCCAGACCACGTTTGTTGGTTTTGCTGCAAAGAGAAGGAAGTAGCGTTCTAGATCCTCCCTTGGATTTTTTGGCACCTAGAAATCCACAGAGAGCAAGGAAACGGAGTGGCATCAGTAACACTGTTTGTAGCACAGGCTGAGTGCTCCAAGTGGTTTTGTGAGCACAGCTTCTCTACAGATAAAAACAACAGCAGCCATTGAGTTGCTGAATGTCACAACGCAAGTGCCAGAGAGCCTGATCATGACCTTTGTCCAGCCCCTTTGCTGGAGTCTTTCTACACAGGCCCACATCTACGCTTTACACAACAAAGAGTTATTAATACAGCTTCCACAGTCAGCCAGTGTAAAAACCCACATGTAGATCCTAAGGCTCCTAAGGGGGTCCTTAGGAGCGCATGGTATGAATAACTCCGCAAATTCTTGTCACAGATCTCAAACTGCAACCAACTGAGCAGCCCTTCCTTTTATTGCCAGTGACCTCAGAGGGACCAAACAGAAGGGACTTGTTCTGTGCAAGTAGATGCAATAAGCAAACACACTTAACAATCCAAGTGTCCCTTTTCGGGATGCCAGTCTCCATGTTTGTGATTCTGGGTTGCTCTCTTTGCTGGTATGTCAGAGAACCAGCACAACACCCTCCTGCTACCTCAGAGCCCACATGGGCTCCCTCAGTGAATTCACTTCCCTCGAACTCTTATACAGTCAACAGAAAACCACCCTGGAAGGCTGGCTGTCCTGGGAACCTCCTCTCCAGTTTTATCACACCAGCTGTATCCATCCATGCTTTCCCCTCATCTCGCTGCACATTCTGTAAATCAGCCCAAGTCACCTCACTCAGCAACTGAAGAACAAGGAAGAATTAGGCAACAAAGCAGAAGTGTACTGGGTTGGATATTGCTAGCGATCCCCATTCTGAAAGGGAATACTTTACTCACTCTTTGAAGAGCTACTCTACTGTCGGAGAATGCTCAAGTCTCCTGAGGAAGGGGAGAAGAGGAGGAACTAAAAAGCAGAAAGCAAGCAAGCATTCTCCAGTTTTCTCTACTTACTCCAGTGTCCCACCAGACTATTACTTCAGGAAAACCAAGTCCTCCTCCTCCATCCAGTTTGTGATCTCCCTGCCTTTACCTTTACACTGGACACTGAGAGACTATTTAAACAATCTATCTATCTCAAGCACTCAACGTAAGTGTGATTCTCTTACAGCTTGGACCCTTGATGTCTTATGCAGCAGATGGAGATGTCACCCTCAGGAGACCACTCTAAATGTTCATGAGGGGTTCAGGGAACTCACACTAGTACAACCCCAGTTATTTTATCTCTTCCACATCTTTTGAAGGAGTACAACTGTGTGGGTTCCCTTCTCTTATTTACCCTGAAATGTGCAAGAGATCTTTTACAGACTTTATCTAGATCCACAGACCATTGTGGATCAAAGCTTTTTCTTATGTTCTACAAATACAGTTGTGAACACACCTTTTCGTGTATCCCTTATTAAACAAGAGATTTAAACATTGTCATGCTTCCAAGCTGTGCACCCATCTACCTAGCTAGTTACCCATCTGAGTCTTTCTTTAGCATCACAGCTATCTTAGCAAGCTTCAGAACAATAATCTTTGTGAAGTAAGAGATGAACCAGAGAACCAGGATCCAACACCAACCAAGGAAGATCAGCTTGAACCTCACCCTCAGTCTGTGACACCTCTGCTATGGTTCATGGAAAGTCCTAATGGATAAAAGCACTGGGGCACTGACTGAAAAGTGGTCAAAGAACTGTCATGCATAAAACAAAGAAGCATGGCAAAAGAGCGTTTTCTTTTGAAAAGGGCTGTAACCACTACAGTGATGGGTCACTTGGTAACTTCAATATAAATAACAATGCTGTAACCGATCAAATACCCCAAAACCTGCTATCTAAGTGGCAAATCTACACGAGTAGCATTGTAGGCAAGTGCAACTGGGAAACAAATGTCTTTCTTTTTTTAGCCTTTTCAGACATTTAAAAATATGTCTTTAAAAATAGGTGTTAGATACCAGCAGTGTGAATTCCTTGTCAGAACTGTGTAAATACGTCCTCCAAATCACAGCGCTTTGACCACTGAACCATGCAAAACCCATGCCGTTCAGTCCCAATTTGAACAAAACTTTGAGTGTATCACTAGGTTCGAGTCTTATGTATCTTTATATATTCTACATATATTTGTAAGTATTATATGTTATTTAAATAATGTATTAATATATTATAATATACACATATATTCCAAAATTTATAAATCCCTTCAAGCTGTTATGGAAGTTACATAGAGGAAGCCTCATGAAGTTCTAGTTTCGGCAGTATCTGTCAGTCTGTAGGTAATCACAAAGCACTGGGAATGCAATTTATTCTCAAGCAGGCAGTGCTGGGAACTACAGTGTACTTGAGAGATTCCAGCTACTCAACATTTACAAGTTTGAATTCTAAAACTAACCAGAAATTCATTTACAAGCTCAGCCTTCCCCCCAGTTTAAGCAAGCAGATAAAGTGTTTTCCCCTGTGCTATGAGGGCCTGCATCCAGCTGGCTAGATGCTGTTTGGGTGATCTGAACACTGGAGGGCATGGATGCATTTTTATCCTTTAAAGTAGAAAAGCACTGAGCTCTTCTGCAGAGACAGAGGCAGATTTTCATTGTGCTCAGAGCTCAGCAGCATCTGACTACAACCTTTAGCAATACCAACAGCAATTTGATGTACTTCTGACTCAAACACATGCGCTGTCTGGAATGCCTCCTATTTAGAGCATAGTATATGCAGCTGCTGTATCACTGAGGTCCTGTAGCTCAACAGACATCTTACCAACACATCTTTTCGGGCACAGTTGCAGAAATGGATTCTAAATGCTGACCCCACTCGCTGTTAAGTCTCATTTCTCGAATGGTGGGAACTGTAAGGCATCAGAACCTGAGAACGTGCATGTCATTTCTCAACTTTACCTTTCCACTCAGAGGAATGAAGCTATCCCAAATGAGTACAGTAAGAAATTACAACTTCTTCTTTGCCCTAGCAAATAGCAGCTTGGAGGTATTTTAGAAGCATACTGTAAGTCTCCTAGAAGTGCAACATGAAGCGGCTGCTGATTCAGTAGCACTGAAAACTGATGCTGGGCTCAGCCTTGTTACAAAAATTCTTTAGGCTAACTGTATGTTCTTTGGACACAGTTAACACTTAGATCAAACTGCAGCAACAGAGGAATCCAGGAATTACTGAAGAATGATTTTGTTCATCATTGTTACTGCATTCTATAAGAAACGTTTGTCTATGACAAAATATGGAGGCAGAAAATGAAAACTTAAGCTTAAAAAGATGAACATGAGGCAATCAAGGCCAACAAAAACAACAGATGCCACCTCGTGGTTACAAAGGGAGTGAATGAAAGACAAACTAAAGGAAAGAGTAAAAACGACACTAAAAGCAAAGCAGAGTAATTAGAAATACGGATCTCAGCCTAACTGGCTTCTCTCTGCACTTCAGTTGACTTTAAGAGGGAGAAGAGGACTCAACACCAGGACTGAGATGAAAAACGACTCTAATATAATCCTCAATTCTGCTTGTAATTGCACAAAGTATTACAGATTTGCTTTTCCATAAAAAAATCTACTCTTACAACCTTCTTAGAAAAATAAGGCAGTATCACTGGTGACATGAAATTAGGTGAACGTTTGAAAGCTTCAGGTTTTGTTCCTGGGAATGCTTTTATTGACTACTAGGGAGATGGTAGAAGCATCCATTGTGTCTAATGAGGAATGAAAGCAGATGCTGGAAAATAAAGACGTTCCAGGGGTAAGTTTGCCTTTCCCTGGGAACATATTCTGAAGCAATACCTGAAGACTCTGAGCCTGTACAATCAGTAGTACTTCATGAAGAGCCAATAAAAACTTGCCCATCTTCCCCCTCTCCCCCAGGTGTAGAGCCATTATCTGTTAGAACCTGGTGCTCCAAAAGCAGAGCAGCTGCTGCTCAGAACCACTCCTATGCCTATGGATAAACACAGACAGGAGCAGCCGAGAGGATCCCAGCCTCAGCAGTCAGGGTAACTCACTCCTACCTCCAATTTGAAGGAAGAATTTTAACAGAAGCAGCTCATTCCCTCTGTTCATCCCTGCCTCGGGAATTAGCACCTCCCAGGCACACAGATTCAGCTGCGAGGAGAGAGCAATTTCATTCACTAGAAACAATTATTGGTCATTTCTCATAGAGGGACCAGATTCTTACACTTCTGTGATGATTTTTACAGACACTTGTTTTTACTTTACTTGTACAACGCAGTAAATGTGTGCATAAGGACATCTAGCGAATTATTAAAATCTGAAAGCCTTTTATAAAGCCGAAAGTGTACTTTATTCCCATTTACTTACATTTTTGTCCATGTAAAACTACTTACAGTTTGTATTTCTCTATTTGGTCAAGTTCCTCACGACCGCTATTAACAGTCTCTGGAATTCCAAAAACCTCATAGAAAAGCTTTTATTTTACTCTCAATTTTAACAATAAACCAAATTTCCTTTTTGCATTTAGTCCAGTTTGGCTCCATCTTCTGCCCAAAGATACAAACTACATCTGGTAACATTGACATAAGATTAAAAATACGCAACTCAAAGGTTTTAACCTTACAAAGTACTTGGAGAATGTTTGCTAGAGATGAGAACTACTCTCATCAATTCAGCTGATAAGCTTCACATATTGATAACTCAGAAAATTAACAGCTGGAACACCTGTATTGAAGCCATGCAGCAGTTATATTACTGGTTTTCAGGTGACTCAAGCTTCCAGTAGGAAAGGCAGTCCCAGGTGGACATCCAGAAAAAGAACAGCTGTGCTTTACTACAAGGATAACCAGAAAAATTAAAGCAAAACAGTAACATTCTCAAGTTTCATGTTTCTGTATCACAGCACCAGTGATTTTTTTCCCAGTTCACGAAGGCAATAGGGGCTGTATGGGATCCCAACACTGACTCAGAATACAACCACCAGCCCTGTGTTGGCATGTTTAAGCAGCATCTACCACAGCCACCATGCAGATCCTGCAGACAATACATCTAAGCCCAGGCTGCCTGGGCATAAAGAGTAGACGCACCATGGGGCAACCATGATTTCTGTCACTTCTGGGATGTCCTACAGTTCAGAGCAAGTGTATAGTTTCTCTGAGTTCTTCCTTCAGCTTCCAGGTGGAATAAACAGGACACCCATGAAGAAACTCAATGACACAGTAACTCTCAACAAAGCCTACTTTTAAGGCTCTAGGAATAATTTAACACACTGGCAGACAGAAAAGGTGACTTGTAAACTATGATGCTGAGCAGACCAGCTATGAACCATCACAAACAGAACACAACAAACACAAGTTAGAAACCTAGCACTCCAATCGCTGCATTTCACAACAGCTGTGCCACATCTTCAGACTTATGCAGCAATCTGAGGCAAATCACAAAGGGTTAGACAACAAAGAAAACATCTCTGCCACTCCTGACCTTAACCATGGCCAAAACCAGGCTGGGAAAAACAAAAGCCCTTTAGGTTCTACAATACTGGCAGTTTTTCCAACACAATTCTTCCCCGTCTACTTTCCTAAAATACACAGCGAGAGATGTTTCTGGTTTTCGTCTTTCATGCAGCCCTATCACTCAAATTACTTTTCAATACAGTGAGCTGGTATAGATTTTCCTAAATAACCTACTCCATCCCTGTTACTCCCTTCCTCTTCTGTTCTAACTATAGCTTCTAACTTTAGCAATCCAAGCTCACCATAGGGCATCTGCAACACCACACAAAGGCTGGGCTTTGACATCTGCAGGAGGTGGTATGTTTTATTTCAGCCTTTCCCATTCCAGTCCCATTCACACCAACATTACTGGTAACACACTCACTGACTCAGGTGAAGGAATTGATGCCTGTAAGTTTTCACTCTTGAAGTGGCTGCACAGCACAGAGGCATCACAGCATTGAGCACGAGCATGTGGGAAGGAACCTGCTCACAGAACAGGGCAGCTGTCAGCTTAGAAAGTAGCCTCCTCTAGAAATGCCACTTTTGAAGGGCAGAATTAAGTTTAGTAGTCATTTAGGTTTAATCTAAAATATAAGCACCATCCACCAAACTTACCTTGAAAAGGAATTGTGAAAGTCTTCCATTAATCTCCTAAATTTTACAAAAGTACTTCTAAAGCTTGGTCTTTAGCAGACAAGAAATTTGAAGTAATAGCTGAAAGCTCGTCTATTCTTACTACATATAGTAAAAACAGACAACTGGAAACACAACTGAACACTGGGTTGTGTTTCCAGCAGCTTGCTAGTTACCCATTTTCCTACTGTGCTTGACAACAAACTTAATGCTAGACTCAACCCAGAGGAAAATTCCTATCACAGCTAAACCTGCTCAAGTTATTCAGCTGCACTCAGGTACCGTTATGCTGAGCAATGTACAAAAACAAAAACCCAACCAAAACCACAACCACCCCTGCTGTACTAGTCCACTTCCACTTTAATGGGATTATTTGATAAGAGTCACGATCAGACTTAGATGGATTTAGTATGGCATTTCTTAACAAGCACAGCTTCACAACCTCTGAAATGCTTATCTCTTCCCAAACTTAAACAACTGTCATGCTGATGCCCTAGCTCTGGCAAGCCTATGGATTTGGCTGAAAGCACAGCCTGCTGTTACCACAGGCAGGTTATGTATCTGACGGTCATAGATTACAGACATTTCAAATGTGTCCCTACATGCACTGGATCAAATGGCATGTGATCAGTCGACCTTAGGTATGAATCTGTGGCAAGGCTCTTTAGGATCTTCTCTGGACTTTGACCTCATTTCACCTGTAACTCAGCGATACTTTGCATATTCAGAACTCCCTACACAGAGGATACATCTCTTCAGGGCTGATCATAAAGTGTATTCACAGACAAAACATTCTGGGGCTCTGGGGTTACTCTGGCTTCAGGTTTGTTCCATGTTTTGTACTGCTGCTTCTCCTCACTAAGTGAAGCCTGCTATGTAGCTAGTGACCCTCCAGAAGTACAGAAAACTTTGTTACGTCAGGTACACATCCTCTTCATTCTGTCTTAAGACTTATTGTAGGTAATAACTTCCTATACGATTATCATTCCCTGGGGAATTTACTCCATACCAACTTTAGCATTCTTTTCTTACCCTGCCTTGTATGGCAAACATATGTACCCCTCAGCTCAGGAGACGTGTAATAAGTTCATGGTCTCTCTTCCTGCACTTCCTAAAGTTCTCAGTGGGAAGCAAGGGTGCTTGCAGATGAAAACCTATTGGACAGCTTTATTCTTCTGCTTTGTTAGAAGTGCCCTACAGAATAAATGCAATACACAAGTTCACTGTTTCTCACTGTACTATTTAAAGTTACATAAGGTACTGTTCCAGATTATTTTCTTTTACATATACATCTACTATTGTGACATCAAATGGTTCTGGTTTTACAACTGCTTTGCTATCTAAGAAATATATTCCTCATGGTAAAACCTGAAGTTTTCCAGAACACCACAACTAATTATTCACTACCCCTTTGCTAAAAGCCTAGGCAGAAGGAAGAGATTCATATTTTGACTGGTGACTAGCACTTGCCTCAAGTTATGCTGGTCTTTCAGGCTGAAGGGGTATGATGGAGGAATTGTTACACTGGGTGCTGCACCAGGATAAAAAGAGAGGGCTGTGATTTGTTTTGAGAAGATTTTTAGGGTCGTTTCAGACTTCTCAGTATCTTCTGAAGCTTACTGGGTTTTTTCAGTTTAGGAACCAGAACCCTATGAATTTTGACAAGCTCAGATTTGGGGCAGTTTTCTGCTGGCCTTGGCATTGTGTAAAAGCAGGGCAGGGGGAGAAGAGAAGAATGGCTTGAAAGAATTACTTTGTCTCATACTGCTGAAATATGCAGGCCTAATATGACCAAACAGCATTTACTCCATCTCAGTGGAATTCTCTGAAGACAGGCAATATAAAACAAAAACTTACAGAATGCAAGTTACAGCAATAAAACCATTCATTTTAATTGAAGCCATAAAAAAAAATCATGTGAGGCAACAGAAACAATAAAATTATACTTAAGAAGGAAGAGCCAGCACTTTCTGAAGAGCTTTAAAACAGCAACAGACACTTTACAAAAGGTTTGAGGGAAGAGAATAGAATTTCCAAACTACAGGTACTGTATAAAGGTAACATTAACAGTTATCTTATAAAATACAGCAACAGGGACAAAATGGATACTCAAGCTTCTTCGAAACTAAGCCTTCTGTGGTCTTGGTTAAAATGTATGTTCAAAAACTATTTTAAACAAGGACTAAATACTTCTTATTTCAAATTTACAGGTCCTTGGCATAAACATAGCACTATACACATCTTCCAAACAAGCAGTTAAGTACAGTTTTGCTTAACCATGCGTGGTGTCATCTTCTACAAAGTCTTTGGCCATTTCTGCTGTGATCACATCAATGTGACTGACCTAGTAAAACAAAAAGAAGTGAACAGTTATTGCAGTATCTGCTGCAGAGTAAGACAGATTTTTCCTGAAAGCTCCAAAACTCAGCAGCAGGCCTACAACAGACTGCTGATTTCCTTTAAAGAACATAACGGGACATCTGTAGATACATGAATTCTTTTCAGGAGGGAGAGAACTTTTACACAAGACTGTGATGTAACTAGAAATCCATCACTGGGTAGGACTGACCCCACTCTGAACTCGTGTTAAATCAAGTCTCAAATGCACAACCTGATAAGGTTCCCAGTAAATGCTTCAACATACTTACCTTGTTTCTGAATTTTACACCATAGAACTTGTCAGCTGACTCCAGCAGTTCAGGCCTGAAAGTTGTTGTAATAAACTGAGCATGTTCAGCTAGTTCCATAATCATATCTGAAAAAGAACACAAAGGCTTTTTAGTAACGTAATCTTTTCAATGAAGCAGGACAGGTCTTAATATAAGACAGGCAAAGAATTGGCTATTCTTTATTCAAAAAAAGGTTTTGGTTATTAAAACAGAACACAAATCAAGAAAGGATCCGTACCAGTTTTTTAAGTATCATCATTAATTCCAGTACCAATTCTCAGAAATACAGCCACTCAGCAAACTCAGTCGGGTATTAAAACTTCTCTGATTAAAACCAGAGTAAGCACTTTTCCAATGATCCAATGATCTAAAAGTTCATCTTCATTAAACAAAACTACACTTAATATCAGGGCTATTTCCACCACACTGAAGTACAGTAAGCAGTCCCTTTAAACACAGTAGACAATACAGAGCTGCTACCTAAAACAAAGTTGATGAGAGCTTCAGAAGGCACCAAATTGAAGTTTTATTCTAAGAAAGTCTAATTTCAGGATATTAAAAAATGTCCTTTATAATTAAAGGCTTTTACTTTAAACATCAGACATAAGATGACAAACTACCACCTTCAACCACAATGAAGATGAATAAAAGGCAGACAGGTACCTGAAACAGCTTTTCTGTGCTGAGCATCCAAGGCTTGGTCGATTTCATCAAACAAGTAAAATGGAGCTGGATCACATTTCTGGATAGCAAATATCAGGGCTAGGGCCACCAAGGATTTCTGTCCACCTGAAAGTTGCTGCATTTCTCTCATTTCACCCTGCTTCCCTGTGAATGATACCTAAGAAAACAATGCAATAGCAAGATGCCTTCTAAATATTAAACCATAACATCTCTTCCTATTATAGTAAATAAACAGGACCTGTTAAATATTGCTTTTTAAAAATACAGTTAAACTGCAATCTAAACAAGTATTTGGAGTACTCCTGAGTAATGAAACACAAGTATTTTTCCTTACCCTTATGCCAACTCCAGTGAACTGGTCTACCGATGGGACACTGCTCTGAGATCCAGATCCCCTTTCACTCTCAGTGCTGCCTTCACCTTCATCCTGGGACTGACTCCCCTCCACATCTCCTTTCTTCATCACTAACGTGGCCTTGCCACCAGGGACTAACTTCTGGAATACTTCACTGAAATTTTTCGACACCTAAAAGAGAAACAGTCAATACATCAGCTCATTTTTACATAGTGAAATCCAATGCAGACAACAGCTGGTTTTATATGTTCACACTATGAATCTGCTTCAAAGCAGAGATCCACATTCATCGTAAGCAGAATTAGAAGTGAGAAACATATGCTATACAGAGCTTGGTTTAAAAGCATCTAAACCAACTGTTCTTGTAGTATGAAAATATTTGGGAGTTTTTTCAGGAAAATGGTACATTAAAACATAGAGCAGAAGCAAAACCAACTATGATTTATTTCAGTAAACTTCAGATGAGATCTCAGTTAAGCAAATGACCATTTAAGAGAACACTTAACACACTTCGTATTTAATACTCTTTGTTAACACTAGGAATTACTTTCACTAAATCTGGGGAATGGATTTGGTGCAGGATTCTTTACCAGACATTTCCTGCTAAGGGCTGTAGATAGTACAGATATACTTCCTTCCTGGTGAATCCAAGATGTTTAAAATGAAGCTAGAGTTGTAATACAACCAGGATTATAACCTTGGTAACACAACCTATTTAAAATGCCAGCCTACTTTTTTATCAGTATTTAAACCCCCCACAAACCTCATTACATGAGAGTGGCTTCTGCTATTACAGATGTATGTAATATCTGCTACTACATACAGCTGCTACATAATGGGACAATTTGATTTCAGCCCCAGCGTCTTTACAATTGTTGCCATTTTGTTACCTGTTTGAAAGTCAGCTGAATAGCCTCGTACTTCCTGAGCTCAAGGACATTCATCAGTTCCATGATGGATTTGTAGCCCCTGTCCAGTTCCTCTTGTCTTTTTATCAATTTTTCCTTCTGCTCTGAGAAATTCACAAACTGATCTAAAGCTTTTTTATTCACGTGGCTGTATTTCTTCAGTTCTGTATTGCACTGCTCCAGTTTGCGGAATAACTGTAAATGGAAAACATTGAAGTATCAAAATGATTTGCAGTTCTAGCCACTTGTGACATTCAAGATGTTTGTGGCAGTAAGATTTCAGGTCATGAAGCCAAGCACACTTATTACCTGTTTTAAACTTAATGTCTGATATTTTTCAAAAGCCTCTTGTGGAAGCGAACCCAACTCTCGGATTTTCTTCATGCATTCCTCTTTCTTCTTCAGGAGCATGCCTTGCCTGTTAGTCATTTTTTCAAGTTCTTTTGTATCATGGTTAATGGCATCCATATGCTCCTTTTCCATGTTCTTCCAGCGTTCCATGCTCTTCTGGAGCTCTTTAATTCCTGCTTCTGTTTTGTCAATGGAATTATCCAGATCTGAGATATTGGGTGAGAGCACAAAACCCAAAGTGGTAAGTCTTATATGCCTGCATGAAATCAGCAATTATCCAGTCAAGTATTTATAAAACAAAAAGATAACCTAAAGAAAAATATTAAGGAGTACAAAGAAAGACAGAAAGCTCAAAATTTCTTTCTCTTTTTCACCAGACATACATATGGCTTTAAAAGAAAGCCTGACAAATGTACTAAAATTATATTGCTAAAGTCTAGAAAGAGAAGCAGAAAAGTTTGAGTCATACAGATGATGTTACTTGGTATTTGACAGCAACCTGGGTTTAGACAGGTTAGACAAAATTCAAGAACTATATAAGATAATGCTTTTACAAAGGTTGCTTCAAAAGTACTATCCCCAGAAGCCTGCTATCACCAACATATATTACAGTGTGCAACTGTCAACATTTCCTTTTATGTAGGACATGCACAAAATCTTGTTTCATTGAAGTAAGTTCCAAAAATCTGTTACACGCTACGTAACTACTACAGCACATTTGAAATTAATTATTACATCTCATACCAGGGTCTATTTCTAAACTCAAATATGGTACATGTGAACTTTCAAAACCCTGGAGAAAAAGAAATGATGCTACCAACCATCTGACCGTGCCAGTGTATCTTTCACTCGCTTGTTGATAGCCTCAAGTTCCGATGTCGTGGCAGTAAGAACTGTGCCACCTTCTGTTTCTCGAAGCTCATTTAGTTCCTATGGGACAAAGTAAACGCCACCAAGCTTCAGCACAGAGGGTAAACAGAAGTGTAAGCCAGACAAACAAGTTATCTTCTGCTACTTTATAAATAACTCTATTAAGTATTTTAATACAGTTTTAGAGAACAGTTTGATTTTCAAACCAATCTGTCATGATAATGGTCCTGTGTATATATAGGCTGTGTATTTAGAGTGGGATGTGACAAAAATTCGCATGCCCAATATACTGTGCTGAAATTTCGTAAAACACTCAACTCTGCTTGTGCATACCTATGGGTATTTAAAGCAAAACCCACCACTGTTAATGCAGAGTAATGAATGACTATTTATCAAATGATTATCATTTTAAAGGCCTGAAAATAAACAAACAGATTGTAAAAGCACATTTAAGAGAAAATCCTTACTTGTTCCACTTGGTCTAAGCGTTTTCTCAGGTTCTCATTGAGATATGTTTCAACTCTTGTGATAATGCCTTCTAGTTTAATCCTCTCATTCAAAAGCTGTCTGTTTTCCTGGGAAAATAAAAAAGAAAGTATTAGTTGCCTTACCTCACTCCTAAGAACTCATTTTTAACTTGTCAAAAAATAAAGACAAAAAACAAACCCCGTCCTTCACACTGTTCTCGCACAGAATTGCACAAAATATCACAGTTTTTTGGAGTGTTGCTCTGATTTTTTCAAGTAGAAAAGCACCAAATGGCAAGTATTTGTGCAGTTGTTTAGTGTAAAAGTCACCTGTACAAATCAGTAAGTTTCTTAAACTGTATTAGCTTCTGAATCCAATTCATAAGCCTGGAAGAGCTTTACAATCTATATTTAAGTAGTACTTTAGCAACACAGATGTCAGACAAAGCATTCGTTTTTGCATCCCAGGTGCTTAAAGGCATTGTTTTATTTTCCCCAATCTGTTCATCATTCCTTTCAGGTAATACCTAACATTTGTTTTTGTAAACTCCCAAGACCAGGAACAAGGAAACTACTGATTCTAATATAAGTGGCCATAATTCCCACAAAATACAGCTTGGAAATTCACTCAGCCTTTGAGAAAAACATGCAAATACACCTCGCAGGTGAGTAAGCTCCAAACACGCCTGACGACTCCTGATGAAACACCGGTTACACTGTATTCATAAGTGACTTTTCATACAAAAGGACAAAAATAAGTTTATTGAAAAGAAAGGTACAACATTTAATAGCAAGACATTTTCACTTCCTTACTTGCTGTAGTTGGCGAATTTCATCATTAAGAGCATCCACACGTTTCTGGTCTTCAAGACTGAGCTGAGACAACAAATCAGTCCCCAGTTCTGCTTTTAATGATTCTCTAGTTGACTCCATAGCGTGTAAACTTGCCTCTAAGCTCTGCAGACTGCGTTGCTACGGAACAGATATGAGACACAATCATTCCTCAGAGCAATCTCCAACTTTATACGAATTTTCTGTTTACATAAATGTATTTTGGTGACATATCTCTAGTCATGTTCTCATACTATGACGTTAAACAGAAAGGAAGGCAAGTGTAACAGTAATCTTAGTGAAAAAAATATATATAAAACTAGTAACAGCTTTAAGTATCCCCATACTATACCTTAGGCATAAAGGTCTTTTCTGACTGCTGCCTTTTCTCTTTCAGCATTTTCATCTCTGACAAAATACTGTCTCGAGAGGCTTTAAACTTTCTCTGTTGTGTCTCAATTTGCTGCATTTGGTTCATTAGCTGGTCAATCTCATTGTTAATCCATACCACGGGCTAAGGAAAACTCCTTGCTGTAAAAGGCATGCTATACCAAGTTCCTTCAACTGATATTGTTCGGCATATTCAGCTGCCATCAAAATAAAAACATTCAAAACACCCATAAAACCAAAATATTGAGTCAGATGGGAGAAATCAAGAATCTCTAACAAAAGTAACCTGGACAACTCATCAACACCAAGAACAAACAAGGAAAGCTGCATCTGGTTGTTCATTTTACAATGTGGCACTCAGAAAAATACAGGGATACATTTGAACTTGTAAGGGAAACTCAGGGCTTACTAAAGATTTTGACTTACTTTATAGCAAGAAAGATTTCTCAGTTCCAGAACAGCAGTCCCTGTTGAAAGTTCAATTATAGTTGAACCAAAGGGACTACGGTCATTTGGTAATTTAACTACAATCAGCAGGAATTCAAGCTCCTAGTTAGAAAAAACATGCTACCTGTACAATGCGCACTAGGGGTAGCGGTAGTGTGAAAAATACTTCGTGCACAAATCTTTTTAAAACCATATGCCTATGTATCTGTAGTTTAGGAAATACCTAAGGGAAGAGAAAATGCCACACTGAAATACAAAATTGTAGGCACACAAACTGGGTCCTGCACATTGCCTATATGGAGTTAGGAGAAGGGTGAAAAGTATCCATCACTGCTGGTGCATGCAAAGCCAGTTGGCAGGTTCAGTCTATTTAAGTCATGTTTAACAGGCCATTTTGACATTCTTCTACTGACTTAACAAGGTACATATGTACTTCTAAAGTTTTGCAGGCTTCAGTGTTCTGCTTATCTGCTGCCCAAAAATGTCTCTTAATGCACTGCTGCAGCTCAAAAAACAAAGGCATTTAGTTCAAGGGGCAGAATGACCTGGATAACGGAGGAAAAAATTGAATAAGCCTCCCTTGTCCCTTTGAGATGAAGTATCTAGAATTCATGTACACTGTAGCATTAAAGGGATTAGAGAAAAAGTTACTTGAATATTTGCACAAAGATGCTGAAAAGACTGAACTGTCATGCAGCTCACAGTTTAATTGTAATATAATGCTTTCCATCTCCTCTCCACAGTGCAAGTGGACTGTGTAACGCCATTTCAGAACACAAGCACTAAAAATACTGCGTGAGTCACATGAAGCAGTGAAAATTCCTGCAGATAACAAGAGTATCTGGGTATAGGAGTTACTGCAACAAACCCTAACAGGAATAGAAACCCTCATACTGTAGGGTTTAACCTCATCTCTAAGCTTTAAGGATCAGGATCAAATTTTAACAGGGACAAATCATTACAGCTCCTTTCTTCTTGAAGCTTACAGTACCAGACACTCTCTGAAGCAAGCTACTGGAAAAGGTATGTTCCAATTACTGTTTTTCAGTCAAGTTTTTCCAGAATGGAAGTTTCACCAGCAAGTTAACAGGAGCGATATAGAAATTAAGCAGTGGTATAGAAACAATTTCTTACCTAGCTGCATTAATCTAAAAAACAACAGATGTGCTTTAAAATCTGTTACCTTCACTGGTTGTACACCACTTTTCAAAAGCAGGGATTTTATTTGTTTCTGTTTTATCATTTCTTTGTTAACTAAAATCCCTACAGTGCCCTAGAGAACCAGGCTGTACAAGCAACAGTGAAAATAAATGCCACAACTAACACAAAACACTAACAAAAGTTAGTAACTTTTCTTCCATGTATTACTGCAAAACAGCAGCTTTATCATCATGTAAGCTTTCCCCAACAAAAAGGATATTTTCAATGTTTCTGCGTAAGTTTTCATTGAGTTTTGCTTCGAGTTCACCAAGTTCTTCTTCTGCCTTTCTAACATCTTTCTGCAATTCAAGGCGAGACTTCCTGGTGTCGTAGTAACCTCCAGTCAAAGCACCGCGATGGCTGACCTGATCACCTAAGAGCATAACAGACCATTAACTGCACACTATGCACTGGCCATATGTTCAGAGCACTTTCTATAATACAACTCTTCCAATTAACTAGAATATTTCAACTAACCTACAGAAGCATCACACCGGTATCAGGAATTGCATATATTTGTTTACAGCCATTACAGATGCTGGAGAGGGACTCTTCATCAGGGACTGTAGTGACAGCACAAGGGGTAATGGGTTCAAACTTAAACAGGGGAAGTTCAGGTTAGATATAAGGAAGAAGTTGTTTACTGTGAGGGTGGTGAGGCACTGGCACAGGGTGCCCAAAGAAGTGGTAAATCACTGGCAGTGCTGAAGGCCAGGCTGGACAGAGCCTTGGGTTACATGTTCTGAGGTGTCCTTGCCCATGGCAGGTTGGAACTACTTTATCTTAAGGTCCTTTCCAACCCAAATCATTCTGTGATTCTATATTCAGTTTAAAGCACATTTCCTTTCTCAAGACCAATGCAGACTTAGAATCACAGAATAGTTAAGAGCTGGAAAGTACCTTAAGATCATCTAGTTCCAACCCCCCTGCCATGGGCAAGGACACCAAAAATTTAAAAAGAAAAAAAGCAGTCCCCCACTACCACAAATTATGCAGTCAAGTTTGCCACACTTGGGGAAATCGCAGAGGTCAGCACATCTGGAGTGCAAGGGATGAGCCTCGCCCTGGGAAAACCACCTGCTTGATCATGTTGTCTCCCCTGCCAGGTAAGTATGATCTCCTTCTGTGATCTCCTTTAAGCATTACCTAAATTTTTTTGCTTGTTCTGAATTAACTTCTGAAACCATGCAGCTCTAAGGAAAAAGATATTTCCATGAAGGGGAAAATGCAAATGTCTAGCACTACCAGTTAAAAACCAACCCACATCAGATCTCAGATCTTCTGTGAGAGGGACAAGGGAGCTGAGTAATTAGCAGCATCTGCGGCTTGTAGAGTATGCTGTTCCTGAAAAATTAATCACTTCCTCCTCAGGCATCCTTAGAAGTTTCTCATATTGACTTTGAGACAAAAAGACAACAATTAAGACTGCAGGGAATCTGCCCTCCAGGCAACTGACAAGAGGCACAGATTACTTCAGGGAACATAACATGCAAACATGTCTGGTACAGAGAAAAATTCACCTTGCACCTCTCAGTAATTAAAACTGCATACTCACACCCTAAGCACTAGTTTGAATTTGTGGGAAATAAATGCCTGTTAAATTGGATTAAACAAATTGGATGAATTCAGACCTAATCTGCTTTACAATTATCAGGATGGAAAGACATAGCTACTGATTTTAGATCACAAGAAAATTCAACAGCTTGTGAAGAAATTCTGTATTTAGAAGCGGTGAATGCTCCATCCCTGGCAGTGTTCAAGGCCAGGCTGGACAGAGCCTTGGGTGGCATGGTCTAGTGTGAGACTCATGGCAGGCGCTTGGAATTAGATGATCTTAAGGTCTTTTTGAACCCAAACCATTCTGGATTCTATGAAGCATGTACTTAACCGAGTGCACCCTTGCACATCTCAGTCAAGAACACTATTATTTAAAATAACCCATTTTGACAGCACTAACAGACCATGTTTAATGAGCCTCACATTTCAGGGACTGTGTTTTTACAGTAAATGACACATAAAATTGCAGTATTTACCTTCCAGAGTAATACAATCCATAGTGAAAGCTCTGGCCAGCTGGGTAGACACTTCCATGCTACGACAAATTAGAGTCTTTCCAAAAACATGTTTGAAAGCTTTGTCAAATCTTGGATTGTATCTCAGTTTACTGATCATAGGAATGGCATCCTGAAATGACAGTGATTTTAATGAGAACAACATACTGATACAAATGTGGCACGTATATTGCAACTAATGCATGTATCAGTATTCAAGAGATCTCTGGAAAAAAGGAACTATTACCAAGAGTAAAAATGGAATACGCTCTAGCCTGAAAGTTTAGCATAGCATATTCACTGAATTGGCTTCACAGTCAATAATCTTCTCAAATGAAGACTTCTGGGGCTGTGTGTATCATTACTTACATACAAGATGTCGAACCCTGATCTCAGAAGCACAATAGTGTGAATGATACATTGGAAAAAAAAGCTGTCAGTTGGTAGAAGGATGACACACTGACTGAACATTCCCGAGAAACACAAATACTCTACGGAAATCAAGTGCAAGATTTGGCAACTTTAGCATTTAATGGTAGGCTTGAGCCTTAAGTCAACCAAGAGTGTGTCATGTCATGAATCTCATCCTAGGATTGAGCAATCCAATCAATTGCTACTGAGACAATTCAGTAAGGATCAGAAATTGGCAGTAAAAATGCTTTCCACTAAAGGAATTACTCCTTTCTGTACAGGGCAGGACACAAACATTAACATAGTTTTCCTAGGAAAGCCCTTCCAAAATAAGCACACTACAAGTCTGCTTGTTTCCTACTTTTTTCCTGTATTTATCTAAGGAGAAAAAAAGAATCTATTTTGAAGATCTTATTCCACCATGAATATTGGAGGAAGCAGCCAACATTTACACAACTCACTGCTAAAACTTCAAGTAAGAGCAAGTATTTCGTTGAAATTATTTCAGAACTACTTTTAAGTCACTGAAGGTTTATTTATGCATTTTTAAATCTAAGAAACCCCAACTCATTTTCAGTAACTTTGAGAAACTGTCCATAATTGTAACACCTAACATAGCTCTTCAGTTTTTCCCCGTGGCAGGAGGCCACAATAAAATTCTACCACTTTTTAGCATCATTTATTTATTTATAAATGTGAAGATAAACTTTAAAGAGCAAATACCTAGTAAGAAAGTATTTTCCTATAGCAGAGGGTTTTTTATGTTGAGAAGCATACATTAGAAGTATTTTATTACAGACATTCACCAGCAAAGCAAGTGGTGGGCAATAAGCAACACACATAAACAATTCCAAACATCAGGCTTTGTAATTCTCAAGTAAAGGAAGGTTTGAAAGGAGCTTAAACTCACATTAGTCTCAGGATAAGCAGTATCTCTCACATCTAGCTTGTTCAAAGGGAGGAAAGTAACTTCTCCAGGAAGGTTCATTTTGTTAAATTCCATTAGGATCTTTGTACTGACCTCATCCGAATCCACAATGTGATAAAACAACCTAATTAACAAGCCCAACAAATAAGCAAAATTTTAATGTGCTGAAAGCACTAATGTATTTCTGTGGGAAGAGGAACCATACAGGTACCAGCAAGTAACAAACATAAAGCTGTATTCCATTTTCTCTATGAGTCTGTGCCTTAGAATAAGCAAGTGGATGCACTCTGTTCACTGTCATTAAAATGCGATCAGCCAAGAATTTCACACTCCACCCTGCAGTCACAAAAGCAGTTCAGTATGCATACAGAGTCTGGGTACACAGCCTTTTTTGGCTCCACTGCAAACCTTGTATCAATATACAATATTCATCCCTCTCTTCATGGATTTAGAGAGTTTGCATCTTACTTTTCTCTACACCATTAACAGAGACCACATCTACCTCCCAGTGCATGCCTGCGACTAGCAGAAGAGGGGTTGAAAGAAGCTAACTTTTTTTTGCAAACTGAGCTACAATTTGTTACTGCTTTTTGTAAACTATGGGGCACAAGAGGATGTAGAGAACTGTGAAGCACTTTGAAGAGACGCCTTTACTCATGCAGACACAGATGAGGGACATAGAAGAGGGACAGCATTTCAAATTGCAGTAGCATCAACATTTCTTTGTGATAGCCTGCAAGAGCATGTCACCTCTGTCCTCTTACCTGCCCTTATGCCACTATCTACATTTCATTAAAGCAAGAATTTGTATGACTACTCATAAATTAGAACAGTGGACTGATCACTCAAAAAGACAATTTATATTAATTTGAACTGCCAAACACTGCAAGAAGTGATGGATCACCCATCGGGCACTTACTTCTGGAACACGTATTGCACACAGACTCATTGACACTTGAAGCCTTTTCAGATAGCTTTTAAATAGCAGGTTAAGAGACCATTCACATCCATGAGATTTTCTACTGTAAGTGAAACAACTTTTACTGACTGTTAACCATTAAAACATTAGCACTGCTTACTGTTGAATTCATCACACTGGAAGATGCCACCCATTTTATTCAGTAATTTATTCAGGGTTTTTCTTTAGATAAGATCAAGAGCAGCTAGACTAATTTTAAAAGAGGCAGGATTCTTCCTAGTTCTTTCTCAAAGAAGTAGCAGTACAGTCATGCTACGTAGAAGGTACTTTAACCAAAACCGGACAAGAGCTCAAATTCAAAAGACTACAAATTTCAGGTATCAACTGGCACCAGTAACTGTCACACAACAGCTGCTTTAACTTAAGTCTTACTTAAGAACACAATTACCTGTTCCCTGCAGTAACTTCAACACAGGTGTAAAAAGCTGGCTCACATTCAAAGTTATTCATCACAATGCCGTGATAGCCATTTAGAACATGCTGGTTTATGCCTTTTCGACGAAAGTGCTCCAAAACTTTGTTTATGCTGTCTATCCCATTCAGAATGGCCTGTTAAAATACAACTCATTATTGTACTGCAATTAAGAGATGTAGAAGTAGTGTCCATTTTAACTTTGTCAAAGTTCTAGCCTGCTTTCTGTCAAGTTTTGATACTCTGATATAAAAGATACTTTCAGTATCAGTCCACCATTTTCAGGGAGTTGTGTTTTTTTTAAGCAAAAAGAAATCAGAAGTGCATGTTTCCCATTTCTGGCTCTCTCCTCTATGACCCTGACCTTACAAAACTAATTTCCAAGGGGTTCTAGAGCTACAAATATTTGAAGAATTCCACTCCCAAATATAATTTGCCCATCTTAAATATGACATTAAGACCACAACCAAAAGAAATAACTGTCATTTCAGATATGATTATGACTTGTCCTTTGAGAAGAAAAGCTTCTACAAGGAATTCTCAAATACATGGGATATTACCTTTCCTGTTGCTGCTCTGAGAAGCTGCTGTTTCTTTTCTAAATCCTCTCGCTTTGCAGCGAGAGCTTGTTGCTCTGCATTCTCTTCTCTCCACAGATAACTACAGAACAGAAGAAAACATTTTAAGTGTGACTGAGGTCTGAAGATTTTTTTACTATTATTATTCTCAAAGACTGCTAATCTAAGGGGAATGAGAAGTGCAGGAGTTCATACATGGCTCGATTTCAAAAACATACCTACATGCCATGTTAACAACTACACAGTTGGGGTCCTTCACATTAAGTGAGATTCAGACATATTTCAATTAGTTACTAACTTTCTTTCACTCTGTAGTTCATCCTTTTTATTTTTCACTTCATAGTATTTTCTGTCCAGTTCTTCAACACGTGCCTTCACTTCATTAAGATCCTGGTCCAGTTTCTAACACAAAGAACAGAACAGTATGAAAGTACAGCTCACTCTGCTCAAGAAAAATCTTCTTTTTATTCAACACTAAATTACTACTGAAAATTCAGAAACAATTCCTACAAATGTCTTAAACAATTCACAAGAAACTGAAAAACCACTAAGAATAAATATATCTTTGTGAGGAAGCAGTAACAATGTGACATTATCAAGCAGACTGCAAGACAGGCACTAAGTTGAACTGTGCCTGTGGCTATTTACAGGGAAATGTCTCAGTTATGGTAAGGAACTAACTCCAAAGAGTAACTATCACACGCATAACTGTAATCATGCTCTAAAGTAGCATTTGTGATAGGAACGTGTATACCAGTCTTGTGTATCATGCCATACTGCTGTTGGTCAAAATTCTCCAGCAGTACTAGTACTTTACCACAGCTCCTGTCAGCAGTGAGCTGTTTAAGCCAATGCATAGACATCCTCCCTTTCTCATTTAACACTTGCCATTTTCTAAGCAGCTCCAGGCTAGCACTCAGATGTTTTCATAGTTGTCTGTATACAAAAGGACTAGCTGTGTTCTCAAAGCATAGCCAAGTTTTTCCAGCATAACTTTCCAAGCTCTCACCCAAGACACCTCCCCTTTGAACAACAAAAGTTCTACAGCTCTTAGCCTAAGCATAAATCAACCTTTCCTTACAGAGAAAAAGAAAACCAAGATATGTTTTTAACAGGAATCAAAGGCATCTTCTAATTTGACCTCTTCAATTCTACAGAACTCCTACTGAGCAATACAATGTCAGTATTAAATGCCATTTCTTTCATTCACCAACTCAGAGAATCTTTACTTTGCTAATCCAAACAGTATCATAGTAGAACACCACTATCTTTGTACAACTGCATTCCTAGTCCATCAGGCTGATCCTCCATTCTGGTAAATATATTACACAAAGACCAAGAACACTGTCTCTCAGCACAATATAGCGGCACTGGAGCTCTCCCACCATAAGTGCAGTTTTCACACTCCTGTAGCTCCAAGCGCGAGTGGTATTTTTGGATTATACTGCTCTGTTTCCAGTGCAAGAACTGTTTCTGGATAAAAATTCACATCCAAATGTTACACAGATAATACTTAGACAGATGAATTTTCTAACATGGATAGGAATGCAATCTACAACTTCTAACCAGCCCCAGCTGTGCAAAGGTGCAGTGTCTACAGCACAGTTTAACAGATCTTCTGTTTAGGGAAAATTAGAGAGGAGTGAAAACAACCAATACAGATGACACTTCAAGGAAAATACCAGAAAAAGTCAATACAGAGTAGTGGGATGCAGTGAGTTTAGCATTTATCTGCAGATGTTTTCACTTTGTAAAAGACTACACCCAACCAAAAAGTCTCAAATTCCCTATAAACAGGCACTAAAATCTCACTGTCCAAGATAAGATTGAGCATTTAACCTTTCTCTCAAAAACACTGACAATAAGCTGATAACTTACACTGTACTGTTCCAAGTTTTTCTCCTTGTTTGCCTCTGTATCCTCTAAATCTTTGTGTATAGCTGCAATCTGCCGCTTCTTGTCATTGATGGCTTGATCTAAAGACTTTAGCTCTTTCTTTATCCACTTATCCCTTTCTTCTTTGGAAGTAAACTGGCTTCCTCGACCTTGTTTTGCATAAAGGTCTGTTCTTTCCTGCGTAGCTTGTGCAAGCCTATTTTGAGAAGGGAAAGACATGCTGTATTATAGAGAAATCATGAATTTAAGAGCAAGCATTAAGAATTACATAAGAATTTTCAAGAAGTGGCAAACCAGGCTCTAAAATTTAAGCCCCAAATCGTTAACAAAAAGGAAAGGATCACATTATAAACCATAAAATTATCCAGAAGACTTCACAAAACAGGAAGCCCACAAGAGCCCACAAAAATAGTTCAGCTTAAAAGTTAATGTCACCAAACACCACTCCCCAGCAACCATAAAGGTAGCTTTTTACAGACCATCTGTATGTACATATAGCTACCCCATCCTCAGGCAACAAGTAACTCTGAGTTAAGTGCACATATGCATTGTATAGACAGTATCTTTAAAAAATGCTTTGACTCCCCACTGTAGAATGCTACAGACCTAGCAATTCCCCTCTCTTCTCTTTCTTTTACACTGTTGAATTTTGGCTCTGTTTCTGCTAATTCTTTCTGCTTCTCCTCAATTTTCTCCAGAAGCTTTTGTCTCTCTTTTAACAGTCTTTTCTGAAAGTCAAACAAAGCAGTATTTAAAGTTAGGCAATATCAGGAACTCTACTATTAAATTCACACTTCTAATGAATAATTTAATTGTGAGATGCCATCTTCTCTGATGCTACACGGTTTCAATGTGTTACAGAAGTCAACTGAGTTCTAACCAGGACCGTAAAGAGGGATGAAACGAAGCATTCTCAAGAAGCTTAACTACACAAGCAAGAAAGGTCTGTATGGGCCAAACAACCAAGTTTAAATTAGTTCTACAAACAAAACCTTCCTTGCATCAGTTAAGATCAAAAAAATTATAGGTGTTTTATTTTGCAACATGCAGGGTGATAAAAAAAGGATCACAACACAGAAATCTATGTTTTACATCCCCCAGAAGCACATTAAGGACATCATAAAAACTAAGACATCTGTCCAGCAAACCTTAGAAGATTATGAAAGGCAGCAGTCTAAAACCAGATCTTAAATGTACAAGTATGCTAAATCATGCCGATAGCATTTTAAAACTTCACTGCTGTTACGTACTCTTTGTTCACTGTTGCCAGCTAATTCATCCTGCAGGTCTTTAGCCTTCAGCTCTAATTTAGTCCTCTGTTTAATCTGTTCCTGTCTTTCAGCACTGAGTTGTTCTTTCTCTTCTTTCATTGCCGAAATCTTTGTCTTCAGTTCTCTAACTTGCCGTTCTATTTCCTAGGCAAAGTACGTAGTGTATTAAACACGCTTCAGGCAACAAAACCCCACAAGATTGTTATTAAGTACATCAAGATCCATTAAAAGTGGGATTCAGTGGCTTCAGACCACCTCCACCACCCTCAAGAAAACCCACAAAGCAAAACACACCTCTGAAGAGCCCTTGTTAGAAGTATTCTTACCTCCATTTTGTCTCTAGCATCTTGTTGTGCATCTCTCAGCTGCCTGGATTTCTCTCCACTTGTCTCTCGTTTGGCAGACAGCTGTATGGAAATATCACCAATAGCTTAAGTAACAAGATTCTGGCTTAGTAGTAGTTCCACGAAGAATATAATTTGTTAAATTAGTGAAGAATACAGACAGCATTCTACCACAGAATGTAAAGAAAAGTGTCAAAAAGCAAATCAACAGCTCATGTCGTATTTTGTATTAGACAAGCTATTTCACCTCATCGAGCTTAGCTCGGGTTTCATTCAGCTCCTGATTATAAATGGTGTATTCCAATGCTCTCCTCATTTTATCCCATTTCTGGTACTGCGCCAGCTCTTCTTTCTCCTCTTCTAGGGTATGCAGTCGCTCTTCAATGTATTTCAACAACTCGTTGATCTTTTCTCGCTTGCCCTCTTTAGAAAAGATGACAAGATTGAAATTCAGTTAAACACTGTAATACATTCCCATGCCTTTAGAGCTAGTGAATTTCCTTCAATGATTATTTGTTAACATTTGTGAAATTTGAAAAGGAGAACCCATGTCCAGAAGTTCACCAAAAAAGCATCCCAACAGCAGAACTGTTAATACTAGTTATGTAAAGCACATACGCAAGCGTGTACTCTCTTGGCTCAGACACTTAAAATGATTATAGACTACATTACATAAACTTCAGTGTTTGCCCAGCTGAGTTTTGGATCACTGCTAGGTGGTATCACTTGTGTGTTGTGAACAGTACAAATATCCCTACTACCTCTGCTAAAACGTTTTAGTAATAAGAGCACACACAAAGTCACTTATTAAACCTTTATAGATAACATATCACAACTGAAACCTATCTAGCAATTAGCTTTACTGAAAAAGCCATAAACCTTTAGAGTCAACGTAATTACTGTGGCATAAAACATTCATTTATTAAACAATTTTTACCTGTTTCTTTCATTAGTGAAATACTCTCTTCTTTGCGCTCATCATACACTCTTGTACCAGCTACTTCTCTTAGTAACTTCAGTCTTTGAGAGTCAGGCGCTGTGGCCATCTGGTTGATCTGAAAATTCAAGATCAATGATTTCAATAGCCTGCTCTAGATGTATGGCTAACCACAAGAGCTCAAAGACTGCACTTTTTTTGCTGTGCCTGCTTGCCTGAGGTTTTGGCAGAAGATTCAGATACCTAGTATATACTATACTGCTTTTCTTTTGAGGCAGTTACTTTAGGATAGCAACTACTCTGCTTATAATGAATTCTGTTAGGCTTCAAATGCTACCAGTTACTGCTAAAACTCAAGATACTAGTGCTAATGTACATTGTACAGGTCATTACTCACTCAAAACCATGCATGAAGAAACTCAAGTTTGGGCTTTTAAGTCCTGGTGCTAAACCAAATAGTTTAAATGCCTCCATAAAGCCACAACAAAACATAGGGGTTGTAAATCTTGGGAGAATTCAGGTCATGAAACACTCATTAATCCAACATTAAATCAGTCATACAATTAAACCCAAGGAAAAAACTTCCCTTTGTCACAATTTCAGTAGTTGCATCCTTTCGTAGGAAGGTAACTGTTTCTAATTTTTATTACATTAAAGCCAGTATGCGTATCGTGGAAGTAAGAGTCATATTCATCAATCCCCACTACATTCGTATGACTTCCAGCTGAAGTTTTCTTCCAAATACACAAGTTCAGCTGACTAGGAAAATTTATCCTGATAAACATCTGAGAGACTGTACTGCAGGGTCAGCATCTCCTTCATTCCCCTCTGAAGTATGCCTTTCAGTAATCTTTTGAAGCTGACAGTTATCAGTGGCTCCATGGTGTCCCACCCTGTGTGTCTGCTGTCTCCAGAACTTTGTTCTTTGAAAGCCTTGGTAAGCTACTTGGGTCTTAAAGACGAGGCCATGCTGTGAGTCCATTCCCTGCTGTGTTTTCACTTTTGGTACTTTCAAATGTATTTCAATTCCTCCTCCACTAACAGCATTTTTAGCCTCTTAGAATTTTCTTCAGTTATTTTATTGCCTCATCTTAAGACCCAGAAATCTATGGATTTTCACTGAAATAGTGATAGAAATTAAGGTTTTTATTCAAGTATATGGAAAAGCATGAGACTGCAAAGATTACCATGAAAAAAAAACATTGTTCTAAACATCAACATTAGAGACTTTAAAACTTTTTTTTTTTCTTAAAAAGGACATAAACTACTAAAACACTAATACTTGCAAAAGCAGCATCGACAAGAACTGCTTCAAACTAAAACAGATTTAGGTTTTGGTTTAGTTCTGCAATAACAAAACAAAGTCTGGCATTCAGGAAACACAATATTCTTGACAGCAATTTCTTCCACTTTGTGAAGGAGAATCTTACCTTTCCTTGTTTGACAATATAGTAGGGATTACTGCGAGAAAATCCAGCACTTTCAAGAAGATTCATTACATCATTTTTCCTGAAATGTTATTGTGAAACTATTAAAAATGCTCATGGTAAAAAGTGAGAGCTGTAAAAATTCAGTATCACAGCTAAAAACTATCACAGCTATCCAACACATACTACAATCACTTTATGTAATGCATGCTCTGTTTGAAAAACCTTCTTTACTTGATAATTCAAAAATTAAACGAGAGAACAAAAATGGAAAACTATCAAAAATACTATAGCATTACAGAGATTAAGAAAGAAGCACCTCGAAGCAAAGGGGGGCAAATACAGGTAAAGATACCACATGGAACGATAGGATATGAAGCAACATGAAGTCTGGTAACTTTTCTATTAAAAAAAAGTCCTGAGAGAAATACTATATAAGCACTTATATATTAATGACTGGATTAAACTGTAAATTCAAAGTCTGCAGTCTACTGCACAAGGACTGATGTCTTTGCTGTCAAACTACCAGTACTCAGTATTATACAACTGAATAAATTTATTTCAGTCTAGAGATGCAAGTGTTTGGTTTGACTAAAGAATTTCACAGGAATACTACTAACTGCATTCAGCTAAGGAAAAGAAGTACCTACGTCACCATTTTCTTGTCTAAGAAATACTGGTCCTTCTTGGCTCCAATGACTCTGCGAAGTGACACTTCCTCCTTATCAATCTTAAGGAAACAAAACCCAGTAAATCAAACTGCTTGCAGTAAGATTGTATAACTAATCCAGAACAATTATGGCACTTTCTACCAAAATTGACTGAGGCACTGGAACAGGTTGCCCAGGGAAGTTGTGAATGCTACACCCTTGGCAGTGTTCAAGGCCAGGCTGGACAGAGCCTTGGGTAACATGGTCTAGAGTGAGGCATCCCTGCCCATGTCAGGGGGGTTGGAGCTAAATAATCTTAAGGTCCTTTCCAACCCAAACCATTCTACGATTATATAAAAGCTGTTATTGTAACAAAGACTTCTGTAATCCTGAGATTACCAGAGTTTGAAATTATGGTCTATTTCCCAAGTATCACTTCCAGCTTACCGGCAGCCTGTTGTCCGAATTGTCAAAGATAATTTCCACAAAGGCTGAAATAACACGAGGGCCTGTCCCTTCCTAAGGAAGGAGAAAATTTGGTTAGATAATTTCCATCTTAGAAGGATTTTGAGCTCAGTCACCTCCCCTTTTTCCTGACAACCCCACTGCCCCCTTTACATCCAAAGATTTGAGAGCCAAAAGCATCTATGTAAGATCCAATACCTATTTTTTATTTCTGAAAGTCTGGGCTACACATTCACCAGCATGCATTATCAGCTTAGTGTATTACTTTGTAATAAATTCCCTTTTGCCAAAGGGAAACAAAAAACGTTTAAGGATGCTTTTAAAATAATTGGCTTCAAACAGCCACAGCCCAGCAACTTACCATTTCTGTAGTAACACTCAAATGCATTAGCTTATTCTTTAGTCTTGGTGTTATACAGCTTCACTTACATGCAACAAAGCCAGTCTCTGCTCTGGGCGAAGATGACTAAACTCATCACTGAGGACAAACTGAATTGCTGTAATAAAATAGTAAAGAAACAAAAGATTTATTCTTTCCTTCAGGGAGATATGCAGCAGTTTCTTTAACTCAAAACATACTGTTTTCCTACTGTATAGTACAGTCATGACACTGCTAATATCTTACAATGTCAATTAACTTCGTCACTCAGCCTGCTGCACACCAGAATTACTCTGTCTCATCGTCACCACCACAACTGTTTTACTGCATAAGCTTTAACAATGCTGCACAAGTAGGGAATCATGAGCTTTCCTCTACAAATACACAGCACACAGGCTAAAAATCTTGCTAAAATACTTATCACTTGACAATTTATAAAGACTACCATCACAAAGCTACCAACCTCTGACTGGCACCTTTGCTCCTCCACTGATGCACCAACCCTACAAAATCCCCCTCATAACATTACATTAAAAGGTTGCGTAAGCTGTGCCACACTGGCATGGAACCAGCTCAGAACTTAGCCACTAAGAATGTCTTGAGCAACTGCAAATATCACAATCAGCTTTCAAAGAAGGGTGACTTTTAGAATCAGTTCCTTCCTGTAAGTACTTTTTGCCATTTATAAGTCCTAAAAGGCCCTTAGTAAGAGAGGCTGAATACCAGAGAAAAAAAACTGAAGATAAGTATCAGACAAGTGCATTGACATCTGCCCTCAATCACTGTCAAATAACTACCAATCTGTCACTCCTTGTTGAAGCGGAACAATTGGTAAAGCAACTTCAGGCAAAAACAGAGAAACCTGGTAGCATCAGCATCCCCATGCTATTATATTAAGAAATCCATGCTCACCATAAAAGAAGTTGCTTTTCCCAGATCCATTTCTTCCCACTGAAAATTAAAACACAAAGTACAACCTCAAGTTGACATAGGTTAATGTTGCTGCATTAAATGTTGCATATACATATTCAAGAACAGAACCCAAATATAATACAGCAATAAAAATTTCAAGGGAATGAGGCAAACTTAGTAGGTGGATTACTTAGTCAGTGTCTGAGAACAAGAGAGCAGCCCTTTCCCCACTCAAACACATTACCAGGACTTACAAACTCCAACACTATCCCACAGTCAATCCTACTTATTCCCATCCTTTTCTTTTTAATACTGATCTCCTGGTGAAGTAAGAACAGTAGACTTAAATCAAATTCTTCTGGGCACTGCACCAATTCTTTATATTTGACCAAAGGAAAACACATGCCTTTTATGAATTTCAAGTAACTAATTCAGCAATGTTTTGTTTGAAAAAAAATAAATAAATGAAAGTAGTACTATATTTAAAAAACAAAGGCAGAAGAACACTGCACTACACTACATACAGTAATCATGATGTGTTTCAGCACAGCTCAGTGTCTTATCTTTAAGATCAGCACCTACTGCATTAACGTTTGAACTGCCTGCCTTCTAACAGTAATGAACATCCCAGGCTTTTCATCCCTTCTTGACTTCATGCCCTCTGGATTCACCTCATCCCAAAAATACTTGAGATTGCTATAAGGTCTTAAAAAAAGGCAAAAAATAATGAAGCCAGATTTTTTTTTTTACCTTTTAAAAACACAAATACATGGATAGATTTAGCTCCTGCTGAAGTAACATGAAATAGGACACGTTATTCAAGTCATAGCCGCTTTTTTCCACTCTCAGTGTAAATCCTGACCACTAAGTTTTTATGTCCAAAATTTTCAGTTTCTGTCGTTGTCAGCAGTCTCAAAGTTGCTGCACAATCACTAAAGTCAATGCAAATGAAAAGGCATGACAAGGCATCCACAGGGAAAAAAAAAACGGATGAGGCTTGAGACTGGTGGACAACAACATACTGATAGATTAGGTGTTATTGATGAAGCTACACTTTCAAATTTATACTTTTTGACAGGCCACATTCCAGAAATTCATCCCTCCAAAGCTGGAAGAAAGAGGATCATCTTCTCTGCAGCCATTTACAGTAGCCAGTGTGCTTACTTATTAAAAATGATCATGCTTCCACACACATACAGAAAGAATCCTATACAAATTCCTTGCTGCTGTTCCTGCAAGGACAGCCTTTAAAGGCAGCCTAGCTGATAGAGATCTCCACATACGAAGGAGCTGACAAACATCACTCAATTTCTGAAGAGTCAGACATACTACTGTCACCGTAAAAGCAAACAGTACCATTACTTTGCTTTGTGAGTGGAATATACCTTGTGACATGTTACAGGTAACTGTAAGGAAGTTTCTGAAATAGAAAATACAGTCAACAAATGTAGGCAGATTATTAAAAACTATAAAGGACTCTGATGTGAACATCATCTGAAAGAACAGTGCAGCTCCAGTTATGTTAGAAGTATCAAACTTACCAATGACATTGTGTTTTGAGCTGAATGGGTCCACAATGGTTTGGTCCCTGTAGCTTCGAAAGCCCTGAATGATCACCTAATGAGAAGAGTTATTTTAATAAAATTCTCTCTGTTCTTGAGGCTTTGGACTATAAGATTTTACAGAATATTTCCTGTCAATTGTACTTGATCTCCCCCATCCTTCCCACACGCACTTCAACCTTCCAGCTTATCAGCAACTTGTATCATAAAACCTGCCCCTCACCTAAGCATCACTTTAGGGACAGATTTTTCTCCCCGCATTACAAGAGATGCTGGTACTTTTCTGGGCCAAAGCACAGTGAAAGTTCCAAGAATCTTTTTGTAACAAACCACACAAGAAAATGTATTTGTATCAAATATTACATACAGGAAAGAAAGCCCAAATATAACAAATACTTACCCTAAAGGGTCAGATTTATAGTTAATTTTTATAATACAATCCACACACAGCATGAGAATTCTACCTGCAAACTCTCCAAGTAGAGCAATTGCAGACTGCAATAATTACACCAGACTCTAGTTATTTTATACGCAATACAATCTTACGTTGTTTTACTGAACAACCTAAAGGGAAAAGTTAAAAAAGCAAAATATCTTGGTTCCAGTGAATTCACTTCCTAAATGGACAAATACAAACCTACACAATTAACTTCAGGAGCCACATGGCAAACCAGAAGCAGCATGTCAAATTCCAACTCTTCCATTACAATGTGAGGTTTACCAGGCCAAGGAACATAGAAAGCACAGAATGGCAATACCCTAATACTTGTGTGCTACGTAGCAGCAAAGTGGTCCAACAACCAGCACACACATTCAAGCATTAAGCAGCCTTTTCCAAACATTAAAGCTGAAATACTATACAGCAGCTCTGCTCTGCTTATTAACATATCAGCCACTTGAAACTTATGATGTTTGCAGATCTCTCAGCAAGAACACTTACAAAAGGACTAGAGCTGACATTTCATCATTGTCCTTCACCCAGCTCTTCCCCAAAAGAAGCGAGATATTGTTCAAATAATGCCAATGTTTCACCATGACAGCTATCATGAACTTGTTAGGAAGACAGCAAAGCATCTTACAAAATATTTCTTACTGCTGAAACTTAGAATATGAAATTATTTAGCCTTTGGTTTGTTTGTAAAGGTGTATGGTCCCATCTCCATTCTCTGTTTTCTTTCACATCTTCGAATATAGTCCATATTCCAGAAGATGAGCATTATACTTGGTACCTGAGAAGCACATACAAAAGAGCAAAAAGCCTAGAAGTAATACTGTACACATTAAAGCAAGCCTTTCCCCCCTACTACAAAAGCCTGCATTAACTGTACACCTGAGCAACTTAAGAAACAAGTACCTTCAAATCAATGGCATAGGACTGGTAGCATGCTATAGAAATGGTGGGGAAAAAATGCTGTCCATAAAGTTCAATAGACAAAAGACTGTGAAGAAAGTGCCCTGATTTATTCACACCAAGTTCGGTCTTAAGTCTTTCTCCCATTATGTGACAGCCCATTATCAAGGATTATCACAGAAAACTACTCTTACCACCTGTTCATACTAATGGATTAAAACCATCTCATTAATACCAAATGAAAATGCCATGTCAGACAGCAAATCAAATATTGGAGTTCATAAAAATCAAATTAAATAAACCTTAAAGACATTAACTAACTTTCAGACATCACAGAGACATTTTCTTCCCAGGCAGTATGGCTTGTCAAAGCCTCTTTGCAAGATTATTACTGGAATCTGAAGCTAAGTATATAGGTAGGCAGAAAACTATTAATCCTTGACCATCAAACATCAGACTTAAGCACCAGCAACAGGAAAAGGAAGAGTCTTCCAGTACAACTTCCTCCAATACCTTGCCTATCTAAACCTTTTTGAACTGCAAGTGTCTGTGCTCCCTCTCCTTGGGCAAGACAGAGTTTTCATTTCATACATGTACTTATCTAAATTCAAAGCACCCATATTGGGAGAATATGGGAGAGAATTAGCTACACAGGATTTGGAGAAGGCTGAGGTTCTGAATGACTTCCTTGCCTCAGTCTTCACTGGCAAAGGCTCTGACTGCACCACCCAAGTCTTGGAAGGTAGACGCAAGGACTGTGAGAATGAAGAACTTGGGCCCACTGTAGGAGGATCTGGTTTGAGACCATCTTAAAAACCTGAACGCACACAAGTCCATGGGTCCTGATGAAATCCATCTTCGGGTCCTGAAGGAGCTGGCGAATGAAGCTGCTAAGCTGCTGGCCATCATATTTGAAAAATCATGGCAGTCAGGTGAAGTTCCCGACAACTGGAAAAAGGGAAATATAACCCCCATTTTCAAGAAGGGGAAAATGGGTGACCCAGGGAATTACAGACCAGTCAGTCTCAGCTGTGCCTGGCAAAATCTTGGAGCAGATTCTCCTGAAAGGCATGCTAAGGCACATGAAAAACAGCAAGGTGCTTGGTGACAGCCAGCATGGCTTCACTACGGGGAAATCCTGCCTGAGCAATTTGGTGGCCTTCTATGATGGGGCTACAGAACTGATGGACAGGGGTAGAGCAGTTGATGTCATCTACCCGGCATTGTGCAAAGGTTTCGACACTGTCCCACATGACATCCTTGTCTCTGAATTGGAGAGACATCAATTTGATGGATGGACCACTCAGTGGATAAAGAACTGGCTAGATGGCTGCATGCAAAGAGTTGTGGTCAATGGCTCAATGTCCGGCTGGAGACCAGTAACGAGTGGTGTCCCTCAGGGATCAGTGTTGGGACCGGTCTTGTTCAACATCTTTGTCGGTGACATGGACAGTGGGAATGAGTGCGCCCTCAGCAAGTTTGCCGATGACACCAAGCTGTGTGGTTCGGTTGATACGCTGGAGGGAAGGAATGCCATCCAGAGGGACCTTGACACGCTTGTGAGGTTGGCTGATGCCAACCTCATGAAGTTTAACCATGACAAGTGCAAGGTCCTACACCTGGGTCAGAGCAATCCCAGGCACAGCTACAGGTTGGGCAGAGAAGAGATTCAGAGCAGCCCTGCGGAGAAGGACTTGGGGGTGCTGGTCGATGAGAAAATGAACATGAGCTGGCTTCAGTGTGTGCTTGCAGCCCAGAAAGCCAACTGTATCCTGGGCTGCATCAAAAGGAGTGTGACCAGCAGGTCAAAGGTGGCGATCTTGCCCCTCTACTCTGCTCTCGTGAGACCTCACCTGGAGTACTGTGTGCAGTTCTGGTGTCCTCAATGTAAAAAGGAATGGAACTGTTGGAACAAGTCCAGAGGAGGCCATGAGGATGATCAGGGGACTGGAGCACCTCCCGTATGAAGACAGGCTGAGAAAGTTGGGGCTGTTCAGCCTGAAGAAGAGAAGGCTGTGTGGAGACCTCATAGCAGCCTTCCAGTATCTGAAGGGGGCCTATAGGGATGCTGGAGAGGGACCCTTCGTTAGGGACTGTAGTGACAGGACAAGGGTAAATGGGTTAAAACTTAAACAGGGGAAGTTTAGATTGGATATAAGGAAGAAATTCTTTCCTGTTAGGGTGGTGAGGCACTGGAATGGGTTGCCCAGGGAGGTGTGAATGCTCCATCCCTGGCAGTGTTCAAGGCCAGGCTGGATGAAGCCTTGGGTGATATGGTTTAGTGTGAGGTGTCCCTGCCCATAGCACAGAAATAAATCTCTAGTATTTTTGTAGTTCACCTGTATCCTAAAAATATCCAGAATGGAATATTTCACCTCCTTTATTCTCATAAGAACCTGAAAATCTCTATGAAAAGGTAAACCCAACCCAATAAGGTCACTATTTTTGGCTACTCCTATAGAAGCACAAAGTTCTACTACTCACATACTCAGGGACCAAAAGGGTACGATACAGGGAGACTGAACATCATTTCAGCCACTCAAAGATTTTTTCCTAGATAGTTTCTCATTCCACCCACCCTACATATTCTGAAGCCTCGTAACTTGTTCATTGCCTTGTATAGCCTTGGATTAAGAGTTAAATAGTTTAACTCCATAAATGATTTTTGGGAAGCAACAAAATAAGGGATACTGGTGGAACTAAATTCACCCTTATCTGCTTTGTTCTCATGTTCACACCTTCTTACACTGTCTTCTACAGCTCCCTGAACAGTATTGGTTTTTGGCCACCTAAATTTCTTTTTTTCCAGATGAAACTTATTTCCCCTATTCTGACATAATTTGGACTCCTTACTCTGATTCTATGTATCTTCACTACTAACTACTTTTGTGCAATTCAAACCTGAAAAACAAGAATTCTTATTCAAAGACTTTAATGCAATGCACACAATCAAAAGGCATTTGAAACACTCCCTGGGCAGATAAACAGTTGATGAAAGCCGGATTTTTATGCAGAACACACACTTTCAAACATGATACAGTATTCATCTTAATAGAGTTGCAGACTGTCAGAAATACAGGCCAATTTTGAGCCCACTGAGAAATGTGAATCCATGCATAGGCAATGGTATGAAAGTAGCTGTAAAAATTCAGCTATAGTATACTATGCAAGAATATACTATAGAAGTAACATTGATGATCGCCTCAATCTCAAAAGCAGTTTGGAAGACGTCCAGACAAGGACTTTGTTTCTAACTGCAGATTGCTCATCACGGACGAAATTTTAACAGGTTATATGGTCCATGCCCAGGGGCCTAAGGCATCCCAAAGAGTAACCTGTTTCTCCTGGTGAAAGGGGCAGACAGAATCAGTTTTAATTCACACCCAAAACACACACGTTTCCTCAATGAAACCACATGCAGGTACAAAACAAAGAAAATAAAAAAAAAAAAAGCCACAACTTTTAACAGCTGAAAGACTGAAAAATGCCGCCGAACGGCTTAGGAGAGCCCTTTGTCTACAAGCCCCACACTGGTAGGAGCCTCCCGACCCTAGGGCGCGGCCAGGACGACAGGGCTGCCCCGTCCAAAGGGCCCCGCAAAGCCCGCCAAGTCTTACAAAGGCCTCCCCCAGCGCCACTTCACACCTGCATTCACTGAAGCTAGCCGCAGGAACCGGCGGAGGCCGAGCACCCGCTAGCTTACATGGCGGGACTGTCCGGACTGGGCCGGGGATGCTTCCCCTCAGCAACAACTGCAATCCCGACCCACAGGACAGCGGCAAACCAAGCACAGGCCTTCGGGCCAGCCACCAACCTGCGGACCTCTTGCCGCGGGCCGGAACCCGGCTCTGCCGCTCCTCCCCGAGGTTGAAGACCCCCCTGGCACAGCGCAGAGCAGGCCGGGCCAAACCCACCCAAGCAGGCCCAGACCACGCCGCGCCGCGCCGCGCCGCACCGCACAGGCGGGAGGCTTAGACCCCGCAGGCTTACCTGCTTGATGTACATGTCTGCGACGGATGAAGGAGGGGCCTGCCCTGGCGCCTCCTGCCGCCGCACGACCCACCCTCACTGCCTCTTCCCGGTACGAGTACTCGGCGCGACCCCGGGTCGCCACCTCCTCTCTACCCCCTCCGACTCCCCAACACCGTGCCCCGCTCACCCCTCACGCAAACAAAATGGCGGCGGAGCCTCCCCTGTCCCGACCTGGGACGAACCATTAATCACCAGATGGAGGGGGAGACGAGCAGCAGAAAGCGCTCCCCTGCTCCGCCGGAGAAGGAACACCACAAAAGACAGAAGGAGTTCCCTTTCTGTCAGCTCCTAAAGTGCCTCATTTCCCTTTCAGAAAGTGCTGTGAAGCGGAGAAGGCTGACGACTGCGACCTCTCGCAGTAGTGATCCCCCTAAGGCGCTCTGAAAAATGGTTTCTGTCCCTGAGGGGCGGGTTGGGCGCCAAAGGCAAGTGTGCGCCGAGCGGGGGAAAGCGGCGCGGCCGGCGGGGCGCGGAGCCGAAAGCCTGCAGGAGGCGCTGCCGGGCCCGGGCAGGTGGACCCAGGGCGAGCAGCGCGGTACCCTGCCCAGTGCAGTCCTGAGGTGGAAGGGCAGGGAACGTAAAACAAACCCTTCCTCTCTAAACCCTGTCTTTTATGGGAGGACATAGAAATGAATAAACCTATTTAAAAAGGTGTTAAGGCCTGCGGCTGGGCCCCACCGTGTCTCCTCACCCAGCCAGCCCACCAGGCCTGAGGATCGCAGCCTGCCCCCATGGCGGCAGGGCCCTGAGGTGTGGGTGCAGGTCAGGTTTGGCTGATTTACACCCATTTTTGCTCTTCATTCCCACTATACCAACTCCAGTGCTTGAGTCTGCTCTCGCTCCTTTATCTCCCAGAGAGCCGCTATTCAGCTCCGGAAAGGAGCTGTCAAACAGACAAAACAAGCAAAGCAAAGGAAGGGAAACATTCATTTTCTTTTAATCTCCTTCAGTTACAGTAATTTCAGGTGTTATCGTGACAACAGCAGGGGCTCCACTTCCCGGAGAAAACACAATCTTCAGGTTGACAGTACTCCTTAAAAAATGCAGCTGTAGCCAGCATTTCTCTGCATGTTGCAGAATTCCTGTTCTGATGCCCTTAACACTAATAAAGAGCAGCTTTAAACACAACTGTCTACTTCCTACCTCTCCTAGAATAATAGGTGGGTAAGTTATTTCCTTGCTACAATAGGAAAATCTCACTTCCAACCATTCTTAATTGCAATGTAATGAAATGATTTTACCAGCGTCCCATCAGGAGGCTTTAATGACAGATTTCACCTCCACCTTTCAAGAAATGCTCCGTTGTTTCTTCATAAAACCCTTAAATTGCTTAAAAAACTAAAGCATTCAATGATTGTACCACAAACAGTTACAGAATTAAAACCTCCTGCCTGACTGCTCTGCATTTACATTTAAATAGCTCACTTCAGTGGGACCTGGGGGGGGGGGGGGGGAATATTTTCTCTGTTTTCATTTTTCTTAATCACCTTTGATTATTTGAAATTTTAGGATTTCAAAGAATTTTAACCCCTTAAATGAGTCTCACAACATCTTTCTGGGACTGGTTCGTGGATTTGCGCTTCACTTTTTCAGAGGTGCATTACAGATGCCACTATTTCGGGTCTCAGTTGTCTGGCCCATCCAGGGGGACTCACTGGCAGGGGGAAGAAACAACTGCTTAGAAAAGAGAAGGCAGTTAAATTCACCATTTTTCCTCACAAAACACTTAAGCAAAACTATATTAGGGACTGCAGTGATAGGACAAGGGGCAACGGGTCCAAACTTACACAGGGGAAGTTCAGGTTAGATATAAGGAAGAAGTTCTTTACTGTAAGGGTGGTGAGGCACTGGAATGATTTGCCCAAGGAAGCTGTGAATGCTTCATCCCTGGTGGTGTTCAAGGCCAGGCTGGACAGAGCCTTGGGTGACATGGTTTAGTGTGAGGTGTCCCTGCCCACGGCAGTGGGGTTGGAACTGAGTGATCTTAAGGTCCTTTCCAACCCAAACCATTTTGTGATTCTATGTGGTTAAAATAATTATTTACATCCATTTTTGTGTTAATATTTGCATGTAAATAAATTGCGTGGATTAACGCATTTTAGATGAACTTGTAATTTTCAAAATCAGCCTGTGAGGCACTAGGGCAGGAGAGGACAGCAATATGTTTTATGTTATGAGACTCCATTGGCACTGCACAGCAGGCAGCACAGTCTGACCTCTGCTGAAACACTCAGCAAAGGTTTTATCCCAGCAAACAGCTGGGATATCTCCTCACTAGCAGCCTTCTCATCCTGCTAAAGACCACGAGTGGAAGGACCACTATGTTACTCATCCCTGTTTCTCAGGGCAGTAATGGGCATATAAATGTTTCTAAATTGACAGGTTCTAAAATTCATTCCTATTTGTCTTCCAGCTGAGTACAGGATGCCTTGAGTCATGTGTTCAACCCTTCTTTTGTGGTTTAGAAACATATTTTCACTTAGTCATAGACTGCCAGAGCATGAATTTAATCTTCTTCCCCTAAAGAGTGGGTTCAGACTCACCAGGGTGGCCATCGGCTGAGGAGAGTTTTGCCTGTTCTGCTGCACTAACATTATTTATTGTGGATGCACCAAGTCCTCTTGAAAACCCTGACTCCAGTCAAAGCTCTAAGAGCTGAGATCCCACAGCCTGCTAGTCCATGTCTGGTGCCCCAGACAAACTGCTGTTGCGGAGGTGGACCAAGCGGTGCATCACCCTCTGTATTATGAACAGACACAAATAAGGAGCTCGGATCTCTTTTATCCCCAGGTGTTCATTCCTTCTTGAGGACTTTGGATAGATAGCATACTCCTGCAGTTTGGAGATGATTTATGTCTGTGTACGGATGTGCACAGATGTCAGGCTGTATTTATTCATAAGAATAAAACCATATCTCATGGGTATTTAACCAACAAACACTCCCACCACTGTGATATGCTTGCAAAAATAGCAACTGTATTCATTAAGGATTAAGCAGCAAATGATCATCTTCAAAGCGTGTTTCAAATGCAGGCCCCAGCATACAGGTTTTGTCACATAGCTGTATTTGAGGGAGCGGAGGGGTGGGGAGGAATAGGTATTACATTCTTGCGTTATCCTTTTGGTTTTGCAGTCCATGCTGAAAACATGTGCCCAACCCAAGGGTGATGTGTGTTGTCTTTATTCTGTCAAGCTGCTGTGGCTGTAGGAGCGCAGCAAGCTGGCAGCTAGCAAGACAGCGTACTTTAACCAGAACCTGCAAACATATAATCAGTGCTAGTTACACATGGAGTGCAGCTCGCTTCAGTAGGTGCTGCAGAGCTTTATTCTATGGCCCTGTTTCATAAGCAGTGTTTTTCTATAAATACGCTGGAATTAAACATTAGCATTAGAAAGGAGAAAGTGGGAATATGGCTTTAATTCATCTAGGCTTCACTGGCATAAAAATACGTCAGGCGTTTCTTTCATGAAGCTTAACAGGAACACAGAGATGGGATTTCAAGCCTGTAGTATTTTTTTTCTCTCTTCTCAAGTAGTAAGATTTCTCTTAGAAAAAAACATGCTAAACATACTGTGGGGGGAAAAAAAGGCATTTTAAGTGTATTATTAACCTCTTCTGTTACTACTTTCAGTTGTGAACCAATGTGTATAGATTGCTTTCATTCATGAATGACTGCAATCACCAAGGTATTTACTGCCATTTTTAAATGACTATAGAAATCAGTGGGCTCATCCCATCAACCACTTGTGCTTCACCACTTGAAGTCGGTAGGGGAGGTAGAACACTGCTGGGGACACTTGTTGGTGTCACAACAATGTTAGGAGCAAGCCGAAGCACAGTGCTTTGGTTGACACTTAGACCTGCAGAAATCAGTGTTTAACAGCACTCTGAACACATAATCAGGTATTCTGATATTGTAATTTCAACTTGTGAAACAAAGGCAGTAAGAAAATATCTTCCCCATGGTCAAGCAGGGTAACACTGGGACAGCCAGGAACACCTCTCCTTCTGAAATACCTATGTAAACCCAAATCCTAAGGCAGCAAGACCATAGTGCAGCTTTCTCTCACCTTTGAATTCAGTGGGGTTTCTAACAGGTGAATGGGAAAAAACAGCCCTATCTCAAGAGACCTGGGCATGCACATCAGTCTCAGTGTACTCAACCCACCAGGCTTTCAAGGAACAAGGAGCACTTGTTCTGAAAAATATGCAAGCCAACCAAATACAGGTTTCCCTTCCAAGAAATCTTTTTCTTGTGCAAAGGTACCAAGTTCTTTTGCTCTCAAGCCCTGTAGTCATCTGTGTGCATTGCAGTGCAAGAGTCTGACCCTCCACCAAAACCTGCAGAAATGCCTGTGTCTTTGCCAGTGAACTGCCTGTAAAGAAAAATCTCAAAAGAGAAAACCCTAAGCCTACAGGCTTTGATAAGGGGTGGATGTAATTACAGGTTTAGATGCTGCCTGCACATTGTTAGTCAGTGGTATACGTGTTGCAATAGTGGGTACCCGTTCCCACCACTGTCAGACCCTTTCCTTGCTCCTTTTTGTCTCTTGTGCCAATGTTTCACAAGGCAGTGGGCACCCCTGCTCCTGCTCCCTGCCCACATCCATAGTGGGGGTTATACACCGTAAGAGGTAATAGGCAGAAAGGTATCAATATACCTGTATACAAAGCACAAATGTGCCCTCAGTGGTGATAACAGCACTTACTCCTGTGATTTGGGAATGATCCGGTGCTGCTGGTCACAGCTGCTTTCAGAGGAGGGCAGAGCAGTAGCTGCCCATTGGCTCTTGCCAGCGCAGTGCCGCAGGCAGCAGGCAGTGGGTAGCTGTATCCCTCCCATTGCCTGCCACCACGTTTGGATCATTAGCTCTTCTCTGTGTGTTTTATAAGCTGCTGGGGGTGGAAGGGTCCTGTCAGGCCACAAGAGACCTGCCAATCTCTCCTGTTATTTCCTCGCAGTGGGTGCTCTGCCGATCATGAAAAGCATCAGTGTATTTTTTTTTGCTGCTTCTCCTCTGACTTTTTTTCTATGTGCTTGAAACAACTCAAAACAGTCAAGCAGCTTCTTTTTAAAAATAGTGTTTAAAAATCTCTCTTAATCTTTATGATTCTTTGAATATGTAAAGGCAAATAGTTATTGCTGACTGTTCAGTATTCATCCATCAACTCATTCATCCAACCACATTTTGAGAGAGCTAACATGCTTGTCAAGAAGAGAGTGGCAGGGTAAAACAGCAGAGTAAGATGAACAATAGGAAAAGGTTCCTTTTAAAACCAGTGTATTTTATTAAGAATTAATCTGCTGCAGGCTTATTAAGGGAAAGCAGTTGTTATAGAATCACCCTGCAGCTGAGCCTCCCTATGAATAAAACGTGGTTGTGGTTGAATTAACTTCACTCGTTTCACTCATTTTCTGAAGCAAGCCACAGCATACACACAACATGAATTACAGACATGGGTGCTGGAGCAGGGCTGAGGCAGGAGCTTTGCTGGCAGGGGCTGTTGGCCAGGCTGGCTCCTGCTGTGGGGTGAGAGGGGCCGCATCCTGCCAAGGGGTGGAAACCATCTATGTTTCTCTTTGCTCTGATGCAACAAAGAGCTTTGTTGCATTTGTCAGTTTTGTGAAAGAAAACATTGCTCTGTGGTGTTTCTTTTTTAACCCCCTGACAAGGGAAGGGCCCTGCAATGGGCTGGTTATGGGGTCAGTGGGGCTGGAGGGCACCCCCAGGTCTGTTTTCAGGTGGTTTGGAAGTGAAGGAGAAGTGAATCAGGGACCCTGGAGCCCACACAACTTTTGCACCCAGTAGAAGCCCACAGCACCCCTTGGCTTTGGTGAAGGCTGCCTTGAAGTGGGGCTGATTTGGCATCAGCTCATAGGCTTCAAAGCAGGAGGCTGTCTGCTTTTGGGAGTCTGCAGTGTTCCCCAGTGGGGCACCTACCTATGTACCAGCAGAGCTGGGGGACAGCTCAGGGAGGACAGGATCAACTGGTTCCCATCAAAATAAATGCTAAGACAGGGTGACCTCTGAAGACCTGCCTGATCCCAAGCTCCGGTGAAAGATCGCCAGCTCAGACAGCAGTTTGAGCCTGGGAGATGGGGAGGTGAGCTAACAACAGTCTATTTTGCTTCCAGAGAATCTCCCCATGTTCAAGCAAGCAGGAAACATGTTCCAGGCAGTAAGAGAGCCATGCAGACACAAATACATGCATCCCATCCGCAGGGCTGCTTGCTCTGAAGCTGTGTCCACAGAAAGACTGATTTCTTGTTGTTATAAAAGAGTGGGTGAGGGACCAAGGGGAAGCAGTGGTGCCTGTCCTAGCCTGGGAGGTGTTGCTGGTTAGATGATATAATTGACCAAAGGGATATTTTGCAACCCATTCCCGCAGTGCCAGGACACAGACTAACCGGGGACCACAGAGGCTCCCTGGGGGAATTGGCTGGTGGATACAGAGAAATCTCTGAATGACTGCACTTGGTGTGGGTGGTGAGCCGGGCTGCAGGGCAAGGGACAGAGAGAGCCCACATGGGCCTGTGACCCAAGCTGCTTCATTTCAGGGCAGCTTTTTTTCAGTCATTGTGACCAGTACAGACAAAATGTTGTTTGACCCAGATGGCAGACTGCACATCTGCCTTCCACAGAGCATCCTGAAATGCTGAAAACTCCCTTTCCTCCCACCTCCATCCCTCTTTAGCACTCCACTCAACGAGGCGGCTGCAGTAAATTTGTGATTTGATTGGAACAAACCCCATGATTTTGGCTGACCACATCCATCCAACAAAGTAATATACTTCCAAACTGACAAATACATCAGAATCTCATTGCCTGGATTTTACTCCCTCTTTGAGCCATCCTTCTGCTCTGCAGCCTTCCACAAACAAATGTGATTTTCTAACCAGGGCACCAAAACCAGCCACAGGAAAAGGCAGACTCCTTTCTGCAAGGCGTTTTCACACTAACACAGGTGAGCTGCTGACCTTATGGTGTCTGTCTGACCGACTTTGGCAAGCTGCAGCAACTTCACCTGACACCGGGTGGCTCCCCTAAGTGTGAAATTTCCTCCTGCTCTTTGAAGATCAAAGGAAAGCAAAGATAACTCCCAACTTTATCATGGAAACTAAAACCACCACCCCAGGGATTATATTGGACTTCTCTCCCCATTAGCACTCAGCATGTCCCAGGCTGAGCCCAGGGGCAGCAGTACATCCTTCTTCAATCACACCCAAGCTGGCAGGCTTCACCAGAGCCGCTTTTCACACTTCAGCCCAGATAAAGGGCATTATCTTTTCCAGCCCTCCAAGGAAGTGTCCTGCTGTTTATTCTACATGATCTCCCCTTGCTGTGCCTGCTGCCTCCCCTGGTGTCCCCAGCTCCCTCCCTGAGGGGGAGCCTCAAAAGAAGGGAATAAGAAGAGCCGAGATGGGAACACTGCCTCTTGGCAGCCTCTCCTGCAGACATCCCCCACTTGTCCCAGTGACCTTTCCCCACGGCAGTGGCTGGTTATGCAGAAGCCTTCTGCCTCCCCCCACACAAATGGCCGAGGCATATCCCCATCAGATGTCACATTCAAGTTCAGGAAAGCTCCTTGCAGCTGGGTTTGGTAATCACAAATGCCAGGAGCCTCTTTAGCACTTAGTGCAGGGAACAACATACCTTCCCCTTCTCCCTTCTCCCCACTGGCGGCCCCTGATCAATTCTCTCAAGCGTATCCGCCTGCATAGGTCATGCTCACTGCCAGAAAACCAGCTGCTCTTCACAGCTGGATTTAGTAAACTGAACCATGTCAATGCTTTAGCACTCGGTAGCACACAGATTTTTTGCCACCCACCCAGGGTTCCCATTGCTTCCTTCCTGGCAGAGCAGCTGCTGTACCCCATGGTGGCTGTCTGAAAGTGCTGCCTGATGGGATTTGGTTTTAACTAAGTAAAACGTTGTATCTTGGAGGGAAAGAAGAAAAAAACCCCAAACCAACAACAAACCCTCTCTTGTAATATGGAACATATGGCATCACAATATGATAAATACATCATGGTAGTGAGATTTTGAGCTTAGCATAGCCTTTGTCCACGGGTCTAATGTGCATTGTAAGAAAAAAGCTTTACGCCTTGCTCAGAATGAGATCAATATCATTAGCCCTGATGCAAGTCAGGATGCAGAGACATATGGATAAGCCTACAAGAAACATTTAGAGAGAAATTCAGGTCTACTCTAGCAGCAAAATGCTTCCTGTGCGAGCAAAGCCACATCAGCAAAGCTCTGCTTTTTTACCAGCAGAGCAGAAATATCCTCCGCAGGAGAAATGAGCTGTCCTGTGGAAAACACAGTTTTGCTGCTACAGTCCTTTTCGACATACTCAAGGGATCCATCTGGCCAGCTTGGTCAGCCCAGGTCTCACTCACTTCCTTTATGCTTTTGACAAATGTGACTGTGCCAGCAGGAGTGCACAGAGCAGCTGCACCACTTGCTTGAAAAGCCAGGGGCAGAGCCCACAATTAATCCCAGACTGCCTGACCCCCCTGGCTCTCTGTTAGCCACAGTAATTACCCAGGGCAATGTGGACATTGCTAGGGAGACCTCAGGTTAACAGCATCCCTAGGTGATGAACATGCACGGTTCTGCTCCATCCCTGCTAGAAATCTGCTTCATCTTGGCCAGCCTCTCAGGGCCCAGCCGGATGGCAGTTAATGGTCCTGCTGGAATTCGTGTCAATTGATTTTCCAGTTAACTTGACTGAACATGATTGGAGGCGTTAGAGCAGAGAGGATATACCCGCTGTTCCAGTTTGAATCCTGTAGACCTCATATTCCATTTTAATGCAGCAGCAAGTTTAGTTCCGATTAGAACAAGCCATTCCTTAAAATAAAGACTTAATGGAAAGATTCATCCAGGGCCTGATCTGAAGCCCACTGTATTCAGGAGCTGTCCTCCCCACTGATGGCAATAGGCTTTGGATCAGGGCCTGGAGGCAGCTCACAATGTATGGGCAATTTAATAACGAAAGATGACTCACTATCGAAAGCTGCCTGCTTTACAAAAGAATCTCAGAAATGGGGTATCTGTATGACAGAAATAAACTGCTATTCACACACACACACACATACAAAGGAGAGCCCATAAAACCCTACATTGTCATTTCACTTGGGAGCCTCAAGCCTGGTCCAATGAATGCTTGCTCATGTGAGTAACTTTACTATCATGAGTAGTGCAGTAAAATGAAATCTGGAAAAATGGTTATGCCAAAGGGGTTTGAGGTTGTCATCCGTTTTCCTGTCACTTCTGAGTGTCTTAAGAGTCCCAGCAGATGAGACACCTTTATGTGCTGCCTGTCCTGAAATCCTAATTATGACTACAATGAGCATGGGCTGAGGCTGGGGCAGGGATCCTCATGTCATGTAGCTGTAGGATTTATACTACATAAATCCATAGTTTATGGGGCTAGTGGGTCCCATGGATCCCATGCTAGGTGAAATGCATCTAGAGGTGCCTTCCACCTGTGGTCTCCTGTGCCCTATTCTGGCACATGCAAAAGATTCCTGACAGAAGTGAGTCCTAGGGCAATGGTGCCTATAAGGTGCTTTGAGCTTCTTCATCCCTTGCTATCCATCATTGTCACTCCCGGTCTTGTGTTTCTGGCTTTCTGGGTTTGTTTGGTGCTTGTACAGCTCCTGGCACAACAGGCCCTGCTAGGATTCTCAGGAGCTACAAGTAACAGCCAGCAAGCTAGCACTTGAAAGGGATATCTAGGGGCCATAAATCCTCTTAAATAACTAGACAAAGCTGGAAGAAGTGCTAAGCATTTCAGCTATAACTGCAGAAGTTATTTCTCTTGGTAATCTTTACATTCCCTGCAAGTGCTCATAGGCAGGATGCACACGGATGCACTGCAGCTGCTTATAGAAAAATGAACTCATTCGGTAAGCTTTACTTGGATGTCAGAGTGCTTTGAATTCTGAGGCTGAAATAAACAGACTAAAATGATCCCATTGCTTATAATGCAATGGTAAAACAAAGTAGGACTTTACAACTGAGGCCCTGGTGTCAGAACTTCATCTGATTTTCTCTGATGACTCAACCCGTTTCACAAGCTGTTTTCATATTCCTTATTTAGTGAACTTACTCATGTCTCGGTAAAAGCCTACGATGTGATAAAGCCAAGGAACCGTAACGTGTGGTACTGGTAACACCTCCCACGCCAAAAAAAATCCTACTTCCATATTTATATGGCTTTGCAAATTGGTTCCTGCCTTTTTCTCTCCGGAGAGTGAGCTGGCAGTGTGTCTCCTCCCCAATTAGCATGAAGCTGTGAAAAGTGAAGATAGAGGGTGAGATTCACCATGCCCGGAGCCCCACTTATTTCTGCCATGTTACAAGCACATTTGGACCTTTGACTTCCTGACAAGGCAAGTGTTGCTTTTAGCGTACAAATAACAATGCCTGCAGAATACCTTGTTCATTGAGCTTTGTCTCCTAAAAAGCAAAAGCAGCTCACACCAGAAGGCAAGAAGCTAAGGAGAGCTTGTGTTGCTCAGGGACTGGGGATGGGCACCTCAATATAAACTCCGTATGGAGCAGACGAATTTTACCTGGTCAGGATGGAATTTCTGCCTTTTGAAAAGTCCTTTAATCAGAGAAGCAGGAGAAGCCTTTGTAATCAGTATAGGCTGGAAATCACACCAGCAAATTACATGGAATGAAAGAACACGTAGGGACGCTTAACACCCACCCATCCACCCCCACCCCATATCTCTTCACAGTGTGATTTGCAAGCATGTCAAGACATGTATTTTTTGTGGCAGTTTACAGAAGAGTTTGTTTGTCTTGGAGGCAGAGAGGAAAGGCAGCATGTGCGACATAGAGACAGGGGCTGAGCATCAGCACTCATGCTTACAACATGACTGCTCTTTGCAAGCCTAAACACAAGGGACCACTAAACAGTGGTACAAACCCAGTTTAGCCACACACCGGGATCTGAAACATTCCCCAACTGACATCAAATAGTCCAGGACATAAAGGTGCGCCATCAGGAGTTTTAAGGGAGAGAGATGCTCACATCCCAACACAACCCTGAAGCAGCACAACCTACAAATTCCCCTTTTTTCTAACACTTCCTCTCATCTCCTTTGGATTCAGGTATCATAAGAGATAAACTCTAATCAAAGCTTTGCCTAAGGGTACAGTATTCCTGGCATCTTTCCCTCATTTGCCTTTTCTGATGTCTGAAATGATCCTGTGTTAACCTTCCCCTTGTTGTTACATCTATGTAGGTCTCTACTTTCAATCAGAACTTTGTTTTTGAGATCCTTATTCCTCTGCTAGGGTTAGCTGGTAGATAGACACAGGTATCTTGAAATAGCCAGTTCAGCCCCCATTACTGTCAACCCCCATTCTGCAGCTCTGACGTTCCCCACACACCTGCCTGAATGCGAACTTCCATCCTTAGGAGACAACTACCCAAACCCAAGCCCATTTTGGCTAAGAAAGCCTGTTAAGTCTTCCATCCTACCCAGTCTGTCAAATTGGCTCAGCACACAAGCCACAAAACACTATTGGAGCTGTTCTTTTCCCTAAGGATGAAGGTAGCTTTTGTGTGTTGGTATGTGGAAGCAGAGAACCAGGGCTCCTGCCTTGCCCATGCAGTTTAAACTCACACATCCCATCTTTCAGGTAGGTACCACCCTGATTTGTCACACTCACCTTCACACACTGGTGCTTGGATCCTCAGCTCCTCCCTGCCCGTGGGAGCAGCATGCCCAGGGAGGGAGGAGAGCACCTACTCTAATACCAAAGCCCTGTAGTCAGATGGCTGTGATATCCCCTCAGAGAGGTGGGATCGGCCGAGCAAGGAGCTGAGCTGGGGGCAGAAGTCTTACATTAGACTGAAACAGCAAAGCAGACACGAGCATGGGAGCGCATTCCTCTGGGAGGCAGCATTTACATCCCACTCTGCCCTGAATACTGGGGCTTCCTCCTGCAGGGAGGAGACGTGGATTGGGACCAGCCAAGTAGACTGAACTGGTCCCTGAGCAGGAGCACAAACCTCAGGCTCCTCTGCCCAGGCATGACAACCACCCCTCTTCAGGCTCCCACAGGGCTTTGGCCCTTCATCCTTGCTGAATCCCAGCCCAGCATCTTCCTCTGCCAACGCCATCCGCCAACACACTGTATTAAAGCTCAGGATCAGAGTCTTTTCTCCAAAACCAGAGCAGCTCCCTTCCCTCTCTGCTAAATACACGGCTTCTCCTTCTGGCCTGTGGTCTTTTCCACTGCAGTGGTCTAATCTTCCAAGGCCAGCAGCCCTTCCATTAACCCCTTCAGCCCATTGTCTCATGCTCTGAAGGTTCCCATGGCAAACATCACCAGCTCTGCAGAGTTTCAGCTTCCTCATCCTTGAGGAACAAAGATGGTCATTCCCCAAGAAGGGATTTTGTGCTGTTTTAATGACAGCTCGTGGCTACTCTGTCAAGGTAGTAGGTCTCCAGGATGCAGCCACTGTCACTAAGTCTAACAGCCTTTCTGCTTGGGTGCCTGTGGGGGCTGAGAGCACTTTCCAGTTCCCCAAGGAGAGCAATCAGATCTTTCAGAACATTAATTGATGTGCTTTTCCTGGATCATATTCCCATGGTCAGTTTCCCAGAGCCCAGGCAGGACTGCTGTTACATCCCCCTGACACAGGGAAGAAACCCAAGGCTCATCTCCAGTGACAGCTTCTCAACTGTCAGATTTGCTTCCCTTGGGATAGAAAGTTACAAAGAGATGAGCCCCACAAGGCACAGAGATGCTTTGTAACCCAAACACCTACCGTAGAGTTTTCAACTTGATAACTTGGAACTGCACATTACAAATGTGCTTGCAGCGATAAGCCAGGAAGAGCCTGAAATCTTCCAGCCAAAAAGGGGGCTGAAATAGCTCAGAGATGCTGGCACTTCAAATTAATGCTTTCCATTTAAAGAAATGAATAGATAAGCATTACCCACATGTAATGGTCCCCAGCATGATGCTCACCTCGAGGTGCCGCGGACCACCCGTGAGCATCACGCCGGGGACCATTACATGCAGCATCCCATGGCACGTGCTCAGGAAGGAAGTGTGGGCTGTGCCTAGCTCAGATCTTCAGCAAGATGGCAAATCTTATATAAAACATGCATGAATCAAAGCAGAAGCTCCTGCCTGGCTGCTGGGAAGTGACGCCACCGTGACTCATGTCATTCTGCTTAAAACAGTCCTCCCCCTCACCGTCTCCCCTCTTTAGAGATGCACCTTAGAGGCTTTCAGCAGAACCCAGTGATGCTCGCCCTCCTCTTCTACCTCCTTACATCACTTTCAGGCCATGACACTGTGTCTCAGGTGACTTTTGTGGCCACCAAGCTCTGCCAAAGCGCTTTAGCAGCTCACTCCAGATACAAAAAAGCTTTCTCTTCCTGACATTTTTTCTTTCCTTTATTAGTCTTTACACTCCATAAAAACCCATTGCAGGTTTCCTTTCACATTCACGAGATCTCCTGGAAATTATTGCCATTTCCCATACAGATTACATATTACAAAAAATAAAAAGGTCAACAGACAAAGAAAGACGCTCATTCTGAACTCCCTGCAGACACAGAAGCCAAAGAGAGAGACTGGTTTTCACAGACAAAGGCTGGCTAGAAGGTGACCACACACACACACTAAAAAGCCACATAACACTGAACAAGACCACTTGACCACACACGATACAAGTTAGGAACACATGGGAATGGATGGAGAAAGAGTTGGCTTGGAGCTTGTCAGGTTTTTTTGGTGTAAAATCCAGCAGTTACAGTGTTATCTGATGGGAAGTAACTGGAACAGAGGATTTGAGACATTCAAGTATTCTAGGGCTGTTCTTAAATAACAGATGGGAGGATAATAGCTCAGCAGGGTAGCCTGATAGCTTCTGTTAAGTCCCCTGCCTTAGTTAAAAGCACATCCAGTACAAAGGCAAATGCAGAAGTACAGGAAATGCAACACCTGAATGGATCCATGGTCTAGTTTGGTATCCAGTTACACTATGGTCAATACCTGACACTTCAGAGGCTGGAGCAGGATGGGATTTTCACCTGGCTGTGCAACCCTGTCCTGGGAAAGCAGCTCCCTCTCACCACCCCAGCCCTTTGCTCCCTGAAACATGACACAGGAGAGGGGAGGAGGAAAGCGGGAGGTAAAGCAGAACAAGTATTCACTCCCACCACCCCTGCGGATGCAAAGGTCGTGCTTTTCACTTTGCTTTCCTTCCTGCTGCTGCTGTTTATTGCTTGAAACGTTAAATAAGGGTCTTTTAAGAAACAAGAAGGGAAGGAGGTGGGAACTGAGAACATACTAAATGGGTTTCTCACTGCTCCCGAGGAATCTGGGAATACAGTAGTGGGTGCACACTCGGAATAAAAACCTAAAAAAGCACTTTCTTGTTTTAAAAAAAGGACCATAAAAGTTCAGAGAACCTGCCACACTTGTGTCTCAGTCACAGCACACGGGAAGTATGTCCCATGACAACCACTACGTCTCAGACCAAGTCGATGGGGTTTCTCTATTGCACGTTCATGAAATGTTCTTGTTGGGGGTCACAGTTCGGATCAGAGAACCGCACCAGCTCCGGTCTCCCAGGGTGTTTCAGCAGGATGAAGATGCTGTCATTGGGCTGAGTTTCAGCTGGTGAACAGGAGAGTGGATGGGCACAGAACTCAACACTGAGGTAGGAAAGGCGAAACAGGAGCCTTCAAAGTCTTTGCCTAAGGTCAGTTCTTCCGCAAAGAAAGACGCAGCTTCTCTTTTGCATGAGGCGATGGGGGGGCTGGGGGTGGAAGACAAGATCTCTGACTCATACTGTAGCAACTGGCCCATGAAACCAAAGTTTGGCGAGATCAGGCTCCGGCGCTGCTTGATGTAATCGAAGGCTTCCTCCAAACGGAGCTTCTTTGTCTTCATGAGATACGCCATGCAGATGGTGGGAGAGCGTGAAATCCCCGCTTCACAGTGCACCAGGATCTTGCCCCCCATTCGTCTGACATGATCTAGGGGAAAAAAAAGGTGTTGCAAACATCAGTTGTCACTGGGGATGCAGAGGACACTGTGACATGCAACCAGCACTGAATGTACAGCCAGTCCACCAGCAAAGAGAGGTTTGTTCCCTCACTGACTACTAAGGGTAATATAGAGAGTAAAAGAGAAGAGGGACAAAACCCAGAGATGGAGCTGAGCTGCAGATGGCACTTGGTTTCAGAATCTGCGTGTCCTGATTTGGTTCTTTCTGTATTTTTTTAGGAAATTGCTTCCGTTTCTCCTTCCCACATGCCTGTTTCTTTTTTGGAACAACTGACTTTGCAGAGCATTGTAAGATAGAGATCAGGTATCTGGGCAATGCTTGTATTTGCTGTACCCTCACTTCTCTGCCTGCGGCTCAAAGTGCTGACCCAAGCCCAGACCATCAGGTCTGTCAGATTCTGCAGGGCTGCCTTCCTCTCATCAGCTTTGCTAGGAAACCAGACCTTTTAAGTCTTAGCTCCCTGTTTGGCTGGTTAGCAGCACATGGCAGTACCAAGTGCTGAGCCCTTGGTGGGTGCCCTTGGGTGGAGAGGCTGAGCTCACTCCCTGGGGCCTCACCACAAAGCACATAAGGGCTGGTAGGCAGTTACTAATTACAGCCTGGTTAAAGGATGCTTGGACTTAAGTCAGGATATAAAAGGCTTATGCAAAGCACCCATTTTACACAACAGGAGCCAGTGTGGTTACTCACACAACACAATGATTGTTATTAGATTAAAGAGAATGCGCTTAAAATAAACCCTTTCCACACAAAAACTACAGTTCAAAAATAGACATTCTTTGCTCTATTGCCTTGAGCAATACGTTCAGGCTCCAATTTATGGATAACTGAGCTGAGTGTAGCACTCAGTGGAACAACGCAGAGCTGAGCAAGTTATCATTTGCCTGTCTTCAATTGTCTGCCTGGGGACTGGTGCCACCACAACCGGTTATATTTAACTACTGCACAAAATAAGGAAGACATGGACTTGAGTCATCCGCAGCATTGACACCACACGCCCAGATTGAAAAGAAAGTGAAAACTAAAGTCATCCTCAACCTGGGAAGTTTCCAATTGACTCAGTTATCAGAAGGGGTTGGGGATGGGACAGAATGTCATCAATTATCCTTTCCCTGAAAGGTGTGAAAAGTCCCTTACCAAGAAGGGAAGGGTTTTGCAGTTCTGCCTGCGCTGCTGAAGGACTCAACTCCATTGAGCAATGAGCCCAGTGAGTCTGTAACTGGGGGTTTATTCTGTTTCTCTCTTGAATGTTCCTGGAGAGCAACAGCACCAATTTCACCACCACCCTGGCTCCAGCTGCTCCACCCCACTAAACCACCCTGCACAAGGTAACACTCCCTTGTGTTAGCTGGCAGGGCTTGTGTGCACTCACCTCCCCAGCCTTATAAAGGGAGATTTTTCTAAAGGGATCTTCATTGCTTTGCACCCAGGTATTTAAGGGTGGGATACTGGTATGAACAAAATGAGCAATGGAAGGAGCTATGTGACAAGGAGAGGTACTGGATTTCTAAGACACTGGCTTTAAGATATCTCAGCAGAGCAAAGTAATAAGCTGACCCTGCTTCACCTGGCTTTTACAGGGTCTGGTATGCAAGGCCATGGAAACAATATGGTTTTCTTCCTTTACAAAAAGTCAACAGACTTTGGTGTTATTCAACCATACTTCTTAGCTCCTTGTCATGCCGAAGTTACACCTACACTTGCTTTGAAAATGAATCTAACCAGCTACGTGCCTCATCTGCCTGATGGCAGTCAAGAGGAGGCATTTCCTCTCCTGAGCCTCCCAGCCTGGGGAGGACAAAGCCCTTGCTCTGAATGTCCCTCCTCCTTCCTTCCTCATGGAAATCCCTCTACCAGGAGAAATGTTTGGGAAGGAGGGAGCATAAGCTGGACATCTGGGAACATACATAAAATTATGTGTCCTTCCCACCAACACACCTTTTAAAATAAATGACTTTAAAATACATGAAGGTCTGGAAATGTGTTCATTTGGACCTACCAATGAAGTCAATGGCTTCCTGGAAGTGTGAGCTGATGTCTGCTGTGTGACTGTCCTCCACTGGGATCCATTTATAGCAATACTGGTCTTTGAAGGACTCCGAGCTTTTCCTGGAGACGTTGAGCAGGGCCGTGATGTGCAGGTTGGCGAGAAACTCGCACTTGGAAGCGTGATAGGCACTACCAAGGTAGAGAAAAGGCAGGATTTCGACCGGACCACCCTGGAAGAGAAGGAGTACAAACATGTAATTCCTTTCCAAGAGTATTTAAGTCCTGATACCCTGCGTGGGTGCCCGTTCCCTCTCCCACTGGTGCTTTTGGACCTCAGTGCTGTCGGCCAGCAAATCACTGCAATAGCAAAGCCCACGCAGCAAGAAAGTTTTCATTTTCCTATCCACATCTGTGAAGCACAAAGTCACATCCAGCCCACTCACGTGCAGGATGTTTCTGGCTTTCTTTAAAGTGCTGCCCCTCAGGATGCAACCAAACCACTTTCAGATGGGAGAGGTCCATTCCCTCTGAGGCTTTACCAAAACACAGGCGAGGAGGGGAGCCACCTCCAAGCAGGGAGGAAAAGGAGGACAAGGAGGACAGAGGCTGCTCTCATTCAGCCCAGGGCTCAGCCCTTCCACTTTAAAGCAATAAAATTGGAGCTCCCCATCCCCTCACACCTCCATGGAGAGCAGCACCCGCTGCGTCACCCGCCCCGAGATGTCATCTCGGTTCCTCCTTCCTCAGCACAAGCAAAGGCTGGGTGACGAGACTGTGAAAGAAACAAAACCAGCCACCGCCTGACACCAGGGTTCTGAGATCACAGGTAACTTTCCGTGATGCACAAGCGCTGCTGCCAGCCCCCAGCTGTGAGAAACCAGCTTTCCACCCCCACAGCTGCCCCCACACTGGAGGGTCCACACACTGGGGACAGGCAGGAACCACACAGGGCGGAAGGATGGAGCCTGCGGTGGGAGATGCAGGGGGGCATCACCAGGGGCTCCCCCCAAGCTCCAGGAAACGCACGCCCCGGAGGAAGCAGCCTGACCGCAGGGTGACATCTCGGAGCACACGTATTCCCCGGGCTGGGCCAGCATGCAGTGACTTCCCCTGTGGAAACCCCGCTTCCCCTGCCCAAGGGCTGCTCTCAGGAACCGCTGCCTCTTTTCAGATGTGGCCCCAGAGTCATGGCCACCTCCACCAGGCTCAGATTCCTCCTGGGCTCTCAGAGGAGGCTCAAGCAATGCATACTACTTTGCCTGCTGGAAAATGATGCTCCTGGCAGCCTCTCCTCTACTCATTTTAGTGTCCCCTGGGGAGCCATGAGCTGCTGCCAGGCTGTGTGATAGATGGGACACAAATACAGTTTTGGGGCTGGACAGGGTGTTTTTACTCCTTCTATTGCTTAATTTTGAAACCAGACAGAGGCAATGCTGACCAGGGCATCTTATTCAACACATGGGCTGTCAACCTGGACTGTGACAACTTACTGACAGCCCACACCAGCACAAGGGCCACCCGCACCCTGCCAGCCTCCAGAGCTCAGAGGTAGGGGGGAGAAGACCCAAGGGGAAGGTCATCCACAACAGCCATGACACATACCTGGTCATAAGCAGGTTTGTGGTTGGTGCCCTGCTTCTCACAGTGGCTGGCAAGGTTTCTCTCTGCCTCAGTCCTCTCCAGGGAAATGAGTTTTCCATCCACACAGCACTCAGGATATTGCGAATTAAAGGTTTCATACCCCCCTAGGGAGAAAAAGGGAAAAAGAAAAAGGAAGATATGAATGTTTGTGCTTGCAAAACCTGGTTTAATTAACTAGAGGAGAAATGAGGCTCCATCGGTTGCAATGCAGTGGGGTAGCACTGCACAGCTATGGGCCCCAGGGGGTTAATGAGGGATAGTGCTCCCCTGGGAAATGCCTTTGTTTAAAAGGCTTCAGGCACCCAAAGTAAAACCTCTGTGACTGCTGACAATTATTAACTTGCCAAAAGCTGGTGGATCCAGATGAAAACTGTTAGTGAATGTAATTCTGTCGAATCTATCAACCATTAACTCCACTACAGCAGGGACTAAACTCCCTCCCACAGGTTTTATGTAAGAGCAGTATTCCCACTGTTTGAGATGAAGATTTCTGTGCTCAGGACTCATCTCTAAATCTGTTATTACTATTTACACTGTGACAGCATGAGAAATATTTTACTTGCATTTCTGAATGGACATAAGCACAAGAGGGGGATGCTTGCAACTGTGTCATTAATCACCACAATGCACGAGACAGGGAGGTAATGAAGACAGTCCCACTGAAACCAATCTATTAAATAACAGCTATAAAACTTAATGAAATCCTGTGACAGCACTTGACAACTGAATAGCCCCACATGAGCTATTCTGCACGGTTAAGGACTGCATTCATTTCATTCAGTGCACTGCTAATGAAAAGGAATTAATCCTGTTATTACATTGTTACTCAAAGTTTGTCGTCAGCTAAATCACCCTGTTTCCAGGCTGGGAATACGCTGCACAGAAACACAGGATCTCCAAAATGAATGTGAAGAAGCCAGGTAGCAGAAGCAGCCTGGAAACGTCAGCGGCGTGCCACATGTCTGCCACCTGTGCTCTTTCAGAACCGGAATGAATTGCGAAAGCTCTTGAACAGCCAGATTCAATAATCCTCCAGAGCAGGGCCCTCAAGTAAACACGGCTCAGAAAGCAAAACCCCAATGGGATTCATTCACCTGCAACTGTTTCACCCTGATAAGCGGGGTCAGTGCGGGTGTCCCCGTGCAAGGAAAGGTTATGAAACAAAGGAAGCGCTGAAGCTCTGAGCGGCCGCAGGGCCGCTGCCACGGGCTGCCTGGTACCTTGACATTTCAGCCCCGTACCACTGCTGTGTCATTGGTTTGCAATGTTTGAGCAGATGTGTGCTCGAATTCATGACGTGCTGCCGTCGCCCACTCAGCCCTGCCGTAGGGTCCTCGTGTTGCAAGAGGCCGGCACGATCCAAAGCCCACTGAAGGTGATGAAAGTGTTTTCCATGACGGAAGGCTGGAGGGTGACTTGGCACTGAGCTGGCACCCAGCACCTGCACCTTTACTCCTACTCCCCAGCCACACGCAGTCAGCTCGCCCCAGAGCTCACAGTGGGTCAAGCAGCCAAGGGACCATGGAGACCATAAGGGGTGTTTGTGTGTGTGATAAAGTGATACCCACAACAAGTGGGTCGATAAAATGATATCCCTAACAACCTGCAGTGTGAAAAGCCAGCAAGCGCAGGCAGCTCTCCACACTCCTCCGCTTCCCTGATCTCCAACTGCCCTTCCCAGGGAAGACTTTTAAATCCTCTTGTTTTTCCATAGCTGACCTTATCTCCTCCCTGGCCCCCAACCACTGGCACTGCATAGGAAAAATATGCTTATATAAACAGCCATTGACTCTCTGTGTTGTTGTTTTTACTCTTGAACGAACACAGAAATCCACCCCAGCCAAATCAGTGTGTGTGTTCGAACAGACATGCATGGCTCATGTCTCTGGGGCAGCAAACGCATGCAGCTGGTGAATGGTTAATTACAAGCCTTGAGGATCAGGATATTTGCAGGCCATTCTTACAGTGAGTCATCTCCTCATCCCATCCTCCAGCAATCTCCTCTTCCCCCTCCCCACTCAACCTAGCTTCCCGGAGGTCATTTCTGCAAATACTAGATGGCTCATCGCAGAGAGCTGGGCTGCGCTTTGGTTTTAATCAATAGATAATAGAATCCTTGTCAGCACCAAGGGAAGAGTCCTTATTTTATCTTGCTGGGTGATCTTCCCTCCACCACACAACCAGTGCTGTGCTGGGGCTGAAGCTCACCCAGAATGAAACTGCACCTACACAGATGAAAGATATGACATGCTCACCCCCTGAAAGGAACAAAGTGAGGGATGGAATACAGCTTACTGAGCCATCTGGCCTACTTGCCTACACTAGCTGCCCCCTGCCTGGGGCCATGCTTGTGGGGGAAACCTGCTCATATCATATAATCATTGATCAGTTTGGGTTGGAAAAGACCTTAAAAACCATCCAGTTGCAACCCCCTGCCATGGGCAGGGACACCTTCCACTAGACCAGGATGTTCCAAGCCCCATCCAAGCTGGCCAAGGTGAGATCACCTTAGCCCTTAAGCAACCAACACCTCCTCCCAGCTCTCCCACTCTTCGGGAAAAGGGAAATATAAAGGGAACCTCAAGGAGGTTTTATTTTCCTGATGGTTTTACAGCCCGTTATTTGAGAAGTTGGTGTTACAGACTCCCAGAAGACCCTTTATTCTGACCAGTGCCCACTGCTTCAGGGTGATTTATATCCCCTCTGCACAGAAACCTTCCTCCAGACCACAACAGCTTCCTGGGGGTCGGTGGTCCTGTTGAATCACCAGTGCTGCCCGCTGAGTCACCAGCTCCTGAGGCTGCATCAGACCTGAAACGGAGCTATGGACTTCATGGGCCTGCTCCTGACACCAAGAGCCCTTCCAGCTAAGGGGAACAGCATCAGGAAAGGAGGAAACTTTCCCATCCATGAAGGGGGAATGTTTTCAAGGTAAGACACTTCGCAATACACAAAAGGCACAAAGCAGAGCCTACACCAAACCCCTACCCCGGATAAACTGCCCACAGCCACAGTCACCACTTCAAAGCATGTGGATGGTCCATAAGGAAAGGATGATCTCCTACCAAATAAGCAGGCTGGGAGTCAGTAGAGCTTAATTCAGCCCCTGGTTTGCCACAGACTTCCAGGTGTGACCCTGGAAGTGTTTTTTCATCTTTGGTTTAATGAGGTCCCTAAGGGTTTGACTGCCCCAGCACAGTGCAAGTATCCCTGCCTTGCAGCAGTACAACTGGTGCTTTGGGGGGGACAGGGGCAGGGTGGGGCAGACCAGACAGAGACAAGCAGGGGTGTACCTCCTCATGGCATCTGGCAGTACCAGGATGGAGGTGCCTCTTCCCGGCGGGGATGTACTGGGGGCAGTGCTAGTTGTAGGAGACCAAACTGAGCACATCAGGGCAAGAACTGGCATGATGAAATGCTCAATAGAGGTGAATTAACCCGGGCCAGTGAGGACACAGGAGCAAAGTTAATTCAAGAAACATCGCCTGTTTTTCCCCTCCATTTGTGGCCTCGGGATATGGCAGTGGGGTCATTTAGGAACCCCGCAGCCCCTGGTGTGCGGTGACAGTGGCGGGATCAGAGCATTGCCCTGCTGCGGGGAGAAGCACAGGGCGGGGAAGGGGCAAGAACAACAGGGAGGGCAAAGGGACAAAGGAGCTGCCTGGAGAGCCGGAGGGAAGGCAGGGGTGGGAGAACAGGGGAAGGGCGGACTGAGATTTCTTTTTATCGCTTTATTGTACCGGGGTTACACGGAAGGAAAACAAAGAACCTCGATCAAAGGGCTGTAATACACATGAGGAGGTATTTCTGTCCCCCCACAAGCCCCGGAGTTTTGGTTATGGGCTTCCCCTGCCAGCCTCAGTATGTCCGATGGAAAGACAGAGTTCTCGGTGGAGGAGCAGGCAACGATCCCCGGGGTTTAGGCACCCAATACGAGCCGCCGGGCGGAGAGCTAGAACCGGCAGCTTCGGGTCTCCTTTTCCCCATGGGGCTGATTTTATTTTCCGCGCAGCCCCGATCCCTCTCGCCCACTTCTCCCTTTGATAATCCCCAACTTTTGCTCTTCTTCCCTAATATTCTTTGCTTCCCATCAGCTTATTAAACGCGTGGCGGGGGTGAGCGGAAAGGCATGTCGGCTCAGCCCGCCGAGTCTATCCGGGATTTGCGTCCAGTGGGTGGAAAAGAAACGAAATCCCGGCGTTACCTCCCTGCCCTCCAACACCAACCACGTTAATCGTGGGGGGGTAGTGGCGGAGAAGAACGGGACCACTGCGGGGCCGCCGCCAGCCGGAGGGGCTCTGGGGATCGATCCACACCGCCCTCCTAAACTCCTACCCTCCCGCTCCCCGCTGCCCCTCTCACCTTTCAGGAAGCAGACCCTGGCCCCAGCCTCGGGCAGGCTGGAGAGCAGGGCGTTGAGGACGATCTGTGCCGTGCTGTCCTTTTTCAGCTTCTGCCAGTGCCCCGTGCCCTGGTCCAGCACCACCACGGCCGCCAGCCGAGCCGTCCCCGCCGCCCCTTCACCGCCCAGCAGCAGCCGGGACCGGGCTGTTTCGTCGGGCACCACAAAGTGGAGCGGCACGGCCCCGCCGCGGGCTCTCCGCATCACCACGGAGTTGAGGTTGACGTTGAGCGAGCCGCGGAGGCAGGAGGCCGAGTAAGACAGGTAGGGCCGGCAGTCCAGCACCAGGCAGCGGGAGGGCTCCTTCCGCAGGAGCTTCCTCAGCTGCCGGCAGTCAAGGGACGTGACTTTCATGCCGGCCGCGGGGCAGGAGCAGGGAGAGCGGCTGGTGAGCCCCGGTGCTAGCGCGGGAGCGCGGCGGTAGGACGGGAGGGACTGAGGGACCGCGGCTCCGCGCCGAGCCCGGGCAGGGAATCCCGGCCGCCGCCACCGGGCATTTATATGAATGGGAGGCCGGGCCTTCAGGACACTGCCCATATAAGGGGAGTGACGCGCCCGGTTGCCAAATATGGGCATCCCCCGCCCCGCGCCGCCCGGCTGCACCGCCCCCTGGCGGGGATCCCCTCCCTCCACCGGTGCGCGGCGGGGGCCGCGGGCGCGCAGGCAGCGTTAGTCAGGCTGGAGGCAGAGGAAGCTGAAAAACGCCGCAAAAATCCTCCAGTCATCGGCCCCAGGCTCATCCCGGCATCACCCCTGCCCCGGGAGCGGAGGGAGGGAGGGAGGGACAGGAGGAAGGGGGGAAGGAGGAGTGGCAGTGCTGGAGCAGGGCTCTCACACCAGGTTGCAAAGAGGGGGTTCAGTTCCCCTTGTTCCTCCTTCTCTGTGCATGTTCTCACCCCCAGCAAAGCCTGATCACAGCAATAAGCCTGGATTGCCCAGGGGAATATCCTCGGGGATGTGGTTATCTGGCAGCAAAGGAGGAAACGAGGAGCAGCAGCTTGGGACAAAGCAAGATGTGGCATTTCTGCAGAATGAATGAGCGCTTGGAGAGCGGATCAGGGATGGGGGACACCCGCAATGGGAAAATTGCTTGCATGGCTGTCCCTTTCCTTGTGGTGGGCTTTGAGGCTGCGAGACTGCCTCATGGACCGGCAGGATATACATGAGAGACCTCTGCCTGTGCCTGTGTCCAGAAGCCACGACACTAAGACACACAGGAATTAGGAAATTGGGCACTTGCCTTTTCCTTGTAGATAAGTCTTACAAAGCGACCAAAAAGAGAACTGGAAATTCCTGGAAGAAGTCGGGCAAAAGGATGAGCTCCAGCTCACTGCGGCCCCAGAGATTACAGCGGAGCTGTCTAAGAGCAAGGCGTCATTTATTCTGATGGTGCCCTGAAAGTATGCTCACCTCAACAGGAGGCAGGAAGTGCCATCGCTGCCTCAGATTGCCTGCAGCTGAAACAGAGAAGCATGAAAGAGGCTGAGTGCGGAGGAAAAGGTTCGGGCTGATTAAAAGAATAGCAACTACTGGTTTCGAAGCACCTTCTCCTCCTCTTCCTCTTTCAAACCTCCACGCAGCCCCCGGCTGGCTCCTTCTAACCTGACCCCCCTTTTCCCCTCCTCTGAGTCACTCAGGGTATGAGGTGGAACAAAAATAGAAGCAGCTTGTGGGTAGGGGCAGATGTTCACGGAGCGCCTTAGCGTGGGTGCTTCACCTGGCCGCTGCCGTCATGCAAAGCAGCTCCTTCCCTGCTCCTGCAGCCGTCATGGACATGGCCAGAGCTGCATGGCTGGGTTGGGTGTCCCCATGTGCCAGTGTGGTCCCTGTCAGAGCCAGGTACCCACCAGGAGAAGCCATGGCCACAGCAGTGCTGAAAACCTTCACATCATCCCATGGGAGGGCTGATTCCTCCCCTACATTTTTCACCAGGGGGGCAATCTGGCACTGGCAGGGGCACAGTGACTGATCCCACCACAGGAAACCTCCTGAACACAACCTGCCTTTCCTGCCTCCCAGCCTCAGGAGCGGCTTCTTCCTCCCTGAGAAGCAGCCTGGCTCCCTGGGGGTTCGCCCCCCCCAGTAACAGCCCAGCTGGAGAACTGGTCCCAGTGCGGCACAGGGAGGGGGAGAGGGGCTAGCGTGCTCCTCCGTCCTGGGAGGAAGCGGGGGGCCAGTGGAGTCACACGAGAGCATCATTTCCTCTCAGGAAACCCGAGTGAAATGTGGAGGGGTGGGAAAGAGAGCTTCAACACCCACCCCCCCCAACACACACACACTCCTGGATGAAGTGAAGGGAGCAGATCACACCACCCCAACAAACAACCTCTATGGGGAATACCTGAAGTTTGGCCTGTCCTGGGCAGGGTGAACATGACCAGACCTGACCTGCAGCTGACCTTCCTGCTTTTAACACACCTAATGCCGAGCATCCAAACAACTGCCTTTCAGTAGATTACAGCTCTGCTTTTGTTTCTTAATGGAGTGAGTCATGGCCACCTTTTTATTAGAAGAAAATAACGAGGCTAACAACAGCAGTACTAATGCTTCCTCCCTGCAGGGTGCTGGACACGCAGAGTGTCCCTGACTTCTCTGCCCACCAGCGAAATGACTCGGTTGTACTTGGAAATAGATGAGCAATCGGGGCTGATGCTGTCAGGGCTGTGGGATGGACAGGGATACTTTTTCCCTGCTGGAGCAGCTCCTTCTTTTGTCAGGTGCTTCCAGACAGAAGGGAGAAAGGGGCTCGATTCCTGTAAGCAGAGGTGGTTGAGTAACTTAAACCACCCTCTGCTCTAGGTAGGAAACTCCCCTCCTCCCTGCAGCACTTTACATCATTCCCACTTCGGGTCTGCTGCATCTTTCTGCTCCTCCTCCCGCTTCCCCTTGATAATCTCCCAGGCTCTTTCGTCCTTTGTCTTGGGCTTTTATCGGGGCTTTCAGATCAACTGGTCCTTTCCTTTTCTTCCAGGCTGTATTTCCCCTCACCCAGATCATTCTTCCCTTCTCCCCTCCCCACCTCCTCTGAGCTCTTTGTTTCTGCCTGTTCACAGTGCTATGAAGGGAAACCCTCACTGCAGCTGGGGAGGAGAGGTTCCAGCTCCTGGGGTTACAACTGAACCCCCACCCCAGGTAAAAGCTCCCAGGGCACAGCATCCATGGGGGAGCAGCCAGCGGGCATGGCTCTAGGGCAAGATGCTGCCTTTTGGAGAGAATACAACTCAAAAGCAGCTTTTGAAAGGGGCTTAGGTGACTAAATGAATGGGAAATGTGTTTCCTGGGGAGGAAAAGAGTCAGGATCAGCTGAGTTTCTAGGGCTCAGTTTGTCTGAGCTGAGACAAGGGATGCCCTGTGCTGGGGGCTACAAGTGTGCTTGTCTCCCCAAAGAGTTAACCCCAAGACCAAAGGTGAGAGAAAGCCAGTGAGCAATCTTATTGCTGGAAAGGGGGCTGAGGGGAAGGCAGATGTGGGAGATCCATAAATGCTGTGGGATCCTAGTCTGGGGCTGGAGCTGTACCATATATCCCTGCTGGGGCACAGTCCTGAGCTCCCATCCTCCGGTCGGTTATGAAATGCAAGGAATGCCTCAGAGGAACAAAGCACAGCCCAAGACAGCAGAGAAGATGGGCTGGCATTTCTTTAATGTTATTAAGTTTTCCATAACATCAGTTTCTAATTTTGGAGTGGCTGATGTCGAAAGGCTTACAGCACAAGCAGTGAGATAAGTTTGTGCCGGTAAATGTAGAGCTGGAAGACAGGTAAATTTATACCCTGGGCTAAGGACAGCTGAGCAGTGGCAATAGGGGATTGTCAAGCTGAGACCTCATCTGTGTCATGACTTGGTCACTTTTGAGACAAAGTCTAAAGACCAGACCAGATCATGAACATCAGAATTCTCTCAGTCTCAGCAGAAAACCCCATTGCCAAAAGCTGATTCTAGAGGGTGTAAAGCACTCTCATACAGACTCTGTGTCATGGCAACCACCCCCCTCACTTTATGGCCCCATAGATATGATCTGAAGATGGAATCTTTCTTCTTGCCCCAGAAAGCTAATAAATAGATCAGTAACTGCTTGGGCATTTACAATAAAAAGAGACTTCATGCAGTTTTCATTTTAACTCTACATTCTGTAACAAATCCATAATTGTAAGTGACCATTCCCAAAGAATTAGGAAAAATGCATGCCACAGCCTATACAATTACGGAGAACCAAACAAATTCGTATTTATTGTGGCCCAGGTGCCTCTCAGACGTGGTTTATATTCCCAGCTCTGCTGCTGTAAACCAGAATTAAGCTAAACGGTGCCTTGGTTTGAATAGGAGCTGCTTGCGCTCAGCACTTCTGAAAGTCAGGCTGAAAGGGAATCTCAGGCTTACGTCTGATTCTTACCTGACTCATACCTATGTGACTCCACTGACTGCTGCAAGCTGCTGTCAACAGCTGCTGTCAGGAGTGAAAGAGGAATAAACTGATCCTCCTGTCTCCTTTTAGAAGCCACTGTTCTTTCTGTTCCACCAACTGATGACTTATTCCCATACAGATGGACAGTCAGTTTGGAAAACAGGGATTACAGCTATCTGCACAATCAAGTTTCAATTTCTCCACTCGCCTGACGTGGCTCAGAGCATCATGAGCCATATTGATGGAGCACTTGCAGACCCAGTTATGAATGCAAAGAACCCATCTTCCCATTTGCAACCACGTACCATCCCTGGGGTAGCAGCAGTAATTGCTTACATGGGAAAATGATTTGTGTAGCTGGCTGCCTTTAATGTGAGACAAAGCCCTTTTGTTCTTTTATCAACTTGCCAGTTCTCATTTGTTCTTTCCTCTTCCTGCCACTGTTTCCCCGCACGCATTTCTTGCCTTCTCGTCCTGTCTCTTCCCTTTTCCTGGATGTATTTCCCAGGAACCTGCTCCAGTTCTGCACTGGCAGATCTCCCCCCACTAGCACAGCCATCATTAGCCAGGGCAGGTTTTCACTTGCATCTCCTGGCTATTCCTGCCCATCAGAGCCCATCCAGCCTCTCACGCTGTGAATCCTAGTCCTTGTGTGTGGTTACTGCTTCTTTACACTGTTGGAAGCCATCAAATGACATAAAGTATTCTTACATAAACCACCAAACTGCCTATTAGCACAAGCATATCTTGGGGGAACACTGATTACTTTGGTCCAGATCTTTTGGAAGCAAATCTTATAATCGCTGAACCCGATTCCCTCAGCCTTGGTCTTTGTGAGTGATTCATTTCTTAAGCACCAGGTCGTTGCCTGGAGGGTATAATCACATAGATATAATCCACTGCACAGTGCGTGTTACTATGCCCACTCCACTGAGAACAAGTACATCTCCTGGGTACAGAAATGACTTTTTAAGCTCAAAATGGAGTAGCTGATGCTTTTAGCTGAGAACGTTTTGGAGCCATTTCAGTGGATACACAGAAGCAAACAAAATAAACACAGTAAATCCCATTACACCTCTGTTTTCTATAGCACTGCCAGTAGCAGGAAAAAACCCCACTCCACAGCCCCTGTTTGTTTGAAAGGCACAGGCAGTGAGAGCAGTGCATCATGATGCAAACAAACTCTCTAGGATTATCCAGCTCCAAGCATGGCACTGCACATCCCGTGCCTCAAACCCCTCTTTATCCCACCTTTGCAAAGAGAAAACAAGCAGAAGGTAGATGTAGGCTTTGGGTACCACCCTAGATGGTATTTCTAGATGGTACTGGGTCTCCTGCAGCCCATTTAGAAGGCAGTTGAGGGGAAAGAGGAAGCAGCTGGAGCCGCTGGGCTGGGGGAGGCTGCGGTGACAGCAAATGTGCCACCCAGAGCTGCAAAGAGGAAGAAGATAAACCAAGACCTCCTCTTTCACCCACGGTAACATGGGGGGTAATGGGCTTGAAGTGAAGGCAGGCACATCTGCTGTAGATGGGGGAAGCTTCTTGAGTGACGGCGCTGCTGTTCTCCACCGCTGGGGCTCCAAGAACAGGTTGAACAATGGTCTATCTGGACAGACTTACACAGAGCCGATCCTGCCTGGGGGTAGGGGTGGGCTGCGTGACCTTTCAAAGAGTCTGCCTACAGACCCTTGCGTTGCAGGCTTGTGCGGATCACGTTCAGGCACACAAGTCTGTGACTTGGTAAATATCGTTGGTAAATGACAAAGTAACCTGAAATAGCAACTTGATTTCATTGCTTCAAGGGTTGTCTCTGTCCCATGACCTCTGAATCATCCAGAGAAGAAAAAAATCATTTAAATTATATATTATCCCCCCCTCCCAAATAAACCTGGTGAAACAAACTTGTGAAAGAGAGGAAATAATTTACATCTTTTATGTTCCTTTCTCCTAGGCTCCTACTTACTTAACCCCATTTAAACTTTGTACCAGCTTATGACATCCGGTGAAAGTACACTACAGCTTATTAAAATTTAAAGCTGTTACTGCGAGGGAAAACACTGAAAGCTCTTTTATGGATTACCCAAGCCGGCAGGATGTGGCTTCCACTCTGTATCCTTTTGACGGCACAGCCCACTCGAGCATCTTCAGAACATAAAACATCCCCATCACTCTCAACCCGTTACAGCTTTCATTCTGAGCATCAAACTGATTCGTGCCAGGAGGGCCATGTTCCACCCTGTATTTCACCAGCAAAAAGGGTATCATATGCTAAGCCCATAAAATACATAGTTATATTTAAGCAGAAGTAAATGTGGAAGTAAATGCTAACAAAAATGCTGTTCATTTAAAAACAGTAGAGTTAAACCACCTGCCTGATCCCTGCCATGCATTTGCTCACCTTTGCCCTGTAGGAAGGGCATGATCCGAGACCAGCTGGACCTGGGTGATGATTTGTATTGGCATTATCAAAGCTGAACCAAGGCAGTGCCTTAGCTCCTTTTAAGTCAACTTTGTACTGGGAACTGTTCCCAATACGATGCTGCTGCTTATAGTACGAGTCTTTGCCACACTTTCCTACGGGCGGAAAAGAGCCCGTGGGGTGACATTGCTGATTTCCTCTGCAGATATGGCAAATGCCTGTTGCACAGGAACTCCTACAACAGAAAGCACCTTGCTGCTCTGCTTGCAGACTGCACCTCCAGCAAGCCCTTGTAGGTATGACAAAGTCAACTTTTATTTAGCTCCTGCTCCTGGGAAAGGATGGTCTCCTTTGAACAAGAGGGTGTCCCTGTATGGGCCTACCTTCAAATGAGCTCCTTCAGTTGATGCTTTGGCTTACACAAGTGCAGACAGGCCTTGGGTTCCCACCTCCCTGGCCCCTCAACTTTAAGTGCATTTAATCTCACTTTGCAATGACTTCCTCCCTGAGGGCTTGGGGGCCCAGAAGAGGCTGTTGTATCAGATTTAAAAGGGGGATTTCCAGGTTTATTAAGAGTTTCTTATTTAATTTCAATTTAAGGATTTCAAAGATAGGCTCTTCCTCTAGCCCTTCCTAAGTTCCTCCTGGGAAATGCCTCTTCTGACATGGGCTGCTCATGGTGAAGATCTCTAGGGCTACCTTATAGCCTATGGCTACCAGATAGTCTCAGCCTACAGTCCTGATAAAGCAAGTAACAGCCAGTCCTCCAGGGCAGAAGGAAAACACTAACCCTATAAACAGATGCTTGCTCCATCCTTCCCGCACCCAGTGGGTTCTGCTTTGCTTTCCTTTGTTAAACTATCCACAGAAGGGTCCGAGCTGAGCCAGAGGTCATCACACTGGAGAGGCTGGACCATCCTGCACCATCCTTTTCTCCAGCTCCAGGGTGTGGAGTGAAACCTCTGGCTGAAGACGACCATGAGGCCATCGCATTTCACACCACTGCGGAGGTTTGCTCCATGAATGTGTGCTGGAGCCCCTGCAGAACACGGCTTTTGGGCTGTGAGCTTTGGTAGTCTTTATTATTCATGAACTGTGAGCAGGGACTTCAGTCATACAGCATCACGCTGCTCTCTGCCTACGTGCAGGAAAACCTAGAAATCCAGGGGAAGAAAGTGTGCATCAGCACAGCCTCACCATCCCATCAGCACACAATGGAGAAGGCATTCAGGCTGGTCTAGAAGCTTCTGTGTAGGCAGAAGTCAACTCACAGGGAAAAAGGGGTGGGAAGAGAACATGGCTGAGCTGGGAAAAAAAAACTGTCACTTGTTAACATCTGTCCAGCATTTCTTGCAGTGATAGTGAAAACCCAGTTTAGGAGGGGGTGGTGAAGTGACCCTCTGTGATTGATGCTCATCTCTCATTCCCACCACCAGGACCGTGGTACACACACACACGCTTCCTTTCCTGCACCCCTGGGACCTCTCAGCATCCCCCCGATAGGCAGCACTCTGGGAAGCGGTGCTGCAGTGGGAGTGCGGTTTGAGGAGCAGCTTCCCGGGAAAGCTGGCTGCTGGGACACGCCACCAGCCAGACCTTAGCGGTGCTACTTTGGGAATCGGGACCTCTGACGCGTGTTCCACTGGCTGAGTCACTGCCAGTTTTGGGTTGTTTACAATACATCTCTTATCTACCAGGAAGGGGAAAAAATACTTATTTGGACTGATTCAGTCCAGACTGATTTGGACTGATTCAGTCCAAAGATCTTGGGCACCTGAAGCCATGGGGCTTAGAGAAATGCAAACCAGTGTTGCCTTTGGAAACTGTTCCACCAAGGGAGATCAGTCCTAGAGAAACTGTGCAGCCATGGTGTTCCCGTTGCACCACCTGAGCCTACAGACAACAGGCTGCTGAAGCTGCTGCTCCATTTTTTATCCTAACAGCTCCAGGAACTGACTACCCGTGAAGAGCAACTAAAGCTTTTCCACGAATAGAACACATTTGGGATATTGTTAGCCTGGCCTTGGCACTGTGATGAGCTATGAATCCACGGTGGCAGGGGCTTTCTTTTCTATACTTACAGCTATGGATCACAGCGGTACCCTCCATGCATCACATGCTGCTAGCTAGCCAAAAATGCTATCAGACCATACAGGTGTCCCATCAATGAGCACACACATGGTGTGGTGCCTCTGAACACAAACCTCCAGAGGAAGGGCAGGAAGGTAGCCAGGGATGTGGAAAGGACACAGCTTGCCAGGGTTTCTCTCTGTCTGCTCTCTTGTGGTGGGATGGCCAAGGGAGGGGAAAGCTATAGCCACGTAAGTGCAGCAGCAGGATGAGGTCAGCCTGGCTCAGCATGTTTTTCCCATATGGTGGCACCATCTTGTCACAAGGTTAGTGTGACAATCCTGCTTATGCATTTTCTATGGATGTGTTTAAAGAAGGGAGAAACTGCACTCCCTCCCCACAGCAGGGAGACCACAGGAGAGCTAGGTGCACATCTTGGCAATACCCCAATGTCGTTCTTAAAGGCAGGGGAAGTATCTGCTCCCCTTTCCCACTGCCTCCCCAAGCCCTACCCTCTAGGTGGCCTGGAACTGCACAGAACTCGATTAGAGATATGAGTCCTCCCTGCCTAGGACAGACCTACAGTATGGGACAAGAAGGATACTTCACTGCTGGCTTTCACCCTGATCGACACAGGTTAGACTGTCACTTCCAGAGGGCTCATCCTGACCAGCTCACACTTGGGACATTCTTTGCCCTTTCCACGCTGCAGCTTTAAGCCCAGAGGGATGATATGATGTGTGTTCTTTGTGCTGGCCATGCAGCCCAGAGTGGTGTAGGTGGCTCTATTTTAAGATAATTCCCCCATAGCAGGTGAGAGGTCGATGTGCCTGCTTCTGCTGCTCTTGCTGCTGAGACAGAAACCTGCAAGAGGGAGGTAGTGATGATACGAGGGGGCTCCAGAGGGAGCAGCAGGTAGGTATCCTTCCCTCCACCAACACTCACTTTTGCATTACTTAGACCAGGTCCCAGGGGTTGGTGCTGGAAGGTGTTTTGAGGCTCAGCCTCCTCCACACAGGCTTACTACTTAACAAGAGGGCATTGTCCCTGTCTGCAGGAAGCCTGGCCTCATGATGCTGAGCAGGACAAAGGCTTGATTTACCCTGTAAAAGAGCTGGAAACCAGAAAGGAGCCAGAGGCGGCCAAAGCCCGCTCTCCCTGTCTGAGACACTTTGGGTTTTGATGCAGTGGGGTGATCTGCTGTGGGCACAAGCGGGCAGGGCTCAGGGCTGCCTGCCTTCAGCAGGAAGTGCTCTGGGACATGTGTGGAAATGGGAGGTCTTGGGACATTATTGCTCTGATCCTGCCTGTTTCCCATGGCCTAAATCGACAAGAGAAATGCTTCAGATACTCCACAGCCAGACATGAACATACTCATTTTGTGCTTCACTTGACATTTAAATTACAGCCTCCTGCATTGCACATCTATCCTAGTGCCTAAGAGATAAAATGGAGCTTAATGTTTGGAAAAGCCACCTCAGATCTTAGACTCATAGAATGGTTTGGGTTGGAAAGAACCTTAAGATCATCCAGTTCCAACCCCCCTGCCACTAGACCAGGTTGCTCAAAGCCCCATCCAACCTGGCCTTTAACACTTCCAGCCCTTTGATGCTGGTAATGCCCTGCCTATTTCAGAGGACAACATACAATGTGTTGGCCTTTCCAGATGCTTTCTGCACTCCAAAAGAATCCAGAAACTCCTGCTTCCTGCCATGTAGCAAGACAACCAAGACAGGGATTACAGGGGACATGCAAACACCCCTCTGAATGCAGGTGAGGAGCTGCAGAGAGAGAGGAGGGACCCCATGACCAAAGCCATCACATACCTGTGACCAGACACAGGACTGTCTTCCCCAGGATGTGTCATTCTAGTCAGTGACAGCAGCAAAGCTTTCACTGCTATCCTGGAGGGTGAAAAGGACCCCTTTTCCCACCACCTCTACCACCTGAGTTAAAAGAGCCAGAAAGGGTTGAAATAAAGAAGATAAGGGAGAAATCATGGCATTGTCTGAGGGAAGATGGGAATGTGGAGCCAAAGTTCATTTTGTACATCTCCGACAGGGAGGAGCTCGGGGCAGGCAGTGATGGGGACCACACAGGCATCTGACTGAAATGAGTCTTGAAACTGTTGTGAGAAATGCCTTCCTCCAGCCATAAGTGGGGCAGTTTTCTAGCTCACCAGGTTATGACTTGGGCAGGTTAATCCTGACATCCTCCAGGCTGCTGTATCTAGACACGTACACATGGACATGCAAAAAAACTCCAACAACCAAACCAAACCAAAGATCCCCCCAAACCCCCATCCCAAAGCACTTAACTGGAGCCAGGATTTAGCACCCACCATTTTTCACAGCAGGTCATCTCATCCATTTATGCAGCTTCCATTCTTTGTCTGCACATTCCGTACTTAGGTAGAGGCATTTCTCCAGTCTGGTCATGACTGACAGGATCATTACAACACATATTTATTGCTGTGCATTGTAGCTGTCAGCCTAAATCGGATCACCCTGGGAGAAGCTACAGCAAGGGTCTGTCACGTTGGCTATCGTGCAGATGTGGTCCATGGAGGCAGGAGCTGATGTGACACGCTGAGCCACACAGCCAGAAATAAACCCTGTCCTGTGGTGGACACTCATTAAGTACTCTGCTGCAATGATTCCCTCCCTTCCAGGCAGTTCAGGCACTCGTGTCAGCTGGATATGTTAGAGACAAACCAGAGGAGTGATTGACATGAGTTTTGACCCTGACATTTGGGATTCTGAGACCTTACGAGTGTAATGCTGTCACGTCAAATACCATCCCATTAATTCTCCAGTGAGCACAGGTCAGGGGGAGATGAAGCCCATCAGCAAGCAGCAATGGTGTTGGTATTTCCTTGCTGTTAAATGCCTGTAACTTCAGCCTTATTACCACATGCAAAAGTATCCAGATAGGGGAGTTCTCTCTTTCAGATCAGAGTTCAAGAAAGGATGCAGAAATAGAGGCAGATTCAATGTCAGATTTTGGTCACAGCAGGAGCAGGCTTCTGTCTGCATGATTAATTGCAAGGTTGTTTTAGCTGAAATGCGCACTGCAAAGGATTTCTAATCAACAACTGTAATTAAACGCATAGCGAGGCATTTTCTTTTTGCTCTCACACATAAGAACTGGATTGCATCCCTACAAGCTGTCAGCCAACTTATTCTTGCTGTGGGCCTGGTTTAGGAGAGGTTCCTCCTAACAATACAGTCCCAGCTTGATTAGCTACATAGTGCCTGTTCTATTTCTGTTTCTTCCTCCAGTGGGGGATTCCCTTTTAATTAACTGCAGAAGAGGAATTAACAACAGAATTAGAGGCAGAGGGGGAGCAGAGTGTGGAGGTCAATTCTTTCAAGTCAAAAGGGTTATTTCTCACCAGCTGCGGCAGAGTATCTTGTCCATCACTTCCATGGAGAAAATACATTGTAGTCCCATAGAAAATGCTGCAGGATTACTCGAATTTGAACTTGGAATGCTTTCAGTCATCTGCCCTGCTTTCCACTGCACATAGTAGATGAGGCCAGCACAAAAAGACAGGGATGGGAAGCTAAAGTCAACCAAGTTCATGTGAGAAATGAGGCTCACATTTTTAGTAGCGAGGATGATTAACCACTGGAACAAACTACCAAAGGAAGTGGTGAAGCTTCCCTCTCCTGATGTCTCCAAATCAAAAAATGCTCTAGTCAAGTAGGAGATACAGGGTTTGACTCGGAAATCACTGGATCAGATCGTCATGCCTGAACAATGAAACTGCGTACATGATGTGAAGACACAGGGATCACATGGCTGTCCCTTGGTCTGATCGAAACCTATCAGCAGCTCACTGTACTGTAGCTAAAAATAAGCCCTGTTTGAAACAAGCTGTGTTTGTAATAGTTTAGACTGGCCCCTTTATGGCTGTGAAATGAGCAAACTGGAGAGAGCATCCTTTACTGGGTGAACAGGCGTGCTCTCCTGGGAAAGCAGCTATTCCACAGCTATAAGTGTTCCAAAGCTGACAAGGACATCTTCCTGCGTGCTTGCAGCACCAGCCCTAAACCAAGTCAATATTTTTAAGACAAACTTATGTCATCAAAACAACTGATATTTGCAATGGCAAGTGAAAAAAAAGGTGTATGGGAACACACAGCTTTTGCACCAAGTCCTCACAGAGATCAAAGTGCTTACAGAAGGGAAATAGAGAAAGGAAAAGATGATGCCCCACAGAGTGGGGAACAGAGTTCCCTGGTGGGATCGTGTGTAGGGCTGGGGGCAGGGAACCCACAGCTCCTGGTCTCCAGGCCAGGGTCTGCACTGAGTGATGTAATGGGATGGTGCCACTGGCCCTCTTTTGGGGGGGCAGCTGACGTCCCCAGCCCTCATGGTGGGCACGGTAGTCCCTGAAGCTAGCACAGAGTCAGGATCCACATCACTATGGCCACTGTTACCTCAGAGGATGAGGATCACTCACAACTGACCCAATGGGTTTGAAAAACACATCCAGCTTCAGCATGTCTGAATGATGGAGGGTTTGTCCTTGGTGGGTCCCCATCAGTGCGGTTCCCCTCCGTACACCTGGGGCTCTGCAGCCCCATGGCTCACACCATGGCAAGTCCTAGCAGGATATGAGAGCAGAGGCAGTAGCAATCATACAAACACCTGAACTGGCTAAATGGTAAGATTTCCTCAGCATGCCATACACGCTGGGCCTTGTCAAGAGTGGGGTCTCAAAGGGGTTAACGAAGGTGGGCTCCAGACAAAGGTGATCTCTAGGACATCCTACTGCAGAGGGTTGCCTGGACCCTGCACAGCCCACCTCCTCGGCTACTCCTAACTATAGACCATCCATCATCTGCCTGCTCAGGGTAACAGCAGCAAGACAATACTTGGATTTGCGCATCTTCTGATGCAATTTAATTGCTGGAAGCAAAGCGGAAGAGTGTCTTCCCTATAAGCTCAGGGAGTTTCCAGGGATCGTGTGCTTTTTATAGCTCCCCAGTGGGCTCTCCTTACACTTCGTGAGCACAGAATGAAACACTGCAAGTAGTGGAAAGAGACACAGAGAGCGAGAGGCAGTGCCAGAGATAATGAGATAAGAAAAGCAGGGTGTCATCATCCGCCTGATCCTGCAATCATTATCTCGGGTGGCAGTTCCCATTGCTTTCATCAGGGTCTCAGGCAAGAGGAGGAACACCGGATCTGGCCCAGTGTGTGTGATCATATCAGTGGCTCGTTGTCACAGAGCTGGGAATTACTGCCAGCACGTTAACATCCTCCACCACCCACACTTTTGTTCTATCGCATCACATGCCCTGGAGAGTCACTGGCTGCTGCTACGCTGTGCTCAAAACACAACGGCCAAAAAGCTTTGGTGAAGGGGCGCCAGAGTGTTTCCTCCTGCCATTCAAGCCACTTTGGGCTCCTACCAAACCAAGCTATAGGGCTTGTGCATGCCAACAGCCCACGGTTCCCAGCAGCCGGAGGCATGGGGAGGGGAGGTTAGTCAGCATGCAGAACGGCTAGGCTCCCCAGCCCGGTGATTTGTTTGTCTGATTTCAAGTGTGATGCAACCTGACAGCACTGCGAGGGTGCAGGGGTTTCATTATACACTCACTCTGCACCTACGTTTTGTGCCCCTGACCCACTGAGGTGCAGCACACCTGCAGCACTGATAACCAGCATCAGGTTTGGGAGCGTGCGACACCCAGAGCTGTATCTCTGTGCAGAGCTGTAGTCAGACTGCATTTAATAGAAAAGTTATGTAAGAATCAGGAAAGAGCTTTCACCTTTTACCACTATCCTGGTGGATAAAGCCTGGGCTTTATAGCTCCCTAGACAGAAGAGAACTGGTTCTCTGCCGAGGGTGTCATAGCACTTGCTGGGAAGTGACCCACAGAGTCAGGTTCTGGTTGTGTGTCCATAGGGGACACGCACATGCAGAGGATGAGCCTGTGCATCATCCATTTTGCTATTGCAGCTCAGGCCTAGAAACATTCCTTACACCTATTTATTATCAGGGACTGCCAGCCCCTCAGCTCCAGGGATTTCACCCCTGTTTCCAGTGATGTGGTCGCATTGTCAGTGCAGACACAGTGCTCCCGGTGAGCATGGGAGGGAGCCGTGCGTGCTGCTCACCTCCCCAAGCTTTCAGCAATGACTCTGCAGCAAGCAAACAGCTCTCAACATCAAAGTGGGGAGGAAAGGCCATATCCTGATTGAATTTGCTTGTGGTCAACGGCAAACTTCACCTCTCACTACCATGCTTTATATGCTAATGAACCCTACGTTTTCTTTCCCACTTCTCCCGGAGGTGGACTCCCTTCTGGATCTGATAAGAGCCTCACCCTCATGAGGGCAATCAATTAGCTGGAGAAATGCAGCACTGAAGAACCCAAAACCCAAATAAGCTTTACATTCCCTTTCAGTAGTTCCTGTATGCTTTGCATGTGTGACTGCCCACTGCCGGTTCCCTGCTCTCTGATCCTCCATGGATGTGCCTAGAAACAGGGGTGAGAACTGACATTGCTTTAGGCCAGATCATCTGTGAGAATTTTCTGAGTCCTCTTCCATTGAAGCCTCAGTGTCAGGAGAGGGTGTTCCTTCTACATTGGGGCCTTAGGTAAAGCAGAGCCTTGGCATCTAGCATTATGCATTTACAATAGGACCTCCCCTCTGCTGGCCTATGACCAGGCTGCCCAAGGGGGTTTGAGCTTGTAGAAATGTCTTACAGTGGTTGTCTTTACCTAACTTGTCAAGACTGTGCTGCTGCCCTACCAGCACCTAGGCACTGCACAGTTTAATGCTCATCTGCTGTTGCTTTGACATAGGCTCTCTCCCTGTTTTTTCCCCTCCTTCTCAGTAAAGCACAGTGGAGAAGGCAGAGTAATGCACCATAAAAGCCATGGCCCTCCAAGGAGCTCTCCTTCACAAAGCTGTGTGCAGAAATGAGACATTTTGGGCCCCTTTGCATTGCAGTGATAGCTCTCCAGGGCAGCACTTGGACCAGTAAGTGTAGCCTGCCCATCTCTGGGGTGGTCTCACCTTCTGTCTGCCCCCTGTTTCATAAAGAATGAAATCAGAGGAGAGAAACCACAGATGAGTCAACACTTACTATCCAAATAGGACCCAGGGGACATGAACTGGTGGCTTAGCCCTGAAAGAGATATGACAGAGGCAAATGAGCATCTGCAGAGGGAGGGCTGCATCAGCAGAGTAAGGGGCAGGCTGGCAGGGGACAAATCTGTCACATGGAGACTGGCAGATTGAGACGAATGGTCTCTTGCAGCTGGGTGAGTGTAGTCAGTCAACAGAAGCTGGAAATAAGTACAAAGCCACAGGTTGCCTTTCAGACTTGGCATCCACAGTGAACACAAAGCAAAGTCAACAGGCTGCTGGGAATACCTGGTTTCCAGGCAGTTGGGTCTACAGACTCATAGAACACTCAGAGGCACTTGGGGAGAGCTGAAATGCTAATTTAGGTCAGTGCTGTGCAAACTCTGCAGGGTTTGGGTAGCAAAAGGCTCCAGAAACAACCCCACCATTTGCTTTGCAGTGGAAAGAAGTGAACCCATGGATACACCTCTTGTTCTGCTGAGCGAGGGGCTTAGAGGGGCACCCCAAGCTGCCTCCTGCATGCACACATGATGGCAGGGTGCCTGGGGGACACGGAGCAGCAGTTCTCCACCAGACCTTGCCCATCGCCTGAAGATGCTCTGCTTCCCACAGAGCCACCCTGCACACCCAGCCACGCAGCACATGGCTCGCTCCTCACCCTCAGCAGGATCACAGCCAGCAGCGTGCTGTGCATTAACCCCGAGCAGGATTAGAGCCACTTCAGAGGAGGTTTCCCCTGGAGACTCGCAGGAGATTGGATTTGTTATCCGTTTCCTGTTGGGCGAGTCCTCCGTGCTCGTTCATGCTGAGAGGTCACGGCCACCCTCTCACCATAGCGCTGCCGACAGCCCAAAACCCAAACACAAGCTGCTCTCGTTTATGGCCAAAATACCCCAAGGGCCCTGCTCTTTGGGGGGCTGATGGGGGCAGCACGTGGGGGCAGACCCCCCGCAGACAGGGCACCGCAGGAGGGACACGGTCTGCTTTCTCCCTCCAACCTGCTAATGTCCTGTTTCCTATTTCAAGGCTGTTTTCATACCCCTGAGGCAAATAGATCTAAAAGGGGGATGATGTTTCAGCCCCCATCTGTATGCACACGGGAAGCCCTAATTCATGCCAGAGCTGAGCTGAATGATGCCCTTCCTCCACATCCCAATCGCTCCATAGCTGCTGGTGGGCTTTGGCAGCTTCTTGACGTGGGGTCCTCCCTCCCTTCTGTGCTCCTGTGCTACCCCCTACGTGGACCCAAAGGCAGGTTGGCAAGCTGCAAACAATCACCCCAGGCCTCCGTGCTGCCCCATGGCTGTAATTGGCAACAGATGAAGCCAGACTATTTCCTGAGAGACAAGAGTTTTAACAATCCCTAAAGCCTCTTAGGCAGCAGCAATATCCTAAATGGGAGCTTTATTCTCCGCACCGCTCAACAGAGCCTGTATTCAGACATTAAATGCTGAAATACTCACTCAAGAGCCCCACTCAGGACTGGAAACCTTCCCCACAGGCCTTAAGTGTCCTGGATCACCCCTGGGGAGCTGCAGAAAACACTCACATCAATGAGCTGTAAATGATGCCTCAAACCAGAAAGCTCCTTGCTGGATCCAGAGGCACTGGACTCCCAAACCCTGCTGAGTGTCCCTGTTCATGGGGGCAGCTTTTGTGTTCCAACCCATCCCCTGTGCAGGGGAGCATTGGCACATGGACATGCCCAGCACCCAACAGTGTGACCCTCAGGCCACCAGGACATTTTGCTTCCTAGGAAGCCAGAAGCCTCCCAGCGCGAGGGAGGTCAAAGTACTCCACTTGTCCTGTCTCATGCATGGGGCACAGGACATACTGCTAATGCAGCTGGCAGGAATGGAATCAGCTAGGCTGGAAGAGACCTTTAAGATCATCAAGTCCAGCCATTACCCCAGCACTGCCAAGACCACCACTAACCCATGGCACTGAGGGACTCATCTACGCGGTTTGTGAACACTTCCAGGGATGGTGATTCCACCACTGCCCTGGGCAGCCTGTCTGAGCACCCTCTCTGTGAAGAAATTGTTCCTAATATCCAATCTAAACCTTCCCTGGTGCAGCCCGAGGCCATTTCCTCTTGTCTTATCACTTCTTCCTTGGGAGCAGAGACTGGCCACCTCCTTGCTCCATCCTCCTTTCAGGCAGTTGTAGACAGCAATAATGTCCCCCTTGATGGTTCTCCAGACTGAACAACCCCAATTCCCTCAGCCATTCCTCATCAGACTTGCTCTCCAACGCGCACCTATGTTCACTGCAGGTACCTCCTTGAGTTTCATGCACCTCATACCCCTGTCCCATGGCCTCATCCCAGCCACGGCTGCAAAGCCCCTGCTGCCAAAGAGCAAGGGAGCCAGCAGCTGCCAAAGGTGAATGTGAGCTCACAGCATCCTTCCAGAAGCTCCTTTAATCTCAGTGACCTCGGTGGGTGGATGGCAGCCAGCTGCCATCACTGCATCCTAAGCAAAGCTGAGGCAGTGTGACCACTGCAGGAGTTAAAAGGGGGTGGGTGGGGGGGAAAGGAAAACAAAGTTGCCTGGCCAGTCTAACTGCATTAGGTTGATCTGATTTCAGGCGTCTCCTAAGACACAGCATCCCTATTTATCATAATCAGCTTACTGCACAAGGACAGCGTTAACTAGGCTTTACCGGATTAAAACCTGCCAACTAATTCATAGCACCTACCCAACCAGTACAAGTGGGCTGAGCCTCTGTGCTTTGTTTAAAACATTTTAGCTGGCATTAAGTAAAGCAGAGCACCTGTGGAAGGTGGAAAGGTACAAAGGCCCTATTGATCCATCAGCATTATGAGAAATCCCACAATGAAAGAGCACAGGAAATAATGGTCCAAGTGTAGGAAGGTTAACACTGAGTAGAGCAGTAAAAGCACTTAGCCAGACTGTGTCTTGACAGGGTCCCTCTCATTCCAGATGCTCAGGGCTCTGTCTGAAATTACCAGCAATGTGGCTCAGCACCAGCTGCAATATTCAAACTAAACTGGAATTTGCAGATAAAACACACTGTTAAACCAGCCTGGAGGAGCTAACATCGATGGGTATGTTGAGGGGCTGGGGTCCCACAGAACAAATGCTAACCACAGTGAGGCCAAGCCAGACAACCCTGGTGTGAGCAAAAATGGAATTTCACCAATCCTACAGAAGGAAATGTAAAAATAAAGCTATGCTTACAAAAAAACCATAAGAAAAATCCCCATGATGGGGTATGGCTAGAAACCATGATCATGGCCATGCAAACCCTCAGCATCCATACTAACACCCTGGAGCAAGCCTAAGTCCCTCTGCCTGAGCCATGGGGCACCACACATACTGTAAACTCCCATGTAGGGCTTGTCTGTCCCTGTAAAGCACAAGACATCTGATTTGAATGGCTGAGGTGCTCCCTGTGAAGGTGACTGCTCCACACTACAGTAACCTTCTGCTGGTCATTTATCAAAGGAGCTCTCGGATGATTTGAGGTAAGCTTCTGATCCGGACCAGCCATTCCCCACCCCTCTTATCATCACTTATACACACTGCTTTACCTCCAGCCCTCTTGTTGCTGCAGGGTTCTGGGACATGTATTTAACCACAAAATCCCAGCAACCCAGCTGGACCCAACACAGAGTTTTTGATTAGCTTGTGAGGTCCTCTCCAAGCCCAGTTCCTGTGGTCCTACAGGTTACCTCAAGGCAGCTGCTTTGATTAAAGATGAATGCAAACCACGGCCCCTGAAGGCTTCAACATAAGAAGGAAACAAGAACCCCAGTGTATCCTCTTTGCATGGAAATCCCACACTGGGGGACAAGAGGAAGTGGCTTGACTCAGGATTTTTGCATGTTTGAGGTTGGCAGAACTGATATTTGTGCATTGACACATTAGATAATTAAATAGAAGCAGAGTCAGGTGTTGCCTTCCTCCATTCAAGCCTCCACCTCCTAAAATAGGGGATGACCTTTGATTTCCCAGCAACACCCACGTCCTTATATAAAGATAGGAGCCCCTCCTCATCAGGGTGGATATGGAGCTATTGTGGTTGGTCATGGCTCCTACCACATCCCATAACATGATGCCTGGTGACTTCTCTTTGATGGGCCCTGCTCCTCACGCTACAGAAAGCCCCAGATCTTGGAAGAGAGAAGTGGATGCAGAGGAACTGCAGCAAAATGGCAAAAAAGGGGAAAAACTCCAACAAAGTCCCAGGAATGTATTAAGCCGCTCCCAGGACCTGAAAAATGACCAAAGGTTTCATGTATCAACAGCCCTTTTTAGCCAGCTGAATCTTTACACTGGTCAGTGCTGCTTGTCTTTGTCCAGACACACCCCAGAAGGAACTGCAGGAAACAGTAAATGAGAGGACCATACCCAGGAATTAAGCCTGACACTGTCCTGTCTCCACTAACCCAAACTGGGAAGTTGCACATTCCAGGCTGAGTCCCTTGGCAAGCCCTGGCTGGCCCACTGCAGGTCTGAGCATTTCTCACCCAGCTCCTACTCTGTGTCCTGGCAGATACAGCACATTGACTGTCTCCTCCCTGTCTATGCTGCTGCTTCATCTGCACATGAGCATGTGTTGAGGTACAGCCTCCAGCTGCTCCCACCCAGCAGCAGCCAAGCAGCCTTTGCTGTGGTTGGGAGGAAAGGGGAGGGGATGTGATGGGGCCAGGGCAGAGCAGGAGGTAGAAGGCACCAACCCCAAATATTTTTCCTCTCCCTCTCACTCATCCTATTACCGACACGTTTATTACTCCAAGCGCTGATCCCTCGTGACTCAAGCAATACAAACCAGACCCGGCTCCTCTGCAACACCCACATCAAGAAAGCCAGTCCATGTGTTAGGCCTTTCCAACAACAAACCTCCTCTCTCATGCCTGGAGTCCCCATATTCACCATTGACACCTCTGCTGCCAGTGTGGCCAGTGGGATCTTATCAGCTGGGGCAATGCAGCTGCAGGGCAGTCAATCCTGGCCTCTCCAGGAGGATGCATCCTGCCATCCAGCCTGCTTGCAGCAGCAGATAAGGGCTGTGTTACACCCAGCTCAAGGCAGCTTCCAAAACCGTATCTGGGAGGCTTCCGGGACTTTAGGACATCGTGATGGGGAGCTGAGCTTGATCTGAATGGAGCAGAAAGGTCCAAACAATGCATTTTTTTCACTTTTCTCACTTGCTGGTTATATGCTTCTCCCCACCCTGCGTCTCAGTTTCCCCATTTGTACAAAGGGCCCAGTGATGCTCAGAGCACAAACCACACTGTGCTGGCAAAGTGCTTCTTGGGGAAAGCTCAAGCACAACATAGGAGATGGTTTACTGCAGTTCAGAGATGGCACATGATACCTGATGTTTAATGTGCATGGAAAATGTCTGTGAACTCTGTGCTGGGGCACTGTAAGGTCACACCCTGCCAATGGACCTTCTGTACGCACTGGTACTGCAGATGTGTGAGAAGGATTCACCACCCAGACATGCAAGAGGCTGAGGATTGTTATGATTAATCATTCTCTGTGATGTGGAGGAACTAAGGGTCTCTAGACTTTGGTCAGACTGGCAGGAAGCCAGATACTGGATAAACACAGACCCAAAGATTGTTCCTGTCTCAAGGCATTTCTAACTTAAGATGCTCAATAAGAATCTTATATGCAGCAGTGGAGAATCCAGAGCAAAGGGGTAGTAGTCACACACGGATGTGGAAAATATTCTGGGCTATCACCAAGTCAACTTTGCATACTCTGGTGGAGAATTTCTGGGTGATAAATCTAGTGGTCATTTGCAGAATGGATCCAGCATCTTTCTCAAGCTGGAGCTATGCACTCCAGGACTCCTGGTGTATTCAGAACATAAAGCACTAGTTTGCCCTTCAGTAAAGCCTGGCTAACATCTGCCTCTCACCGAACATGCTCAGCCAGGCAGTCTGCCCTCCCACTGCTCCAGCCAAGAGCAGAGCCATCCTTCCCACCCAAGAGGTTGCTGGTGGAGGAGATGGACACCTCAGGGGGCGGTTTTGCAGCTGCACTGATTTAACAGCTAGCTGCTGCTGCCCAGCCCCTGCACAGGGGAGCACAGTGAACTCAGCTCCTCTTAGGCCACACATCAAAGTAGATGGAGAAAAGTGTGCCCTACGTGCTGCAGCTATGCCCCACACCAGCAGCACATGAGCCACACTGGTGAACCAGGCAGCTCCCTACCAGAAATACATATATACAGCAGTGAAGCTGTACAGATGGAAAGCTCCTATGTAGAATATCTGGGGTTGGTCCAGCATTAAGTATACCGAGAGAGTTGTTGTTAGGTTCTTCTTGGTGTACTCACTTAAAAAAATCCCTTCATGAGATCCTAAATTAGACTATAGACAAGAAATAGGAAATTCAAACCACTTCTGCTCCTCAGTCACAAAGGAACATTGGAAAATCTCTGGGACTATAAAAACCACCCCAGTGTGCAGTGCACCTTTCACACTCTGCTCACACAGCATCTCAGGTATTCAGGTACTGATTCCTCCTCCTGCTGCATGGGCTTTCCCAGGATTCAGCAGGCAAGCTCCAAATCCAGCCAATCACTCAATCCCTGCTGTGAGCTTTCTAAAATGTCTTACAAGGCAATGATTCATAAGAATAATTCTTTTACCTGACGAATAACATTTGCAGGGCAGGTGCATTGCCTGTCAGGAGACCAGTGCTTTGTTCCTGAAGCTGCCTATGACTTGGTATAACTTTTATCTCCCCCCCCCAGCAAGTCACTTTTTACCCCTCCATTGCTGTCACCTTTCCCTAATCTTTCTTTTTAGATAGGCTGAATCCTCTCACACTGCCTCCTCCATAATGGGCTGGCCTGTGGTCCCTGGGAACTGCTCTGCTGCTTTCCCTTTTCAAGTGAAAGGTGGAACTGGAAGCACGATTCAACTCCCTTTAAAATGTCATAAAGCCTTTTAATTCTCCTCCTTTGAGAGCTGGGTGCTATTTTCATCTCATAAAATGGGTACAGAAAGAGGATAAGTCAGTTAAGTTGTTACTAAAATCAGAGGTAATTGGTTTTGTAATGGCTCAGGAAGGCTGTGTAAGATCACACGTCCCCAGACCAAGGGACTGAACCTCTCCTGAGTAGAGATTTTAGCAGTGCTCCAAACACCCTCTGTTCAGAAGAAATCCTCTTCATTAATACCTTACACAACACATAAAGCATTTTGCTTTTCTTTTGGTGGGGTGGAAAACAAAAGTTATTCCAGTTATACAAGCAGGATTCCAAGATAGATGTTTGTTTTTTTTTTCCATAAGGAAATAAGTAAGGTGAAGAATATAATTTTTAATACAGAAGGATCCTTGGACTATCTACCAGAACACAACATGAATACAGCCACCCTGTGAGAGACCAAACATCCCTCCAACCCAGTATCCTGTCTCCAGTGGTTTCCCACAGCAGATGCCTAAGGGAAAAGTGTGAGACTGATCAGGCAGCAAAGCCTCCTCAGCATGCTCTCCCCTTCTGTGGCCAAAGGGTTTCCTGAGCCAGAGACACTCTGCTTATGTCTAACCACCCTTGAGAGAGGTCTGCTTTTTGTGCTGCACTTATATCCCTGCAGGGCCTGGACTGCTGTGATGCGGGATGCAGGGAGGCAGGAGCTTGAGGACCGCTCTTCCCACCCTTGAGATGCTGCTCAGCCTCTGCTGTGATAGTGCCCAATAACCATAAATCATCTAAGATTTCCCTTCCAGAGGGCCTCCTTCTTCAGCCACTGCCTTTGGTAGGAACAGAAATAGGTCAATACAGAGAAACTAATGAAAATCTCACCCTTCATTAACAGTTGTGGATGATATTGGCTCATCCTGAGTCATGACATAACTCTACCCGGTAACCCACATATTGTGCACAGGCTATGTTTTGCCCTGCAATCAAAGAAATAATCATTGAGATGTTTACTGCAACCAGACGTTATATAATAGCTGTGGCCAGTCTTACTGGCTACGTTGGTCACATCACTTAACATCCCCATGCTGATAACAGACGAGTAACAGGAAACAAACAGGCAAAAAACCCACAGAAACCCAGTCAGTAAAACCCCCTCCAAACAGATTTACATTGATGTTGCTCTTCCACCTCAAAACTTCCTCCTGCATATCTCACTAGGGAATCTGGAGCAGTTGCTGGGACCACCTATGACCAGATTCCAAACACATTAAGATGCAGACAGCCAGAGCAGGATGTCTAGTCATGGTTTCTAAAGCACTTGAGTTTTCAGGTTAAGAAATTGATACACAAACTTAAGCTTGTGTTGAATTCCCAGAGAAGCTACATCATTAGTGTTGGATTCCTCTTCTGCCCATGCCTGTTTGATATTTAGGAGCTTGGTCTTTCTCCGCTGTCTAAGCCCCTAAGCAAAGGTACCTCAGAGAATGACTTATCCCATCTTTAGATGCCAGCTAAGAGGATAAGGAAAACTGACTTTTATAAGAGGTTCTCTTCCTTAGAGAAGAGAATTACACAATAGAGAAGAGGAATTACACAATAAGAAGGAATTACACCTCATGTTTGGGTGATGATTACTAGGTGAGAAGAATTTCATTACTACATGCCCACATTTGTGTTTTAGAGGTGACTTGAGTGCTGAGGACTTCAAGTCTGCTTCCAGGTAACAGGACTTGGGCTTTAAGTTGCTTCTGGAAGTAGTCCTCTAAATATGTATTAAGTATAACTTCAACGAGGGATGGGAAAGAGCAGAGCAATGTTCCCCCTCTCCAGTTCTCTGTGTGTGTTTCAGCAAAGTGCACCAACACCCAGTGCCTCGTGTATGTCCTTGTGCAGCACTGAGCTTCCCCTCTCCAGCTTGATCACTGTCAGGGAGGCAAGTTCGTGTCAGGAAGGTTTTCTGCAGCAAGTCCTTCTGCAACTGCTGATGATGCTACAAGAGCTCTGATAGAGCACACAGCATCTCCAAACACCTCAGGTCTCGTGAGGTCTCAAACCCCGCTCAAAGCAAGGATAATTCTGCATTTTGGGCTCTTCCCCAGGCAAGTTTGGAGTAGTGATGGCAACAGCACAGCCTCTCCAGGACCTGTCCCAGTGTCTGACCGCCTGTGTTGCATAAACGGCTCCCCATGACAGCTGCCCTGGTGGCTGGGGTCTGCCTCAGCTATTCTCAGGCACTGTGAGCTCACTGAATAAGATAACTTCTATCCCTCTGCATAAAAACCTAATTATGTTAAGGCCTAGACACATAATGATTGAAAAGTGCTGGGCAGATTAAAAGCTTCATGCTCTATCTTTTGCCCATCAAAGCACCCCATGAAAACACTCTACCTGCTAATTATGGGTATGCACACAGGCCCACTGGGCTTGTTTTTGCCATGTTATTACAACGCTGTACCTGGCAGGGTGAGATGAGAGGTCAGGGCTGCAGATCAGTAAACAGGAACAAAACTGGGAAACCTTAAAGACAACTGTAAAGTGAAGTTTTTCCACTCAAAGTTTGATCTATTATTGTAATGAATGTTGCATCCTGCAACAGGAAGGTAGAAAAATAACAGGAAGGATTCCAAGGAGAAAAGGACAAACCTGCAGTCAGAGAGAGCTGGGCAAAGAAAGTCTTCCCAAGCTCATCAGCTTCAACTGAAAAATGGCTTTCAGCTCACCCTGCATAATGTGATTTGTATGCTGTTCAGAGCAATCATTAGACGAGGTAGTTATCTGGCTCTGTTATGTATTATGGTACAGGTGCAAGGTCTGGAATCCCACATAATTGCTGCATAGATCTAGATTTAGCCTATCATCATTTTTCACATTAGCTTCTGAAAGAACAGAAAGAGCTTTACAGTTGCTGTGTGGTGGGCTGTGAAGCCAGATTCACTCCTTCAGTGATCCCCCAGGCAGGGGAAAAGGCTGTGGGACACCAGACCCAGAGAAAGGGATGCACGGCTCACAGAGATGGGCAGTGCTGCATCTGGTTGAAAGCCAGAGCCAGTGTTGTGAAGGAGAATATAAGCCAAGGAACAGATAATGACCCATTACTAGCTGCCCCTCTGAGTACACATGGGACACCTTCCCCTTGGGGAGCCTCTGTAGGCTCCTGTAACCAGACCCATGTGGAGGCTGATGCACAGAGAGACTCAGTGGTGTGCCTGAGATCATGCAAAGGGCAGCAGTGGCAGGGATGGTATCATGAGCCCCTGTCCTGGGCTTTAGTCACAAAAGCATCACTGTCATGCGGTTAGGTTGTCTTGGCAAGGGGAGATCGGTTTTATTTAGAAGTTTCTAGGAAAGCTGCGCCCTTGAGGCTTGTTTAAACAAGTACATCCCAGGGCTTAGTTTATAACAGCCTGCGTTGGTGCTGCTCGGTGCAGCCCCTGCAAGGACCACATGTACCCAGTGCTCTCTGGCCGCCCCCAGCTTTGCCAGCACTGCCTGTCACAGCCCTGCTGAATCCTGCCGGGCACTGTCCGGGGCAGTGTGTCACCGTGTCCTACTAACCACGGCTCCCCTGCCCTGGCAGAGTGACCTGCACCCCTCTAATCTGTACCCAGCTCAGCCTAACGCAATCCCCACTGGAATGGCCCGTAATTAACACTGTGTAACCACGGGATGGGGTGAGGCGCAGGGCGGAACCAGTGGACAAACAAATAAAACCAGGACACTGAAACCAGGCTAGTGCCCTTCTAGCAATGTCACCCTGCAGCCGGCTTTCCCATTGGGATCCAGGGGCACCCTGACATCATGGTTGTGATCGCTCACGAGAGCTGGGCACTCTGATGTGCCGGAGGGCTGAGATGGTGCAATGCTAAGAGCAGGTAAATGCTGTGATGCTGCACTTTCAGTTGGGTGTTTGCTGGCAGGGAGCAGCCTGGGCAGCTCTAAAGAAGGAGCAAAGGAGGAGGTCAGGGCTGCAGAGCAGAGCTTTGCGCTCCAAGTTCAGGTGACTCCCAGACCCTCTGACAGCACTGCTGCCCTCACTCTTCACCCAGCCTCTTTCAAAGGGATTCCCCTTTTTGCTCCATACAATTGGGAGAAATTAAGCACAAAATTATGTTTTTGCCACTCTTGTACAACCCATCCACCTTTAAGACAATGTTTTTGTCTCTTGTTTAGGAAGGGGAGATGAAAACCTTTGGCTATAGGAAACCAGGGCTATCCTCCCTCAGGAAATCCTCTGGTTAGAAGCTAAAACTTCAGATTCATTTACTTGCCTGATTACTTGCTGTAAGGTAACCAGAGCTTGGCCTTTACTGCAGGGAGGAGACTTCCTCAAGAAGCCAACCAACTCCCCTGCCATGAAATATAAATCACCTGTAGCAGATATAGGGCCTGGATTCAGCTGGGGAGCCTCTGCCCTGGGGCTTTCCAGGTGCAGAAGAAACAGAAAGCCTCTGTCTCAATAGGTTTACAATTGAGGACAATAAGAAAACACACAGATGTCCTAGATGTTCTTACCAGACTCATTGCAGAGCATTAGACACCTTGAGAGAAAAGTCATGTACTGCTAGTTAAGGATTTAACATCTGAGTAATGGGATTGCTAGCCAGGAAGGTAGGCACTGCCATCCTATGTAAGAGAGATGAGGGATGGGGAGGATTCACTTCAAAACTGAGTCAGTGATAAAGAAAGCAGCATGGGAAGAAGTCATAAGGAAGTTATGATAGGACATATCCTAGTGATATGACAAGGGGTAATGGGTTAAAACTTAAACAGGGGAAGTTTAGACTGGATATAAGGAGGAAATTCTTTCCTGTTAGGGTGGTGAGGCACTGGAATGGGTTGCCCAGGTAGGTTGTGAATGCTCCATCCCTGGCAGTGTTCAAGGCCAGGTTGGATGAGGCCTTGGGTGATATGGTTTAGAGCGAGGTGTCCCTGCCCATGGCAGGGGGGTTGGAACTTGATGATCTTAAGGTCCTTTCCAACCCTAACTATTCTATGATTCTATGATTCTAAGTTTGGTGTGACCAAAGCAATGGGTTTTGACCCCAGCCTCGCCAGCAGCCACATTTTAAACCAGTTTTGTGTATTTTATTCCTCTGATATGGGCTCCTGACATGTGGTGTTCCCAGGGAGCTGATGAAGTGTGGAGAGCCAACAGCCAACTTGCAAGGGACTGAAATTACCCGGTGGCCTCTTCAGTGGGCAATGGCTTCATCTTTCCCAGTGTCACTGAGAGTGGGAGCCAGGGGCCGAAGGGACCTAAGCAAACCTATTTCTTCCCTTAACAAAGTAAATCCATCACATGTCTACAGCAAACTGTGTTGTCAGGCCAAAACCTTCCCTGGAAGCACAAACCCCATCCCAGCCAGATCGACTCCTGCCGTGTTGGCAGGACTTTGAGCCTGCCCCTCTTCACCCCTTCCTCATCTAGTCCTCTCCTTCCCCATCCTTGCTAGGAAGCCAGCTTGGTTCCTTGCCATGCTTTACCTGCATTCCCAGTGCAGGAGGGCAGCTGACTCCAGGCAGGAGCTGCCCTGATGAGCTGAGTGCTCACTTGTGTCTTCATGCAGGTAAGGATCCTCCCAGAGCAGCATTAACCACAGCAGCAGGTGTGTATCAAACAGCTTCCAGTTCTTACGCCTAGAGGCATAAGGAGCCTCTTGTTTCCTCTGTAAATAATTAGGGGGAGTTTGATGAGGTCTCACCAGGCTCTTCATGGCAGCAGCTTGAACTGCTCGTGCATTTCCACCCCAGAGCACCTGGGCCACGGGGAGCAGAGAGCAGGAGGGCTCAGAGGCATCATTTAGCACCACAGCATTTGCAAAGACAAAGCCAGGTTTCCTGTTGCAGTGGCATGTTCAGAAAGTGTTTGACTTAGGGGAAGAAGGAAAGACCTATCCTTTTTACCTTTCATAGCCACCCAGCTGGGCTGTGACCTGTGAGGTACCAGGTACCTGTGGATGGAGGGAGGTTAGGGACGATGACCCTGGCAGCAGAAGACCAGCTGCAGCATGTGTGCCTGGATAGCCCACCGTGGTTTGCTGGTCAGAGGAACCAGGCCCATTGCACTCATTGGAGTGAAGTCCAGAAGAGGCCATGAAGATGCCCCGAGAGCTGGAGCACCTCTCCTATGGAGACAGGCTGAGAGAGCTGGGCTTGTTCAGCCTGGAGAAGAGAAGGCTGCGTGGAGACCTTAGAGCAGCTTCCAGTGCCTAAAGGGATTACAAGAAATATGGAAAGGGACATTTTACAAGGGCCTGTAAGGACAGGACAAGGAGAAATGTCCTTAAACTGACCGAGGGGAGATTTGGATTAGATATAAGGAAGAAATTCATTACTGTGAGGGTGCTGAGGTGCTGGCACAGTTTGCCCAGAGAAGCTGTGGCTGCCCCATCCCTGGCAGTGTTCAAGGCCAGGTTGGACAGGGCTTGGAGCAACCTGCTCTAGTGGAAGGTGTCCCTGCCCATGGCAGGGACTCAGAACTGAATGAGCTTTAAGGTCCCTTCCATCCCAAACCATTCTGTGACTCTATGCTTGCAAAGGCAGTGGGATGAACACTCTGTTCACCAGTTTGGGTTATGCTGCTACCACCAACACGAGCCCACACCCCTGCCCATGCCTCCCTCTATACCTCACTCACCTCATTTCCCAGACCCTTGCAGAAGCTGTGGGGAAGAGAACACTGGACTGTCCAAAGCAACCCGCTCCCAGCTCCCTCCTTGGCTTACATGTCCCTGTGCAGATCAGCCATCACATTCACACAGGACATTTGTCAGTAGTGCTCCATCAGCTCGTCTGTGCTCTTCTTCATGGCCCTGTGCAACCAATGATGGTGAAAACTCAAATCAGTGATGCACAGGAACAATTGAAACTGTCTTCCCGTTCATTCATGACCCCCAAAGCCCTCTCCCCTCCTCTCTGTTTTCAGAAAGGGAACATTTTAAAGACTAATTCTCTTAGGATGAGCTCTGAGCAGGAGAAGGGAACAGTTCATACTCATAAGAGCTTCTCTGGCTTGGCTGCTCTTCACTCATCAATCAAATGGACATACATGGGCACTCGTAAACAGCTCTGAGATACGTGGGAATGATGAATGTCAGTGAATTGATGCTGGTCAGCTTGATGGCCAAGTGTACTGCTAAAAGAGCATCAGCACATGTTTTGGCTTTTAGGTGTTCACTTCATGTTTGTAGATGCTTTGACATTTAAAGCAGGTTTTCCACTGGCTACATGGAGCTTATTTCCTCCTTGTCAAATTAAATAAAAAAAGAGAAAAAGCCCTTTTAACTTTAAAGAAAACAAGGTTTACCTTTTCCACCCTGCCAAGAAATCAGATATAAATGACTTGAGATGCAGCCTGGCTGCCACTTGAGGCTGTCAGCAGCCACTTGCAGAAGAATATTGCCTTGGTTCATAGGTATCATGTCACTTGTCTTAAACATCTTCTGCTTTACTGGCAGTGCTGCGCTTCTGTGAGTGGCAGAGTAACGTGTGCAGGACTTTGTGTAGGTGCTGCTCTAAAAGCAGTTTATCAGAGTGTGAGCTCTTCCCCTGCTGCTGCGCCTTGGGCAATACCAGAACCTGCTCTTGGCAGTGGAGCAGCTCATTTTGTCTTCAAAAGCCCATATTTTAGGAGTCCCAAAATGAAGGGGATTGGTGAGAGAGGCTGGGGATGTCAATTCAATCTCGAGAGCCTGTGAAGAAGAGAGATGTCAGAGAAGTGCATGAGAAACCATCATGTTAGAAGAGATGTGGTACTGATGCCAAATCTGTGTTTGTGTGCACCAAACTCCCTCTCTGAATCCAAAACCATGATGGCACAGGAGAGTTTGGGTTTATACCACAGCACACACAGTTTCCCGAGTGATTGAGTCTTTCCTGGTTGCAATTTGTCTTCTTGCTAAAGGAAAGTTATTTCTAAATCACCTATGGAATTAGTTATTGTCCTGTTGCTGCTCCAAAATAAAACCTTTGTGAAGTAAGCAACAGTCCTGAGCAGCAGCTCTGGGAGCCAGGAGCAGAAATCAAAGTGAAACAGCATCAAGAACAGTTTTCAGCTCTTTAAAGCACTAATGTTGCCCCCTGGGGAAGAGTATTCATCTGTAATGAAAACCATATTGCTTACACTTTTATGGCTGCACAACTCGGTCTTCTGTGAGATTGACTCACCTCTGACACTTCCATGATGGGAGAGAGTAGAAATACTTTCCTCCCCAGAATGAGGGTTCACCCCAGGCATTCCCAAAGCAGCAGGTTATTTTTTGTGCTACTGGTCAGGATTTGCCTCTGAGATCATGGCCACAGCAGAGGAATGAAGCCCTGAGCAAGTTAAAGAGCTCCACAGCATATCTGAACAAGCTCTACTGTTTTATATCTCCTGCATCAAGACATCAAGGGGAGCACATGGAGATTTCATGGTCCTTAGCCCACAGGTACCACCACAAATCTCAAGGGCTCTTCAGGGAACAGAAGGAAATCCCCTCTAACTCTGCTGTGACACTGTCACAACCTCCTGCCCATACAAATACTGTTCCTTTTATGAAAAAGAAACCTTTTCTTGTTCAGCAGGAAACCCCTTTGGCTGCAGCATCCAAAGAGCAGGTTCTAAACACTGGTGGTGGAAGGTTGGAGCTTGGTCCAGCAGCACCTCTACAGTACCAGACATGGACAGCTGCAGCTGAGGAGTATCATCATATCTTGGACACAGGTGCAGAACCATCAAACCCCAGCATGCTGGTTTCTCTTACACCTCCTCCTTCTTCCTGTACACTCTATTCCATAACATAAGGCCAGAAGAGTTGGAGGATGACCCTTCCTTCACCAGTCTCATTTTGAAAACCAATCTGTACCAGTAACATGTGCACTGATGATGCAAGTGAGAAGTTGCCATTTCGAGCAACCTACATGTTTTGCTAGAAAACCCAGCAAATTTCCAAACTCTGCCCTGGAGACTCTTGTGCAGCCATTGATAAACCAGGCAGGGCCTTTTTCTTACATTGTCTGAAGCCGCCAGGGCTATGTGAACTTATAAAAAGGGACCTATTAGCAAAACACTGTTCCATTCACACATGAAGGGCCAGGCTAGGACCAGGTCATGCAGAAATAGTCCCACACTGTGGACCAGCAGTATTTTCATAGGATCATAGAATCACAGAATGGTTTGGGTTGGAAAGGACCTTAAGATCATCAAGTTCCAACCCCCCTGCCATGGCCAGGGACACCTCACACTAAACTGTGTCACCCAAGGCTCTGTCCACCCTGGCCTTGAACACGACCAGGGATGGAGCATTCACAACCTCCCTGGGCAACCCATTCCAGTGCCTCAGCACCCTCACAGTAAAGAACTTCCTCCTTACATATAACCTGAACTTCCCCTGTTTAAGTCTGAACCCCAACCATCCCATTCCAACTGTATGAAGATTTCAGTGAGGGATGGGCTTCCTTGCCACCACCAAGCTAAATTCTGTGCTGAAAACTTCCACCCAAGCAGGGAACTGCAAATGAGCTATGGGAAGGTGGTGATTTTTGAAGCAGGGTGTTGTACCCGCGTCAGGGACAGGCTGTTCCTGAGGCAGCCAACCTGTCTGGTTGTCATAGCCAGGCATCCTGTCTCTGACAGCAGCCCATAACAGATGCTTAGGGAAGATATAAATGCCAGGAAAGCCTGTAGTGAGACTTCCCTAGAAATACCAGAGACTTCCTGGACCAAAAATACTATCTCCATATTCAACAGCTCTCAGCAGATTTTTCATTCACCACTGTGTGCAAGAAAAATCATGTGGAAAAGCATCTTCTATTGTTCTAAAAACTGCTACCTGGCATTTTAATCTGATTCTCCACAGTATAATAGCTACTCCCTCATCACTGTCTCTGTGACAGGACCTGGAACCCCATCCTAGCTGGTTGGGCCCTTTGTACAGAAGCTGCTCTGAGCACTCTCCTTACCTTCTCCAGTTCTGCTATAAGCCAACAAGTGACCCACCAAAACCTTCAAACAGCCAAGAGCCATGTTGTGTATCTCAGCAGCGAGGGGATAGATGGCTCCAGTCACTCAGGTCCAAGATGAGAGAAGCTCCCCAGGGCTCCTTCAGTTGTGTTATGAGCCACAATGGCCCTGACAAGCCCCCTTACAAGAAAATTTGACTTAAATATAGAAGGTGGCAAGCAGATGGACCAGGAGAAATGCTTCTTTGTGCTTTTGTGTTCTCGAATCTGGTACACCGTGGAAGAGACCCCCCAAGAAAGTCAAGGCAGGACCATAGCTAGTAATGTCTTGTGACAAGTGCATAAAGCAGGAAGGAATACACTATAGATCAGTGCTGCTCAAGCCAGTTTTTGCCAAGGCTGTGCCGCAGTAAATTCTGTGTTAGCACATCCACTACTGAACACTGAGAATTATTGTCTATGATAACTGCGAATGAGGTCTCTGATAGTGACGCTCGTGAAGGTCAAGCTCTGAAAAGACGTACCAATTTTCTACCATTATGACTCTGATCAAGTCAGCAATGTCTGAAATTACAGCTGCCCCAAGCATCCCCCACAAGAGAAGAGCCCTGCCTGATGAAACCACGGCAATAAGTGATTCAGATGCAGGTAACCATCCTTCATTTCTTCTGACTTTGGTCAGGCCTTAAAAACACTGAGTCAGGTTTCAAATCAGCATAACCTTTTGCCGTCTTTTTTCAGTGAGGGAAGATACAATCACGCAGCAGAATGATGACACAGAAATCTGCAGCAGAGGATCAAATGTGCAATAATAAATCGATACTGCAGCCACCTCTTACCATTGATAGTGCTTAGTCATTTCTCCTTGTGTGCAGCCCTACCTCTGCTACCCCTTCCACCTCTCCTTTCCCTGGGACACCCCTAACATGGTCTCAAATCATCAGGCTGTGCTCTAAGGGAACTGCAGGAACAGGGCAAAGTGTCTCTTGTGGCTGAGTCTGCTCTGTATGTGCAGGTGCTATTTTAAACCATCGTGCAAAAGGATGCGGCTCCCATCAGCCAGGACATGTCTGAGCTTCTGTGAGACAAGGCTTTGCACTTCAACAGGCAGAAAACAGCATGAACTACTGCTGTCGCTGTGACAATACCCACGGTGGTGAATGCTGCAGCACTAAGTTATGGGTTAAATAAGCACACAGCTATAACACAAATCAAAGTAGCCCAGAGCAGATGTTATTTAGGTGGTGGACATTTTCTTAAATTAAATGTTTTCTTTCCCATATTGCTATGAGGAGGAGGAGTATCCCAAGTCAATCTCAGCTCACCAGAGACTGACTTAGCTGCTCTCTCTCACAGTCTGCATGGCTGCAAGACACATCACCAGCTGAATCATCTAGACTCAGAAGAACAGGGCTTCTGCTTGTATTAGTGTGAAGGATCTGACTTGTTCCCCATGCCTGTACTGTTGTGGCAGTAGACAAAGCTGGGGCACGCACAGGGTTGAGCTTTATGGATGGGGAGGAAAAGAACAAGAGAAGTGAAGGTGCAACAGGCACAGAAGATATAACACAGAGAACGAGTCATGGATCCATTGGCTGTGCTCCTTTCCAGCCCCAGGGAAAACCACACTGCGAATCTCCAGCAAGTGGTGGCATTCATCCCATGGCACTGTACTGCTTGGCTCTCCACCTCAGATGTGTTCCCCTCTTGCCTCTGGAGCACAGCTTGCAGAGGGGACCAAGTCTTGACTACACAGACCTAGAAGCATCCTGAGCAGCCAAGGATGGACTCTGAGGGTGAGTGGCTCTGGCTGAGCTGCTGTTGCAGGAGGCTGTAAAAGCAAGAAGAGAGAGAGGACATACATTCCCTCTCTGGAGGCATCTGGAGGTTTGTTAGTAAGCCAGCCCTTGCCCTTTGGTTGTTCTGCCCCCTTAGCCTTCAAGCCTAGCCAGGCATCCCGAGTCTCCACCAGACACAAGCAAATTTAAATTAGATTGCAATTAAACTTGCTGTTTAAACAAAACCTGATGTTAATGGAATGGAATCTGTTTTCTCTTTATCCCTGCTCTAAACCAACTGACTGAAAGAAATCAAGAACAGAATATAGCTGGGCACATATCCTAGAGAATCAAGCTGCACCTCAGCCCAGGAAATCAAACATGATTAAGCAACTGAGATGAATCCCCCAGTGCTGTGCATGCCGTGTTACCAGTGGAGGATGAGGAGCTGGAGATCTTGTTCACAGGCTGGCTGATTCTATTGTTACTGCGGGTACATTCCCTAACAGCCGGCAGTGTGGGTTTCTGACTCCACAGCAGGCGCTACAGAGCATCACATACTCTGCTAACTGTGCTCCGTGCTCATGGGCTGACCCACACCCGGAGCAGGACCGGTGCTTCCCCTGTCCTCTATCGCAGTAACCCACCTCTGAGCTCCCATTTCAGTTCAACATCAAGTATTTGTGTTCATGGGAGATGTCAAACCCCCACATGACTCCTTACCTTTAGCACATGCCTTGTTCTTGCTTTGCACATATCAGATGAGACCATCTATAATTCTCCCTGCAAAGATCACTTGGTTGCACAAGCACTGCCTAAAGCCTGGGCAGGAAGGAGGATGTTATACCATTAAGGAAGAGAAATTCTTTTCCACAAGGAAAAGCATTGGGCTCAAGACCTTACAGCCCTTATAATTCCTTCCCTGAGCTCACAAATGGCACTGGCTTCTTGTCACAGCATTACTGGTCTCTCGCCAGCTCTGTTCTCCTTCTGAAATACTTTCATGTTGTCTCTACCCAGCCATCTTATCTTGAACGGCATCCAAAAGCTCTTCCCCTTCCTCTTCCCCTTCCCCTTCCTCTTCCCCTTCCCTTTCCTCTTCCCCTTCTCCATCCTCTCTTCATGTCCAACAGTGCCTGCTCTCTAGCTTAGCATGGGGATTTTCACGATGCCGCATAATACATAACATGCCTTTGCAGCGTGTGAAATCCCAAAGGCACCTCTGGTGCCTCAGCTATGCAAGCAGGTGCCTGGGATAAGGCACCAAGAGGCACATAAGTCAATCACCCACACATGTGTTATGTTTTGGCTTGCATCTTGTTTCATGTTTTACAGGGAAAAAGGCAGACCCCTCTTGCTAACAGTTCCTAAACAGGAGCCTAAATCACAGCTTCGGCCTGTCTCCTTTATGCCAGCACAGGCACTAGGTCCTCAGCCTTGTCCTGCCCACAAACCCCTGCTGAAACAGGTTGGAGAGCTTTAGGACCTAAATCCTCCTCTTGGGTTATAAACAAGTTTCACAGGACAGCTCAGAGCTCAGCAGCTGGAACAGTGCCACGCTGCCATGTGCGGCACATGAAGCGCTAACACGTGTCCATAATGGATTTGCTGGGATGAGTTTCATGTTTCCTCCACCTGTTGCCCCTATTGTGGAGTCTTCCCCTCCCTGGGGTTTTGTCTTCATAACTCAAGATGTCTGTTTGTGGGGAAGCAGAGCTCGGTTGACCTTACTCTTTGCCTTGTCTCATCCTGAGAGGAGATCTCAGCAATTCCCAGGAGCAGGATGCATGGTCTAGGGAGAAGGAAAACAGCCACAGCCTCTTCCAAGGCTGTTAAGCTAATCAGATGATAGATAGCTTGATGTTTGCATCCTTAGAAGAAGCCCAGTTAAAGGAGGACACACAGTTTCTATCTTCTCTGCCTTAAGAGATGGTTGTAAATTAATTCACATATTACCCAAAGTGGGGTTACCTGGGTTAATACCTAATGGCATTGTCCAGATGAGCTCCCTCCTATTTGGGCCACAAATTTCCTGAGAAAGTTTGCTTTCTGAGGCCAAAAACAGGGTGAAAAGGGCTCCACTGTCCCATAGGCAAAAGGCTAAGCTCAACATGGTCAGTCATTGCATTGATGTATAGAGGACCAGGGACCAGTACCAGTAACAAAATTCACAGATTATAAATTAAAATTACTTTTAATAGCAAAAAAAGCCATAGTAGGGCCAAATCCCTTCAAAATGCAGTTGCATCAAGGCCTGGATTGCAGTAAGGAATAGAAACATTCTGGGGGCAGTTCATGGTGGCAGCTAGCAGTGAAATGAAAACTGAACTTGCTCCCATATTGGAGTTGAAGGGCAGTGGACTACCAGATCACTCAGTCTGACCTCCTGTAAGGTGTAAACTTTCATGTCACACAGTGTTTCCTCCCAAGGCTTACAGCTTAAGATTGACTAAAGCACAACCTTCATTAGAATCATAGAATCACAAAATGGTTAGGGTTGGAGAGGACACGGTGCCATGGGCAGGGATGCCTCACACTTGACCATGTCAGCCAAGGCTCTGTCCAACCTGGCCTTGAACACTGCCAGGGATGGAGCATTTACCACTTCTTTGGGCAAACAGTTCCAGTTCATCACCACCCTCACAGTAAAGAACTTCTTCCTTATATCTAACCTGAACTTCTCCTGTTTAAGTTTTAACCTGTTACCCCTTGTCCTGTCGCTACAGTCCCTGACAAAGAGTCCATCCCCAGCATCCCTATAGGCCTCCTTCAGATACTGGAAGGCTGCTATGAGGTCTCCACGCAGCCTTCTCCAGGCTGAACAGCCCCAACTTTCTCAGCCTATCTTCATATGGGAGGTGCTCCAGTCCCCTGATCATCCTCGTGGCCTCCTCTGGACTTGTTCCAACAGTTCCATGTCCTTTCTATGTCTTCACAAAGCCTTGGTTTAACCGGATAGAGGAGACCCCACCACCGGTCCCTTTGTGCGAGGCAGGAGGCCAGGCTCAGGCCGCCGCGCTCGCCACCAGAGGAGGGGGAAGCCGCGCTCCGGGTACCAGCGCCTCTGCTGTGCTTGCCCAGGCAGCGGCAGGGGCGCTCCGTCAGCCGGGCGAGCGCACGGGGCTCGGGGGCCAGCGCAGCACTCACGGCTGCTCCGGGAGGGCACCGCTGCATCACAGCCTCGAGAGCAGCCACCCCGGGGGCCGTGATGGTCTGTGCGACGTGGCTGATGTCACACGGACGGGGGGGGGGGGGGCTTGAGGAACCCGCCTCCCTCTCCCCGCGGCTCAGCACCCCCTTGACAGCTCGGTTCCTCCCCCTTTGTTTCCCCCATCCCCAAATCGCTTCCTCTGCAAGCAGTGGTGGGGCCGTGCTCTGGAGATGACCCAGGTTTGTGCACGCAAGAATCCATCCAAACCCAAACCACAGCCTGGGGAGTTTTTTTAGCAGGGCTATTTTCAACCCCAACAGCACAACAGAAGGTGAAATGACACATTGTGGTGGAGCTGCTGTGACGTCCCTGTCACTATCTCAGCTCCTGGGAGAAGATTCTATTCCCTCTTTTGTGCTGGTTTTGGGGCTTGTGAGACCTGCTTCAGCTCATTAACCCTGCAAAAAATGAGCTGGTTTGACTTTCAGGTTATTTCTTTCATGCTGTGGACACAGGTTAAAGCACTCTTTGTAACATGCTAAAAAACCCCTCCAGTGATTTCAGGGGTTGGAGTCACAGCAGAGGCCACCCATGGCTGCCCTGTGCAATGGCGAGACAGCACACAGCAGTGGGGAGGCAGGATGGGAGCAGGGCTTGGGGTGAGGAGAACCCCTCAAACCAGCTCCATATCCAAAGGAAACACTGGCCAACTGCATTCTGGGTGCATCACCAGCTGTAACGACCCCAAACCAGCTTGTTTTCTGCAGGAAATAAGGTGTGTTTTGTTCTTAACATCAGAAGAAAACCAGCCAGACCTAGAAGAGCACAGACAATACAGCAAAGAGCCTGATTTCTAAAAAACTACTTAAATTACTGCCCAAATACCTGCATTTGGTTGCTGCATGTGGCTGCCCCAGGAATGGGGCAACCACAGCTTCTCTGGGCAACCTGTGCAAGCGCCTCAGAACACTCACAAGGAAGAATTGTTTCCTAATGTCTAATCTTAATCTATCCTATGTCAATTTAAAGCTATACTCGTCGGTTCCCAGTGCACCAGTGAAATACAGAGCTTTTCAGAAAGGTCAAGGATGAAGTTCATGACTGACAGTTAAATAAGTGACCAGGCATGGTGCTCTTCACAGCTTGCTCCAGTAGTGAAAGGGAGCGCTGGGATCTGTGCCCTGGCTGTTTTGCACAGGGGAAGCACCAGCTGCACTGATGTCCTCCCCACTGCAGCTCTGTTGCCCTCAGATACCCTGTGGCCTAGCTGGGCTGCCACAACAATTATGTCTCCCAGTTGTCTGAGCACCGTTCCAGGTTACTAGCAGGTTACTGGCTACTAGTGGGGTGGCCTGGGGTGCAACCACCCCGTGGGTACCATGCTGGGATGCTCACCCATGCACATTTAATCTGCTGTAGGCGCCTCCAGATGTTTGGGTTCTGAAAAAAAAACCCACCCCAAACTAAAATTAGGTGACCAGGCAAAAGCTCTATGTTGCTACAGATACTCACTTTGGCTTCTTTTGGGCTCCAGGAGTCCATTTGCCCTCCTCTCCCAAACACCATTATACAGTTGAAACCTCTGTGCAAAACCCTGGGTTTGGGTTGCTTTAGTTGCATCAATAATCATTTAATAATTAACTAAACCTGAAGAATGTTGAGTGCTTCGTTCTCTTTCCTCCTCCTCCCAGTGACACAACACATTGTTAAGATCATTAGTAATCATATAACATCTGATTTTCATGTTTGTTGTTGCTGTAATATTTGTGCCTTTACAAATTACAAAACCTGGCTTTTCAAGAGAGACTGGGGGTGTGTGGGAGAGAAGGTTGCAGCCTTGCCAGGGCCCCAAGGATGCGCTGTAGACCTGGACTGCTGAAAATCTCCCTCACCCTCAAGACTCCTGTTGCAGCTACCATCATTTCTGTTTTGTATAGGGTCTATTTGGTCATTAGTTATGACCTCCTTAGGCAAGAATGTCTAAGACAGTGGTACTGCTTGCTTTCTAATAATTCAAAGAGCTCTTTGATGATTGAGATGTATGTACCAAATTTCCCACATAACCCAGACCAGAAAATTTCACCAAGTGGTTAATAACAAAATAAGAAGAGAAGATAGAGAATGCAAATCGCTGTGACTTTGAGGAACTCCTGATTACTCTTTGTTCTGAACACTAGGAGACAGATATCCAAATGGCTGGACAATGCAGTGGCAGCACTCTTACCTTATTACTGGAGTGGTGCAGAGCATGATTTGCTGTTCTGGAGGTACCTTAATGCAAAACAAGAGTATGTTGAGCATCAGTATATTAATACCAGACACCAACAGCAAACACAACTGTCTATGCAGAACCCTGTTAGAATTCTGCACTGGGGTGCCTCCTTGTCAGTTGTTCTTCGATTATCTGATGACTCATTCTTCATACAATACCAATTGTCTTTAAGCTTTGCCCTAGTCTTTGGTGACCCCATCACTGCCCAGATGTCTTGAAGACAGACTGCATCACAGAAAAGCTGCATAAGCACCAAAAAGCCCCCTCAAACAATGATTGAAAGTCATCTAAAAGCCTGATAGAAACATAGAGCATTTCCAGGCAGGAGAGCAAGCCTTCTCTGGAGGATTACATTAAACCGCTTACTCAGCTATACCAGACTTTGTGGTACAGCACTGTGCTAATCCTCACCCAGCACCTCATGCTATGGGAAGTGATGTGAGTACTGAGGGTGTAATAAAACCTGCAGTCAAACAGTGCTGCCAATGCATTATGAAGTCCTATTATGGATCAGTCTTACGGCTGCCTTTAATAGAGCTGTTAACTAAGGTGTTTGTCTCGCCTTTGAACAAGCTGTGGTCAGATATCCACAGAAGACCAGCTCAGGAGCTCTTTCTGAAACAGGTCCTTCTCCATCTGGGCATGGCCAGCATTCACAGCAGAGCCCCTCTGCTGCTGTCGCTTCTTGGCATGTGACAGTCCAGTTATGATGTCCCAAGCAGGGCTTCCCAGGTGACGTGGAGATCCAGTCCCTTTCATCACAGTGGGAATGAGTCATTGTGCTCCCCCACCTGAGCTTGAAAAACCTCACCCTTCATTTCATTATTCAAAACATTTGCAGTTCTGCAGAGGAGGGTTTGCTGATATTTCAGAAATGAGGAGACAACTGCTTCACGATCTTGTAACTAGGGAGCAAACGAGAGCTCCTTAGAAAATGGGAAAGGATTGTGGGGGAGTTGCACATTTCCCACCCAACTCCTGTGCTTTTTGCATTACAATTCAGTAGCTTAACCAAGGCTTCTACCACAGCTCTTGTGATATAAGGTGTTTTCCGGGAAACACATCTTGGGAGTCAGAGCAATCTCTACGACATTTAGGAGTTAATACCAACAGTAAAAGCACAGGTTTATCATTCACAGGACTGAAAAACGTGGGCACAGGAAGCTTTGAAATTCAGAACCAAGCCACCAGTGAAGAACAACCCACCTGAAATCTCTGCTTTTTGCTGTTGTTTTTGGAGGGTTTAGCTATCAGCATTTACTGCTTGTGCTTTAACCCCCAAGCAGAGTGAATGGTGTTGCAGTGAGTACTGATCAACTTCCCTGCATGCTGCTTTGGGAAAGAAAAAGAGAAACGATTGTCCCATATGGGACAAATTAGCACGTACCTCTAAACATATTGCGTCCTGGTCTGTATACTGTAAGGCCAGGCACAACCACAAAACTCATGTAGCCATTCTGGCCAAGCTGTGGTTGAGGTATGCTGGAGATAGCAGACCAAAGAGCATGTCCCCTTCTAACAACAATGCTTTGCCTGAGCAGGAGTCACAGGGGTTTTTCTCAGGCAGTAGCATCTCCTCCGAGGAAATCCCCACCCCAGCTCTGTTTGTATCCTGTTCCTTGCAGCATGCTGGGCTTTGCTTTGCAGTCCCTCCATCAGTTGAAGGGTCGGTTGGACCCAGCTGGTCTCTTTCAGCTGGGCATAAGGCAGAGGAACAAACAAATAAAGACGCAGCTGATGTTTTGTGGTAGAGTTCACAGTCTCCTCAGTCTCCTTTCCTCCCCCTGCTCTCAGCATTTTCTATGAACAAAAAGCTGTCAGAAATAGGTACTGGAATCTGGTCACTCCATCCATCATGGATGGCTCTGTTCTGTTTTTATAATGCTGCATTTCACCCACTCAGGGGCTTTCGTAGAACAGGACACCTAAAATACTTACACCTTGAGCAACAAAACAAAACCCCCAGCTGCAGACAGTTCTCTATCATGTTCACTGTCACTGTCGGGTGTGCTTTTTGCTAGGGAGCTAGTTTTCTCTTAAGGGAAATAGAAGCAGCACAAGGCCTGTTAAGTAAATCTTTTCTATCCAACTGTTAAATTGTCTGTGATTTGTCATTGTGACAAAGCCACACTGGACTGGTTACAAACTCCATTATAAGGAGACAATTGTCAAGAGTCACCTTGAAAGCAATTAATCTTACCTAAGTCTTTAGTTGTAAATGCATGAAATGATAATATGCTGAGCTTAGGGGTGCTTCATTTGCTGCTGAATACTGGTAATAGGATAGGACTTGTGTCACCTTATTGATCTGTGTTTACACAACACCATTGAGCAGACAAGCTTAAGGAAAGGACCACATTTCCTTTGATAAGAGGTATGCCAACGACTTCCCAATGGCCTGACAAAAGAGAGGAAGGGAATGAACATGGTCCCTTTGATTCAGAGATGTGGGCTGTGCACAGGTCTCCTTTTCATTTAAGTCAGAAGATTTGCAGGCAGTATCCTCCTCTTTGATATACTGCCTCAGGAATACCTGGAGGGAGAGAGCCCACCCAAGCAGAAAGGACTAGGGTGCCATCTTCTCCTTAACCCTGGCCATAACTAGCCATGTTCCTCCAGAAGGCAAGTGTATAGGGAATTAAGTACTTTTTTCCTCATAACTGATTTGCTTTCCAATGCTAGTGCTGGCTTGAAGGAGGGAGTAAGACCACAGCAGCCCTGGCTTACATTTGCATGAAGATGCTGTGATGTTGCATGTCCCATTGCTGTGTCTGTTAAGGCTATGCCAGCTTCAGGTGCCCAGATGACCCAGGACAGAGACAAAGAGCTCTTCAGGAGGAAGGATTGCACTGCCTTGCATGCATGGGTGAGCCAAACACTGTGAGCAGCCTGGAAATACAAATCAGAAAGCCATCAGGGCTCTGGCTAACGAATCTGGAGAGAGCCAGTCATTCACTTCTAGCTGAACAGTGGGGGGGAACCAGCAGGGTAAGTCTCCATTCATCCACAAACATCCTCTTTCTCCCCTCCTTCTCCCAAGAAAGTAAATGCCACATCTTTTGTACTTCTTAAAATATCCCTTGTTAACATAATGAGGCCATTGACAGTAACCTCATCTCAGCATCCTACCACGATTCTGACAATTCAGCAGCATCCTCACTGCTCCAAGGAATTGGAAAACACAAGCAGTGCGGAAAACACAAACATCAATGTGCAAAACAAACACATCTAATGTATCAGAGCAGCAACAAAGAGCCTCCAGAGACTGCAGGGAAAGCACCTATTTGTTGTGGAGAGCAAACCCAAGGGGCATAATGAGCTGGTGAGGCACAGTTCAGCTTCTGGGGATTCAGAAGGTAATTAGGGAAGGCAGAAGTCAGCAGAACAGCACATTACACTATGACTTTGTTAAAGGCGTCAGCACTCACCCCCTACTGAGAAGTGCTCTCTTTCCCTCCACCCCCGGCACATTTTATTACCAAAACCCAGGGTCATCTCACACGAATGCAGAAGTTAATTTTAAAACCTCAAAATGCAGCTTGGAATCTTCGACTTTCTGTGCGGGAAACGTGTAGAGGAAACAAGAGAAAATCAAGTAAGAAGGAGGTTGGTCACACCGTGACATGAAATGAAACTACAGCTGCAAAACTACATGGGTTTTTATGGCTGGGGGAGCCCACAGCAACATTTTGGTCTCCTGCCAACACAGGCAGCAGCACGAAACCCACCACCATATGGGTAGATCAGTACATATCTGCCACAGGTTCTACTGAAACCAGGCCTGATACCTGGCGCCAATACAGCTCTGACCTCAGTGCAAAACAAGTGTTTGTTTTAAACATGAATCAAAGAAAAGCCTGTCTATAGTTGGTTGCCTCAATATACTGATTGGAATGGGATATATCTTACACTGAAGAGCATGCAAAGCTAAGGTGTCATTTTCAGGCTAGTATGATTGCACAGTTCCACGTTTTAAGTCCTTGGAGTTTTGGTAGGAGACCTTGTTCTTGCTCATTTGCTTTTCTGCTTTCAGTTACAGCTAAACACCCTGTGTGTGGCTGAAACTGGACAAAAAACAACATTGTTATGAGAAGGAGTGATCTCATGGCATTTCCGAGCAGGCAGGGTACCAGGCACTGCAGCAGCGTGTTGCCATTACTGCAGCAACCGGAATATTAGGAGAGTTTTCCAGAATGACACAATATGGAGAACAGCAGGCTTGCCTATGCTGCTTTGCAAGGCCGGCACCACATGGCCCAATACATCATCCCAGATGAGACCAGACCCTCTTTGCAAGCTTACTTTTCCAGAAAAGAGGAAAAGATCAAAGCTGTGGGAGTACTTTTAAATACAGAGAGAACTGCCTTGCTCTGTTCTGCTGCATGAGAGGGACTTTGTTGGAGAATTAATGGCTTTTAGGTCAAGAGAGTAACCTTGTAGTGCCTCCACCCCATTCCCAGCCATGCTGACCTTCATTACACCTTGACTCTTTCAGCCCATCTGCCTATAAATTAGGACAGACGGGTTACGCCCTTTCCTTCTCCTGTAATGCACATGAACATCTCCGCAGTGCCGTTGGCACATAAAAGCTTTTGCCCTTTCTGTTTCCCTCCCTAGATAATGAGCCATCTATTAAGGAGGCAGATGCAGTTTTAGCTGGGGATATCTTATGTAATTATGTGGGTGAACAACAGAGACGGAGAGAACAGAACATGGTGAAAACCAAGAAAAGCCAAACAGGCGGAATTGCCAGAGCCCCACAAGCTGTAATGTCACCAGTGCTCTTCCCCTTTGTTATGCCCCTACCACTGGAGCCTGCAACACAAGGTTTGTTCCCCACACTCCCAGTCAGCCCTTTTTCCACACCTGTAATCTATCAATAAGCCTCAAAGTCCAGCTTTTCCCATCAGTGTCAACTCTTTACATCAACCAGCTCAGGACAGCTGGATATCAAGCAGTCAAGCCTTAGCCCTAGGTTCCCAGAGGAGCAGGGTTTTGTCTGAGATTTGTGTGTCTCATCAATCCCCCACTCTTAACTGTCAGCCAAATAACATCTTTCCACTCACTTGATTTCTTTGGCATAATGTCCACCATGTGTTTGTGTGCTGTTCCTTTGCCTGTGCCTGTATTCACCTGGACTTCCAGATGTTCTCCGGTCAAAACTGGTGCAGCAAGGCTGCCACCCTTACTCAGCCAGGGAATATTGCAGAGGCACTCTTTGAGCAGAAAAACAGCAATACTGGTACCAAACGGGGAATAAGTGTGGAAGAAACACAAGAAGCTAAAAACATTCTTCAGACTTTGGCAATGTATGGATAGAACAGTCACAGGGGGATTTGGGTCCCAAACATTGCTTTGCTTCAGTGCCGATCTGTGATTTGTTTTAGATGTGGGTGCAAATCCACCCCAACTCTCACAGCCTCCTGATCTGAATGGTAAGCTCGGCCTTGGGGTGAAAAGAAAGGGTTTTGGGTTAAGTTTCTGGCAAATTGCTACTGACCTTATAGTTTTGTTATTTTTACTCCAGTTACTCACCCATCCCTACCCTAAAGCTGACATAAGCTTGGCACACAGACCTCTCCTGTGGGATCCACTTGTAGCTGCCAGTCCTGCACGCACACACACACATTAAATCTTACCTAATGAATAATTACCAGGGGACTGGGACATTTCATTCGCCTGATAACAGCACACACCTCAGGGGATGAAATAACGTTTCGAGGCTGGACACAAATGGATGTCATGGTTTACATTACGTGATGGTCATTGCAAAGCCCAGGCAGAACATGAGGAAAAAGGTAGGAAAAAAGTCTCCTATGGGATAGAGCCTGTATATTAACCTGGGAACAGGCAGGTTTTTCTTGGAAGATTTTACAGTTCAGGAGAGCAGTGCATGGGTGAGATGAAGTACTGATGCTTTCACATCACAGATTGGAAATGCATGCATAGATGTGAGAAATGACCTGCACAAGATTGCAGAGGAACTCGGTGGCAGAGCCACAGACTCTCCGTTGAACCTATTTCTCGATGCTTTACGTACAGCAAAGTGATATGTGAACCAAAGAAAGGTCAGTGAGGAGCTTTGCTTGCACAGGCATAGCAGGAGCACTAAAGGTCACCGAGGCTTTCAAACAGAAGCTGGAAATCCACATGGGATGTGCCATCCCTGGTCTTGGGGTTACCTCTGAGCCTCCTGCCCAAGGAAATAGGTGCTCTCTTGGGATACTCACTCCAGGGAGCTGTTACACTGCCTCCTCTTCTGCAGCAAAAGCAGATACAATCTGACCTGCCCATTACATAGCCACAGACAGCCCTCACATCAAATGTGGCCGTGTCTCCCTGTTCTCCTCCTTTTCATTTCATGCTGGTGAAAAACACTCTGCTGATTACACTGGAGTCTACTGACTCACAGGCTGGAGTGATGAAACCTCTCCTTCACCTCACCCAGCCAATGCACGTGCAACAGGATGTCCTGGGACCAGCTTGAGGGCTGGAGGAGCAGTTTGGTTTCCATTGTCCACTCCCACATCAGCCTCTCAGACAAAGATGCAAAGAAAAGGGTGCTGAGTGGAAGAGGTCAGAGATGCCGGTGCACGCTTGTCTGACTGGATTTGCAGTGACACTGGGTTTCTAACCCACAGACCAGCAAGCACTCTGCTGCTGCTTCAGGGTTGTGTTTCCTCCTGTCAAACGGACCTAGATCTGTGCTAGATTTGCATTCAGTAACACTCAGTAGTCTTTGCTTCTAATGTCTTGCATGGCTGCCTCCTTTGCCCACCACGTTAGAAGGGGATTTGAGCCCAAAATGTGAGAGCATCATGCAGGAAGCAGAATGATTCTGGGGAAAATAGCACATGATGCTGTAAATAGAGACTACATGGGAAGGAGTGTTCAGAAAAGGCACTGAGTTAATATGTTATGGACAACTTTACATTGGAATACAAGTTAAATAGGTTCACAGAACACAAAAGTGAATATGTTTTCCGATCTCTAAAACGGATAGTGTATAAATAGACATCTAAGGCTATTAAAAGATATTTTAAAAACCCATGAAAGCATTCAAAAGACATAAAATTATATTTATTCCTCAAACTCTCCACAAAATCACTACAGCCATTTTTTCCCCCCTTTGAAAAACAATAGGAAACAAACTGTTTTTATCTTACTGTACCTGCTGTTAATGCCTTTATGGGGCAAGGTAATTGCTAAGCACATCGTGTTGAACAATTTGTTACTTCATTAGAGGAACATTTGTCATGCCTTTGGAGATGGCAGAAGAGAATTCCCCTGTGTGACCTTTGGAAAGTGGAATCAGTGACATTACTGAGAAACCAAGGTTGAGAAGCTTAAAAACAGACTTAAGAAGGGTTTCCCATGCCTCCTAAAAAAGACACAACCCGCACTTCCACCAGAGCCGAGCTAGCTTATTCCAGCCCTTTTTAGACCATTAATGATTTGTGCCTAACTAGCACAGCATTCACTGATGAAAGCACTGCAGGGCTCCTGTGCATAGCCCTGCTCTCGTCATCACAGCAGTACAGGACATAACACCGTGGGCTGCCTGTACTTGGAGAGATGATCATGAGCTCGATTGTGTGCTACAAACAAAGGGAGAGCCATTATCAGACCCTGCCTTGCCAGGCTGCGTGAAAAACCGCCTCTGCAAATTGCATAATGCCCCTGGATGCTCCCAGCAGTGCCATGGCAGGCCCACGGGGCTGGCGCTCGGACAGGGAGGAAGCTGGATCTCCTCCCTCCCACCATCCCAGCATGGGAAAGCTCAGGAGAGCTGTTGTGTAGGCAAAAAAACCCCTCACTTATCTCCTGGGAAAGAGCTGTGCTGCTCTGGAATGACGTCTGATGCACAGAGCTGTGGTCATGGATCACAGGAAGCCTGGCATGGTGGCAAGATGCAGTGCAGAACTTCAGAAAGCATCCAGAAAGGGAAACAGAAGAGATGTCACACTTGTTCTTGTGTGTCTATCACATCCATGTCCCTCAGCCCATGCTCATCGTGTTCACTGAGACAGTGAACCCCAGTTTTGATCAGTCCCTGTGCATTTCGATAAGAAACTATTTAAAAAACAGGTAAACAGTGCAAATACAAAGCCAATGTATAAAGAAGACCCCATCTCATAAAGCACGGAAGAGGTGTAGTTTAACAACACAGCAAGGCTGATGTGGTACCTTGTTCCCTGCTGTTTGTGGGTTGGATGAATATCTGTGCTTGCACCAAGGAGGGATGTGAAGCAAAGCGCAGCTGGTATAGAGAGAGAGGGCTGCCTGATTGCCTCAGAGGTATTGTCAAAATGCAGTGTGAGGATGAAGACTCCAAGGAGCAAAAAATTCCCACCGGAACAGCAAGTGTTGACATTCCCAGGCGATGCTGAGTGGGCAAGATTTCACCATGAGCGAATGTGACCGTGATATGCAGTGTGTGTGACCTATGAAGCTTCATTTCACTTGCCTGAGAGTCCATATGCTTGGAATGCCTCCTCCTCCACCTCCTCCTCCTCCTCTGCTGTTATTGGTGGCACCAGGGATTTATGAGGCAGCAGGGAGCATTTCCTAATATCGGTTGGGTGTAACTTTCCAGTATGACTGATGGTGCTATCAACTGTGGCAAAGGGAAGAGCACAAGTGGGCAGGCAAGGAAGAGCACTTCAAACCCTGGAGATGAATGATAACTGATATTAAATAGTTCTATGTATGCAAAACAAATGTTTGAAGCTGGCAAGGCAAGGGGTACAGACGTTGCTGGGTTTATTAAAGAAGGGGAAAGCTATTTAGACAAGTGGAGCCTATGTAGTAAAAAAGAAGATCTATGTAAACAAGACAGAAAGGAGGAGGGACACAATGGAGATAGCGTTGCAGGAGAGTTTTAAACTAAAAACTGGGATTAAGAGAGGTGTGGAAGAACACAGTTTGGCTGAAGCTCTCAAATCACTGTGATAATAAAAAAGATAGGACAGAAGGCGATGGAGGTAAGTGGAAAACAGAGACCAAACTTGATCAGTGAAGCCCAAGTTAATTAAGGTGTGCACATACACACACACACACAAAACACACAAAAATAGGTAGTCAGCCCATGACCACCTTTAAAACCATTTCTGAACAAATGGCAGTGATCTGAAAGTAAAGGAAGATGAATTAGAATGCCTGGCTTTAAATAGGGATATTGGCAACACAAGTATCTGGTAGACTTTCTAGATAGAACTAATGAGTAAATACTGTTATACCAGGTTTAAACAGTATAAATGTCAGAACAGTTGATGCGAAATAGGGGAAGATAAGTGACTCAAGTTCTCAGAAGATCTACACAGATTAAATGTACCAAATCACCTTTAAAAAGGGGAAACAACGTAAAAGTGAGGAAATTCATTGAAATCAGTGACTAAAAATAGTAAAGCACTTCTAGGTGACATAAGATTGTTTAAAGACACCCTGCAACAGGCTCAGCATCAAATAGAAACCATTCAAAGGGAAAGAAAAAGCAAGTCAATGTGATTAAGCCATGTAACACTTCTGAGATGTACAACTACATTCTGCAAAGAACAGGGAGTGAGGGAGATGGCAGGGAACAGGAAGTCTGACAAAGTGAATGTGAAACTACAATAAAGTACAATAAAATTAAAAGCAACTTGCTGAAGGCATACATTTAAGTGATAAGACTTTTTCAAGCACAGCAAGAGCAGGAGGCTGCCAGGGAGGTTGTGGGGTCCATGGATGATCCCTATGTAAGAAAAGTACTTGAGAGGGACAGGTCAAGTAGAAAATCAGAACAAATGTGTTGTGTTGGTATTTCTGGTGGCACTCTCATGCTGCATTACTCATTAAAGAGGACCAGTCTTATGGGGCAATTTCATGATACCTTCAGCAGGACCAGGCTGAGGCCACTGTGACTTTCTCCCTTCTCCTTGGTCAGGATTTCCTGCCCTATTCCTTGCATCAGTGCTGGTCACTGCCTGATCCCATGGCGAGTCAGCTCAGGCGGTGAAGTCAAACCCAAGCAAGTCACCAAGGGTATGGGCAATACTGCACACTGCCTGGGATGCAGAGGCAGTTTCCAGAGCCAGGGACCCCCTGTGCTGGTGTTGTGAACCACCAGCTTTCCCAGGGAGAAGTTTGATAAGGGACTTCCAAGACTGGGCATGCAGAGGGAAAAGTCACCAGCTGGAAGCTCAGCCCAGCACACAACAACAGACATGATGAAGGAGCTGCAAGGGGGGCTGAGACCTAGGACATTAATGTAAGTATGTTCCTGGGTCCCCTCCTTGCCAGGAAATGGGCAGGTGTTGGAGGAACCCCAGAACTATGCCATAAATGTATCTGGGTTCACTGCTGCACGCAGGAGCCAACAGATCTCACCCACTGAGCAGAGCCAGCACAGCCCATCAGGCTTCCTCATCACACTGTGCATGGGTACCACTCAGCAGGCAAGGAAGGGGAATGTGCTGAGGATGTGAATATGACATTTTTGAGCTGTATGGTTCACAGACAGAGCAGGTGGAGGTTAGTCAGCCCACTGAGGTGATTCATGGAGGCTGGTAAGGGCCGATATCCTTTACCTGATGCAGAGTTGACACAAAGCAAAGCATTCACCCTCCATTGAACTCCTATATAAATTAGGATTACACCCACCTCATGAGGTTGCTTCGATTGATATGGTCAAAGCTCAGAGATTCTTAGGTACACACACAAATTGTTTAAGCAGCTTTTAAGCAGTTCTCTTTTAAATGTGAAACAGACACAGTTACATCAAGGTCCTTTCAGCTGGATATGTGACCAAGATGAAAGTGAGGGTCTGGAGCTGATCATCTTCAAAGTGGGAGCACCTGGGGGGGCTGTTCTGTGTGGATGCCAAGCACCACACAGGCACTGGAAATTCAAACCATTCCAGCTCGTGATTTGTTACAACCAGCCTTTTCCATCTGAGCTAGATCAGGCTGTGAATCAACACGGCACAGACTTCCTGCAATGGACAGAACCAGGCTGCAGTCATTTAAAGTAGTGGTGTAGTGAAGTTGTATCCTTTTCATTTCTGAGCACTTCTGCTTATCCAATAATTAAGCCATTTAAAACCTTTCAGTTTTCCCATAAACATCTGCCACAAGCAGTTACATTTAGCCATGTCTTGGCAGGTCTTAGTTCCATGAGTAGCTTTTTCACCATCGTTTCTAGATTTTTAATGGTAGCTCTCCAAGACTTCATTTGGAACCACATTGTGCTGTCTGAAGGAGAAAGAGAGACACTGTACTTCATCCAGAAAACAAATAGGATTCTCTGAAGACAAGCGCAGCCAGAAATACAAATAGATGACTGTCACAGTATCTGACACGCTAATGCTAATTAAAACAAAATTAAGTGAACATAATGAGCCTTTGACGATTGCCTCTTTTCCTTAAATTTGGTTATTTGGCAATTCCTACTCACACGGATCGTCTAAAGCTAAAATTCAAGTGGTCCTTTTCTTCTCCAAGTGTCCACAAGTTCTGTCTGAGGGCACTAGAGTCTTTTCGGGGAGCTGTGGTTGGGAACACTGTCTCCTATCTGTCTCAGCCAAGCTCCTGAGCCATGCTGGTACAGAGGGCAGGCAAGGTCGGTGTTCAGATTCCTCTGAGTGAAGCTGGAAATCTTGGCAAATGCTTTTAATGTGCTGGGTATTTTATTCCTAACATCCTTCCCTGGAACATCACATGGTCCAGTCATGCCATATGGTCTAACAAGCAAGCTTAAGGTTAGGTTGTTGTTGTTTTTCCTATCAGACCTTAGGTCACCATCCATTAGGCCTTAGGCACTTTGAAGCTCATGAATGTAATTAAATCCAGTTAAATGAAGGCTAAAATCCATCTTGTCTTTATACCATCTTGAGTGCTGACCTGAAATAAGCTGATGATGTGTTTGCACCTTTCAGCACTCTGCAGTGGAGATCAAACACATCCCATTTCTCATGCTGGGATTAATAATGACTACTGGCTAATTGAACCTCTCAGCTTCCATGATACCAATACATCCAACATGCATTTCCAAATATTTTAGCCCTTTTCATGGCTGCCATTACCATGGTCTCTGATCAATCTCATAGTCTTGAATGCATATACACCTATAGCATCTCTGTGACTGATGGGTGCTTCTTTCCCAAGAGTAGAAATGGACATCTCCAAAGGAATACATGTCACAAACCATGACAGACACCTTCCAGCTCCTTGGAGTCCTTGCAACCAGCACAATCACTGCTCTTTCTCATTTTCCCTCTAACAAAGACGTGGGGCAAATCCCACTGGCATCTATGAGCATCTTACCATGGGCTTCACAGACCTTCAGCAAACTTGACTCAAACCTGATTGCTCCTGCCAGCCTTCCTGTGTTCCTGGACATTGCAGGGTAACTGCTAAGGACAGAAATAAATCCTTTGTTTACTCTGGTAACTGGAGAGCTGCTTTAACCTCTGGCTAAAAACAGGTGCATTTTCCTATCAGGGTCATGAGTCACTCATCCCAGGAAAAACGGGTGAACTTGGAAAGCGCTTACTCAGCCCCAGGAAAGGATGAGTTTTTAATTGAACGGTGGCAAATTTCATCATCTGGTTTTCCTGGGTGGCTTTTTCATTTTAAAAATCATGTTAAGTCATTGGCTTAACACAGCTCAGGCCTGTTCCTCGTGAATTCCTTTTCTGTGTGGTACTTCAGCATCATACCCGCTTTGGGATGGAAAACTCTACTGGTGTTAGACTCCTACAGGAAATAGCAGGTGTAATGTGTGACTACGTAAACAGTGCAGGCAATTAGTACCTCTGTAATAGATTTTGTGCTTGCTCCAGCATAATCAGACCTTTCAGCACAGGGGCTTGTATTTATTTTTTCCTTTTCTGATGTGAAAACAAAGTGCTCCCTTTCTACAGAGCTGTTTTCAGAGAAAACAGAATTGCCTCTCACAAACCATCTGGCCAGGAACAGCCAAGGAATTCTTAAGAGGTGACCTTCAAAGGCGACTTCTTTTTGATGGATTAAAAAACCCCAACCTGCAATATCTTTCCTCTCCAATTTTAACACCAGAAATTCAGGTCTCATCACCCTGTTTTTCCACAGCTGAAGACCTATGACGACATCCTGAGAAGCTTCTCTGTTCTCCACTGCACAATTAACTCATGCTCCCACTCAATTAAAATCAGCGGCTCTTGTTGTACACAGAGGAAAAGCCTCTGACCAGTGCTCCCAGTCCAGACCAATTTACATGGGTGGCTGCAGAGAGCAGAACCTGGGACTGGACCTTCCCTGGTTTGTGCTGTGACTGCAGACAGGAAAACCACATAAAACCCACCTGAACTGTGGTGGTTCTCCAATGCACATCCCCTAGCTCCCTGTAGCAGCCAAGTGGCCATGAAAGAATCCTATAGCCTCCGAGCACCAGAAAAGTCTGTCTCAGTGGTCACGTACACACAGATTATTAGCACAGAATCAGCAAGGTCATGGAAACATGGGCAGGTCTCTGCGTGAGATGGGGCCAGGTTAACTGTGCAGTGAAACAAAGCTGGTCGTTGTGTTAAATCTCTGATGGTTTTGCTAATGCCTCACTAAGTGAAATGACCAAAATAAAGAGAAGCCACCTGGTCCTGCATGGCAGGGATGTTCAGGAGTCTTCTCGTTATGTCTATGTCCTTCGAGGAAGATCAGTGCATGAACTGCAAAGAGAAGGCTGGACATTCTTGGCACTGAAAATGAAGCAGAACATCTTTGGTGTAATGGAGGAAAACATATATAAATCCCTCTTAACAGAGCTTTACAGAGGAACATGAGCAAAGCATCTTCCCCTTTACAAAAATCTTTGGTTTATATCATAAACCACAAATATTTCCAGTTCTTGCACATTCCTCCCTCTCCCCCTGCCCTGCCTCACTTCAGGTCACTTGGATTGATACCAGCACTACTCAAAACCAACAGAAAGTCAATTACCCACTATACTGTTGCAGGGTTAATTTTTAACCTCTTCCAGCTGCAGTCAGCTGGCTTGATAATGTGTTCCTCCAGCCAGCAATGAAGGGACCGCTTTCCATTCATGCCACACATGATTTGGTGGATACCACATGAAGGAAAAGTCACGCAGAGCCACAGCGGATGCTCGCTGCCCCATCCTGGACCCACACCAGGACAAGAGGACTGCAGCAGTCACATGTGCCTGGAGGGCCGTGGGGATGGACATAAGAGGGAAGATGAGATGAGTGTGACACGTGTCTGAGAAAAGTGATGTTGCTTTGGGTCACTGTGAGTCTTGGAGGTCTACGGGAAGGGTTTTAGTGTCCCAGGCAGTGCTTGTTCACCATGACCAAAGGCAGTGTCAACAGGCTTATGGGGAACAGAGAACTGGCCAACATCAGTCATTGAGCTCTTAGGGGGCCACAGACCTCGGACTTGGTAGAGAAGATGCCAGCACACACTATACTGTCACTCTTTGCTGTCAGAGACAGGATCTGCAAAGCATAACGAAACCCTGGTAGGCCACCTACCCAAATCAGTTGTCACTTGGCTCACACAGGGACCCCCAGCCTCACAGCTGCAGCAGCACAGAGCTGGTCACCCACCCAGCTGGGGAGAGGCATGGGCATGAACATCATGTGGGGCTCTACAATGTGGGGTGAGCCCAAACAGAAAGGATCCTGCTCCTCTGTGCCACCTCCTGCAGCCTCAGTGCCCAGCCATATGTTCCAGCTGAACCAGCTTGCTAGCCTTGTAAAACACAGAGATCAGACAAATGTGAAATAAAAACCACCAAAAATATAAAATAAAAGGGATGAGCAGATATTTTCTAGAATAACAAATTTAAGCAGCTCATCCAAAGCACACTCAAAGAGCACCAGTGCTGTTGTAAATGGTTGGAGAAGCTGACAAGGATCAGGATTGTGGGGGGAGAAAGGATTTTCTCTCAGGGGATGAGTAGCTGCTACAATGCCTTGCACCATGGCACTGGAATGGGTTGCTCAAGTAAGTTGTGAATGCTCCATCACTGTCCATGTTCAAGGCCAGGCTGGACAGAGACTTGGGTGATATGGTTTAGCGTGAGGTGTCCCTGCCCATGGCAGGGGGGTTGGAACTTGATGATCTTAAGGTCCTTTCAACCCAAACTACACTATGATTCTGTTCTATGATTCTATGGCAAGAGCAAGACCTTTAGGCTCTGTTGAGGAAACAACCACTTGAAGCTGCAGATATCCAAGCTGAAGCAAGACTGGCAGTGCTTGCTATTTCCCTGGCTCTTTCAGCCTTCCCATGTCCATAGCCATGAGGCTGCACCAGAACTAGTGCTGGCATGGAGAGAACAGTTTTACACTGGATCCAAGTGCCTGAGTGCCCATGTGGTTTTGGCAGGGCTTTAACAATGACAAGGAAGAAAGATTTACATCTTGCTGTGAAAGGTCTTATGAAGTGTGATGTTTTGTCAAGCCTCTTTCTGGAGCTACATCCCTGGACTTCTCAATTGAGAAACAATCATCACAATCATCTTCCGCTTTTCAATTGAAGAAGTATGACCTGCTCTGTGAAACACCCCTAACTGAGGAAAGCCCCAACTGCAAATACTTTCCCATAGGTGTAGTTTGGAACAGAACTGGATCAGAAAAGCCTATGCAAAACAATAACTCAAAACAACCGGGCTGGTGATGCCTGCATAGGCAGCAGCCCAGCTTCAATAGCGTAGTTCAGGCATGACAGCAGCCTCCCAGCTAGATAAGGCTGGAAGGGGAGATTTTAACGACCTGCCTAAAGATCAGCCCAGCACGGCCAGCCCAAACTGGGTGAGAAGAGCAACATTCAGCAGAGTGGGTGAAACAGAAGGGCAACAGGACCATGCTCCACCATAAAAGTGGCCATATGTTCTATTTAAACATAGCTATCTGATCTCAGCTATCCTTACTACCACTAGCAAGGAAGCCAGTTACATTATTATGTGTGTCTTGTATAAAAAAAGAACTACTACTACTGCTGCTGAAAATACCTCTACCTCTGTGACAATTTAATCAAGGCTTCTCAGTTCTCCTCCACACTCCTGAGCCCTATGGGATCAGACCACCTTTAGGGCAGCCTGTGTAACATGCCGATCACAATCATTTCTAGTTGCCTGCTTTGGAGCCAGTGTACTCAAAAGCCAGCTCAGCCTACTCTGAGTCCATCCACCAGCTGTGAGAATCCATTTCTGCTTCCAACAGCCTCCCTGCTGAGCCAACACCATCTCCCCTAATGGCAGAGAAAAGGGACTGGTCAAAAGCATGGTGAAAGAGGATCTTTCTGCCCTCCCAACAGTAGAGATTGAAAGCACCAGCGAAAGGGAAGGTTGATGGCTTGGTATGTTTTCACAGCAGAGAGGGGAAGGATGTCAATACAGAAACGTGTGCCCTGCAGCTCTCATGGCACCAGTGCTGAAACATGCATGCGTTTCTGGGCCACCTAATAATAGTAGAATATTGATAAACAAAAGGCTGGAACTAGGCTGGACAGTGAGAGGGGACAGTGATGACCACAGAGGAAAAGCTGATGGGGGAGGAAGCAGGAACTGATTAATAGGAGAAAATTAGAAGCATGTTGTTAGCTCCACTATCAGTTAGCTCCACGTGCAAATGAAGAACATAAGTGGGCAGCCTTGTGGCAAGGAGGTATGGGGTGTTCATCACCCTGGAGGTGATAAGGTGATGTCTCAGGGGAGAGACTGCAATTTGACGGGAAGCAATGGCTTTTGGTTTTGCATTTCTCAGTTTAAACCAAACCAGCCCCATGCACCCATCAAGCTGCTGGGCTGCAATGCGGACCAACCTGGCACTCTGTGGTCCAGCCCCCAGCAGAAAGACAGAAAACAGCTTTGTCACTGCCACATGCCACCCTCTGCTCCCCATCCTACACCATGGCCACAGCCAGGCTTTTATTCAAGTGCTAATGTAACAGGATGCTTCAACTTTGGCAGGATCTGGTCCTTCAGAGGTCCATAGGGTAAGACCATGACAAAATGCAGCACATTGCAGTGAAAGAGAAAATCCAGTGCTGGGGAATCCTTCCTCCCCTCCCTGGCCCCAACCAGGAGAAGCAGCATGACCTCTGCATGCTCATAGAGCTTCTTCTCAGTAAGTAAATTGCTAGTAAATAAACCAACACTCATGTCAATGCTTGGTTTGTTTTTTCCAGCCTTTTCAAGGACTTGGCAGCCATGAAGATGGATGGGAGGGTCTAGTTTTGGTAAGGAATTAGTGACATAGAATCACAGAATGGTTTGGATTGGAAAGGACCTTAAAATCATCCAGTTCCAACCCCACTGCCAACTCCTCACACTAAACCATGTCACCCAAGGCTCTGTCCAACCTGACCTTGAACACCACCTAGGATGGAGCATTCACAGCTTCCTTGGGCAATCCATTCCAGTGCCTCACCACCCTTACAGTAAAGAACTTCCTCCTTATATCCAATCTAAACTTCCCCTCTTTAAGTTTTAACCCACTACCCCTCATCCTATCACTGCAGTTCCTAATGAAGAGTTCCTCCCCAGCACCCTTATGGGCCCCCTTCAGATACTGGAAGGCTGCTCTGAGGTGGTGACATCTCACAGTTCTTGTTTATGTGTCAGGCTTTGAGGAGCGTGTGCTCCATTGGCAGGACATGAGCAAGGCAGGACTTAACCACTGCAGGGGAGAGCGGGTGGGAAGAAAATCCCTCGTGGATTCCCAAAAGAGCTACGTGCTGATCTGGTCCCGAGGTGACTAATAACACTCTGGGTTGATCTGACACTGTGGCTTTACAGGGAAGTTCAATACTTCTTATAATCCTTTTCCATTCCCCGGCACACACAGGCTCCCTCCCTTTGCGGGGTTCCAGGGAAGTACAGAGGAAGCTCAACCAAAATAACAATTTACTTTAGTGCTGTAAATGTCACAGCGATGCTCAGGGGAGGGAAGTGGGGAATTTCATTTGCTGTGTGCTAAAGTGTCCTAACTGGACTGTGCTCAGATCTGGCATCGCAAGCCCAACAAAAGAGGGCCAAGCACAAAGAACAAAAACACACATTGAAGCCAGTCTCTGTTAAAACACAGTGTGAGTGGGGCCACAGTGCACCTCACTCCTGTTCAGCTTTGCTAACTATCCTTCCTTGGTCAGCTGGTTACTTGGTTGTAAAACACTATTTCCCTGGTCTTGGGTTGAAACCCACTTTGCCTGCTCTCCAGGCTTCATGGAAGCATTATCAGCCTTCAAAACCTCCTGCATTCCTCTTTCATGCTCCTATTCCTGCATCACATCATCCTCCACCAGCCCAGAGGTGTCAGTTAGAGGATGATCCCACGGCACTCATGCAGTGCTATCAAAAAGCCACCATGTAGCCTGCTCACACCACTTCCTCAGCACTCGTTCCTATGATTCCCATTTTGCTGGAAGGGAGAGGCAGGAAAACAAATGTGACCTGTGCTTCTCCAGGACATAGTCGCAGCAGCTCTTTCTGGCAAGTTAGTAAAAGGAACTGGCAGAAAGGAGCCTGTTATTCCAGTTCTGCCGGCCACCAGATGACAGGAGCAATTGATCCCGAATGCAAATAAAGATGTTACGAAATGAGTCAGTTGTCTTTAAAAGAAGCCTGCAAGCAGAAAGCTGCATTTTTCCTTTCCTTAGTAACAAGTTTGGAAACAGAAATAAAGTTGTTAGCTGAATCATCTGGAGGTGCTGAGTCTGCAGGCTCCTTAAAACAGTGCTGAAGGATGAGAAAAGGGATACGACCAAGTTGGCCCTTTCTTCCTCCGCTTTTCTAAGCATCCTCACTTGCATTGTGAGCAGAGGTACAGAAAACATAACAGAGGGAATTCCAGAAGGTCGGAAATGCTGCATTTTTCCTATCAAGTTCTGAATTTTCCAACGTGAGTCTTTTCAAGTGGGATGAAGAAAAAATATCTATTTTTTCCTTCAGAAACAAACAAACAAAGAAGCCACCCACAAAGCACAACACCACGTGCAATCCGAGCTGTGATTCCAAAGAGAGCGCTTCATGTAAACCTAATGCCTACTTTTGCTGAAATGCTGCTGAGAAAACCACTAAGTCACAAATAACTCAGTTATAACGTTTTCAGATCTGAAGTTCTCAGGATTCATACTGCTTTGGGGCATTTGCATTCTCCCCCTCCCTCCCTTCCTACTTCACTGCAGCAGATCTTTAACAGAGAAGTGTTTAAATGTAAGTAAAAATATGCTTTCAGCACTGACTATCATTTTCAAGTACCCAGGATTGAATAAGGAGGGGAGGAGAATTGATCTTGATGTTTTTCTGGCTTTGTCCTGAATCACAAAGGCCAGATGGGTAATTTCAAGCAGCATGATTTTTGTGTCTGAATGGGAAACACACACAATGAATGAGAGCAAAAGCCAAGCCTCCTGCGTAGCAGGTCCCTCCTATGGCAATCAGAATGAAACATGAAAAGCATCTCTGCCCCTGCAGACCCCGCAGAGATGGAAAGCTTCAGAGCACTTGAATGCCCTTTTAAAAGACACTTCAGAGCTACATGCACCGAATTTATAAACCTGACTATTCCTAACTATTCTATGATTCCGTCACAGATGATAAAGGATGAACAGTGAAAGCCAAAGCTCCTTTCGTTCTGTTAATATAAACCATGGCCAATACTTGGCATCTTGTGCAGAGACTCGTGTGTACTTTGCAAATAAGACACTGCAATTCTGACTTGGTCTTTACCTCTTGCCAAATGACTATAATAAAGAATAAATGTTTCTATGAGTATGTCTTGCTCCACTCCCCAGTATCTCTTCCCATCCCTTTGCTATGACTTACTTAAACAATTATTTCTACACTTATATAATCCCAAAGCTAACTGACTCACCTGTACTGATTAAGCCATTATAAAGGGATTATCTCCACTTAATCCTTGTTGTCCCACAGATACAAATTAGAGCAGTGTTTGAAATACATTCAAGCTAACTCAGCCTTTGTGTTTAACTTAGTTTCTTTGCTTGTTGAGGTGTCTGTGGCCTCCCTTGCCTTAACAGATATCTTCCTATCGCTTCCCTTTCCAAAACTCAGACATTACATCTGCACCTATATAATTCATCTCTTCTTGTACTGTGCCCCTCCATAGTCTCTTCTTCATCTGTGCCTGATCTTTTAGCAGCTACCCAGACTCCACCATCCTTTCACTGTGCAGATACATCTGAGCATCTCAAATACATCCGAGCATCTCAAATACATCCGAGCATCTCAAATACATCTGAGCATCTCACTCAGTGAACCTCTGCTGGGTTTGTATCTATCCCTTAAGTATACCCAGAAAAGCATCCCTGCTTCATGAGCTGCTGCTCCTCTGGACATCCACTCCAACCATGGCACTGAGAGGAAACAATCAGTTGGCAATGGCAAACTTTTTGCTTGGAGCAATGTCTCTGTTCCCAGTTTTGTAGTTTGACACAATAAGCCTCCAACCTTGGTTTCAGTCTGGGTTACATGATGATAAAGAACAAATAAACCATAATAAATTTCCACATGCTTACTGAATATATCTGAAAGATAGAGGCTGTGCAACAGCATCCCTTGTGATGGTTTGATACCATTGGATCTTATACTCCAAGACTTCTCTAAGCCTGGAAGGGAAACCACCTCTCCCTGGCATCACCCTCCACTCCACCCACCAACTCTACTTTCCAAATATAATGGGTGGTGCATGAAAATGAAAGGGTTAATTTCTCTCTGTCTCTGGTTAACCTTTCCAGGCTACTCAGTTTCCTTTCAGGCTCCAGCTCATCAGAGGCATGCGAGGTGAAGGATAGAATTACACACTGGGCATGTTTCCTGTACTTAGTGGGTGGATAGAGCACAACTTCCGCACTAATAATGTCAAGGTAATTAGGACATCCTGCAAAACCTGTAACAGGGAAGAAATAACCATTGTTTATTGTCATTTCCATTGCTGAGGTGGTGGGCTCCCCTCACAGCTCTTCATGCCTTTCACTTTGAGCCCATCTTGACTTCAGCAGACACACAACTGGGTCAAATACAAGAAACCCAGGATTCACAATATGGAGCTGGACTATAATATGTTCTATTTTCCAGCCCTACCACTTCTGCCAGCCCTGTCTGAGGGCCTGAAGCAGTCACAGAAACAGGCACCTGTGTCCCTTATGTGAGCCTCTGAGCCACTGTGCTGCAGAAGGACATCTCTGGCTCAGCACAGAGTCAGTTTATGTAGCGTCACCCATGTCCAACAAGATGGATCAAGAGCACATCTCACACACCTCCTCCTTCCACTAAGCAGACTCTATCCTGTTGGTCTAGATGAGGCAGGGCTGTAGAAAGGCATCTACCCTCTTGAGAAGAGCCCAGTGTGCAAGAGCTTCTTACTGGAGTCACTGGCTTCTGCTGGAAAGAAGTGCTTCATGCTCAGCTCTTCAGAGAAAAGGCACCAGTGCTGACCTTCAAGGGCTATGAAACCCAGCAGCCCCTTCCAAGGCCACAGGGGCGAAAGAGTGGGGTAAGATTCAAGTAATTCTGCCCAGTGTTTCCTACCGGCTCCTTTAAAAGCTCCTTTCTTTGATGCAGACTTTGGTGGATGCCATTTAGAGGAGTGGAATTCTTCCTGTGCCCTTTGGGAAGCCAGAGTTTGAAGAGAAGTAACAAACTTTCCTGGGGTCAGTGAATGTGACTGGAGAAGAAACAAAAGCAGACAAGCTTTGGGTAACTGAAACTTCTGTTTAGATCTCTGTTTCACAACACTTTAAGCAGCAGACATCTGACGCTACAGGTTTGCTAGGAACTGCCTCTCCTCTCACTAAAAATAGGCCAAGAATGATATGGTTGCATGGGCATGATACTGGGAACCAGTTGTATGTGCATGCAGCTCAGGTCCCAAGCCCAGGGCTTTGCATTTGCCAAGTGGGATGGATGGGAAATGAGACAACTGTGAGGCGATTGTGCAAGCCTTTGCTTCTTAGAAGAAAACCAAAGATCCTTTGCTTGTCTTTTCTGGCTGCAGTCATCACAGTGTGTGCACGCACACAGATGCAAGCACAACCTGTCCTGTATCACAGGAAGCATCTATGTGTCAGATACAGACACTCATATGGTAGCTCAGCCTTGCTGGAGAGATGGGTGCTGCTGGGTTCCTGAAGCCGTTTAGATGCATTAGCAAGGACCATCTCAGCATCACTTGGCAAGGGATCATTGACTGTGCAGACATACCCTTGACCAGGGATGCTAGGTACTAATTCATGTGTACAGTGTCCAGTTGAATGGGCCATGACGGAATACAGATAACAACCTGTTAAATTATTGCTCTTTCCTTTCATGAGGTTTCCTGGCTGCTGGGTGCTGCTGTTTGTAAGCACTTCAAGGAAAGCACCATTGATTTCTCCTCAGGTGGAGGATTACAGGATGCCGCGTGTCTCTTGTTTGCTCTGCCAAACACATTTCCGAGAGCCATGGTTGTGCACACATTGCAAGCACAGTCTGCATCAATATCCTGGGGTGAATTGCGATTCTAATTAATGAGAGAGCCCTTCTAAAGGTGTCTCTATTAAGCTTGTACATAAGGGCAGCCTGCTAGGAAATTTCCCTTCCCTCTCACGTGGCATAAGCTGTTGCCATCACCGACAATAACACTGAGCCTACATCACTAAGTGCCCTGGTGCTGGGCTGGTGGGGAGAGCCACTTGTTGTACTGAAGGGGTTTGTGTGTAATGACATTCTATACTGGCTTTTCAGAACTGCCAGGTTTTCAAATTGCACTTGTGTTTGTCCCCCAATTCAACCTGGAAATGAGAGCTGTGCGTTTCAGATGTGCTGGGGAGGCAGGGGAAAAGGCTCTCAGGTACTGAAATAATCAAAGTTGACTCTGAAAGAGTCTGAAAAAATGAGAGTGTGAAAATAAGTAGCAACGTAAGTCAACACAAGATTGCTGGCAATCAGAAGATAATGGTTGTCTGTAACAATGCTTTTCACCTACAGAATAACGCTGGTGTCTAGAGGCTGCTCTCCACTCCGAATTTACTAGCATAATTATATTGCTAAGGACACCCATATAGCTCTGTTTGGACACACTTATTTCCAAATAAGACCATTCATATGGGGTGGAAATACTGGTGTAACATAAACTATAATTATTCTGGTAAACTTCCCTAAGGAAAAACCCTCAACTTGTCCGGTTCATTGTACGCACTGATTTCAGAAGCAATCTCTGCCCCTCAGACTAAACAAAGAGCACACCCACCCAAAATGCAGGTCCCACAGCCTGTGTGCTTATCTGTTTGGTTCTCAGGCTAGAACCAAATAGCTGAGACTTACAGAAAATTCCACCTTTCCACAAAAGTCTGGAAGGAGGAGGTCAGTGGCCGAAGTGACTAAATAACAGCAATGCATTTGGGCTAGCTCACTGTTTCCTCTTCACTGCTACAACGTGGGAACAAAGCTGTGGGATAACTGGGGGTGGGAGGACTGCACTGGTTGGTCTGGGCAGTGCCTTTCCCTCAGAGACTGAGAATTCCATATACAAAGCAGCCTGTGCCTCTCGGTCTTCTGAAGGAGCACAGGCCAGTAGAGGTTAACAACTGACCCTAAGGGAGTGGGTTGAACTGGGGCATAGCCTGCAGATGGGTCCAGAAGGGCCTGAGAAGATAGACTTTAAATCTACCCAAACTCCCGAGAATGCCTCTGCTTGCCAGTCTTGCTATGCCACTGAAAAGGTGGGGATGTCATGGGACTGCTCAGCCGCAGGGTTTTCTGCCCAGTTTTCTTCTGCAAAGGAAGATCCCAGCCACTGGACTTGGGCACTGTAGTCCTGAAGGTCATCTGTGAGCAGCCCATGACCATTCCCTGCCTCAGCGCTTTGCTCACCTCACGCTGCAGTGACACAAGTTTCATGGGTTTCAACCACTTCCTTTGCAACGCTGCCTCATAGATATCCCCACGAGGAATGCCATTTCCTTTGCTAAGCTTTTCATGCTATTTCTAGTCATGCCCAATTAGCTATTCTCCTGTCTGACTTACTCAGCCTTTGAAGACGCACAGCTCCTACGAGGCAGGTGCCAGAAAGCACTCTTAGGAGTCCAGCATTAGAACATGAACACTTTATTGCTGCAGGCTTTCAAGTCCCAAGCATGTTGCACCAAATCCTCTAGCAACTATTAAAAACAATGACTGAAATGCTGTCTTTTGCCCTAGAGACTACAACTTGTTTGTAGCAGAGGGCTTTTGAAATAGAGCAGAGCTGCAATGACCTGGATACAGACCAGAATCAGTTCTGCTCATTGACTGCCTTCAGTTCCTTCCTTGGTCAACTGAGAAGCAGCTGCCCAAGACTCAAAGTTCTTCAAATGTTGATTTAATCTGTTCTCAGGCCACAGGAACTTCAAGATCTCAGATAGGTGAAGAAAGGAGCATTCAGAAGGGATGACTGGTGACAAGCAAAGAAACTGAGATGCCTTGCAAGTACTTATTTTTAGAGGTCCTCTCACATTTTGCGTGGTTTTATAGGATCCCCAGTGGAGTACATTGCCTTACATGATGCTGTCTGATGGAGGAGACCAGCTGGAGCACTCAGAAACTGCACAGGACTTCTTCACTGAGTGTTTGGGACCAGAGCAGGTACCCCGTGCTGGAGCTCAGCTGCCAGGTGGCACTGGAACTTTCATCAGACAATCAAAGGTCACACAAAACATGCCTGTATTTTAAAACAATCATTGAACACCCTCACAACAGAGGTTAGAATTCTTCTCTACACAGTTACTACAGCTTTCTACAGCCCCACTCTGTCAGAACACCTTAACAGTGCTCTTCTCGTAAAAGCAACCACAGAAGAACTATTTCTCATCTCAGCCACCAGTCTGTGAACACCGCAGAGCTCAGAGTTCACTTAGGGGACACTGTCTATGTCAGGAGTGAGGCAACTCTGCTAATTCCCCTACATCATGCCTCTTGGTTCTTCAAAGAAAACAGCAGTCTTACCAAAGGCATATTGCTCACTGTCACTGGCATTTCCCAGACTAAGAGAAGCAGAGCCTTCCCCACCAGGTGACCCTGTGAGGGACATCCTGTACCAACGTGTTAACAGACCCTGAGCCCAGCTCAACAGACACCTGGAGTGATCATGAACCCCACAGGCACCTTATCCCAAGTCTAAATGCTTGCAGGATACAGCAAAAGGAAGAGATTCCCTCTCCATTTCTTCATGAAAGGCTCATGAAGTCGTGTTTGCACTGAAGTAACAGTGTCACCCTAGGTCTATCCTTTGACTTGATCCTAACCTAGTCCCTTTCCTGCCAAGACACAAGTATGTTCCAGCGCCATCTAGGCAACTTGGCTTAGAAACACACAGCAGCACCTGAAGCACAAAACCCGGGGCAGAAGTTATCCCTAAAGGCACAAGCCTCTCACCACCAGCCCAACACCAAAGGTTGCACTCCCAGCTCTGGTCCCATCAAACACCTTGGCTTGGTAAGATTGCTAAAGGAGGCTTGAACTATGTTGGCCAGTAAGTTCAGCAACACCTGGGAATTGAGTTTCTTGTGTCTTGGCTACAAAAAGAAGAAAGATAACAAGGGAGCTATTGTGGCTTCAGCCAACTTCTGTTTCAGGCTCTGTAGTTCCCTTGAATGAGAAGCAAGAAGTGAAACTTGAGGTAAGGGTGCAATGTAAATCCCCCAGATAGATCTAATGGCATGAAAACTGGAGTCTCTGTTCTAACGTGGCCTGACCTACCACAAAGCTGGACCTTAGGGAGAGGAAAGATTTTGGAAACAATTCCAAGCAGGAAAGCCGGACAGCACTGGGCGGTATGATGGCTGTCACACACATGGAAGGAGAGCCAGTGCTAACACAGACCAGCAGCTTTCATCAGAGAGTTTGTTTTCATGATCAGTTTAAGGCAACCTGAGTCTGCTTCCTCCCTGCCATGCACAGCCATCAGCTCTCTTGTTTGGGTACCAGTCATCACAGGGTTAGGTGCAGTGCCAGGCTGTCCTGCTGACCCAGCTATAAACCAAAATCCTGACAAAGAAAGGTTTTCAGGCAGGTAGAAACTGATCCTTCTCCCCATCCCAAGTGCCAGCACTGAGAAGGGAGGTGGCAGAAAGATGGAGCCAGATGTTCAGGGGATGAGAGGCCACCATGCAAACCCAAAGCATAAATCCCAGCACTCTAGAGAAATGTAATTCATTACAGCTAGACAAAGCACATGTTCAGTGTTCCCACTGAGTACACTTAACTCAGCAGTGAACTTTCATGTGAAACACTAGAAGATGACATAAAGGAAACCAGAAACTGAACTGCAGTGGCAATGTAACAGAACCACCTGTAAGGTGACGTGTCTGAGTGCTGACCTCTTCTACTGAGAGTTCATTGTGCATCTGTCACATGAAATAATTAAAACAGATATTTGCTTTATCAGTTGCTATCCAACCCCCTGTGTGCGTACTGGGGATCCCCAGCACTGATATGATGCAAATAAAAAACCCCAACCAAACAAGGTAGAATAGTTTACTTCTAAAAGATTAATTGAGCCAACAGTATTTGTGGATTAATTATATGTATTATATATACAAATTGATACAGAAATATATATGTACACACACAAAATAAGCAAATCAGTACACTGCACAATTCCTTCTGGCCTCATGTGGGTAAAGGCCATGAAAACTTAGTGGCAGAAGTTTCATGACAGCAGATCTTTCCTTTGTGACAAACACTATAGCAGATGTCAGCATAGGCAGTTCTGTAAAGCTGGGCTGATGTGAAGTAACAAACATCCCAGTAATGAGTTCCTGAGATCATGGATTTGTGAATGCCTGATTTTAGACAATGTGGGAGTGGGACCCTTATTCCACTCTCCTGAGTGCATCAAATGATCTCATGAGCCTTCTGTACCCCTGAAAAGAAATATCAGCTTCAAGTTGATCCACCTTGGTTCACTGGTCACCAGAAACTGGCCACAAAAGACTGTAGGCAAAAGCTGCATGTCAAAATGAGACATACCTTTGTTTCTCAGATGAGTAGTTAATACTCTTTAGAAGAGAAACACAACAGCTACTTACTCCTGCCTTTTGAGACCATAAAGAAATACTGTAATCACTCAGTTCAGAGGCTTGAGCCTGATGCCCTGTACCTATGGGGTTCCTTGTCCGCCAGCATAAGAACCAGTTGAATATGGAGTGTCCTATAGCAAGTATCTCAGCCAAGCAGAGACTGTAGCCACTTCCCCCAAGCTTCTAGCACAGATGCCAGTCAGTGCAAAGGGCAGGGGCAGTTCCTGGCAGTGTGGAAATGCATCTCCCAACTGCCAAGTCATGGGAGAGTGACCTGGAATGGCAAGCTTGTCCCTAGGGCCACAGTTTCCTCACTGCAGCATGTGGACAAGACTGCTTTCGCCAAACCTCTCTCCAGAGAGACAAGGTAACAGTTCAACTTTCACTCGCTGGCCGACTCACCCCGTCCAGAAGAGTCACTGTACTGGCAGGAAGCAATGGCGTGGCATTACTCACTTGGGTATAACCCATCACACGTTTCAGAATTCAGCCTTTTCATTCATAGATGGTTTTTGGTCTTAATTTGAAAGGATTTTAGTGCAATTTGGAATCCGTGTGACAGGACCCAGCATTTCCAGTTTTTCAGACCTAAATGCTGACAGCAAGCTTTGCCCCCTCCCCAGTGTTACATGAGCTTTGATGCAGCTGCTTCAACAGGCACAAACAAGGTGACAGCTGAATTGCAGATGTTTCTGTTTCCCTCCTGCATCACTTGTGCCTGCATTAACCATGGTAGGGTTTGACTCTTCATGCCAGGGTTTTCTAAGGGAAGCAAAGGACACATTTCTGAGGGATGTGCTTTAAAAACAACCAAACCAACCAACCAAACCAAACCAAACCCCCCAGAAGTTACTGAGCTCAGTGCAAGGGTAAGCAAGATGAAATCCTCTCCAAAAGAGTGCTTCAAGTCTGAAAAGTAGTGGATCATTTTTGTGTTATAAACCAGAATAATGGGGACACAGATGGGGGGGCTTGTGAGAGGGATCCAAGTTTGTGCCTTTAGAGGACAAGAAGTGCTGTGCCCCTGATTTTGCCATGAATAAAGAGTCAATCTGGCCAGCAGCACCAAGAGAGCCAGGAAATCTCTCCTTGTCACCCATTTAGTTACCAGTCTCCCCAGATCATCACTTGAGTTACCAATATGGCAAATGAAGGAGTGATTTAGTGTCATACCAGGAATCAGGTAGAAGGTTATTTAGGAGACACCTGTTTACAAGTAGGCTACAACAGACTAAGTCTGTTAGGGCCAGTTGAAGTTACTAAGAAGATCACTGAGCTGAGAAGGGCTCGTATTTGGGTAGATTCTCTCTATTTAGCAAAGCGAGATACAGAAGAGCTGGCCTGGCAGCAGCCTTTTCTACATAATAACATCACAGTGACAGAAAATGCATGCTGTTTTCCGGCATTGAATTTCTAATTCTGGCATCTTGCTTCCCTCAAACAATTTCTGTCGCGTATGGAGCTGCACTAAAGCATTATTATCTTTTGAAAGCCTGCTTTGCAGCTTTTTGTGCTAGAGTCGAACACGAGCAGGGTTTTTGGCTTTGTAAAGAGCAGCGCATTATTGCTCCATCATGGGGAAAAATGGAGAGACTTCTTTTGAGGCAGAGAGGGAGGAAACGTAAGCATAGCTGGTTATGGGCTTGGTGGAGATGCTCTGTTCTTGTCAGTAGCTGGGCAGCTCTTATATAATATTTCTGGGCAATGGCCAGCTCAGCCCCACAGAACTGTTTTGATCAATGTTTTCTGCAAAGTAGGAGAGGACTTGGATATACCTGATATCTATGGGTAATGGAACAAAACCCAAAGATGATGTAGTTAGAGCTGCAGCCCACGTACATGGCTTCTGAACATAGCCCTTGAGACAGGGATTATATGAGCAACTCTTCCCTGGTTATGTATGATGAAAGTACAACTGAATGCTGTCTTGGATAAGAAGAATCCTAAAATGTACCCAGGGCACACAGGGAGGTAATGCTTTGCATTAAGCAGTCCCACCTGTACCCAGCAGAGAGGCACAGTCTGCAGAGCAGGAAGGGAATTCTTATTATACTCACAAGGAGCTTTACAACTCTCCTGGTTAAAAACCAAAACAGAAGTAACTCACACACCTAATCAATGTTGTTACACTAGTACCACATCCCTCTGCCACCTACAACAGGGCACCAGGTTGAGCACCTTGCAGGGAGGCCTGTGATTTGACATGCCAAACAAAGTATTTGGGAATTACTGGATAGCAGGAATCCTGGGCTCAGTGTATACCAGCCACCAGAGACAAAAATACCCCAGGATTACCTAATAACTACATCATTATTTATGGCATGCGTGTTTACCTCAGGGTAAAAGTGAATTACTTCTATTGTGAAACACCTTTCCTACTTCATAATTACCACTGCTTTGGTAAATGCTGAAAAGCCACTGGAGATGCCCCTCTTGATTCTCTGTTAAACCTGCTCTGCTGTGGTAGCTGTCACTGTGTCTAAAGGTGGTTACTCCCTTTGCTTGTCCATTGAGGCAAACTCAGCACATGGTACTGTAATTTTGGGCTTGCTGAGCAGAAAACAGTTTTGAATAGCTTGAAGTCTGGCTGAAATAGATGCAGCATCAGTATCAAATGTACTAGTCCTATGATTTCAGGGTACGCCTAAAGCAATCATCTGCCTTCTTGGATGGTCCCCTTCAACTGAACCTTCAACTCAACCCAGTGCACTTGGCATCATTTCAGCTCCCATATCTAAAGCTGTGTTGACATATACATAGGGTGCACTGTCACTGGGGACTCCTCAGTCCCCAAAAGTACCAGCTGACATCAGGAAGGAGAAAGGAAGTGGTGAAAAGTCATTACTCCTGGTGGCACTAAACCTTTAGATTGCATCATGTGAACAAGAGCAGCCTCATAAACCCTTTGTGCCTGCCTGGGGATTTGCGATTTCAGTTGTTCATTTATGAGCTGTGGCCAAATTTAGTTTCAACCTATGACATTCCTCTGTCATATTTGTTCCCATCTATATTCTTGGTTCATCCTAAATTAGCCTATGGCCCAATCGAGGCTGTAACAGACAAGGACTCAATTACAACTTGTGTTGCAATCAGGTCTGGGAACAAATGATTTCCGTTTTGTGGTGCTGATGGGAACTGTGCCCATGAAAACTTGATCCCAGAGAAAGGCAGATGGTCCCATCAACCCCCTTGATGGGAGGAAGGAGCGGTACTGCCAGAGCTGATTTTGCACTGTTGTGGTGGACTATGCTGAGAGCAAATTTCTTCCTCCATCCTTTAACCCAACCTCACATACACATTTTTGGTGGGTGGCACATCTGGCTCTCAAACTTATTGTTTCTCTGACTGACAGTTGGCAGAGGTTGGTGGGTGATTTTCATGACAAAAAGCCCTTTGTTTGGTGCTCCTTTCCAGCTAGCAGTTGAGAAGCAAAGACACACAGCAGTATTCAATGAACAAAGCACAGCTCTCTCCAGGGATATTTTCTTTTTGAGCCTTTTCTGTGCTAAAAATAGCTTTTGCACTGAAGTCTACACATTTCTGGAGAATTAATATATATATAATATATATATGTATGCATGCGTATATATATGTGCGTGTGTGTGTATATATATGTGTGTGTATATATATATAATTGGTGTTACTCCTCCAGAATAAGCATAGCTATTTTACGTTGTAGCCTATCTGCTGGGAAGTCTATTCACTTTGAACAGCCTCCCCAGAATAATCTCCAAAAGGAACTGAACAGATTGAACTCAAGCCTCAACCTCAGATTCGTCTAACCAGCCTAAGCTAATTCAGCTCAGGGCTGAATCTTATGAACGTGAACCAAACACACTTCCCATACTGCTCTCAAATAGGGAATGACTGCCTGCATTAAGTGAATGATCACTTCAGTCTTGCACAGGAATCTGTTCACCCAAGGTCACAGGAATATTCTGGCAGAGGCAAGAATAAAAAATCTTGATTTCTTGTCTCCCAATCTGCCCTTTGGGTAACTGAAACCAAGCAAGTACCCTGAGGAAGGAGATATGCAAGCACCATGCCAAATTGGGAATAGGAGGGGAAGGGAATTTGACATTGTGACAGGACAAATATTCTCTTCCTCATGGGAACTGTATCTCTAAGGCCCCTTCCAGCAGATGCTGGAGCTCAAAGAAAAGGCTGATCTTTGTTCTTGTACCTCGGAAGCGCTGGGAGCCCACAGACAAGCCGTAAAAGCAGAGCACCGACATTTCCCATCCCTTTGCTGACATCCCAGGAGAGTTCACATCTGACACCAATTACTCCACTCACTCCAGATGGTTTTCAAATACGTATCAGCAAATATTTAAGGTGTGTTTTTAACTTTTTAGCAACTGCTTTTCTCTGTGCCTTAAAGAAATGTCCATTAATAAATGGCTAAGAGAGTCAGAGGAATGTGTGATTTGCTCCCACGCCTCACTTCCCAAGTCACTTCAAGACTTTACCTGTAAAACAATTCTTCAGCATATTAAAACACATTAAAGCAAAGCTTTATTCCAGGCTTCAGCTGCCCAGCAGTGTCCCTTTGAGTCTCCCACCCAATAAGCCCAGCAGCTAGTACCTTTCTCCCCAGGTTCTCCCATCACCTCTGGCTGGTGGCATCGCACTGACTTCCCATACTTCATCACCCCACTGTGATACAGGCTTGTGCTAAAGAGGAGGCTGCCTTCATGAGAAAGGCTGGATGAACAGAAGATGGGCTTCTCACCTTTCCAACCCCTGATTCCTCACTTCTGTGACAACCCACCCATGAACTGCAGTCCATGAATCCTACTGTGTAGTGGGGTCTTTATGCGCAGCAGGCTGACTCCACCACCACAGCAGTCTAGAAAACTTATATATTCTTATCTCCCTCTGAGAAAACCCCAGTGAAATGATCAAGTAGCACCTGGCTGCTGAGAGGAGGAGCTGGCTGGTAAACCTTAATGCCACCATGCTTACTCACCCTTTGACAGAGGGCTGACAGCACACTGGTTTTCTAAGCCTGAATTTGTGAGAGGCTGAGGGCATGCAGTGGGAGGAAACAAGTGTCTGAACATGAGAAAGGCATGTGAACTGTTAGACACCGTGCTGTCATGACTGTCCAGGGCTTGCCTGGATTACTACTGTTGCACCAGTGCCTGGAAACATTGGCTGTGGGCTGAGCTGCCCCATGCTCCTTGACATGGTGCAGGCAAAGAACGAAGACTGCGCTTGTGCAATGAGCTTAGCACCACCAAAGCCACTCACCTCCAGGCATTACAAGTACACTGTAAAAATCCATTGGTAAAAGCCTGTCAGGATCTTTGGACAAGACCCAGAGCCACTCCTATGCGGCATCTGTAAGAAAAACTAGGTTATATTGCATTGCCATCAGAGGGCAAGTCCTCATAATAATGCCTGGGCCTGCTTAACTTAGCAGGCTTTAATACTGACAAGAGTTCAGGGTTCATCAATCAAGCTAATTTGTTGAACATTACCCTGCTGTCACTTATCTGGGATAATCTTTCCTGCTGGAGGAGGGCAGCATCAGGCTAACACACTTGGTCTCCCTTTGCGTGAACTAGTTTCATCTTCCACCCACCGCTCCTGCTCTATTACAGCATTAAGAATGGCCACAAAGTCGGAAAAACATGCATCAGTGCCCTTTTTCTTTCTACTTCATGACATGCCAAGGAGACAAAGAAGTCTTATTTCATTACAAATACTGTACCTGTGCAGTTTCAGCATCAAGGACCAGAGGGCTGATACCGTGATAAGATGAAACAGAGGGTTTAGGAGCAAATTCATTTTGAAAAGCCTCTGTGAAACTTGTTCCTTATAACCCTGATTTCGTTTCATTTTACCCGCAGACACTTGGGAGGAAAAGTTGTGTGGGAGACACGCCTGCCTCTTCCATCAGGAGCTGAGGAACTTTCACTCCTCCATTCACTTGTGAAATTCTCCAGTGAAAACAAGTGCCTGAAACCTTTCCGAAACACAGAACGTGCAATATCAGAAGGAATCCCAAAATAACCCTTCCCTTGACAAAGCCTTTGACAAAGGCAGAGTAAATTGTGAGACCAGACGGCTTTATCAGGGAACCATCAATGGAGTGGAGCAGGGAAGGGCTGAGGGAAGCGTGTTCGCTGAAGCATATGGTTACCAATTTGCTGGACATATGTTGTATTCCCTACAGGGCACAGGAGGACTTTTGGATTAAAGGGTGCAAATCATTGGTTATCACCATAGAATTAAGTTCTATTCTAAATGTACAGAGTCTAAATATAGACCTTTTTCTCCCCTGAGATCTCCTTCCCTTGCTGCAGCTGAAAAAAGCCACCAATCACACTGTGCATTGCTTTTAAGAAAGAAAAGGAAAACAACTGTTCACACAGACTTTCTTCCCTTTATTATAATCCTTTTAGAGGGCAGGGAGGGACAGAAGGGGGCGGAGAGAAAGTGGAAGGATAGAAAAATGTCTTGGGACATTTTATCCCATAATTTCCAGAGGGAGCCATTGATCACAGATGTGCTTTTACACCACAGCAACACCTAATTACTTTTCAGGACCGTTGCAGTACATGTTTAGGAATCTCTGAATAATAGACCCATATGGTAACATTGTCAGAAGGAGAAAATAGGAACCCAGTAGGGCTGGGGGGAGGGAGAAGGCATTAAAATGTGCTGGCTGTAAATAGAAAACCATTTGTCAAACAAAGAATGAGGAAAAAGCAGGAATGTGAATTGTTGAAGATAAAAGATTTTCTTCACGTTCTCTGGAGAAGATTCCAAGAGCCTTGTTCTTTGTTTCCCAGCCTTTTTGCTACAGTCATTCCCAGAGCATCTGCCCTGTGAGACTGGGAATGGTGCTGTCACAAAATCTTTGGAGGACTGAGCTGGAATTCACATAGGAGACCTGGACACAACATGCACGGGGAGTTCTGGATGTCCTGTCAGTTGTGTGAGGTCTGGTGCTGCTGTGAAAGCTTACCCTGGTGTACTGAAAGGTGATGAGGCAGTTATAGAAATACAGGAGGTTTTGCTAAGGAAGCTTTTCACCTGGGACAATGTCTGGACAGCTGTTGTCCAGGCAATCCTGGTGACTTCAGCTTCACAGTAATACCAATGCAGGCTTGAGGCACCCATGCTCTTCTGCTGAGGAAATTAAGCCAGGACCCACTGAAGGGCTCAGCTCTTACAGGCACACTGAAAAAACTCCTCTCAGGCCCAAGAACTTCCACCTCTACCTGGAGCATCTCAGAGAATGAGTATGTAATGGATAACACATATGGGAGGGGGTAGTCTGATATGTCCATGATGGCATCAACTCTATTGTCATACACTATAGTTAGGATTCACCCAGAGCCCAAGACCTTCTGATGCTCCACTGTTGGAACTGGGCAGTGAGATATTAAAAAATCCCAAACAAATACCCAAAGTCCTTAAAATCCTCCTGGATAAAATGCTCACTTAGGAAGAAGAGAGCTACCTGAGCAAACGCATGCCAAATAACTGGTAAGACCATGCTGGACCATTAGCACAGCTGCTCCCTCGCCCTGACTTTAATCTACATCCTTACTGCAGTGTGGGCAGGTCAGAGCTCAGCTTCACAAGCACCTTGGGCTCTAATCTGCTTCACCAGGTGGACAAGAAAACACACACTAGAAGTGTGTGCGCACTGGCAAAAGGGCTCTTTGTGCAAGTGGTGACAGGATTGGAGGTAAGGTAAGTTCCCAGGGTAAACCTACAAGGCAGCACCAAACACAGGACAGACGCATGCACGCAGGAGGAGGCTTTTGTCACCACGCAGCTTGAGGTGAAATGACTCCACACACTACTCATCGGCGTGGGTGCTGCAGCGCTGCCTGAAATAAAGGCATCAGAAGGGGACTTTGGGCTGTGCACAGTGGTGGAAGGAGCCTCTCCTGAACAAAATGATGCCACTGCAGTGATCACAATGTTCCCAGCATGAGGCAGGGGCAGCTGTAATTGTGCAAAGTGCTCTTTATTCATTACCCTTCACTGATGCTGTGTTCTTGATTGTGCCTCTCAAAAAACTTCAGGGCCACTTCTTTGTTGTCCTCAGCAAGATGCAATTTCCTCTCCCCTCCTGGAGAGCACATTTAATCATTCTGCAAGGGACCAGCAAGTTTAATTGGCCCAATAAGCTAATTTTAGATCTTCATTCCTGACTTCAGATTCCCTTCAAGTACACTTTAAGAACAAGACATATAAATGCTAACAATGTTAGGGTCACATTTTTCCAAGGGGCCCAGAGATCCTCACTGCAGCTATATTCTTCCTCATATATATATATACATATATATACACATAAACCTGAAGTCACAAATGATAATTGTTAATTACCTGCTTAATGTGCAGAGAGCATCAGATGGCCGTATCTCCAGAGGGCATTCACTGCAACCACAGCTGATTGCAGGAACAGAATTGGAAACCACTTCTCACGCACAGGCCCATGACGTCACTGAAGGGTTGGAAAGGGGAAGGACACAAAGACCTGTGCTTCTCCCCTCAAAACCCCCCAAACCTAAAGAACAGAAAGGGAAGCCAAGAGAACTACCTAACTAGCCTTTGACAGAACCAAAAGTGACTACCCAGTCTAGTTACAGATGACGTTAAGGTACGTTGCCACCAGTCTTGCTTTAGTAAAGAAGTTCCAAAGAAATAAGAACAAACTCTTCATGATTATTTCTTTTATATTCTTTAGCTAGCTATAAAGCAGCTAGTCTGGGTTGATTACATGTAGTAGTCTACATACACACCAAGAAACTCTCTACAGGCTGGTTGACTCTGCTTAGACTCAGTTTACTGCTGCTGACTAAGGCAGTGTGATGTTTTGCACTGACCCATTTTTAACCTTGGCCCACATAAATCCCTCTGGCTAAGGAGGATAGTGACCATGTGTTAACCAGGCCTAGACTCAAGTGTTTGCCCCCACCAAGGCCCAAACCTACCACTCACCCAAACACTTTCCAAATTGACATTATCTTTCTGCTTTTGCTTACCTTTGCCATCTTAATCTCCCTGTCCCTTCTAGATCTATTTAAAATCTCCTAGATTTCTCTTTTTCACAACATGAATTTTGGGTCATTTTCTACCCAGTTTGCCCAAGCCAAACTTCAATGCTGATTTCTGCCCAGGATTTTATTCCTCCTACATCAATTTGCATTGTCTTCTGTTACCATTGGTTGTCACAAAACATGTCCTATCTTGCCATGATCAGCTTTTAAGTATTTTGTTAATCTTTTTTGCTAAGGGAAGAAGAGGAGCATTTTAAACTTTCAGCTCAACACCAGAAGATGCCAATGCATCGCACAGGAAACATGATGCCTATAGACATTCCTAGACGACAGAGCAGAAGTTGCATGTGACAGACCAAACTCTGTTTTCTTAGTGATTCATGAAGCATTTGCATCCACAACAGACACCCAAGATAACAATAATTACATGCCTAAATCCTTGACAAAGCACACCACTGAGAAAGATTTCCCAGATGTATTTATCAGAAAAAGGTTCAAGGAATAGCTTCTGTTTCTGCACTTCGGTATCTGACCTACAGGCACTGCTTCCAGACTAAGAGCAGAGTTTCAGTTTTCATGGCTCATTTCACTTGCTCTTGTGTGAGAGGATCACAGCAAATGCCAAAGAGAGTATTTTCTGCAAGCATCTATGGGAACAAGAAAAAGACCCAGAGCATCCTATAAGGACAGGAAAATACATGAATAAAGACTTGTTGCTCCAGACACAACAGGGCAATAAAAACCCAACTCTGTAGACTGTAAGCAGAGAAATTAGTTGAGTACTTTGTCTTATTTAGGTTTCCCTTTCTGCTTGCAGAGATAGCTTTGATCTCTGAACAGCCAGTATGCACAACATTGCTTTAAACTGTGCAGCTATAATACAGCCATCTTAGCCAAATGTAAGGCTTTCTGGAGAGTCAGTCAGGGGAAGGCTTCTTAATGATGATATGAATTTGAAAACACCAATTCCTTTCAATCCTGAAGGTGACAAGTGGATCCAATCAGTTCAGCCTGTGATCTACTACTGATTGCCCTTGGCTTCCTACCAACATTTTCTTGGGCAAGAGTAACCCCCACGGAGCTGAGGCTGAAGGTTTGTACATGTTCCCTTGGGATGCCAGTCCAATCATCCCTGAACCCACTCTTGTCCAGAACCTTTTGTGACCCAAGAGGGTAAATTGTGGCTCAACTCTAAAAAATGGCCACATAAAACTCTGTAGACAGGATGTAGTTTCGGTGTTTGCCATAATGCTAGCGAGTAGTAGGTATGCAGTAAACAGATACACATTTACATCATGTCAGCTCCACTTGGCACTATTTTAGTTTCCTTCTTGTCACACCACTGACTAACCTAACAGAGACTAACATAGCATGAAGCAAGGTAACATGACTGAAGAGCTTGATAGATATTAAACCAAATGGAGTGCAGTGAAATTCATACCAGTCTAACTGCTTTCTCTCCTTCCTCTTTTTTCTCGAGAAGAGTGCAGGTGGGGAGAGATGTGGTATTCCAAAGCAGAAACAGCCTTAAAAGCAAATAACATGACTCATTCAGTCCAGTAACTTGAAAGATGGCCTTTATTTGGAAAGTTTCCAGCAGTGCCAGTAAGCTGAGAGAGAAGGGAAGGGAGCATCTCGGTCCTAACCATGGCCTTCCCTGTGCTGACGGTATAGGCACACCCACGTTCAGTGGAGAATCCCCACAGATCACACAATGAGCCAGACAACACTTACTAGATACAACCTTTGCTTTGCTCCCTTTATACTAAACCTGAAACTGCTTTCCCTCCAGAACAAGCTCAGAGCTGAGGCCCTTCCTTTCATTTCCTCTCCTAACTCCTATTCTGAATACTGGTGCTAAAGTATGATGGCCTAAAAAGTTCTCTATATTTGTAGGCATAAAGGCATCCACGTTTTGGGACATCAGAAGGAAAATTATGCTGTTACCCACAGCTTTCTACCCTTTACCCTGACTCAGGTTATCCAGTGCCATGACTCTCCATTTCTGTCTCTGCTCCTTGGCTTTATACTCTGTGAGGCAATCAAAGAACAGTGATTATGATTTATTTCTGGTTTAAGTTTCTCCAGTTTACTTAGCAGGCCATTTGCTGGAGAACTGGTAATTCCTTCAAACCTTAGTGTCATACTGATACTGGCTTCCTGAAAGATCAGACAGGGTCGGAGCAATCCCAGGCACAGCTACAGGTTGGGCAGAGAAGAGATTCAGAGCAGCCCTGCGGAGAAGGACTTGGGGGTGCTGGTCGATGAGAAAATGAACATGAGCTGGCTTCAGTGTGTGCTTGCAGCCCAGAAAGCCAACTGTATCCTGGGCTGCATCAAAAGGAGTGTGACCAGCAGGTCAAAGGTGGCGATCTTGCCCCTCTACTCTGCTCTCGTGAGACCTCACCTGGAGTACTGTGTGCAGTTCTGGTGTCCTCAACATAAAAAGGACATGGAACCGTTGGAACAAGTCCAGAGGAGGCCACGAGAATGATCCGGGGACTGGAGCACCTCCCATATGAAGATCGGCTGAGAAAGTTGGGGCTGTTCAGCCTGGAGAAGAGAAGGCTGCGTGGAGACCTCATAGCAGCCTTCCAGTATCTGAAGGAGGCCTATAGGGATGCTGGGGAGGGACTCTTAGGGACTGTAGTGATAGGACAAGGGGTAACAGGTTAAAACTTAAACAGGGGAAGTTTAGATTGGATATAAGGAGGAAATTCTTTCCTGTTAGGGTGGTGAGGCACTGGAATAGGTTGCCCAGGGAGGTTGTGAATGCTCCATCCCTGGCAATGTTCAAGGCCAGGTTGGACGAGGCCTTGGGTGATATGGTTTAGAGCGAGGTGTCCCTGCCCATGGCAGGGGGGTTGGAACTTGATGATCTTAAAGTCCTTTCCAGCCCTAACTATTCTATGATTCTATGATTGTATGACAGACAGATAGACAGAAAGGACAGAAAGAAAAAGAATACAAACAACTTGTTTAGCATTAGCACCAAGATGTCCTTCAGAACTACAGAAATGTTCACAAACTCTTGCACCAAAGCCTAGCTCTGATTAACCAAGACAAAGCTGTTCTATAGCATTATGAATGATAAAAAGGGTTAAAATTACCATCGAGCTTACACTGATTGACAGTACTACAGTGCCATTTCACTGATAGCTTAGTAAAGAAACCCCAGAGTTTTATGCAAAATTAATGACTTTTTCTACGGAAATACTGTTACAAAATGTCCATTAAATTAGAAATAATTAACATAAGTGTGATAGTGCTACTTTTTTGCTTTCATAGAAACGTGGTCTACAATGTCTGTTGAGACAGAGAAGATATTCTATTTTGCAACAAGCAAACCTTCTAATTTTTCTCTCTTTATGAAATGGTTTTCTAACTCAGGCTAACTTAATAACTTTCTACTTCTTGGGTTTTACTTTAATCAAAGTTCTCACATATGCCTTTAACTTCCTGACTTGTCCCAGACTTCACATGTCTTTTCCGAGGTTTCATTTCAACCTACTTTCCACCACTGATACTTCAGACTCCTTCTACAGTGTAAAAATACATCTTTATTTGGCACTAGCTACTTAGAACATCTTCTGGTGTCCACATTGTTGATCCATGTCTTTCAGCATTGACTCACCCCTGTGACGTCCGCTATTATTTGTCCTGTCATTTCCAGTCCATACCTTACAGCATTATGATGCATTTCACCTTCCACACTGACAGATACGGTTTGAAAGAGAAGTGATAGAAAATAAAGGGCTTTCTAATGAGCTCATGTCAGCTGGGTTACTCCATGATGACACATTTTTCATCAGAATCCCCACCAAAACCAGGAGACCTCTGTTGTCCCAAAATATCAGCCTTGCTTTAGATGGATGTCCTCAATCACCATTTGTTAATTTGCTACATTCCCGCTCAGTGCTGTTCTATGCACGTTTTTGTACTTGTGTAACTTTACTGGTTAAAATTGAGCCTTTTCTCTATGAAATGTCTATAAAACATAATCTTTAAAAAGGTGCTTCTATGCCAGGAATGACTCTTACTGACATAAGGATCTCTAACCCTGTTTAACTGCGCTTGTGCCAGTCACATTCCTTTTGGCGTGTTCTTTCAAAGAGCACAACAAATATCTAAACCAAGGTGTTTGACTGAACCTACTTGTGCCAGTCATTGTTCTTGGTAGTTCCATGTGTTTTGGCAGAAATCGTGTCAATACCCGTGCTTTTGTGGTTCTTCCCATAAACCAGACTAATCGGAAGTTGGGGCTGTTCAGCCTGGAGAAGAGAAAGCTGCGTGGAGACCTCATAGCAGCCTTCCAGTATCTGAAGGGGGCCTATAGGGGTGCTGGGGAGGGATTCTTCATTAGGGACTGTAGTGATAGAACAAGGGGTAATGGGTTCAGACTTAAACAGAGGAAGTTTAGATTGGATATAAAGAGGAAATTCTTTCTTGTTAGGGTGGTGAGGCACTGGAATGGGTTGCCCAGGGAGGTCGTGAATGCTCCATCCCCGGCAGTGCTCAAAGGCCAGGTTGGACGAGGCCTTGGGTGATATGGTTTAGTGTGAGGTGTCCCAGCCTATGGCAGGGGGGTTGGAACTTGATGATCTTAAGGTCCTTTCCAACCCTAACTATTCTATAAGTTCTGCCTTATGGAATTGCAATGCACTAACACAACGAGTTTCTTTACATGAGGTAGATGGGTGGATAACAGGTGGTACTTAACAGACATGAAATGAATAGTGAGAGAGTAGGATGTGATAAAAAGGCATTATTTAGGGACACAGAAAAAAAAGACAAATCACTGACAGCAGCGATCCGAGGACAGCCAGCCAGCCCGGGAAATAACAACAGGAAACCAACATTTTATGCTGTCACCTACTGTTGTTCTGCAATCACCTCATGGCCTTATCTCTGCCATCAGCAGTGAGCTGCTCAGCTGTGAGCACTTGCTAGCTCAGCACTCTGATTTACTGCAACAAGCACTTCATGCTCTGATCATAACTCAGCAAGGAGGTATGTTGAGCCCAACACTTCTGATGGAGAGGTCTTTCACAGTTCTCCTGGATATCACATCTGTGAAAGATATCCTGGATATCATGCCCATAGATATAATACTGGAAGAATTCCTGATAAAAATCCAATAAAAATCATGGTGAGCTACAAAGCAAGCCTGAAAGCATCATCCCCCACTTCTTACTGGCCTACAACACTGGGAAGGTAAATCGTTGCACACTAACATCATGTTTGGTTCAGCGGTGGCAGTCTCCCAGAGATAGGGAAGAGGATGGCTGGCAACACCAATCCACCCTCACACAGGCTGCCCTGTTTCTGACAGGAGCAGTTTCTGACCCCCCATCTCACACAGCCCATGGTGGGTGAGCAGCACCACACAGCTCACTCTCTCCTCAGCTTGAGCTGAACTGAGGTTTCAGTCAGGTTCTGCTCCAGGTCTGGGGAACTGCTTCCTATTCTGGAAGCCTGAGGGCAGAGGAGCCAGCAGCCCTTGGACCCTGGTCAGCAATACTGATTCATACACACAGACATCTGCACTGATCCACAGTGGACCGTGTTTGGGAACGTAAAAGCTGCAGGGAATCAGCTTTGCTCAGCAGCAGGTGATGTAACGTCTCTGGAAGGCAAGATGGGCAGGGAGCTCTGATGCATCCTCTCTCTGTCACAAGAACAAGAGCTGGGGATGGAGGATAGGACATGCATGCAAACGTGGGAAAAAGCAGAACAGAGGGGAGGAAGGAACAAGCAGACGGGGAGGAGGAGGTGCTGAAAGTCGGCAGGGAACAGCTCTTTCTGGGAGAGAGCAGAAAGGGTTTTGCGCTGAGGAAAGCTGTCGCCAGTTATTTTTGTACAGATTTTAAAGTTCACCGAACCCAGCTCTGGAAGTTGCATGTTGTGTTTTTGGCTGGCGATATCAACGTACCATATGGAGAAGCCTCAGTTTGAGCTTTACAATATTGTTTGGATTTGATATTGACGTCTTTTCATTACCAAACCTGCCTCGAATTGTATGTTCTTTTCTTTTGAGGGATGAAGCAAACCCATAGAACAAGCAAAAACTAAACCCAAGAAACACACAGGGAAATTCCTGTATTTTGAATTGGACCTGAAATCACTGACTTTAACATCCTGTCTTTAACAGCAACTACCAGACAGATTCCAGACGAGAGGAAGAGGCAAGAAGTACTATACTACTGTAGATATCATGGATGCTGTTTCTCCATCTGTTTGTCCCATTATAATTGGACTGCTTCCCTGGTTTAGGGATTTGCTGAACTAGTGGGGTAAAGGCGGGAACAGTCTGAAGATATTCCTTACACTTACTGGTATAAGAAGAAATGAAGGACAAAAGCTCCCCCCTTGCATGCTCTGAGAAGATCCATAGCAGAAAATAACCTGGAACAAAAACTTGGAATGGATGAAAGCGTAGAGGGTGAAGGGAATGAGACGTACAGGGAACAGAAGAACTGGAGGTCCCAGAGACATGGGAGCTGAAAACACTTTCTACTTGTAAAGCTCTTCCCCTGTAATGTTTTGTTCTTCTACTGAAATTGTGCCACATGTACTCTAAAAAGCCCAGGGCTTTTCTCACTCTGGATCACAGCTGCCAAAGGCAAGCCTACCAGTTAACTAGATGCTATGCAGTTAACCTGCTTACCTGGTCACAGCACTTGGCCTTAAAGCCTCGAGACCTGACCCAAGGTGAGGAGAGCAACATGGCCTTTCAGGTCAGCCCAGCTAATGCTTGAATGGAGCTGCTGAGAAAGAGCAGGAAAAATCAGGGGGTGAGCTCAAGTGTCCAGCCATGAGAACCATTGACAAGAGAGAAGGGCAGCTTCCTTTGCAGACCCAGAGTGCTGTAAGGATATCAGTTAATTACACGGACTCTTGTCCACTGGGAATGTGAGAATTCATAGGATCACAGAATGGTTTGGGTTGGAAGGGATCTTAAAGCTCCTCCAGTTCCAACCCCCTGCCATGGGCAGGGACACCTTCCACTAGACCAGGTTGCTCCAAGCCCCTGTGTCCAACCTGGCCTTGAACACTGCCAGGGATGGGGCAGCCACAGCTTCTTTGGGCACCCTGTGTCAGCACCTCAGCATCCTCACTGGGAAGAACTTCTTTTGCTGTTCCAAGAAGCATCTTCAGAGCTGAGCAGGGGAGCTGCAGGAGTAAAGGGGCAGTCCAAGGAAGGCCAGCTTCATGAGCCCAAAACTGGCATTTTTAAAATGAAGTATTAAGATTGCAAACTTTTTAGAATATGAATACTGATGATTGCATTCTTATTGTGTTTCACACCTTGCGTCCTCGTCCTGGATAGGGCTTCTTATTGCTACTGTAATATGAAATCCAGCATCCAACAATAACCAGCAAAACCCCTGGACTGGATCTGAACTGGAGAGCTGTTCAGGTTGCATCGTGTAAACCTCTTCAGCCAGCCCCGGTTGATACTTTTGGCTACAACTCACATTTTAATAAACTATACTTTCCTCTGCTAATTGCCATCAGCAGCATGGAATCAAGCAGTAGTAAAAAGCCCTCCTACGCATCCCTTCCTCCTCCTTGCAGCCCATGCTGCACCAAGCCGCGTATTTGCATTTTCAGAGACTGTTTGCCTGAAGTGTAATTGAAGACATACAGATCATCTGTTTACAGCCACAAATTACTGTAATTTCAGTGAGGCTTTCGTGACAATTTCACTCCTAACGTGGCTATTTTTATATGCAGTTAAAACACAAGAAAGATGATGGCGAGATGCTCAGAAAGCTTGCAAAGACTTTAGAAGAAGAAGAAACACTGTAGTACTTTTCTTTGCTAGATGTAAGATATAGATATACAGATACAAGAAGAGCTTTAGTGAAGAGAGAGTCTTTTTTTCCCCCTCTTCCTGGAATTTGAGATGGGGAAGTTACAGCTGTGTGATTGCAGCAGTGTTCTGTGTGACACTACACCTCTGGAGCTGGTGTGGGTTGTGCTGTGTGAAGTTGAATCCTGCTAGACATGACCCTGTTCCAAACCCTCTCTTGAGCACCTCTCTAACAGAGACCCCTGTACTCCCATCCCTTGGCATCTGTCTGTCCTTTACCCATTCTACAGGCTACATCCATCTTTCAGGTAGCTGCAGGAGCCATGCAATACAAGGTTGAATTGCTTCTTGATTCATCCCATAAGAGTTTCTGCTACTGTTCATGCACTTATTAGAACCTGGTGTCACAGGGTGTCCAGATAGAAACACGAGAGCCTTTTTCACTGGTCTCCTGTCCCAACAGCTTGTAGAAAGTGATGTCAGTAAAGATTTAGAAAGAAGCATGGACAGCAAAGGAAGTTATTCCACTATGGATGGAATCAAAACATCCCACTCATTGCACTGGCAGAGAAACTTAGAGACCAGTGACCAACGTAGAACCAGGTCTTTGAACTCCCTGGAGGGAAAAGCTCCATTGGACTCAATATTTTCAGGCTTTTCCTGTACAAGTGGGAAAAAATAAAGGGAAAAAGGCATAGCCTCACTTCTAATTTGCACTGAAGGTCACAAAAACTGAAACTACACCTTAGGGGAAAAAATCAAAGGGAAAAAACCAAAACCCAACAAAACAACACAAAAGCCCAAACCCCACTGCCCTTGATAATATCACTGATACCACCTAGACTGTGGCTTACGTGACTGATATCCCACCAGCCTGCCTACTTGCTGCTCCCTTCTTAACACTCCACTGGTGCTTCTGAATAATTTTTCCACCTCTGCTTGTGCTGAAGCACTGGGGATAAAAGAGAGACAAAACCTGCTGCTGAGAACTCCACACTACCACTGCACCCTCGCTCCTACTTGCAAGAGTGTTTGTGCAACAAACTGAGCCAGCTCTGTCTCCTCACCGTCTTTAAAGGAATTCATTAGCACAAGCAGAGTTGAGGTAGGAAGCAGCCACATCATCCCCACTGCAGAGCGGGCTGAACTGCTGAGGGATCAGGTACTTTGCCCAAAGGCACTGCCAAGCCAAGGCACGGTGCTGTGCCACCTTCTGACTGGCTCAGCTGAACTCTTCCTCTGTTTAATCCCGCTTCATACCTTCAGACTATTCACCAGTTTTAAAAGAAATTAAACCAAACAATTACCTGCACAAAGACCAGGTTTTCTATCAGAAATCACAGCCAAGCACATTAAACCTTACAAAATATTAGAAGTCATTTGGAAACCCAAATTCTCCTTCGATTTCACTAAATGCTTGGTTAAAGTTCTTAAACATGGGCCATGGTCCACGCCCTGTTAACAGATTATTGCTGTTAGCAAAGTTGTTTCTTTTCATCACATGAGGAAGATTCTAAAGCACTGATGGAATTACATAGATTAATAGGATACAGCAACTATCACCCAACTATTCTGACCCCGCTGAAGTAGCCCAGCTATTTTTACAAAGCTGTTGATCAAGCAGAGACAGACAGAAAACATGGTTGACATTGAACATGTGCATAATTATCAGTTAAGCTACTAAATTAATATGAAGATATAAAATGAATATTCATTAGATTTTTAACATATAACTTGGTGTTTCTGTAGGGATACAGCTACCATGAACCACAAAAAGTTGCAGTATAAAAGAAACTGCAGTCTGACAGGACAGAAAAGCAGCATCTTCTCAGTAGAAAACAGTTCTGGAGGAAAGATACTGAATTCCAGCACTGGTATCAGAAGTATATGGCTTCATGTCTTCCCTCCTCAAGGAACAGCAGGTTATATGCAGAAGAGACACAAACAGAACATTTCTACCAAAAGCCTGGAACTGTCCCATTTGTAAGGCAGTTGGACTGACCCAATAGAAGTTGATGTAATGGAAAGAGTAAAGCAGCCTTGCAAAACTGACTGCTGCATTCTCAGATTGGCAGAGTCCCGTTATATTTTTGAGCTTCTTTTCCCCCATCTCTGACCCTGTGGTGAGAAATGAAATGCCGATCTTCAGGAGAGATGGCCAGGTCAACCCCCTGTGCTCTGCTGACCCCTCAGCACGTGGGAGGAAGGATAGTTCTGTGGTTAAGTCAGCTGAGAGTCAGATTCTGTTCCCAGCTTCCTCTGTGACTGTGGGTGCCTAAAAGCTATAAATCACGGTTCTGATAAAAGAGAGGCTGCAGAGGAATTTCATTCATCAGCATGTGCGAGCATGCTTGGATACCAGAGCATTAGCATATGACAAAGTCCCTGTATGCAAACTGTCTGCAGGTTTTGGAGGTATAACTGGCACTGCTTTGGAGTTCTAGCCATGAGATTTATGCCAGATCTCAGACACTCCTCATACTAAGGTACGCTGTTGCAAAGATAGGGTCGATGGGCACAATGGGACATATACTGTACTGTTGACTTGTGCTGTTCTGCCACAATTGGTCCCAAAATTTTCAAGTGAAAAGAGAGTCAAATGGAGGTACCAGCCTCTCAGACAAGGCATCACTGTCTATAGCCAACAATGTCCATTACAAATATGGGAAACAACAGGCTGTGAGTCATATATCGCTTAGCTGTATTTTGACCTGTACTGCCTACAGGCATTTCAGTTTCCTATCTCTCACCTATTTATAGAGTCTACAGGAGTATGTGAGCTGGTGGCAAGCTCTGCTATCTGTCATGCTGAAGTTGAAAGGAAATCAGGGATTCTCCTACAACAAATAAATTGAGGTAGATAAAGCCTTGAGATGAGCCAACACCCGACAGAGCCAGAAAAGTCTCCTTTTTCTGCCTCTACTTCCATAACACACCTCTAAAGAGGTGGCTCTGCTCCAGACCACTGCAGAGTTCATTAGGAAGATGGTTCATGATGCATTAGATGTAGGTGTGTGTGTGGGAAGCAAAGTTCATAGTTTCACAAGGCAACTTGCAAATGCATTTCTAAGTGCGTGTAGTATCATCTGCCTCAGCTGTTTAAACCCTTGCATACAGGGTCCTGCTCACCAAAGCACTTCAAGCCACACAAGAAAAAGTGAATTAAAGCTTCATGAGTATTTCTGTAAAGAAAGCTAACTTGAGTTCTGTGCAAGCAAAAGGAACCAAAACTGCCATTTTCTTGAGCTGAATTCCCTGGTTTACTTACAAAGCAGTCCAAGGGCAAACACAAAGCCAATTTTCCTCCTACACAATACACGTCAACCTGAGGAACCTTCTAGGAAAGGCAGGAAAGAATGCATCCATTCATTCATCTTCTGTCCTAAGAGTACCAGCTAAGAGACATAGCTGGGGAGGGAGAAGGAAAATTAAAACTGTATGAGACAGACCCTTGATGAAGGCCATTGAATTGTTTTAGATAATCTTCTTAAGAATCAAACCAAACCAAAAACAAAATCAGGAGGTATTCAAAGACAAGCTTTCTAATAGGGAAAGGATACACACGCTTACCTACCCTGCCCTGAGATGCTGCCTTCAAAAAGGGAGATGGAGAAAAGCACAAAGAAAACTTACAATGCTGCTAAGAGCCACATAAACCTTTCCAGGAGGAGTGCTTCAACCTCCAGACACATTAGGAGGGAAGTGACATTTATAGCCCTATTGAAAAGAGAAATAAAGAAAAGCAATGAAGAGACCACTTGTTTCCACTGCCTTCCTTCCTCTCCCGCCTCCCCCTAACTCATATACCCTCCAGGAAGAAAGACTGGACTCTCCTTTGACTTTTCAGAACAGCTGGTCTGTCTCTAACAAATGAGAAACCCAGAAAAGGAAGTTTAGGGGTGATTGAGCTGTTGAAGAGACACAGCTGACCTCAGGGCATCGCCTTCCCTCTATTGGAGAAACTCAACCCTTCCTAAATGCCAAAGTTGAGGCATTTCCCCACAGTAGTTTAGGGAAATCTCCATTTGGTGGGATGTACATTGCTAATGATCCTCATCACTGCTCAAATCCCACTCTCTGATTCACTGGACTCATGCAGGGACAACCCAGCCAGGGCTCTTTTGACCATTGCACTGCTGACAACTGCTGCGAGTCTTACACACAAAGTGCTGTGATTCTAGGTAGGAATTACAGAGTTGTTTCAAAACAAGCACTGTTTTCTTACTCCTTTACAAATGTGTCATTTCCTTAGTTATTTAAGCAATGGTAGGTTTCCCCTAAGCAGAGGGAAGCAAGAATTTCAGATCAGAACAAGAGCTGATGCATTTCAAACCAGATTCATAAAAATGCTTTCAAATCAAGTGCTGCAATGAGTGGGGAGAGCCCCACCATTCTGCACAGCCAAGAAGGACTTTCAGAGTTAATAGAGTAACACTGATTAGCAGGCTATCTGCATCATTGTTCCACATTAGCAGTAGTGCAGAAAGAGAGCGGGTGAAAAATGCCAGGGCAAGCAGAGGGACACTGTGTTCATTAAGGGTTGCAGATGGTAGTAAAACCTGTCAGCAAAATGCTGTGTACATTTTGTGAACTAAGTGGCTCAGTTCAAATAGCAAACACAGAACACTAACAGGAATTGCACATTCCTTGACTCATTTCCAAAGCACTGGCTTCAGCTAAGGGCAGGGGACCAAAAACTACTACTGAATGAGCAGATGGGTCTTTGAACAATGCTCCATACTCAGTGTCAAAGGTGGTGTAGGATCTGCAGCAACACACTGTCCAGCAGACTGAATGACAAAGGGGGATACTTTCATTATTACTGACAGCAGCCATGTTTCTAAGAGTTCCTGAGGTTCTTGAAATTGTACCCAAAGCCCATAGACCTCCAGGGAAGTCTCTCTTTGATGTCTCATCTTGAAGCTCCCAACCATAAATTTGCCTCCACTGAGCCTGCATCCAAGTGGACACCTTGGACATCATTGCATCAACTCACTGAACTCTATAGCCAGCTCCTATTAGAGATGAGCTTGAAGTGGCACATTTAGATCTTCATGCTGCTATAAACCGGCAGATATTCAGATGCAAGATCTGAGCCCTACCTCCAGTTTCCAGCAGATGTGTGAAAAGCCTGGCCTGAGAGAGTTAAGCAGCAGCAGCCTTTAGCTCAAGTATGTGCTGCCATAGCACACCATGAAATTATCATCTAGCAATGACTTAATCTGCGACCTGAAAAGTATCCCCTTCCCCAGGAGAGGAAAGCAATATTGTCCAATCAAAGGCTGTCACTCACAAAGCAAGTGTAATTAGCCAGAGGCATGTTGCTACTGATAATAACTATAATGAATCCCAAGCAGAGACACCTTCGCTGGCAGGCTGCTGTTTGGGCTTGGAAAACAGTTTCACAATAAATAAAACAAAAACAGAAGCCATCACATCAGCTACTGATTTTTCACCTCCTACTCAAGCACTCCACAGAGATCCACTCTGCACTCTGTCAGAAGCAAGCAGTTACCCTCAATCAGAGCTATCTAACAGGGGGGGTAGGACTTAGTGCATTCCTTGGGGTGGGTGGGTATTCTAATACTAATTCAGATAATGGAACTGGCTTGCTGAGTGGGAGAGAACTACTCATTTTCAAGACTATCTCCCAGCCCCCCTTCCACTCCATTCCTTGATTTTTTACATACTCCCACTGCTTTATGACTGGTACATTACACATAACCAGCTTCTGAGGTGACTGCTCCTGGGTAATAGGAGAGAATTGCTCACATTCCAGTGTTGGGCGAGTTGATTTTCTTTTTTGCCTCATATTGCATATAATGACATGTACATTACACTGCACTGCAGCAAACCCATGTTTCTTTGCCCTACCTCTCCTCAAATTGCACATTTTAGAAAGGTAACTGAGAACACCATGAACAAAGAAATTACAGAAAGAATTACACATCTTTCTGTGCAGAAAGATCTGCCCACAGCTTGCTCTCAGCTGCACAGCTGGTCTCAGAAGGGGCAGACCAGTTATCTCAGCCACAAGCAGGATAGGAAAAGACCTGATGTCTGACTTCATTTCTGACATCTCCAGCCATGCCTCTGAACTGATATCCAGGGCTGATGGCTCGTCTGGGCACGTACCAACTTCTCCCCATTCTGCTAGGGCAGCATTTGTATGTCTGGTCCCTTTCACTTGTTGTCAGAGAATGAAGTGAGTCAAGAGAAAGCCTGTGCTGGCAAGCCGGGACCATTCCAGGCACACTCCAGGCATACTGCCGGTACAGTCAGCTTATTCCAAAAGACAGCCAAGACCTAGAGCCCCCATTTCCAATTCTACCTACCTCAAGCGTGTTACTCCCTGCTTGGATCCATTACACTGTGTGTAAAGTGATGCTGTATCTCTACAGTCTTGCAAAGATTCAATGGTGTTTATAAAAAGCTTTCTTGTTATAAAGTACCAAACAGCAGCATTGCACAGAATAATTTATTTGCTGATAAATTCTTTCTGTAATCCTGTAAATTAGTACAACCTGGGAAAAGAAACACAAGCAAAATAGAATCATAGAACCATAGAACAGTTTGGGTGGGAAAGGACCTTAAGATCATCTAGTTCCAATCCCCCTGCCATGGGCAGGGGCACGTCACACTAAACCATGTCACCCAAGGCTCTGCTCAACCTGGCCTTGAACACTGCTAGGGATGGAGCATTCACAACTTCCCTGGGCAACCCATTCCAGTGCCTCACCACCCTAACAGGAAAGAACTTCTTCCTTATATCCAATCTAAACTTCCCCTGTTTAAGCTGAAACCTGTTACCCCTTGTCCTGTCACTACAGTCCCTAATGAAGAGTCCATCTCCAGCATCCCTATATTTTAATGTTATTCCCTAATAAGGCATATTAGGCACAGTAGATCAATTATGCCATATTAGCAGTTATGGTAGGTTATCGCAGTCAGCCTTGTAGCCTAGATGGCATAGAGGTGCTTTCCTAGAAGAGAATTTCCTACACCTATTTTTGTTTAACCCAAAGGTTTCCCTTCCTTCCACTTTGAACCCATATTCTCCAGAGCAGAGTATTTACCCCGGATCGCTGAAGGACAGTATTAGTGGAATGTCTTTCTAGCTTTATCTGTACCAGATAGCTGTCAATTGTGGCTGTCTGCAGCATTCGGGGAGAGACATTTCCAGGGGCTGCTACTGGCAGTAAGCTGCAGCATGAGAGCCTGCAATGGAACAGGGTCGGGTTTATTAGTACAGAATCTCTCTCTTGCAAAGAAGCATGTCCCTTGCCAGCATAATGTTGCCTGACGTACCCCAACTGTGTAAGAGCAAATAAATTACAGCAGCACGACCGAATCTCAGCCTTCCCTACAGCGAAACCTTGTCAGCAAATTTCCCCTATGGGATATATAACAAGGTCTTCAAATACATTATCACTGGAGGTAGACAGCTGGAAGTCAAGCAGCAGCTATAAAGCTCTCTGAGATATGACAGTGGCAAGTTACAAATGGGTACTGTTCAACACCTGTTATCATTTCTAGCACTTCATTTTCTCCCCCATATGAATCACACTGGTTTCCCTGATACAATGCACACATTAAGCTGGCCAAAGAAAGCAAATCTTAGCTGTATATAATTCCACAATGAAGGTAGTAAGTCACATCCTTGCTTATTTAAACAGGGCTGAAGAAAGGAAGGACTTACCTGCTGCTGAAGGTTTATTTAGATTAAGATTGATGAGGCTTAAAGAAAATAGCAATCTGTGAACAATTTGGTGTTGAAATTTAATTCAAAATTTGTGTGATTTACCTTCTTCAAAGATTTGCTTTCAATGTAAAAGGAATTAAACTGAAGTAGGCACCATTTCTCAAAAATATTGAATTATTATCAAATACTACACATTAATTATCATGGAATATGGTGCAGTTACATCCTCAGATTGTCAGAAAAACACAGCTCTCCTCTATGAGACTTCTTTTAAACTATGCTGAGGTTTTTGTTGTTATATAAACTTAGGTTTCCAATCCAGAGTCAGACCTACATTAGCATCACAACAGAGTCACTCAGCTAACACAGACATATTAAGTTCTCCAGCTGAAGAACTTAATGCCTTCCCTATTAGAAACAGTCTTGCTTTTTTCGTTTAGACATACTGCTCCCCTTAGGAATACCAATAGCTTTAAAATGGTGTAGTCCGAGTATTGTAACATAGAAACTAAATTCTCTTCTTGGACCTGCAATCTGAAAACAAATTCCATGACAGCCTGGTTCATTTCAAGTTTAAAACCTTTCTCACCCCTTTGTGCAACTTCCCATGAGTAAAGTAGAAAGCAGAAACGTAATAAGCCACCCATGAACTGTGGTCATGGGAAAAGCCACTGCTGAAGTACTATGATGCCTGACCGCTGTGCATCAGTTTTAGTGTGAGAGATGAAGAAATAATTCCCATTGCACAAGCATTCCTGGAACTCCTGAAGCTTGAAAGTTAGTTAGCTGTGAAAGGCTAATGAATATTGAAGGTACTAACGATACCAGTATTTTGTAACTCACTTCAAGAAGTTCTGACCCCAGTAGTTACCATAATAATGTCTTGTATTATCGTGCATTTCAAATGAAGAGGGTTTAAATGAGAAAATACAACCCAACTGTGTATCTCACCACTGATTAAACAGCAGTTTGTCCCTTAAACCACTATTAATAAGCAACGAGTAGCTCTTCGTCATCCTAGCAGATGAGAGCATTTTTCCATTAAAAAGTCACTTGCCCATAAATCAGAGCTTATCAAAAGCAGCATTTGACGTGCACAAGCAGAGGAGCAAGACAGGGATGTAGGGAGCAAGCAGGAGCTGAACAAGTGCACAGAAGCGTGCTATACGCTGGACTAAATGTGCGTATCACGCAGAGATTCAACGCAGCTAATGACATCTTTTCTTGCCAGGCATTAAGATCCCATTAACTGGTGAATCATTCCTCCATCTGCAAAAAGCAGGTCCTTCCTCCCCCCTCCACTCACCCAGGACCAGCAAAGGGGAAGCTTGAAAACAACTTTCAGCTCTTTTAACTTGTCCTTATGAGGAGTTTCATGGTGTCCCTTGGTGATACCTCCAGGGACCAACACATTTCTGAGCTGCATGTAGACCAGCATTCAATCCAACAACCAAAACTGACACCTTTAAAGCCACCTGCATAGACAAATAGATTGTTTCATGTTCATGGCCATTAAGCAAAGCAGCATTCGGTTTAGAGCCAGGATTGAAGAAATACAAAACACTACAACAGAGCATTAAGCTGGGGAGCCAACAAATAAAGCTATTTGTTAAGCCCCCAGTTACCTTGCAATTCCCAGAGCCCGTAGGAATCATCTAGCAGGCCAGCTACAAACCAGAGCAGTTTTTGTTTGCAGGTCAGTGCCTGCCAAGCAAGTTTTACTTGGTGGTTTGGTGCTCTGATGCCATACAAAAACCTAGACAAAGAGGGAACTCACATCACTTGTCTATCTCAAAGTGCCAGTTGATAACCACGTGCCAGGAACTGCTGCTTTTCCTTGTTCCAAGGAGGCCAATTACTCACTCATCAGGATGCCCAGACCCAGGACTGTTACCGTCGTGAGTTACTGGTTCCAAAGTTCCTGTCAATGTGGCTCCCTAAGAATTTCCTTAGTAGCAGCCTACATCCCACATAGTTCCCACCAGGGCTGGCATGGCTGTTTGCACACCCACACTAGGAACCAGACTGGGTAAATGATCCAGATGTACACAAAATGAGGTATTTTTTGCTGTGCTAGCATCATGGGGAGCCTGGCGTGAAAGCTGGTTAACATGACTGTTACAGCAACACTGCTGTAAAAAGCCAAACCACAGCCAAGTGATCTGTTTTAGCACGGAAGTTGTCTGATTTGGGTTTATTTTTCAGAATAGGCAGCATCTCCTCCCTCACCATCTTTTCTTCTTTTTCTTTTTCAAACACTCATCTGGCTTCCAGATTGAAGTAAGAGTGCCACTGATGGTCTTGAAATCAGCTTAAGGAGTAAAACAACCCACCAACAAAACAGCTCAGACAGTCTAATTTCACAGGCATTTAGATAGACCTTTTTAGACAGCAGCCCACAACAGGCTGTTGTCCCTTATTTCTGGATGCCTAAAACCTTGGGCTACTCCCTCCCTATGCCTGGTCAAGAACCAGGGGGCATAGAGCCAGTCCAAATCCCCTCCCACCCTCGACTCACATTCAACCCTCATTACTCACATTCAGGCTCCAATTCCTATCAAGATAAAGAAGATATGGGGGTTGGACTACATGATCTTCAGAGTTCCCTTCCAGCCTAAACTATTCTATGATGCTAAGAGAAGAGCTTCATGGTGCTGAACACCAGTTTTTAACAGTCATTTTCCTTAAATCCCGTAGTTAAATAAACAGGAATTGAAACACAAGAAGGGGGAGGCTTAGGTTGCAGTTACACCAGCTACAAGGGCTTCACACTGAATTGAGCACGACACTCCTAAGATTGCTGGTGGCTGCCTGGTGCACCTGAAGGATCATTTCTATCTCAAGAATGACTTTTGCAGACCTTGTGCTTTTGGGACTTTGTTTTTCTGTATAGATACATCAATTAACTTAGCAAATTGTAGATATTGTTTAGCTAACATGCAAGCTTACCCATTCCTCATCATGGCACAAAGCATCTATCTCTTCCTCACTTTATGTTACAAAGAATGCATTCATGGGGCTTTTGTTTTGTTTTGGCTTTAAAGAAAGCATCATTAAGTGCTGTGCCAAGAAACCTGATGAAGACACTACTTTAAGTTCTTCCAAAACAAACATTCAATTGACAGCTTTAAGTAGAGGACAAATGAACTCCTTTAAAAGGACATTTTAAAATTAAAGAAATAAACCAATCCTACCCTGCAAGAAGAAAATACCAATTTGTTAAGACTAGTTTGATATACACTCACTCAACAAAGAAATGCAGATTGTCACAGCTGTCTTAAGCAGCGATTACAAATGAGTTACTCAGAAGTACTATCCATTCCTTGATAAGAGTTATCCAAGTTACTTTACTACCATTGAGTGCAATGGCAGGGCACTGACAATCTCCTGATGGTTCCCCAACGTCCCCAGCAGGTGGAAATGACAACTTTGCACCTTCAGTCAAAAAGCCCCTGAGAATGGGCAGTACTGGGCTGCTGTGAGCTATGCCCAGAGCAAAACAACATACTGAAACTTTCTTGATTCTCCAGGAACCTGGATTTTCCTTTTCCCCTTCTTTCTATTTCCTTATTCAAAGATTCCACAAATAATCCATGAATAACATCCCATGATTTAAGTTCCCTTTCTTGATCTCCACATCTGTATTTCATAAAGAGTCCTGATACAGCAGCTGCTCAGGCAACTTGGATGCTGCTGTTTGTGCTCTCCAATGGGTGAGTACCTCAGCAAGGCACTTTATGGCAGCCACCACTGAAGAAGTCTCTCTGTCATTGGTGTGCTATGGACATCACCTCTTCATAGGATTGGATATAAGGAGGAAATTCTTTCCTGTTAGGGTGGTGAGGCACTGGAATGGGTTGCCCAGGGAGGTTGTGAATGCTTCATCCCTGGCAGTGTTCAAGGCCAGGTTGGATGAGGCCTTGGGTAATATGGTTTAGAGCCAGGTGTCCCTGCCCATGGCAGGGGGGTAGGAACTTGATGATCTTGAGGTCCTTTTCAACCCTAACTATTCTATGATTCTCTTTCCCTTCCCTGCCGTGTCAATTACCTTCAGCTTGCATGCTTGCTCATCGAGTTTCCAAACACTGTCCTCACTGTGGCCACAACAGCAGATGAAGGGATTTGGCGGGAGGTGGACATCTCATTATTCTCTCTGCAAGTTGGTGCTTCCCTCAAATCACTGTTTTTGTTAACTGCACAGCAGCTGGGCTGATGCCTCACTATAAGACTCACGGGATATTAGAATTACAGAGGGGGAAAAGGATATGAGTAGCAAGAGTAAGTGTTAATATGGTGTGTTTAAAGCAGGTCTTTCTGTCCTCTTGCATCAGTCAGGTGTCACTAACCCAAAAGATTTCCCATTTAAAAAGAAAAGCTATTTTTTGCAGGGTAAAAAACCTGCAGAACCACCACAGGGAGCAAACAAACAACTTTCTGTGCAAGTGTATGTTGTGTCTTTCCCTGTGGGAGAAGATTTATTGCTCTCTTCGTGATTTATCCACCACTCCACATCCTCCCCACTCCTCAGCAGCTGCCAGTTCAGAGCTTTGCAATGTGATTGTCACTAATGCATCTCACGAGGCTTTACAACCCCACCTTCGTTTTCAACTCTGACCAACTCTCTCCCTCACTTATACTTCCCACAGGGCAAGAACTGGAAAGAAACAAAAGAGGAGTCAGCCACCTAACTTCACATTGCAATGAGTGGCTCCAGCCCGAGCTGAATCAGAGCCTTTTGAAATTGAGTCATTTTGTCTAGTTTGCTCGAATGTGATAAGCTAGATGGGATAGAAATTCTATATATTATTACATAGAATTATTTCAAAACATAGAGCTAAGATAAAAGCAGAGCCCAAGGAGGGCTAATCTGTGCCTGTCAGCCCACACTTTAATCACATGCCTATTACTTTGTTAGTCATCTCTTCATCAGTGCTCTCAACCCACTCCTGCTCCTCCTGCAGTAAACTTTAATTAACCAAAGAAACACTGGAGTTACTCACTGAGAACCAAGAAAGAGAAAAATGGAGGAGCTGAATGACTCTCATCATAGGTGAGGGTGAATCAGTTTGGAGGTAGAGGAAAAGGCAACTCTTTAAACCAAAGCAGCAGGAATTCCTGACTGGGAGTGAACAGTACAAAACAATCCAAAAGGAAAACTTTTGTACCATGCACTTTCATGTTTCTTTCCCTGGCGTATGTTTTGGGATAGCAGCTGGTCTTTTACAATGAATTAAACTGAGAAAAAAGCAAACAGAACAACACATGAGTCACCTGTGTGGAGAGTTTGCTAAAATCACTGCTCTTCGTCTGCCGTGCATTACCCTTACTGTGATGGGACAACTGTTAACTAAAAGCCAGAACCAAGCAAGTCACATAATAACAATGTTTGTACTTCAGGCTCAGCCTTCAGTTCTTTCTAATTTTAGTGAGCTAGCACCACCCCTACATGACATGCTGATTACCACAACAGTAACAGCATCTGTCATGCTACCAGCAAGTAACATCTGAGGTGTTATGGTTTTGTTGTGCTCTTAGGGCTAATAATTAACCACTGATGGAAAGGAAACCACTACAGTCGAGGACAATCCCGCTGCACAACTAGTTGAGCAAGCTGTCATGACTTGCCAGAGGGAATCAGTGGCAGAGCTAAGGTATTATCCTTCTGGATTGCCATCTTTGCACCAGCACTCTTCCCCACCACATCAAGCCAGGCTTGGGATCTGGAAGATGATTAAAGGAAAACCAGGTCCTGGCTCTTTAGCTGGGCACATTTCTGTATCGGTTCTGGATGTGAAGAACCTATGAGATTACTTTAGCTATTAGGTAAGCATTGGAGAAACAAAACAGTCTGGCAGGTCCCAGACTCTACTGGGTTTTACAACAGCAGCCAATACTCTGAGTCACACAGAAGAGCTGTGCTTCAGATGAAAGCTGCCTATTAGCCTTGCATGCTCATCATAGATTCTGCAGAGCATCCTGCACCCAGCATGCACCTGGTCCATTTGCATAATTTGCAGTATTAGAGTAGAAAGAGGATTATGAAAACAATGACTGAGGCAATATTCAGCTCCAAATGGATGTGCTGCTACTGCCCAACCATAACCGGCTGCTGACAGAAAGAGCTTTAGATAGATCGGTTACTTCCTTGGCCTCATTGTCCCTTCATTCTTCTCTTAAACTCTGTATTACTCCATTATGCCTCTCCCAGCTTCCTTCTCACTTCTCACCATGATCTACATTTTGCCCATCACCCTGCCACTGTGTCACTCTCTCCCTTGCTCCTGCTCATGTTGGATTGCCTCCATGCCAGCATCAGACCGATATCAACTACTCCAGGAACCTGCTTTAGACACCAGCTACTGGCAGACACCCGAGAAAGACAGAATTAGCCTCTTTTCCTCCACTTATGGAGCCTCCACACTTCTGCCCCTCACCTTGCTGTTGGTCAGCACTTGCTCTCATGCCTGATCATGTGAGGATACAAAAGATCCTAATAACTAGGTTTAAGAGGAACAAGAGCAAAGCTTTACAAGAGCTTGCCATCTGGACAGTGCTTGGTATAGAGCTGTCACTCAGTGCCACATTCTCATGCCAAGTCAGATGTATCATTAAAGGGATGCCTCTACACTTGGGCTATATTCACAGCTGAAGCAAGCCTAATCTCAAAGAATTAATCTCCTTTTTTACACACTCTCTTTCATCTCAAGCATCTCAGATCAGTGTCCCTGATCTGGCACTTCAAGATGCTATTGCTGCATCCCAGACAGCAAAACACCACCAAAGGTTGTGAGGGATTGCTCCTCCCAAGCACACTGCAAGAAGCAGGAGATTCTTTCTTACCATTAAGGCCCCTGTTCCCCTTCATCAGTTGAAATTGTGCTGCAGCAAACTGTTACCTCCCTCCTACAATCCAAACCTCACAGTGGTAAGCGTTCTTAGCCAACTCTGTATTTCACAGTCTAGGAAAAGAGAATGCCTGTGATGCTGGCACAGGAAGGACACGCAGGCAGCCGCACACACACTTGCAGACCTGGCACAACATTCAGCTGTAATGCAGAACTATTTCCCATGTAATGCATTGTTAGTGTTTAACTGTGAACACGGTAAAAAAGGCTGAGGGATTTGGAGGGAGGTTATGGGAAGCAGACCATGATCTGGAATGCTGTTCTGCAGTCCAGACAGCAGTTGGAGAAAGACAGTGCAGGCTGCGTGGATAAATGGAAAAGGCTGAGAGAAACTAGCATCATGCCACAGCCTGTTTCCAGGCACAAGTAAGACTGAATTGCCATGAAATCAAGCTTCCCAGCTGCTCCCATGCCCACTATAACAGGTGTATAAATCATATCAGTAATAAAAGAGTACTAAATCGCCGAAGTATTGCACGATTGGATTCGGAGGGAACAAAGGGAAAATTCAGCATGGTGTTTGCAGAAGACTGACGTCCTTGACTGCAAGCGGTGCCTTTGGAATTGAAGGATCCCATGTTTTCCTGGGTGCTCACTTTGATTACTAACATGTAGGTGTGCAAGCCATGTGATTCAACATAAGCTTGGAAATCAAGTGAGAATCTAATTCAAAAGTGAAATTCACATTCCAACGTAAAACAAGCAGAGTGTAAAGAACTGCTGATTTGTTGTCAGTTATATCAAGTTCAGACACTGTTTTTGATGTAATGTTTTTAACTCAGATATAGATTAGTCTTAAGTTTAATTTATACCTAGAGGCTTCATCTCATCTAGATTGCACAGAGGGGGTTTGATAGTTGAATAATTACTCACATACTGTAAGAACAGACTCTATCTGTCAATGAGAGAATGCCTTCTGTCGTAGTGTCTTACAATTTCTAAGTCCAAGTCACTGAAAAATGCTGTATCTAATATACCTGTAACAGCAGAAATGGAGGAATGGCTGTATTCCTTTATCTGTTCCCTTTCATATGCTCCTTTGCTTTGATAAATGTTCTAAAATAATAACACAACCATCAGAGAGGTAGATCTGACAAGTTTCAAAAGCCCCAGCTCCTTCCTGTGCCAGAAGCTCTTCTACCCACAAAGTTCTTCTGCTGGTTCCCCTTTGCGCCTGTTGAAGCCCCAGTCCTTTCTGAAACTCCAATCTTCTGTTTAGCTAGCATGGACTTCTTAATAAATCCTAAATCTAAGGTCTCTTAAATCACTATGTGATCCATAGATGTCAGAAATCTGCGTCTAGACATTTGTACCTGCCAGCTGGTAGAGAAGCTACTCTGACACTATGTACAGTTCTAAAAACTAGAGTCTTAACTAAGCTTCACAGCCCCTTTATTACAAATCAGTATCATGCTTCACTATACTGTCTCCCCCAATACAGGCCCCTTCCTTTCAGCCCAATGGGACCTTTGAGTCCCATATATCCAGCTCCTACCAGGAGCTCTAACTTACCCTGTCACACAGCTGGAACCCTGCTTAGGATATTAAAACCCCCCAAAATATATGCTTCTCAATAGCCTTCTCTTGATTACCTAATTGATTTTTAGAAATTAACAATAATAATGCTAAAACACCCAGCAGCCTAATTATCAACTGCTTTCATTTATACTCCCATTAAATTCACAGCTGCTTTGCAAAGTGACAGGCTGCTGGATGAAGCCTGCCTTGCATGCTCTCACTTCAGCCCCTTCCATTTATTCCGTAGAGAATGACGACACAAACAACTCAAACGCCTGCTTGGTATTTGGCAGATGCCATTCGCATATGACACACTATTCAAAAAGCAAACAGCAAGAATGACACGACGTTCTAAAGGGGAAAACGGCATTTTCTTCCTCTCATGCTAATAAACCAGTTAATTTCCAAGTATCCATTAATCTCTTCTCTATCCAAAGGGATTTTACTTTAGGCCAAATCTACCAGCTTACCTTTCTTGTAACAAACCATAGCTGAAAAGTGGGCAGCTGTGAATACAGACCTGCTGTTAAGGGTCTGCATTCACAGTTCGCTCTGTGGGGAGAAGAACCAACAAGCAAGGTGTCCATCTGACTGGCAGACTCTAGGTGGGACCCAGAGGTGTCAAAGCACCATCTTCCAAAACCCACCCAGCTGGGCTCCTTGGCTCAGAAAGGAGAAAGAGCCTACAATTACATTTTGTTGGCTTTGAAACACGCTACATTGGCTGAATATGTGTCAATTTTACGCAGTGAAATGTGTCAGTGTCTTTAAAATGGATTTGCAGTAGTATTTCTGATTTGCCAGGGCATTTTCACACCAAGCATGCAGGCACTTCACTGACAACACAAATCTACACCAAAAAGTCTGCATCAGCTAAGAGCTTGAGTAGTTTTGCTAGACAGAACTGGGCTCATTTCAGGCTGGACATTTTAAGGAAGCACAAGAGAGGTGTATTAGGGAGTCATAGAACCAACACTAGGTTGGGAAAGACCTTTAAGATTATCACTACCCCAGGACTGCCAAGACCACCACTAAACCATGCCCCTCAGGGCCTTGTCTACACAGGGTTTGAACACTTCCAGGCTCAGTGATTCCATCACTGCCCTGGGCAGCCTGTTCCAATGGCTGATCACCCTCTCTGTGAAGAAATTGTTCCTAATATCCAGTCTAAACCTCCCTTGGTGCATCTTAAGGCCATTTCCTCTTGTCCTATAACTTGTCACCTGGGAAAAGAGACCAACTCCCACTTCTCTCCATTCTCTTTTCAGGTAGCTGTAGAGAGTGATGAGGTCCCCCTAAGCCTTCTCCAGATGAAACAACCCCAGTTCCCTCAGTCATTCCTCTTCACACTTGTGCTCCAGACCCTTCACCAGCTCCACTGCTCTTCTTTGGACCCGCTCCAGCACCTCAGTACCTCTCTTGCTGTAGGGGCCAAGAAATTATACCCATACATTACCCATTATACCCATGCATTACATAGGAACAGCCTTGGTGTAACTCAATCTGCCAATGCCTTGGCCTCTGAACAATTGTTGCCCATACAATGGTCTGTGAAAACTGATGCAGTTTTTATATGCACATCCCTGTTCACAAAGATGCAAGCTGGGATATGCCAGGTTTAGCAAAAGGCTCCCACTGTAAAATTTTACCTACTATGTATGCCAGCTGGAATCATCCAGATGACCTAAGGATAAATATTCTAAGTAACGAACAGACACCTTGAAGTGTTCTGTTTTCCAGGATCAACTAATCACATTCCACCCAATAGCTTAATTCAGCATCTCCAACAGAAGTGAGAAGCGCAACTGAGATATCTTCAAGTAATTACATTTTCACAGCAACCAATTTTATCACCATATAAAATAAAGCTATTTCTATCCAGTCACACTACCCATAACTAGAGAGCCAGGACAAATACAGAACATGTGAAATACTGTTTATAGAGCAATCATCAAAGGCCAAACACAACCTTCAGACTCAGCTGATGTTTGTCTATTTCTGATTTAAAACAGTGAGGAAATGGGATATTTGGGCCATATTTTGTTTAGAAGTTCTCTTGAACAGACTCCTCAAAGCCAGTTACAACACAGAGAAAAAAACAAACAGGCTAAAACATTGGATATACTCAATTTCTGAAGACATTGTATTTATAGAAAAAAAATTTGTCATGAAAGAATAAATATGAAGGAAAGGTGCTGGATTCAAGCAGGATACAAAGTAATATACATACCCAGTCTGACAGGAGCAGCTTACATGAGGTGGCAATTCCACATATTTAAAGTGCAGAAAAGCATCTTCATTTAGATGAGAGCTGCTGCACTGATCTGTAATGCAGACAGCAATACTCCCTTAACATCCATCTGGAGCACAGGTTGCTGCACTTCCTGCATGAACATCTTAGGACAGGTGCAGTTTATAAACCACAAAACAACCCTAAACAATAAGATGCAGCCTTAAATACTAATTTGCAGCACATGCCACAAACCTGAGCTGAAAAGAAGGAGAAAGAAGATCTGAACTTATTTAACGGCTTGACTCAGCCAAACAAAACCCAGCAAAACCACCTTGAAAATGTTATTTTTACTAGATGTTTTCCTCCTTTTTGTCTTGTAAATGTTATTTTCAAGAGCCAATTAAAAATAATGAAATCATAAAATATTGACAAGCGTAATAAACCTCACAGCCTTACAGATATTTGCAATAGGATCTGCGTGCCTTGCTTCGTGTTTTGGAATCAATCAGATGTCAAGCTTGGATCCAGCCTAGAATTCTGCAGGGGTTTTTATTATGACGTATTCAAACTATAAATAATGTACTTATTCTAAATTCTCTTACCAAGTCCATCAAAAAAACCTGTGTCCTTCAATCTCTTCTATCTGCCCTCAGTCAACATGCACGGCTTACCAATGATACAGCCCTGATGGATTACATCTGGTTCCATCACCACACAGTTCATAAACCACAAAGCAGACCAAAAGCACGTTTTTACAGAGTAATTTGGAGTCAATCAGGTTTCAGATAGTTAAGATTTTGAACTTGGAGACAGAGCAAGAATCAGGAGGCACACACATGCGAACTGAAGGCAAAGGATGTGTTTACTATAAGCAGTGTTCCTTCTCTTGCATGGCTATAAATGTTTGGGTGGTTTATTTTTGAAGGGGTAAGGAACAGGAGACAAAATTAGATTCCATAATTCTGTTTGCTATAGAAAACAAGATGGTTTTATTTATTGGTTTATCACTGAGTGCTCTGAGGCCTTTCTTGATAAATGCTTCACTAGCTGAGTCACAGTGCGCACAGGATTAGTCATGGCTGTAGAAGCGTCCCAAGGTTTCATTTACAGCTGCACATTTACCTGACGTATATTTGTTTCTTCTGTACATTGAAGGTCTCTGAATCTGTGTGTTTCAGAAGCTCCTGGCTCCATCAATTCCTCCATGACACCACACAACTCCACCTGCACCGGTCAAACACAAGGGTCAGACTGCAATAGCATGCAAGAAGGCAGGCGGTATCTGCTGGCTGTGTTAGGGAGGAGGACTGGAGGGCTCACAGCTTGTACATCAACATATGTTATGTGGGCCACAACAGAGCAGAGCATGCATCACGCTGACTTGATGCTATTTTAAGCAGCAACAGATCAACTAAATGACTTAGATAAGCGACCAAGCACCCTCGTTTCATTACACCCTTCAGCAGAGAAGTCTGAGTGTCCAGCAGTAGTTCCGTGTGCGTTAGCTTCCACTCTGTGGTATTCCCACTTTGCAGATGGGGAGCTAAGACAAGAGGTAGGTAACTTTGCTCAGGGTTAAACTGCAAATCCTTGGCAGAATAAACTCCTTATCAATACATCAGCCTGATGGGTTTTAAGTCACTCTCTCCATGTAATCCCTAAAAATCCTCTTCCCAGAAGACAAGAACTAGCCTTGCTTTTCCATGACAGATGTCAGTAACTGTCTACATCAGATCACCAAAGGAACACGAGGCATCTTACCTAAGTTATGATTCCTCTCAAGCTTGAGCAAAATCTAAACAATGGGTATGTGCATGAGTTAGCCACGTGTCCTCTATTTTGAGAAGCCTGCATGAAGCAAAAGGAAGATCAAACCTGACCATGTGAGCAACAGCACAAAACCAGAAATACAGGATTCCTAAATGGCTTAAATGCATAGCTACCCTTTGAAACCTTAGAGCACCCAGTTCTTCTGCACCTTACATCCAGCTTTTACACATACCTTAAACACAGCACTATTTAGGCATGGAAAGCCCTTCCATGGGTGCCTGCATCCTTACACTACCTGTGAGAACAACGCTGCTGTCTCAATGGCAGCACACTTTCTGCCCAAGGGACACCTCGGGGTCTTGTCCCCAGGCAAATGAACTGCAGACACACTTGAGGTTACCTCACATGGAAGTCTATCTTACTGAAAAAACATTCAAAAAGAGGAAATTGTAAAGTAAAAATTATTTAATCTGCACTTAAAGGGTTTATTATTACAGAAACAGCCCCTAAATAAACTCACAAACTTCGTTAAATGCATTCATACGCAAAAGCAAATCATGGTGAAGCAGATAGTGAAGTCTAAATGGCATTCAGCTGCCCTAAGCTGGCTAACAGTTTACAGCTGTTACAAATACAGAGACAATTACAGAGGCCAAAGACAAATACAGAGGCCAATTGGCCTAATGAAAACAAACACCTCCACAAGACTATTCTGTTTCTTGTGCAGTGAATATACATTTTATTCAGTTTGGCATGTCCATGTGGTATGCGCTATACATTGACTCAGGTTTGCATTTCTTCCTGCAGCAGAACCCAAACTGTTAACCCTCATTTCTAGGTTAAACCATGCCTAATTTCCTTCCTTCTATTATTCTATATTCTGTTTCCTCTCTTCCTGTTTCTATGCTAAGGATGACATCTACTTATTACATAATTTTCCTCCTCACTTTCAACAATCTCTCCAATCAACAAATTGCTCTAAGAGGTTTTTAATTGGTCTTATTACACACAGAGTCCTTTAATACTATGTAAATGTAAATATACTATCTGAAAGCTTGACTAGCTCCAAAAGAGAAGTGAATCGATATCTAATGAACTAAAATACTGTGCTAGAATCACTTATATTATTAATACAACTGATGATAGGACTAGTCCACAGAGACTTACGCAGCGATTTAGAGCTTCAAAAACAAAAGTGTTTCCCTGCTCAGGTCTATACAGGTGCCCTAAAGAAATCTGGAATGAGTATTTCCCAAGAATTTCGGTAAAACAAAAAGATCAACCAAAGGATTAACAGCTGATCTAATACTTCAAGCACTCTGCACCACAGTTCCTGACAACAGCTCCCTCAAGTTTAGGCTTCAAATCACATTACAGCCTAATTTGGCCTTATTTTACATTAGTCTGAAACCATGTCTATATATTATTGAACTCTGATTCTGTTAGTGGTTTTACGTGTTATCCAGATTACATTTTTAAGATGGTTTGATGGTTTGAAAAGCATCATCTACTGGCAGGGAGTCTTTAGTGCAGCAGGAAATCGAATTAGGGAAGATCTACTGACTTAATCAAAGATGCCACTAAAAGCTTTGTCAACTGCAAATATCCTGCCCTTCCAACTTCAGCAGTGATCCTGGAAGGAGAGCATGGAGCTATATATGCCCACAGCAACTCTGCTGTAGAGAGAAATCTGTGACATAGAATGGGCCTGCCCCTGTACATCAGAGCTAGGGGTGCATTTATTACCTTTAGACCCACTACCATTATCAGTATGTTTTCAATATGTGCAACAACTTGATATGATAATTGTGCTATGTTGTGCCTGCTCTCTAGCCCCAAAGGAATCATTATTTCTGTAAGGGAAACATAATTCAACACCACAAACCCCTCTACCTTCTCCACTATTCCAATCCCCAAAGTGAATGACAAAGGAGAAATGTACTTTCAAAACTCATCTAGAGATATGCAAGGGTATTTCTTATGCTCAGTGTTCTGATTTACCAGGCAGTTACCATCTTCTTTCTATTACAACCAAAGGGAGGTGGAGATCCCAATGAATGCTCTAAATGCATCAATATTAACACTGTGTTAGTGAAATAAGCCTGCTTGGAAATATCTCCAAAAAAAGGCAGAAAAATACGCCCTATGTTTGAGTTTTGCAACCATGCTTTCTCTCTGTGGGTTAAGATACCAGTGTCATGACTCAGTCTGGCGACTGAATTGCTCCCTGGGCAATATGACCTCCTCATACCAGCCTTGTTCCTCATACGAGTAAAAACTGGTCATCCATGAACACTGAATGAAGAAACTTCCTTATTAGTCATATTTGGGTCTATAAAACTAAGCAGAAAACGACGTTTAAACAAGCCCACTGCCACTTCAGGTATGTGGTCATCCAGCATTTTAACACTAAATAGTTTCATCAGGTGTGGAAGGGAGGATAGAAAAGAAAAAAAGCTAGATACATGAGACATCTGCTTTGTGGGTCCAGATAAAAATCTATGGATCACCACTGCTTGCAGCAGTTTGGAGCCATATTTAGCTTTTCATGTTTATTGGCTTGACTGGCAAATCCCATGGAGATTTTAGGATGAATGCTTAAAAAAAAGGCAAACATAAAACCCACCAACCCTTCAACTCCGAAGGCTCAGCATCAGCTGCACTTTAGATGGCTAGCTGTCCATCCTTTGTATGCTGTAAAGCACTGTGCCTTCCCACATTCAATTACAAACCACACATCAAATCCTCCTGCTGAACACAGGGAGCGCAGGCATTTGTCTACACATGCTCTTGCCTGCACCTCTCCTGGAAAAGTTCAGTACATTACTTACGTGGCATGAACTAAAAGCTCAGAGGAAAGCAGGCTGCATCTCGACAGTTAGTGTGTTTATAGGTTTGGCTGCCTAATTCAAAAATACTGCAGTAATATCAAGTCATGCCTGCTATAATGGTCTCTGACAATAAATGTCATCTTGCTCCCACTGACACTGGCTCCTTCTTGTTTTAAACTCTCTCCACTGGTAACAGTCCAGCATCAAATGTCATTGAACAGCGTATTTTATCCTCTCACCAAATTATGTTAGTAGGCTTAACCAAGGTGAGGACAAACAGCCCTGGTAGTGTTCAAGGCCAGGCTGGACAGGGCTTTGAGCAACCTGGTCTAGTGGAAGGTGTCCCTGCCCATGTCAGGGGGGTTGGAACTTGGTGACCTTCTAGGTCCCTTCTGACCCAAACCATTCTATGATTCTGTAATAGTATGAGGGGACCTAATCAGAATCCATTACCTATCCCTGAGACAACAAAGTAGCAAGCTAAGTTCTAACTGCCCCTGCAGCTCTAAAGCTTTGGGAAGACTTTGGATCTATATCTACACTGAAGAACTGAAACCTTCTCACACAGGAAGCATAGCATGGGGAATCAAAACCCTCATGGAAAATAAAACTGAAACAGCACTAAATGTATCAACTATACCTCTCCTCCTTTGTAGGTAAAGGGTGTCCATAGCATTGCACTTAAGAATAGCAAGATGAAATTGCTAAAAAATTGGAAAGAATAATTACCCCCCCCAATGAACCAACCAAAAGCCTCCTATAGATCTGTAACCAATACATGATGAATAAAACTTATCCCAGAGCCCAAACATAGTGGTGTAACCTCTGTGTGAACAAGAATCATATAGTAAGTCTTTCAAATCTCCTATCTCTTGGTAACCTGCCACCTTGGTTTCCTCATCACATTAAGATGGATACCACAATGGTTTTTATATGAAATCCAGCCTTCAATGAAATATCAACCAGTAGCTCCATATTTGTTTCCTTCAAGTGACATATAAACGGAAAGATTGGTAAGAAGAGTTCCAAGTGCCCATCTGATACACTCTCCTTTTACTAATACCCTCTGCAAAGAACCATTTGCTGGCCAAGGATCCAAACTGACCATCTGGAGACAGCTGCAACGACACACAGGACAATCACTGTACATTTCAGTTTCATTTTCAGAGGAAACATCTGTAGGACTTTCGGTTTCTCAAAGCAGTGGATCAGCTGTAGGCCGTGACACAACACTGATCACCAGGAACAGGATGCTAAACCACATGAAAGCAGTCTCGCTGCTCAAGTAGTGACTAACATGGTGTAGAAGGGAACATCTAACAAGCTCGTTCATGCAACAGGATGGGTGGTTGCCATCTCTCACCGCTATGTGCATACTCCACAAGTTCTCTCACTTCAGGAAAATGTGTCTGCAAGTCTGTCAGTGAAATGGAGGGTGGAAAAGTTTGGAACAGTGATGCACATACTTTGCATTTTATGCAGATCGCACACAATGTTTATATGGGTAAAGGAAGCACGGTGATGCCTGTGAACTCTGCAGCTACTACGTGATGGTTTTAAAGGCTCGTGTACAGTTTAGTCAGCAAAAAGGACCTTACCATAGTTCTGTATTAAAAATGTTAACTATGGGCAACTTCTAGGTTCACAGGATGGAAGCAGAACATGGCAGAGTCAGACTTCAACAGTCCTTGATACTTCCGTGATGCCAAACGTTCAGTCTGGTTCTATGTCAGTAGAACTTGCCATTTGCCTTGGACTCCTCAAATTCTACTTTAAAGAGAGAATTCTTCACCTTTTTGCTGGCTTTCATTTGCTATTCCTCAGTAGTATGTCACAGCACTTTTTAAGTATTCATTTCTACAATATAAGTCTGATTTGGTAACCCTTGTTCTATGGGAGGGCAAAGAAACAGAGATACTGAGGTCCAAAGGTGTCTAAGTGATGTCATTAACTTCAGGAGAGGCAACAAATAATCACAGTCCTCTTTATAAATATCACTGTCTCAAATTGCTTCTTCCTATTTTTGACCACCCCCCAAAAACTACTCATATGGCCTAAGTAACACTAATCAGGAGTGGTAGCTGTCCTAAGCCAAGATGCTATGACTCCTCAAAACCTAGGAATGTATGACAGGTCTTAAAGCAATGTAACCATGCCCCAGTGGCAGCAAAATTACCTCCAGCTGAATCAGAGCTTCTTTGGTCAATTTTCAATGACAAGTCCTATGGGGCAATTCTTTAGATACACAGGTCTCCTTCACTCACACTATGTCCATACTCCTACACTGCAGAGTAAATCCAGATCTTTATAGGGGTACGCAGTAGCCCTCTTGCAAACCTCTCTTCCTCTTCTTTCAGCTCACTTTCCTTTAACATTCAGCAAACAGAGTTACAGGACCTACAAACTACAGCCTATTTTTAACTACACATCCTCGATTACTGTAAATCCTGCGTTCTTAGACCAGAAGTGTGCAGCTCCCGTGTGGGTGGACCACCAAAGCCTGGCTACCAGCACTGAGCTGCAGCTGCAGGACATGGTGGAGCGGCCACCCAGCTCTTCTTTATGGGTGACTGCTACACGGCTGCCAGTGTGTGGCACACAGCAGGCAGAAACCCATAGTGGGGAAAACACACACAGTCACCACTGCTGTCAGCTGCACCTGAAATCCCCTTCCCTCTCCCTTCCTGTATTCACTACAAGCATCCCTCCCTTGCTTCTGTCTACCCTCACTACTGCAGGACTCACGTCTCCTCTCCCCCCTAGCATCCCCACAGTCCATCACAGCAGTCTGCCTTGTTCGTTACTTCCCTGGTCCCTCCCCACACATAAACACAAAATACCCCCACGCTGTTCCCATATTAACCTCGAGTTCCTGCTTCCCAAACCTCCCACACTGCTGGCTCGCTGCTGCAAGCTTCTCTGCTAATCCTCCCAGGCTCCTCTGCCCACTGCCCCTGCTCCCTATTTTCCACACTCATCTTCTCAACTTTCCTGCCATCCAAACCTGTTCTGGATGTAAGGAGTCTCAGCAACAGACTTCCCAGCACCCTAAGAAGAAGAACCAGGTTCTCCAACTGCCACCTTCTGAAGTGGCCAGGCCTCCACCACTGACGTGCTCCCCATGGCAGATGGCAGAATGCCTCAGAGAAGGAAGCTGCACCTTGGCTTGACATATTGCACCCAACTGAAGGCTCACGTTAAGCTGAAAATACCATCTGACAAGCTCTGTGTTGCGTAGTCCTGATTAAGACCCATCAAACGGACCTGCTGCTTGTGCCAGTAAAGTAAGTGATCACACTGGCAGGTTGTCATTTCCCACGTAAGCAGTGTTTGTCAGCTCTCACAAGCCGTCAGTCGCAGGGGAATGGGAATCCAAGAGCCTCAGACCCTTCTGAAGCCGATGACGTCCTAATGGACGCAAGCTTTCAGTCGTTCTTCCTGATTTTGACATTTTCTCCTTATGCTGCCCCACTCTGGCTCTTTTTCCTCCCCCACTTCTGATCACTTTTTCTCCTCAGTTTTAGTCACCACTGATGGGGCATAATTACTGCAATCATTCAGAGCATAGAACACATTTGAGCTCTCAGTGTCTTTGCTTAGTACCGCAATCCCTGTTGACTACCAGCACTTCTGAGAGTTCAGTGACGTTCAGAAACGTGCACATGCTCACCTCTCTGTACTTCCACACAAGAAAGTGTAAGAAAGTATTTCTAAAACTGATAATTAGCCCAAATTTCAGGAGAGCAGAACAGCAAAAAGCAGAGCCTTAAACCAAGCACAATTTCCTTAAGAAGTTTTGAACCCATGCTTTGAAAAGGAAAAGGCACTTGAACCTCTCAACAGAAGAGATGCCTATTTCAATCATGTGCCTGGTCAATCAGCGCTTCTTTCTTGCTTTATTTTGTAAGTGTCAAACTGCTGAGGCTTTCTGAAGTTCAGCCAGAGCCAAACAGCCAGCGCAGACAAAAAATCCAACCTATAGAAACAAATATTGCAGGAGCAGCAACAAAAGAAATGCCTCCTAATGGGAACTAGCACATAATTGCATTTACAGGTAAAGCTGACAGCTCTGCCCATGATGGCAAATGGTAAAAATAATATCCAAAATAAAGCAAATTTTGCTTAAAGTCACAAGTCAACTGGAAGAATAAACCCATATCTTCAGGAAAACAACCCTCAAAATGGAACTATTAATATGATATTATCTTGATGGCTTGATCTAAGTGAATATACCAGTGACTTTTAAGTGCTACACACTGCCCCACTGGCACGGCAATGCCTGCCAGGCAGGCAGCCCACCAGAACACCTACCTAAACAAATCCAGTGTCTCCATGCTGGCCTAGACCTGGATTGCAGTTTCCGTCATGAGAACAGACTGGTTTGTTTGCAGAAGCCAGTTTTTTGCCAGTGACTAGGTTCCTGTGCTAAGCACAATAATCCAGCCATAGAGACACAGCTGAAAACCACGAACATTAAACTATTTGGGTATAATGATATCTTCAGGGCATTACTTGCTGTTGAGCACTCCAATCTCTGACCCTTAGTTGCTACAGGATTTAGTATTCAGCAATGCAAAATACTGCTGATTCAAGTGTGCTTATTCACCATAACTCATCCATGTTTCAAAAGACTGTATAATCCCTGATATCTTCACAAATAACTCTTGATACATGTTCCCATTAGCTCTAGCTATAAAAATAGCGCAGCGGACTGTAAAAGAGAGACGTAAGTGTGAACCTGTAACTGAGTAAGTTTCCTGCGTTGTTATCACTGCTGGTGATACAGACGTCTTGCGCAGCACCACTACCACCTCCTGGACAAGCCAGGCACGGCTGCAGGACGCACCAGCTTTTCCTCCAGCTGTTAAGATAGCTTTCCTCAAGGGCAGGCAGCCGCTTGAGGAGCGCCAAGGCATGCCCAGCTATCCTGGTTACTAGAAGCCTTACCTTCCCAATAAGCTGTGCTACTTTACTACAGGGTATCACCGTGAACTGCTGCTCCGCAGCACCAGCATGGAGAGAGGGTCTTCACTTACACCAGTTTTCCATAGCTGTTCCCCAAGCGCAGTCAGGTTGATCAGACAGCTTCCTGCTAGGAATCACAGCAGAAAGCATCAATGCTACCCACAACAGAGTTTGGTTTATGGGACTGTAGTGATAGGACAAGGGGTAATGGGTGAAAACTTAAACAGGGGAAGTTTAGATTGGATATAAGGAGGAAATTCTTTCCTGTGAGGGTGGTGAGGCACTGGAATGGGTTGCCCAGGGAGGTTGTGAATGCTCCATCCCTGACAGTGCTCAAGACCAGGCTGGATGAGGCGTTGGGTGATATGGTTTAGTGTGAGGTGTCCCTGCCCATGGCAGGGGGGTAGGAACTTGATGATCTTAAGGCCCTTTCCAACCCTAACTGTCTATGATTCTATGAAAACCTGATCAAGTTGCCTTTTCTTTCTGTTACAAAGTTAGGGAAATAAGTTCAATGGCATTTATGATCAAGTATTGTCTTAAATTCACATGTCTACATTTGGCAATAAATGACACTTAAGATTCTATGTATGATGAATGTGACATATAAATTCCAGTAACATGGTATCGATTACTTTGCAACAATACTTTGTTAGACTGCAGTATAACTTTATAGCCTGTAAATAACACAGCTCAGTTCTACAAATACACTGTGATACTGAACTAAAATGTATCATAAAAAGTAAGGATTTATGAAGAGATTGAGTTCTGGTATCTACTCTGCTGCCCATGGGTAAGATAAAAGCACTGGATGCAGTTGGAAACACTCAGGTGTGGCACAAAGGTACCTGAGCTTGCTTTGATCTCTTCACAGATACTGAAAGAACAAAATCTTGTTTTAAATGGTGCTAATGTGCTACTATTAAAATATTCCTCCAAGCACCATTAAATGAACTGTAAATCACATTGTTTAAAAATGTTATCTGTAAAATAGCAGGAAAATGTCTTGCTTATACTGTGGCTTTCCACAATACAGTATAAAAGAGCTTCTTTAGTAAAACCTAGAACAAAATATCTAATTTTGGGTGAAGGAAAATTCAGTTTTTAGGATGTGATTAATGAGATTGTCCAGTTTATACGAGTTAAATAAAGATCACTGGCTCCAAGATCTGGTTTCCCTATACGTAGCAGCATGTGTTTGAATAATGGCATGTGTTGAAATAGCATCTAAAACCAGGCACTATCCCAAGCTGAAAACAACCCAAGACAAAAAAAAACCCACCTAAACCTCTTAAAGGTAATTGTACCTTCAGCTTTTAGTCAACTGCATGTTGCAATGCTTTCATGTTTTGAGTACTTCATACTATTTGCCTTTCAAATTAGCTACATGTTGTAATCAAGTCACCTCCTGGTCCCACTTTATGAGCTGAATATACTGGACGTTTCAGCCTTTCACCAAGAGGGCACTTTTCCCAGCCATCAAATAACATTGGGGCTCTCTTTAGAAGTCTGCATGCCCCATAAAACTCCAGACTCTAGAGCCATATATATACCATTTCAGTATTAACTCTCACCAAAACCCTTACAGAAGTAAAATACTTCCTTATGCTTGCGACTGCTGATGCAACCACAGAAACACTCTCCTTTTTGCTGTTGCTGCCTTTGGGGATACCTGGGCACTGCACACCTCCTCAGTCCCTCTCTGCTCACTTCAATCATAGAATCATAAAATGGTTTGGGTTGGAAAGGACCTTAAGATCATCTAGGTCCAACCCCAATGCCATGGGCAGGGATGCCTCACCGTTGTTCTGAGGTGTGATGTTGAAATTGATCATACTGACACACATTTTAGCGCATAGTTCCACTCACAAAGTCACGAGGATTGTTCTGTATCAATACATTTGTGGGTCTTTCCAACATTTGCTGATCTGCCCACAAGTCTTATCAGAAAATGTTTTCTGTACCTATTTCTAGATTGTTGATAAAAATGCTAAAAAGATGTATCTGTTGCTATTTTCATTGTCACGCTTGCTCTAATTAGTCACTGAACAGCATCCAATAACTTCTGCATTTTAATTTTCAAGTAACACGATACAGAAACACATTCTATCCTTGCTCAGGATATCCTCTGAGCCCATATCCAAGTGTCACAGCACACAGTACATCTATTTCCCCCTTTGCCATGTAAACAAACCCAAATTATCCATGTGAAATCATCTTCCTGTGCAGCACCGTGTGCTGCTCCATCACAAGGCACAGGATATTTGTGGGAGACACTGATCCTCCTGGTAATACTAAGAAACTTCGGATGCCTCCTTAATTTGCCTGGCTCACTGGCTCAAGGCCAAGTTAATTATTGCATATATATACATATATATGTATGTATGCATTTTCTTCCTGTGACAGGCTTGAAGGAACCACTGAGCTTTCTTTCCTACCGTAGGACCAACTTACTCTTCTTTTGTTTGGTAGAATGTCCTGCACAATTCTATTACTTAAGCAGCCAGAAAGTGTTGTTTGATACTGAAATAACAGAGATGTGATCGAGCGCACCCATCGCGGCAAGTAGCCTCGGGTACCCCGCAGCAAGCGACCACACATCATAAACCCATCATCCCGTGAGCAAGGCGCTGCGCTTTGCCTACAGGGGGCGCACTTCGGTGCGGTTCGTGCCTGCCCGCAGGGTCAGCCCCGTCAGGGGAGGGCAGTGCCGCGGCCGCCTGCCTGAGGAGAAGGGAGAAGGAGGTGATGGTGATAGTGGTGCCGGCCTCTCCTCTCCTCACGCGGGGAGCGGCAGCCGCCAGCCGATGCAGGCCGCACGGTGCCACCGGCTCCTCCAGGCCTCAGGCCCCGATTCCCCATTTCCCCTCCCACCTCCGTCACGTGAAGCGAAGGCGGTCGCGTTACTCGGCCGACCGCCACGTGACCGGCATGGCTTACTCTCGCGAGCTTTCGCGGCGCGCCGGGCCTTTGGCTGCTCGCCCCGCCTCTGCCCCCGGCTGAAGCGAAGCAGACGGCAGTGGCCGCGGCCCGACGGTACCCGCAGTGGCCGCCCCGCGATCCTTCCCGCTTGCCCCGGCCCGGCCAGGCCCGGCCCGGGCCCCGCATCCCTGCCGAGGTGAGTACTGGCGGCTGATCGCAGCCCCCGCGTCCTTCCCGCTGCTGCCCGCCGGCCGCGTCCTTCCCGCTCTGAGGAAGTCTCGGCCTAGGCCTCTACTTAGGCCTGAGCCGGGGCCTGCCCGCTAGCGCGTGCCCCGCTCCGCTCCTCGCTGCTCCGGCTCGGGCCAGGCTCGGCGCCGGCGGGCCCCGTGCCGGGCGGTTGCCTCTCGGGAGGCGCCAGTTCCCGGGCAGCAGGAGATCCGCTGCTGTAAACGTGAGGGCTCTGGCGGGTGGAGCCGGAGGGGAAGCTGGGCTGCGCGGCCGTGTGGGCGATGTGGGTGATGCCGGAACTGGTAAAGACCCCGCCGGTTCCCTGCAGTGAGCCAGGTGTGTGTGCCCTGTGCGAGCACACAGGCGCATGTGTAAGCCTTCTGCTCTAGGTATTGCTTGGGAATAGTTGAGCAGTCCGTATCGCGGGTGAGCGCCTGTCTTAGTCAAACAGTGCACTGTTGAAACTTAACTATTACTGAAGTGTTAAAAACATGACTTTCCGTGTTGTCGCTTTCACTTTCCTTGCACCACGAGAAGCGATTGTAAAGCATCAAGCCTGTTTTGATGCAGGGTGTGTGTTTCTTTCAGATGTCAGAAGACCTTGCTAAGCAGTTAGCTAGCTACAAAGCTCAGCTTCAGCAAGTTGAGGCTGCCTTGTCTGGGAATGCAGAAAATGAAGATTTGCTAAAGCTGAAGAAGGACTTACAGGTGAGAACTGGAGGACATGGATAACTTGAGTGTCTTTAGCAGGTTTCATCTTTCCTAAACATTTGCATTGCAACAAACATTTGGATTTATTGCTTTCTTTTCAAGTAGTTTGATACAATTATTGTGGCATTGACTTGAAAAAAAGCAGTATGGCCTATTTTAAACCTGCCTTGTAGATTAGTAAACAAGATGTACTCTTCTGCTAAAAAACATTACCCAGAGTGGTGAAAGATGTGCCAGTGCTGTCTCTGCTGTCTCTTTCTTTTTAAAAAGCATTTCTCAGTCATCATTTTTGTTGTTGTTGCTTTTACTATGCTGAAGCGTGATGGCTGGGCTTAGCATTGTGCTTTTCTGCTTCTTTTTGAGTTGTCAAGTCATTTGATCCAGGATGTGTTTGTTTATTACATGCATTTGCAGTGATAAAAGCTTCAGCCCTTGTAGTTTTGTATTCCTTGTACATCTAAGCCTTGATTGTGTTAATATTTCTAGATAAGAAGCCTTGATTGTGTTAAGCTTTCTAGATAAGAAAGGAAGAGAGTCATGTTCTTCATTTGCCACCTGCAGTTTCTGGAATGTTTTAGGGCATAGCACATTCTTAAGAGCTAAAAACCATTTCTGGTCCTTAGGGTATTGTTTGGTGACTGGAAGACCATGGCCTAACTTTAAGTGAAGTAAGTGGTCTTTAAGCTTTAAGCTTCTCATGCACATAAAGACACATTGGCATATTAAAAAGCCCAGCAGCACTGTTGAAACTTGTCCTGAGAGTGCAAGAGTCTGCTTCATTTCTGTTGTGGACTGCTTTAGCCAGCAGGTCTAAAAATGTATGAATCTCCCCAGTAAGAGCTTCCGTAACCACTATTTGGGATGGAAATAGCAGCAGCAAAAATGATGTCTCAGCCAAAATAGGAGTAGTGCCTCAAATCAGTGATCTTTAGAACTCCTTTTAAATTCCAAAGGCTTTGTGCCTATGAGGCACTTTATAGATCATCTGAATGTCCTTTGTTGTACACTGTTAAAAGCACGTGTATATGTTTATATTTCTAAAATGCACAGCAAAACCCATATGGGATGATATTTGCGATACCAACACGACCTCGGCTTTGATCTTCAGAGATCATTGATGTGAAAGGACAACTTGCAAACTTTTTTATAAAAGCTTTCTGCACAGAATGAACAGAAAGGGGAAGATCTTTACACTTTCGTCCCCAAAAGGTTTGCTATCCATATGTTCCACCTTGACAATGACAGAATGTTTTGCAGACTTAATATATGCCACCCAAATGATAGTAAAACTGGGTTTGATGCTTCAGTGTCCCAACTGACAGCCTTTTGTCTGTTCAAAAAGATTGTTACTATGTAATTAAACATTCTTTATTGCCGTAAGTAGTGATGCACTAGCGCATTTTACACCCTTGGCTTATTCCTGAGAAAGAAGATTAAAATAACTACTAGAAGACATTTTTATAAGTCTTAGCTTTTCATTTTTTTGTTTTACTGAAGCACTTTTGGGTACCCAAGAGCCAAAGTTACCTTTTGTATCAGAATTGATGGTAGTTGTCCTCTTGTGTAATCGGAGATGATACCTGTGGGTGTTGTGTTCTGTAGTGCAGAGCTCTGTGTGGCTTTGCAAAGACCAGTTGGTCAGGAAAACTCTTGGCAAACTCTAACCAGTGTTCACTGCAGGTCACACCTTCCCATCACGGGGACATGGCAGCAAGCCATGTTCAACCATGTGGCCCTGTGAGTTGCTGGGGCAGTCTGGCTCCTGCTCAGGGGTTTTCTCTGAAGGAGCTATTCTGTTAAAGACTTTAGAGCTTCAAATTCATGTTTCTATCTTGTGTGCTCAGCACTATGATGTAGGCATAGCAGGTGAAGATTTTTACCAAAGTTTGCTGTTTATAGCCTGTTGTGTAAGTGACTTACAACGTTTGGGAGATGTTCCTATAACTTCAGATTTGAGCTGTTCACTAAGCCATCTACGAATGTAGCAAGAATACGCCAAGAGTTTTCACGTTACTGGTAGTCTGTAGCTGAAACACTTTCAGGTGGCTTATGCCTGATGAATTGTGTTTGATCTGAGACAAGATAGCTGTGTCAAACCATGATGCTTCTTGGGTTTGCAGAATACAGCTCTCTGAATGTGAGGGGTAGGTTAGGATTTTACATCTGGGAGGACAGGCTAATGCTGTAGGCTCTGCAGAATGCTCTCAAATTAGATAACTTGATTGATAATCAAATCCGGTTCAGCTGTAGCATTATGGCACATGGCAACCATAGCAGCAGAAGTCATTGTAAGCATGTTTCTATGCTTTGTTGCTACTGATTGTGCTTACTAACTAGCAGCTCCTCTAAAACAAAGAGCACCGCTTTTGTTAGGAGGGTGTTGGAAATTCAGGCATTAACAGCTGCAGTAGAAACAAACTGTTAGGCCATTCATGCCAGTTGTATAGTTTATTGGATAAAAATGCATGTAAGCTAATAGAAACTTATTATTTGGGGGCTGCTTGTGATCCTTTAGGTACTTGAAGAGTGAGGAACAGCTGCTTCGAGGTGTTTTCCTGAGCTAGTCATTGAATGCCCATAGCTTAACTAGATGTGAAACTGGGAGGAAAGTTCAGGCTCCACTGAGCCTCAGTTGAACATTGCTTGTCTGCAACCCTTTGTCACTCTCCTAACGAACAGTAAATACTTAAATTAGCAATGGTTCATGCTGAGATGAACGCAAAAGAACTGAAGGATATTTCTTTAAGGAATGCAGAGTTACTTTGCCTTGTACAGAAAGTTTAAATGGCCATTTACCTGCTTCCTTTGACTTTTAACACGAGTGAAAACCAGTGGGCTTGATTGCATAGAATAAGAATATAATATTGATAGGAAGCTGGGGAGGGGCTTTTGTTTACTCCTGTTATTTGTCTTGCTGGATAAGCGAGGGTTGGCCAGACCTGGAATCTTAAGGTCAGGGAATCTAGAGGAAAACCAAACACTTACCTCAGAATGACTTGAGGAAATCAATTTCTTTAGCATTTAGAATCCTTTCTATAAATGAGAGGCCTTTGCAGAGCAGCAGTGTTGGAAAGGTGCTTTTCCACCCGGGCTCTGGGTGCATCAGTTCAGCCAATCCATGTATTATTGAGTAACTGAGAAATGCTTCATCACTTAGAAATGCTGCAATTATACTTATGGTTGCTGTGTGTTTTGGAGGTTACTATATATAGTATAGCCAGCCAGGCCCATAGGGGAAAGGATGGAGGAAATGGGGAGCTGCAGAGAGAACAGAAGTGTTACAACCTTTCACATTTTGTCTCCAGAGCTCTGCCACCTGCTGTGTGGTTTTGTTTTGGTCAATAACCAAACATCATGTGCAGCCATCATGTGTTCAGTCACACCATTGATTTTTTGGGGCTTTTTATTTAGCCTGTCTAGCTCTGTCTTTGTGCCTGTGGATACACAATTCACCTAGAAAGAAATGCTGTAATAGGCTGCTGGTTGAAATTTTGGGGAGGGCAGTGGTAACTTCACTGCAACACATCTTTTGATCTGCATTGGCAATGAGGGAGTTTAGTTAAATGAATAAAAAAACAAACCAAACTTAGTCCACTTTACATCAGCTACAAATTGAATTCAGCAACTTCAAACCCACCAAACCAGTAAGATTGGGTAGAAATGTGCATGGTACCAGAGCCTGAAAAATTACTCTCTGTGGGTTTTTTGTCTTTTTTTCTAGGAAGTCATAGAATTAACCAAAGATCTCCTTTCAACACAACCTTCAGAAACTCTTGCAAGTTCTGACAGCTCTGCTTCTGCCCTGCCCAGCCACTCCTGGAAGGTTGGGGATAGGTGTATGGCGATATGGAGTGAGGATGGACAGTAAGTGTAGAAAACTTCTCTAACAGTTACATGAAATAGTGCAATGGTAAGAGATTTTCATTCAGTTTGAACTGCCCCTAGGGTGACTAACAGCAAAGAAAAAGTAGGAAATACATAAGATATCACATAAGATATCAGGCATTCTTGTGCTGTCTTTATTAAAGGTCAGTGTGTTAAATGAAAAGCAAAGAGATGGGGGGGTGATGGTGATTATTCTCTAGAAATGCCCTGTTTGTCACTAACCTTATAAAAGTAGGGTAGCTTTGGTAAATGGCCATTTGCTAATGTAATACATGGTGGAGTCTCATGAACTGACCTGTCAGGGCAAGCTTTCATAAAGGTTTTGAGATCTGTAATTCATAATTTGTGATTGCATTCATACATGTATATGTAATTGATTGCTATCAAGAAAAATCCTTGCTGTAGTTCAGTTCATGCCTCTGATTGGAAATGAATTTTTAATTGGAAATGCTGGGGTTTGGCTATGAAATAGCTATTTCTAATGTAAATATAGAATTAATCAGTATTTTGGATCTGGTCTCCCATCGCAGTAGTGTGTGAAGCTCTGGGAAGCCAAGCAGTAGATTCTGACTTCAGAATCTTTAAAATAAGCGTTCTAAAATTATCTTTCAGACTGCAAAATGTAAAAAATAAATAACTTGCAGCTTGTTAAAATTCACTATTTATGCAGGACTAATATCTCAATCATAAGCTCTTAGAGAGAAGTTTCTTCAATGGGTGTCTGTCTAGTAACAATGTAGTAACTGCATAGAGATTGTATTATAGCTGTTCATGTCTTGAGTAGAAAACAAACCTAAAAGTGAACAGTTTTTTTGTCACAGATTGTTAATGAGTAAAATGCTTTTGTGTAATAACCAGAACTTAAAATAGAATCTTACCAATTTAGGTCATCATTAGGTCATTCTTGCCCTGATCACTGGGTTAGAGGACTAGAGCCTGGGGAAGAATGTGCCAGGGTGTCCACTGAAGTGGATCTGACTGGACTGAACTGTATTGCTTTTCCCCCTGCCCTGCTTCTGTTGCAGCATTTTTTAAGTGACCAGTGTTTGCTCATGAGCCAGGGCTTAACAGTTTGTATCTCATGCAGTTTGGGTTTCTGAGTATTTTCATCTAGCTCAACTCAAGATGATGTTGGCCCACTAAAATCACACAAGAAATTAATTTAGACAATGTTAACTGAATACTGTTTATTAAACATCTCCTTTTATTCCTCTGTTTGTTTTAGATGTGTCCTTTTGCTTTTAATTTAGACTCAATTTAAATCTTTTTGGAAATGTCGCTTGTCTTTTTTTTCCTCTTCCCTGTTATGAGGTCAGTTTGACAAAAATGATTTGTCCAAATAAATACACAGGGGCTGATTTTTGCTCAAGTCTCAAAATTTCTATTATAAATCAATAACAACACTTTTAATTTTGTAAGTGTCAACGAGGGAATGTTTTGAAAGCTTCAGTTTTTCTTAATTCTTTTTCATATGGAGAAAAATGGAACCAAAGTTTTGCTCTGGTGAGCTGACATTTTCCAAAACCCCTTGGTGTATTCCCTGACAGCTGTATTGTGTGGATGAGGTATTTCAATGCCGTGACCTGCCAGAGCTAGAACAAAATCAGGGTATCTGATTAGATTTGCCAAGGCATTAATCATGAATCTTTAACTGTGAGGCCATTGCATCTGGCTACTAAAGGTTAAATACAGCAGATTCCAGTCTTGGTACTTGTGCCTCTTTGACCTTAAGAAAGTCATCATAGAATATCACAGAATGGTTTGTGTTGGAAGGGACCTTAAAGCTCATCCTGTTCCAACCCCTGCCCTGGGCAGGGACACCTTCCACTAGAGCAGATAATCTCTTGATTTGTGTATTGACCCTGAAAATGAAGGCTGATATTTGCAGATTCTTTACTTAATGCCATTAGCTGGCTGACAGTGTAGGTGTTGAAGGGCTGAGTATTAAAGCTTTACTCACATGCTTACAGCCATGATATCTTTACAGGTGTTATGAAGCTGAGATTGAAGAAATAGATGAGGAGAATGGAACAGCTGCAGTCACATTTGCGGGATATGGCAATGCTGAAGTTACACCTCTGTTCAACCTCAAGCCTGTGGAAGAGGGAAGAAAAGCAAAAGAAGACAGTGGCAACAAACCCATGTCCAAGTGAGTAACATACAGGTGGAAGTCTGAATGCTGCTTTGTTTGGTTCTGTTCCCCCTAACTGTAAAAAAAATGCTACATCTCTTTAAATATCTTCATATGTTTACTTGAAAAGGATCTTAAATCAATCTAGCATATAAATGTTTGGTAGGTGATTGTGGCTGGTATCATGGGTGTTATGTATCCTGGCAAGAGAACATGATGGGCTTTGTTTTTACTGACACTATGCTATCTCAAGATACCAAGTTAAGTGGTAGATTGGAAGAAAGTTAGTATCTATAACTGACAGAGAGCCTGCAAGTTCCAGCCCAGGCCTAGTGCAGGCTGTGCTCAGAACTGGGATTTGCTTAACCAGAAGAATACTTCTCAGTACGAAGGACTTCTGCCCCAGCCCTGCCTTAGAATAGCTGTGTTGACCCCATCACTGGGGAGATGTGCTTTACTCTGTGTTGTGCTGTGTCTAACACAGAAAGGTATTTTTTAGAGCTGAAACCAGTTTTGTGGGAAAAAGGCAGTATAATTTCAGAGACTGTTATAGGCCTTCCCTAAGAGATCATTCTGAAGGGCATAGATCAACTCCTTGAACTTCCTTATCTTTGCTGGATTAACATTGTTCTTTTCCTTCAATCCTTGTCCAATACTTGGTAGCATGAGGGTCCTGCAGACCTCCAGAAATGTCTGGACTTTTCAGTCAATCAGGCTATTGAAGTTTCCCAAACTCTCCATGCCTCTGAAATGTAGAAATGCTGATAGGTGCATTTTCAGTTTTAGAGATGAACTGCATCTAATCCCATTGTCATTGCCTTTGGCATGGTCTTATTCAGGTGGTGGTTGTTGTTCTTATGGCCAAATACACAAAATAAACAAGGTAGTGGTTATGCATGGGAAGACTTGGGTTTTTTTCTAGAAGTGGGGAGTATTTCCAATCTGTTTTCTGTTATTTACTTACAGAGAACTGTTGTGCATGGCTGTCTTAGAGGGGTTTTAGCCTCTTACAGGCAAAGGCACAAATATATAATGTGTTTTTTCCTTCTTTCCAGAAAAGAGATGATAGCCCAGCAACGAGAGTATAAAAAGAAGAAAGCTTTGAAAAAAGCTCAGAGAATTAAAGAACTCGAACAGGAACGAGAGGACCAGAAAGTCAAGTGGCAACAGTTTAACAACAGAGCCTACTCTAAAAACAAAAAAGGCCAGGTTAGTTTGGTTTTGTCAGTGTGGGAGTAACAGTGGGGTGTAAATTTCTGTGCAGTACTTGGGGAGAGGAGGGAGGTGGTTTTTAAAGGGGGTTCACCTTTGGGATTCTGAAGTGTGTGGTTTTGTACACTTAAAAGACCTGGTTCTGTACTGGGTGATTTGAGGAGTGGTGTTCTGAAGAGGCTGGGCTTGCCCTTACCTTGGAAAGCTGCTCACTGGCAGCTGCCAGGTTGTGTTTGCTGGTACTTAGGGGTCTTGAGGGCCTGTCAGAACCTCCAAGCCTGGTTTCATACTGTGCTTATGAGCTGGCAGACACAGCACTAAGTAATCACCCTGGAACAGCAGGCATAGTGCAAGAAAGAGAGGGACTTCTGTAAGGGCATGTAGGGATAGCACAAGGGGTAATGGCTGTAAACTGACAGAGGGGAGATTGAGATGAGCTCTTAGGCAGAAGTTCTTTACTGTGAGGGTGCTGAGGCGCTGGCACAGGGTGCCCAAAGAAGCTGTGGCTGCTTTATCCCTGGCAGTGTTCAAGGCCAGGCTGGACAGGGCTTGAAGCAACCTGGTCTAATGGAAGGTGTCCCTGCCTGTGGCAGGGGCTTGGAACTCAATAAGCTTTAAGGTCCCTTCCAACCCAGACTAATGTGTGATTCTATGAGAAAAGATAGCAAGGACACTTTAAAGGCTTACTTAATTTTTATCATGGCTTGAGCAACAACTGCCATACATAATGGTAAAACTTCCATCTTCCTTATGAATAACTACTAGATATTGGCTTATGAGAGGTGAATTACACTCACTGTTGGCCTGACCCAAGGTCCCAAGTGCCATGATCACATACAGGACTTAGGTGCCAGAAAGCTCCCAGCTCTGTTGCTTGCTGATAATGTATCACAATGAACTAGCTTCTAGAATGTGTGCCTAGCTGTAAAGTAGTTGTTCAGAGGATTAGGATTGCGTGCTTAGGGTTTAAGGGTCACTTAATAACTAGAAATGGTGTTTTCTTTCATCTGCAGGTGAAGAGGAGTATTTTTGCTTCTCCTGAGAGCGTAACTGGCAAGGTTGGAGTCGGAACATGTGGAATTGCAGACAAACCTATGACACAGTATCAAGATACCTCTAAATATAATGTCAGGCATTTAATGCCTCAGTAACAGGGGGGGAAAGGTGGAACTTCATCTCTGCAGGGCTTTACACTTATCTTTTTATCATTATATTTTTCTAAAAGTAAATTATTTGTTGGCACATCACAAGTAGTCCGTTCTGTCACCATCACTTTGGCTTCAGCTGATATGAGCCTTAAATCTCCAGCTATTGATTTGACCCCCTCTATCATTAAACCTTTTGTAGCTGCATTAAAAATACATTCTGCAGGTAAATGCTTTCATGAACTGCTGTTACGTGTCGCTCTGAAAGCAGTAGTTATCTGCAGCTTTGATATATGGAACCTTTTATTCATACCAGTACTGAGATTGTTTTTCCTTAAGAGAAGTGGTAGGAAAATGGCACCCAACAGCCTCCCTTGTTCTTGCAGTCACAGCAATGAGCTCAGTGCTACAGAGCTCCACAGCTCTGGGAGCGAGCACTACGCTCCATCAGGGCTTGTACATCCCATGGAATTGCTAAGGAAGTGCTAAATCACTGCCTTACAATCCACTGAGGATAGGTTTGTACAGCTGTCAAAGAGGGCAGGACAGGGCCAATAGGATCTTTATTACGAATGGTGATTCATGTGCTAGAAACAATAGATCTGACTTGAATTCCAGTTTGGATTCCCTGCACTAGGAGTTATGCAGAGGAAAGAGTTGGTTTGGGTTTTTTGTCTGTTGTTTTTTTAAGTACTCATGCAACTTTATAGGAGGTTAGTGAAAGGTTATTAAAATGTAACCGGAAAACCATAGGAAGGTGTTTAGATGCCAATGCCAAGAGAACTGTACTTTTAAAGAATACCCTCCCCTCCCCTCCCTGAGGATCAGGGTGTTGGAGAACAGCCGTGGTTGTGCTACCTGCTTGTGGAGCTCCTGGGTTTGCTGCTTGCTGACCTGGGACACAGTCTGTGCTTCCTCCATCCCGTCCCTTTGAACAGCAGCACAGCGGATACGGCTGCATAGATCCCACTTAGCGAGTTGTGAGCTAGTAAAGGTTAGTCTGAAGCATCTGTCCTTAACTGACTGGCCCTAGTGCTCATTGTGACTTCAGCTGTAGTACAGTGCTGCTCAGCCCCTTCCATTTTATTCAGGAAACACGTGTAAAAGCTCTTGCTTTCTTGTATTTTCTCTGTGATTTGCTTTCCTCTGTTACTTGTCTCTCACGGTAGTGGTGCCATCTCTGAACCTGTAATGTGTTTAAAGGAGTTAATGGATAGCCCTGTACACAATGTAGATATTATTTTTGTAAACTCTAGGGCTGAGTTAATGGACACGAGTACATCAGCTGTTTCCTCCCCCTGTTAAAGAATTCAAAGGTGGTTCTTGTCCATTAACCCTGACCATTATTTCCCTGTATATTATGTTAATGTAGCTCATTTTGTAATTTGTTAACTAGATCAGGTCACGTCAGCAATTGTTGATGCACTGATTGGTGGAAATGTCCATCAGTTACCTGAGTCACAACTCAAGCTAAACTCTACAACTGGTAGTTTAGAATCCATACATAGAAAAAGGTTCTCCCTATAATGGGAGAAGGTGATTTTTATGAATACAAAGTGTGTTAATTTCAGTTTTGTATGTTTAACTTTTATTAAATAAAGTGTTTAAAATCTGCTGGCTATATTTGGCAAAGTGGAATTGTATGTGGTGGTGGGGTGGCAAATAACCTGGGACGTGTACGTATGGAACCTGTTGGAGGCAGTGCAGTACTCACAGGGGAACTGAAAGTACTTTGCAGGATGGAGTAGGTGGTGTCTGATTCCTCATCTTCACTGCTACTGGGGGTGGGGGGAGGGAATCTGCATGGAAAAGCTTTCAAGAGTAAAATAATCTGATTTGTTTAGAAGTCTGTATGTGCAGAGACATGTCCCAGCAGTGATGACAAGGGTGATAGCACTGACAGCTACCTGTGGAGAGATGTTATCCATCATCCTTCAGATGGCTTGATACAGCATTATTGCACCCCCTTCCTTACCCAAAAGGACCATCCTGAAGCTAGAACTGAACCATGCTGAAGTGGGTAGAACTGAAGTTTTCAGGAAGCCTTAACTCCACCTATCCTTTCTTTTAAAAAAGGAAGGAAAAACCCTTTGGGGAAAGAGACTTACTTAATCCATAGCCAGCATGCACTGCCCTTGCTTATCCTTTGATGTAGTGATGACAATACACAGTCTGTCACGGGCTGGACTGTTCCCCAGCCCTGAAGAGAAGTGAAGGCACAGCATGTTGCTGTGGGGTACCAGCCTCCCTGGTGCTCACAGACAGTCCAGGTTAAACCCTGCCTTACCTGGAAGAGACCAGGACACAGGGATGCACCAGTATGGCTGGGGTGGGCCAAGCTACAGCAGACATGGTTTTGAAGACAACTTGTATGAATCATAAACCGTTAACTACTGCATACTTAGTACTGCAACCCTAGTGCCAATACCCGTGGACTCCTTATTTCTGCTTCTGCCCAACAGAGATTAGTGCACATTTCAGAAGGAAATTAGCAGAGGAGGCAGGGTCAGTGCAATTAAACAGCCTCCTGTGTTCACCCTCCCAAACATCAGTTGGATCTGCTGGCCAATTCCAAGGAAGTTTGAAGGCACACTGGTACTTTCCAGATACTTTGTGTGAGCAGAGAGAATGGACACACTCCTCTTGCCTACAGGTCCCACAGGACAGCTGAGACTGTATCACAGACATGGAGGAGTTTCAGTCGCTATCAGGTCACAGAACTTGTCACTTACCAGAGAATCCATGGGACAAAGCCCTGGGAAAACCACTAAACTTCAATGCTGTTATTTATAGACATCTTTATCATCACCTCCATAGCCTCAGAATGAAGTCCTGGGTTTTACCATTCTTTTCCAGGAACTGACCCCATGTTTCTTTCCAATGGCTGGTGCCAGAAAATATGCTACAAGAAAAGCTTATGATGCTGAGAGGGAAAAACCTCATAAATTACTACCTCTATTTAGTGCATATGATAGATACCCCTCCCACTGAAGCCAAATGTTTCATCCGTTTCAAGAGGGCAACACAGAAACAGACCACAGACAGGGAGATGAGGAGCAGGAGCTCACAGGATAGAAATAGATGGTACCAAACAAAGCAAAGGAAAACACAAGCACAGCCCCTGTGATAAAGCAGCTCTGTCCAGTTAAAACCCCTTTGTTATTGACCTACAGATTTCTTGAGGCAGATGGATTTGAGACCACCTTCAGCATGACATGTCTCTAATGGAACAGACATTATATTGACCTACAAGGGACAACAGGATAACTGTGACAAATGCAGCCAGGGAGTCATTGCCACTGTGACTGCAGACATGAGATGACATGCTGTAATACCCTTGTGTCAGAAGGAAAGTGAGTGCTGGATGGGTTTTGTAATGGGTTTTTCCATAGCAAAAGGACCCACCAAGAATCTAGTTTACAGAGAGAAGGCTTGATGGAGTGAGCTTAGAAGAGAGCTGAGGCATGTGCATCTACCATGTGGGCAAGCTGCTCAAGGGAAGTACATCCAGTTCTGGTTCTTACAGGAAAAGTCACCATATTCATCTAAAATGAAGCAGAAAATAGATGTAGCCCTTCAGTTACTCTATAAACACAAAGCAGAAAAACGACGGCACCCATAAAGCAAGCCATAAAAAAACCTTCACACAATTTGGCAAAGATGAAAGGAAAATGTAATTCCACCCCAAACTGCCATGTGGTGAGAGTGTTACTCTGGGTGAAACTATAGCTAATGTGGTTGGTACAGCCCCAGGCCACAGAGGAGAGGACTGCGAGTGAAGTGCTTGCTTCACTTTACTCTCTGCTTATCGAGGAGTAAATTGATGCCTCAGAAGCAGCACAAATCCCACATCATTGTGCATTAAGAAATGCCAGAGTTGGGAACCCAACAGCAACATGCTTTCAGTGCCTTTGCCTTTTGGGATGAATGAAAATAACTCATTCTTTTTATTATAGATCTCTTTTAAGGACGGAATTTGGACCAAACAGGCAGTACAGCTTCCATGAGCACTTTTCTGGTGAAAAGCCTGTAAATTTGACTTGCTTCTATTGGATTTCTTAGAGTTCAGTACTGTGAACATCTCAGCTTTCAAAGGGGAAGAGAGACTTGACCCAGCTCAGGAGATTCATGCGCTTTCAAGCAGAGGAGCTATTAGGATCATCTAAGTGGTACCCTGCATAACCATATGAATTGGCCTGTATGTATAAAAGTAACTTCTCCGAGCTAATACTCATCTGGAATGCAACCAACCCCATGTCTTCACAGTTATTGTAAAGGCTCTTAACTCTGCTTATGCCTGGTCCTCCTCCTGGCTGGACCACTGTTGCTAGCTGAGCGCTCAGGCAGGTGGTGGGTGATGGAAACTCATCTCCTGCTGTTTTCTCCATTGTATTTGCACTTGGACATCAAGATCCCTTCGAGGCCACAACACTAGGAAAGGTAGGAGATACCAAACTGGCCCTGGAGCATACAAGCAAACATTTCAGACACATTTATTCCAACCATATCACTGTTTTATACTAACCAGGAGAGCAAAGCCATTCCCAACCCCTTGAACTTCAGCATCTCCTTGCTGTGATATTTCTTTCCCAAGCAGCTATTTAAAACAAAGAGAAATAACAGGAAGGAAGAGGTGATGGGACAGCTACAGAAAAGGGTCATAAATAAATAAACCCACTGGTGTTCAGCTGCTCAGCACCAGGGCTGCTGGTGGCCAACACTTTCAAGGAGAATAACAATGAATAAATAATTATAATGATATAAAAGAATAAAAATGAATACCGTCATTTGCTAGAGCCAAACTTTCCCACTTTTCAGAACCAAACCTTGTGTCATCCAGAGATTATACAGACCCCAAACATAAATCCTCTTCTTTGGAAACCCTCAGGCTCCATTTGTTACCTGGAGCCCAGTTCTGCCTGCAAAAGACTTCTGCTCCCACCAGGTCACCTTCCAGAAGGAAGAAGAATGGATGCATCGAGACACTGGATTACATACACACAAGTGAAAACAGCTTTAAGAGCGGCAACCTGATCCAGAGTTAGTAAGCAAATTCATTTCAAAACCCCTAAACAAACAGAAATCATTCACTGCAGCCATGGGAAGATCATTTCTCTGCTCAAGCAACTGCTGTGCCTCTTGCAGGGGATGACACATTTTGGAAGACAGTAGGGAAAACATCAGGTTATTTAAACACAGGCAACTTATCACAGCGCAGAAGTCTCCAGCAGACTCACTCAGGATCTTCCCACTGCAGGACTGAAGGGCACAGGAAGAACAAGGGGTTGGCTGTGGTGACATGAATGACCCAGATGGAAGAACACGAGTCGTATCAGATACAGAAATGTTTAATGGCATTAAAGTGCTACTTTAATGGGGACCATATGCTAACATTTAAACACAATTCCACTGCACTGCTAAATATGGTTGTCTTTAATTTTTTTTATTGTATTTTACCTCTTTTTGCCCAACCCTACCTAAAACAATAAAATAAAATCTAAAGGAGTGAAATTAACAACCCATTCAAATCAGCAATAAGTTATGAATTTCATAAAGCATATTTTTTTCCTCTTTTTCTTCTTTTTTTTTTTTCTTAGTAATGAGGGGTAGTTAAATTACTGAAGGATATACAAAGTTTCAAACAATGCCATAGGTGAGGACTCTATTAAACTTGGAAAACAAAAGAATCCTGGCCATTAAAAAGACAAAAATAAAACCAAAAGCAAAGCCCTCAAAGTGCAGGTTAGAATGCTCGTCTCCAGGAGAATTAGAAAACAGTTGCTAGAACAGCTCTTAACAGCACCTGCATAGGTAAGATGGCAAGGCCCTTGGGAACAGGACGTGCAGTCAAACGGTACATTAACATGAGAGACGTGCTGAGCTTAACTAGGTTAACTACTGGACTGGAACTTCAAAAGTCAGCAAAGGGAATGATTCTAAAAAGAAATCCAAAGAAACCCCCACCAAACCTGGCCTCTTCCAGCTAGCACAGCCTTCATCCGTTGTGTGCATGGCAAAAAAAGCATCTTTGCATTTCATTGGGTCAAGTGCTTCATCGAAACAGAGATCTTCTCATGGCATAAATTCATATAAAAGACATCTAAGGTTTCGTATGGACAAGCTCTAAAAAGACACATCAGACTTGGGGTGGTTTTCCCTCCCAACACATTTACAAATGTTTATCAAAAAATCTCTTCAAATAAAAAGGTCAGAGTGGCTCAGTATCTGGGCATGACTTTCTGGCGTGTCACCTCTCGTGTGTGCTGGTTTCTTTCTGTTCTCAGCTGGTTGTGTGCCTGAGCACGCACCTACCAGGAGATCTGCTGCCGGTGTCACAGCCAGAGGCATGACACAGCCCACGATGTGCTGGTAGGTTACAAGCGTGTACCTCTCGCTTTAGCCCCGCAGCGGAGGTACTTGCTTATTAAATGGTGTCCAACAGAAAGCTGAGCTGAATGGTGTTCTCTCCTGAACATCTCTCTTTGCAGCCCCTCTCTTTCTGCGCACAGAATGTGACCTTAATCATTATTGTCATTGTTACTCCTAGGCTACATAAGCCTTCTTGGATTTCCTAGTACATTACGACAGCATTGGATTGTGACAGACTGTAGGACACGGTCCTTTTAGGACCACAAAAGCTCTTCAGAAGGGCCTAAACTAGGTTGTTCAACCTGAATTAAATAGAAGAAATTCTGACATTTCTCAGATCTTGTGACAGAAAGAGAGGGATGAGTCTCTAGTATCCTCTTTCAAACAAAGAAATTCAAAACAAAGTGTTTCATCACTAAGGTCTAGATCCAGGTCCCACAGAAACAAACAGATTTCACTGACTTCATAGGGACTAGAGTTTGGTCTAACTTTTTGCCAGCAGGAATTGGGATTGGTAACATGACCAAATGAACACATGTGGGTTTCTGTGGAGGCTTCCTTTACCCAAAAAGCTTTATGTACAGGTCTCTCCAGGACTAGCTGTCAATATGTCATTTCTGAAAGAGGATACTGGCATCTAGGCCCCAGTGTGATCACCCCAGTGAAATAATTTGCCCTGCACTGTTGTCTCACTTGGTTCTAGGAAGCAAACGAGAGCTTGACACTGGCGCTGGAGTAACCCTCGTCACTCCCAATACTCTGCAAGCTGCTGTGATCATCAATGTCACTGATGCTGGTTGTGCTGATATTGTCCACTTCTCCATGGGAGAACTCTGTGCTTTCGACATCCACTTCAATCTCTTCTAAAAAGGAAAATAAGAGAAACACACACAGGTTAGCACCACAGACCCAACAGCTCCCTTCAAGCCAGTGAGCTGCTGGGGCTCCCCCACCAAGGGATGAAGCAGCATTCCAGCCAGAAGACTTCCATCCATTTCCCTGGAATGCTGTGGCTGTGGACATGGTTTATAAAAACACTAGATACCAGCTTGGAGTTCTTCCTAGGGACTTGGCCTTCAGCATGCTGGCCCCACTATCAGCGTAGGCTGGCCAAACCACACACTCAACTTGTTACACTGTCTCCTTCTTTGGAGCTCTGGTATCCCAGTGTTGGAAACAAAAACGGTGGGCAATAGAAATGGAGCATGAAGGTACACCAACACATACTACTTGCTTGATACTATGTTCCCAAAGCTGGGAACACTCATATAGGGCATTACAGTGCATCACCAGGGGGACTTGAGTTACTCTCCGAGATGCACAGTGGACTTCAGAACATAAATGTTGTTTATAAGAAAGCCTCAGAAAGCAGAGATCTAGTTAACCAGGTATCTTGGCTCCTAAACCAGTTTAGAAATGTTCCAAAGGGACTTTTTTAAACTACAGACTCACATCCAAACTATACGGCACCTTTGGGTCTATCAGTAAATATCAACCATCCATTGTGCCTACACCTCTCACCATAGCAGAGATTTTAATGGAAGGTAAATCAGTCAGCCATTCAGATCATCTCCATCTAGTTTCAGCTGAGGAGATGAACTCTATGGGAAGTATGGGGGAAGAAAAGAATGACTCCAGGAATTTTAAGAAGCAGTTTGCCTGGTTCTGTTCTCTTGGTTATACCACAGTACCTTGGTTATACCATGGCCTAAACACAGAATGAGAAGCTGGATGCCGCTTTGCAACATCCATTCCAGTCCCACTAGTATCTGCTTATGTTTTCCTCTTTGTGTTGTTGAGGGATTCAGTAGACCAAAAAACACAATGGGTATCTTCACATTACCATCAGGTGATAAGCTACCATCCTGTGATAACAAGTTGAGTGACACCAACCTCGCTCCGAGTCCGAGTGATCCGAGGAAATGGTAGATCCAATGCTGTCCATTCGTATTCGCTCTATTTCCTGAGGACCCTGTAGCTGTTCCAGTCTTCTCTTTAGGAATCTTTGTTCTCGTTCCAGGTTCTCAAGCTGGTGTTGGCTTCTCCTCTCAGCCTCTTCAAGTTTCTGACATGAGCAAATATGACTCAATAATTCATTTCAGCCTTTTCCCCTTCCCTCCCACCTCCACTGCCCAGCCACTTGCTTTGCTTTAGCCCGCCCAGAAGGATTTAAGCTGCAACAGAGCCCTCAACCAAGCTGCCCTGCAGTCCCTAAGAACAATGCCATCTCCTCACATCTCTTCCACCTCCCGAGCCCTGATGAATTATACACATTAGTATAAAAGGTCTCTGAGGACAAAGCCTCTACGGGGGGAAAGCCTGGAAACGCCGCAGTTTGAGGGTCATTCCATGTGGATTCAGCCACTTGCATTACCAAATCTGTCCACGAGGGGGCCTCAATTCCCTTAACTAAACATACCGGGGTTTTGTTACTATAAGCTGCAACATAAAAACGTGCCCCGGGAGCTGTGTGTTCCTTGCTGCGCGGTTTCGTCGGGTTTCTCAGAAACACTTTCCTATTCAGTAAGCGATTTACATAACCTACTACAGATTTCTTTGATCACAGCTGGGAAATCTACCAGGGCACTGTTCTTTGTTTCCTACAACAAGCACATTGCATAAGGAGGAGTCATTTCAGGCTAACGCCGTCCCTTCAGCAGTGCTTTTTCTCCTTCACCACCCATCCTCCCTCCCGCTATCCTGACCTGTGACAAAGTAGTTCAGCTTCTCCCAAATACTGACAATGCTGCATTTTTCTCTCCATGCTTTGCTTTCCCAAACGTGAATCTAGAAGAGCACTGTGCTATCTGGCAGGTTCACACATGGAACCCCAGCAAGCCAGCCCCGTCTCACGCTCCTGTGACTTGTGCTAATGCTTCAGCAGTGGAAAGTCACTAGCACATCCCATCTCCCATCAAAACGCAGCCATTCAACAGTAGGCATGTTTTTCTTTAAAGAGATTCAGCTGTCAATGAATGATGACAACCAGAGAACAAGCCCCCTGCCCCTGCTCAAGAGATGAATCATTTCTGCAGTTAACACAGTTCATTATGGACTCTCTAACAATGCAGCTTGTAGCAATGATAAATGATGAACCAAGGGGACAAGGCTTCCTTGTCTTTGTTTCTTTTAAAGGTGTCAGTCTTCTCCAACCGTCACCTCCAGGCAGCAAGAGCGAGCCACTGAATTGCACTTCTCAAGAGCCCAGGCTGAAAGCAGGTGGGAAAAGCAGCTCTTACCTTGATATGTGCTTTGGCTTTGTTGAGCAGCCCAAGCGTCGTGTGCCGGGTGCAGTCTGGTCCTAGCGGTATCAGAACTTTCAAGCGTTCTAGACACAGGCGGAGGTGAGCTCGGCTGCAAGGGGAAGGGAGGAACATCAGAGCTCTGCTTTCAGAAAGGGAACATCATTTCTTCTCTACCTCCCTTCTACAAGGCACTTTCCATGTTTCCCTCTTCCCACAGGTCACAAGATTCCCGCAGGTACCAGGACTGCCACTAAACTATTTACAGTCCAAACATCAGCTGCTCACCAACACTCGCATTATTACTAACCTTTGACAGACACTGTTTATTTTCCTGCTGTCTGAACTGATAACGTGACTCATCAGAATGAGCTTTTTGCAGTGTCAAATGATTTGAGTACCTCATGGATTTCCCCTCTCTCAGCTCTTTGCTGTCTGCGCTGCCAAGAAGAACTTCTGTGAAAGCAGTTTTGCTGCCCCTTGCACACTTGTGCATTGCTGGTTGGGACATTAGCTATGAACTGATCTAAGCACTGTCTTTTTGCACAACATTAAGAAGATCCAGTAAGAAAAAATGGTAAGCCCCAAACACCCAAACAATCCCTGCTGTCAGTAAAGGAGGTAGGAGGATGATAGCTCCTAAGAACGGCACTCTTATTCCATCCCGGGCCCATTACTGAAACATGGATGTCCCATCCCTGGCAGTGTTTAAGGCCAGACTGGATGGGGTTTAGAGCAACCTGGTCTAGTAGAAGATGTCCCTGCCAATGGCAGTGAGCTGGAACTGGGTGATCTTTAAGGTCCCTTGCAACCCAAACCATTCTGTGATATTCTATGATATGTCCTGGGGAAAATGGTTCAGGCAGTAGTGGCAAAGCACATGGTCTGTTTCTGCTGCCTCCTCTGTATTCACGTATGCAGGAATGAACAGCACATTTATGGAAAACTATCCAGTCTGGGTTGCCTTTTCCCCCTCCTTCTCTCTTTCCCAGACATTAATGATTTATGTCCAAACTTGTCATCCCAATCAATAACACAATGACATCAGCTCCATCATTCACAGGCAAGAAACACTGGTGCAAAAGAGCCCTGAAAGCCTATCCCAGCCCCTGCTCAGGCACAAAGAAACTGAATCATAGCCCCATCCATCTCAATGCAGGGGAAGAAGCAAAAGGAACACAGAAAAGAAACCAAGAGCAGAGACAGTTCATTTCCATTTGTGTTTCAAATTCACTATTGCCCCCGGTTTGAAAGGGGTGGGGGAGAGGAGTCTGTAATCAGGCAATTATGCCAGTGACAAGCAAGGATGATTAAGGGTGGAAGGGTCAGGGGTTTTGCTGATGAACTGTCAGTACAGGGGAGTGTTCACTAGTGGTGCTGTAGCTGTGAGCTCCTCACTGCTTCAATTACACATCTCCTTAGCAAGGGTCCATCATTCTGTCTCGAGAACAGCCACAGGGCTGCATATAACCAACAAGGGCCTTGAAGAACATGTGTTTTCCATGAAATATTGACAACTGGAGGGGTGGGGAAAGAGAAATCATAATCCAAAAATCAAACTGAAAAAACACTAATCACCTCAATCTCGTATTTTATTTTTCAGCTTGCTCTAGGGCAAACCCCCAGAGACATCAAAACTGTATGGCTGGCATGGGGAGGTTTTGTTCTACCTGGAAGCCCACTTTAAACATACAGCTTGATCAACAGGAGCTGTGTGCACCCATTGCAGCTGTTTGCCCGACGTCCCCCGATGACCTGTAGCATCAGCAGTGAGGAAGCACTACTGGTTCATACTGGCACTGTACTTCATGTCATCCCACAGAGACCAGACACTGACTTCTTGCAGCTAGAGAACAGAAGAGGAGGACAATCTTGGGGGGTTTTAACCCATTTTTGGCTATGCAACAGAAGCAAGTCACTGTGTCAGAGTTGTCAGCGCACAGCCATTGAGCTGCAGCACAGAGCAGCATGTGTCTCTTCACAGCACGAGTCAAAGCACTGGCCATAGACTTCACCTACAGGATCAGCCCAGGTTAAATATGCATCTAAAGATGTGTGTGAAGATCTAGAGGCTGAGGAGCAGGGCTGGTTCCACCTAACAGAGGACTTGCTACACAGCATCTGCTACAGGTAGGGATCACAGACTCCTCCTGCCCTGCTGAGCAAGGGCACCTCCCAGCCCATGGTGAAAACTGAATTATTTGTGCAATAGGAAACAAGAAGTTTGGGAAATCAACATTTAACCAGTGTCAAACATACCACAATCCACTTCTAAACGCAGAGAGCAATGGACAACACATCTACAGCCCGAAGTTTGGGCTGAGTCTCAGCACTGGAGGTTTTACTAGGAAAGCGGGAAGGCACTGCACCAGGAACTGCAATTCCTGGAACCACTGATCAACTTTGAGCAGGAGTGAGCACCGAGTACTGGCTGGATTGCTGGGAATGTGGTTAAAAGTATGGCACTGATCAAAAGCTAGGCTATGTACAGACCCAATGAGATCCACACTGTTAAGCACCTGAAAGCCATATGCAAAGATCCAGCCTGTAATAAAACCCTGGGCACCAAAACACTTCCCACTGTGCCCCAGAACCACAGTGGATTGAAGGTTACTGCACTCTGCAGGCCCTGACAAGGGCAGGGAGAGGACAAAGCAGTCAGAGGGTCTGTCCTCATCTGGACACAGAAAGTTACTTCCCCGGCGTGCAGTGCTCCAAAGGGGACATTCCCCCATTTCCAGATCCCCACATTGGATCTCAAAGCTCGGAAGACTGGCTCAGGCTCACACAGATGGTTTTAAGCTCTGCTGGCTGGTCACCAAATGCCTGCAGCAAGGGTGATGGCAGAGGCCATCAGCAGGGGACACCCATCTGTGACACAGGGTGTGAGCTGATAAGCAGGTAGCACAGCTTGGGCAATGAGTACACTGCACGTCCAGGTTGTGCTGGCTGAGCAGAGGCTGGTTTGGAACAGGTTTGACCAAAGCAATCACTTCTGTGCTGCTCTTGGATCTTCCCCTTATTTCGCACTCAACAGCTGAGCCACTGCAAACCTCAAGTGTGTTTGTATCTCCAGCCACAGCTCACAGAGGGAAACACACAGGGCTTTACAGCAGCACACAGCAGCAGGTCAGCCTTAGTGCACAGGCCAGTGCAGAGCAGGGCAGCCAGGCCCTTCAACCAGCAGTCACCCCCTGCTTAGGAGCTACTGGACCTGGGAACTGGGATAGCAAAGAGCAAAGCCCAAACCATCCTGGCATGCCAGCATGCTGCTTTCCTTTTCCTCAGGAAAAAAATCATTACTGTGAGGGTGCTGAGGCCCTGGCACAGGGTGCCCAGAGAAGCTGTGGCTGCCCCATCCCTGGCAGTGCTCAAAGGCAGATTGGCCAAGGCTTGGAGCAACCTGCTCTAGTGGAAGGTTCCCCTGTCCCTGGCAGGGGGCTGGAGCCGGATGATCTTTAAGGTCCCTTCCAACACAAACCAGTCTATGGTTCTATGATTCAGAGAGACCAAATCCAACAGCTTCCCCAGCTCTCTCCCCTCTGCAGTGTTCAGTACTTTCCCTTTGCATTTTTAAAACCCATTCCGGTCACAGTCCCGGACCTCCCTCAACTTCCACAGCCCAAGTGGACCACGATGGGTTCTTAAAGCACAGAGCACACAGACAGCTCTGACACATTAATGGGTGGCTTCAGTAAAATCCAAAATACAACTCCAGAGCTCAAAAGCACCACAAGAAATTTAGCTAGAACTCCATTTCAGAGAGAAAGCAATCACCAACATATTAATCTTTCTTATCGGGTACTGGTGCTGTACCTGGATAGCTGTAATCCCACGATCCAAATGTCTTTCCCCCTTGTTTACCTGGACCCTGTTGCAACGTGGCTTTGACAACGCTGCAGGCTCTTGTATGTAATGAAAATACCAGCATTGTGCAGGCTCCAGACAGAGCCAGACGGCTTTCCATGTAAACCACTGGATTATGCCAATATTTGATGCATCTGCCAATATCTGGAAAAACAAGTCTAAACGCCCATATTGTTATATAACAGAGAAACAACTCAGGCTTGGTGCAAAAGGCTGTTCCTTCTTGCTGCTTTGATTCCAGGGAACACAGAGGATGACAGAAGGTGAATTCCAGTTTCAGCTGCGGCAGAAGCCTTTGCACACTTGCTGCAGGGGAGATGGGAGAAGCTGGAGCCCTTTCTCCTGCATAAGCATCCTTGGAAAAAAACAGGCTTTCACAACATCATCACAGCACACGGTAGGTGCTGGATGTGCCGAAGAAGGAATCCATGGAGCATTTGAAGGGAGAGGGCTCTCCTCTTTATCCGATCAGTCTGGTGCCCCACTCCTGCTCAGCCTGAAGAGGGGGAAATCTGTTTGAGATTACCATGTGGGGTATCAGGGTGGCCAGAAATAGAGCTAAGCACCGGAGGGGCTTCAGAAAACCAGAGTGTAACACACACCTCTAATTCTATCCTGTTCTACCAGGCAACTCTGGCTAGGACAGAGCCCCTCTGCCCCTTCTGCCTCCCCCCCTTGCAGGGCTAGGGAGAACCTAGAAGTAAGTTCTCCAGTGGTGTGGAGGGCAAACAGAACAAGGATACCCTCTCTTCTCTTCCAGGAGCTGCTGTGGATGAAAAAGGTACATGAGTTCCTAAACCAGCAGCTCCATAGCCCTGCCAGCTGATCCACAACAAGCTATAAGGTGGCTGCATGTGGAAGAAGGTGATTCTGGCCCCTGCGATGGCAGCCCCACTGCTGCCCACGGGGCACATGCTGTTCTTCCCCCTTTCCCTTTGTGCCTGTGTGAGAGCTTCTGACTGTATTTAAATTACCTACTTCTATCCCACAGCTCCCTCCAAGCCCAAGCCCCCTGGCCCTTGGTCCTGAGCCCCTCTCAGAGAGGAGCCTGGTCCGGGCTCTGTGCAGTCCCTCCTTGCACTTGGCTCTGCCTGGCTGCAGAGGGCTGTAATTTCACAGCCTCCTCTCCCAATGACATCATCTACTCTGATTATATAAAGCACAGGGAGGAAGCCTTTATTTATGCATGCTTTTTGCTCATAGCTTCAGCTGCCTCCCTGTACAACATGCACTCAAATCCCACTGCAGGAACTGGTCTCCCTTTTGCCTGGATCAAAACTGCAGTGCAGAAAATGATGTGGGTGCAAAAAAAAACCAAAACCAAACCCATTTCCTTCCCCCACTCTTCTGAGGACATTTTTGAGGGGTTTGGGGTAGGAATCAAGCTAGCCCACCGCTCTGCACCACAACAAGCTGGGCAGGAAGCCACTAACCTCCCTTCAAGCCTTGTGTCTGCTGGTTACAAAGCACAAGGTCTAGAAACCCACCTACCCTTAACGTCTCAGGAGTCCCCTGCAAGAGCCAGCCCAGGGCTGGAAGGCCACCAGCAATGTCCGTCCCTGGACCCTGGTGGTCTCAGGCAAACCTTGGTGCACCCTGTGCTTGGGTGGGTCCTCCTGCTCAGATCCATCTTCCTCTTGTAAGTGTTGCAGCAATGGCTGTGGGCAAAACCACCATGGAGCCATCCCTGAACATCAACATCCCTGTAGAGACTGCAGCTTCTTTGCTAGGACAGGTTTGAGTTTGTGGGGTGTTTTTCCAGCTTCCACCACAGGTAGAAGCAACGGGAACTGAGAGCAGAAACTTTCTGTGCTGAAGAGTCAGTCACACACGTGCACAGTCAGTTCTGAAGCAGCAGGTTTACCAGATTCAGCGCTATCCTGTAGTCAGACACTGCTGATGGGCTTTGCTGAATCAAGGCCTGAACATCCGCAAAACACACACATGCACACACACACACACACACACACACACAGAGACACACACACTCTCTCTTCCCATCTTTAAAAGATGAAGCCTCCCTCCCAGCAGCAAATGACCAAGTCGCCTCCAGCAGCTCTTCAAAATGCTGAATTCTGATTTTTGTATGTTGAAAGAAGGGAGCAACTGCAGGAAAAGAAAAGCATTTCCCAGATATTTTTGTATTATGCCTGCAGGTCTACAGGGCTTGAATTCAACAGTGGATTTAAGCATGTGCTTAACATTAGGAATATGCTCATGTCCCACGGAGGCTAAATCAAGACGTTTGATCTCCAAGAGATGTTAAAAGCCAGAACCAAACCAAACGCAGCGCCAGAAGAACCATCAGAACGTAGATCCTAACATGGAAAAGGACATGATCATCCTTCCCCTCTGCCCTCCTCCTCTTCCCTCTACACCTTTTCAAAGCCAAGTCTAATTTACCCTGAAATGAGAAACCACCAACTTTGTTTGGATTTCAGAGCTAACAGATTACTTAAAAAATTCAGGAGGGAATCACCAGTTAAAGAAAGCAGTTCCTGGAGAAATACAAGTGACCCCACATCAATAATTCACTGGATGAGAATGATTTTGCGATAAAAGTAATGAGAAACACATGCAGAAACCACAGGGCAGGGAAAATGGGGGAAAAATAATGGATTCCTTCTAAAAGCAATTCACAGGTCAGAGGCGAGCTTATCTCTAACAGCCATCATCCGACTTGATCTCCTTGCTCTCATCTCTCGTCTGACTTGCTCTCCTATGTAACCCCCAGCCCAGCCCTCTCTGCAATATCTGCCCCCTGCTTCACTGAACACTTGTCTTCAGTGAAGGAAGAGGATGTGCCAAGCACCTAGATGGGGAGGCACTGGGGGCCAAGCAGTGCTGCTCTGATGCAGAGCATTACACAGGTGGCACCCAGCCAGCCTGCAATAGACACACCACTCACCCCAGTTCCACAGGACACCACAGACAAGACACATGCTCGAAGAAGAAAACTTGGCTCAGAAATATGCACTTAAAAGTTATTATTCTCCACCTGAGCTCTGAAATCATTCGGAACAAACCTTGCTTTCTGATTATAAATCAGGTCTCTTCTCAGGTTTATTTGTTTTCCTGCATTTGCTCCTGGCTGAAGGAAACACTTGCTCATTGCCTCTGTTTCCAGTCAATTTCTACCGATGGCTTCCTGGCATGTAAGAGTATTTGTATTCCAAATGCTAATAAAATGTACCATGAAAACGTAATTGGAAAAAAAAATAAGCCTTTAGATCTTTGCATTTTTTAAGCTTTTCTATCATTTAAAATAAACAAAGAAATGAAAATTTAGGCCTGACAATAAACAGAGTTGACAATGTGATATAAATACAAATTTAAAGGAAAAAAAAAGTTCTATGGGCACCATTTTCAGCCTGATCTCAATCATGCCAGATCTGTCTGCAGAAGTTAAAGATGAGCACACACCAACTGCATTCTCCAATGAAGGGCAGGTGAAAAGCAAACCACAAACGAAGAGGCCCATGATTAAACAACAGTAAGACAAATAATAGTAATAAGAACTCAAAAACAAGGCAATGCAGCTTTTCAAAGGCACACAAATCAAGGCACCTCTGCCAGGTTACAAGCTACATGACAGAGAGATAACGGGTGGCACAGCACTTCAGAAAGCAGCATCCTGATTCAAGCCTGTAAGTGGAAATGAAATACAGACAGCAATGAATTTATGAGCTCTGCAACAGCAGTATTTTGTCCAAAGGACACCTCAGTCACAAACCCAAAACAAGGTACACTGGCAACGGAAGTCCTTTGCCAAACAACTGGAATACTTGGAAAAGATGGAGAGTTTTATGGCACACAAACCCTCCTTATGTTTGTAACAGAAGCCTCAAGCCTTACAGTAAGCAAAAAGGAAAGATTTTAACTTAAAACATACTGCCCATACTCTCCATTGTAAACTCGGAGAGAAGTCCTATAACCCCTGTCCTGACTGTCCCCAAGCCCCGTCTGGCCTTCCCCTGCAGAGCTGGCATGTGCACCCCCATCAGCACACACAAATACCCCCAGCTCTTCTAGGTGGGAAGACTCTTTGCTGATTTCAGCTTTGGAAGAGCTTCAAGCTCTTGGCAAACAGAGGCTGCAAGACCAACAAACCTTGTGCCAAATGGTCTGTTGCCACCACTGGTCTGTTCCAGCATGGGTCTTTCTAGCTTACTATTGCAGTCTGGAGGGAGACACACTCTTTCCATGTCAAGGTCTCTCCTTTGCCTGAGATCCTTCTAGGTATAGAATCAAATACTATTGAGGGCTCTCCTAATTTCATCTTGAAGGCAAATTAATTACTTCAAGGCTTTCCAAAATCAAAAATGGGGAAGAGAGGAACAAAGGGAGGGGAGAAATCAGGCAGTCTGCAATCCCTTGGTGACATATGGGAGATGTGGATGAAAGATTTGGCTTTCCTGCAGAACAGGAGTCTTCTGGGCTGCGATATGGAAGGAGAACAGACACTTCTAGCTTTAGCTCCCAAAGGCTGGTCAGTCTGTCCACACTGTGCGGACATCAAGTGTTAATCATGTTGTTCAGTGGGTGCAGGGGATGGCCTACAAACACCTTGAGTTACATGGACATGTGAGAGAGCTTCCACTTCCAAGATTCAAGGCCACAGCACTGCAAACACTTCTGGAAGGCAAGGACTCCTACTCTCATGTCAGACGGCACTTGAGGGAGTAAGACTACTCTCATCTCGCACTGACTCTCTACTACCTTCCTATTCACTCTCTCCTCTGACCAGCACTGCAAAGGCTGGGCTGTTTGCTCTGCTATCACTAGCCATCATCCTTCAGCCTGCCCCACTTCTGTCCTGTTCTCTGAGAGACTAGACTAGAAACTCTTTGGACCAAGAATACAGTTACCAAATGCACTGACACCTAAACAAGATCCCATGACTGCACTCAAAAATCTCAAATCAAGCCGATCCTAAACAATTAGACTAAAGCAACATTATGATTCTGAAGCTGAAGCGATATACCTGGGGCTATTTTTATTCACACAAGAACTTCTGGGCCTTTGGGTCTTCCTTGTTGCATATCTTGGAAGTTTTTCTCTCTGAACTAGAGGGCTAGAATATAGAAGTCTCATTTAAATGAATAAAATAATAATAAAAGAGACCATCTGTAATCCCATGATTTCCAAACCTAGGATGCTTAAAGGAATGGAAAAAAAAAATTAGAATACAGATGCTCACAATAATAAAAATTATGCCATTTTTGGAAGGTGCCTCCTCCAGAATGAACTCACAGCTGTTAGGTAACATGACTGCTCATCCTTTCCTAACCCCTTTGATCTTCAGAGGCACCAGTGAGACAGGCTGCTTCAACTCACTAGAGAAAGACCAAATATAATAGCCTGTGCTTCACAATGAAAAGGTGATGAGAGCAGCATAGGTGGCCAGCTGCCCAGCAGAGGAATGGAGGCAATCAATGCCTGGCATTCTCTCTTGCTCCTTCATTTTCATCCAGGTCCAGCACTGACCTCTCAGTTCATCAGTTCTCTATGCCTTTCTTTGAGAGAAATTTGGACAGTTAAGAGATGTCAAACAGCAACAGATGCTCTGAAGCAGAGTCTATTATTACTTATCAGAGTTAATCCCCCCCCTTCAAAATTATGTACTGATGATCTACTATTATTGATCTTGGCCATTAGCCATGAAGTATTCTAATCCCTGGTGCATATAATTAACAGAACTCTACTGAGGCACAATACACAATGTCACCAGCTAAACCCCTTTTAGGCTGAGCTGTGCTTACAACAGCACGCTAAGCCCTACAGCCACCACAGGCCATAAATGCACTACATCACATCCTCCCAACTTAAACACAGCCTAGTTTGCTGCTGGTATGGTCACGTAGAGGTACCTCTTGCACAAGATCATTTGGCACCAACATTTCCATCATGCTGACTGCCAACCACACAGGTATCACAGTTTTGTTACCCTGGCAGTATGATATGGTTACAATCCTGCATTTGACTCTTGGGAAACATGCAAAGCATGCTGTAAACAGCAACGTGCAACCCAGGCTGGTTAATTATAAAGCCCCAACTAGCCCAGTCTAATAAAAACTCCATCTTTGTTAAAAGGTGGTTAAAAATAGCCCTGCTCTGTAAATAGCCAAGTGTCCTGTGCTGCCCTCCTCACTAATCCCATTATAATTATCCTTCTAGGGATACACAGTGTGCTCACAGCCACAACGTCTGGTGATGCTGCTCCAACCAGCGCAGCATCCTTCTCCATACCACCACCATGCCTGCAAAGCAGCTGTGCCATTCATCAGGACTCTGCAGAGTGGTTCCTCTGCCAAAGAGGAGCAGGAATCTGCTTTGCTGTGACCTATGGATTTTCAGCTTTACTGCTAGAATTGGGTCAGCAGCAAAGATAGCCAAGATTTTCCAAACTCACCAGCTATTCTTGGTTATGCTGTTCAGAGGTTTCCTGGCTGAGCACTGTGCCTTTGGAAAGGAATGAGGAGGTATTGCAGGCTCCTGCAGGGCTTCTGCAGTCAGACGCTGAGAAGCAGGGATACTCTCATGCCATATACTTAAATGCCTCCAAAACTGACAGGCAATGGGAAGAGCTCTCCAGTTGGGATCTACACCACCAAGTCCTCAGAGCCTCTCAAGGAGTAATCAAAGATGGTGCATAACCTTTGTCTCTGCACTGAGACTGGAAGAACCTGAGTAATCAGGCAGCTTCCCTTCAGGCAAACGAAAAGTGACCCTGGACTGGTAACCTGGCTACAGCAGAATGGTCCATAGGGTGTCACAGCATAGACAGTAACTCAGATCAGAGCCCCTGTTGCTTCCTAATACTACTGAAAAAGACTCTGGACTTTGGTGCCTACTAAATAGTCAGGTTTTAAACTACTAATGCCACTGACCAGTTGAAAGAAGCACTTGCTTTGTAAGACAGACATTTAAGTCCATCAGTGAAAGAGTAAAGAATGCTACCAACTTGTTACTTGGGAAAACGTATCTCCTGTTGTCAAAATAATGAGTGGGGAACATGTTGATATCAGGAATACACTCTGATCTAAAGAAAGCTGGGAAGGGACTTTCTACAAGGGCTTTAGTGACAGGACAAGGGGGAATGGCTTTAAACTGACAGGGGATATTGAGATTAAAGGAAGATTTTCTTTACTATGAGGGTGTTGAGGCACTGGCACAGCTTGCCCAGAGAAGCTGTGGCTGCCCCATCCCTGGCAGTGTTTGAGGCCAGGTTGGAACTAGATTATCTTAAGGTCCTTTCCAACCCAACTCATGCTATGATTCTATGATCGTAAGGTCCCTTCCAACCTAAACCAGTCTGTGATTCTATGATCTAGTACTAGAAGTTATTTTTGTCATTACTATGTCTATTTTTAATTATACAGATAAGCTATTGCTACTAAAAGATATTTGTACAGTTCATTAAGATAGGACAGAGATTTTTCCATCCCATACATTGCTATTCACAGAATCACAGAGTCATTAGGTTTGGAAGGGACCTCTGGAGATCATCTAGTCCAGCCCCCTGCCAAAGCAAGGCCACCTAGAGCAGGTTCCACAGGAACATCCAGGCATTATATTCCAGTTTCCTCAACTCATGGAAAAAAGCATAATTCCTAATGAAAGAACATAGCAATCTGAAATAGTTGTTTACACAGAATCTTTTCTTCCAGAAGGAAAGCATGTGCTCTTCATCTAATACCTCTCCACACTGTCAGAAATATTTAAGGAGTCATCAAATACCCACTGTACCTTTCAGGTACAGAGGGCATGCATCTGGAACAAAGGAAGCAGTGCACGTAATTTCACCTTGTAAAACTGTTTTAAATTTAACCTCAAAATTTCCAGAAATAAAGGAACTGCCAGCCAGGGTCACTATAGGGTATGTGTTTGGGAAAAAGCCCTAGGAAGGAAAATTTAAAAGCTCTATGAATTTTATTTTTCTAGAGCATTATTTTACATTATATTTTTCTGAAGCACTATTTTTCCTATTGGATATGGAATTTTACATACAAAGAACAGCAATACTGTACTTCAAAAGCCTAAGAGACAGCTAATGTTAAGTGACCAACAGTTTTAACTCAAGGTAACGACATATGTTACTCAGCAGAAGAACCTGAGCAGGTCCCAGCACTTTGCCAGCAGATGAGTCGTGTCCTGATCTCATACATACAGGTGTACCAGGAAAGAAAAAAAGTGTTTGAAAGAGGTATGAGGAAAGACAGTTTTTTGAAAGGAGGTACCAGAGAGTGTGAAAACACACCTTGTTTCTGCTTAGCTGGTTTGATGTGCTAATACAAGCTCATTGTCAGTACAGTTCTTCCAAAGAGAAGGTTTATAACCTAGAAAATGAAACCAACAACAACAAACCAAGCCTCTTGTTTTGCCCCTTTCCTTTAACTGCCCTCAATGCCTTCCTTGCACTTTCTTCTCTCCTTCAGGTGTATGTGAAGGCCAAGAGATTCAAGACTGCTCAAAAATCAAGCAAGCTAAAAAAACCATGAAACTGGCCACTTGGAAACCATTTCCTTGGGCAGGAAGCAAAGACAAAATACATCCATAAGACATGAAAATTACTCAGCTTTTTTTCAGGTCAGCTACGAAACTCCAAGTGCTTCCAATAGGGCTCAAGAAGTCATCATACTGAGCACAGGACATTCTACCTAGTGAATTCTTGATCTTTGCAACCCCTGCCTGGGTCAGCAATGCCACAAAGGAATACAGTTTTAATTCCCCTAAACCAAGAACAGCTGTAGTTGAGTAAACTAACATTTGTGGGAGGATTAGCTGCCTTACACTCGCTCGCTCTGTATTCTCCCAGCGGGAACAGGGTAAGGATCCCACTTGGGAACAAACCAGACACTGAAAGGTTCACAGTTTGCTTTGGAAAGAAAAATAATTAGAAGAGAGGAGCTGGAACACCAGGTCCTCTGCTTTGGTGCAAAGTGATTTCCATTTGCTCATCTATTAGGATAATATTAAGAAAATAAGCACATGAGCTTGCAGAAATACCTGCAGTTACACTGCATTATAATCACAATCACAACCCCTTCTTTGCTGTTATTTTGGCATGTTTATCTCACCCATGGGGGCTTCATGCATTTAGGCAAGATAAATTACTGCTTCATCATCAGATATTTTCTATAGTGTCCCATCCTGGGATCACTCCTTATTGGTTTCAAAAATCATCAGTGTTAAAAAATGATAATTTTATAAAAAAAACCCCCAACAACCAAATCCCAAACAAGGAAAACAGAATATATATATATATATACATACATATTTCACCATAAACCATTCACCTGGGGAGAGGCTGAATTGAGTTTCCTCATCATGAGAGCCAAATGGCAAGCCAGAAGCTTGCAGAGTTTGTATGTATGTTCAGGAAGGGTGAAGCAGCAACCAAACGGAGCTGACAAGTCAACTCCCTCCACAAGCAGGAAAGGCAGGCACGACCTTTCAGTGACAATCAGCAGACCTGTCTGCAGGCAGCTTGTGTGACCTCAGGTAGATCCCTTGAGGAACTGAAGCACTGCTCAGACACAAAATGGAGCCAGTACTCATCTCTCCAGAGTACTGCACAACTCAATCCACTCTTGCTTTCAGGTGCTCCTGTAGGTCAGCAGTGACACTGGTATCTGAAGTGCCTAGGGAGCAGGTCACTTTGGGAAGCTACTCCATTCAGCTTTCTCTGCTAGTTAATCATAGATTCATAGAATAGCTAGGGTTGGAAAGGACCTTAAGATCATCAAGTTCCAACCCCCCTGCCATGGACAGGGACACCTCACACTAAACCATGCCACCCAAGGCTTTGTCCAACCTGGCCTTAAACACTGCCAGGGATGGAGCATTCACAACCTCCTTGGGCAACCCATTCCAGTGCCTTACCACCCTAATATGAAAGAATTTCCTCCTTATATCCAATCTAAACTTCCCCTGTTTAAGTTTTAACCCGTTACCCCTTGTTCTATCACTACAGTCCCTAATGAAGAGTCCATCCCCAGCATCCCTATAGGCCCCCTTCAGATACTGGAGGGCTGCTATGAGGTCTCCACGCAGCCTTCTCTTCTCCAGGCTGAACAGCCCCAACTTTCTTAGTCTGTCTTCATACAAGTGGTGCTCCATTCCCTTTATCATGGCCACATTTCTCAATATGGATCAGTAACCCCTCACTGCTCTGTCCACATATGCAGCAAAAACTGTCTGAGATCTGCTTTTACCACTGTCCCAAGAAACTCCCAAGATGGAACTTCAGTGAAGTTCAAAGGAGTTAGTCAGAATCAGGATGACAAGATGAAGGTTATATTGTTGACTTTGCAATCAAGCGGTCATAAAACCTATTTCTTTAAGGCCTTTGGTTTTTTATGTTCCACTGTTAATCCCGTATGTCCTTAAGAATATACTTTAGGCTCCATAAAAAAACCAATCACTAGAGTAACTCAGATATCACATGATTTAAAAAAGCAAACATAAACATCTTCATAGGATGCTTCCTCTTCTTTCTGTGTTTTAAATGCATAGGTTACACTGGCTCATATACTGGTTTTAGGTGGGGGGGTAGAAAACACTTAACTCCAGGTGCTGGATTTCAGAATCACAGACCACCAGGAACGCAGTGGAGATTACAAAAGCTGGCAAGATTAATCATATTTTGTACTTTAAATAACAGAATGGTTTTAACAAATGCTCCTTAAAGAAAAAAGCCTTTATTTTGCTCGTGCAATTTGCTTTCCCTGCGTGACTGAGGGCAAGTGCAAGGCAGCACGGTCTGCACAGACCTGAGAACCAGCTTGGAGCCCTTATGCAAGTTCGCTACTTCTATACAACAGCTTTCCACTCTGACTATTGCTAACCATTTACAACATGCCCAATACACAGCACAACCCCCTTCCCACTCTGCTAGCTCTCCACCACATGTACTTTCTCAGAGATCACCAAGAAAAACCCCACAACTCAAACTGCAAGAGACACTCAAGAGGCCTTGTTTTCTTCAAGTATATGACACCAGAAGATTTCTCTTTTTCTCCCCCTTTGCAATCCCTTCACTGAAATGCATCCCCATACGTGCCTTTTCCAGTGAACACCAAGCCTGTAAGCTGCTTTGCCAAGCCAAGAAAAGTTTAAGAGAGGTCACACCACAGAGAACAGGCTCTGCGCATTTCCTAGGAGGGTCATACTACATAGACTATCCAGTGGAGACAAAGTGTTCCCATCCGGTTTCCCACTTCTTTTGGCATCAGCGCTGCTTTTCTGGGTAGGTGAAGTGGCAAACACATGTATGAAGAAAAGGAAAACTAATTATGTTTTCCCCTATTTGCTTATCCCAGCCAGAATTCCTCAACATACTTCTAGGGTCTAACAGAGTGATTCTTGCTATGAAAGCCAATGTCGAGCATCTGGGACTCTCCCCTTCACACGCTCAACTTTGGATGGCTTTTTTTCTCCTTTAAAACAACACTGAAATAATTTTCCTTGTAGTTTAACATTAGAACAAACTTCCTAGTGGTACCAACAGTTAATCAGGGCAATAGGCTGCACTGCCTCCCTAGGCATCCTGCTGCCAAAGGTTTTTAAGGCCATGCTAGATTGGCATCAGATCAGGAAAGGTTTAGACAGAGATTATCCTGCCTTGGGGCAAGGGGAAAGACCCAAAGGGCTTAGAGGGGCCTGCAGCACACATCTCTGACAGCTTCACAAAACACATCCTAAGTGTGCAGAGTACAGTTTCTTGCTCTCCCTTGGGCACAGGGCCCAAGCCAGCTGCAGGGGCAGCATGCCCAGTCTCTGGAAAGCGAATGGGAATTTTGCCTCTCTGAGCTCTGACCCTGGTGACAGAGCAAAAGATCTGCTCCAGAGTGGCAGCTGTAGCTAATGCATGGAGCTGTAAAAGGGCAGCAATGCCACTTGTGTGGGAGCCGGGAGGCAACGTGAAAGGGAGGATTCTGAGGCATCTGCAAGGCAGAGTTTCCACTAGCAGAATGAAACAGTCCCATGTGGTGTGGGCTGGGGAGGAAAGGACGGCAGAAAGTAAACAAGATGGGTTGCAGGAAAGACAAACCCCCACCCAAAGCTGCTGAAACCAGTTACACTCCAGTCTCCCCAGCAGGCTTCTGTGGATGCAGTTATGCAGCTGCAAACATGGAAGAGAGCAGGCAGCTCTGAGGAGTGCCAGGATCCAGTCTGTGAGGAACACTGGAAACAAACACAGATCAAAGGGAAACACAAAGCTGTATACACAGCTGGGGCTGTCTTCCTCTGTTAAAGAGACGGGCATGTAGGTTTTAACTGCAAGCTCTTTGTGTGCACTTGCACGTAACTGTGTGCATCTGTGCAAATGTGAGCGCTCACCCCACGTTCAGCCTCTTGACATTACCGAAGTGTGGCTAATGAGTGGTATTTTCTGAGCTGTGTGGAAGATTCCCATGCAGCTGGGCAAAGTCTGCCTGGGCAACTCAGCTCACCCAAAGGAACAAGGCCAAATAAGTGGGTATGAAAGACACGGGAGATATAAAGCAACCTCTTTTTAGCCTCTGATTTCTGCAACAAACCTGCTACCCTGCTCCCCCTTTCAGAATAACTCATCTGAAGAATTTCACTGAGTTTCCAGAAGGAGCAGGGCACTTTCCATCTAAGTTCTGGGCTTTAGACATGTGGAATTACAGGGAATTACCCCAAGTTCAACAGGTTGTGTCTTTCACTACGTTTGGAAAGTCCCTCCTGGGAAGAAAATGTGGAGAACTTCCTGGGATAGTCAGAGCAATCCCTCCTGCACAGTCCAGCCCTGAGTGGGAAGAGCAGAGGCACACACTGTGGAAGCAGATGGAATTGCTGGCAGCTGCCTGTTTTGAGGTCCTAAGACAGTCTTGGCTGACCCAGCTCTTCTTCAAGGCTAGGGACAGCCACAGTGAGCTCCTCAGGGCTGATCTCACCTCTGAACCATCCTGTTCTGTTCCTTTTCTTTCCTGGGCTGTTCACAGGGAGATCTACCCATATACAAATAAGCAGCAGAATTGAGTTCAGCATCAACTTCCTTTTGCTTTCCACATATTCCCTCTGAAGCGTTCGTGGCTATGCCAGCTTTCACCTTGTCCATGCCCTTCCTCTACAAATACACTCATTCACATGAAGAACAGTGGCTACTGAATGTCTTCCCTTCGTTGTTGCATTATTCACTATCCTGGACAGCAAGGTTTAGTACAGGGACCCTTGGCACTACTCTCCACATGACATAACTACAGCACTGTAGAGACAACCAGGGAGGAGCAACTACAGGCCAACTGAAGGAGCAAGTATCCATCTGAGAACCATTAAGAGCTGTGGTTCTAAATGATTCAGATGCTTTCAGATATTCCACCCTAGCTCAGGAACCAGCCAACTGGGAGACAGCAGCCTGCATTTGACTTTATAAGCATGACTAAGTTCTGTGCAGCTGTTTACTACCTACCCTGACAAAAACCACACCCATATCAGACAAACTGTTATCAGCCTGGACCATGCATGAACCCGCTGATACCATTTGCCATGAAAGGAATGCTGCTCTTCAAGCTCATGTCCTGTTTCCACTGGAGGTTTCAGTGCCTTTCTGTATCAGTTTCTGTTATGCCTCCTTTCCCTCAGCCTTTCCTGGGCAGAAACCCTTATACAAGATGTAACACTGCGTAACTGCTACACCTCCTTTCCTGCCACACCTTCTGTGAGCTGAGCATACTATTTGTGAAATCCTCCATTCATGGCAATCCCTTCCTTTTGAGTCTGGAGGTACTCAAACTCCTGAGCAAAAAAACAGGAGCAAAAAGCAGCCTTCCTTTGCAAAAGCTTTTTATTTTTCCTAAGTCGTGTTGCTTTATGAATGCTCTCTCAAAGGTAAGTAATTAACAGGCACAGGGACAGAAAATCTCATTACACAGATAATGGGAAGTGATGCTCTGGCAGCAATGTACACATAAAGGATACCTTCAAAAGACAGCCCTTCATTTTTTTTTCATGGAACATCAGGCAGAAGAGCTGACTCATCCACTGCTCTGGAATCCAGGGAGTCCTCTGCATTCTTCCAGACTGGGCCAAATCCAAAACCTTTATATGAGAATTCAGCCTGCATCTGACAGACTCAAGTGTCACCTCTGAGAAGGGGATACTCCAGTTTTCAAAGACGCTGGAAGGATTTACCAAAGAGCAAACACAAAGAGCACCAGGCAGAGATAATCTGCACCTCTACACACATTCAAACTCCCAATGAGAGGCAAGTAAATGACACCATCAACTGCTATATTCTGCCATGGCCCTGACTTAGCCCTGTCCACGTTACACAGTGGCTTCATGGGAGGAGAATTCCTGACCCTTGGTTGCACATTGCCCATTTAATTGTTTTATGGTTGTCACATGCACTTCTGGGAGGAAACCTGCCTGGTCTCTTTGCCCACAGCTATGCAAACTACTTGGGGTGACCAGCACCATTTGCAGCCAGGCAACAGCCACAGCAAATGCAAGACGAAGCCCAGACAAGGCTATGGGCATCTGGTACACACTTGTGCTACTCACCACAGCACCCTAAACAACAGGCTAGACCATACTGCACCAAGCCCCCCCCAGCCACCCACAGAAGCCAAAGGTACATTCCACTTTGTGCCCTCCTTTCTTTTCAGATGGGAGAAGGTGTGAGGCCAGCAAGACAGCATCATGCAGCACCTCCTGGCCCTGGGCAACACTGACAGGGAGGACACTGAGGGGGATGCAAAGAGTGAGCATGAAGATTTAAAGGAAGCAAAGGTGGGATACAGGAGACACTTGTGTGAAGGAGAGAAAAAGCAAGCAACTGGCTGGAGATACGGATCAATGAAGCAAAGGAGTAGGTCGATGCAAGCTTGTTCCCACATGCCTATTCCTCCAGGCAGTGGATCCATGTGTTTCTGCCCCTCACCTGTTAAATGGAGGTGTCGTACTGCTCCCATCCCTGATTGACATACCATAAGGTTATAGATTCTTGGAGCCATGATACTTTGGTAAAAAAACAGCTACATGCAGAAAGAACAAGAAAGTTTTTTGCCTACAATTCCTATCCCACAGTGAGTTTCCTTTGGTTACCACAAGCCTACATGGGCTATGTTCCTATAGTACCCTCAACATGCATATCAGATAGAGTTACAGATCAGCACACACAACTCCAACTTCTGCCCCAAGAGTACAAAGTCCTGAAACTTGTAGTTAACAGGTAATCTGTCTCAAAAATTATATTCTTATTACCTCAGCTTCTCCAAGGCAGAAACTCCCCAAGTGGCTTTTAGCTAGCAACACTTTCAGGCCCATGAGCAATGTTAGACACTTGAACAAGAAAAGTTGTTGCATCAGAATTTCAGGCTCTCAGCACTTCAAACAGCACCCCAGGAAAAGACAAAGAACAAAAAGCCTGCAGAGTCTCCAGAGATGCATTTGGGAGGGATACAGAGCCCTGACGTGAGTGAAAACTGAGCTAGGAAAGCCAAATGCTTGCCTTCCTACCTGGGGCCAGATTCTTCCCCAGTCCAGTTTCAGTGACTGCAGAGGGGAGTTGCCCAGTCTTTATTGTTTTTCTCAGGATAGCCATAAACATACAGAGGGTTCAGCCTGAAAGAAAACTGCACCAACACACCCAAATAGAAATTTGAGGATGCAAGTTTGGGAAGAGATTCAAGACCCAAAAGTGGCAATGCCGCGCTCCAAATCAGATACCACCTAAGTACACAGGACTGCTTTCATTCCGCATCCATAGCAGCTACCAGACCCCCTCCTGGCTCCCTGAAAGCAGTAAATAGCCAGTAATGCACCATTTGATACCTCTTCTATTCACCACTCTGGAAATGCTAAGCACAGGATACTGAATGCAAGAACTAAGCCAGTAAGTGGGGAAACCTGACTGCAGAGCATGCTTCTTTCCAAGATGTGGGTTTCCTCTGAAGTCTCCCTTCTGGAAGGCCAGATGACAAAAGGATTCTCAGCATCAGACTGTTATGGCAAGGCCAAGCAGATTGCACTGACAGTTCTTTCTACACTATAGGAAAAAAATGCATCAGAAAGTGGCTCTAAAACACATCTTAGTTGAGAAGGTCTTGGTGATAACTATCTGTTTCTGAAAGCTGGCTTATAACAGAGATATTATTGTGCAAGTTCAATTCAACACTGTTGAAATAAAAATCTTTGCTTTGTGACAGTATATCCAAAATAGTAGTATTGTTCTTTTTCCTCTTCTTTCTCCAACTGCTATTGGATTCATAAGGGAGGTGCAGAGGAGGTCTGGAAGCAGAAAGGCAGGCAGGCATGCATTCATTCTTCACTGCACCACTTTGAATTAAAAAAAGATAATCATATTGAAACTAGACATTGCAGTATGAGCAGTACTAAAGGGCTTCAACAAAATGAGGATCATTTTGTTTCCTTCATATTTTGGCATGGAGACTAAATGTCCCTTTGCAGCAGTTTTACTTAGAGTTCAAAGTCTTCTGCTGCCCAGCCACTGTGAAAGCAAGCCTCTGCAGGCTTTTCATTGTAAGCGAATCAAAATGCTGCTTCTGCACAAGGAGGCACGTCAGCCAGGGATCCTGATCCCAGTTTTACAGCATCCAACCGGTGAGTTGTCAGAGCAATGCAAAGAAATAATGACAGTATAGCAAAAGGCAGGCTGATACACAACAGTGAAGACTGGGCCTGAATGTATCCAGAAAGATCTCTCTGACAGCCTTACTTCATAAACTACACACTTCTCTCCAGGTTAAGGAAAACCAGGCACAGCAGTGGAATAAGTTATCCACATCTCCTGAAGTAGAACACACTTCAGCTCTGCTGAAAACTATTAGTCCCAGCTGAAAACAGAGGCATCTGTCATGACAGCAACAGAGTTAAAGACAGCTAGCTACCTCCGGCTCTTCATCCACACTGGCCATGAAGATAGGAGATTTAGCTAGAAATCCCACAACGATCAGTTGGATCAGTGCATGCTCTGACCTTTGGATGAGTCAAAGAAAGATGCATGCTCAGCTCTCTCGGACGTGGTTTGACTGCAGGGAACACCACAGGTTCCAAGTGTTATTAATGAGGAAAACAATATGTACTGTCAATGTTTGCTACATGAAGCTAACATGAAAACAAAGCCCACTCCAGAGAACAAATGAAATTTACTGGATTAGTTCCTTGTTTCAGCTCTCCTGATAAATAGCACTGAACTCAACACCACATTGATTAGTTGGTTCAAGACAAACACTGATCAGACTGCCTTGGCAAGTATATACAGCACTACAAAAGCACAATTATCCATGTCTATTCAGAGTAGCAAGGATTCACTATACTTTCATTTCCCTTCCCTCTATCTTTCCCAGCCTAGATAGCATGTCTGCATTATTTAAGTGCTCAATGTTAAATGCTTTCCCCTCCTTCTCCTCTTGCACTTTGTTAACAGACACACTGAAGTCCCTGTTCTGCAAAACCAGAACCAAACTGTGCTGCAGAGCCTCAGAAGGCCCCACGTTTCAGTGCAAGCTGACCCAGGTCATGGTTTTCTCCTAAATGTAGGGTTTCAGTAGGGTTTTTCCTTTATCTCATCTGCTACCTAAAATATGCTACCTCAGCACTGCATGAGAAACCATCTGAGAGAAACAGTGCAATAAACAGCCTCTCACGTTAAAGAGATCACAAAAGATAGGCAAGGGATCCCGGTAAGAGTCAGAAAGGCTGAAAACCACAGTACTCACTATGATGTGTTTTGCCTTCACTTTGTTTCTGATCACCTCAAAAGACACCAGAGAGGATATTGCACCACTTCACTCTGTGCTTTTACATTAAACACAACTCTTTAGCAATTTGGTCTAAAAGTTTTGTCTCATTTGGACTTTGTCCTTTGTCATTTTAAACGAGGTGGTTTTGCAGAGACACAGGTTCTGTGGTATCTTCAGAAGCTCATATTCCAGTGATTCTCCCAAGGTCTCTTTCCCTCTTCAGATCTCTCAATTGTTTGAACTAAATTATTGTTACCATAAGAAAATTGATGTTCTAATAACTCATTCTTTACCCAATTACTCAGCATTGTTTTCCTTCCTTTTGCTGTATTACAGTGCAATCACCACCAAAACCAAATAGATAAATTGAGGATATACAGAAAAACATTCATGTCACTATTTCTTTTTAATCTGACCAATAGCTTTCTAAACATCCTTCTTGTTCTATCAGGAGATGTAATTTCTCTGACAGATAATACCACTACGTTGGTCTACCAGAACTGCCACTTCACAGAGCAACAGGGAAGTCATCGCAGTGACTTAACAGCACACTGACCACATCCTTCCAGAACTGGCGTGTGCCTGAAATGTTCACAGACAACAGTTCATTCTGCTATCTGTGTAACACACACCATTTAACTTAAGCCTGAATTTTATTATCCTTTTTAAAGAATATATGACACTACCAAAGTTCATCTTTCAGTCACTTGCTTTATCATGTTTTCTTTTATAAAGTGATGCGGCGTTGCTTACAAAGCAGTTTTTTGTTGGGCCTGTTAAAGGACTCCAAAGTATTGTTTTAGTTATGGCCTTGCAGCAGATGAGAAGCAAAATGCTGTTTTCTTGTTTAAATACATGCTCTGACTCATCCTGGGTAGAGATAAACCAAAACACATATCCATTAAATAAAAAACGCAAACAATTTTCCAGTATGAGGATTAATGACAGATAATAACTATAAATTAACTTTAATCTTTTATAAATCAAACAAAGCCCCTTATATAAATGTCACTGCAATCTTTTCAGATTAACAAAAAAAACCCCAACAAATCAAAGCAGAAAGTGAAGTCACTTAAATATTAAGAGCTAATATTTGGTACCAAATCAAACAGCTCCTTAGCAGAACCGCTGGAGTGTTCATGAAATGTTTCAAGACCAAGAAAAAGAGGAGAGCTTAAAACATGGCTTTAGGTTTTTTAATACGTTTTTAGTTACTTATCAACATCAAAGGGGCACAAGATTCTTAATCATGCTACATTGAAACGTCAGCAGCTCTGCAATATTGAGGGCGAGTTAAATAACACATTCAGGAAGGAGGAGGGGAGCAATTGGTTTTTTGCTATTCTCTTGCTAGTGTTTGAAAGAAACTCTGTGTAACTGTTGAATGGGTTAAAACCAAATTGAACTGAACATAAGCAGGCTGCTGTTCACAGACAAGAAGGGAAAAACCAGAGTCAGAGACCTAATAGTGGACAATTTTGAAAATTACAGTGTGTGTCAATAATGGAGATAACAGTGAGGTTCAAAAGGAATAATCTCAAATAATAGGGGAAATGAGCACCTGCCAGCCACAAAGCCATTACTATCAAGGCTTTTATCTTTGCAACAGTTAAGTCTGGAGACACTGACAAACTTAACGATACAGCAAATAAAACATGGTGAAAATCTAACTGGGAAGCAATCCCCTCAGCTCAGAAACACTGCTTGGAGTTTGACAGTAAATGCTTCCAATATGAAACTCCCTGTCCAAATTGTTGGTAATAACCACTGCAACCACAGCACAGCCATGGCAGGGCCTAGCTGGCTTTGCAGAGGTGTGTAGCTGATCAGGCCACAGCACCTGCATTAAGAGACAGACAATCCCAAACCAGAAGCAGCGTGCTCCTAAACAAATATCCCAGATACAGCAGTTTGCCTGGACAGACCACCCAATGTGATCACATGTGTGCCCTTCCCAGAAGGATGAAAACCAAGGGCTTGTAAAACCATGTCTGACACACAGACCTGGAATACAGTGACTTGGAATGGGAAGCCCTGGAGAAAAGACCTTGCTGAGGAGACTGATGGTTAGGAGACTTCAGCCTGGAGCAGGTGGGGACTAGGGAGCATAACTGAGATGGAAGGAAAGGAAGAGAAAGAGATTATACCTACTGTAATACAAAGACTAATTCATAGCAAGCAAAGAGCTTGTCAACATTCAGAAAACAGTGGCAGAAGGGGAAGCACAAGTAGTAATACCCCTCTCACTAGTAACATATATAACAAAGTGCTGGACAGTAGTAAATTCTAATGATATCCCCACCCCAGGTAGTATTACTGCCCTCAGTTAAGGACACAGAATCAAGGCAGCTCAGCTCACACAGCTAGCTGCTATCAGACATATCCTAAACCCATCAATACCTGCCAGTCCCTAGCTGGACAATACATATGTAACTCAAGCTGCCAACATCTCACCCACACAGTTTGAAGCTTCACTGCCTGTGCCACAAGCCTCAGGGCAGAAAAAAAATGGTCACATACCCAAGCAAACCTGGGCAGTGTGAGAGGACCAGGTTGGTACAGGGAAAGATAGAGACAGCTCTGCTCTAAAGCTGCACTGAGGGCAAGCAGCATTTGCAGTAACAATTAGACATGCAAATAAGCACACTGAGAATTAGTGACGGCTTACTGTTGTCATGGAGAAAAAAGCACCCTCCGTGCTGGGTCAGCCCCAAGCACTGCATTTTCTTTCCCTCATTGGTAAATAAAACTGTAAAGAGCACTGGAAAACCCAGGAGCCAACAGTTCTCAGCACTGCTTAATTTAGGACTGCAAAGGTTGAGACTTGGGGAGCAACATAACCTAAACAAAAAACCTCCCTGGAAAGACAGGACCATGACAACTCTGTAGACCCTCAAAGCTATCAGGAAGTAGAAACACAGCCTGAAAGAAACAATCCACACCATGCAAAGGCAGAGCTGCTTCCCAGAGCTGCTGCTGCCTTGGAGGAGGCACATGTGCAAAACTGAGGGCAACATGATGCATGAAGCACTCAGCTCTGACTCCCTGGAAGATAAATGCAAAGATCTTGTCTGAATGGAGATACCCGCATGGCTTGAAGCCTTTGTGTATCTTTGTCCATCCCTTGTTGGGGACAGTCCTCGCAACCCTTGTTAAATGATGGCTGCTAAGAGGGAAGAGGAGGCAATCAACCTATTTAAACAGCTTTCCCACCCTGGGGGTTTCTTCATAGCAGCAGCTGGCCAGAGAAATGCCTTTGTTCCAGCAGGCACAAAAACCACAGACACCCCCACTCAGCCCCCCTAAAATCCCACAGAAGAGCCAAGATAAGTTTATAATGGAAACCCTGCCACAACCTTAACTATAGCATCCTGAATAGAAGGCAATAATCTGATCTGTGTGTGAACTAGCTCCCCTTGTCTCAATGGTATTTATCTTACTTTAACTCCTGTTACAAAAGGGTTGAGTCATAGAGCAGAGCCAGCCAAGTAACAAAACTGCAAGGCTTGCTAGAACTTCAGATTCAAGGATAAACAGGCACAATCCTAAAAAAGGTTGGAAAAGAGTCTCCACAGGACCTCCAAGCCTCTGGACAATGGTATTTTCCTCCTGCACACAGTGACTGTCACAGCCAGTGGAGGGGTAGCAGGGAGAGGGTATAGAGCACAGAGCTCTGCCCTTCGGTTCATGGTAACACGTGTTACCCAGGGCCCAAGAAACCTGATTCCGTAGCAACCTCATGCATGGAAAGTGCCCCAATCAGATTTCACTGTATCAGGAGAAGAACAGAGTATTTACTCTGCATACAGATTAGTCACAAAACTGGGTCACTTCTTGCCTTTTCAGAGGGAAATAAAAACAACCAAAACCAAGGCTTCTTTTTCAGATCCTTTTGTGTCTTCCCCCCGACTTTTAAGAGGACAAGATGCAGTGTGGCCATTCACAGCTGCCTAAGCTGACCAAGCAGCACCTGCATGTGTAAGGTTAAAGCACATCACACTCAGAATCCAGCTCAGCAGCTACTCACCGATTCTTTTCTAGTTCATTGTGCGTAGACCTGGAAGACAAACAAAAATTTGGATTAGCCACCTCTGACCTCTCAGCATCAAAGTTCAATTGCTGCAAGCTGTACACATCCCCTGTGGCACATCCAGCCTAAAGCCAAGCAACTACATATGTTCAGATCTACAGCTATAACCTCAGCCTCCCTGCAGACAAGATCCTTCCCCTCCGGTATTAATCTGCTATGTGCAAAGCTGGCACTTCTACTGGTGCTACAGAAAGTGCTCCCTAGAGACTTAAATGCACCCAAAATCTCAGAGAGACAATTATGGGAAGAGGGGACCAGAGTCAGCCATTTCCAGACTGTTTCTGGCTCTCCCACCAACTCACTACAGGGCTGTTGTTGTGTTTCTTTATGCTTTTGCTTCTCCATTCACCGTGTAAAACTCTTGGTATCGGCTGTTAACACAGGAGCTCATGGAGCACATCAAATACATGGGAGCCTTCCTGCTGCATTTGCTCTGTGAGGACAACCCCTAGAGCCCTTCAGCAGTCACACACTAGATCTAGCAAACTTAAAAGAACCAGATTGGGGCAGTATTTGACCAGGACAGCAGCACTGCTGTGTTTGCAAACATCAGTGCTACTGAGTAGCATTTTTAGGATGCCTGGAAACCCCTGAGGGGTTGAAACTGCACTGCCACAGCACCAGCTCACAGGGAAGTGAGTGACCCATCAAGCGGCCCTGTGACCACGACAAAGGAGAGGGCTTTGTCTTTATACCTACCTGCCACACCAAGCAAACTCCCTTAGAGTTCACAGCTGGAAAAATGAGACCAACTAAAACCAAAGGGAAACCGGTGAGTTCATTCCGCTCATTCATTGCCCCCGTGATGGCAGTATGAGTGGCCAAAGCTTAAATCCTTTCAGGATTCCTAATCTAAGGATGTTGTTAGTAACCCAGGTAAAGTTGTTGAGGATTATTTAAAAAAGATAGCCATTTATCCAACATTTCTCTTTAACAGAAGGTCACCTTAAAATAAAAGGAGCCCAAGAGCTTAATAAAAAGGATCTATTTTCTGTAATTTGGCATCGTATTTCTTCCGGAGCTCTGAGAAGATTATCCTCTATCCCCCATCTGGAGAATCCCACAGAGACTTCTACAATTAGGGAACTGAATGGAGGATATGCTCCAAGGGAAACCCTGTCATAATTAAATTCTTCTCCAAAAAAAGGGAGGAGGAGCACTTAACAGGTGTCAGAACCTCATTGAAGACAAGGAATAAAGCCGAGGATGTCTGTGAAAAACAAGGTAAATGAGTTTTAGCTGTGGCTGAGAGCTGCAGGTGGCCAGAGGTAAAACAAAACGGTGCCGTATGTCTGGGCACAGCAGGATTTGGGATACTGTAAAGGCAGGGCACATACGAACAAACCCCTAAAGCTAAGGAAACTTGTTCCCTCCCAAAAGGAGAGGACACCTTCCTTAATTCTGCTTCCCAGCAGTCAGAAACATGAACATAATACTAAGTCCAGAAAGTCTCCCAGATCAAACCCATACCCCCCATGGAGTCTAAACCAGCAAAATCCATTTGTCCAGGCAATCTGGACACAAATTAAGTCACCAAGGCTGAGCTGAGGCCTGTTGAAACCACTGCCTGTATGTTCTCTGGAACATGCTCATTGGTTTAGTTACTGTAAGTTCCTGCAGGAAACTGCCCTCTTCTTGGCTATGCCATTAGCTGTCATGAAGCCAGAGCTATGTAATGCCTTGAATTCCTATATTATATCGAGCCAATTATCAAGACCAGCACCGAAAGAACAAAGTTTGGCCCACTGCTGTGAATAAAATTAAACCAGCAGGTTCTCCCCACTCCTCTCACACAGGAGACTCTTTATTACCTATCTGCCGTCTGATGAACAAGACAACTGAGAGGGGTCACAGGCTTTTAACCAAGTCAGGAAATTTATGCTGTGACTTTTAACCATATCTGTGGCAAGGAAAAAACCAAACCCCAACTGCCCCACCACCACTTTTCCACTGAAGCTGAATGTAAAAGGAAGAATCTCAGCAATGCTGGATGAATCCTACAGGGATGTTACTTCTCTTACCTGCTTATGCTTTGCTTGGTCTTACTGGGGCAATCTAGAAAAGTTTTAATTTTTCCTTTCATTTAAATTTAGAGAAAAACCCCAAACCACTACCACCAATCACTGACTCTTCTGTGCCAGTTTCCCTTTGCTTGAACAATAGATACAGGGGAAAAAAACAACCCTCCCTCTTCTGTTCATAATTCATTTCATTTTCTGTAGCTCCTGATCTAGAGATTAATTTTCTCCCCTCGTCTTTGGGCTGCACATGTTACTAAGATTTATTTGGAGTTAAACAAGGGCAGTGCTGCCAGTGAAGTGGAAAAAGTACAGGAACCTCTATTGATACTACATTCAGGAAAAGAAGTATCTTTTAAATAGGCACAGAAACACATGTAACTGGACCTCTTTAACTCAGCTGAGCTTATCATCAGCTGAGAACCTCCAGAGTATCACCAGACTGAAACCAAAGCTCTACCCTTATTTGCCACAGCCAGCTTTTTGATGGGTACAAGATGAACAGCATAGCTATAAACTGTTGCAGCACTCAGGGAACATTTCAGGGTTACCTGTAATGCTGCCTCTACAACAGCAAGGAATGGACACATTCAGTCTGACAGTGCTTTGCTGCTGTGGATAGTCAGCCACAGCCTGTGTCACCCAGTGACATAAGGGCACTGCTGTTGAGAATGAACTACAAGCCAGAGGAACTCAGATACCCAGACAGGGCAGGCAAGACCTTGCCCCCACCTGCAAAGCTGAAACCACAGCCACACAGGTATGGACACGTTCAGAGAGGAAAAGAAGCCCCAGCACATGTACTGGTCCTCAGCTGCAAGAAAAGGAGCTCAAGCACAAACCGTCTGCAGGGTTCTCATTTAAAAGTCAGGTTTCTACAGCAGGCAGTTCTTTAACAATAAATTTTAAACACCCAAAGTGATTAACTACTGCTAAAAACTGAAGGAATGTTATATGAGGAGAAAGATCCTGCTGAGTGCATTTTGAGAACAGCTTGGGAAAAGATCAAGGAAGAGTTTTAGAAGCTGAATGTAAAGGAGCCAAGCAAACAACAAAACCAAGAGAGCAGCCCTGATTTTAAATAACAAGAACCTGAAAGCAAAGAAACTGAAGTTTATCCCTCTTTATCCCAGATACCTGCAACTGCATATAAAATAGGAACGAACAGGGAGGCACCAACTGTCAGTCACTCTAATTTAAGGCCAGATGCAACAAGCCTTTTGCAGTACTTGCTGTGATTCTGCCTGCAACCTTGCTATCGAGCACTGTAACAAGGTGCTCTTGAAACATTAAGCTACAATGAATTCCCCAGTGAGTCAAACATAGTAAGCGATTTGTCCCTTTATCCCATTTTCCATAAATAAAATCTCCTACCATAGCTGATCCAGTCAAACTTTCCCAGAGCACAGGTAAGCCAACAAAACAAACTGCAGCAGGGAGGAACAGGGGCACTGAATTCATTTGTCATTGGGTTTTTCACTGTAATTAAAATCATGGAGCTGCCACATGACATTAAACACTGCTGACCTTTCTGGTTTACACATTTAATATTGATAAACAGCCTCACGAATGCATTTGCAGTGCATCTGCATTCTGGTTTGACTTTTCAGTGAGCTTACTGCTTCCTATTGTGGAAGCACAGCAATCCAGGCTTCTTGTAGTACGTGACACACAGATGGCATCCAGACCCAATGACCATGTCATCTCCTTGTATCTGGTCACCCTCCTGTCTCTACCTGGCACCAGCTCCCAGCTCCAGAGGAACCAGACTCCAAGAGCTCCATCACAACAGAGATACCAGCAGCTCAGGAGATGCTGTTGCCCGTAAGTACTGCCCCCACGTAAAGGGGTCAGTGAGAATAAAAATGACCACTTCCAATGACCTCTTCCAATACATGTCCTCAATGCCAACAGAGAGCCAATGCTTCTCCTCCAAATTCACTCATCCCATTCTGCTTTAACAAGAGATTAATCAGGAAAGAAATATTCCATCAGCTTGTGCAAACTAAGGCACAGTTACCTGAATCACCTACAGACCAGGCCAACTGCTTTCTGTCTTTCTTCACTCAGGTTCAGTCATCTCTGCTGCTTATGCATCATCACACCACATACAGTCTCGTTCTTTTCCTACAGCCCTTTCCCACCTTCTGGCGCTGCCGATACTCATTCACTTGGCTACCAAATTCCCCTGCAGGAAATGCCTTCTTCGACTCCCCAAGCCGAGATCAACCCACTCTTCTGGAACCAGTGAACTACATTACTGCCCTCTCCTTCATGCAACTTCTTCCTCAGAAATGACTCCTACTGGAAGCAGCTGAGTGGCAAAACAGAATAAATGAAAAGGAAGGGTGACCAATAGCTATTTTCCATTTTCAATCCACCTGTGTCCACAAAAAAAAACTTATTGGGTGAAGAGTCTCAGTGTCTTGCCAGGGTTTCAAGTAGCAGTAGTTCAACACCATGAGTAGAATACAAAACCAACTGCACAAGCCTTAGACTGGGAAGCCTGTGAAGAAGCTCCACCAGTAACAGCACAGGAGGCTTTCAGCCCAACAATAAGACAAACGATAGCTGTGTAAGCTTCCACAGATGGAGAAGCTGAAGGCCTGAGTTTCTAAACCACCTCATCTTTGGCAGTACCAGAAGCCTGGCTCTCAGAGGGCTACACAGGAGCCCTGGTTGGGAGCACTGCAGCTTATGGTGCTTGATCAACACTGCCAAGAGCTCCTACAGTAAGGGGTGGGATTCAGCTGAACAGGAGATGGCACAGCTTGAGCAGAAGTGCTGCTGCTGCTGTCCTTATGCCCTTTGCACCCACCAGCCTCAAGTCTAACAGGTGCTTCACCTCAGCCTTGCATATCAGTAAGTCTAACAGAATGCTTCCTTCCAAGCAATACTAAAGACAAAAGTTATCTTAGTCATCACCACCCCGTGATGCCCCCACACTGTTTGGTCTCAAGGTCCAGAATAAATGCCTCTCCATAAGGAGCAGAAGTGAGGAGACAGAACAGACTGTTTCACCTTCTCACTGACGTCAATGGCGATGCACCAGATTAACCTGGCCCCAAACTCTGGCTAGTTTTTCTGTCACTCTGAGATGGACATGGTATCAGATTCCTCCCAGGGCTCTGATCAAAGCTGTTTTCCCAGGATCAAGCCAGACCCTTTCCAAAGTTCACATTCTCTGTCTCCAGCAGAGAACGGGACATAGCATTACTGGCACCTGTTCATGTTTGTTCATCTTTGGAAAAGGAGGAATGGCTCCACAGTCTGTTTTCAGCTCTATGAGGGGGAAAGAGCTCCTTCGTGTGGTTCGCAAGTGCAGGAAGCCACCTGCCCCTGGGCTTGCGTAGTGACCTGAAAGCCTCCTGCAACACTCAGGCAAAAAGCACCTCTAAAGCTGCATTGCACACATCCCTTAAAGAAGTAAATGTCTCCAAAGCCACCTACAGTACTTATAAAGCCCCTCTCAGTTTGGTACCTGTTCCTCATAATCATTATTTCTGTTGACAATACTTCAGAAATTAACTCTTCCCTAACTTTTAATGCAGGGAAATAACACCAACACAAATTCCAAGTGATTTTCCCAAGGTCACAGAAGAACTCTGTAGCAGAGCACAGTACTTATCTTGGGTTCCTTGAACCCCAGAACACAGCTTGCATCAGTGGGTTGCTGTTCTCAGGCATCCCAGAGATGTCTAATAAGGACATTTGTGTCATCGTGATGTGTCGACACATCATCATGTGTTGTTGGGTCAAAGACAAGCTACATAATTACTGTAAGCTGAAATAGGGAAAAAAAACCAACAACCCTCATGCTCTGCGCAGTCTGCCAAGTGACCCAACCCTACTCTCAGGCACCACTGCATGAGGTGCCAGAGAAGAACCTAAACTGGGAGCCAAGGGCAAAGTACTTAGTTTACTGATAAAACCAATGTGACAGACACATCAGGCATAACCCTCAGGTGGGGAAGGAACTGCAGCTGCAGTCCCAAACAAAGCACACTGTTCTGTTGGTGCATGTTCCATTTTTTCAGCACAAGGGAGGAAAGCGCAGGAAGACAGCTCCTCCTTGCCGAACACCGTGAGTGTCTCCCACCTCCAGAGCTGGACTCCCTCAAACCAGACCAACAGCCCATTAAGCAGCACAAGGTAGCTCTCTGCAAGGGAAGTGTTTTCCAAGCCAGGCCACACAACAGCAAGAATGCTGCTTTGCATTCACTGCTGCAATCTGGGGCCAGCACAGAGGTTCCCAGCTGGCTCCCCTCCCACTGTACAGGCTGGGAGCAAGCGTGCCTTCTCCTGTCCCACCCGAGACCCTGTTTGCAGAGGCTGTCCCAGCCCCAAGTGCTAAGGGAAAACTGTCCCATGTCATACACTCCTTTCACAAAGGGCCCTGCACGGCCAAGAGGAACTGGGTTTGCTGAACAAGCAGCTATTCAATATTTTGTTTTCTCCTCATTGTTCAACGTGTGGCCTCAAGCCAAGCCCTGCTCTGAATACAGAACCGGTGGTTTCCTTCCAGGCTTCTCGAGAGGCTCACCCAGAGCAGCAGCCAGGCAGTTCACAAGCACGTTTGTTGTCAAGCATCCTCGCTTTCCAAATTGGAAGCTAATGAACAGGGAGATCAGAGTTGCAGCTTCTCGTCCCTTTGAGTGCCTCCAGACCCCCAAGGGCCTGGTTTTCTGGGCCACTTTGCATGTTCAAAGCACAGCTCCCACTGGTGAACCCTTGTGGCTGTGCATCATCAGCACTTCCAAAGCTCAGATCCCAGGCTCATTTCTTGGAGGAAAAAAGTCACAATACCAGGAATATACTATTTGTGGGTTTCCTGTAACAAGTCAGAGTAAAAGGTACTTGCTGAATGCACACAGGGCTGCTGACAAAGGCCATGAGTGAAGCAGGTTCTCCAGTGTGCTGCTCCATTCACTGCTCTATTCATCTGCCTTCTAACTTCTGTGACAGGTGAGCAAAGGCCCTACAGAAACCATCCCCTTCCTGCCCACAGTAACCACACCAGAAGGGGCTCCTGCACACAGTTCAGACACAAAGTCTGATGTATGTATCTTCACCATTTCAGCACAGACACCCTACCCCACCTCCCTTGGAGGTGCAGCACCCATCTTCTATAATGACTTAGAACTTGGCCAAATTCAGGTAGATTCTTACAGGTCAGGAAAAGGTATATTCTTTGTCTTCATCAAAGCAAGCTTTCTGTCTATGATCCATGATGTGAGTTAACTTCTTGTAGACAGATTCCTGACTTTCCTTTTTCCTAATACATTGACAAAACCATGTTTTTCACAACCTGGTGAGGACCAACATCAGGTGGCTTCACCTCCAAGCTCCTCCATGAACAGAGAAGAGCATGGCACACAATGAGAAAAGCAAAATACAGACACTTCCTCACACTAGTGTCAGGTATGCGCTGTCCTCCAGGTCTCTCCCAAGTGCCACCCTACACAAACCTCCTTACATGAACATCATAAACAAGTAATTTGAAACAACACGAATGAATTAAGTAAAATGAGGCACACACTTCATCTAGCCCCTGCTAACGCCTTAATATCTCTGCTAACAAAGTTTTCTGTGTTGAATATTCAAGTGTATTACAGAGCAGGGTGGGACCCGATGCTGCAGGAAGCTCTATGCAGTCCCTGCCCGCTGACTTCCAGCAGGCTCCACAAGTCTCACTGCATGGTCAGCAACTCACTCTCTTCCAAGGCCACACCAAAACCACTATCGCAGTTGCTGGTGCCTGCATGGCAGAGAGATCACAGTAACTCACAAGAGAGGATAAAGACACAGGAGTCAATTTTCAAATCTACCTAAAAAACATAGGATCCTAAGTCTCATCTTCTTTCAAACAGCCACAAGCTCCAGAACACTGATTCTGCTTCCTGAAAACAGGATTAGAAAAGTGTGTGCATTACCCCAATGTACAGATGGTGGAAACCATGTAATGTACAGATGGTAGGACCCATGTAGGTCATCTGACGTGCCCGGATCTTGCAGCCTTTCGGCAACAGACTTGGGAAACGATCCAAGGGCCCAGCATGCCACCCCTCTGCCCTATACCATGCTTCGTCCCACACATTACATTACCCTTTCGAGGAAGATGGTCATATCCAGAAATAGCCCTACCAATGTCATCTGCGGAGCAGCAGTCTGTTTGGGGAACACATACTTCCCTTCAACATGCATCTTTTGACCTAAAGAAACTGCCTTCAGATGCACTGGGGAAAAGGAGGCTTTCTGAGTAAACACCACCTGACTGAAATGCACTTTGTTTGAAAAGAAACTGATGGCATTTGTATGGCTGTGGGCCAGGCCAGACTTTCTTCGCTCCTATTTAGACTTGCTAGTTATCTCTCATGTTACAATGATATTGCTGCAATACTGCACCTGGCGATGAAGGGAGGGCAAATATACTTGAAAACAGGAAAACACAGCAACAGTACTGTTAGCTATACATTCTGTTAGGGAAACTGAGGCACAAAAGCTCATACAGACTGTAAGAAAACAAGGAAAAGAACCCACATGTCTGTGGTTGTAGTCTGTCAACAGGGCCGTACTCATCAAGCATCTGGGAAGGCTGAGAAAAGTGGAAGAACTCAAATTTCTTCTGTTCTTACAGCTCTGGCTCACAAACAGCAGCAACTAACACAAACGCAGTGAGGTGGCTACCTCCCACTGTTCCCAGATGGCCACGCTACTTATGAAGCTGTTCATGAACTGTTGCAGTTTGTAGCCTAACTGTTAAAAGCAAACCAGAACTGGTGCCATACTACCTGACCACATCTATACATTGCTTTACAGCTGCCCAAGCTTCTGGGCAATGACCACTGGAGTAATAGTCTCAACAACAATCCCAATGTCATCTGTCCCTTCGTATAACTTTTCCCTTCTTGATGGTGTAACAGATGGAAAGAGATAAATGAGAAGAGTTCAGAAAATAAGTGACCATTTTATCCAGAGGAACTTTAATCAAAACTGAGGCAAAAGAACTGCTCTCAGTTCACATGTCTGTTTGTCACAGGAGCAAGCAGGAAAGTATAAACAAGTAATTGAGATAATGCTGGAAATCATCTAGGCTACTTCAAACTGGATTCATACAGCAACAGAACTGAAGTGAAATCACTTTTATATCAGAGAATGGAAGTACAGTAGGGAGCACAGAAATAAGAGATGGGAATATATCCAGCAGGATGGAAAAAGCAGGCCTGTTCCCTCTGAGCTGATCAACAAGGCAGTGTCTCATAGAGAAGAGATGCAGGCAAAGGCCAGCCAAGTGCACTGCCTCTGATCAAGAGAGCCCAAAATAAGTCAACAAAAACAAGTCCTATCTTTGTTGGTTCAGAAGGGGTAGGCAGTAGGAGCTAACACTCCCAAGAGGAGAACAAACAGCAGACAGTCTTTGAATTTGGACAGAAGTTTGTCAGGAGGGATCAGGAGCTGATCAACAGCAGGAACTCCAATGAGCAAGACAATTAACTCAGCAGCATGACACCAACTGGTCTGGTTGGGTGTGAAAGAGAAATGGATTTAAAAGCTCAACCAGGAGCAAGAAAGGAAAGAGTCAGTCTTATCTACAAACAGGGGACCAGAAGGAAACAACATACAGCTGACAACCAATACACTGTCAAGTAGCAGGTCAGGTCAGGTTAAACAAAAGCATGAAGGATAAACCCCTGCAGATGTTGTGGATGAGGCATTACACAGAGAAGATACAAACATGGTCAGAGTGGAAAATGAAACCAACAGAACACCTGACAAATAAGGAATACTATTTAAACCAGAGAATTGACTGTACACTGAATATAATGGGGATAGAAAATGAGGGAATTCTAGGAACAGATGACCGGATTTAGCCCAAATATCCTCCCCACAACCCCAGAGCAACAAATCTCTCTGGGAGCTGAGGCTAACAACTGAAGAACTAAAACGTGAAGTTTCTTGTCACTGCACCAGCACTGCTATCTGCTATCAGTGATGCAAACCAGCCCACATCAGCTGCAGCACAGCTCTACCTGGGTACAGTGCTGCAACATGTAAAGCAAAAGCCCTGACTAACAGTCTCACTGCTGAAAAACATCATGCTCCTGGAGAGGAGGCCCCCAAATCTGGGAGGACAAAGGGATCAAGACCCTTCAGTCACACAAAGTGACAATCCACAGCACAGTGATACTGCAGTGGTGAGTTATAGCTAAGTCACATCAACATCAACAGCTGGCCTTGCTTCTAGTTTATATAAAGGCACAATTCAGACAGTCTAAAGAGACCACAAATTACATTTTACACCTGCTGAAGGTATCAAAGTATAAATTCATCCCAGCATCATGGGTTTTGCATAGACTCCCTGTCACGCAGATCTCCCTATGGATGGCTATGGTGCTAATACACAAAAGAAAGCAGAAACTGCAGCTCTGCAGGATTATCTTTCTTGGAGGGATGTAAAATAAAGAGGGTAACAAAGGGGAACAATGTGGGATCCCCCATAGAAACTGCTACATCAGCCCCAGCACTTTTGGAGGCCTCATTCCTCTCCAGGGTTTATGCTTCTCATGCCATTTGCTGGGTTCACCCTCACTTTTTGTGTTTTGTCTGGTAAGCTGCCAGTCGTACTGCAAAGCCAAGTATCACTGAGAAGATGCTGCATACAAAACCTCACCTCCATGAGGTACTTTTTTCTTCCCAAATTGTTGGCAGGATCTCAGCTTCTGATGCAGATCAGCAGAGACAAGGAAAGGCACAACTTATTGCCAGCAGGTACAGAAACCCCAGCATCACTCTGACTTGCTTGTCTACGCTTGCAAATTGCACTGGGGCAAATTATATCAAATGGGCAGATGGGATGTGCAGAGGCTGAACAGTGTTGAGTTGCAGCCCTTCCTGCCAACCTGCTCTGATCAACTGTATTCCAGTACAAACCTGCAGGACAGTAGGATTCAATCCTTAACAGCTCAGCCATGTCCAGTTTTCCTTTCTTGAAAAATTAACTAGCATATTCATATACTGCTCTCTCCTGGAAGATAAGGTCCCATCTCCAACTCTTTTTAGCCAAAATTTCAACAGCAGCATGAAGATTCCACATAGTAATCCCATTTATCAAAATGTGGCATAAGTCAAAACATGGCACAGCAAATCTCATCCCTTCTCTGGTTTACACATGTGGTATTTGTACTCCATGAAGCAAGGCCAAGTCCTGAGCCATCAATAAAGCTCCCTGGCACTACAAGACTTGAGACAAAAAGCAGTCTCTATTCCCAGCATATTACACAAGGGTCAGATTCTAACCCACTTACACACAGCGAGTCAAAACTCAGCTCCCAGTAGCTGTGGAGTAAGGTGTGATCCAGTATGAGTGCAAGTAGTTGAAAAAAAAGAAAAAGCACTCAACAGCAAATAAACCAAGTACCACCCAGAAACAAATAACAACTGATACAGGGAAGGAAGCAGCAAAGCTGTCAACAAAAAGCCTGAGACCAGATCTCTGGGATGGGAAGAAAGGGGTAAGGGGCTTTGTGCAGAACAGTAGACGAACAGGGGCTGACAGAGCAACTCGCTTCTTCAGGAATCTCTGACACGAGACACAGGCCCCTGTGCCTCCTCTCCCCCAGTGAAATCAGCACTGTCTTAACTCCAGAGGCTGTAGGAAGGACTGAGAACTGGCAGGTGCTCAGCCATCAGAGCAATGGGGGGGAAGGGAATCTCCTCTGACAGAAAAAGACATAATATATTTAAAACCATGCTGAAGCAAGTGCTCAGCAACCCCCTTACTCCTCCTCTGCACAGTGAGGTACAGCTGTACAGAACTGCTGCTCTGGGAAATCAGGCTTTCTCATGCACCAGCCAGCCAAGGTTGACTTGCACCTAGCGACAGAAGCTACATCCTCTCAGCTTCTGCATCCCTGTTAGTGAGCCTGTGGCACATGAAGCCATCACATGAGGCACCTAATGCAAGCCTACCTGCCCCCTCAATCCTTGCTCAGGGACACTGTGAGCAAATTAAGCTTAAAGCCCACTCCTACCCTCAAAAAACAGCTTCAAAGGTTACGAGAGTGGAGGGCTGCAGAGAAGATTAAGCACAAAACCAAGTGATGGGATTTAGAAGCATGTAAAAGAAGTTTCAGATGTAGCAGAAGAGAGTGCAATGACAGAGAAAATGAGCTGCATCACTAGAATAGCCAGAAGAGCAGAGAAACCCAGACACCCAAATGTGCAAGATACCGTGTCCAAAATGCCTTACCATGCCCATTACAGCTGCTGCTTCCAACCTGCTACTGGGCTGCAGTTGTTTGAAAGGCCTTTGGGAAGTAGCCTCAAACACAAGGGAGGATAATGGGAAGAGAGGAAAGTGAAAGGAAAAAGAAACTGGACAGAGATCAAACCCTCCCCCATGGGACTGAGCAATAGATTCTTTGAGTGCCCTTAACACAGGCCTCCCGGGAGAGCTGAGGGCTCCTAATGCTGCTGGGGGGGTGCCTGGCATTTCCCCAGGATCAGGCCAAAAACTAACAGGCTTTTCTGCATGCCTGAGAGGCTAAATAAAAACAAAACACAAAGGACAATCTAATATTGCAACGTAATTTCAGATCCTGTTATAAATCTTAACTTCATTAAACTGACTGTATGAAGGGGGGGGATCATTTTGCCTCCCTGCTGTTCATTTTATTTCCTGCTGACACAACGATTTAAATTGATTAAAAAGTCTTCTCAATTATTTTCCAAAATGTATAAATATCAAACCAGTCTAATCCTAACTAACTATAATGAACCTTTCAAATCACTGGGTCTATTTAGAACTGCACATAGAGGGTCCCTAAGAGCAGCTTCCAGTGACATTGATGTGATGTGCCCACAGAACTGTACTCCCAGCACGGGCTACTTCACTTCTCCAGGAAGTTTACAGAGTTCAGCTTCTGCCCCACAAACGTCTTCAGAAGGACTGAACATTAAATCAGTGATCCTGTATGTTACAATAAATCCCTGTTCATTTTTCATCCCAGTCCAAAAAAACAGAAGACATTTTTGTCAAGAACAAATGAAAAAAAGTGACAAAATTAAATACTAATAAGATAAAAGTTGGCTAACTGAGCTGCTTGTGGTTTTGCTTTTAGCTGTGTGCTATAGGGGATTTAAAACAAAAAGTTTCCTGTGTTTCTTATGAACTCCAGGTCACAAAGACTGCAATTCTCCACATATTTTTGCAGGTGGGTCAGTTTCAGTACCTAAATACCCCTGATTAAAACAAGACTGCATAGTTTTAAATATAGTCAGGTTTTAACTCTCAGATTGCAACATGAGGTCTTGAAAATACCCATGTAAAACACTGCACATCCCTACAGATAATGTCCGGAGGATTGCAGAGGGGAAGCCCTCTGCATCGTATCTGCTGCCAGCTGCATGACTGAGATAAAATATCCCCCTTAAAAATGCATCATGAAAATGAGAAATACTGAAGCAATGTTTTCCCTCCTATCTGCACACCCCTGTTCAGGGTAGAAAATAGAACTATTTTGCTGGGACTGGGAGACCATTACATTCTATAAGAATAAGATTTGCTCTGCCACTGCCATCCAGAGCTGGGCTGCCTGCTCCTCAGAACTTCTCTGCGTATTCATGACATGACAGCATAGAGCCCATGTCTGGGCTGCAAATTCTGAAGGGAAATACTTCGATTTAAACTATGAATTACACAGCATCCAGGCTCTGTAAATACGCTGAACCACATAATCATGGATTATTTGGTTCAATAAAGACCAACAGCAATGCACACATGTTGACTTGTAAAAATGTATAAGTAAAGAAGAAAAAGAAAACAACCCTGCTTTGCAAGGTTGATCAAGAGACATTTTTACAGACCTTTAAATGACAAGATCTGCACAAAATCTAAATGCATAATTTCTCTGTTATGCTCAAAATTAAACATTTGGAGACAAAAGCAATCTAAGAAAATCTCTTGTCCACACATGAAATGTAAGTTTTACCGCTCATCAAGGCTTGATGTTTAATTCAAAATCCATTCAAACTCCACTAGACAGAACTTACTGAATTGTCCCTTTGATTTTAACAGGAAGGGATGATACAGAGCCTTCCTTAAACAAGGCTGATGCTATACTCAGCATCACACAAAACACACTGCAGTGAATTTGGAGGCACCCTGAACTTCACAGTTGTCACTTCCCGGCACTGCAGCCATCTGGAAGGCCTGCCATCTCCTACAGCAAGTGCAAGCTGCTACGACTTGTGCTAAAAGAAACTTCCATTTCCAACTGTGCCTATAAGATCTGAGCTCCCCAAAAGACCCACTCTGGCCTCTGTCTGGAGGAGACCTGGCGTTGGGTCACTCCCTGAGGCAGAAACAAGCATGGGAGGCACCACACTGGGTAACAATCTCACTCCAAATAATCTATTTGGGCTCAGTATTACATGAATAATAACAGTTTTAAGTAACACTAGAAAGTATCTTTTCTGCTTCTCTTGCCTTTCTCCCCATATCAATATATTCAGCTCTGTAAGCCCAGTGAGCTGGTCTCAACACAGAAAGGTGCCCCATGAGAGCACCCAGGCCCCAGGGACAGGGAGTGTTCTGCACCCCTCTCCAGCCTACAAGTTGCTGGATTCCATGCTAAGGAGCTCCTGAGGGGGATGTGCTTCCAGCCCCGCTCTGGAGAAGGGCAGGTTGCCATGACAAAGGCCTTTGAGAGAAAGAGGTGTGGGATGGAAAAATAGTACGTGAGAAACCTAGAGGAGGAAAATGTGTATCTCAATTCAGCATTTGCCAGAATTCCCCAACACAGAGTCACTGGGATTCAGGACTTTGGTTCACGGGAAAAAGTAAATGACTACAGCTGTTCTGAGATCAGGAGAGGCTGGATGAAGGATGGAAGTAAATATAAACACACAGCACACAAAAAGCTCAGGATATGCTGATCCTGATGAAGAAAACCGCCCCACAGCAAGGTGTCCTAACATCACTTCAAAGAACCTTTATTATCAAATGCTGCTGAAGCAGAATCACTGCAAGCAAAGGCACCTTTCCCTTAGGCCTTTACAGGCACTTCCCAATGGCCTTAAGAAAGCTTTAATCACCTGAGCCACCTGCCACTATTTTATGGACTGCACAAGCCCTGCTGCAGTAAAAGCAAGCTTGCAATTACATTTTCAAAATTATACTTTCTGTTTCTGAAGTTTCTCTATCCCAGAAGGTCTCAACAAAGTCTGAACAATTCTACAGAATGAAGTGAAAGAAAACAAAAAGAACAAGAAAAAGAGGGGAGAGGCAGATTCTATCACAGCACCAAGTGACAGGCTTAACCTTGTTGTCTCTTCAAGATTTAAGAAACCAAGAAATACCGTATAATAAGAGAACTGTCAAAACATGGAGTTCTACAATTACCCAGCAATCAGAAAGCTGGGAAACCCCGCTGCCCTGAAAGGCAGAGTGAAAGACAGCTTCGTTTTCCTGAACTGAATTTTTAACATGTTGTACATAGCAGCCAGCCATCTCCCTCTCTCCCGTTTCTTGTAGGGGATCCATTTCAAAATATCATTTTCTTGCTTCAAATCATGCCTGTCATTACAATCCCAGTGCACTCAGGCTGCACACATACTATCCCTTAAAAGCAGTGACTTCTGGGTTGGAAAGACATCAGCTGTGTATAATGGGTGTAGCTACTGCCTACCTCCTCCCTCAGCCCTATGAGCAGATCTCCCTATTCCCTTTCCCTCTGCAGCATCTGAGCCTTGGCACAGAGACAGGTGACAGTACCACTTCAGATAGAGCTCCCCTGTGTCCCCTCTGCTCTCAGTGCCACAGACCTAGAATGGACACTGTATTTGTGTCTCCCAGCTCTGAACTCCCCCTCAGATTCTTCCCCTTTTCCCCACAGGGTAAGTTTCTCTCCTCTGCCTCCAGCTTTCTTCTCCAGCTTCATCATCCCTGCATCCCACGTGTTCCTGCCCACATCGTACCTGTTGGCAAGACTTGCATTGCTGCCACTGCCGCTGTGTTTTCTTGCCCGGCTCAGCCTCCGCGTGGGCTTTGGGTCTTGTAGTCCAGGGCTTGGAACAGAGGGGAAGGCTGAGGCATAGCCATGTTCGCACTCTGCATGAGAATCAACAGGCAGGGCATAAAAAAAAAGGTTATTAACCAAAAGAAAGAGGAAAAAACCAGCAGTCAGCAGCAGGCAGGCCTCACCACTGCCCCATCAGTCAGGCTGGGGAGGCCCTTAACCACAACAGCTCAGGGAAATTACTGATGATGTATTCACAGGGAAGCGGACTGGGAGGTGCAGAAAAGAGGAAGGGGAATACATAGGCTCTGCCAACCTTGCAGGAAGGACAGCGCCACTTAAAACACCTGAAAACATCAAAACAGGACAGCCCGGAGAGCACCTCGTCTCTGCTCCTGTCTGAACTATCTGAACTAGGCAAACCAGGCACATTTCATCATGCCATCGAGGTCTCCGCAAAGCCAGAGCCACCACCACCATCCTGGTGGGAAACTTTGACACCAAACACCACTTTTCCTTCCATCCGCCAGAATCTCCCCCTCTCTCCCTTCCACCTCAGCCACCACCTCCGGAAGGACGGGTCAGCCCCATCCCTCATCAAACCCCTCACTGATGGGGTTTACCTCCTCCAGCACGCACTTGCTCTGATCCCCTTCTCACCCTTCCGCCGGGGATTTCTGACCCCAACCCCGCTTCCCCCATTACCCCGGCTGTTATCCCAGCACCCCTCCTTCCCCACATTACCTCTCTCCCTCCGCTCCAGATACTCGGCCGCCTCCAGCAGCCGCTGGATGTTGATCATCTGGACCTGCTCCATGGCACTCCGCAGCCCCGGGCCCCCCTCCGCCCCCTCGCTGGAAACGGGGGCGGCAGCGGGGGGCTGCACCGCGGGATCGCCGTCTCTCCCCAGCCCCCGGGCCTCCTCACACCGACAGCCCCCTCCGTACCGGCCGGGGGGGGAGAGGTGGGGGGGGCGGGTTAGGAGGGCGGCTCTCCTGGGATGGGCGCACGGAGGTGGTAAGGAACGCGTGAGGAAATGCCGGAGGAAGGACCGGGATCCTCCTCCCGGCGGAGACAACTGCTACTCCGGACCCACACCCGGCCCCGCCCCGGGTTCACCCCACGTCGGGCCCTGCCAGGACCCAACCACCCGGGGCGGCCCCTCAGCCCCTCGCCCCGCCCCGCACCACTTTGTTTACCTCTGCCCGGCGCTCACGGGAGCGCGCCCGCGGGGCTGCCTGGGAAATGTAGTTCCCGCCTGCAGCCGGGCACCGCGGGACGGTGGCGGCATTGGGGTACACACATAGGGACACCGCACACACACGCGTGGGGGCCCAGAGCTCCCCCCCCCCCCTCCGCCCCGAGCAATGGCTGTGTGCCATGATGCCTGCAGTGATGGTTCCAAGCCCAGCCAGACCCTGAGGTGATGGCTGTGCCCTGGCCCAGGCCCTGATGTAGTGGTGGACAGACTCTGAGGTGGGGGCTCCATGCACACCCAGACCCTGAGGTGGTGGCTCCATGCGCACCCAGACCCTGAGGTGATGGCTGTGCTCACCCAGACCCTGAGGTGATGGCTCCATGCACACCCAGACCCTGAGGTGACGGCTCCCTGCGCACCCAGACCCTGAGGTGACGGCTCCCTGCGCACCCAGACCCTGAGGTGACGGCTCGATGCGCACCCAGCCCCTGAGGTGACGGCTCCCTGCGCACCCAGACCCTGAAGTGACGGCTCCATGCGCACCCAGACCCTGAAGTGACGTCTCCATGCGCACCCAGACCCTGAGTGAGGCTCCTGCCACCCAGCCCTGAGGTGAGGCTCCTGCCACCCAGACCCTGAGGTGACGGCTCCATGCACACCCAGACCCTGAGGTGATGGCTCCATGCACACCCAGACCCTGAGGTGACGGCTCCATGCACACCCAGACCCTGAGGTGATGGCTCCATGCACACCCAGACCCTGAGGTAATGGCTCCATGTTCACCCAGACCCTGAGGTAATGGCTCCATGCACACCCAGGCCCTGAGGTGATGGCTCCGTGCTCACCCAGCCCCTGAGGTGACGGCTCCATGCGCACCCAGACCCTGAGGTGATGGCTCCATGCACACCCAGACCCTGAGGTGATGGCTCCATGCGCACCCAGACCCTGAGGTGACGGCTCCGTGCTCACACAGACCCTGAGGTTATGGCTCCGTGCTCACCCAGACCCTGAGGTCATGGCTCCGTGCTCACCCAGACCCTGAGGTGATGGCTCTGTGCTCACTCAGGCCCTAAGGGGATGGCTCCATGTCCACCCAGCCCCTGAGGTGATGGCTCCATGCTCACCCAGACCCTGAGGTGATGGCTCCATGTTCACCCAGACCCTGAGGTGATGGCTCCATGTTCACCCAGACCCTGAGGTGACGGCTCCATGCTCACCCAGACCCTGAGGTGACGGCTCCATGCTCACCCAGACCCTGAGGTAATGGCTCCATGCTCACCCAGGCCCTGAGGTGATGTCTGTGCTCACGGGGCCCTGAGGTGGCGGTGGTTTGCTCCATCCTTCCTCCCTCCCTGCCAGCTCACAGCACTGGTGCATCAGTGGCACAAGCCCAGCGGCACTCAGTATCCATGAGGGGTGATGAGTGTGCCACAGCTTCCTCCCAGGGCCACCACCTGCAGGCTGAGCTCCATGCTCCACCAACATACTAGCGGCCTCAGAGGCAGGAGGGACCTGCAGCCACTTCATCCCTCCCCTTGCACACACCAGGGCTGTGCAAGTGCCAGGACTGTGGCAAGAATAAAGCCAGGAGACTACAAAAGAAAACCGGCAGCCACAAGGTGGGGGCTTCCCACATCTCACCCATGGAGATGGAACTGAAGGTGCTCTGGGACCTCACCATTTTCTGATATGAACACAGCCCTTTGAGAGTATAGACAGATGTCACAGAGAGCAGTCTTCACTGTATTTGAAGCAGCACGTAAACAAGTAACAACAGTGACCACTCAACATTTGAACAAATACTGTCACACCTATACCTTGAAGTCTGATCACTCTTCTCAGCACCTAAATCAAGTATTTACATCCTGATTTTCATACAGGCACAAGCCCTCGAGACCACTTATTTAACTCTGAATTTTACCAGCTTCAGCGTTTGCTGGAATAGAGCTTAAAAACCTGTTAACATTCAATTGTATCATACCGGTCTCTGAAATGTTTGATCTACCCTCATAAAGGGCCCAATCAGAGAGCATTCAAAATCAGAATCAGAAGGTTCAGAGCAATAATCAGAATCTCAAACTGATACTGACTTAGAAACCCTCAAAGGACTGTTTTGTAGTTCCAATTGGGATTATTTTCATGGGTCTGAACCTTTAGGCTATGACAGGTTACATTTGTAAGCATTCCTTCATCACGATGGGTAAAAAGTACCCTGGAAAAGTACCTTAAAACTCCCAGAAAACCTGAAGTTATCAATTAGTGGTTCCTGTCTAATAGCAAGAGCTTTAAGCAAAGCACAAAGTATTGGGAGTCTCGTGATGAAGTTGCAAGAGTTGGCAGCACTCAACTTAAGAAGGCCTAAAAAAATGGATTCAGGGTAGCTAACTTTTCTTTAAACACATTTTGCTGATTCACCATTTCTGAGGTTTTCTCAGAAAACTGCAGGCTTGCAGCTGATGGAGGTAAAAATAATAGCACCATTCAGTTCTTACACAGCCCTTTTCATCTCCCAATCTCAAAGGGTTGATTTGTTTTGCTTCTTTTAAGATGGGATCACTGAAGAGTACAGGAAGCTGGGACACCTTTGGGGTCATGCCTCCCTCATCCTGCTCTGTGGAAAAGCAAGCCTCAGCCCTCACTCAGGCAGGACAGCCTCCATTCACGTACCTACCCTGAGCCAACTACAGCTCTCGTAAAGATTGGCTTTTGTCTGGACAAGAACTCAGGGAAGGAAGTATTCTTTCTCTCTCCACCTCTTTTTTCTATGCTGGGAACTGCCGATAGAGCAGATAGTTATAATCACATGGAAAGTTTCAGACTTGATCAGTTTCAGGGACTTATTTGTATGGTTTTGGATTATTCACAAAGAGAAAAGGACACAGGTGTGCATACCCTTCCGCAAGTGCATTTCCGGGCTCTAATTATGCTGCTTCTAACCTGCTTCCAAAACCAGGGAGCCATTTGCCTCTCAGGATTAGCCCTAAACATTAACCCCCAACCCTCCCTCACAAAAAAACTATGACAGAGCCCCAAATCTCTGCAAGACAAGTTTCTGTCAGCATCCACTGACACTAGCTTTTCCGATGGCATATTTGGAAAATCCACTCTAGAGATTATCCAGGGAAAGCCACAGCTGGAAAATGGAGAGGAAGTGTAGGAGTATATCAAAGTGTTAGCCTCCTGACGCCAAAGTTTAAGATACAAAACGAAAGAGTAAGAAGGAGGGGGACACAATACACACGGTGAACAAAATCAGCATTGGAATGAAGTAACAGCAGGGTCAGTTCTGCGTGAAACGATGTAGCATCGGCTCTCCCACTTACACATCAGCTCAGCTTCCAAGTCTTTGTTTCTGAAGTAAACAATGTACAGTTAGAAGAAAAAATCTATGTGAAACAAAGACAAATTTGAGTATGAGCTGTGGGACATCTTCCCCAAGAAGGAGCCCTAAAGAGGCAGACAAGCAGAGCCAAGCAGATCTGCTAAACCTTTCAGTTGTCGTCCCAAGTGCTCATGTGGGCAGGTCAGCCTGCAAAATGCCAGAGCTGTGTGTGACAGAAACAAAAGTGAAAAGTGAGTGGCAAGAAGAGCCCAATGCTATTCAACTGCTGACCAAAAGCCCTAAAAGTCACATTTTAAATGTGCTTGAGCACAGGCAACACTGGGGAGGGGCTAAGGGAAGAATATTTTAGGGGAGAATGAGATCATTTAATTTAGTGGCTCCAAATGATCTGTAAGTACAGTTTTCTGATTATAAGTGCTTGCTGCCTGGCATCCGTTCTGGCAGCTGTGATTCACTTTCATTGTGTGTTCTGCTGCTTCGCCCTTTAGAAAGGGGCTTTTTACATTTTATTAAATGGCACTTCGGCAGCCCTCCATTTCCAGCCTTAATAATGGATTTGTTAATCTCCCTGATAGCCTTTCCCTCCTCCTTAGCAACAATTTAAATATCCAAGAAGAAATCTGCAGTGCAGAAATCAATTAATATTTACATCTGAAATGCTGCTGTACTATTTTAATCAAGTAGAACAGATGTGGTCTGTTTTTTACCAACATCACCATCGCTTGCATTAAACTTGCATCTTCCATCAAGGAAATCTTCTAAGAGCTTCCAGAAAGTAATGTTTTAAGCTTTTCAAACCTGCAGTGACTCTACCTCTTTTCTTTCCACTCTGCAGGAAGGGAAACTGAGGTGTAAGCAGCATAATTGCTCATATGAAGAAACACCCTAAGCTAGAGGTGGAACAGGAACATACCTCACGAAACAAGATGCCCAACCCTCTGCTTTGGACACAAGGTTTAGAAATTACACAATGCCTTGCAACGTGGAAGTTATTTTCATTAAAGGCAATCCCTTTGGCTAAACTGCATGGTTTTCCACCCCTTCTTTGGCCTTTTCTAAAACCCTCCTATCCCCAAATCTATCCACTCTCCAGGAGAAATATAAACATGGCAAAGGTGGGCAAAGGAATTTGTAAGAGCTTCCTTTGCCCACCTTTACAAAATCCCTCCAAAGACTTGATATTGCTTCTGAAGCCTTGACACCTAACACTCCTGCAAGCAAGGTGCAAATAATGATCCTCAGGAGGAACAATTCTCTGCTGCTCCGAAAGCAGTGAAAAGATTCACTGATTCCCCAAATCAGCAGACTCATAAACCCCCTGTTTTCCTAGCTAGGGGAACATCATCTCTGGCATACCTGAATATCCCACCTTTCAGCACACGCTGTAACAACCGGGTCTTGTGTACTTTTAACAGCTCAGCATCGGAGGACTTGTAGCAGCAGGCTGGACGACATCCCAGGTCCCACCTACTCAACACCCTTCCAATGCCTGCAATACCTTCCATAAGGGACCTAAAGGCCTATGGGACGTGGCCTCATTTCTCATCCAGGAGCCTCATTCTTTCACAAAGCATCAGATAATCCCTTTCAGCACTCCCACTGGTGCCTGGAACCCATCCACTAGTGAGGACAGGCATTTCAGAGCCAAACCACCTGGATATCCAAGAGTTTAAAGAGGAATAAAGCACATGCTGCATACCTCACTCTGATTCAAAGACAGCTCTGCCAGTCAATAAGGTAAAAGCCACATGTCTACTGGCCCTTTGGGCTGCCAGCTCCTTTCCTCTGGGAGACATGTTGCTCTGTTTCCAGAGCTGTGTTGTGACCTGTCTTGTGCCCCAGTTTATCCTGAGTCAGTGGCTTACTCTGTGACTTTGGTTAAGTCACTTGACTGATCCAAAATTGAGTAAGAGGACCTCCTGGAAATATAAAATACGTCATATAGAGGATGGAGTCCTTCAGCTAAATAAGAAGGTGGGATACTTCATCCAACAGCAGAAGTGCTTCTCTGCCAGCTCTCAGGATGCTCTGCTGACAAGGAATATGATCAGATCTCAGCAGCGCTCCTGGCACAGCCACATGGTTTTACCTCTGCCCTATCATTTCTCCCGCTGTGGCTTCCTTCTGAATTTTATGCTGAGGTCCAAACAGTGTGAGTCAAAATAACCCAACCTGGATGTGGCTAACACATGAATCACTGCGGCCAGGTCACAAACCAAGAGGAATGAAAGGGGTTTATTGTGACCTGGGTGGAAAATATATAAATAAAGGAGCGCTGGACTGCTCCATATATCATATCACTGTAAGACCCAAGAGCATCTATACTGACCTTGAACCATGTGTTCAGCTCTCACTGATTCAATGGGAGCTCTGCACACAGGCTGAAGGCAGTCTCAGCTCCTTCTCCCCTCTGCTAATTATAGGTTTCTGATACTTCTTTACTTTAGCTTGTCAAAAAAAGACCCCAAGCAGCACACAAACAATAGGAAGAGCCTCATGATGAAGATACTGTTGACTCATCCCCAAGGCTCAGTTTTTCTCTCCTTCAGAGAGGATTATTTAGGAGTAAAGGACAAATCTAAGGTCACCCATTTGTTATTCCTGGTCAGAAGGTCAATAAACATAGCCAGCACTAAAAGATGTAGCTATCTTCTGTGAGAGGCCAAAGTTCACTGTCCCATGTGTGCAGACCTCTACTAGACTTGTGAATAAGGACACCACTGTTATAGTGGCTTGCTTTCCTTCGTGCTTTTAGAAGAGGATATGGCAACATCGGTCTGTATCTGCAGTGAGATCAGTATATATTACATACCATGTCTATTACAGATAAGTCATGCCATCCCAAGAATTCATCACATGTTTACGCAACTCCTACTGTCAAAAGCATGAGTCCGCACACACAAAAGGGATGCTTGGCACATACTAAACCTCAGCTGAGTTTATTCCAGGTCTCTCTAAAAACATCTTCCAAACTCCAGCATTTCAGCTGCTACGAATTCCCAGCCATGCTTATTCATGAGGTGGCATTTGCAGAGGTTACAGATACACCAACGGAGCTGCCCCCAGCACAACTTCCATTGCTGAAAACAGCCACTGGAATTTTTTTTTTCATGTGACATTTCTATTCCTTAGATACCAAGCTTAAATTTCTAGAAACAGGTCATTTGGAAACCTGTACATGTCAGTTAGCAAGGTGTGTCGGGATTGGGTTTTGTGGTCTCGCCGTGAGAACTGCAGCAAGCAGGCAGGCAGGAAGCACTGTTCTTCCCTTCCAGAGGCTCAACTGGAAAAATAACTGAGTTATATTTCAGTAGCTAAAATACTCCAGTTTACCCAAGCAGTCTGGTAACAGGACTGTAATACAAACACTGCAATACAAATCATTCCTACTCCTGTATTGTTTAAAGGTAAGTGAATACTACAAGGGTGGTTTCACTGCTGGTGCCGAAGGGGCACTTCCGAAGCATATTCTCCCCCTGCCATAGCCCTGACGGCACAGCCTACTCTGCTCTGCGGCTCTCAGCCCTGTGGTTCTGTTCCCATACCATCCAGTACAACCAATGAGCCCTCTGCTATTCTTCACAACAATGGTGATGGGACGTGGGACCTATAAATGTAAAAAAATCATCTTCTCATTTCTTCCTAGGCACCAAGCAGGTAGGAAACTTAACTGACAGTCCTGCCCTAGACATGGAAGGCTCCAGCACCCACCTCACCCCCCTGACCTGCAGGCAGAGATGGGAAACTGGCGGGTTTTGAAGGCTGAGAAGGGCCTCGTCACAGCTCCTCAAACACCGTAAGATATGACATGGACACTTGGGAATATCTAAGAGCTGGGATCCACAAGAGACAGGGCTGTGCCTGCCTCTCTAACAAATAAGATCCACTCCTGCCTGGGACAAGGTTTTAAAAAGGTAGATAGCCTGGCACAGCCACCAAAGGCTTGGAAGAATGGATGTGGATACTGAGTGTGGTTTATTAGAAACTGTGTAAAACAACTAGGAAAACCTCTGGAGCTCACCCAGCTGTTAACAGCCCTTCCTTAAATTGCTGCCTTTGGCTCCCACACAGCTGTGATGCCGATCCCATCCAACATCTTAGGGCTTCACCCAGCCCCAACCCATCCCCCGTCCTGGCTATGAGGACACAAACATCTCCCTGTTACCTCTGTTTTTGACTGTGTTTCCTTGGGGCAGGGCACTGTCATTCCCCTACGTGTAAGCACCTCGCCCAACCAGGCTGTGACTCAGCCACCTACCTTCCTGCTGGGAGTAACACCAAAATAGCTCCTTACAGCCCCGCATAACACCGCGGTCAAGTGACCTGGGCATCCTGCAGGAAGCAGGAGAGCGACTGCGTTTGGCCACAGTCTCTCCATCACCAAACTTTTCTGAGCTGGTCGGGTTATTGCTAATTGCCAGGCTGGAGACTGTAACAAGGAACGACAGGCATTACCAACATCCCTGCCAAGCTGCCAGCATGGGGTATGCTGAGCACTCACTCCTGTGCCGGCAGATGGAAGGGCAAAGCATCCTCTCAGTGCAATAACCTGAGCTCCGCGTGCAAATCTCTTCCCAGTAAGGCCATGTATAGAGGTTAGGATATAACCCTTCCGCTCCTGCAGCTATTCCCTAGTTTAGACAGGGCCTGTAAGGCTCAGAGATTGTTTTCCAATCCCAGCAGCATTTTTCTTTGTTTGGGAGCAACACGTAAAAGCTGTCTGGTTTACGACGCTCACGTTCTGAACAGCACGTTCGACAGTTGAGCCTTTGGTTAAACGGGACTTTTCAATCTAAAATGTCCTGATTGCAAATTAAGATATTGAAGGGTTTTGCAGAATTGCCTAATAAAGGTGAGGCTTTTCAATACGACGACCGTGATGATTGTTAGTGAAAGCTTCAGTGAAAACAAGTGCTCCGGAATGGAGCTGTTTGGATGCAAACACCTCTTTTCAAAATACAGCAATTAAAACCCCCTGCATCCTACTGCCCTGCTCATTTTCCCGTTCCAAACAAGGAGCTGCATAAAATGCTGCATTTATAAATGGAGCGTATAAAACATCAGGTATTATCTACCTCAGCAGCAAGAAAAATTCTATCTCCCCCTTCCAGAGAAACCCCACCATGATTGTGACAGCTCCCCTTCAAGACAAGAGCGCTCTTAAAGAAAACAAACCCAAAGCGGTGTTCTTCCGTTTGATTCCCAAAGCGTTGGTGCTGCTGCCTGCACACACAAACACGGGTTTTGCTGTAACTCCTGTCACTTCCCTGCTCCCAGCCGCGGTGCAGCTCAGCTTCTCAGCTGCACGGCTTTGCAGATTCATTACGAAACAGCGATTAGCACGCGGGAACCCCCCTCACCCCAATATCAATTGAACTTCCCAAAGCAGAAAAGCAGCCTGGATTTGTTCAGGGCGAGCAGAGAACAAGGGCTTTCAGCTCATCGCCACCACGGCTTTAGCGGCAGAGCCGCTTCTCCGCAGCGAGATCCCTTTCCCTGGAAGGCTGCGTGCATGCAGAACAAGGGCACCCTAAATTTTCCCCTGCGTGGGACCTATAGGTGCCATAGGGGACGAGCAGTAATGGGAGGGTGGCGTGCGATGGAGACGTGTGGTGAGGGGATCGCTGATCTCTTTGTAAAGTTAAACAGAAAGGAAAACGCAGCACATGCTCCATGAAAAGGAGGGGGAAAAGAAAACAGGGAATGAGAAGGGAAAATGAATGAGGAAAATAAAGAAAATACAAAAAATATTTAAAAATAACCAGAAAATAAAATAAATCCTAATAGGGACTAAAGAAAACGGAACCCCGAGGAGAACAGAGACGAAGCGCACGGGGGAGAGGAGCCGAGGCTCCGGCTGCGATCCATGTGACACCCGGGGGGAACGGCGACCCGGGGGACCACGGGCTCGATCCCCCCCCCCCACCGCGCACCCCCTGCTCCGCGCCCCACTCGGCAACGCGTGACGTCACAAGGGGGACCCCGCCGCCGTGCATTGGTGGAGCGGGCCCAGCGGCTCCGCCCCCCCAGGAGGCTTCCACCAATGAGCGCGGCGGGTCTGCTCCATGTGCGAACCATGTGGCCGCGGGGGCGGAGCCAGCGCGGCGGGGCCGCGGGTGTCCGCTCCGCGCGCGGGGCTCCGCGGGCGCGCACGGCCGCGGGGCTCGGCGGACCCTTTGTTCGCCCCGCGCTCCTGCCCCGCGGTGCCGCCGGCAGCCCGCTCCCAGCCCCGCTCCGCTCCGCACACCGCTCCGCAGGGACAACGCGCAGGGGCGCAGGCTACGCGCACGCCACCGCACCCGCGGAGCAGGAGGCCGGCGGTGAGGCTGGGCCACCGCCCCGCACCGGGCGCTCGCCCTGCCCTGCCCTCCCCGCCGGCTACCTGGCGAGCGCTGCCTCTTGCCTACGTGACTCTGCCCATGCCCCGGCGGGGGGAGCGGGGACGTGTCACCGCCTCCTCCCCCGCCGCTCCGGCTCCGCCACCGGCTCCCCGCGGTCCCCTCTCCGAGCCAGCTCCCGCCGGCAAGCGGAGATGCCCCCCTCCCCGTCCCGCTCCGCTCTTCCATCACAAACTTTCCCCCCGGGCCCGGTCTCCACGGTCGCAGGGGGGGGTCCCACGCGTGCCCCCGCGGCGGGGGGTGCAGGCCAGCCCCTGCGCCCTTTGTCACCGTGTCCCCTGCACCCAGCCAAAACTTTGCACTATTATTCTTATCCGCCTCCCCCCAGGCCCCCATCTCCGCGGGTCACGCACACTCGCGGCCGCGGCCACAAGCACACACTTACTTTTATTCTCCTTCTCGATCCGCTCCAGGTAGCTGGCGGCCTCCAGCAGCACCTGCACGTTGTAGAGGAAGGTGTCCATGCCCGCCGCGGGGCTCGTGTTGCAGATGTCCCCGAGGGGGCACCGGGCCCCGCCGGCCTCCCCTGCTCCCCGCGGCTCCCTCCGCGGCCGGCCGCGCTTCCCCATGCCCCGCCGCGCCGCCGCTTCCCTGTGCGGCGCTGCGTGCGCGCCTGTCCTAGCGCTGCCGCCGCCGCCCGCCCCGCCGCTCTGTCGCCCCACGGGCCGCCGCCGCCGTCCCGCCCCCCCCGCGCCCCGGCGGGGCGGCCCGGTCCGGCCGCGCCTGCGGAGTGCGAGCGCCGGCGGCTGCGCGGCTCCCGGGGTGCGGGGGGGGGGGAAGAAGGGGGGGAGCGGGCGGCGGGGCTGGGGCGGGCTTGTCCCGGGATGCGTTGAACCCCCCCAGCGGCAAACGGCCCCCGGGTGCGGAGTCGGTGGTGGCGCGGTGCTGCGGTGCCCGTGTGGCGTGGGGGGCCCCGCTGCACCCCCCTCCAGGACGCAGGGGCACAGCAGGGCCGGCCCTGCCCCTACTCACCCCGTGTCACCTCCCGCCACTGCCCGAGGGTCCTCCCCTGCGCAGGGACCCGAGGGGACAGCAGCCTGGGGGTGCCCTGGGGTGATGGACGCTGAGCACAGCCCCTTATGTCCACGGACCCCCGCGGCACGAAGCACCGCTGGTTTAACGTCAAATAACTCCTTTTTTGAGCAGCGTCCCCCGTACAGCCCTCCCTGAGTTCGGACTCCAAAAGTGGTTAATAAATGAATTTGGCCCGAAGCAAATCAATGCTGGGGAGCGGGCAGGGGGGCACCAGCCACCCCCAGCCCATGTCTGTCCCTGCGGACCCAGGGTCAGGGCTCGGCACAGCATGGCTGGGGTGTATCCTTATTTTCCCCTTGTTCCACAGCCAAGCAGGTAGAGAGTCTGCCTCCGGGGAGAGGCTGAGGAAGAGGAGAGCCTTCACATTTCCATAAGCCTACTATCCCTAGGAGCTTGGAGGGGGCAGCAGGAGGGGACCCCACTGCACAGGGCTCCCTCTGACACCCTCCTGGCTCTGCTTGCACTCGTGACAGCAGCGCCCAAGCCGTGCTGCCAATGCTGTCAGTGTGAAACCCTGCTCCTGACTTGCCGGTTGGGTTGGTCTGGATCCAGCAAGGAGCCCTGTGGGAGCAGCCAGGGTGAAACATTGCCCCAGAGATGTGCTGGGGTGTGGGGATATGTTAATGCCTGGAGCTGTGGGGCTCCCTGGCCTCATAGGGGTCAGCGCTGGCTGGAGGTATGGGGAGAAGAGAGGTCGTGGTGTGTTTAGAAGATGCCATATTAGTAAGTGTTAATTGGTACCTGGAGCCTTCAGTGTCACAGGGCCTGAATCACCCGAGAGGGGAGGATGCCCCAACCGGCAGCGCATGCAATGAAGTCCCTCTGGCTCCCAATTGCTGGGGGCTGGCAGGCTATTTTTGGGAAGCAGGATTTCATGGGTCAGGTGTCCCGGGAAGGGCACGTGCCAGAGCCAGGCTTTCCGGATGGCTCAGCACAGCCTCTCCCATGGCCATGTGGCACCTCCACGCTGGCAGCACCACACAGCTCCTGCCCTATCTGAGACACCACGACTCGATCCATCTGCAATGTACCAATGGACGGCACGGGGTGGATCAGCAGTGCTCGGGGATGGGAAGTCCCTGGAAAATTAGGAAAGGGGGGGACACAAACATCAGCTGGATTTCGCCATGGCCTGGAGGAGAGCAGGGAAAGCAGAGGTGGAGCCTGGGAGCAGGGAGCAGAGTGGGATGGCATGCTGCTGCCTGGCTGGAGTGTGCTCTATCCCTGCAGGCATCTGCCCATGCAGAAAAGCAGGATTTCAGCTGCTGACCAGAGCAAGGGGTGAAGGTGGAAGCCAGGCTGAGCCATAAAGGACTCGCAATGTACTTGGCTTTTATTAACTCCACTGACTAGCTGAGATAAGACACAATTCCCACTTTACAAGTGTGCTCTGGCAAACGCTCATTAAAACATGAGGCAGAAAGACTCTGGCTTTCTAATTGCACGAGGAGTGCGCTGGGGATGTCTGTGCTCTAACCAGCCCTGGTTGCATCTGCTGGGAACCTGGACACGAGCAGCTGGAGTGCTGAGGGCATGGTTCCGCCTGCAAAGAGAAGCAAGCTTTCCATGACCTTAGCTTAAAAGTCCTTACTGGAAACACACCCAAGGCGGCAGAGGCAGCCAGCACCACACTGCTCAAACATCACATCATTTCAGTGTCTTATCCCCTCTCCCAGAAGGCGGCGAGGATGTGTATGGTCACGCTGCAGATCCTGTGCCTAACAGCAGCATCTTCTGTTACCTAACTGCATTTCTTGGTCCTCCTCTCGCACCTGCACAACCCTTCTCCTGGGATTTTCTGGATGCTTTGTATGGATCGGTGCTGATTCAGCCGTCAGGAGCCAGCACTGCTTTTCCCAGTGTGACATCCCCAGCTCTGAAGCCAGATTAATCATAATTTGGATTCCCTTCCCTTCTAGCTATGTTCCAGGATAACTTGTCTTTAAAGGCACTTCTACAGAGGAAAGCAAGTGTCCCCCAGGCAGGGTACAGGCAGCAATGCTGTTCTGGCCAGGCTGCAGGGTGCCCCAAGAACCTCGGTGGGTCTGGCCCAGCTCTGGGTCCCAGCTACAGCCCCACAACCCCTGACTAAGTGGGACCATGCCCTGGGCCCTTTGATGCTCTGTTTCTTTCTCTGGGTGTCCATCTCTGGCCACCAGCAGCAGGGTGCGGAATTGGCCTGGCTGTGCTCATGCTCCGCTGCAACAGCCCCTTATCACAGCTCCCATCTGGATCCTGGGCGTCTGTGCATGGCTGGGGCTTTGGTGGAGCACTGGAGACTGTGCCTGGGCATCTCCCATGGTGTTTGTACTCAGAGACAGGGCAGGGCATGGCACAGCTCGGGCTATTGACTGTTGGTGATGCAGGGAGGTGCAAGAACACTTGCCTGTCCTGTCTGCTCCTGGGACAGCAGAGAGATGTGGCACCTGCTGGGGAATGGGGTAGGGAGAGACCAGCATTTCCAAGGGAATGGCCCAAGGGCAGGATTCCCAAGGGAGCTGGCTCAGGAGAAATGAAGTTTCTAGGGTCTATGGGCTGGGGGTACATTGCAGTAAAGGGGGGGCAGGGGGAAGCACATCAAGAGATCTGAGGGGCAGCCCAGAAGGAGCAATAAGGGAGGAGGCTTTGCAGCATCACCAGCTCCACACATCCAGCAGCCGTGGTCCAGCACCCTCATCCACAGCAACCTCCTAAATACAGCCAGTTAAGTGCAGGCTGGCTTTATTTTCCTTCTCTGTTCCTTTGTTCAACCTTTGAGCTCACCCTGAAGTCTTGTCATCAGTTTCTTCTCTGCGAGGCAGTGGTCAAGTTGCTTCTTAGTGGAGGGACCAGGAGGAGCCCTATGGGCCCCCCCCCTCCATCTTTGCCATTGTAAGTTCTCTCTCTCAGAAGCTGTGAGCTGGCACAAGCTCCTCTTGGCTCTTACTCCTTCTTTGCCATTTTTACTTGGCCTTTCACAGTAGTTGCTATGCAGTACTGATATAAAAATAATAGAGGATTCTTTCTTGCCCACCCCAAAGGGAAAGCATACATATGGTCTGAAACTGCATTGTGCCAGCAGGGAAAAGCACATCTTTCAGTGGGTGGATTCACTGCTCAATATTCCCTCTGGGTCTGGGTGGCTCTGGAAGGGGTGGATGGGATCTGCTGAGGTGGGTGGGAAGATGGACGTGGCAAAAGGCTGGAGAGCGTGTCCCTGATGAAATGGGCTGAGCGGAGGATCTAGTTCTCCAGCTGCTGAACGGGAAACTATACACCACTCCTAGGAATACATGGATTGATCCTGGAGTCCGGGCTGGTGGATAAAGAGAGGGTCGTTTGACACTGCTCCAGGCAGGGAGAACTGGTGGTACTCACAGTGTGCAGCGTTGCATGCTCCGGCTTTGGGGTTTTATGTTAAGCGCCGTATCAGTGACATCCAACACGCTGCTGAGGTTTGTGCTCTCTGGGCCTGTTAGCAGCAGGATGCACTGCAGGGAAAGCAAAGAGAGACCCACACCTCCCAGAGGATGGTAGTTTGAGCCCCCTCTGGCTATCAGATACCTTGTGTCCCTCCTCCCAGCTTTTTACGGATTTCATAGCAAATAACCCCCCGATCCCGCTGTGTTTTGATGCATTAGCTCAGGACAGGCTTCCCAAGGTGCTGACTGCTATGAAACCACTCATCCTGGGGACCGAGCACGAATCTGAGGTGCTCAGATGCCTCATTTTTCCCTTTCTCCCCCCCAGGTCTCATGTCTTGGTGAGCCAGCTGCAGAAAAGACAGCTTAGAGGAAGAGAAAGGCAGCAGCTGTAAAGGAGAAATGTCCTGGGAGGTTTCCAGACATTCTCCCACAAGATGATGGAGCGCATGGAAACGATGCCCAGGGGTTCGCAAGGATGTGGGCTCGGTTTCGCCCTCCCCAGGGCCATCCCTTCAGCAATACCTCATTTCTGCTTCGCGACACCTTTCAGAGCCTGGGCTCATCACACTGTCTGTGCAAAGAGATCCCAGCTGCACACAGGCAAATCACTGCCCATGGATTTCGTGGCTGAGTTGGGCTTTGCAGCAGCTGGGGTTAGTATTAAGGTGGGAAATCCATCAGGGCACACCCCATACTTGACTCCAGTGATGGTAAGAACATGATCACAGTGCAGTTACCCGCTGCCCTCGCAGGGGCTCAGGGGTTGCTCTGAATCAATGGCCTGGTACAGGTTTAGTTCAAAATGTTAATCACATTTCAGAGCAAAAGTCATGTCTGGCCCTGCTGTCACTGCTCACCTGCAGCCAGGTGAAGGGGTCGGTGCCCATGGGGAGGCTGCAGGAACCTGATGGTGGGCACAGGCTGTGGGGTAGTCTTGGACACAAGGACAATGCTCTCGGCCCTACTGCTGTGCCACAGTGAAGGCAGCCCCTAGCCACAGTGCCAACAGCGATGGAGAGCGGGTGGGGAAGGGAGCACGTGGCTTGGAGGTGACAGTGCTTCCCAGGGGGAGTCAGTTTAGGAGGAAGCTTGGAAGCAGCTGGGGCCACCAGCAACGCATCAAGAGGCAGCTCATGAGCCTCACAGTGTAATTACAGCTGCCCAATGGTTTCCTTCACTTCTCACCAGCATCTCCCTCCAACACCTCCTTGGCCTGCAGCTCGCTGTGCCTCTGTGAGACCCTGGCAGGCAGGTTCTGACCACAGGAGCTGATCCGGAAGGGTTTCCCAGCACATCCCAAGAACAGAAAACCCCAGCAGTGTTTGGATGCAGTTTTGCTCATCTTTACTTGCTTGACATCCTAACATTCAGGTACAAATTGACCATCCCTGCTGCTACTCAGAGCACCGGGTGCTGTAAGGGGAGGGCAAAACCAGAGGGGATCTGCTGGGTCATTTAGTCCAACTATTCTGAGCAGCCACGTCACATAATCCCCTTCACAAATTTCCCAGCCTCCCAGCAGCCCCCACCAGTTAATACCCGTTTGTTTGTGTGCCAATGTTATCTGCGGGTTAAAAGCTGCTCACTCTCCCCAGTGTTTCCCTACGGCTTCCTCCTCGTCCTCCTCCACCCCCTCAAGCAGTAACTAAGGAATAGGACCATGCATCCTCCCAGGCTGCTCCCACTCGGCATCCTCCACTTTCTCCCTGGCCATGGCTTGTTGCACCAGCACCACGGGCAAGTCTCAGCATCTCAGCTCCTGGTTTGCTGCCCCAGCCATGCACATGGATGGCTTCTGATTCCTGAGCAATCCATTGACAACCACGTCACAGCAAACCCACTGCTGCCCATCCAGACTCTCCTCCTGTGCAGGTCCTGGCTCCATTGAGTGTTGGGTGACATCCCCACCTCCTCTGCCCCCTTCACCGATGTGTCACCACTTTGCAGCTCATTTACCCGTCCTCTGGTCCCACTAACGTGTTGCATGGTGCTGTCAGATACATCTGAAGAAGAGATCTGATCCATTCCAGTGCCTGGCCTAGAACACTGGCTGTAAAGGACAGATCAGTGTGACCTGTTCATTGCACTGCAACCTTTTCCCTTCCTGTCAGGGCCTTCGACTGTTGGTTCCTCCAGGATGCCAGGTGCCATAGCATCACCCAACGAGCAAACTGCTTGCAGAGTAAGAGCAAAGAGAAGGCTCCAACGCAGGGCTCGGGGCAGGTGGGTCCCTGGCAGGGCCGGTCGGGCAGCACAGCACAGCACAGCACAGCACACACCTTGCTTAAATCAGCAGCTGATTGTGGGTGACGTCTTTGGCAGGAACTGGTTTGCTCCGTGTTCCTGCCCTGCCTTGGGTATTTCCCTTCCCGGGCACTCCTATGGCCACCCTTCCTTCGTGCAGGGCTCACAGAACACAGAGCAAGCCTCTGGGTGTTGGCTCTCAGAAAGCTGGCGACAGAGAGGAGTACAAATGGTCTGCTCCCTGTTTCAGGCTGCTGAACCCGGTGGCGGATGACTCAATCCACACCACCCAGTTTAAACCTTAGGCTGCCATGAGACTCTGGTGCTGATTGATTTTCCCATTGCCTGCTCCACCACAAGCATCACTTTGATAGAATCATAGAATAGTTCGGGTTGGAAAGGACCTTAAGATGATCCAGTTCCAACCCCCCTGCCATGGGCAGGGACACTCACACTAAACTGATGATGCTGAAAGGTGCTGTTTGCAGAGGTACCTGTCTAAACCGACCCAGAAATTCTCTCAGCACCTTCAGGAAGCTGATCCTAGAGATCCTCGTTCAGACCTACCCTTCTTGTTTGTATAGCACTGAGGAAACCCTCCAGCAGGACAGCCCCATCCATCAGAGTGCTCCCAGCCTCCAGGGAATGGAGGGAAATGATTTACTGGGGTGCCCAGGATTAGCAACAGGATTTGTTGTGTTCAGAACACTGGGGGTGATTCCATGTTGGAGGCTGAGGGATGGAGACGTGAACGTGCTGTGGGTTGTGGGGGGTGAAGCGGGATGGTGGCAGCAAACCCTGCCTGGGGATGGTGTGGGGACCTGGTGGTGGGAAGTTTAGATTGGGTATAAGGAGGAAATTCTTTCCTGTGAGGGTGGTGAGGCACTGGAATGGGTTGCCCAGGGAGGTTGTGAATGCTCCATCCCTGGCAGTGTTCAAGGCCAGGTTGGATGAGGCCTTGGGTGATATGGTTTAGAGCGAGGTGTCCCTGCCCATGGCAGGGGGGTTGGAACTTGATGATCTTAAGGTCCTTTCCAACCCTAACTATTCTATGATTCTATGCCTTTGGCACAAGCTCAGCGCCAGGAGCTCGGGCGCATGGGTGATGAAGAAGGAGCAGGGTTGATTTGATGGGCAGCTGAGCTGAAGCACTGGATCAGATGGGGATATAGAGGACACAGCCACCCAGTGCTGCTGCCAGCAGAAGCAGCCTGCAGGGCTGCAATGGGGGAAAGCTGCTGGAGAAACACAGAGACGGGGGCTGTGGGGGGAAAGCAGAAAGTCACAGAGTCACAGACTGGTTTGGGTTGGAAGGGACCTTAAAGCTCATCCAGCTCCAACCCCCTGCTGCAGGCAGGGACACCTTCCATTAGACCAGGTTGCTCCAAGCCCCATCCAACCTGGCCTTGAACACTGCCAGGGATGGAGCGGTCCCAAGGCTGTTGGTGAGGTGACCCAACACCACACATGATGGGCACCGCCAGCCCTTTGTGCTGAAACCAAACCCGTGACAACCCAGTGGCTGCAGGCGTGCTCCCTGCCCAGCCCAGCCTGGTCAGAGCAAGGCCATAAAGGAGAAGGTGCCTGTTTGACACCGTCTGCCCCAGCTGCCGTGCAGGTTGCAGCTGTTTGTCCCAGGCACGTTGGCCGCAGTACTCGTCGGGTCGGTATTTAAGTGCCTCTCCCTAACGACGCAGGAGGCAGGCTGTAATTTGCCAGCACTGCTCAAACAATACAGATAAACCTGGGGTACACAAAGGCAGCGGAGCGGGGAACTCCACCGCCTGATTCTGCTCCCCTTCGGAGCTGGTGGCTCCAGACATGGGCGGGAGGTGGAACCGTGGGTGCCTTGGCCTTCGGGAGGAGGAAGGAAGATGTCCAATAACAGGAGACACCCACTTGTGCTGTGCTGAGCCGGGGTGAAGCCATCAGTGTCCCCAGCGCCACCAGGGCTGGGCTGCCGTGTGCTGTTAGAGCTCAGCACATCCCTTTGCTTGGGCTTCCTTTTCTTCTTCCTGAATTCCACATGTAAAGATAAAGGGAAGAATTCTCTCTCTGGTCTTTTTTGACCTTAGCAGCATGAGCACTGCATGGGAGATGTCAACGACCTCACTCTTGCTTGGGAAACACCCAGCTGGACATTAAAACCTTTAGCTTAGGAGGCAGAAGAGCTGCCCCAACACCATTGTGGGCCCTCAGGACCTTGGCTTCAGCAGAAGCAGGTAAAGAAGGGAAAGCTCCATCCCGCAGCCGCATCTTCTCACCCTGTGATGCTCAGAGCATCTCTGCCTCCCCGGCTCCCCTCGCACCCCAGCCTCAGGCCAGGGGATGGAGATTTCACCCAAACGCTATAAATAAGCAAGGAGAGTTAACAATTACCCTGCCGTTGCACTGTGAGCACTGAGAAAGCGAAACACATCCTTCCTTGTACTGCCCAGGGAGTGGACCTGTGTTTATGACCCTGTTTAACACAGACACGTAGCACAAAAGAAGACACAAATGGGTAATCCTCAATATTGATAGGGAAGGGCAGTTACACAGACTATGGGTGGGTTTCGGTGTTCCTTAAATATGTACACAAACTATGCTGTTAGAGTTGCTGTCAAAGTGCTGCACGTTTGCAGCATGCTTTAAATTGCTCAGAAATAACTTATGGCCATTAAAACTAATTGGGGAATCACCTGGGTTTGGGCACCCCAAGTACATTTTAGGATGGTGGGTGTGTGACCCTGCCTGTGCCGCAGTGACACCCATGGGTCACCTACTTCATGCATGGCTCTGCAGGAGCCTGATGGCTCTGCCTCACCCTGTTCGGGATGGCGCCCGGTTCCTGCATCCCATCCCTGGACCACTCAGCATCCTCATCCCGTCGCTAACACACCACACGCACCCAGGGAAACCGGCTGCTCCGTCACCAGGTTGCACATTAACACCACACCTACAACACGGAGTAATTTATGGGGAAACTCACCTAACTCTCAGATAACCGCGTCCCGGCACCCGGCATCCTGGCACCCGATACCAGACGTGTGCCGGGCGCAGCGGCCGCACCGGCGCCTGCTCGGACACAAGCTGGGAGGACGCAAACAAACACCAGCAAGGCAAAAAAAGGGGCTGTTTGTTTGAAGGTGCCTGGAACAGGAGGAAACCAAGGGTGCGTCAGATGGGAAAGCACAAAGCCAGCAGGGAAACGGGGTTTATTTATAAACCTCTAGAGGAGGGCCATGAACAATGGGCTGGGCGGTTTAATCCCACCCCGCCATGGAAAGGGAACCTGGCACAGAGGGGCAGGGGAGCCCTGGATGGGTGAAGAGCTGCACAGTGCATGTTTCCTCCCTGGGGTGGGAGGGAGCACCCAGGAGCCGGCAGGTTTGGGGGTAGAGCCCTGTTCCCATGCAGCAGCGGCAGCCCTGAGCACGGTTCAGAGCAGGAGGTGCAGCAGCAACTGCATCCTCACTGGGAGCTGTTTGCAACTGACTGCACGTCCTCACCTCCAATGGTGTTTCTGTTGCACACAGGAGCGTACAGGTGAGCCATGGTGGGTGCATGTCGCAGCCCCACGGTGTTTCCCAAGCTCGGGAAGTTGGAGGCAGCAGCCAAAAATGGTCCATACACACATGTACCTGTGCTCCTGGAGAAGCCTGGCTGGCTGTTTGATCATATGCTGACCATAGGCTGACATGGGAGAGTGCTTCCTGCATGCCAGACATGTGTTCTCCATATGGGAATATGCCCCTGTTAATCTGAGTTTCCCAGATATTAATCTATTTGTGGGCTACAGAAACTTGGGCACCAGGGCAGGCAGAGCAGCCTTTGCAGCTCACCTGGCGGTGGAGAAGCTTGTTCCTGACCCCTGCATCTCAAGAATTTGCCCTTTTAAAACCTGGCTAAACCCATTCTGGCTGCCTCCTCCTACCTGTGCTCTAAAGCAGCTCAGGAAGGAGCCGTGTGCCCAGTGCTACGGCTTCAGAGTCCACACCAGCCCAGAGGGGACGGTGATGGGAGCTGGGCACAGCAGCTCCCGTGCTAGCACTGCTCCAGGGATCCTGTTGCAGCCTGGGCTGTCCATGGCCTCACCACGCTGCCTGGTCAGCACGATGCCCAGATGGCAATTGCATGGCGTCCCTGACAGCTCTATGGCAGAGCTGAGGCTTCTGTTCCAAGTTACTGAGTTAGGGTAAGAACCACTTTTCCTTTCCCAAAGCCTGCCGGAGCCAGGAGCATCCCACAGGGGTAATTCACAGCTTCTTCTTCAAGCACCCACATAGGTATGGACAGGATCCTAGTGAGGAGCATCCATTCCCTGCCCAGCCAAGCAGGAGGAGGGCTTGCAGCCACCTCCCACAGCACCCCCTCATTTCATTAGGGGCAAACCTCAAGGCACTGAAGATGCTCAGGATCACAAGTGATGCTTTAAACAGAACAGCACATCGTGATCTTGCTGCTAATGCATTGACCCATGGGGACTGCATGAGCCTGTGTCCCCTGCAGGCCTGGTGCACCTTCACATTGCCTGCGTACCAGGTATAGGCACTGCTTGAACACCTTCCAGTTGGTGTCTAGGGCTCTGTCAGGACAGGTTCTGCTTTACCTGCAGTGCAGACAGCATTTGTACGGATGCTGGAGGACCATGGCTCCGAGTTTCCATTCTCAGAGTAAACGTTTATTCAGTGCCCAGTAAATCAGCGGCATTGACAGCTCTGGTGAGATGGAAATGAGAGCAGGGGCTGGAGCAGCGCTCCCCTGCTTCGGGTGGCAGCTCCTGGGCTGCCCCGGCACTAAAGGCTGGGTACTGACCTTGCAGGGGCTTAGTGCAAAGCGTCTCACTTGCCAAAACCCGCCCCAAAAAGGCAGCACGAAATGAGCCTCAGCGAGCTGTGCCACGCACATGTGGGGTTCGGGGGGGCTGAAGGTGCCCTCTGGAAGCCCAGTCCCTGCAGGGGAGGTATTGACCTGCTCAGGCACGTGTGCATTGCTTTCAAGCCTAAAATGCCCAATGTAAGAATATCATCGAATGACAGAATGGGTTGGGTTGGAAGGGACCTTAAAGCTCACCCAGGTGCAAGCCCCTGCCACGGGCAGGGACATCATTCATGATGCTTCGAGTCCTGTCCAGCTGAATGACCATCATGAACCTTTCCCCTTGCCCCCCCAACCCAGTTTGCACAAAGCTCATTTAGATGAGGGGCCAGGGCTCTGTTCCTAAAAGGCTCAGCAGCCCCCAGCGAGGGGCCGGCGCCACGGGAACCTCAACATGCCAACAGGCACAAGGGTGCCTGCAGGATGGTCCAGTAGCTCTTGACAAAGAGCCTCTGTCCTCACCCTGGGAGAACATCCGGGGCTTCTCTAGTGCCATAAAGCAACTGAGACACAGGAATCAAACCCAGTGGAGTAAGTCAGCCCAAAAACAGATGCAAAAGGGGGAATCTTCATCAGGGACTGCAGTGATAGGATAAGGGGTGATGGGTTCAAACTTAAACAGGGGAAGTTCAGGTTAGATATAAGGAGGAAGTCCTTTACTCTGAGGGTGGTGAGGCACTGGAATGGGTTGCCCATGGAAGCTGTGAATGCTCCATCCCTGGCAGTGTTCAAAGCCAAGTTGGATTGAGCCTTGGGTTAGATGGTTTAGTGTGAGGTGTCCCTGCCCATGGCATGGGGGTTGGAACTGGATGATCTTAAGGTGCTTTCCAACCCTAACTATTCTATGATTCTATGATAACATCTGCTTATAACAAAATCACTCCAACACCCGAACACTCTCCTATTACACAGACAATGGCAGAGCAAAATGTGCCAATGTGCCTCTTCCAAGTCATTTGTGAAGCTGGCCCCATTAAACCCAGGAAGGACCAGCTGCTCCAGCTGAGTGATCCCAGGTAGGTGATGTGTCAGCCAGGAAATCAGGGATTAAATGGATGAACTTATTATATGCAAACACTGTTGAATAAATCTAAATAAACTCTGATTATTTACACAGCATATTCCTAGTGCTGGTTGAATATTGACTCCTGCCAACTTTAAAGTAAAACTGAAGCCAGGCAGGGTCAATTATTTAATGTCTCTGTAGATATAATTTGCATGCAAGTATATACCAGTATACATAATATAGGTAATTATAGGTATTGGCGTTTGGGTTGTCTAGGCAGGTGGAAAGAGTAAGAGCTGAAAATACTCTGCTACTGCCCACTAGAGAGGGAAGGATGCTTGAAGGCACAAGGATGATCAGGGGACTGGAGCACCTCCCATATGAAGACAGGCTGAGAAAGTTGGGGCTGTTCAGCCTGGAGAAGAGAAGGCTGCATGGAGACCTCATAGCAGCCTTCCAGCAGCTGAAGGGGGCCTATAGGGATGCTGGGGAGGGACTCTTCATTAGGGACTGTAGTGATAGGACAAGGGGTAATGGGTTAAAACTTAAACAGGGGAAGTTTAGATTGGATATAAGGAGGAAATTCTTTCCTGTTAGGGTGGTGAGGCACTGGAATGGGTTGCCCAAGGAGGTTGTGAATGCTCCATCCCTGACAGTGTTCAAGGCCAGGTTGGACGAGACCTTGGGTGACATGGCTTAGTGCAAGGTGTCCCTGCCCATGGCAGGTGGGTTGGAACTGGATGATCTTAGGGTCCTTTCCAACCCTAACTATTCTATGATTCTATGAATAAGAAACTGGTGAATGGTATTTGGGAAGGGAGATACTGACCTCTGTTCCCTTTCTGCTGAGTGGATTTGACCAACAACTTCTCCATCTTGTTCATCCATGTGAAGAAGAATTGAGGTTGGAAGTGTCTGACATCCAAGGGCAAAGCCCTGTATATGAACCACAGCTACTGCAGTGTAGTCACAGCAGCTCCTGTAGGTTGCTTTTGGCACCTTGCAAAGCTGTAACTTGGGATACAATGAGGTTCTGGTCCTCTGGAGCATCTCCAGCTGCCCCAGTGCAGCACATGCCTGGGTACACCCCACCTGCACCCCACAACACCCGGCCAATAGGGGTTGGTCTGTGTTTGTCCTCCCTGCAAGCCCCCTGTATCAGCAGGCACAGCTCGGGGCTGGGTTCATACAGGTTTGATGGGGTTTGCAAGTCTGCAGCACCTCTGTTCCTCAGCTGTGGGACAGAGGGGAAAGGAAGGGGGTGATGTCCCGGCAGCTGCTTCACTGCACTGTGGCCACTGGGACTTGAAGTGTCTCCAAGCCCTAGGGCCAGCTTGTGCTGGGGCAGGTCCCTGCATCACCATTAGCACTCGGAGACCCTGAAGGGCTGTGTTCATTAAGCTTAGTTAACTGCCCTCAAGACCCTGGATACAGGTCAGCCACCCACAGCGACCTCCCCTTTCCCATCCCTGCAGGGGCATGGAAGAGAGGGAAAGGGCTCAGGTGCCAGGATGGTCACTGGGACACTCACCCCTGCAAGGTGATCAAGTGGGTTGCCGTGCTGCTGGGTTTGGGGCCTGCTTTCCCCATACAGCTCAGGAGTCATTTAGCTCCTGATGCATCAATCTGAGGGCTGAATGCCTGCTCTTCTGCAGCTCTCCATAGCACCCGAACATGCTCAGCCCCTTGGGTAAAACCAGGCCATTGAGCCAAGTGCCTCGGTCCAGGTGATGTTTGCACTTTCTGTACCTTTGGGAGCAGAGGGGTGAGCGCTGTGCCTGGCAAGGAGGGCAGAGAGCAGTCGGCATGCCGAAGGTCACAACCAGCACGGGGCTGGGAGCAGGAGGTTCCTGCTCAGAGCCATGCCCAGAACAGCACCACTGCCCAGAGCATTTCAGTTATCCCCTGCAGAGCTGGGCTGCTCAGCATCCCCATAGCCCGGGGGACAAGCTTTGGGTTTGCAAATAACATTTGCACATGAAAACGGTTCAAAAGTTACATCCATTGACATGCAGTTGTACCAAGGTACTGTTGCAAATGCAAAATTAAAGACACCTGGAAACCATGGCACTGAAGCAGGCAAGACAGAAAGGTGCAGGATCCTTTGGCACTGGTGGATTCTGCTTGTCTCTCCCTGGAGAGACCGGGAACCCCTCACTCCTCTGGGCAGTGGAGGTGATGGGCTGGGCAGCTCTGGCACAGCTGGGATGAAACATCTCAAATCAGTCACTTCTCGCATCCATCTGGCATCCCACCTGGGACTGACAGGAACCCTGCCTCCACAGGGGGGGAGATAAGGACACAAAGCCAGGAGGGGACATCCCCTTCCCTGTGTGCAGGTGTCAGCAGTTACAGCAAACATTTCCAGGTGAGGTGCTCATCCCCACAGTCTGCTTCCCCTGCTCCCAAAGCCCTCCAGAACAAGGGAGCATGGCCCACCTCTGGGTGATGCATCTTCCCAGGCTGTGACAGTGACCATGGTCAGACCCTGTATGAAATACAGCCAGGGGCTCTGCCAGGATAATGCTGCATGATTCCCTGCTCATCCCATAGCACCAGGTCTGTGGCACGGCGCAGCTTGGGTTGGAGGTGAAAGCTGAAGACCTGTACGATAGGGGTGCACTAATGTCACCCCTAAGCATAAGATCCTCGAGGGGGAAAGGTGAGCATCTGTTTCATGAGACCTCAAGCATTTGGTTTTCTCTCCCCAATGCAAATGTTGACCAGGGATAGGAAGGAGAAACTGGGAAAGTCAGGCAAGAGAGACTGCAAAGGAAGTTCTGTGAAACACGTGTTTCAGCTGCTTCCAGCTGTTGATTTTCCTTTATGTGCTTCATTTACAGGCAGACCCCCAGTAAGAAGCACTGACAACACCTTACACTTTATAGAAGTCAATGTCTTTTCCTCTCTTGGAGACAGTTTAGAGCATCTGTCCCTTTGACCATCATATATGAGAGATAGAATAGTATATAATAGAATATCTCTATATTAAAAATAACATTTATCTATCTCCATTCTCTCCCCTTTCTCTGATTTTCCGTGCACAGCAGTTACAGCACAAGCAGCTGACTCTCTCTCTCCCTTCTCAAGTCTGACTAATAGAGAAAACCAGCTATAACAGATGAGAATGAAGCTCCAACTTGCCCAATATCCCACTTCCCACACAGGTGAAGGGAGGACACTTGGAGAAATGCATAAAACCAGGGTGAGCGCACAGTGATGCTTCCTGAGACCCTGCCCTCAGCCTCCAACAACGCACGGTTCAGAGATGGGGACCAAGATGGCTTTGTCAGAATTTGCCTGCTGAAGGGCAAGAAGACACAAGCGGGTTGGCAGTGGCAAAGCACACCATTCCCTTGCCATTCCCTTGTAAAGAGCTATGGGAAGTCGGCACAACCTCCAGAACTGGTGCGGTTCCCCCACAGCAGCACATTTCCTGATGGTTTAAAATGATTTCCTTCTCTGTAGATCTTCCCAGAGATGTGGATTCCGTGACTTCTGGTTCTCCATTCCAGTGTGCCTGGGACAAACAGCTGCAACCTGCACGGCAGCTGGGGCAGACGGTGCCAAACAGGCACCTTCTCCTTTATGGCCTTGCTCTGACCGTGCTGGGCTGGGCAGGGAGCACGCCTGCAGCCACTGGGTTTTCACGGGTTTGGTTTCAGCACAAAGGGCTGGTGGTGCCCATCATGTGTGGTGTTGGGTCACCTCACCAACAGCCTTGGGACAGCTCCATCCCTGGCAGTGCTCAAGGCCAGGTTGGATGGGGTTTGGAGCAACCTGGTCTAATGGAAGGTGTCCCTGGGTTGGAGCTGGATGGGCTTTAAGATCCCTTCCAACTCAAACCAGTCTGTGACTCTGTGGTTCAGATACCCCTCACCTGAGGAGGAGCTCAGCGAGGCTCTGCCCCAGCCCCAGACACCTGAAGCTCTGCGGCTTCTGAGCCCTGTCCCACTGCACACCTTTCACTGGTCTCCCATCACTTCTGCCCCAACCATCCAGAAATGCCGAGAGCCCTCAGCCCGTGGGTGAGGTTGCTAGGGAGGAAATACTGAACACGAGGGCATTCTGCTCTGTGGAGAGAGCTCACAAGCACAAAAACCCCTTCAAAACATCCTTCAGGAGCTGAGAAAGCACGGGGGGACCGAGGGGAGCAGAGGTCTCGCCTGCTCCATTGCTGGGTTTTGAAGTGAACCAGTACTGTACGCGAGCCCAGCCGCCAGATGTCTGCTTTCATCTCGCTGCGCTGGAACTGGAATAAAGCCCGCAAAATCTCCACCGAAGCACTTCTTGGAGAGCTCTTTGTTAATGGCGTTCCGGCTGCAGGGAGCGAAGGCAGCAAACGTGGGAGTTTGATGCCATCTAAAGGCCGCCTGAGGTTTCACCGTTCAAAGGCTGCGTCTGGGACTCTGAACCACGACTGCACAATGAACTCTGCTCTCCAGCTCTCATCTTCAGGCTTTGCTTTGTTTGCTCACAAGCTGATCAGAGTTGACTGAAACTGTCCGTGCTGTGCTCTGCTCCAAGTACAAACTGCTTGCAGGTCCTGCTGGCACATGTAACACGTAACGCTTCCAAAGAACAGGCCTGCAGGATAATACAAATTTCTCCACACTAAATTCTGACAATCCTCTCTTAGAAACCTGAATTGATGCTGGCTTTGCAACTGGGACTGTGGCAAAGAGCTGAGAAGCCTTAATATTAGGGATGGGATTCCTACTATTCCTCCAAGAGTCTGTGGAGACAAACCATAGTAAGATAGAGTTCGAATCTTGGTTAAGGTTTATTTAAGATGCTGAATCAAAACGAATGTCTCATGCAGGGACAGAGCTCATGAAACCGCCACAGGCTCAGGGGGATGCAGTTTTACTTTCTTGTCAATGGGCACAAAAAGGCTGATTTGTGGAAGGACAGTGAAAATAAATATGTGTTGAATTCCTTACAGACATTCCACACAGTTGATGCAGCTATACAAACACAACACTGCAGCCTCTGCAGCCTCCAAGGTATACCGTATGCTGGCAGGGCACGACACAGATGTCTTCAAGCAACTTGGCATTAGAAATCTTCCAGACAGAAAAAAAACCTCTGTTTTCATTAATAAAGTGAAAAAATGGTGATTTCCACAAGCAATTTCCCTGCTCTGTACTGACAGCACTTAAACCACCCCAGTGCTGTGTCTTGGGCTGTCACACATAAACCCATGCTGCAGAGTGAGACCAAGCAGACAGGGCAGGGTGCTCTGGGAGAGGAAAGCCTGCAGCACACACTCAGTTGGGGTTCGGGTTCAACCCCACTGCCTGACAACACAGAGCTGTTTTACCACAGGCCTGTCCTCTTTCATCTCCAGGAGCTGTGACAGAGGAAACAACCACTCTCTAATACGATCACACTGGTTTCTTGCACAGCTTTCAGAACAAGCACAAGCAAGAAGGATGAGCTCTCAAGGAGTTATGTGCATAATCAAAGCATCTTCGAAACAAGGAAGTGATGTGGGAGCGCTGCAGGGACAGAAGGGCGCTCTGCACAACCCATCTATTTAAAATACTGTTTATTTGTGATTTAACATTAATTAGCATTACATCTATGAGCGATTTCCGATAACATTTATATATTTTCCACAGGACACAGGAGTCGGCTGGCTCATTCTTTATGCCAAAGCAAGGAAATAGAGGCATTAGCAAAAGGTGCAAATAGTTCACGGGTTGCATCTTAAAAAATATTTATGCACATTGCATTCATTTAAGATATATTCTTAAAAAAGTTATGAAAAGCGTCGTTCACAGGTTACTGTTTCTACACCTGGTGTAATACAACACGGGAAATGTAGAACGTCAAAAGAAACAAAACCCCAAAGTTAAGCAACTGAAAGTTTCCACTATGATTAAAAACACTGATTCCAGTATTTAGTGATAGCTAGAAAATTGTTTCCAGGATCCATTCCAACATTGCGTTATCACACTGACACGGTCAAAGCTAACCAGCCCCCAAACATGCTATAATCAACATTGGTGCATGCCAAACCACTCTCCAGCCATATTTAACAATTATATATGGTATAATATTTCAACCGGCAGTTTGGGAATCACATGGATCTTCAAAATGTACTTCCTATTGCGATGGCTGATTTACAGACGATTTGACACAGTGAAGAAAACCCTACGTTAATGTCTATGTTTAGTTTGTATTTACAATACAGTAAAAGTACTAAAACGACAACATCAGTAAAAATGAGTAAGTGGCAGTACCACCCTTACCCATGGCACTAGGCTCTGGTTTGCTCTGGGTTCACCCAAAGGACAACACGGATTCATGAGACCCTTTTACAATTCAAATGAAAGCGAAGAAGAAACCCAAAGTGTTGCACTCCGCATGAATCCATACAAATGATTTCAAACGTCTAATATGGAAATGTCACTTTGCTGATTTAATAAAAATATCCCACAATCCATAGCATATATTTAAAAAAAATAATCACCAAACTTTTACTTTCTTTTGTCTCTTCCTATTTTCTTACTATTTCACTTTCCCTTTTAACAGTTTTGTTTCCTTCATTTGGTTATGTTAAGAGATTATTTTTCTTCATTCATTAGCAATACCATGAGAGAAAAATAAAACAACCCACAAGTAATTTTTAAACGTGAATCCAGTTCAGTTTTATATGCTTTTATTTTCTGATTCCTAAGTCCCTGGATTCCTGAATTATATTTAAGTATACTCTAACCCAAGCATTCTTAAATACACTCTACTATTAAATGCTTGGTTCACATGCTTATAATACCTTTATACTGAGTGGTATACAAACATTTGAACATATAAAATCTTTTTGTTTTGCCAGTTAAACTAAATTATCAATGTTAAGTGTATAAAACCCCCCCTTCTTGAAAAATAAGGGTGTCCCCCCCAACTGATAGAATAAAAAAGAAGTCTTCAAAAATTATATTTCACTAAAATGAAATATTTGGCAAAAAAGTTATTGAAGAATGGAATTCTTTAGACATTTTGTATAATTCCAAATAAACTTTCTCTTACACAGTTTTTTCCCTAATATTATGTGCCAGTGTATAATAGTTCTACACGATCTATCTTAAAAAAGATTTAAAGGTGTGCTGTTCATATGCACCTGCTCAAACAGGGGTACAGAAACCAAATATATGGTCAAAATCACAATACAAAAATGTATGAGCTGGTTACCAAATGAGACAGCAGTTTTGAAAAGTCCTCTGATCACTCAACAGCAACTTTAATGAAGACTTTAGCTGTACTGATCATTTTCAGGTCTGCAAAATACTCCAAGCAGAACTTGCTGCCGCATACTGTGATGGTATTTGATCTTGCTATGATGGGAATTGAGCACCTGCCAGTGTAGTCCTACATGAAACTAATGAATGTTTCCAATCCTCATAGCAACTTTGGACACAGTTAAGCGAGAGATGAACTAACTTTCAATTAGCATGAAAGGGTTTCTTTGTTTTTTTGTTTGTTTAGTTGGTTTTCTTAAAGCAAAACCTCTTCCAGTTCCTTTTTGTTTAGGTTAAAAGTCCAGTTACTGCACACCCCTAACACTACGTTGTTAATGGTCAACTTACACGTTTAAAATGTGCAATGTCTCCTCGCAACAGAACTGCACTTACACTTCCACTTTCTCCTTCTTTTTGCTCTTTTTCAGGAAAGAAGGAGTGCGGAATTTCTTCTTCTTCTTTGATGGGGATTTGGAAGGTGACCCTTCAGGGGACAGGGCCTCTTCTATCTTTTCAGAGCTTTTAATCGTGATCTCCACGCTCTCCACAGTACTAGTGGTTAGCTGACTGACCCTCTTGGTGAGATCTTCTTCCACGTCATGTGCATCTTCCTTGCCGTTCACCACCACAACTGGCAGCTCCACAGATATTAGGTTAGCATTCTGGGTGTAGAGATCTTCATGGTTTTCTGAAGGAATAGACAATTTTGCAATTATTTCTGTACACTATCATGCAGAAAAACCCAGTATTGAAACAAAGTCTGTGAGTCTGGACTGCGATCCAAGGAATGAAACCCAAAGTGCTTAGATGTGTTTTTTTCCCTTTTATCCACACTTGTAAGCAGACAATACTTTGAAAGTGTCATTAAAGGAAAACAGGGTGGAAAAACTAATCTTATCTCTGGCAGGTATACGTACAGCTCAAGCTATAGAGAGTATATACAAATACAGTCTGCATATACACGTGGTCTCAAGCACATTCAGAATTCCACTTCACTGCAAGAGACTACTTTATGAAAATGCAGCCATTCCATACAGGTGTTCTTGGAGAACTAGACTTTCAAAATGCCTTCTTAGACTTCGCTGGAAAAGTCTTAGGCAAAAAATAAAATAGAATCGATTCCCTCCACCTTATTAATATTTAAATTGAAACTCAGACCTGTGTTGGTTTCTGTTTGCCAGAACTAAGCCTTAGAAAAGACTGGGAAACAGTTTTCTGGACAGAGCCCCACCCAGACTTGATAGAAGTGGGCTCTTTTTAGCTCAGTTGACTTAATGCAAGTGTAAGAATGCAGCAGAAGAGTGGATGACTCAGGTTATCAGAGCCATTGGCATTGTACAGAAATTGCATGGAATACCTTCTAATTTTTCTGGGACATTTTGCGGGGATTGAGTTTGTGACTGAATTTGTGACACAGATGAACCGTCATCTGAGAATAATTCCTGTTCAGCATCTGCAGGACAAGATCTGAATTAGTAGCCATGCAAAGTAAAAATCAAGCAAGAATGTCAGTGCTAGTGCTACAGGATTTACAGCTCTGCCTTGTGTTGTTCATGCTGACAACATCAAGAAGTTACGGTACACACTTTAAACTCCACAGAATTATAGATTTACACATTTATCTGCTAACAACCATTACATGTTAGTTCTTTAATAGGAAAAATTAAAAAGATTGGTAGGGTTGCATTCCAAGTAGCATCTGTTTTACCTGTTAAGTCACACAGTTTGCTGTTACAGTAAGTTATTACGCTATGCCCTGAATGTGGCACATAGCAACATCGTTTTATTACACAATATTAGTGGAGAAGAATGTATAGTAAGTGTTATTGTTTAATAAAATATATATATATATGAGAAAATCAACCCTGAATTAATAATTCCCTCTGCAACAGTAGTATTGGAAGATGTAAAAAGCGAAAATAAATGAGTCTGCACATTAGGAGAACAGAATTAAAACTAAAAAAGCCAAGACCAAACATCTCAGTAAACTTTTGCTCAGCTGGGCACAGACCTGAGCTACTTGATCTAACTTTGATAGCAACTTTGAGGAGGAAGTTGGACTAAGATGACCTTCATGGGCTCTTCCAGCCTAAGTTATTCTATGATTCTGACAAAAGAAGTCATTATGTTAGTGTGGCTTTGTCAACCCCATTTCTGTGTGAACCTTCCATTGCTTTAATGTTAGCACCAACCAAAGCGAAGAAAAAAACCAAACCCCAAACCAACATTTAACAAAAAAAATCTGTTGTCTCAAGGAACGATTAGTTCAAAGTAGTTGTGAATGGTACATACTAATAACTAATAATTATACAGTAAAAATTAACTCATTCAATCTCAACACTTAAGAACACACTACTGACCTTCCAACCCTTGCTGCTTGCGTTCAATTGTTTTCTTGTACTCTTCCAGTTCCTTTTCTGTGAGATGGCTGAATGGGTTGGGTGGTGCTGGTGGTGCATGCTCATCATCTTCAAATTGCATTGGCTGGGAAAGAGAAAATCATGACAGTTGAAAAAAAAGCAGCAAATGACCAAGCAGGATGTATGTGGTTAATGTCTCTTTTTTTTTTTTTGCCCAAATACAGAAGAAAACCATAAGACGTATCCAGACAAAAATTAACCACTTAATAGGCATTCACATAGTAATGAATATTAAGTACCGAGCTTTAAATCACCATCCTTTTGCAGCAGAACAATCATATTTGAGGGTTGGGGATTGTGTGTGTCAAGGGAGACAGATTTAAAGTAGAGATCTGCCTCAACAGCTTACACCTCAGGGAATAACAAACCCTTCAGACAAGTAAAACTCCTTTAGCAAGAGGGATTAAAAAATAAGGTTTCTCATGTTTTTCTGCAAATGCCCCAAATTCTAGGATTTTTCTTTGTAGGAAAGTAACTATGCTCATTCACCAGTTTCGGAACCTAACTGGAAGAGCTCTTCCAAGAGGAAGAAAGAATACTCATTCACAAAATATTTTCTTGCCTGAAATAAATAAGCAAACTCAAGGGTTATCACAAAAGAATACTGGAAACCAAAATGAGGAAACAGATGTACTATTTCATGGATAGTTGGAAACCTTGTAGATCTATAGAATTCCAATTACAATTCATCACAGTTTGTTAGATAGCCTTATTAAGGATGTCTGTACTGTTTGGAAGCGAGTCTATTCTATTCAAGAAGAGATTAGTGTGGACAGGTCTCCCAAAGAGAAGAACATTTCTAATGAAAGCTGCCTTCTACGTGGTCCCATCCCACCTTTTAAATTTAGTTTTTCTGAGTATTATTTCCTTTAGCAGAATTTGCACAGACTGATGAAAAGATGATTTTTGGCACCCTGCATTGCAAAGTTCATCCTTAGCTTAAATGGTCTTAGGCAGGGGTCCTACTTCGTTAATATTAACAATAGGCAAACTTACCATGCATATCTCCATTTGAAACTAACAGTTCAAGCCTTTGAAATGAAACATGAATAAAGTGTATTACACATCCAGAATCTGGCACTAAAATAATCAGTTCTAACAAAGCATTTGGAAAGAAAATGGCCCCAACTGATGTTTGAAAGACAAGCAGCTAAATAACCCAAATATTTGTCAATCAATGAATTATGTCTTGCTCACCGGACTTGGCTTTTTATCTACAACAATCCCAGCGAGCAGCTGAGACTGTGGTCCTGCTGTCTTTAGGTCGTATCGGTTTTGTTCCCGTATCTATATAGAGAAAATAAACTGGATTAGAAACAGATATTTATCTTTATCAAATCCCATGCCCATCATCTTCACAAAGTCAGTAACACAGGCTGCAGTGAAAGGCTGGAGGATCAATCTGTATGCTGCTGCACCTAAAAGTCTGGAACTCTTCTTCCACCTCTGGATACACTGCATTATGTTGTTTTGTCCTTTGAGTACTCCCAGATATCCACCCTTGTCCCAGCTCCTGCACTTCATGGAAGCCTGTATTTAGAAATGAGCTCCAAGAAACAGTGTATCTCTGAACCTGTCCTCTCCATCCCATAAAAGACCCATGTTAAGCTACTAGAGAGACCTCTGCAGTCACAAAGGTTTGTAAAGTTTTCCTTTTGCAACCAGCTCACTGTTTTCCCAAACCAACAGTCCACACTTCACATTGTCAGTGTTTAAGAGACTGACAGATCAGATGTAAGCACAAGTACAGACTGTATTAAAATAACATCTATAGCAGAAAAATAGGAATAAACTATCTAATGAGACAGTGACATGCATAAATCTAAAAATCATTTTCTGGGGCTTGTACTATTAATCTCCAGATGATTAGTGTGTGCCTTTCCACTTCTAAGGAAGGGAGTTTCTCCTTCTAGGTCCAGTTCAGTCCCCACGGACACTGATATGGTGCTTTCCACGAAAGAAAAGAACATGTAATCAAATGGAAAGTGTCCTGAGTATCTGTTAATATAGTTATGTCTAGGGTGGAGTATTTGGCCATTCTGACAGTCAGTGTCTTATGTGCTGGAAGGGAAAAGCAGTGAGATATTTGTGTTTAGAGAGAGGTCCAACAAAGATCTCCCATTTTGTCTTTTTACTGCTATTATGAAGCAGACTGGACCATAGAAGCTCCACCTTAATAATTGCTAGGCAAATTAATACAGAACAGAGTGACATTACAGTCTGAGATTGAATCGTGCTCTAGATGACACATAGCAATTTGGTTCATGCTGACACCTAATTAATCACTAAATATATTGCTAAATAGCAGGCCTTACCATTCCCAATCTATCATTTCCAGAGTTAATACTTATCATTTATCAAACTATTTCATTCAAAGCTTACATATATATATAGCATATGTATTTATGGATTTCGTGTATATCAGATATTTAAATAAACGCATGTTAGTGCCAAAATAAAGGTAAGAAACTTCTTAGCAAAATCAGAACGTTTGAACATGTTATTTTACTGCTGTGCTGGATCATTACTTGAACGTATAATTTTATTTGGGAATAACTTTCATATCATCACACTTTTACCTTATTTCTCTTTTCCAGCACTTCACTTGGGTTTGTGTTTAGAGGAACAAATTGGTTTGGATCTTCAATTTTGATTGGAGTTCCTCCACTAGTCTTGGAGGAGTCATCAGCTTTCATCCACTTAAAGAAAGAACAACCAAAAAAAGCTAAACACACCAGCATGAAGGGGAGGAACGATTTTCAGCATTGTCCTAGAGTTAAAAAGGAGATACAGAGAAAGGACTTTCTGACTTTATTCTCAATTCCACATGCCAACCAACTCCTTGCAGGTCTGTGTGTTTGCCAAGAGGATTTAAATTGCCTTGAACATGTACCATCAAGACTGCTTTTCGTAAACCGTGAAATGCATTCCTTAAGAATGCAGGGGTTTAAATCAGTTGCTAAGGGCATTTGTCCCAAACTTCAGTTTAAAAGCTCGCTAGCCTGCCAGCAGGAGGAGCTGATGCTTTTACAGTTGCACTATGCAACTGGGAGCAACCTGACAACAAACATGCTTCGTAGTCCCAAAAGAGTGACCTCTCTCCATGCTGCAAATACAGTGAAAGCATCTTGGTGAGCCAAAGGAGGAGGAAAAATCTTGATCATCATTAAAAGTAGCAGCATGAACAGACTCTTCGAAGTCTGTTTTCAGTAGGCTCACAAACAGGAAAGGGGCAATTAGAGATGAATTAGAGCTTGTATCTCACATCTGTAGAGAACAGAACAACCCATGGGTGATTTAAAACCTTCCTATGTTTGGTGGATAATTAATAGCACAGAAAAATATGGTAGAAAAACTGTTTTCTATTTCTGGAATCAGAAGAGTTAGCAACAAGAAGGAAATCATTATTAGCTTTTATCATAAACTGTTACTATTCCAAACAGTTAAACCCCCCTGCCCCAAACAGAGGGGGCCTTTAGTACTAATGTCATTCAGTTTCCCCAAAGCCTATTTTTATTTGCTAATCCTGTTAAAGGTTTCTTCATATGAACCATGTGTAATTTACTTTCAAGTACTGCAAAAACTATGCGACCCCCTAAAAAAATCTACTTACCGTGATCTTAGTCCTGGGACTGGTTTCCCCATTCCAGGACTCCTCAGGCACATTAACTTTCAAGTATGTGTTTGGAGAGTTCAGCCATCTTGTCTTTTCTCTTTGTTGCCTCTGTGCTAGGAATTTCAGGGGGGAAAGCGGGACTGTATCATCTTCAAAGGAAAAGGCAGTCACAGTGGCTGGGATCTCCACATCACTCTTGTGTCTGGGTTTTTCCCTGACTAAAGGTTGCCTATAGGCATAGCCAGTTCTGTATCCCTATGGAGGAGGAAGAAAAAAGGAAAAAATGTTAAAAAAATAATAAAATAAAATAAAAAAAAATCAGAAAAAGGTACCCAAAGAAGTCATGGAAGCTTTGTGTGCTGCTCTACATGCATTAGAGGTCCACTGAGCTCTTCAGAGATTGGGCTAGTGGTGCTGCCCATCTTCATTCATAGCATTAGCATTCAAGAGACCCATTTAAAATACAGTACAGCAGCAGCTGGACAGGACCCAACTCACACTTAACCTTCCTCCTACCTTTGTGAATGCATGACCACTAAATGACTCCCTGCTCAGGTTGTGACCTAGGTAGCATTCATGAGGACACTTATCTGTCTTGAAAAATGGCACATCCTCATTCATGACACTCTCCCATACCCCTCACTTTTATTTGTATCGAAGGCTGTTCCAGAATTCAAAGTGCAGTGAAATGGATATTTCAAACAAATAATAAGTTTTCCTCTTATTCCCTAATATTAGAGTGAATAAAAAATATAAATGGAATATGTTCAGTCTATTTACTAGGTAGCCATTAAAACATATATTTACTGTTAAGCTACTATAAAGAGCAAATGTGTTTGTGAGATGGGTTGGACAAAATTTAAGTTCAAAACATCATAAATTCTTATCAAGACATAATACTACTGTCAGATACAGTGACACTGTAAGACCTAAACCAAGAAGAGATTTCATATACAATAACAGTTACTCCATCTTCATTTTCAAACTCACAATGAAACCAGAAACAACAGTTTGCTTTACAGAAGCTAATCCTACACTCAGAGCTTACAGAGGCTATAAGGACAATGCCATCAACATGTTCTCACCAGGTTGTCCAGCATCCGCATGAGTGCTTCAAATTCTTGCTCCCCAACTTTCCATTTCTGTTGTGAAGCCATATTAACCCCACCACCTCCAGCTGCTGCCACACCATGTGTGAAAGGCTTGAACTTCTGCAGATCCAGTAGTAGGAGATTGTCTATCCCACCTGCTCCAGCTAATGCATGAACCTAGAGACATGAATAAGTATATTCATTTGTGGAAAAGCTTTTGGATTCTCTGCTTTTCTGAGTTCACAGAAGAAACACAAACATATGTTGCAGTTGTTTCTCAAGCTAGTTTTCTACTGTGCAAAAATGCATTAAAACATATAGCAAGTGATTCTTGTGGAAAGGATGATAATATCTGCTAAAAACTGCACTTTAAGAGGAGTGGACTCAGACACCAGCTTCCAGAGTACCTTAAAAAGGTCCTTCCTTACATCACAAGACTAAAACCTGTTCATTTTTATATCTACTTCAACACGTATGAGTGATCAAACGCAACATAAATGGCAGGAAAAGGAAGGACAGGAAAGGAGTGGGAGGCTGCCATTTGCACCTCCAATAGCCTACTTGGGAGGACAGGGTCACTGGATAACAAGTAAGAGCAAAGGGATGACGTTTCTGGGGGTGTGTTCAAGACTTATAGAAGGTGAGGACCTTTTCAGTGGTCTCTCTCTCTGGGTTATAGATAATATCTAGATATTTAACTAGGTAGCTGACAAAACAGAAATAATTGGCTTTGGGACACACATTCTTTTCAAATAGCCTATCCTCTACCATTGCTCCAAAGACCTTCTGTTTATTTGGTTTTACATATATTTGTGATCATAGTGAGAAGCTTCTTTTCTTGTCACAACATTCAGCTTTGATAAACAAGCTGGATGTCAAGAGATCTTAACTCATGCTTCCCACATGCAGTGAGCACCACTGAATCTATTATCCAACAGACTTGCTGCATGAAGCTCACTCTCCACAGCATGGAACAAAGCCTGTATCCTTAAGAGTGTCACTTAAAGTGACACTCTTTCTAGGAAGACCACCTTTGTGCTCTTCCTTCTCTCTTTTCCCGATTGTTCCAATTTCTCTGACTTGTTATGTGATTACTGGTTTCCACAATCACAAATATTCTGTAATATTAGAGATCTTCCCATCTGGATGCAATTTATAACTCAACAGCAGAAATTATTGAAACAAGAGACAGATAAATTCTCTCTCACCTGTGTTTCACAGGCCAGTTGCACATTGAAAATATAGTGGAATGCTTCTTCCAGTGTCTCTCCTAGTGCTACCACACCATGGTTTCTCAACACTAATACCTAGTAAATGAAGACACTAATGTTAAATGGTAGAAACTGTCACAGTACATGAAAATGGTTTATGAAGAGCGTGAATGAGGTTGAATACCTTGCAACTGGGTCCAAGAACTTTCTGAAGCTGAATTCGCTCTTCTTGTTCATCAAGAGATCCCTGGTAGTTGTAATAAGCGACATCTCCCAGAATCAGAGCCTCCTGTGATATGGGAAGGATGCCACACTTCATAGATGAAACCTGTTTCAAGAAAATTAATTACTTACTGATAATTAGCAAAATATGCAATCCTTAAGCCCCACATCTCAACCACCCAAGCCTTAGCAGGATGTATTGCTAGAGGACATACAAACTCTTTATAGTTTAAGCTTAGAAACAATACTTTTTTTTTTGCCCCCCCCCCATCCAATTTGCAATAGGGTGACAGAGCTGCTGCTACCCAACCTAGGGACAGTCATTACAAGAAAAGACAAATTATCCCAGCTAAGTTAATTTCTGGGATTTGTATCCATGTTTAATTCACAGTATAAGCCTACTTAATGTTTCTTCCTTCTTTCCCATATTTATAACTTCAGAAAGCTAGTATAAAAGAAGTTATTCCTTTTTTTGTCCGCAGTCAAGGAACGCATGTTTATGCATTTAAATATAAAATAATATGAATTTATCTATTTATCTCAAATCAATTCTTTCAAGTCTCCTTACAATTTTATCATTGTTATACAGACTGTTTTAAGCTTGTATGTTAACTATGACTTTTTAACAGTGAGGTAATCCAAACTGAACATAACTACTAATTAAACCACTTAAAAATGAAGTTGCAGAATGGAAATGATGCAGAAAAGCAGAGAATCCAAAAGCTTTTCTACAAATGATGATGCATACAGCACATTATATGGTCTAAGATGCTATAAATGAATCCCGTGTAAACTATGTACTTTACAGTGCCTAGCCCAAGTACACTTGTACCTGAGGACAAATTTCACTGTGCTGGCCTAGCCCTCTTTCTCTGCTTATTTGATAACCTCACACCTTTCTTTACCAGTGGAGAATCAATACTAGAACAAAACCAAAACTGCCATGAGCAGTGATTCAGATTCAGAAGTGCGCTCTAAGTTATGAGGTAAACCTGTTTTCTTTTACTTTTTATGCGAGAAAGAAGACTTACAGCTGCTGTTGCAGGGGTATGTATGTGTATTACACATCTGACATCAGGGCGTGTGGAGTAGATGGCCACATGTGGACTGAATCCTGCATTGTCAATACTTAGATTCGTACTTCCCTGGTCAACTACATCTCCCAGGATGTTTACTTTAACCTGGAAAAGTCAAACAAAGGAACAGTACTTAAAACAGTCTGCAAAAACTGACAACTTTCTCGCTTGGTACCAAATTTCCCCCATGTATTTATGGGTCAGAGCATTAAAAAAATAGGAGAAACCATGAACCTGAATGTCAATAAACCATCCTGCTGTCCAAATCCTTGATAGCTGTTGGAAGTCCAGCCATGGAAGACACGACACTGCTACAACATATATTACTCTTTGGTCTAACTGACCTTTCCTTGTTTCTGACTTTCAAAACTGAATTTCATTAACATTTCCTACATTTTAAAGATGAAGACAGTTCAGACTCTGAAAAATTTCCAATAAGAAAATTAAATGCATTGGGAATTTTTAATTTCATGGGAACATTAAAATAATAATTTCAGGATCCACAAAAAACAACAGCAGGGTTATACCAGGTCTTGTTCTCTTGTTTGTATTTTGGTTCTGTGTTTGCTGGTGTAATGCTATCAGTCTCACTCTGCTACCCCTTTCAAGGAGGTAATTTCTTTACAGATACATACTGACACAGAGAACATATGGCAGGTTCTGCACCAAAAGATGCATGATTTAGCAGCTACCACTGCCTAAATGCCAGTCTGTAACTTCACCCAGCTCCTTTGTTTGGCCTGGAGAAGATTATTCAACCTTATTTCCCCATGTATAAAGATAAGAGCTGACTCTACCAACGCTACTCCTACAGAGCCATTTCATATGTATTACCATATTGTCAGGTTATAAAAAAATTGTTGTTGCACTGAGGCTATTTGATGAGCTTCATCAGATGGGAAAACAAAACATTGCTGCTCCACATTGAAGCTGAAGACAAAGCAACAGAAAGTGAAGCTAAACCCAAAAAGAAATGCTGAAGACAAAGGATGCTAGGATCTAAATAGTTCATCAGCTTTTCATCTGGTGGGTAAACATTAAAACCCAAATAACAGCATGATTATAGTTTGGAAGACCATTTCAGCAGCCACAAAAGTTTTTTAGGTAACAGGTTAAGCCTTGCTGGTTATTACAGCAGGTGAATCACATACCAAATTAGAAGCTGAAGCTTCAGAAAAGGACAGACCTCTTGGAATGATTAGAATATGGTCGTGTTCTTTGCTCACTCTTACCTGCAAAGGAGGAAGAAAATGGATTAATGATCTATTTTTGAATATAGATTATTCAGGGGGGAAATTCAATTGAATGAGTAGGTGAGATTCCAGGTTTTGGTCTCTAAAATACTTACTGTGATATAGGCATTTGGCAAGTGGGCCCACCCAAACAAGTCCGCCAATCTGTATAAACTGGCTAACTTGCAGCGAGTAAGTTTTTCTCCCTTAACAAACGAGGAGGTGTCTACCCCAGGTAGATCATTGATGGGTGTAATCATCCCATGGCCTGAAAAACAGATTAAAAACCAAAGAGACAATGACCAGTTGGACAATTAAATAACTCCTAGTTACGCCATGACTTTCCAGAAGGCACATATTTTGATTGGTAGCACAGCAGTACCACCAATCCATATACTGGAACTGCATCGCTGGGATTTCTAAGATCTCTATCAAAACCTCTGTTATTTTAAGACAGCAGGAACCATACCCCGAATTTCAGTTTTCATCTCTTTTTCAAAGATGAAAATGTGAAATAAAGGTTTCCTTTGAAATACCACTCAGATTTGAAGCTTTCTGCTAATTCAACATCCTATTTAGGACTTCAACTGTACTATAAGACGTTTATCACTAATGAAGTATTTTTACAGATTACTTTGTAAATGACAGGAGAACACACTCCTGCTAGACTTCTGACACCAGTAAAACTAATTTGAAAAGATGTTTCAGTCTTAGCACTTAAATTTAGTCCTAATGAAGAAATGAGAGTTCTCAAACACTGAGACAGATCACTTCTTAACAGTGAAATTATAGAGATTAATCTGTTTCTTTGAACTGTGATGACACAAACATACCTCTTTCTCCTTTGTGAATGTATGATATCACTTTGAGAGCTCCAACCTTTCCTTACAGGGAAAGTTACGACCAGAAGAGGTAAAAGTCATTTTGGTTTTCAACAAAAAAGAGTATGCACTTTGAGATTAGGCTCCCTGTCTGAGTCCCTGGGCAAACACAGCAGACGCAACAGTTGGACCCACAGTCTCACTAACCAAACAGAGACATGGGGAAGAGATTATTTGGATTCTCTGTTGTTCTCTTCTACTTGTTTTGTTAAATGAACTCTGAAGTGTCATTTTGGGAGCAGTTCTCAAAAGATTCTGAATGCTGACAGCTGCCGCTGTACTTTAGGCTTGTAAGCTCCCATATGATGTCCACCCACAGAATTTAAATTGACTTTAATGTTTCAGCTCTTCATGACTTGGAAAGCAGAACTTGGGTGTTTACTGCAAGATCCTAGCGACATCTTTGTAAGTAGAGTGCATACTACAAGCTGTTTTTAACTGTGGGAGCTGTTTATGTAATGATTCACTTTGACAGTCTATTCTCCCCCCTCTTTTTCTTAAATAACAATTTATATGCAAGAGTAGGAAAATAAACAATCTTAATAGGTATGTATTTCACATCTCAGTTTATGCTCGTGTTAAACAGCTAATAGTAACAGGGCACAGTGTTTTGTTCCCTACTTCAGTTTAACTTTTATTAGCAAATTCTAGAATAACTGAGTGTGAGGATGCCAAACATCTTGGATATCACCACACAAATCAAGGAATTTGAGAGAAAGAAGCCTGAAAAGCGAAGTTAAGGCCACCATCTGTACTACTTCACAGCTGAAGCAAGCTTTGACAGAACTTTCATTCAAAGAAAGAGGAAAACCCAGCATTACTAAATCCTGCTGATAATAAAAAAAAGGAAGAGCAAAAGTGCAATTACACGTATAATTCACTTACTGAGTGAAGATGAGGAAAAACCTGAAAAAGAGCTTGCTGTAATGTAGTCAGCAATCTGCTGTAACGCAAGCAGTCCAGTGGGGTTATTGCCCTTCTTCATCTGTTCTTGAATAAGGCATTCCAGATCTTCTCTAAAAGCCTGTAGAAACATTTGAGAATCATCAAGGCAACCTGGCTTTGATAGATGTAAATTATAGGTGGGGCTGGTAGCTTTGCCTGTTATTAATGTTACATGAAACTTCCCTCTAGACCTTGTTTTTATCTGCTTATAAGTTTGCCAAACTTTAACCATCCGACCTAAACTTTGTATGTTAAGTACTGGCAATTTTGGGGGAGGGAGGAAGGAGTTTGGTCACAGAGGGCTAACAAGATAAAATGTATTTTTGTAAATAACAACAAAAATAATTTTTATCAATAATTAAAGAGTTTCTCATATTTTGGAAGAGGTACTTGACATTCAGTCAGCTTTTAGTGCTGGATGCTCTTTTAATTCAGTAATCCTTCTGAAAATCCATCCAAATTGTGATAAAGTTATAAACAACTGGAAAACTGGAGCTCATTCATGCTCAAGTAGTATCACAGACATGTAAAAAACTAGAAGGGAAGTTGGGATGTCACCTCCTCCCTATTTCTCTCCTTCTCCCAGAGGGAAAACACCTTCCCTCCTGTATAAAATGTCTGCAAGTCCAAGGGATAAACTCTTGCAGAATACATCATGAGAAAGGTTTTTCACAGTGTCAGATTTAATCCACTATGCACTGTGGACAAAGCCTGCTCCTTCCAGACAGATTAACCACTATCCACAACAAACACCTGTCCTAGGACTGCTCCAGTCCTGACATTTTTAGACTAAGTAAATTCAGTTCCTTCAGAATTTCCTTATGGATTATATTTTCTAACCCTCTCATGATTTCCTGGCAGCAGCTTCCAGCCTTTGTCTGAATCAGCAGTATGCAAATCTGCACACAACACGAGCTGAGGTGTATTGCGAATGCTCTTGCTGGTTCATTACAGAAAGACATTTGGTGCCTTTAACCACACAGTTGACTCCTATTATAACTCCAGGCTATTCCCTGTATGTAATTGTTCCTTTCAGTTTGCCTTCCTTATCACAGTACAAGCTTTCAATTAAAGAAAATAGTTCTACATGGTAAATGTAATTCTTCACTGACTTTTAATTCAGTGCTCCAAAACACTCACTTTGTTGGGTAAGATCCACCCATCTCATGATATAGTCAGTTCATCAACAGGTTTTGAGAGAGTGCTACCCCAATAAAACATCTTCAAGACTCTGCTTGATATAGCCTCCCAGTTGGACAGCTCAGCATCCATAACTAAACTTTAATACCCAAGCTTTCATACAGCTATGCTCTTCCTTGGAGTAATCTTGTTGGGATCATGTGTGCCTGAGACTCACCAGATTTCCACAAGTAAAGCCTCTAAAATTCATGTGTACTGACTATGCAGTGATCCGTTACGTAGACCAGACTATGCATGCAACATCCTCCACACAACTAAACAACCTCTTGCTGGCCTGAACAAACATGGGCAAATACAGTTTTTTCTCTTTAGCAGCTGCTGTAGGTAAGATCTATGCAGCAGGTGAAAGGAGCAGATGGGGAAAAAGGAAAGAACACAGCAGGAATCAAGTGAGGAAAGGAACCTAGCTGGGACGAGGAGAAAGGAAGTGGAGGTATGTGAAGTGCATCAGCACTAGAAGCGCATAAGGGAAACTGATGGGAGGTAATTGCCAGAAAGGCAAATAAGGATTTGTGGAAAACAACAAGTGGTTGGAGAAAACATCCCGACTTTCATCCTTCAGCAGGTGACTGTGAAACCCAGTCCCTTCAAACAGCTCCAAGGATGCCCATTATCATCATGACTCCATGTGTTCCAACGGCAGTGTGGGTGCCACCCTCACTTGACAAATCAACAAGCACCGTGCCCAGCCCGGAACTCGAAAGTGGCCGCAAGAAGTCACCACATGCAGAGCATATTTCTTTGCCCCTCTTGCACACAGATGATAATCACACAGGTACTAATTGCACACAGTAATAGACAGGTACTAATCTTTTAAGCATAGCACAGTTGTCTTGTCCCCATGCCTCATCTGGCACACAGTGGCTAGTTCTCACTAGGGAAGAAATCTAGTGTATTTTTCTCTTCTCGTGGCTCAGTGTGTGGCCCTGTGCCTTGTTTGCATGCTACACATACTCGGTTGAGATGACAATTATTGCTTATCGCAGAAGATTTTTCTCTGGGCAGATAATTACTGTAAATCCAAGTGCTTCACAAGCATTAATTTACTAATCCCTGAAACGTGTCTTTAAGGAACAGCAGGGCTCAGTCATCACTTCCACAGAACAGCAGCAAGGAGTTTGAGTTCAGATGATTCCACCAGTCTGGGACATTCATTCTGAGAGGACCAGAGAGGCCTGTTTGCAGAGCACTGTAGCTTCCTACATACTCAAAGCACAACTCTTGGTGCAAGTTCAAATGCAGCACTGCGTGTTCAATGTGCTGCTATACCCCAGGGTAACAAGGTGGATACACAGAGAATCACAATCTGCAAGAACAGGAAACCGATGATTCAGAATCACCCATGGCAGCCCAGTCTAAATCCTTGTGGCTGGCTGGTATCTGAATCTGAGCATCTCTCATTACAACCAAAGTAGGTTTGAATGAAATTCAGATGTGTGTGATTTAGACAACCCCCTGTAGAAGACACAAGGATTTTTCACTTAACTAGAAGAAAGCATTTTGGTGGTCAAACAGCTCACAGTGGATAGAAAAAGGAGTCACAGTCCAACCTTTATGATCTACCAACCTGCCTGAAAGTGCAGAAACCTCGATAAAATAACAGAGGTTACATCCTTGGCCCTTTGCATATGATATCCCTCACATTACAGAAGGTTCCCCCTACTCCTCTACACATAAACCACACTTCCAAGCACCCACTATCCCAACACCAGCTCGCTTTTCTGATAATGGTTCACCACGAAGCCATGGTTTTATGGCACTTTCTCCTTCTGTTCCTGTGATCTGTTAAGACTGCAGAAAGGAAAACTGGCCAATATATTTCAGCAGCACGCTACACTAACACTCATTTTCAAGTTCTGTCATTCCAAGATATTCAATTACTTCTCAGATATTCCTGAAAGAGGCCCCCTGCAAGACAGCTCCGCCATTTCACACTCTGAACAGCTCAAATGCTCTTTCACTCTTGTTTATAATATGTACACAAGGAAACTGCACATCTGTAGTCTCTGGGGGGCCATATGGAAGACAGAATACATGAAATTCATGGAAGTATTTGCTTGGGAGGAGGTGGAGAAAAACAGTTATCTGCATTACATTAAATCACTTTCACTTCAATTCAACAAGGACTATAAAAAGGATCTGCAAAAGCATTCACAGTAAATTCTTATTAGTCATCTTCAGATTTTACTGTTTTTAAATCTGTATGAGTAATATGGCTTCCATAGCAGGAAAAAATGGTAGTGTAGTGTATTTCAGGCAATTTTTGTCAGAAAGATTTGTATTTCTTGTTGTATTTCACTCTATTTTCATTCTTCTGAGCTTCGGTTTGGATCTTTAATGTTAACAGCAATATACTATACGCTTGCTGAGGATACTACACATAAGGAGCAAATATGGAGGTTTAGGGTGAGATGTAGTATAAGGTAAGGCTATGGATGAAGTGTATCAAAATAAAGCACATGATTTATCCATGTGCTAGCGTGCAACCATGTTTTCTAGCAGACTGTAGCTTTCAGAGTGTCACACACTTGAGTCACACACATTTATCCATGAATATGTATGAATATTTCAATACTTTGTGTTCACTGCTACAGCCCTTTAAAACTCAGACTTTTCTATGTCCTTAGATAACCATCTCATGTGCTAACATAACCTTCCTCCTTTGGGAAGGACACACTCATATGAAGGGCATCACTTTCTTCTGGACAAAAACTTACCTTAAAGATTAGCCATTACATGAATGATATTTACTGGAGCTTTCACTGTACAACACTGATTCCTGTAAAACCACTACCATGCAGGACTTTGATTTTGGGATCTGACCCACTCAGCAGCAGGAATCTACTTCTGAAAACCTAACTGCAGCCTGGAGACCAAGTGGTTTGGTTTTGCTTTAATTCATGAGACTGTAACATATATATCTATATGGCATTACACTGCAACTGCCCACAAGTGACCAAGTAAAAGTCATGCTTCAGAGAGACGCTTTCAGAAAGACGACAAGCACTCTGCTCTGGCACAAAGCTGATATTTCTCAAGCAGAAAGGCAGTTAGTAATTTCAGACTTAGTATTTGACAAGAAAATGCTGACAAAAGAAAAACTGTACTGCCAGATGAATGAAAAATTATGTTATTCAGCTGTGTGTTCAGCATTGCTCCAAAATGAGAAAGTTTCAGCTGTGGGATTTAAATAGCTCTTAGGTACATGTGGGTTTTTTGGTTTGTTTGTTTTAAACCACTAAAACTTTAGACATCACATGATACAATAAGAGCAGTCACTTTTTACAGTGGGGTCAAAGTCACAAAGCAAGAAGCACAGCACCTCATGGCTGCATCACTTCTGGACTTGGCCACCCTGCCTGTGCCTCTATGGATGCCACAGCAAAGCTCCTGCCTGGATAACCCACCCTCCCAGCTTGAGAATCGTTTCCTGTTTGCACAAGCATCCTTCTGGCTTCAGTGAGCTCACCTGCCCATGCAAGCACCAGTATCCCTCCCCCTGTTTGTGCTGGAACAGTGCTTTGAGCATCCTGCTGCAAGTTTGCATAGAAAACAGCCCATGGTAAGGAAATGGGGCCCCTGACAGCTCTTGGAAGGAGGTAAAGCAACACTTCAGACCAGACGCACAACTAGGAGGATGCTGAGCAGAGCTTTTATTCACCTGGAAGCACACCCAATAGCTTGACCTCCATATGCAGCAGTCTGCAAACTCCCCTCCACTACTGCCAGCTGAAGTGGCTGTCTCCGAAACTGCAGTAAGCTGAACTACACTGAGTTACACCAGAGGAAAACATAGTTTTGCATTTACACCATGAGCCAAAGCACCTCCTGCACAGCCAAGCCTACCAGCTGCTGCCCCAACTACCCTAAGCTGGTCTGCTTCCAGCTTACCCATCTTCTGAATGCCACTCCACCACCTTGCACTGAGACATGAGCTACTGGAGTGAAAATATACAGGGCAGCTCAGTCTGTTCCTAAACCCGTTTCTAGAACTCCACTGATTCTAAACTTTGTTTCTAAAACTCCACCCAGCTCTTTTACACCAGCTTAGACAGTCTTGCATGCTACTGCAGCCTGCAGAACAGATACAGCTTTTCTTATTGAGTCATTAATTGCATGATTAGGTCAAGGTCTTTCTAAGACCGTAAAACTGTGTCTCCAGAAACAGTTGCAATCATCTTCCAAATACACATCCTATACTCTAGCAGTTGAGATGCAAAATCTTTTGACTCAGACCTTAGGGCTCTCTGAAACTCAACAGTAAAGTTACAAGCCTCAGTTCTGACTCACTCACTTCCGTTTTCATTCAGGACAGTCCAAGTGTGAGCTGACAGTGTGGATTTGGGTTCTTAAGAGTCAAAACAACATTTGCATGTCCTAGTTGACAACTGGTATTTTCCAGTCAACACAAGCAGAAAAACTAGAATAACCAACTTGCTAGAATAACATATTTTACATGTATACACATCTCTATATATAGCACAAAATAATAATGCAGCTAGAAAATTTTAGTATTAATCTCTTCGTTTTGGTAGGCAGCTCTCTGAGCACATTAAGAAGTATGCAGGTTCCTATCTTTCTATGCTGTTTCTTGTTTGTTGACCACTGGTTTCTCCATGTACTCCTTATTCACTCAAAAGAAGTAGAAATAAAATGATAAGGAAACAAATGTCTTTGTAAATAGACAAAACAATGGAATACAGGTAATCTACAAGTACTCCACACCACTGCAAACATGTAAGAGGAGAAAGCACATGCTCACATCAGGAGTAACTACAGTAACGTGCAAACAGTTTGATATGTCAGTCTACAGCAAAGTAGCTAGAAAAGCAATGTGAGGTCCCTACATTTAATAGCAGCACTGCTGTTAGCCTAGAAGCTGCAGAAGAGAAAAGAAACCCCCTCACCCATTTTCACTCTTGCCCGTTTTTGATCAGAGTTTATATACCTTAAATCCATTTTTAAACAGGGTCTAATTCAACTTAGTTACATACACACTCACACTGAGTCTCTAAGCCAAATCAGCACCACTGAAGGAAAGGTTTAAAAGAGCTTAACTGGTATTTTGGTCCTGAGAGCACTCCTGCGCTGGAAATGCAGCTGCCTGGGGAGAAGAGGACAGACCTTCACCGAAAGAGCCGATGCGGCTCTGTGACAGGCTGCTTCAAGACTGGAGTTCAGATACAAACAACCGGTGCCCTAAGTGGAAAAGGGTGGAGTTGGCCACAAAAAAAACCGCCAGTGAGTTAAGGCTGGTGGGGGGAAGATAAGAGTCACACAAAGTGTTTGTTAATGCCATGAAAAGAAAAAAAAGGGAGGGGTGGGGAGCTTCTGTGTTACGATAGAAAGAAATGGGCTCAATAATAAATATGGGGAAACAGGTAAAGTTCTAATAATCCCTTCACTTGCAGTGAAGCATGCGGGTATCTGGGCTGGATTCAGTGACTCAATCAACAGCAAGCCAGTCCACACACACTGCTCAGCCTGCACCAGTTTTTCTGGCTCCTCTACCCTGGTCCACACCGGTTCCCCTCTGTGAGCTGAAGCAATGTTTACTCCTGCGATAAGCAGCCCAGAGATACCCTATGATTAAAGCAAAACCTGAAGCACTGAACTCCTCTGCAAAGCCCATCTTTAGCACAGCCAACTCCCACAGCAATGCTGCTCTGTGTCCCTCCCTCGTGTTTACTCATGGAGTAAAGCTACACATCTTGCTAGATGGAATGGAACTGCCAACATTTAAAATGCTTGAAGAAATCAAATTTCAGCTTGACAGGGGTCTTAAACACTTCCAAACAGAATTAACTTCTTTCAGTAAGCACAGGAGGAAGGAATGTGGGAGCACACGTGGTGGCAATGCACCATCAAATGATGGGCAGAGCTCTTGCAGGGTGTTCTGGATGCCCGTGCTCCTGCAGCCAGGGAGGAAAATCGTCAGTCATGATTTTCCAGGATTATTTAACAGCCAAAAAGGCTTAAAAATTAATATAGATAAGCAAGTCCCTTTAGTCGTTATATATGCACTGCAATGGGAACCTCCTTTCTGCTCTCACCAGACTGAGCTGATATCTTTGTTAGAAGTTACAAGCCTAGTGACTGAAACAAAACCTGTAGATTTTGTTACCCTGCATTTTATTTTATATCTCCTTATCACTTAATTAATTAGGAAATTAATTCAGATCAGAGTGTTATTTACCATTAATAATTTCAAATACACATAGGACCATAGGAAAGTCATCAGGCAAAGGAAGATGGATCCGACTGACAATTTGAATAACCTAAAGAACATGGTCCCAAAAGCACCACAAGATGTGCAGATCCCCCCTCCCTGAAGACAACAAAAACCTAAACTCAAGCAGTTAACAACCAGCAGGAAGATGATATATATGGATTATATATGTGGATAGGGGGTGGAATCAATCTGGAAACTGATGTCATTTACATCTAATGAAAACCACAGTTCAAACTAAATGGAAAGCAGCAAATATGGAAATGAGAGAGAAGTGAAAGGTAACTCATATTTAATGTAACAAAGCAGAGAAAAAACTCACAATTGCACTTGTGGTGCAGGACACTGGTATGAAAGATCATGAGAAATGGAAATTAGGCAATGCGATTTCCTGGTTTCTCACAGGGATAGTGGATATCCTTGATTTCAGACAGCATTCCCCAGAGTACAGATTCCCTCTGACTTAAAATGCTGAACTTGCCCAGCCCCCGGACCCAGGCTCATATGGATATTGTCACAGCTAGGGGGATCTTTATGGGACATTTTGTGGCGTGTCTTAAATGACGTGCCAAGTTGAGCTCATCTCCCACGGTGAAAGAGATGCTGCACAGGTCGTACGATGAAAGAATGTGATTAAATAAGCTATTGTGATGAGAGAAGAGTCATGACCCCAGCAGGAAGTCAGAAAGATGTCAGAGAAAACCAAAGCCAGAGGAGGGAGCTGAGATGCGAGAGGCGGATATGTGAGGAACTAAAAGGACTTTTGATATTTTAAGAAAATAAACTGCCCAAAAGGGAGTGGTGGTGTGAAAATACTGGATGTTCACTCGATACAAACCAAAGTGAGCCAGACAACTGCAAAAGAGGAGGAAAAAATAAATCAAGCCATCCTTCATCTCTGTCCTGATGGTTTGAAAATAACAGCGCTAGGGAAAAAATTCAAGTGTGGGTGGGTTTGCTTGTTTTTGAGAAGGATCTGCCTGCATGCTGGAGCAGACCCCTGAATAGATGAGTTGCTAAGCTGGACTGTTATCTCCCCTCTTTTCTGGGCAAGAGCAGCTGGCGTGGGAGGCAGGGGGTGTGTGCGTGTACAAGGCAGGAAGGAAGAGAGGCACAGGAGAGAAGTACAGTTTTAACCTCAGCATAAAACAACACTGATTTTGCAATCTGCATAGCTAGACCTGAGCCAGTGTCCTCATGTAATGGAGCCAGATGTGCCCTGAACAGCCTGCAGAGCCTTGACGGGTTGGTAGATGCTAAATCCAACATGAAGTTAAAGCAAAGCATGATGAGCTCCTGCCAGTGAAGTGCTCGACAAACCAAACAGCTCCAATAACTGTGTTTCATAGGTAAAAACAGCATGTGCATATTCAATGGGTCTTGACAAGACACAAAACTTTCATTGGTAAACTGAAAACATAACCCAGGCGTTAAAATTCCAATAACTGGGCATTTTTATATTTACATATTTCAGCTGTTCAACTCATCACTTTATACATAGATTTGACTACTCCAACTTTTTCTTACGTCAGTAACAATAACAAGATGTATCTCATATCAGTATGTCTTCTGTATAAGAGCACAACATCTTCCACTCTGACCTGTAGCTTTTCTTCAAATACAGTGATATAAAGTGGATATAAGGTACTCCTCAGTGCAGTTTAAGCAGTGATTCTGATTTCCTCTCAGGTTACACACAGAGTCCTGTTAGCTAAAGCCTGTAGTGAGCTTTCCTGCTGGTTAGCTAACTGTTTCACATGATTTCACTCGACTGGGAGCAGTGTTGCACTGCTGTACCCAACACCTTCCCTGGCCGCTCCGGGAGCTGCAGGGAGCTTTTCCCTTCTGTATGTTCATGCAGCTCCTCAATGCTGAACTTATTCTTCAGTCTTCACACACCAAAACTGCTCAACCATTGCTTTTTTGTTTTTAACTAAGTGTTTTTGATTCTTCTGGTTGCCATGGTAAGGGCACCAGAGATAGATGAAGGCCTGGAGGACTTGTATACCATAACTGAAAGAAGTGTTTTGATGATACAGCTAATAAATGTTTCCTCTTTGAAAAGGCAGTTACTCTGTATAACAAACAGTATAACTGCTCAGCATATAGAAAAAAACAAACTGGTTTTAATTTCAGAATTAAACTGGAAAATCTAACCCTCACCCCAATCTTTTCAAATTATATGTCAAGTATCTCAGATCTGACACAAAGCAGTAACATGAGTCCTTTAACAATAACAACACAGTACCTGAACCTTCTGAGCTTGCAGATGTTACTGAACTAAACTTATATGGTATTATCTTAAAGATTGGCCAGCAATACCTCTGCATGCTATCAGGCTGCTCACATCCAGCTGATCCTAATTTCCTTCCACCTTTCTAACACACACAGAACAACAAACAGGTCCTATCAGATTCTCCAAGCCATCAGATGCTCACAGGTTACACACAGTATTAAGCAAGCAAGTCTGCGAATTCACTGATAATGTCAGGACATTCTTTGTGAGCAGAGGTCATAAAACTCCTATAATTTGTTTAAGACTTATTATGAACAGACTCTAAGACATTAGCAAACACCAGAGGTAATGAGAATAGCATTTCAGTAGCTTTTAAATGATTTAATTTAGGAAAAGGAAATTGCACATCATAGAGGAGTAGTCAGACTGCACATCAATATGTGCATCAAACAGCACATCAGAGAGATGCAGCAGTTTGATGTCTGAAGATGTCTGGTCAGGGCTGTGGCCCTTACAATAACATGCACTGCACAAAGCATACCATGGCTCCTGAAATACATTCTCTAATTTATTTTCTTGCAAAAGGATTTAATTTTCCTACTTGAAAGAAAAAGTCTTGTTAATAAAATAGATGAACTCAGTACCTAAGCTTCCTTGTATATGACAGTGATTAACCCTTTAGCTTTACACCATAAACCTCTGCTCAGAGAAAGCACATGTTCAAACAAGCTCACCTCAAGTCCATACACACTTGTGCATTTTTAAGAAACGTAGCAAGGATAATACCTACGTCTCATATTTACTAACACTTGCCAGAACATGAGTCAATGACTATTTCTGTGATCTGAAGGCATATATTAAGACTGGGTAAAGATACAAATGCATATATCTAAGACTGGGTGAAGACTTAACACTGAGCAAGCTCTTCTTTAGAACATGTCTGATACCCTCTCGTCCTCTCCTTCCAAGCATCTTCAACCTATTTCCTTCTTGTCAACTGGAATAAACCAGAGAAGCAAGAAAGCTATATACAAGCTTCTAATGCAGTATAATTCTCCAGCTATAGAACAGAAAGAACAAAACCACTATGTACAATACCATGAATTCAATCCTGAACCTGTGTTACACAGACTGGTAACAGGAAAAATAGCTTTTGGCCTTTTTATGACAAATATATTCAAGAGGAGACAAGGTACTCATTTTCTATCCTGACTCTCATGAACACTGGAACCTGGAAGAAATAATGTAGTTTCTATTCCCAAATCAGTTATGAAATGTGCTTGATGGATATACAGTCACTGTATTAAAAATGCTTTTATTTCCTCACACAAGAAGCCACAGCAGGGTTCCTCTAAACTTTCTATATCTAGAAAAGAGATTCTAAAAGGAGATACTTGAGTAAAAATGGTAATTCAGACACCTCCTCTTCGTGCCTGATCACACACTCAGCTCCCACATTCCCATTTCTCCCTGGCAGATGCCAAGAGCTGAGCAGGCCCCTGGCTTATTTGGACAACTGCTCCCTCACACAACAAAAACTTGTAACTTATTGGCAGCTCCAAAAAGTCACTTTCTGAAAAGTGCTGGGCTCAGCTTCTCTTGCAGCAGGACACTAACAGCAGTCTGGCTGGCCCCTTTGTCCCGCAGCCTCCAGTTAAAATACCTACCTAGACACAAGGGTTGCCCCTCTTCATCGCCCTCCCTAAAATCTGCATGCTGACTCTGCATCCATTAAAAAAATACCCACAGAGAGTGTGGCAAAGGGGCATTTATTACATTTGGCAGACTTGGCAAAAGGTCCTCCAAAATGATGGAGTAGTTACGCTCACTGAATTCAATACTGCAACCAAAAGGACCAAAACGTAACACATACAAACCCAAACAAGACTGAACTTATCTTTATCTGTCAGGATAAAAATCTAGTCTTTGCTGTGAGCTCTGGCTACTCAGAATGGGAATATTTTAACAGGAAGAAGCAGGCTCCGATCACATTTTACAATCGAGTGTTAACATAAAATCTTCACAACTGAAAAGTTATGCAATACTTCCTTAGAGTATTTTCTGGCTGCACACCCAAGTTTGCACAAATAGACTTGAAAGTAATAACTCTCTTAGTCAACAGGTTCACATTATACTCAGAGCACCACACAGATCCAAGAGGCACTCCACGACAACACTTTAGCAAACAATTCTGTTATTCATGGACGAGTATAATGGGGTGATTACTAACAGCTGTTCGCAATCTCATTACATAGAATCATAGAATAGTTAGGGTTGGAAAGGACCTTAAGATCATCTAGTTCCAATCCCCCTGCCATGGGCAGGGACACCTCACACTAAACCATGTCAACCAAGGCTCTGTCCACCCTGGCCTTGAACACCGCCAGGGATGGAGCATTCACGACTTCCCTGGGAAACCCATTCCAGGCCCTCACCACCCTCACAGTGAAGAACTTCCCCTTATATCCAATCTAAACTTCCTTGTTTAAATTTGAACCCATTACCCCTTGTTCTGTCACTGAAGAGTCCCTCCCCAGCATCCCTGTAGGCCCCCTTCAGATACTGGAAGGCTGCTATGAGGTCTCCACACAGCCTTCTCTTCTCCAGGCTGAACAGCCCCAACTTTCTCAGCCGATCTTCATATGGGAGGTGCTCCAGTCCCCTGATCATCCTCATGGCCCTCCTCTGGACTTGTTCCAACAGTTCCACGTCCTTTTTACATTGAGGACACCAGAATTGCACACAATACTCCAGGTGAGGTCTCAACGAGAGCAGAGTAGAGGGGCAGGATCACCTCCTTCAACCTGCTGGTCACACTCCTTTTGATGCAGGCCAGGATACGGTTGGCTTTCTGGACTGCAAGCACACACTGCTGGCTCATGTTCATTTTCTCATCGACCAACACCCCCAAGTCCTTCTCTGCAGGGCTGCTCTGAATCTCTTCTCTGCCCAGCCTGTAGCTGTGCCTGGTATTGCTCCAACCCAGGTGTAGGACCCTGCACTTGGCATGGTTAAACTTCATGGGGTTGGCATCAGCCCACCTCACAAGCACGTCAAGGTCAGAAGAAGCACCCCAACTTACAGAGGAACTGAAGGGAGAAGGATCTGTAAAGCTGCTTAACCCCTTCCCAGTCACGTTACCCTCACTACTCACATCATACCCCAATACCCCGAAAGGCTCACCCTCACACAGACCTTACTCCCTCTCTATGGCTTCAAAATACTCAAGGTAACAGTATTACTTTTGAATTTATTCATCAGGTTAAAACCAAAGCATACATTAAAATAAAAATTTCAACTAATATGAGTATGTTTCAATAGATTTCATAGTGTTCTATGTAGCCTACACAAGTACTGAACTTACACAACCAGCAGATGAGTGCCAATATGGCCATGTATGGGTATGATCACCCCAAGGACATGAAAAGAACATACAGTCTAGCTTTTAAACAAACTTAACCCAATTATGAATGTTAATTAAACCACTCCTGATGCAAATGATAGGTTAATATTCAAACCCAGAAAGCAGAACACCATGCAATGCCCTAATTTGTTCCTATTTGACCAGTGACTCCTTCACTCTCTTCCCTGCCCCTAAGTTTTAATTAAGCCCCCTGCAGCCAGCCAGATCTTTTTATAATACTGCAATGAAGCATGAGAGAATCAGGAGAAAAACAACATAATAAAGGCTGCTTGTTCACAGACAAAACACTGCAAGCAAGATGCTGGTTAATCTGTTTAGTGACGACTCTTAGAAGACAGTCCAGAGATATTCTAGCTAGCTGTGACATCGGTTTCTCTTTTTTAAGTCTGAAAAAGTTAATCAGGAATCTCAGAAAGGAATACCCTTTTATTGTCATTCCCCCTCAATCCCACTCACAGGGCTCTGCAGTATCTGCGTGACTCTCTTCCTTTGCTCCATCATATTGAAGTCTTGTCTCAGGTCAGGAGACATGTTTCTTTCCCGGATATACTCTGGGTCATTCTCGTTGATGCGATCAAAGTACCGCTCCTTGTGAGGCATCGTGGCTGAGGGAGGAGTAGTGATCACCACCTGGCTGGCATCAGTACTCATGCTTCAACGCTGCGGGTGGTAGACCTCACCTGAAACAAATAACAAAGGGGGAAGAATGATTAACAATTAGGACGGCATTGATTATGACTTCCAAGTCTGGACACAAATGGTGTTACTCATCTCTGCAGAGCAACATCTAAAATGAAAGGGGAACAAATGAATTATTATCATAATCAGAAAGCTGAGGAAAAATTCTAGAACACTGTTTAAAAACCATAGTTTTATGATAGTGCATAATCAGCTCTACTCAAGTTAAAATAAATCCCCAACAGCATACAATTATTTCATTCAAACTGACCATAATATATTTTATGATAAACTTTCCTGCACCATTTTACATTGCACTCATCACCCCCCAAAGTTTTTACACAGCTTTCCTTCCTGACATGTTCAACCAAACGTGGTCAGAAGACGAGGCTTCTGTTTAACATCCACTCAGAGTTCATCTCCAAGCTCAAATGAAGATGCTCCTCAATCAGAGCATTTTCACAGCATCTCATAACCCCAGCTTAAAGACAAGACATGATGATGCTTGAAGACCACCAGGGGGATCTCGGCAGAGCCCTGGCTGATGCCTGGCGCTTTCAGAAGACACTTGGAGACACTGAGGGAACTGCAGAAGAGGATGTACGTTGGAATGCACAGGACTGAGGCTGCAGGAGATTTAGCTTTTCTCCTCTTATGTGCAGTTGTATGCAAAGATTCTCACTGAATCTCATTACATTAGGAAAAAAAAAAAAACCCAAACAACCAACAACTTTCATGTCTTGATAGAAAGCTATGCTTAAAATCTCATTAAAAAATCTGATAAGCATTTGTAAACACAAACAGAACTGGATCAAAAGCAAAAAAGCAGACACCTGAATTTTCATACAAAGAATGAGGCTCAGAAGCACACTCAAGCATACCATTCCTCAAACAACTACTGAAGAGGGATGTTTTCTCAGGTTTGAGGAACAAAGAGAAGTAAGAGTCGTAGGAAGAGATAGTGTATTATGAAAACGCACCTTAACATGCAAATATCTGCATTCAATAATAAATGTAATATAAAAATATTTGCATGCAAATGTATTTGGTATGTAAATAATTCACATCTTCAGAGGAAAAATAGCCAAACCTGAAGGAATGAGTTGTCAAGCAGTATTAAGCAGCATGGTTTAACATTATGGTATCAGTGGTTGAAAGTGTCCTTGTGCTCTATGGCAGTTCACCCACCCCTCATTTCGGTCAGTGCAACTACTGTTTGGGGTATTCTGTGAACAGTGAGTGATCTGACATGGAGCACCCAAACTCCTCAAACTATAACCTGTATATTTCCCAGATGAAACATCTGGAAGTCCCGTTAAAACCAGATTAGCAGCACAAGCCCTCCTTCTGCTGCAACAAGCCCTTTTGGTCCTTGTGCTGAACCCTCTGCTGTGCAGTCACGCCATGAACCAGGCTGGCAAGGAAGATGCAAATTGTTCTGCAGCCAGTTTCCCACACTGACGCCCAAATGGCTTTGCTGGCACGCTGCAGGTTCAGCACAAGAGTGAAATCCTGGGACACTGCAGCCCTGCCACCAAATCTGAAGCCCCAGACAGAAAACAAGACAGATACCACCTATCAAGCTGGGACAGCATTAGCAGATAAGATGCAGAAAAAGCATGTCTATGATTTTCTTGTATATTACAGATTATGATACAGTTTGGGATTGAGATGAAATACAACTAACAACCTTCTAAACGAAAATGCTCCATGAACTCCGATGCTTCATTACAGAGGCTGTGGAATCATACCAGTGAGTTCTGCATTTGCTGCTTGGGTGCAGTACGAGTTCATTCCGTATTTGCTGACTGTCAGTCAAGAAGCCTGCTATGTGTGGTCAACTTGGAGATGCTGGGGAGAAGACAAGGGATTTGCTGCAAATGAGGGTTTGGGAAAAATCCAAAAGTATGAAAATAGCTTATTTTTTTTTTTCCTAAAGAATGAACTATTGTGTTTTTCCAGCTGGGAACACTGAAGCGGAACGATAAGTGTCTTGGGACAGCATTTGGGGATATGATCACAGCCTGGCTTCCCTCTGTTCAGGTTAGAACAGATACCCTTATAAATGCAACCATGTATTATGTCTCCCTTTCCCCCACAAAAAGAAAGAAGAAAGGTGGGGTTTAATTAGGAGAAGAAAACAGTGTCATAACAAGATACAAAACAAGGAGCTCACTCTCCAAATGCCACAAGGTATGAAGAGCTTGCGACCTCTCAAGCCCACACTGTTCTCCATCTGTGTCAGGGTAAATACCTCCATCCAAGCCAGAACAGCCACCTCCCAGCACCTGCTGGGAGCTGAGAGCACTCTAGAAATGCAGATGGCAAGATCCTTGCTCGAATCGGCAACCAGCTGCTACTTCTGCTCTTCTGTTACTTCTTCCCAGGAGCTGCCTTCTCCAACTGTTTTCCCCAAATGCCCCTGCATCCCGCTAACCCCAAGTGCCAAACTTGCTCAACTGCTGACCCATTCAGTTCGTTGGACCGACTACACGCATGTCTGAACTTCAAAAAACTAACTCTTATTATTATAGGTTTACAGGACACAATTAGTTCAAGTCTGTTACCTTACAATTCATTCTTACAGTGACAGAAGTGCCCATTCATCTGTAAAAAGACACAAATGTGCCTGGCAATACCTAAAATCCCACAAAAGAGATTTTTCTAATTGCTCTGGACTTCATTTTTCCCCTCTTTCATTTCAGACTGGTTTGTTACCTCTAGCCATTATGATTACAACATTAAAGTCCTTGTACTACAAAAACCCCTCCATTACTGAACATAATACAGATATTGGGCCCAGTTGTTCTTATTAGGTCTGGTTCAATGCCCGCTCTGTTGGGCCTAGGCTGACTCTCATATAACCCCTACTGTTCAGCTAGAAAATTTTCAAACAAATCAGCCATTCTTTTATAATTTATTTGTATCTTGCAGTGATATATTTTAGAAAAGAGGACATTTGTTAAAAATACGCTCGGCTTTGGGGGATTTAAAGCTCCAACCTCCTTCTTAGCACAGAACTGGCACTGACTTAGGATTAAGTTTTTAGAGAAAACCTAGATCTCAAAATCTATGAATTCTGACTATGAATTCTATATCTATGAATTCTCTCTCCCTCCCCATTTATTTTCATTAGATTCTTTTGCCTAGATGAAAAATCAGCTTTGTTGCAAGGTTACTTTTGGCCTCCACCCCTTCCAATAATGTTCATGAATTAAGGAAAGTAAGCAGTACAGGCTAATGCTTCCTTTTGCATGCTACACTCCATAAGTGGTTCCAGAGACTGAGGCACAGGTGGAAATGAGAGATTATATGCCCAGTAGCAACAAGGCACTACATTTAGACTGGTCAGAAAGGACAAACACACACACAGTGAAATCAAACCTAAACTAGGATCTGATTTTGTCCTGGTGAGCGCCATCCATCACTCTTGCTCAGTTGAGACACCCATTTTAGCCCACGTTTTGGCCTAATGTGCACTTTCCTGTCATGCCAAAGAAGAGATTCAAAATATAGTGAACTACAGATGGGAAAACTGCTCTTCTGCTACTTCAGTGGAGGGGAAAAGAAACTAAAAAGAGCAATGCAGGATGTGTAAGTTTTTCTCTACAGAGAATCCCCGTAAAATCTGCTGAAATGTCTTTTAGGGGGTAGTGAAACAAAGCTCAAGCTCTTGCTACAGGGTAACTTGTTCATCTAACTCTGCTTCGCCCTGTCTAGTTATGCCTTCCAGGTGAACTGAACTCTGATACTGCTACAAAGGAAAACAGGTCATGTCCTCGTGCTTTGATGCCTTATATAGCTCATGGGTTTGGCCTCTATATTCTGTTCTGTACTTTATACCTGTAACTGGGCTAGAGAAAGAAAGTAGAACATTTCACCTCTGTCAGGAGGCTATACACATCTCTACTTAGAATTAAGTTCTACCTAACAAAAGCTTTCAATTTACCTCAGGATCTTGGAACTGTTGGTTTTAGGCTGCAACACTAAATTCTGAGCATCTCCATCTGATACTTTGTAAAGTCTAAGTAACATGCTGTGCCGCTTTTGTTGCAATAACTGTTTTCAATGTCACATTACAAAAGCAGCTCAAAAATAATAATGAGGTCAGAGAAACAAGAGTGCTGAAGGAAAGAGCAAGAGACCAAATGCAAGGAAAATCTACCTTGCCAAGAACACCCCAGAAAGCACTGACTTTATGTATTTACAGCTTTCATAATGTACAGAATGCACATAAAAATAAATACTACCGTAAGAGAAAGAGCAACAGTAAAGGGATCAAATCATTAGATCACCTAGCAACGAATCATTAACCTACCTTTTATGCTGATGTTTTATGGCTGGTTTCAAACATCCCCATTTCCTTTATGCAGCACAATCCATCTGTTTGAGAGTTTCCAGCACTGCAAACCAGCAGCGTGTACACTGCATCATTAACCAGTACAGCCGATCTCAGGTCTGAGCACTCGAGCTAGACTACACCACGTCTGAGCCTTTCTTTTTTCAGGAGCACGTTGTGTTATTCCACTCTGTTTCTTGCCTGCTTGTTTTTAAGGAACAGTCTGCTCTTTCTTCCCCCCTCTCCAGTATCTTGTCTGCCAGGAGACTTGTTGGAAGCGAAATGGGTGTCTCTTGATCTCAGTTCCAGCCTCCCTGTGAAACAGGCAGGTCCCAATCTGAATCAGACTTGGCTTTAGGGAACACTGCCAGCTACATACGTAAGCTGGCAGAAAGAAACACACTTAACTGAGGGAATGATTAAGAAGGACAGGAAAATATGTAGAAGAATATGGACTGAGATGAGGGTTAACATTACTGTCTTCTGGCACTGGAAAGCCAACTGTTCTTACTCCTTCCTTAAATTTTGGCAATGAGTTATAACTGAGTAATTGCATCTGCTCTAGAGTAAAAAAAACCACTATATATATATTTGGATAAAGACCTCAAAACTCGATTCATTTTTTTCTTCTCTTGATCAGGACATCAAATACCACAAATATCTGACAACGCATCAACTGATTCATTTTTGTTGTTGTTGTTAACATGTTACAATGGGTTTGGGTTTCATTTGCCAGTCTCACGTTACACACTGGTAAGATGAGTAAGGTGCGTATTCAGATGTTAGCATTTTCTAAATGCCATTTGTGGAACTGAGAATACTTCTGCTCCATTAGATAGGCAGCACTTGTTCAAGATTATACTAACTGATTTTACTAACCCATGGTGATCCTGTACACTAGCACTAGAGTCGAACTGTCAAACTGCACCCTTATATCGACACAAGGTAATATTTGCATTAAAAAAATAAGTCTCACCTTATCCCAACCCGTTCAGTCTTTCTCCTTGTATCTCCCCTTCAAGTTCATACCAATAGGTGATTGTATGGTCAGATGATGGAACTTGTAGGAGAAAATTATTCTTTGGCTGAGTTTAAAGTGCTGGTTTCTCAGTTGGTTTTTTTTTTTGTTTGTTTGTTTAGGGTTTTTTTACTTTATTTGATTTATTTTGAGCTGCATCAGTTCTCCCTGCCAGCTAATTGCACATCTATACACAAATGTTTGTTCTGAAACAAAGACAGGGATGATACAGGGGTGTCTAATACTGCCTCTTCCAGTAGCAATGCAGCCATAAACAATTTGTCATGCTACAGCCCCAGCTGGTTACGAATCAAATATTCTAACCCAGTGCTGTGTATTTGATTTAAGTCCTTCTGCTTTTAAACAGAGCAAGCTAATAAAATAACCATCACTCCCCTTCAGACAGCACATTAAAGAGACTATGTGACAACAGGATATATTTTTCCTAAGAAGTAAGACTGAGTGTATTTGAATCTTGGGTTTGTGTTTCTCTGTTAAATCTAAAGCACAATTTTTCCCAATTCTATAGTACAATATTAAAGTCAACATAAATATTCAAGCTGTGCAATTCACACGTTACTCAGTATAAACTGGAACTGAGCCAGCTACTCTTTGCTGTCAAAAAGTGAGATAAGACAGTAGGTTGCTGACAGCCAGCCAGGATACGGGGGTTATATCTGCACCTTTAATTGAAGATGTGACATCTTTTTCTTCAGCTAAGGAGAAAGGAAGACTCCTTATAAAGACTCCTTATAATGCACTCAGCCTGTAGTAGGTGCAGCCTGCACCTCCACATTTGCAGGCCAGCCCGCCAACATTTTGCAGTGCAAGCAGTGGGGGCAAATAACCCCAAGCCCAGAGTGATGGACTGATACATCCAATATGCTCTACCACATGGCCATAAGTGCTATTTGCATGTGTTAAATCTCATAAATGAGCTTGTATGCTTAACCCTGTAGACCCAGGGTACTTTAACCATTCAGATTTTGGTATTTCCTCACTGCTATCTGTCAGTTTTTAACTATTCTTAATGATTCCCCTTTATAAGGGACCTATTATATTTCTGGATGATAGCATGATAAAAAACAAAACCAGTCTCATAAGGACAACCTCTAGAGTTCAGATCCAAGGTCCATCTTGCCCAGTATAGAACCTCCTGTGCTGAGGAAAGGCTGTATGTAACTCGGCTGTTTCCACTGCTGTATTATGTGACCCTTAAGCAGTCAGCAGTGTAGAGACTTCCTTGCTTCGCTCCATAAAATGGTGGTTTCTTATTTTACAAGCATTATGTTCAGGTTATGCTGACAATAAGAACATTTTGAGATTATAATGTTCTTTACACAAGAGTCAGGTCAGAACAAACCCAGCCACACAAGCAAACTGGTGACAGAGAAGTAACAGAGGAGGAACTCAGAGTTTGTTGATGGAATGATGCACACAGGTGCTCCTGCACTGCACCAGGAAAGGGACGGCTGCACCATGAGAAAACACTGAAATGTCAGAATAGCAAATCAACATGTCACATGTTGGTTAATGGCTATAAATCTTCATCTACCGCTGGACAGAGTTTGCCACGCCAGTTACCTATGACAGTATGATATAAGCAAATAAGAACTATTCATTTATAACTTTAAAGAGACACAATAGATTGTGTCACTAAACCCTTGCTTTAAGAGAAAGAGGTCAGTCACCCACAGATAATACACTGGTGTTTTTTCCTATTTTTCTGAACTTGTTCTTTTAAAAGGAAATTTTCTCTTTCATAGCTACATTTCCTCCTTTTATTTACTTGTTATTTTTAATAACAACCCGTTTCAATGCAATTTCCCAGGAACAGCTTTAAAACTGGGGTACATTTTGCTCATATGTAGGTTTTACTTAAGTATCTGAGTGTACACATACTTTGAAGCCTGTACTATGGACTGCTGATACTTGTCACCTCTTTCACCTCTTCTTGGGTGCACAGGGTTACTGTCTTATGAAATGGTTTTGAGTCTGTGGACAGGGACTATTTCTAAGGCAATTTAAAATAAATCACCTCCTTAAATTCAGTAAAACCACCAGAATAGCTAAAAACTTATATTATTTGTTAAACTGCAAATAGCTTCTGTACTCACTGGACTTGAAAAGTGTGTCAGTCGTAACTCACACCCACTTTTCCTGTTTCTCTTTCATCTTTTAGGTTATACTGAAGTTCATGAAAAAGCACAATAAAAATGAGTTCTGTTATGAGGATGTAAGTTTCTCTTGGTTTGAGCTCATTTTCTATAGCAGCATTAAATTAAAATTTCATGCACAGGATATGAGATCACTTGAAAATATCTGAACACTGCTTCTATCCAAAGGCAAGACTGCTGTCCTCACTGTAGCAGAAAGCTAAGGACATGTACAGGAGCTGCCAGGGGAAAGAAAGTCTCTCTCTTTTATGAGATAAAAGCACTAGCTCTTTCCTAACACCACCTTAAAGCTTAGACATCATAGAGAATAAACTATGCATCCAAATTTAATCACTTTTAAAAGCATATGAAGAATGGTTGGGGTTGGAAAGGACTTTAAAGTCATCTAGTTCCAAACCCCTGCCATGGGCAGGGAATCATCTCTAAACAGTAGTTCTAGCTGATGGAATCACAAGAATACATGTGTAACTCCAGCATGACAGCAGGCCATGGGACCACAGAAGGTCCAGGCACTCCTGAGCAGCTCCCAGCAGCACAGCACAGTTCAGAGAGCTGGACCATGGCTCAGCATGGCTGTGATGGTCTCTCCCAAACCAGAAGAGCATTTCAGCTCTGGCTGACCTTGTTTTGTTACCCTTCTTTTACAGCTGACAGCATTGACCCACCCATGTCAAACCTGTTTGGGTGCCTGGAACAAAAGTAATACATATTATTAGTGAGTATTTAAATAATCCATCAGAGATGTCAGCACTTACTGGGAATTAATGTCCTGTATTTATCCATTCCCAACACTAACTGATACCCTGCTGAGTCACTGTCAATAAGGGAGACAAGCAAAGTCTGATATTTGCTCTGCAAGTAAATTATCTGTGTTTGAGCTTACTTGAGCCATGGAACCCCTCAAAATAATGTTAGGGAGCTTTAAACCCAAATGCATATTTCAGTTTTATTATAAAACCAGAAATGAAGATGCAAGACATAAATAAGGAATAACTGCTTTTCACTATGGTTTTAAGGATTCTGACGAAATACAAAATGCTGCAGCACCAAAGCAGCTTCAACCAACTTTTGTTTTTAAGTCTTATCTCTGCTTATCTCCATAAGCACTTGTGGCTAAGTTAACTAAAAATATTTCACAAGTCAGTAGACAACAGAGAGCTAAATTAAAAGATTACATCCAGTTAGTACTTATCCGCATTAAGCTGTGAAAGTACGCAAACATGCAACCCCCACGCACAGACAAGCATCGGCTGGAAAATCTCCCTAACTCCTTTGAAAAAGATGAAACCTAGGCTCCTCCACAATAAACTATGAACTTAGGCGTGAGTAAAAACATGTAACTATAAAAGGTGATTGCAATTAAAACTGCTCATATTTTGCAACTCTTCCTCTCTTGCAATGCAAAGCCTCCAACTTCCTTTGGTGCCTTTTTTCTTGGGCTGCCTCTGAACTGCACAGATGCAGGGGGAAGCAGCGTCATCCTTTATGCAGATCTACAGAGTTACGGAGTAGAAGAACTAAGTTTGTTATGTGAATATTTTTTTTTAAATCCCATTGATTTACACCAACCTGGAAAGCACCACTCGAGTAACAAGGGCCAATCCCAGCAATCTGCAAGAATCATAGGATACTTAGGGTTGGAAAGGACCTTAAGATCATCCAGTTCCAACCACCCTGCTATGGGCAAGGACACCTCCCACTAAACTATGTTACCCGAGGCTCTGTCCAACCTGGCCTTGACCACCACCAGGGATGGAGCACTCACAACCTTCCTGGGCAACCCAAGAGCCCTCCTTGGTCACTGGCAACATGAGTGACATTAGAGAGCAGGGCAAACTCTTATTGACCCCAGAGCACATCAAAAGCTTTCTTGATTTACGGCAGTTTCATTATCCTGAGAAATGTCATGGCCAAAGCAGCTGCCTCCTGTGTTTTTCTGGAGGGTCAGAGGCTGCAGTGGTGGGTAAGGAAGATGATGGACATGAGGCAACTGCTGGATTTTACAAATGTTCACACGAACAACCCATCTCATGCATGGCAGCATACATCCAAACATTTTTATAGCCCAAACCCCTGGAGTTCCCCCTCTTCACATTGAATCCTGACCTTTACCACCACCACTAGCTCAGTGTAGACCCCATTTAATCCCACCACCACACACTGACCATGCAGAATTGCAGCTCAGCGTGCTCCGTAACTTGTAAGCCAGGAGTGAGGAACCCAGCCAACAGCTAATCTCAGTGGGGACATTTGTAACTGGAGACTTGAAGAAAAGATGAAATTGTGCCAGGCCTTCAATCATAAAGTCTGCAGGACAAATTGTATCTTTATTTATATTAGGCACCACACCCTGCACGATTCCCCCCAGTTCATCTGGGGATCTCAGAATCAACTCTACCGTAAACTTAAATAAGGAGCAATAATACGCATTATGACACCACTGTCAGCTTGATGAGGTCAAAATACATTGGCTGGCTTCTCAAAAATGGAATTGTAACATTTTACTGACCTGTATATACATTCTCACTTTAAACAGAAAACAACAGCATTGGCTTATGTTAGTTACACCCAAAAACTAAGACTGTTTTAGACAGAACAAGACAGTCGCATGTACTGATTTCACACATAAAGAACATGCATAGTGAGAACGCTATGGTTGTTTTAAGGATTTTTATTGTAATTTAAAAGTAGTAATATTAGCGGTCAGTGAAAGTGTGAGACAAATAATGCCAGGCACATTGCTACTGGTTGGCCATGAGAAGCACGGAAAACAACAGAGGCATCTTGAGAAGAAAGCTCCACACTTACTCTAATATATGCTCCAAAAAAGCAAGCTACAAACTGAGGTGTAGAGGGAGGGCTCTGTTGGTGGGACTTGTCTCAGCCATGAGATGGCATAGGGAACAATTTTCTCACCTCATTCAGTCTCCAAAGGATTTTCCTTTATTTTCTGTTACTGGAATTAGTTTTACCTTAACATATAGGACAAATTTTCCCTTCCTTGCACCATTTGGAAACGTAAATGCTAATCATGTTAAAACACAGCATGAAAAAAGTTAACCAATATGCAGAATTCGACTGGGGTTATGGCCACATGCCTACTACAAACAAAATGATCACCTGTAGAGGACTAGAGCTAAGAACAACATATGCTACAGTTTTTCATGTTCTCCTGGCTGGCTTGAGGAGATCCGGCCCCTTCCAACCCAGGTGTTTCAGCTCCCCACCTCTCAAATGATACCCCCTAGCTGTGCTAGTACACCTCTCCATGAAGCTATGGTCTAAATTGGATATGCAAAGGGATCAGGGTTAAAAGTAATCCAGGGGAAGAGGACAGAGGGAACTATAGAGCAGAGAAACCCACACGGATGTTCAGGGCAAAGCCAGGCCCTTCTTAAAAGTTCAAAAGGCAGCTACTTCTTTAGCTGCATTCAAAGCATATTGCTTTAATTATCCTTCCCAGGGGAATCCCTAGGATTTACAGTGGCATAGCAGCACTTTGTGTTTATCCACATTGCTCATATTGTCTTCAGCTTGCTTCAAAATAATTAAACTAAGCAAAGCAACTACCTAACTAGTAAATAGAAAAAGTTCCATTTGCAGTCAAAGTTTAACCTATATAAGTATGTACATTAATCTCAATTGACTTGGCCTGCATTTGACCTGCTTCTCGTCTCTGCCACCTTTTGCTCATGGTACTAGAAAAGCAGTTGAATGTAGAGAGCCAAAGGTCTTCTACACCTTCAGGAATGGAAAATTACTCCACTGAATTTCAAGGTAGGCAGTTTGAAGCCAGAGGGTCATTTAGGACTTAACCACAGCACGGAACAGAGGGAGCAGATGTGCATGGAGCCATAGCCAGCATGTTCCTGAACAAGTGCTGAAGATTTACTAACAAAAGCTTTGGTAGGACTCACAGTGAGGGCTATGGTGAGTCAGCATTAAACACAGTACTAAGAGTAGCGTTTTAAATGTCAAAAGCAGAATATATAAATACTCCAAAACTAGGTTACTATTATTTTCCAGTGCAAGCAAGCAGTTATCTACTTTTATCCCATAATTCTCTTTCTCCATGAGCACTGAAAGCCTGGATGAAATAAAACACTCCACAACACACTACTCCAGTATCACAGAGCATGAATGCATCCTGGCATGCTACACAAAATCCTGGGGACTTGCAAACATCTGTGATGGTTGTTTCTAGAATGCAAAGTCAGCCTGACACTGAACACTTCTTGAGACTTAAACCATCCTCTCTTTTGTCCCAAGAAGTTGCATGAAGCATGAATATTTTCATGTCTAAAGAGGAGCCAACCCAATGTACCAGGGACGGAATTTCCTAGCAGCCAAACCAGCACAGACACACACCATCCACCACAGACAGCTTGAGAACACACTTTCTATTAAGTGAAGAATAGCTGTTTCATGGTTTCTCTTAGAGGAGAAACAAACCAGGTACTGGAGCGAGCTGCAGCACCAGCAACTCAGAAGCCCAATTGTACATTCCTTGGTTGTAATTCTGCAGGCACGAGCAGCCTTTGATCAGTCACACATGCAGCATGAAACACTCTCCCTTAAGTCCTTCTCCAAACAAGTCTTTCAGTTTTGACTTCTACTGGTTTTTTTTTGTGGTTTCAAGAATATTCTGAAGCCAACAAATATATTAGATGGATCTGCCTCTTAGATAAAACTAATAACATCAAAGTTATTTTCTTTGAATTTCCAAAGCTTGTTTGTAAACCTGGCCTGACAATGGTATTTGCCTGTTTGCAATTAAACCTGCCTATGTTTATGTTTAACGCAAGTATCAGACATGTTACCCAAGGGCTGGAGTTCAGAGTCTGAGCACAGAGACATGCAGGGACAAATTTCTCTCTCAGTTATATTGTTCAGAATCAAAAGCACCCCGTTTAAAAAACAATTAATAGAAAAATGATACCATGTTCTGAGCTTTGGTGATGCTTAGTTTTGAATAGCTCATGGAAATCATCCTAAGCAAACAAGGTATTTCAGTTTATACCATAAGAACATTACTGATAGCACCAAAAAAACACCATCTGAGGCCACGCAGATTATACCTGCTTGAGTCGTGAAAGCAAATCACATCTATGCCTTTCAGTTATCTTGTTCGCTTATGTGTTTTGGGTTGTTTTTTTTAAGAACATCTGAAAAACCCAACACTGTTCAAGGAATTAAAGATCTCCGTATTAAAGTAAGAATATGCCAAAGAATACCACAAAACTTGATTAATCAAGTGCTGGATAATAAGTGATTAGAAGCCTGCCAAAGGCTTGTTCATGACAGCTTCCACAGACGTGCTGGAATGCTGAGGAGGACGCTGCTGACCCAGGGCAGCCAGAGCTCTGCATTAGCCACAGTGGGGACGTGGATGAACCACATCTTCTTTGGAACTCATTTCCTAATCCAAAAAAGGGGAAAAGGAATTTGCAGGATGAATCTGGTCTTCAGCTTCTGGTCTCAAAGGTTTTTGAAGGAGTAGCATAGATGCTGCTTTTAGAGTTGGGCAGTAATAAGATTTCCCCCCTTTAAGATGTATTTTTCCAACTTGCTAAGTTATTGCTTTAGTTTGGGCAAAGAGATAGTTGGATTTCTATTTTTTAAATCTCAGTTATTAAGTGATGCTTCCAGAATACATTGGAACAAGCATTTAAGATGCCATTTGTGGGTTGCTGTGGGTTTGTCCTTTTGTTCTTTTTAATTCTCTGGCAAATTGCTATGGGATTCTGATTTCTGCCTGCCTCATCAGTATTATGTTGGCTCTCTGTGATAAATTATCAAAACTAATCAGAGTTCGTACTGCAAAGCAGTCAGGCAAAAGTGATGAAAAGCATGCAAAGTCATGTGCTATGTGAACAGACTTTTTCTTGAGACTTCTGGCTTCAAATTGAGAAAGCTGGAATTCATCAAGAAAACCACTCCTACCTGGTGCACAACCCCTGTCCAACACAGAACACAACAGCTATGCTATAGGGAACCTGCAGATAGGTTTTTGTTATGTCTGTCCTGTGTTCATTTCCATGTTATATTCAAAGTGCTGTTTGCAATTGTGTTATATTGGACTGGAAGACTAGTGGTTTCTAGAAGACAAAAACGGATGGAGCTATACCAGCTGGCTTATTGCTTTGAAGTTATTTTTAGCTGTCACATTAATGATGTACTGGATACAAAGCTTTTCATAATTATACATCTGATATCTAAATAACAAAACATGAGACAGAGAAAGATAAATAACTAAACAAACAAGTCCATCCCTTCCTGGCCCCTCCTGGCATGGTGCAGGAGGTTATGGGCATGTCTCACTGCCCAAAAATAAGTCGACAACTATCCTTGTAATGCAACAAGGGTGCATTTCACCTTTCCATTCTGTAGTAGGAACTACTGTCCACAACAGGAAGTGCTACAAGTCAGCTGCTTCATCCTTCTATGGGACATACACAAAGAGTAATGACTAAGTGATGCTTTGTGTATTGTGGCAACACAACCTTTCAAAACTACATTGCTTGGAAACACAATTAATGCCTATAGGTTACTTATCTATGTTAGATGGAAACATACACCTAAAAGGTAATTTTTTTTTTTTTTTGTAGAAAAGTATAAGATGCTTCAAAATTGAGAATTTAAGTTGTCTCTTGGTTCTGCAAACTGATCACAGTTTCAGTTAATTACACTTGTACTGGATTGGCTTTTTTTTAGTCATTACCCTATGATCAGATGGAACAAGCAACTTGTACCTCTGTTCAACCTCAGCACCAAAATTCCACATCTTTCTCTTTTAACCATATATCAACTTTTGTAATGTGTAAGATAATTATTTTTTACCTGTACCAAGTTTGGCTTAAAGCATCCAATAGATTCACAAGTTCAGTGGCAGGAGTGAATAGAGTCATAGAATAGTTAGGGTTGGAAAGGACCTTAAGCCTTAAGATCATCAAATTCTAACCCCCCTGCCACGGGCAGGGACACCTAACACTAAACCATGCTACTCAAGATTAAACCATGCCAATCATGCAGTGGGATCAGGTAAGATCACATTGCTCAGCAGGTGAACAAGCTGGACCTCTCACTGACATGCAGCATGAGCCCAGGCATGAGCACAGAACAGAGTTAAGGCATTCAAAAAACCACCACTCACAATAATAAAGCTGAACCTATGAACAGGCACAATTATGGAAACATGGACTATCAATGGGAACTTGGACAATCGTACAGAAGAGCCAATACTTCTCTTTATTTTAGTAATAATAACGCCCAGGGTGGTAGCACTTCCTGAAACATGCACAAAGCAATAGATATGTCTGGAAATTTAAATTTGTAGTATAAATTTAAAAGCAGCATGAGCTGAAGGCTAATCAGTGTTAAAACTGGTATCTGTAAGCAGCATAAGTTCATACTTCTGAGAGGAGAGAGACAAGCATTCAAAATTCCCCAAGTGCCAGAGAAGGATAACCTGGAAGAGCTCTACCTGAGCAATAAAAGCACTCAACAGAACTGGGAACTGGACTAGAGGAGCAGAATAGCTTGATTTATTTTCTTGTGTGCCCTGTTGCTCCATTTCAAATTGCACTATTATCACTAACAAAAAGACGAACTGATTCAAACCATGATATTCAAAGTTATTCCCTGTTAAATAAAAGGGGAAAAAAAGCAAAACACATTCTCATTGTTATTCCTGCAGCTCATCTGACTTCCTTGCTACAAGCATGACAAATGCTTGGTTCAAAGATAAATAAGGCCAAACCAAAAATCTGAACAAATTGTTACATAGGCTCAGAGTATGAGTTAAGAAATAAGCTGCTCTGACACATCTAAACAGAAAACAAAAGGGCCTGTGCAACAGCATAACCTTTGCCTCTGCCTGCTAGCATCACAGTTTACACGGTTTCCATGGCAACCCTCTGCTAACATCTGAATGTGCTTGTTGCGTTCCATGTCAAACAGAAAATCCTTTGTGGCAAGTCTGGAGGGCCATGCCCAGTGCCAACCTCCTAGCGGAATAATGCCCTTCACTATGCCTTACCCAGCAGGCTCATGACACACTCACTCACATGGCACAGCTGCTGCCATCGCTTGTTTGTCCTCAACTCATTCACAAATAAATAGAGGTGCATATCATAACTATGAAATATTTCCTCCTGCATGGAGAGCCTGTTTGGCCCCCATCAAACTGGTCAGAAAGCTTCTGGTACTTGGACCACCAGATGCAACCCAAGAGATGCAGAGTGAGGGCAGTAACTGGGAGGCTTCATCTCACGGCGCTGGGGAATATATTTACATAATGAGTAGACAACTACCTAGAAAGGGAAAACCACAATTCTTCATTATTATGTATTTTGAGGAAAACACATTAAAATAATACACACAAAATTCTTAGCATGTGACAGGTCCAGAAAAGAGAACTAGTTTCATCACCGTGTTTGTCATCATGGAAAGATAACTGATCTACAAATAACTCACATACAGCATGGGCTCCTCCTCCAGCCACAGAGGCAGGAAAATTCTACTCAAGACAGTGTGAAATGTCATCAGGAGGGCTGGTTTCTTTTTGTTGTTGGTGGTGTGAAGGGCATGTGTATAAGTGAAAGCAGAGGGACTAAGAAACTAGTTTGTTTTATCAAGGAGAAGCTACTGGCAAACAGCTGAGTGTTGAGCCCCATCTGACTTTCCCCAAAACACATGTCCACTCTTCAGCTCTATATACTTCACCAGCATTGAAATGAGAATACTTCTAATAAAAGTGTACCTTTAAGACTAATGGCACATATACCTGAAGCATACCTTTTTCTGAAATTAAAGTATTCCCCTCTATCCTTATTCCTCTGAAATGACAAGTTCCTAGGAAAGCAAGTTTGACTCTGATTTTTATGATAACAATAGTGTCATTTATCTAATTGCTTAGAGATGTGCACAGTTTTGGGGAGAATGATGGCTGCATTCATGATAAAATCAGGTATGGGGGGTAAAACCCTGCCTGTCCTGTTCCATGTGAAACTGGGGATGCCAGCACCTTTTTGCTGATGACTGAACTCTGTGCCTGTGATTCAGCCATTTCCAGCCATTCTTACTAGCGCAGTGACAAAAATAACCATGTCATAGCTTTGTCTTCAAAGGTGAAGAATAAAGACAGATTTTATACCAGGAAGAAAAAACCCAAACAAACCACTTGTACTCTGCCAACACCATTTCTGTGTCTCTTTCCCTTTCACAGGGGGCAGCCCCTCTATGCTCCCTCACGGCCACCCTCACTTGACACCCACCACTAGCCCAGGCTCTGGCCGCCAAATGAGCTCCGAGGGCAGTCAGCCTCTCCTTTTAGCCTCCCTTGCACAATGAAGCAATGAGGGGTCAGTCACAGCCCGTTCTTCTAACGCTCTAACAGCCTATTGTTCCCTTGCGGTGGCCTCCGCGAGATAAAACGAAAGCGGCGTCTTCCGAGGGGAAGCGAATTCCCATCACTGGCCAAGGGCTCAGCGTCACGAGGAGGTGGGGGGGCAGCCCGGGCTGTGAGTCGCTGGGGTTGTTTTTGTTAGCAGCCAGTTTGCAGGAACATCTATCTGCTCCGGGAAGCAGTAGTGTGTGGCTCTCGCTTGTCGCTGCCCACAGGCCCTTCCCTATGGATCTGTGCAAACCCAGGTTTATTGCCTCTGCGTGTGGCTGTCACTATACGTACCCTCAATAGAAGAGGGACACTGATCTGCTCGAGCAAGTCCAGAGGAGGCCATGAAGATGATCCAAGGGCTGGAGCACCTCTGCTATGGAGACAGGCTGAGAGAGATGGGTTTGTTCAGCCTGGAGAAAGGAAGGCTCCGGAGAGACCTTAGAGCAGCCTTCCAACACCTGACAGGACCTACAAGAACTCTGGAGACTAACTTTTTACAGGGCATGTAGTGGGAGGACAAGGGGTAATGGGTTAGGGTTTAAACTGAAAGAGGGGAGATTTGCATTAGACATTAAGAAGAAATTCTTTACTGTGAGTGGTGACATTCTGGCACAGGGTGCCCAGAGAAGCTGTGGCTGCCCCATCCCTGGCAGTGTTCAAGGCCAGGCTGGACAGGGCTTGGGCAACCTGGTCTAGTGGAAGGTATCCCTGCCCACGGCAGGGGGTTGGAACTGGATGAGCTTTAAGGTGCCTTCCAACCCAAACCTGTGTGTGATTCTATGATACTACCATGACAGTCCCACTGCTCGAATTTGGCTCCTTCCTGATCAGTATTTATACTTCCTGCATTTAATTCTAGAAGGACTGAAAACGTAACGATTGCTCCTGAGATGCAGTAAGTTTCCCAGGCTTAGGGCAAAGTGACCCAACAGCAGGGCTGGAGCACCCCCAGCGTCACATCCGCAGGGTTACAGGGAACAGTGTTTAAGTACTGGGATGAGGACACAACAGGAAGAAATAAATCCAGCAATACAGGAAATGAAAAGATTGAGAAGTCACAAATTTTATACTTTCACCACATCCTCTCATCCAATAAAGAAGTGCACTGAACATCATTAACATCTTGCTAATGAGCCATCCAACTGCCCAGAACACAGCAATAATGAACGTGAGCTCTGTTTCCACCAAATCTACCAGAAAGATTTGTAAGGGTCTTGTTTTCCCACTGACGCCAACACATGACTCCCATTAGCCTTAATAAAGGAAGAGTGCATTCAGCGGGAGAGAAATTTCCCAAGGTTGCATAACTGAGCTGTGTCATGCTGAAGACACAGTATGGACTGCTAGGAGAAGTTAGCCGTCCCAACATGACTGACAGGCCAAATGCTTCCATAATTTTCCCATTAATTCTTCAACTTTGGCTGTTCTTAGGATTTCCTCACTTTAGGCCAGTGGCAATACTCAGAACATTTTTTTATGCGACAGTTATGGGAAAGCAAACCAAACAGTGGGATGCTTTGCTCCTATTTATAGGCTGAACATAATATAACTTCAGATATGCACTTTGTCTATCTCAATGCATTGTCCCTGCACGCTATTCTTGACTCCACAGTATATAAATTCTTGCTTCTGTAACAATGCAAATTTGTTGACAGGATGATAGGCTAAAGTTTATCTTTCAGGCTGCTTCCCCTGCACCAGGCAGAAAAATCTAGTTATGTCAATTTATGTCCCTTTCAGTGCTCAGCGAGGCGAGGAAAGGGAGCGGAGTGCCAGAATGGGGGAACAATGCAGAAAACAAATGCCAGGACTGAGTATTCAACTCCTAGGCTAAGTTCTGCATGCCCTCAGAAAAACTCTGCGATTAATACCGCAGATCTCAAAACTGCATTTAAAAGAAACCTTAATTCCAGATGTTGAAAGCACGATTAACCTACTGGAAATTAGATAAGTTTTCCTCATCTTTTCTCCCTAGTTCAAGTTTATTTATTGTAAAATACTTGGGTGTTTTGCCTTTTCTGGACACCAGAAAATTGAATTCCATAGCTGGTTATGTGTTTATCATAAGAATCTGATGTAATCCAAGACATTGGATACTATTACAGTATAGATTAATGAGGCTGCTTGATGTATTCTGCTATAGCTTTAAATGAGAACAGACTTCTCTATTATCTCCCACTGCAATGACTAATACAGGAGAGTGTCTAGCCTGCTACTACTCATGCACATGATAAAAGTCCATTAGCACACATATTCAAAGAAGTTGAACTACTTGGATACAATAAACTGAGATAGGGAACTACAGTGCAACAGTAGCAGTAACCATGTGACTGGCGCTGCACTACGTTTTAGAGGCATGTGTTAAAAGGTATCTTCCAAATTAAATCAAGATTACCTATTCATGATCAGCTGAAAAAAAGAGAACAAACACAAACCCTACCACTAAACAAAACCAAACGTACTTGATTTATTTTGCTTCATAAAATTAAAACCTCAAAGGCCACTGGAGCACCACAGCAGAATCAGCCCTGTGCCTGATGGGGTTGTGCTCTCTTTAGGTGTCAGTATATACTGAAAACACTGAGCCCGGTTCCGTTGAGCCTGGCGCTCTCCTGGACATAAGCTGAATCTGATCACATTTCCTAAACCAAACCCCTGTAATATTCACAACAACTGAGGGAAACAGAGTAACTGATTTATGGATGACACAGATGCTAGCTCCACAGGAAAACCCCATTCAAGCACAGAGATTGTAACTCACCAGTCATGGCACGACACTGAAGATAAAAATCACGCAAGTCTCAAAATAGAAAACAACCAAAATACAAGACAAATTTCTGCAGCATCCATCCCCAACCGTGCTGTCAAACACACAACGGCAATAGCACAAAGCATCTTTATGACAGGAATAAAAGGCTCTTTAAATGCTCCTTTTATACTTTATTGAATGAACCCCCTCTTACACAGAGCTCACGCAACGATGCGTTGGATTAGTCAACTAAGGCTTATCAATCACACGCAGAACAAGCTGAAATATTTATTAATTGCATTTAATCACTTCATGTAGCAAGTCAGGTGGTTGATTAAGACACTAAACTTATTAGTATACTGAGAGTATATATAATATGAGTATATTAGTTGGCAGGAGGATGGAAATCTTTTCAGTGTTTCACCATAACTGACTGAATACTTCCTTGTTCCAAGTCACTGTCAAAACCCAAAGGGAGTTAAAAACCAAAGCTACAGACTCCTCCCAGCACAGCATTAGCATTTTGTGTTCTTGACTCTTCTCACAGACTTAGTCATCTTTACTAACAGAGTTCCTCCCTCTGAGGAAGCACATTGCACCATACCTCCCAATTGTTTAAGTACATGTGTATAAAGACCACAGTTGAAAAAGATATCATCAGATGTGGTGAGTCCAGAGAAATCTTGTCCTGAATATTTTTCAAGTTTCTTCATGAGAAAAGGGTGGAGAAAGAAACCACAGCTGGGAGATTCATAAACACAAACTCATTTGTAGGTTTGCAAAGCAAATCATGCCACCAACTTGTCACGTAACCCCCCAGGGATCAGGATCTTCAACGCTGGATGAAATTAAAATGCCCAGTTCTTAAAAACTGGTTGGGCTTTTTGCCCCTTTCAATGTCTCAGTCAGACAGACACTAGATTGAAGTGAATCAGGAAATAACATGAAGCCAGAGCAGAAAGCAAAGAGTTTCTAAACTTTTAACAACTTCTTGCACTACGGGGCATTTCAGAGCACTCTTCTCATCCATTGTTCGGTGCCTTGAAATGGACACAGTTGGTTACTAGCCATAGAAACAACTGCAGCTCCATCATTTAAGTATATAATAATAATACATCACAGTAGAAACCCCAGAACGGTATTCCTGATGGTCAGACCTTTCTGTCAAAACACAAACTGACAGAGAGCTTCTGGTAAAAAAACCCTCCAGAGTACTTTAACACTTTGGATCTAAAGAACAGATCTGCTTTTTTTTCCACTCAAAATACCACCCACTCTCCCCCAAAAAATAACTAATCTGATGCTGCACAGGAATTTTAATTGTTTCCATAATTGTTACCTGCCAAAAAATACTTAGTGTGACATTGACGGGACAGGCTGCCCATGATGCTTGTATATTTAAATATCAACATACATATATATACTCACCTACTTACATATGTATAACATACGACCTATGTAATAGTTAACTTCTGTGTAGCTATAAAAACAAGAAGCCTTTCAAAGAGGCAGCCTGTATTCTTTGAAGTAACAGCCACAGTCTGAACATACTGACTCTCCGGCTCCGATTTACAATGAAGTTACTACAGCTGAACTTCCGGTGTGCCATGCGAGCCAGGCTTGGTTTGGTGTCTCCCTGTGTGCTATTAGCTATGACACACATGAAGGCACAGCAGAAATCCCTTGGGTAAAAGGCTAAAACACTAGGATGCACTTCCCTGTTTTTGTTACAAGTACAGGCACACAGATGTTAAAGAGTTTGGCTGCTATGGGTGCTGTGACTGCAAGCCTGGCTCCTTCCGTGAGTTGTGTAATGTTAATTTTTCTATTATTGGTTAAAAAATTATTTGATTTTTAAGATCTTGGTCTGTCAGCCCTTCCTCACTCTGTGCAGTATTTCTTACCACAAATAATGGCCATGGTTTCAGTGGGACCTTTGAAATACTCATCCTGTGGTAGAAGCAATTGCACAACATAAACTGGTGGGGACATTTTCAGCATATTTATACAACTTCATTTATTTAGTTATTAGGACCAGGTCTTAAAACAACAAAAACTTTCTCCAGCATTTGTTTTAATAAGCAATCCGTTCTAAGTATCAGGCTATTTATAAGTATACAGTGTGCAATTATGGTGTATCCCTAGGAGAGCTGTAGTTTTTACAGCGGAAGAGCTTAGAGATGCTCCCCTGAGTAAACTGCATGGCAGAGTAAGCCTGCTAAGTAGGGGATGCCTAACAATTCCATAGAACAGAAGTGTTTTTAGAACAGCTTAATAAACAAGAGGAAAAATATCTGTGGGGCTTAAAGGGTGGAAGCTAACAAAATATTATCTTCAACAATAGGTACTACACATTTTTCCAGTGATCTTACAACTAAACACAGCATTCTACAGCTTCTGACACCATTAGTGCTCAGAACCTACTTTTGACAGCACTTTTTGATTTGTGATGGGTGGTTTGTTTTGCATTGTTAGGGGCTGGGTGAAGCCTGGAGGCAGACATGCAGCCCTGTTGATAACATGTGTATTTTCCAACCTCGTGATAAATTTCCCATAACTGCTGGCCGGGAACATGACTTTCAGCAACTTGACTGTTTCACATTTGGCTAAAGCAGCATCAGGCTATTTGATAGAATAGCTCCAAACCTATAGATGGAAGCCAACTATTTTCAGACCGGATTACTTCCAGTGCTCTACTTTGACTCTTATTTTCAGAAAACACTGAATGTTGCTTTCAGAAAGCCAAAACACCGCAGTAGACTTTTTTCAAGCTGGAAGTTCAAAATCGGAAAGTACTTTTGGAAGGTGCAGTTGGATTTGAATATCCATGTCAACAGTGCTGCTGTCATAGCTAAGGAGAGGTGGTATTTTGTACGCAAATCCTAACGAGTTCATGTACTTCAGTACTTTTGCATCGTTACTGCCCAGAGAGTCGGTGCTGTTTTCAAAGGCTTTCACAGCTGCAAAGGAAATGACAAAAGAAGAAAAACACAGCCAGTGTATATCAGCAATTAATTCCATCCACAACTGCCCAGCTGTTTGCACACAGAGGAACCGGCCTGTTTCCTCTCCGAGCTTTTGCCACTGAAAGCTGATACGGCGCTTTCAGAGCCGTGGGCTGTTGGTAACGTGTTAGGAATGCGCGCGGGATTGCACGGGGCTGAAGAAGAAGAAGAAATGAAATCCAGACCAGAGCGCTGCCTATCTGTGTTAGGAGGATAAAGTTATCTAGGGGAGAGGGCGGCGGGAGTAGGGGATAGGGATTGGGAGCTGCCAGCAAAGCCAGGTTCAGCATGCAGGACAGACACCATGTTTACTTACCCACACAGGGCAAAGGTGGGAGAGTCTCAGAAACTCAAGTGTCTATACCACCTCTGTCAAGACATTTATGTTGGCCGATGCCAAACATGTAGATTTGGGGCACTTCACGAAAGCCATTACTTTTATTTGGGATTAGCGCTTTTGCAGAAAAGCTGCTAGAGACTTGGCTCCATCTACATCAAAGTAAGGCTTATTTGTAAGTTGTTACTACTTAACTGGTAAGTAATCTTGCCACCCTGAAGCTCCAGAACATAAGGCAGAATTCAGACTTACCTATGAATAAAATCCCCTCATGCCAACCTTTGGTTTCCAGGAAAGACATAGAATATATAAATCAAGGATGTAAATGAGAAAATGAACATAAGCCGGCTTCAGTGTGCGCTTGCAGCCCAGAAAGCCAACCATATCCTGGGCTGCATCAAAAGGTGCGTGACCAGCAGGTCAAAGATCCTGCCCCTCTACTCTGCTCTTGTGAGACCTCACTTGTAGTATTGTGTGCAGTTCTGGTGTCCTCAACATAAAATGGACATGGAACTGTTGGAACAAGTCCAGAGGAGGCCACAAGGATGATCAGGGGACTGGAGCACCTCCCATATGAAGATCAGCTGAGAAAGTTGGGGCTGTTCAGCCTGGAGAAGAGAAGGCTGCGTGGAGACCTCATAGCAGCCTTCCAGTATCTGAAGGGGGGCTACAGGGATGCTGAGGAGGGACTCTTCATTAGGGACTGCAGTGATAGGACACAGGGTAACAGGTTAAAACTTAAACAGGGAAATTTTGACTGGATATAAGGAAGAAGTTCTTTACTGTTAGGGTGGTGAGGGCCTGGAATGGCTTGCCCAGGGAAGCTGTGAATGCTCTATCCCTGGCGGTGTTCAAGGCCAGACTGGACAGAGCCTTGGGTGACATGGTTTAGTGTGAGGTGTCCCTGCCCATGGCAGGGGGGTTGGAACTTGGTGATCTTAAGGTCCTTTCCAACCCTAACTATTCTGATTCTATGATTCTATGTAATCAGGAACATCTAAAACCCTGTCCCTCTGAGTGCCTGGAAATTTCATCCAGTTCTGGAATAAACTGACCAGGCTACATGCACAGCTCATTTTCTCCCTTTAACCTTTAAAAAAACTACCCCAAAACAACATGTATTTTTTCCTCCCTTAACCCAAGCCTGCCCCATTCAAAAATTCCAAGTTATCCATATGGATTCCTTTTTTCTGGGTAAAGCCACACATTGCAAGACTCTTCTAATATATATTACTGGCATTTCTTTCTTCAGCTCCACCACCAGTTAAAAACAGCTCCTTTGATCTTCAGTAATAGCGGGTCACGTTTGATTTGCTGGACCACTCATTGAGGGCCAACAGCTTAAACTGCACAGGTATTTAGAAAAATAACACTAATAAAAAAATATTTGCACTTGACCATTTTCAAGACCAGTACCTAAAGTAAAAAGTAACTGTTAAGGGGCTATTACCTTTACAAAAGCCACGCTGAAGTACCTATCTTGCGTATTTTGCTGAATAAATAGGGTCTGTTAGAACTACAGGCTTGTGTCCAGTGTGTGAAAGAAAAACACTCTGCAGAAGTAAGACTGTGATATTGCGTCCATCCAGTAATGAAACAAATGTGAGACCAATACTCATTTAGCAAAGACTGGTGAAATATTTAAACATTACCTTTTAAAAATGTAGATCTCAAGTTCAGCCCTATGCTTCTGAAAGGTTGGCATCATCTCTACACCTACACAAGCATGCAGTGTTGTCATGCAAAACCAGTGGACTTCCAGTAACTCAGTTTCCCAAGGAAAGTAAATACAAAACCCTGCGGCTGCCTGGAAAGTATGAATTTGTGCAAGTGGTTTAAAATACCTTCTCCTTTTACTCCCTAGGAACCAATGACTCAATAATAGGTAAACAGAAGCAGCATAACTTTTTTAAATCAGAAGCATAGCACATTTGAGGCTGCAAGTAATCTTGCTGTATTGTTGCAGGAATAGTTCCACTGCTGCCTGAAAGCAAGAACAGCACTCATCATTCTTCGTGTAATTTCACTTCCAGCTGCTCCACAGAGGGCAAATCCATTGGGGGGTGATTTCTTACTGCCTAGCACAGCAAAACCTGACTTTCTCACATATTAGAAACATACACAGAAAGTTTCTGTATATGAACAATCCAGTTTTATATTGCAGGAGAAGTCATGGGGGGAAGGAGGTGGAAGCAAGGGCGCATAGGAATAGTTTCTGAGCAATGTCAAGACCTCCAAGGCGTAGAGGTCAGCTCTCCAGGGCTTAGTTCATTTCACATTAATGCTGTGATATGACTACTACTATTACTTATATATTGGTAAATAAATTACTTATCCTAAATATTGGGCCATACAAGGCAAAACTATACTTAAGCAGCAAAACAGAGTTTTTAATCTAAAAATCCCAGAGGAATTAAAGGCTTTATTAGACCTACTGCAAAATCTAAGATATTTCAGCAAACTAAAGGATGGCGACAGTAAGCTGCAGCTTAGAAATGACCCTCACTGTAACCTGCTTCCTATGATGGCTACTAAAACAGTAATTATCAATTTCAGAATTGTTTCTCAGGCTCAGTTTTCGGCATAATTTTTCTAGAAGGCCATGAAAATACTGATTATGTTCAAAGTGTCAACAGAGTAAATTGCTCTGCACCAGTAACTACAAACTGAAGTTCTTCAAGTGAATCTCACAGGTGTATGCATGCCAACTGGCCAACTAAACACAACCGTTTGCTGAGCAGTCTTTTCTCTTTTTACTTCTCCAGAGCAAAATTCTTTCTTGTGCAGCAGATCTATCCACATTCTATGCATTGCTTAAAAGCAGGGAAGGTCTGGTATTTATTTCTAGGACACAAGCTGTCTGCTTTTAAGGATTTACCATTTAGGTTTAGGCATGAGGCTTCAAGCTGGAGATTCAAGTGACTCAGACTAAAACTCAGATGCAGAAAGTGCATGAAGCCTGTGTAGCACTTACATCCCAAAATAGACTAACAGGCGAGTAAGTAGTGAGGTTTTAAGTGTGCCTAGCTCTTAGAGTTGCTACACAGGAAAGAATTTTACACTAAAATAATGCAAAAGGGGTTCAGAAAACCTCTAGTTTCTGCATTCTGTCATAACATGAGGAAGTTTCCCTTACACTGAAAAAGTATCAGAGAGCAAACAGGCAATACTTATCACATACCTTGGAATACTGACTGATACATGGAAGGAGTGTGATAGTGCCTAGAAATATTAACATTACACAATGGTTACGGATAAATAGTGCCCCTCTGAACTTGCAAGAGGAGTTAATTCTTTACTGTTAAGTATCTGTGGGATGATTTAAGTTTTTCTCTCTCCGGAATTTGAATCAGGAGCAAAGTTGCTCAATGTCTAAAAGTTCCTAGTCTGAAAAGAAAATTCCTAAGTCCTAAAGTAATGGGTTCCATTTATCATTCATCCTGTGTATGAACTACTGAAACTTAACATCTTCATGTTCAACACTGGTGTTTGTGAAATCACTAGGTCCTAGAGTGTGATTCTTTTTGCTTAACTTCAACTATTTCCATTTGGATTGTCTAATTGAAGTCTCTCTAGGATGAAGCAAATCATTTTCTAGACTCCACTGACTGCAGTGAAGACTTGCAGCAATTACAACAGAGGCACATAATTCACAAGCAGACATCCATATTGCAGACATCTCAAGTTATGCAAGACACATGCTGCTCGAAACCACTAGCAAGCCACAGGCAAGACTGAGGAAACACACAAGAAGAGATAACTTTGCTATTTTAGATACCAAGGAGGGGAATAAATGGCAAACGATGGATTTAAAAGCAAAAGCCTACTCATCAAAATCTTGCAATTCACACAGCATGACAGGCAGTACATTTTTCTAAGCATCTCTATAACTTCAGAGGCAAAAGGGTCTTTTACACTGCTCCAGTCAACAAGCCATATCACATAGTGATATTCTGCACTGCGATATAACACAGTATAAAATGAGTACTTAGCAGTACCAAGCAAATACCAAGATCTGGCAGCAGCAATGCGAGTGTAGACTAAAATATGCTGTGAGAGTATGTCAGCAGGCAAAAACAAGCTTTCAGAATACCAAGTGCAGGAGCTGCTAACATAACAAGCGTTAAGTGAAAATACATGTCCAATTCCTTAAAAAACATAAAGCCCCTCAACATGCAGGGAATAGAGCGGGAGGAAATATGAAGGGAGGAGGAATGAGGGAAACATAGCAGATTTGAATTTTATTTAGTTTGTGATCAAAATACAAATTCACTTAACTAGGAAAATATATGTCCATGGAGACTATTATAAAGCAAAGAAATTTAAGAGAAAATGGTGTTTAACAAGTACCATAAAAGAGATCAAAAGCAATGATAATATTTCCTCTCCCAGTAAATGCTCAAAGCTACTGTACGAAGACTGTCTTCTGCATTTTATTATTGCCATCATGAAAGAAATTGAGCCAAAAATGAGCAAACGCATTACACAACTCACACTTCTGGACATGAACATGGTACTAAGCTTGCACTTTTCAATGCTGGTATGACAGGCAAATAAGAAAAGTCCCCCTTCACACTAGAAATCCTTTACCAGTTCATATTGAAAGCTGAGTTAAAGCTTCAACCACCCCCCATACCCATACCCATCAGCTGGCTACAGATCCCTTGCTGTACTCACTGTTGGCTACAGATCCCTTGCTGTACTCACTGTAACATGGAGTTCACTGCAGTGGAATGTATTGAATGCACTCCACTGAAATGTGTTTGGTAAAAGCTAATTTAAGCTCACCTCCTTGTACGACAGCTAGATGATCTGAGGTGGAATTGGCATGATTCATGGCAAACACGCAGCATTGTAAATTATGGTGAAGATGATTTCTGAACACTTCTCCAAGTCACACAAGCGTATCAGTACCCACCTACAAACAGATGCTTTCTTCCATATGACACAATGTGTGCGAAACAACAATGGTGCAAACTTTGTGTTCTAAGCCTGAAAAAGAATAGCATGAATTTATCTACAGCCTACTTCCCCAAAGCCAGATTCAGCCAAAGAAAATGTTTCCATGGCTGTAACCTGAGCTTTTTGGTAACCTTTCCTCATATTTTATAGTTCTCGGTTATAAAGTTAATACACAGCTGACAGATGCAAAAGATGTTTTGGCTGTTCTAGTAAATCTGTTTCACTTTAAACCTATTTCACAGTCATTAAGGTAATATTTTTTTTTACACAAATTGGTATTAAGGGTTTTTTTTCCCCTCACATTTATTTTCAAGAATTCACAAGTCATCAACAACTTTAAACACAACTGGTGAAATGCAACTTCTTCCTGCTTAGGATGATAAATAGGTGAAAACCAAACAATCCCCACAGCATACAGCTTTACTGCTTTGTGCAACTGTTTACTCCTTCAAGGGAGATGTCATTGAAACAAGCATTATCAAACAGCTTTCTTTTAATTAGGTATTTTTCTCTTTTGTAGAAAAAGTGAAGTTCATAAAATGCCCATTTCCTTATTCAGGTCATGAATTCATGCACTTATGATGAACTAGTAGGAAAGAAACTGATGTTTTATTCCAATGCAGACTTAAACCCTATTTGGCCTGCATGTGGCTAGACACCTTAAAGAGGTTGTACGCACGGAAAAACTTGCATGAAGCTACTATTAGGCAAAAAAAAACCAACCCAACCTTTTTTCCTCAATCCTTGTCTCTGATGCCAGGATAACACTGTACCTTATTCATTTTGTATCCTCTTATAAGGAAGTGTGTGTTACCAGCAGTGTAAAAGTCACACACATCCAGTCTGATTTGTGCCAGTTGCAAATGAAGATGGGAGAAAATTCAGACTTGGCAGAATCCATAGCAGTCTACTTACTGACCATGCCATACACACCACAAAGTAAACCTCATTTGCATCTTGTGGTCAGAACTTGACCAGAACTGAACAAACATTCACATGTAAATTAATATACACTGTGAGTCACAGATTTTGATCCCAAACAGGTTATTTAGCACACTTGATGCAAGGGGGGTTAATGACAGTCCACTAGTTTTTATGATCCAATTATTTATTGACACCCAGTTATCCTATGCATTGGACTATAGCACACTGTTTCTAGGTTATAACTTTGTGAAAAATATACTTACCTATATGATTACAGAACAAACAATCGTGTTTTTTAAATCTGACACCAGTTAATTCCATGCCCCACCATAAGGCTAAAGCCCATCTATCTGAAATGCACATGTGTACCTTCCCCCAACCCATGAGATAAATGCTGTGTTTACCAATTCCAAGGTCTTTGTTCCTACTGAAACATATCAACTTGCCTGTACAGACCTGCTGCTCTGTGGTACCCTGACTATTTCTGGAATGCTTTTAATACATTAAAATTGTGTTTGCCTATTTTCCTGCCTCGGATCCTGCAGCAGTTTGAAGTAACAGATCCCAGATCAGTGTTGCCACGTGCAGTTACCTCAAGATCTTTTGGGCAAACGTTATCTACTACTGACAGTTTGCTACTCTCTGTTAGGTTTAAATGTCTTTTCCACCAACATTTCAATTTCAGACCAATGCTCAAAATAGCACCTATGAAGCAAGGCTCCTGCATTAAAATATCTCAGGAAAGTCAACCTGGATACAAATGAGCTTTCATTCTGCACCTTATCTTTGCCGAGCACTTCTTTTACACTTCAGTCATCTATCAGCTCTCCAGTCTGTCTGGAAAAACGTCCATTTCTGATGTACTTGAATCAATTCAATTCAAATGACTTATTGTAGGCTCCCATATCTTTAGCAAATTGTTTCTCAGAATATCTTTTGGCCAGACTTCTTATACTTTAAAATTAACTTTGTGAGAGGATTTTTTTTTTTCCTCCTTTCTATTTTCTTTGGAGAAAGCTTCAACTTTTGAAAGATGCCTCCTTGTTTCTAAGGGATCCCTTAACTCTGTTATAAAACTCTCTTTCCCTCTTAAAAAGTATCAACAACCACAACAAAAAGTTGGATGCCTTTGATAGATTGCATATGTTTTATCCAACTTCTAATTCACAGTCTTTAAAAGCTGCTTTACTACCTGCAAGCTTCAACTCCCCTATAACAAGTATTCTTTTATGACAAGCAAAGGCAGAGGGCTGGCATGTGAACTGCATCATTCAGTTCCCTGGCTCAGATGCTACCAGTGAACTTTCAGTTCAACCATACAACCATACTGACTGAGAGCCAGGTAAAGAACCAGCTTTGCCATCCCAAACCCCATAGGCCACCATACTGAAAGTGACACTGAAGACTTCTAACAAGCTTAAGACTGGCATCAACAGGCTTCCTCCTTTGAAAACACTCGTGAAATCAGCTCCTGTATCTTCATGGTGGCAGGTTACTGTTCCAAACATCAAGGCAATTTGTTCAATGGATAACAACCAGGATTGGAACTCTTCTGAGTTACAGTTATATATTTCATAATACCATGTGTTTCATAAGTCCTCATTTTTAAAGAGCACTTGTTCAAAGACTGCAAACAGAAAGCAAACAAAGGGGGTTGGTTTGTTGTTAGACTGTAATATCTGGGGAGCTTGACTGCTTTAGCTTTTTAGAAGAATAAACTCAATCTGAAGTCACAGCCTGTGTCAAATATAACTGTAAGGATGGCACAAGACCGTTTAAAGACTGTTAGCTGAGAATAAATGCATTTGGTTCAGCAACCATCTCTCACTGGTTTGTGTAGCTACACTACTGTTAATCCAGAAACATGGATAAATTGAACTTAAAATTAAGAGAACCAGTTACAGGTTACTCTAATTACTTGTATAGACAAGCTTCAAACCGAACTGTTTGACGTGAAGCTCCACATATCTCTACATTAAGATGTAGAAACCGGGCAACAGCAGCAACTGTTGCACACTGAAAACAGATCCTGAATGCAGAGCATGAACAAGTTCCTCGCACTCACACGATGTCAGAGATTGTTTTGCTCGCAACCCCTTGCAACCCAAACTCTCCTCAGCCTAAAGATGACACAAAACAAATCAGGTTTCCTAGCACTCCACACTGATAATCAGCAGACTGTGGTGTTACAAAGTCTCAGTTAACAGCATAATCCCTTTAGAAGGAACAGAATTAAGAGAGCATCAGCTGCAAATGACTCGCATTGTTTCAGCCTGCCATGGCAAGGTGCACAGCTAAGCCAAAGCTAAAAACTAGTTCCACATCTAACAGATTCTTTTCTGTGAAGAGTCACTGGTCATTAGCAGACAAAACCCCCTCATGTTACTAGAACTGAGCTGTTAGGAACTAAATCCAGCCTCAGCAAAGGGGAAACAAAAAGCTAAGTGTTTATTAAACTGACTTTCTAAGTATCAACATCTGCTAAGGAGGTACAATTACCGAATACACTTCAATGAGTGAAAACCTAAAAGCACAGCCTGTTGTTGAAATTATTAAGTCAGTATTGAGTGGAAGAGAGTTTTAAGACTTGTAACTACTTTGGAAAAATTACAACTTTCAAACATTTATTCCCCATTCACTGCACTCAGCTTATGAATAAAGCCAAGCCAAACTGGGCTGGATAAAACCCCAACAATCTCCATGGTAAAGTCACAGGGTTGAGCTGATACACATCTAGCTACCTTCTTTTGTGCTCTCAAACATTCAGCATTTTTAAACCATCAAGGCCAGCCTCACTCCTAAGCTATGGAGCAATTTAAAATATTAAGTACAATGTGGTAGAGGGAGGACGACACATTTAAACCCATTTATTAGCAGTTCTAGCACTGGCAGAATAGAATGATTTTGCCTTTTGGAAAGAATCTTTAAGCTATGCCTGTTCTCTTGTATTATAAGCTTACTGGTTTAAAATATGTCAGTCTGCAACTCTGAATCAGCATTTTAATTCCAGCATCACACTGAAAGAGCTGAAAATCTGATCACCATGTCACAAGCCAGCAAATAACTCTATCAGCTCTTTTTCGCAGAGCTGCTCTTCATTAATTCACAATTAACAGGATTTGATAACACAAGCTGTACTATTAACTTCTAGCAGCCTACTTGTGTCAACTGGAAAAGTACAAGGGGTTTATTTGGCGAGCTCCAGCACTTCTGTGCTTGGCAGCACCCACCCCCTGCAATTCCCTCTGGAGATACCCACCAAGCTCTTCCAACCCTGCTACAATGAGAGACTTTACATGAATGCTGTCCTCTTCCTCCTTCTGTCTCGCATGAAACTGCTTTATCACAGGGACTGAGGAATTTGACAGGCAATGAGATACAGAAACTTATCTGCTGCCAGCAAACTGTTTCCACGATAGGGGCATCGGAAAGGGAAAACTGTGAAGAGCAATCCAACACTCTTCAACACGTTCCAGGCCCTCATGGGAACACAGAAAGAAAAGGACACCAATAATTCAGAATTTTAACATAATTAAACTAATGCCTTCAAAAGATACGCTGGCTGGGAAACCCTGAATGTCTCTCTCCTAACAGAAGTTGTATCTACAAAAACCCTGCTCAAACCCAGTGATTAGCAGCATGCCTGTGGAAGCAGAGTCTCTGCTTCAAGTGCTCTATTCCCATTTTAAAAGGCCGAGTGATTTTGGATAAGCTTTCCTTACTACTATAGATCACAGAAGTAGCAGCAATTCTGTAAGTATACTAGTGTGATGATTTCCTGTTTTACTTTAAAAACTTCCTCATCCCCAGCCACTGGGTTCTCCTCCTCCAGCTTTCCATCATAGAGAGAAGCAGTGCAAGTGGTCAAGCTTATAGTGAGCATGCCAGAGAAACTTTGGGTTTGGCTCTTGTAAGACAAGTGATCGCCAGCTTGATACTAAGGGTACAGATAACCAAGTTTTATTTTATAATAGCAATCTATGTTGAAAATGATTGTGATTTTTAAATAATAATTAAAACCACAATCAACAACCACAAAACCCTTTCACATATGTAACAAAGCAACAAGAGCTACACAAAAAGCAAGTGTTTTTTGGGACAAAGGCAACAACAGTAAAAATGTTGAACAGGATCTCCTTTTACCTCTTTTTTAATATACTCTTTGACTACTTTAGCTTGCACAATATACATCCCACATTGTAGTTCATTTGTTTATGAGCATCTGGGCAGAGTTCCAGTGCTTTGATGCAAGCGGTCACAGTGCAGCACAAACACTACCACCAGCAGGGAAAGATGAAGAGGTGGAGGAGGTACAGCACAACCGTCACGTCCAGTACAGGACAAGGTTGAGACCAGCCATGCAAACAGGAACTGAGCTCCAGGAAGTCTCTTTACCTCGACAGGAGAGAAAAAGTCCCACAAATGAAAGCCTCCAGAAAAATGCGATAGTCTTCATGATGAATGTAGTGATCTTTTTCCCATATGAGAAAATGCAGAATGCAGATATTGCATGAACAAATCTTACTGTCTGCAACCATAACTGTTTAGTGAGAAGATTAAGTCAGACTTTTTTGCATTGAAACTTCTCATGCTAGGAGCAAAAAAAGCTTCAAACTGATCCACTGTGGAGAGCCAAGTATATCAGGTTACATGATTCTATGAAATGTGCATGAGCCCAGCTGTGTGTTTAACTTCGTTTTTGCTATCGGACTGCTAGACCAACTTCTTTTTATGAATATTTACTGGGAACAGGCATATAAGGCAGAAATACACTTGTATCCCATGTTCTGCTTCATCATTCATGCAGACAGGATTATGTAGTCACTGATGTTTGAAGAGCCCCACCTGGGTGACTTAAATAGCCCCAATTAAAAACCTGACCAAAATAAGAAACTTCACAGTGACCATGAGGATCAGAGGGGACAGTAAAGACCCCAGTAAAGGATCCCAGGCCTCTAGAATGTTAGTGTGGTTCTGTCGAGGCTGGTAACTGACAGAAGACAGGGAATACAATCTCTCCTTATTTGCATGAAATGCAATATACACAGAAGCAAACACCTATTGAACAGTTTTACTTGCAGTCCTAGGAAGGGGTGCACTCTCAAAATGGATTTTGAGCCAATGTTCGTCACAATTCCTCCTTGCTGGACTTAAAGGGTGAGGGCTGGCAGGAAGATGAAGACAGATGTGTTGAAAGATGCATTTAGGGGTGGGCAGGAAGCTTTTAAGAGCATGCTTAAAATAGTCCACATACATCTAGCCTTCTTCTAGGCTTAGAAAGCTCAGAGGCTCAAAAGCACCAAAACTACAGCAGCCTGGTTAGAAACACAACCCTCACCAGTGCTGCAAAACAGATATGCCCCAGCACCACATGTGTGTGCACACGCTGGGGAATGGGACAATAAGGACTGACACTGTAAGTAGGATAGGGACAACATTTTTTGTCAACTCTACTTCGGTAATATGCAAAACTACTTCGGTAACTGTTTTACTCTGCCCTACCTTCACCTCTTCCACAATACTATGTGTAAGGGGATTTTAAAAGTCTAATTTCTAGCCAAATAAGGAATGCTAAATGGGAGTGTAGAAATGCATTTAATATCAAAGAAAGGCACTGGAGAAAAAACCAACCAAAATCAACTTTATAAACTTGCTGAATCTACTTAGAGTTTAGTGAGACAGTTTTAGAAAATGGCCCCAACAGGTCCCTTGGATATTGAGGGTCTGAGACCTCCTCACACGTGGGACAACAGAAGCTGCAGGGAGTGCAGTTTGCCCAGCAGCTAAGAGCCAACACTGAATTTGACTTAACCAGGTTAAATAGTTGGGGGATAATGCAGCCAGTCTCTGTGTTTCAGGGAGCGCTTGGGGGCTTTAATATTACTTTAAAAGAAAAATCAATTCAGGTGGTATATTTGAACACAGATTTAGATTAATCTTCCATCTTCCTGTATTTTTATACCATTTGCTTTTAGACTGTTCCTGAGGCAGAGCAGGAAATAAAAAGGCAGTTGTTTTACTGTGTTCTCCCAGCAATAATGCAATGCACCAGATTGGAGTTTACTGAATAAGCTCATAAACCCCCAGGTTACATTCTTCCTCATCTGCAGCTTTGCCTTTCAAGTGAGCTCTACTCGTATTAAAAGGACCAGAGGCTGTCCTCAGGCATACCCTGTCTTTGAAGATGAAGTCCCAGTTCCATTTTATGGCAGAGGCCTCTCAGTTCGTACCTTTGCACAACTGTGTAGCAGGTTTAAACAATTATGCAGGACAGTGGATTTCCATTCCAGACTCCTCTTAGTCAGTCTCAGGTTTTAAAAATAATGTTTTTCTTTCTGCTAGGGCACTCCTGCAATAAGTGTTCCGCACAGTGATGATCCAAAGGCATTAAAGAAAGTTACAGCTTAAACAGCGTGACACAGATTATGAATAAAGAAACCTTTCCCATATGGAAAAGTTTTTGGAATTGACATTTCTTTTCAATATGTGTTAATCAGAAAGACAGTAGTGAATTCTGACTGCTTCAAACAGGAGAGAATTGAAACTCTTGGGATATATTACATAAAAGAGCAATTGCAAAGAAGGGAGAACAAACCTATAGTTTCATTTAAAACTTAACTATTAACAGTGTTTTCTTAAATGGCTGGGAAAGTCTCCAGTTTGGAGTCAGCCACATTTTACTTATCAATGCTTCAAATGCAGGGTGAATGAGAAAGGCTGTGTCTGGCTCCTTTTGCAATAGGGAAAAAAATCTCTTTTGAAGTCTTTCTGAGGGACGGATGGGGGAGAAAGTGTCAGGAAAAGGATCTGACAGGTTTTGCACAGTGAGGGGCAAAAAAATGTCTGGAGCAAAATCTGTCTAAATTGAGCAAAGAGATAGAAACCTCTCCTTCAGCACTGGAGACGCCAGATAAAGAGTCTGAGACTCACTTGTATCTTTTTTCCAGCCACACATGAATTCCATTTTATGCTTTTTGCCAGCTTCTCATCTTACCAGGAGCCTGCAGGAGAGGCCAGTTCAACACCAAAGGGAACGCAGACACGCTGGGGCTCCATGTACAGCTGTCAGTCACCCAGTATCCCAGGAAAACAACTTGTATTTTAAACAGCCCAAGCATCAGTGAAGACCTCAATTTAAAGGTGGAAGAGATCACCTGAATGATCTTAAAAGTAAAAATCAAAGAACCAAGAAATTCATCTGCTTCTTGAAATGAAAGGCATTATCAATGAGCATGTCACAGAATCACAGAATGGTTTGGGTTAGAAGGGATCTTAGAGATCAACCAGTTCCAACCCCCTGCCAGGGCAGGAACACCTTCCACTAGAGCAGGTTGCTCCAAGCCCCATCCAACCTGGCCTTGAACACTGCCAGGGATGCGACAGCCACAGCTCCTCTGAGCAATAAGTAATAAATTCATGCACTCTTAGTGGAAGAAGGCAGCTCAGCACTATTCAACTAGAATAAAAGTATGCAAGAAGCTTTTATTAATAAAAGCCATTGTCTTTGTATTCTGATGAAGTGATAATGCTCTGACTTCTTCCTTGTTTCTGCCCTATAGCACTGCATTTGTAAGTCACGTTTAGCATTTCCCAGGTAATATTTCACAGCAAATAAGGGAAAAAATAACTTTTCTGACTCCAAAAGCCCCCCAAAACTAAACTCAAAAGAATCACAGCCAGGTGTTAGCAACAGGGTTATTTTAATATAGGTGGTTTTGGTTACATAACAGGCATGAAAACATAAGTTATACCCCTCTGCATTATTTTAATCAAGGACTGGGAAGCTGTAGAAAACACTGATAAAAACCATACTTCAGATAAGAGATTAGGTACTAAAAACCCTAAGAAACTGCACTGCAGGAATGTTTGCTGCCTATTATAAAAATGAAGACCTCAACACAACATATGCTAGCAATACCATAGTAACACTTGTAGGATGTACTAGAATTGTCTGAAAAAGGTATCAAAACCCCCTGGTTCCTCAGCTGTAAAACACAGGCTACTGCTCAGGTTTGGATGTCTTTGTCCTCCTCCTTCTGCATCTTTAGGAACTCTACACATCATAGTTAAATAAAGTGAAATCTGCTGATGACTGTGATGAATGTCAAAGCTGCAAGCACCACATTCACTCATCTTTGATGATACCTATCAGGTGGTCAGTGTACCCAGCAGTATAAATAGGTGATATTCACCTCACTGTGCTCGAAATTGCAGAACACCTTGATATCTTTATATCTAAGATGCTCCATCACACATCTGGAGCAAATATCTGGTATCCTTGCCCATGGCAGGGGGGTTGGAACTAGATGATCCTAAGGTCCCTTTCAACCCTAACTATTCTATGATCCTAGGATTCTAAATATTATGGATAGTTGTTCAGACTCTTGCATACACACCAAAGCTAAAGCACGATTTCATCTCACAAAAGTATTTTGCACAACACTGAGACTAAAGTTAATGTGAATTTTTTTGGTATCTGCTTTTTAATGTGGCAGTTTGCTGATCCAGTTCCCCTCCTCCCCGGTAAAATCCTTACACTAAATGAGGAGCAACCACACAGCCAAGAATTCAGACAGTAAAATGTTCTTTAGGTACCTTGATTTTTTCCACAGCTCTCCTTGCTCTAGTAATGTAGTTGACCTGTAAAACAAGAAGGAGATTACCGACTCCTGGTAGACTTTTCAGTATTATTGCAATATACTGTACGCTTAAAAGTTAAGAACACATTAACACAACATTTATTTTCATGAACTGTTTTTCAGAGTGTTTTATTGAATTACATTTTACAGTGTTATCATAGAAGGCATTTTTCACATACAAAAGATTCTTTTGTAGGGTAGTCTCATTTAAGAGCAGCTAGCTGGGGATCTCACCATTTTGCCTCAGGCACACTGGGTTACAAATCAAAGTAGAACCCAGTCTACCTGCTGCATTGTTAAAATAGAGCCTCTCAGCCCCAGTACACAACTCCTGTTGTTGCCTAGCAGAAGTTGAGCTCTGGAGCTGCCGCAGGCAGGCTTGGGCTGGGTGGGGAGCCAGTGAAAGGAGCACAATACTTCTCTTTGAAGGTTGACAACTACTGGTGTGCAAAGTTCGTAAGGCAACAACCACCTTGCTCTGACCCTTTCCCACCACTGAGTAGCTATGGGTTTTCTGCTTGCCTTCATCTTCGACATGAAAGCAGAATGAGTAAATCAGATAGCAACTGCTTAATTCTGTCACCTTTTGTCTTCTCAGTCTTTGAGCACAAGTTCAATCAAACCTGACAAATCTATTTCCATTGTCTTCCTTTTTCCCTTGACCACTCCTCCAAAGAAAAGCAGTTATTTCCTGGGGAACAGGGTCCAGACTCCTTGATTTTATACAGGCATAGAAAACATATGCTACATTTTCTTTTTTAAGATCTATACAGTGCAAATGAGACATTTTATGCATCATGAAAACCCTGAGCTCAGCCCACCATCAGGCACAAGGCAGCACTTCTCACCAACCTGCAAACCTGGTGCTATTCATGAGGTTGTAACAGCCTCTTTCAACCATCATGAGCTTTTCCATTCCAGTCTCCCTGACTAATACAGTAACTTCAAACATTGCTGCTTAGGTCTTCTCAGTATATTGTACTACGAATACTTGATCAGTTTCAACACTTCAGCAGGCTGGCTATCCCATTCCCCATCAGTACTAAAGGCTGGGTTTCTCAGTGCTCTCTATGAACTTCAGCAGTAAAGAACTGACTTCAAAAGAAAACAGCCTTCACCAAAAGAGGGCAAGTAGAATGATACAAAATTACTGTGAGACATTACAGTCACAAGATACTCTGAAGCAAAAAGTGTCCAAGAGAACCATGGTTAAAAATAAGATGTTACTGCATGTGTGCTCAAATTGTCTCTTTTCCCTGAATTACTTTGTCACAGAAAGTCTGTTCCTCACGCCCTTGAAAAATAATTGTTGCCGTAAATACGGCAGTGTTTTCAGCAAGTTCTTATTTAGGAATGAACAGTGCACTTGTACTCAGTATTAATACACGTAAACAGCCACAAACTTATTTCATCTACCTTTAGATCTGTCAGGAATACAAATTTAGGGGACAGGATTGGCTCTAGCCAGGTGCTCTGCGTGGGGCTTGGCCATATTTGCTCATTTTGTTGTGCTGCCAAGTGCTCCCTGGCAGAGCACACCAAGCGATGGCAGCGACTGGGGAAAGAGGAGGAAACATACTGGCATCACAACGTCGTGTTAGAGCAGGAGCCCTCCACAGCATCAGGAATTTAAACACTTTAATGTGAGTGCTTATTCTCGGCATGAGTAGGGTTTATTTTTCATCTACTTCACACTGCTAGAGATAAGGGAATGCTATTTCTATGCAAGTTCCCGATATGTTATTTTAAGCATAGCTGTCACCCACAAGCAGAGAGCCTGTCTTGCAGCCTAACAGCTACTCTTTCTAGAGGGCATTGCCAGACCACTCTCAGACATGAAAATGTAATATTCCCTCCTGGTCCAACAGCACCAGTTGGCAGAATGTAGAGATGCCCATTTATGATGGTGTTTAACACTACATTAGCTAGCTCTCTGGGAGCTGCAAAGAACTGCTCACTCTCATGAAGGCCAGTGCACCCCTGCATAAGTGATGCCCACCTTGCTCAACTCTGCCACTGGAGAAGCTGGAGACCCTATAGCTCTCAGCATAAGGCAGTGGAAAAACAGCTGAGGCCAGGAACCATGACACTCCAAACGTCATATCCTTTTGAGCAGATATTTTTTCTGCCCTTTGTCACAAACTCTTTGGATACAATCCCTTTCTTCACATCCCTTCTCCCTAGTATCACTCAATGCACTTTCGCAAGTTCTTCCTCCCTTCCCAATTCAAAATTCACATTATTAAAACAAACAAACAAAAGCCAAAACCAACAAAAATAACCCCTTGCCATTTGGTACCATGACCTAATTCACTCTGCTTAATCCACTGGGGTCTTTTTATCCCACTCTGCCCAGCCCTTGAGTATGGATAAGAAACTCTGACGTAAGTACTGGCCAGCAGTTGTCTTCACTATGCTGAGCATTGTTTAGGCCATATTCTCAGCTCTTAGGCATTAATTAAACGCCTGTATGGCCAAAAGGAATATTATACAATCAGTAACATAGGATAAGGATTGCATAAAGAATGGGAAAAAGAAAATCTGAAGAGGAATAACAGTTACACAATAAAGAACCAACTCAAAGCCAGCTCTCAGATCAGGGAAAGTAACAACTGAAAGACATTCTTGGATGAGTAAATTAGGAAGAGAGATGGATTTAACTCAAGACACGACAGCAGTAAATATTGAATGTGAGCAGCCTCAACGAATTTGGAATACATCTGAATAAATGCACATGTCAGAAATCAGACATATTGCACAAATCCTAACAGGATACTGAAAAAGCAAAGACAAATTAAATGTTAAATGAGGGCTTCAGTCTGTAGGACAACAGGATTTGTGTGTGTGGCAGAGATACCATTTATCTTCTTAGAACTAAAGTGTAAAAGCCACTTGGTTATTTGAGAGCTCTCTCCCACTGAGAAGCAACGTTTTAGGACTGCATCTATCATCAGAGAGAAACTATGAGTAACCAAAATGACAGAGAGTCAGGGGATGGGATATCCCAAAGAAACACATCCTGGAATGAAAATACAATTTTCTTCAACTACTCGTATTAGAATGGTCAATCAGTGTGTAGTAGGAAAATACACTCCTGGTTTGGATCCAAACCTTAAGTATAAAAAACAGCCCTAGTAAATAATTAAGAGAACTGAGTTCCAAACTGAAGAAGGGTTTTTTTGTGTGGTTTTTTTTGTGTGTGTATGTTTTGTTGTGTTTTTTTTTTTAACAAATAAAATCATCAAAAGATTGTGCAACTCTAAGAGCCCTTAAGGAAACAATTGGGAATTTTTCATAACATGGTATTTCCTTATACCACTGACCACAGGAATGCAAACAGTTCCACCAAACATAGATTTCTTCATTGGAAACAACTGACAATCTACCCATGTTTCCATCTTTTCCACTCTCGGTGCTCAGCATACAAAATAGATGATATAATTAGATACAGAAGTGTCATACCAGGGCCACAGGGTATCTCGACTAAAACTCAGCACCTGAGAGGCTTTGCTAGAATATAGCTCCTGAGGGTTAGAGAAAAGAGAGAAGGAACACTTATATTTAATTATTAAGCATCTCTGTCCAATCAAAATCTACATTTCTATTGCAATTTCTATATATTTGTTGGATTTCTCTAAAATAGGGTTAGCATCTCTATCAACAGACCAGTAGCCCAAGCTATAACTCAGTATATCAGTAACAAGAGTCAGCCCCGCATCATTCCCTGACAGTAAGGCAAGCAATGTTAGAGAGGACTGGCAAGGAAACATGGGTTGTTACTCAACTTGCATGTGGAAGAAAAAGCACTACTACTGGTAATATACTGCCTGTACCTTATACAATATATCCCATGTTAGTCTAGTGAGCTAAGCAGGTAACCAGAAACTTGAGCAATGTGATTCTCCCCCTCTACTCTGTTCTCGTGAGACCTCACCTGCAATCCTGAATCCAGCTCTGTGGTGTCAAAAGGAGGACAACATGGAGCTGCTGGAGCAAATCCAGACAAAGGTGTAGATGCTCCAAGAGCTGGAGTACCTCTCCTAGGAAGACAAGCTGAGAGAGCTCGGCTTGTTCAGCCTGGAAAAGAGAAGACTCCAGGGAGCAGCCTTTCAATACCTAAAGGGCCCCTTTTCTACAAGAAAGCTGGAGAAAGGCTTTTTATGAGGGCATGTAGTGACAGGACAAGGGGGAATGTTCTTAAACTGAGAGATGGTAGACTCAGATTAGATATTGGGAATAAATTACTGTGAAGGTGTTGAGACACTGGAGCAGGTTGCCCAGAAAAGCTGTGGCAGCCCCATCCCTGGCAGTGTTCAAAGGCCAGGATGAACAGAGCTTGGAGCAACCTGGTCTAGTGGAAGGTGCCCCTGCCCATGGCAGGGGGTTGGAAGTGGATGAGATTTAAGGTCCCTTCCAACCCAAACCGTTCCATGATTCCTTGATAGATTTCCTTGTCAACTTGTCCATGTAGGATTATTATTTCAGCAATGCCAAATGACACTACGAATTCCTTCAAAGGTAGCTGAAAATGCTGCCATTTCAGTATGGGCAATGTCAGTCTTAGTACTCTACCAGCCTTCAGAACCTGCATTAGGAAACCAAGTATCAGAGGTACTCCAGGGAAAAGCAAGACAGGCCTTACAAAGACACTTATTTTTCTTTGCAGCTAATTAACAAGTCACTATCATGGAGAAAGCAATTTACACCCTGTGCAGAGCTTCATGCTGCAAAGAGGAGAAAAAAAACAACCAGAGGAAATGAACATAAGCAATAGTAAAACTAGAGAGAATCGTGAAGATTCAGGAAGGCAAAGGAATGCTAAAAGGTGCTAATCATCAGCCCCCTGACAAGTGTCTGTCATTGGCAATTTGCAAGTCAATTAAGCCAAGATTTTAATCAGGGCTACAACTGTACTTAATTCCCCTCATTGCAGCTGAAGGAAAACACGGGGAACAAGTCATAAAAACAGAACAAAACTGAAGCGTGCTACAAAAGAGACAAATTGTTTTCAGAAGGAAAAACCAAAACAATCAAACGCCTTGAAAGACAAAGCTTTATGGAGTTAGTGTGCCAAATGAGTCAAGAATTTTGGATAGTAGAAAGGGCAGACAAATGCCTTAACTTCAGAGAGAGACACCAGAAGACTTTGCTTATCTGGAAGCGTTTGCAATCTTACAAGATCTCAACTTTTGGAATTCCTCTTTTAGGGGGAAACACAGAAAAATCCTCCATGCTCTTTGAAAAGGAGAATGGGATGGGACTCTGGTGCCCCACATGCAGACAAACAGGGTTACAAGGCTTTGACAACAAACTCATCCCTATAGTGCTATGGATGAAGAGGCCATCATCATACATGAAACGTTCCTACAGTCTACTTTAGTATTCCAGGATGATAAAGTCTCACATAGTAGTTTCACATACAAAACCATTTACCAGGAGCTATTGAACAGGAAGCTAAAATTTCCAAGCACTTTATTTGAACCATTCCATCTCTTGATCTTTCCTCTCAGGGAGATACACACTGAGCTCTGAAAGAACTGACCTTTCATCACAGCACACTCTCGGTCTTGGACAATTCAGGTTTTCTAAAGTTACAAACATATGAACCCATACCTCCTTTTTAGATGACGCCGAAGATCTAAACACAAATTACACAAAAAGCTGTTTCTTTTTTCAGTTATCTTGACTAAATAACCAAAATCCCACATAGGCTGATATGCCAACATCAGTGCTGAGATTTATAAGGCTACTCAAAACCTATTTTTTATTCTTATAACAGTCAGCATCCTAGAGAAAAACATGCACCAGAAAGCTTTTCAATTTCATCTTACTGGTGAGGCTATAAAGAGCTACCCAAACTCTGCAGGCTGTAAGGCAAGGCAGTAGCTAGAGCACACCACATTTTTCCACAATTAGAACATAGCAGTATCAAGCCACACAAGAAATGATTTGCTGGTTTTCATTAAAATGCACAGTTCGTATTTATTTTTGCCTACAGTCACTGCACCAAGATGCACGATCAGAACAGCAAGAAACTAGTGGGCAGAGTCTACACAACATTCGTACCTGAGTCAGCTGCACTACAATCAGTGGAAGCTTGGTGTTGGTAAGAAAGCAGAAATTTTGGGAAAATGTTACAAATCAAAGCTGTTGAAGAGTATCCAAAAAGCTTTAATGATGACTTCTGGCTGAAATACATACATATGAATATAAAGATGCTAATTCACATTTACTTTACAGTTTATAGTAATACTTGCTATTCCATTTTACCTTTGCCATTTGATAAATCCCACTACTACAGGCTCAATGCTCAGTAATTCAGTGATGTAAAGACTAGAGCTGCCATCTGGTATCTACCCGGTTTCTCAGCAAGACTGTAAATACAGTTTCAGATGGGGTATTTTAAGTACTGCATTATTAAATTTTCACATAGCTATAGTCCAAGCAGTGGGAAATGGCAGTTTCTGACATCAGCTGAATGGCCTTAAGGATCTGGATGCTTGGTACAGTTCTGCAACAGGGACCCTAGCTGGCCTCAGGAAAATAACTTCAGCATTACATACTCCCCTCACCCCCTTAGAATGAAGTCCCTACTGAGATGGGCATTAGCCAAGCTGTATTCATGGAATGGTTTGGGTTGGAAAAGCCCTGAAGATCATCTAGTTCCAACCCTCTGCAGGGACACCTCACACATACTCTATGTGTCTCAGTGACAGGTACTTTAAGTCAGACAAAATACAAGTGCTAATGGTGGCTTCAAAAAGCCTGCCAAGGAGAAATGGACAGTGCTCCTTTAGCCTTAATTGTGGAACATGACAAAGCATATATTAAAGCTACACACAAGACATTTAAGCAAAATAATTTTCAACTTATGTCCCAGGTTTGGATAATTATGAAGGAAATAAAACCCACCTAGCATTTTCCAGATGCTATTTAATGCCCCTGAACCTACAGTATCATAGAATTGTTTAGGTTGGAAGGGACCCTAAAGATCACCTAGTTCCAACTTGCATCCTAAGCTTTTTTCCCCCCTCTACTTCTTTTTTTGCCACGCTCCACATATATTCTGGTATTCAGTCTTCAGATTTTCAGTCTCTACTGGAAGAAAACAAAATCTCTTATATTCCTTTTTAAAAAAGAAAAGGAAATACGAAAGCACGGCATGAGTCCTTTCTCACCTCTTGTTGCCACAGGTTTCCTGCTTGCTTTCTTCTTGTCCCTGAGACAAGATCTCCCTCATTTTTTACCAGTCCTTCAGTGTGGACTCCAACTCCTTAGCTTTTGCTACAGTCTCCTTACTGTCCTCGGATTTCACCTACTAACACGTCATACCCCGTGATTTAAAAGTCGCTCTCAGCTTCTCACCAGAAACCATCCTAGATGTGATCTAGTGGTTTGCAGGATCCCACCCTCAGCAATACATAGTTGTTCAAAAATGCCAGGACTGCTAAAGGTTGTAAGTGATCCCACCCTCCCCCTGTTGCAGCTCCCTCCTTTCATGCTTCAATCCTCCTTCTGCATTCAGTTTTCAGCACCATCCCCTGCACTTACAGCACTTCATCTCTGACCTGCTCCTCCTCTTCCATTGCCATGTGTGCTCTGGGTATGAGAGCTGCCCATAAGCACCGCTTTGGGTAACCTTGTATAAATCACAAATACATTATTTTACCACTGGGAAGGGGCCCTGCACCTAGCTAGCCCTTGTCATTCTCTGAAACCCATGAAAAAAAAAAAAAAACACACAATTTTTATTCATTTAAGGTGATTTTTAATCACCTCAAATGTGTAATTGGAAGCAACTTCTTGGTGCTGTACACAGCCCAGCTATCTCCTCCTCTGTCCAATACATCCACCGCAGCATCAAAGCTGAGTAGACACTTCAGGGAGCAAGACCTCTGCTCCCTCATGCTCCATCTCTCACACAAGGAGACAAGACCAACTTCCCAAGTCACTCAGGTATGTGCCTTTGATACACCATTCTCAGGTAAAGAAACACAAGTTTGCATGCAAAAAAGAAACATCTGCAGTTATAGCACTGGCATAGTGATGGTGGTTTGCCTAAGGGTAAAAAGGAAAAAAAAGGCAAGTTTTGGACGAGGCCTTGGGTGGTATGGTGCGAGGTGTTCCTGCCCATGGCAGGGGGGTTGGAACTTGATGATCTTATGGTCCTTTCCAACCCTAACTATTCTATGATTCATAGGGAATCTTTCCACACTTTTTCATATAAGGTAAAAATAAGATCTACAGCATTCTCACACTACATTTCATCTCACAGCACGGTTTGGGGTTTTTTGCAAACTGTCTTTGCCACTTCATTCCTAAAGAATGTCCAGTCGGGATGTTTTAACTAAGAAGTAATGTTTTAATGATGCTTCGACCACCCGAGCAGCCATTGATTCCTTCCTAATCACATCTTTCCCTTTAATATTACATTGTTTTTATTTCTAACCCTACAGCACCCCTACACCTGCACTAGCACACAGTTTTCTCTTTTAGCTAGGAAGCTCAAGCACTACTCCCATTCTACTTCAGCAGCATGGCTTCTGAGCATTTACAGCAGGGTCACCAGCATTCTGCATCTTTCTCAGACAGTCCAAACTTGACTCATACCATGGCCGAAAACAGGAATAGAAATAAAAATGAAGCCCTGCAACTGATGTTTTGAGGGATGGAAGAGGGTTTTCCCCACACTCCCAGCAATGATTGAGGCAATCAGCAGAGTTGCACCAAGGCATGGCACAACCTCCCATGAGGAATCTCAGTGCCTGACAACAGATGATCAGAAGACATTTCACAACATAAACTTCAGACATACGGTATTATTTTCCTCCAGCATTTATTTATGGATAAAGCCTTAGGTGGATTCATAACACCACTATTGCTGCAAAACTAATAATGATCAGTGCACATACAGATCTTTTAAGTGCATAAATCTTTTAAGTGGGTTTTTTTCCTCAGCTACAAAGTACCCAAACTCTTGTTTATTGAAACAAGCTGTATTTGGAAGTGAAGATTATGAGTTATTTACAAACTGAAAGAAAACCAGATTTTTATCAGTCCTCTTCCTGCTTCATTCTGATATTCTAAACAGAAACATTGCCTCTTTATATTCTTTAATTGAATCCCTCTCCTGAAATGCTCAATCCAGGCGCAGCCCTAAGAAAGAATAGAAACCAACTCCACTACTTCTTTATTTTTGAACTTTATCTTACTTGTTCACTTTTGACTTTCTACAAAGCTTAATTCATCCACCCTCCACCCTAACCCCTGGGAGCATCTTGTACTTTCCAGCCATCTGGAGTGTATTTACTTTACTAAGAAGAAAGTTAAATTTGTTCATGAACAAAGAAAATCCCCTTCTATCTTCCTGTCCTGTCTGCACAGTTATTTTCTAAGTTCTCATTTGCTCAAGAAAATTATTGTGCCCTCTGGGGAGCTCACACAATCCTCCTTGTGAGCTCTTCTGAGGCCATACAACTCCATTTACCAGAGAGAGGGAAAGAAATTACTGCTTTTTCCCCCCTCAGTTTTCACCTTCTCTTCACAAAAGCCCTTACAAACAGCACAAACATTAATGAAAGATGAATGAGGATAGTGGTGATTGTACCGAAGTGGTTATTTAGACAGTAAAAGCAATAGTTTTGCTGCATCTCTCTTCCTCTTCCCCCCCCCCCACAAAACATACCTGCTGCCACCCCACTTCTCAACACTGTGGACACAGATGTGCTGAGGAAGACTTGCAAACTGCAGAAGACAGGCAACTACCTCAAACTGATTTTTACTTCCAACCATATGTTCATAAAACACCCACCCACTTTTATCTGGCTTTATCCGAGCTGCTGCATAATGCTTTCCTTTCAGTCCGTTTTATAAGCCTATTTATCAAGGCACACTATCTTTTTTGATCAAAGGTAGTTAGCTCCTGCCTATCATTAAAAGCTATTTTGCAGCTTGACATGCACCAGAATACTGCATCAAGTTTAAATTAAAGCCAGACTGGCATCTTTGTTACAGAGAAATTAATGAAAGCAGTGAGCAGTGCATGACATGCAGCTAACTCCAATGGGGAACTGAAGGATCCCAATGCTTTGTGATGCTTGTCCCAAACATCTGATTAATTCCCCAAATTCATTTCAGTTTTAATGAGCTAATTTAATACCTGTGGTAAGGGGAAATGCTAGTGTGGAACTATACTGTAACAGGAATTAGAAAACATGTGCTAGAGGAAAAAATACCTTTCCAGAAGGATGAATGCTTAAAGAGAACTGCTGCTGTTGTTTAGTTTCAAGTTGAACCTCTGAATTTAATTGAAAGTGACCCTTCAGAGGGGTAATGATTTTCAATGATCACATCAACTATCTTCTTGTCTCTTCAACAGCTCTTCTGGAATACCAAGGAGTAGAAGCTCAGTTACAGATGTGTGGGAGGCTGCATACCACCACCACAGTAAATTCATTAGAGCAGGAAATACACTGTGTAGAAATAACAATGAATTCAAAACTTAATTGAAGCTGCCTATGTGAGAAATAACTGCTGGAATAACTCACCCAAATACTACCACACATAAAAGAATGCAAAATAGATAGTTAAAATCCTGCATAAAGTTCTGCAGCCACACAATGCTAGAGCAGCATAATTAGCAGCCAGGACAGAAACACTTCCCTTGCCAACATTTACCTCTTCCACATCTAGGAAATGAGAACTTACTGCCATCATTTCCTTCCATTTTCAGTTGCCAGTTCCTAGGCCGATTCAACATTACCCCTTCCAAGTTTGGTGCTCCTCATCTCCTAACCCCACAAAGGGCCATCAGTATGAATAACCACTGTTTGTCATCAAAATTAGCTGAAGCATAGTGAAGATGCAACACATCTCTATTTCAGGGAAGTATTGCTTAATTATTTATCAGAAACAACCCCCCAGGAGATCTGTTACCAGTTGAGCATTACCTCCACTAACAAAGACTTTTCCCACCCTTTACACGATTTCAAGCTGTTCAAATTTTCCCCAGAACTGGCAATTTGGGTTCCTTTTGGAAGGGAAGACATGGACAATAATGCATCAGGCAGCTGAACTTCCTTTTCCTGAGACAAGCTGAATGTTTCATGTAAGCTACTAAAAATAAGTTTTACTTCCATCAATGACAATTCCTTGCAGTTTAATCAAAGGAATGTCCACCCCTAATGGGCCCTGTTCTCTTATGTATCCGACTTGGAAAATGATCACCAAGAGAAGATTCACTGCAGAGAACAGAAGAATCTGCAAAGAATTGAAGACCAACATATTTGCACTTACTGTGCATCAGTTTGATTTTACGTTTCTAACAGAGAGAACATGAAGTGACTTGATTCTCAGTCTGCAGCCATGGTATGAAATTAGTTTCTAAGGAAACAGGGCACAATCTGAGGGAACAAAATTCCTGGTTTTGTGCTGCTTCTGTAGCAAACACAGCATCAGAAAGCTACATGAAGCAAAATGCCTCCAAATTGTTTAAGGAACTGAATTTTAAGCATCCTGAACTAGCAACCACACTGACAAGCCACAGCCATCTACTGGAGGTGGAAGACCACAGCCACAGAGGTGTAAGCAGAATGCACACCCGCTCAGCACCAGCCCCAGCCTCTGATCAACAGTACAAGAACAGGCACTAAAAACAACCTAGAATACAGTTGGCACTTGATACAGGCTGCTCCTTCATGCGTGCCACAGTTCCTCTGCAACTTTCTAAAAACTTGGGCTGCCCACATCTTGTGGTTCCTCTTTCAGAGGGAAAACAAGCTTCTAACTCATGAAGCAGCAAACCCTTCCTTCCAAGAACCCAAAGGGGGCAGGTAAAAGAGGGGTTTCCACACCATGAACCCAGGCAGGTTTTCCTGCCGTGATGAGTACTGGATTTCAGAGAGGATTCCCCACAAAACCTCCAGACCAATGGACCTGAACAGCACAGGGCTCCATCAGATGCTCTCCCAGGCCAGTGCTGTAGCCCACATGCAGGGATCACACTCAATACAGCATACTCAAGGAGACCTATGCCAGAGGACTCCACATGATGAGGTCCTCCAGGCCAAAATAACCAGAATTCTTTGGAGAACATAAAACTTCAGGGGTATGTGGTACACTTCTGAAAGTTCAAAACAAAACATTCCTTCTACTGATATAACCCACTGCTTAGCAATGGAGGTTGCATGTGTGTATATGCCTGCAAGAGGCAAAACATGCTTTGTTATCCATCCTTGGCATAGTATGACAGTTCTACACAGGTTTTTTTTTGGGGGGGGGTATCTTAAATTTAGATTTCAAAATAAACCCAGGTCACCTTTACAGTCAATAAAGCTGGACCCTGAAAGGAAAACAAGTTATTAAAAAGCAGCTTCAGAATGAACACTCCTCAGCTTGGACTCGTGCTACATTGGTTTGGGCAGGGAGAATTCTTTTTGCACAGCTGTCTACTTTTCAAAAGGAATATGCCAATGCACCCCAAAATATCAGTGTTAGAACCTACTTCCAGAAGCGTTTGCCTGAAGGCCAAAGACAACAGCCCAGGCCTGAAACCCCAACAACGGTACCACAGGACATAATTTCACTATGTTATTCCACTACAGAATGCACGTCAATACTTATCTCTAGCTATAAATCAGTAGAGCCTATTTTAGGCACAAAAGCTTCAAAACAAATTCTTCTGACCAACCTCCCAAATTAATTATGCAAATGCTGCATGAAAGTGCACAGATCATTATTCCTTCAAATCTTTAAACCCCTGCACAGAAAGGAAAAGAAAGCAATGCCTAATTATACACACTGAATAAGGCAGATAATGGCCTGTCACATGCATCACTCCAAATGCAGATCAGAGTGATGGTTTTAGCTGTAAATACAATGAGGAAACTTCAAATAAGTTCGATCTCATCTTTGGCAAGAACATACTTCTTTAAGATACTGTTCTGTATTGAATTGGAGGTATAGATTTTGCACTTTTTTCTGTTGAGTTTCAAAGCCTTTCCTTACAAAACGTATCCTATAAGATATTCCAATAGAGACAAATAATTGTATTTCCCCAAACAGAAGAATGCTGCTGCTTATTGCCTTGCTAAAAACACTAGAAGCAACAATATTCTGCTGCAGTATTGTTGTTCAAGCAAAGCACGATTGGTTTTGTGTTAAAAAAATAGAATAATGGAATGGTTTCGGTTGGAAGGGACTGACAAAGGTCATCTAGTCCAACTGTCCTGCAATGAGCAGGGACACCTTCAACTACATCAGGTTGCTCAGAACCACATCCAGCCTGGCCCCGAATGTCTCCAGGGATGGCATATCCACCTCCTCTCTGGGCAGCCTGTGCCAGTGTTTTACCACCCTCACTGTAAAGAATTATCTTCTCCTATCCAGGCTGAATCTCCCCTATTTTAGCTTAAAACCATCATCCCGAGTCCTACCGCATCAGGCCCCACTAAAAAGTCTTTCTCCATTTTTCCTACAGGCCCTTTTAAGTACTGAAAGGCCACAATAAACAAGAAGGCCTCTCTGGAGTCTTCAGGCTGAACAACCCCTTACAGCCATAAAGCAAGGCTGTACTTAAAACTTCCTGTGCAGGGGGGCACTTAGTGGTTTGAGAGAGGAAGGAAGGCACACCCACAGACAGTAGCTAACCTCCTAACATCTCCATGCACATTTAGGAGGTAGGAATTTCTTCGTTTCAGGTATGTCTTTCTTACACATCAAGCAAGCCATGAAGAAATTGAAACACACATAAAAGGAAGGACTAAATGTAGATCGAGAATGCCCAGGTTAGACATGTCAGGGAGGCAGCAAGAACCACTGCCCTGCTCTTTGTGCCTGGTACTAGAAAAATTCCTTGTAACACTGTCCATGCTATCAAACCAAATTTCAGCACATATTAAAACACATTTCAAGACAATGTTATCATGGGGAGATTAGGCTTTTAATGAGATATTTCCACAAATCGAGAAACTCAGGCTATCAGTTGGAAAAGAACAAATAAAGAATTTCAGTGCCTACATGATGACATCAGCCATTTCATGCACAAACGCAACAAGAATGCCTATGTGCTGCATAGCACAGCAGGCTTCACTTCCACCCCAGGATTTGCTTTCTAAGACCTTCTACCACTTACAGGTAAAACACACTGTATTTCATGTTGTGATTGTACTAGTTTTAAAGTATGAAGAATAACAACACAGAAAAATAAATGCACAATTTCTTAAGTGATGGATAACTAGTACAGATTTAGGGTATGCCTAATGAAAATACTGCTGCAGTTTCACCTGGCTGGATCACCACATTGAGATAAAAGACAGATCCTGCAGATATTGCTGGAATAGCTACTACAATAAAGTTTACTGATGCAATCCTTGGTTGTCATTCACCACAGGGATTCCAGTTTACCAAAGGGGAAAAGAAAAAAAATCCCTCCGCCCATCCCATTAAAACTATACGTATTACAGTCACTTTACAGAAGATATAAACAAGAATAATACCCAAACTCACTTACATTCAGAAGACAAATCCCTGCTTTGATGAAGACCTGGACTGTGCAAAGCGTCAGAAAACTGCTCAATTAGTTTAGGTTATTTTGCTACCAAAAGCAAATTCTTATGTTTCAAATCTGGAAGAGACCTCATTTCAGAATACACAGCTCAAGCCTTCTTGAAAACAGAAGTTGCCAGAGTGTCAGAACATGACTAGCTAACCTTTCCCTCCTCTTCAGGAATCAAGGGGTTTTTTCTTTTCAGTTGAGACAGAACATTATTTGCAACTTAGCCAAACTGACTCACTTCCACAGGCTCCTCCAGCATATTTCTAGCAAAGCCCTTTTGGGAGTGATTGTTTTTCCTCCTTCAAAAACATCAGTAGAGATGATACTCAAGTGTACAGTTAGAGAAGTACAAATGTAAATTATTGCTATGCAAAAAGGATGCTGTTTAGTTTTATATGTTCCTCCCTCAAGAAAAGAGGGATGAGACCTCATTTGGTTTTGATTCCCGCCTCCCAGCTCTTGCTGAGTTAATCCAAACCAAGCCATCCCCCTCCTCACCTCTCAGCAGCCGTCTTTCTAACAAGATCCTCAACTTCATCATTTATTGTACACACTTGGATGCCTTAAACAAAAATTACTGAAAAAGGGGAAGGAAACATGCTCTGATCAGAGTGCTGCATAAGATGGTGATGCAAGACGGCACAAGATACAGTCAAAGGCCTGCAGAATTTAGCCAAGTTCAGGTCTAAAACAGCACTACAGGAGCGTCAGATTTCCCAAGTATGTGCACCTCAGTCAATTTACACAAGCCCCTACCGATCTTTGCTTCCACTGCTAAAACTGCTAAACAAAACAGTGACTTTTACATGCTGCTTCTACAACACTGCCATGTTGAGAACTTGTACAAAGTAAAGAAAGCAAAACTAGGATAGAATTAACTAACATCTTCCCCCCTTACTGTCTTCCCAGCTATCTGCTCCTTCTTCATCCGCTGGTCCATTCAACCACCTCTTGTTGCTTGATCCATTTCTCTTCAGCAAAATGCACAAGTTTAGGTCTTTGTATGAAATCAACCATAACTGCTTGCCAAACACCTCAGAGACTGCAAGTTGTAATATCATAACATCTTGTGAACTTTCTCCTGAGTTTGGTGGTAAGTCCATAGGTTGATGCAAAGTGCAGTCATGTCATAGAGTTTCCTGTTTGAATATTCCCCCTCCTCCTTTTTAAAGCAAGAGTATTCTCATCCTTAGAAACAGGAAGTCATTAAGTTCCAAATGTTTATACTAAATGAAAACATACATATTGCCATGACTGCTATTCAGTGACTGTTGGGTGGTCTCAATCTGAATCCACTTTCGGACCAGCAAGTGCTTCCCTTAGAGGAATTACGCAAGCACAGCCTCAGAGACCAGGGATTGTAAAGGTATAAACAGGCAGCCAGTATAATTACAGGTCATGAGTTTTACATTTTTTTCAAAGACTTTAACATACCCACAAAAACCTCTCCAACATCTGGTTTTAGTAAGTATTTAAATAAATGTTTTCCCCAAGTTATATCAGAAATTGGCTAGCGCTGTACATTCCTTGGGATGAGGTCAGCAACATGTACTAGTGCAGCACCTTCAGTGCAGTCATGCACATGATTATTTGTGCCAGAGTGTGGCAGGGGGTTGGAACTAGATGATCTTAAGGTCCTTTCCATTCAAACCATTCTATGATTCCATGATTCTGTGAAGAAGGAAATTTACAACCCATTGGCATCCTCCACTATAAACTTCAGCACGCTGCCTGCAACTGCCTGTGATCTGCATCTCCAACATACCAGCTTCTGGTCATACTGTTCTTATTCATAAACTCCTAAACCATTTCAAGTTTCTTCTTAAATTTGATAAGCATTAAAAAAACCCCACAACTTCAATTTAGCACTGTGATAATAATACATTAATGGGTGGCCCACACAGAGTTCTCATAGACAGAACGCTCGACTAACTCACCCCACATTAACAGAGTAAAACCTGTCACCTGTGATTCGAGTTTGTCATCCTAATCCCAATTTACTACAATTCACCTTTTGTGGATATAAATTAGACTCCAAGAGAAATCAAACTCCAGTCCATTAGCACAAAGTCTTAACTGCTTTTTCACCATGTGTCTTTCTTACAGGAAAAATGCAGTTCCTCCCAACCTCCAGATTTTAATTATTAAATAGTATTTGGAAGAAGTGAAGAACTCCCTTCTGAGAAGAGAGTTGCAAAGCAGCTCCTCAGTAATCATGAGCACTTTCAGGAAACTGGAGTGCTCCTCCAGCACGCCCACTTGCTTCCCATGAATAAGCAGTGTTTAGAATTATCTGGAGAGGTCTTCCAAAGTGCTGAGAACATGATTTCTGTGCATTTTGATGCTCTATGAATCACCAAGACTAGAACATGAAGCCAAGAAACAGTAAAACATGCACATACATAAACAACAAAGAGCTGCTAAGACTAATATTAGACCTACAAAAAAACATATCCTGAAGGTATCAGGAAGAGACCAACAGGAACTTACACATTATGCCACTTCTACATGAGACTCTTCACTTTTGTTTGGATCCACAGATCAATATGAATGTCAGGAATTAATAAAGCTAGCAGTACAAATCAGCTCTCCAGAGACAAGCCACATCTGTTCAGCAATGCCAAGCTGCCAGCTGGATAGAGTCCCAGAAGCCTTTCAAGGGTCATCATGCACAGCAAAAGCTTGTACTTCGCTAAGAACCTTTCAGCCTAGCAACTAAAAAGGTAACAGGTATTCTGTTAATTATATTAAGTAATTAAGTCATGTTTAGCTCTGTCAATTAGGATGCCTAATTTTAAAAGGTCTAATAGCCACAGTATTTAAGTTCCTGTTTTCTGTTGGTGCTGTAATAGCACACAATTCTAAACCACTGCCATTCTCATGGCTGAGTTGGAAGAGCAAAATTATGCTGTTACCAGCTAAGCTAATCAGCTGAAATGGAAAGAGTCAAAGCAGTACTTGTTGGATATTGCATATTCTAAGCAACTTTAATGTACAAATAATCAATTTAAAATCCAGAATGAAAGAGACGTTGGATCTCAGGTGAAACCACTAATCACACAAGGATGTCTTATCTGGGTACAAATCGTCAAAATGTCCTTTCCTTGTGCACACTTGATTGGAACCTGTTAAGGGAAGAAATAAAACCCTACAGTAGATGACATTTACCTCCCTCCCCAGTACATCTGTCACTGACACACAGGGTCTTGAAGGGCATAAAAGCTCCCATTGAGGTATTGACACAAGGAGGTACTCTGAAATGATTGTCTGCTGGCCTACGTGGAAACTGCTCCTTTCAAATAGTTCCAAATCAGACATACAGTGCCATACCTGCTTAGCCAAACACTATCTACAGCTGCAGGCGGCTCAATTTCCATGCTGAAACACCTTGGTAGGCATGTGCTGGAGAGATCTGTTGTTTAGGATTACGACAGCCAAAACCCCACTGTGAAGCTCCCCCTGCTCCCAGGGCATCACAGCTCAACACTCTTTTTATTGCAGGAAATCATGCCCCTGATGTTTGCAAAGTATTTCCAATTCTTATCTTTCAGCTGGTTCCCCAGTGGAAGTTGAAGGGTGAATCCAGGCTGGACCTCTACACCAGCCCCACTGACAGCTTGTTTTCTAAGCTAAGAAGCCATTTTCAAGAGCATAATCAAGATCAACCTGCTGAAATTAGTCTGGACAACTCATGCAAACAACTGTTGTGCAGAGTATTTTATTAAAAGCAAATCACTGCTCCCTGATTTTACATAGTGAGCAGCACCAGGAGTTTCCTCCCAGTCCTAAAATGCATCATGTCTGTGACAGCTTATCACTGCACAGTATTGTTCTTACTGAACTCTTGCAATGTTCCAGGAGCATTACCAGAATCACAAGGCCACTGCATGGGATGCTGCCTATGAAGACATCTAGAATTATTAACCCCCATCTGATTAGCAGTTCAGCTACTAATTTGATATCCTTGTAAGCAGGGCTTGTTAACCACATTACACAGTACCCCAGATTGGCCATGTGAAAATGCAGATGTCACTTGCTCACCTTTTTAATCACTGCAAGGTTTGTCAGATGAAGACATATTTCATCTTGTGGTGCTATATAAATAAACAAAGCATTCTAAACAATAATTTTTCTCCAACTGGGGTTATATCGTATGGTTTGCTTTCCGAAAGAAAACATGCACATAAAGTGCAACCACATGCTGCTGGCAAAGAATTGGTTTAATAAGGACTCATTTCTAAAAACATGATTACAGATGTGGCCTACATCTTGAACCCAGTGTTTAAGGAAAAATTCTCTCTGTATAATTATTTCATTCATCTTCTATGTTTTCTCTAAGTATCTTCACTCACAAAAAAAAATGTTTCCTAGGGCTATAAAAGTTACACACCCTCCCCTTTCACACATCCACCCCAAAATAATTCAAGCACACCCTTAACAAAGAAAAGCTGAACACCTTGCTGAGGAAACAGTGCTTTGTAGCAGCTCATTGCTATACCAGCTGCCAGACGGCAATGTTGCAGGTTAGAACCAAGTCTAGATGAGCTACTTTCCTACAAACACCACTTACCTCGGACTGCACCTGACTTGTCATTTGATTTTCAAAGTACCCGGAGTTTTTTATCACTGGTGAAGTTTTTTATAAGGATGTTATTAATGTGTAGAGCTCTCAGTAAGGAAACCTAAATATATGATAAAGATGTATTTGGTGTGCTCTAGCATTGCCTAGAACATAAAAGGTAGTTTCATTCTGATATAATCTTTATCAATCATCAAAACTAATAGAAATACAAGTAAGTTTTAACCACAAAATTAATAAAGTTTGACTACGAACTTGGTTCTTTCCTGCTTGCCAATTTACAAAATCTTATCAACTTACCCCAGGAAGGTTTGAGTAAAACTCAAACCCTCTTCCAAACAGGATAAAAACAGCACCGAAAGACTGACTGCATCATTCCACATCTAAACCCAGAAGACTTTTGCCATATTTGATATCCAGGTATCAAAGTGTGTAAGGACAGCCCTCTTAGCAAGTGCACTTGTGAACTAAATCAGACAAATCCTGAAGGGGGTCTAACAAGGATGCTGGAGAGGGACTTTTCAACAGGGACTGTAGTGATAAGGCAAGTGGTAATGGGTTCAAACTTAAACAGGGGAAGTTCACCTTATACGGTGAGGCCCTGGCAGAGGGTGACCAGGGAAGATGTGGCTGCCCTATCCCTGGCATTGCTCAAGGTCAGGTTGGATGGGGCTTGGAGCAACCCGGTCTAGTGGAAGGTGTCCCTGCCCATGGCAGTGGGTTGGAACTGGAGGAGCTTTAAGAACCTTTCCAACCCAAACCAGTCTGGGATTCTGTGATTCATATCCATATGAGTAGACAATCCAATGTTTAAGAATAATTCTCTCTCTATTTAATCATTTTATTCTCACTCCACATTCATGCTCACGTAAAATTACACTAATAAAGAACCCAAACAGTTCATAGCTACTGAGGTTATTGCAACTGGCAATGTATTTATCGAAGGAATTAAAGTACTTGAAGCTGGTTAGTTACTACCAGTGACATCACTTAAATAACAGTTGAAAACAACTCACTTCCCCAAGTTATTTGATTGGACCTTTGAAAAATTAAATAACTCTTTCAGAGGACATCTGCCTTTAAGAGCACCTACATTCATTGGTCATGCTCAGGTATTTGATTAATCTAGATTCTCTTTCCCAAGCAAGGTATTAAAAGGGTCATATGAAATGATGAAAAGGTTGAGGAATAAAAATTGAAGCAGGGAAAACTTCTATTTTTACCCAGAAACACAGGGTCAGATGATGGTAACACAGCTGCAATTTTCAAATCCTCTCAAATCCAGCCAATTTCTATTCAACAGGTACATAACTGCATTTGTTTCTGAAGCAGGAAGATCAGACAAGTGGATTTTTTCACAACTATTTAAGATGTCCCAAGCAACCTTTAACAAGACCTTTTAACATCTGTCACATCTGAATTGAGCATCATTTTCAAAGGATTAATACATATATATAGTTGTATAAACACTGACTTTAGTGGTGGAGTCAGATGGATTTCAAGCAGCTTGTTCAGAGAGGAAGGTTTGGCGAGGATGGCAATGAACAAGGCAATCTGAGCCCAGAGGTGAGCACAGCACTTGTTTCTGCTCCTTGTTTCCTTAAGGAAAAGTGAGAGAGGGTTTTGGAGCACCTAGCACCAGGGCTCAGATACACTCTCCCCCAGGCATTTCCAGCTACTGGGGTCAGGGTGGGTTAGACAGACTTCATGTGGGCACCCATGTGTCTATCTACAGTGCCTAAAAATTAGTTACAGGCTTCAACTGCTACAGCCTCACTTACTATTATAACAGAAGCATTGCTAGGAAAGCTTTTTCTTCAAACATAAAAGAAACCCCAATTTGAAAGTATTTGACTGATATAAAGACTGATTCTGAAGCCTATCTGTGGGTGACAGGGTGGGAGAAACAAGTGAGTGTGCATATGAACATTTGTTTTCTTAAGAAGAAAGACAAACAAATTGAACTGCTTGAGAACCCAAAACATACAGGTGGTTTCTGGACACATTAATGAATCAGTGGCAAAACCCTCATTCGTTTACTAGTTACTAACTTTCACCTGAGGGGTTTCACTGTCCCCAGAAGGGGTGAACACCAGCAGCTGTTGCATCAGAATGGGATAACACATCTTAAAATAAGATGGATGAAATACTGCAGCACTTACACAGCTTGTATTAAGAACTTAAAAATAAAAAGCTCACAGCCCAAGTTCTTCCAGAAGTTAAACCAATGTGCAGGTGGGATATTTAAATAAGACAGAAATCTCAATAACAAGCTGAGAACTAAACAGAGAATTGTCATCTGTGTGTTCTCTGCATGGAGCCAGAGCTGAGAGGACCCATGGATCCAGAATTTGTATGCAGGAGGAACAACTTTAAGTGTGCTTTCACTACTCTGAGGGGCACCTTCATCTGCCAGCCAAGCCCAAGCTGAGCTTGCCTTATTTTGAGGCTTCCGGCATCCATACAGAGTTCTCCAAAAAGCAATTCAAAGCAGGAGTGTGATTAAGGGGAAAGCCTCAGCTGGCTGAGCCGAGCAGTGTGAATACCTCCTGCCTTTCCACTCCATTACTAACCAAGTCAAAGATGCTGTGGCTCAAGAGAAAATCTCAGTAGCCATGGATCCGAGTCCAGTGAAAACTCACCCCCCACGAGATGCTGCAAGGAAATCACTGCATCTCGCAACCAAAAGCCAGTTCTACTTTTCTGGTTTTATACCTCCCCCATCTACCAGATACACTCAAGACAGCACTTAATCAGAAAGCTGCACAATTGCACACTGTGGGGCAAGTCTGTGCTAGTTCAGTTTACCACAAAGGACAAACAAGTAGAAGATGAGATCCTCTTACACTAAATACCGTCACTCAGACCTCTCAGGAAACTTGATTTCACACAATTGTAAGACAAATAAATAATCCGAAGGTATCAGCTGTAACCTTTTATGCGTTCACACTGAGTTACACAACTTTGCAACCCTCCAAATCCAGAGGGTCCTGCAGATGACTGATTTTAAAATGCAGCCACACTCATCTTGCCTCTGGTCTGAAGTGGACATTGCAATACATTTCTAGACAGACAAATCCTACTTTTACAAATGCTTTAATAATTTAGGCACTTCAGGGCATCCTTTTTTCTTTCTTATGTAATACTCGTTGCTGTAATCCACAGAAATATTTCCAGAAGTTTATCCCTGGGGCAATATGGAGTTTTACCTCTTCTGTCAGTTTACTTTCTTCATCACTCAGAATCCTATTGCACCACATGCATATTATGGTACAAAAAAAGGACTAAAAATACTGTGTTTATTAAAGTCAATCGTAAAGCATAGTGCTAATGCACTGCAAGTGCTAATCTCAAATCACATACAACTTTTTGCTTCATGAAGAATTCAGTTTTTATTTTCCAAAGTGCTACACACTTAGTCACGTTAATGGCTTTCATTTTTACTGGAGAGTGTCGTCTAACAGGGGTAGGACAGACATAAGAAGAGAAAAGGAGATACAGTTACACAGTTGAATCTGAATAAGAGAGAAAGCATTAAGAAGGGTTCTTCTAGATTTCTAGGAATAAAGAAAGGGATGAGGTTTGTTGAAGAGCATGTGCAGAAATAGATGGGGAGAGGAAACACTTTTGTGTATTTGGTATAATTCAATTGTTGCACCCAAATTCACTAATGTGCAGACACTGAAGTTACTGAGAACAGGGAGGAAAAATACTCCCAAAACATTCCAAGAGAATTAACAGGGCATTAAAATGATGGCTGCAGTTTTGACTTCGGAGGCTTTAGTTTGTAAATGTCAAAGCTATACTCTTTTTTTCCTCCTCCTCTCTCCTCAAAAAGTATCTGTAGAAAACTGCAGTACTGCACACTCTCTACCCTGAAAGACCAACACTCTGGCATAGCAAAGGCAGTGAGAAATAGATTCAGTATCATGTCTCTTCTGGCAGTGTTCAACATCAGAGAGAAAACCACTGGCACACTCCGTGTTCTTGCTTCACACTGTGTTTCTGGCTAAGAGGCACAGTCATTTATTTATAGAATCTCTCAGCAAATTTGCTTGCATCCTTAAGTATGTTTTGATGATTCTATCCCTATTTTAGCATATTACAATTAATAATATTTTCTAACTGTAGTAGAAGGCAAAACATACCATCAGCAGCTAGCAGACAGTTGCAGCAAACCAGAGGCAACAGCCATGAAGGTCAGGTACTCACTGTGCCAGAAAGCAGCACTGCCTCTCACCGAGCTCAACGCTTGGAATGAGGTTTCACACACCTCAGATACAGCCAGGTCTATAATGGCTTCAGTTACAGTCCTTCAAGGAAATGTGGATGTCTCCTGTTGAATTTACTGCTCTAATGGCACATGAATCAAGGAGGCTTCCTGAGTAAGCTGGAATTCAGGATAAATGCATGAAGATAGGATACAGCAATCACAAGTATTGCCCAAATCATCTGCTACTGGCCTCTTGGTTACTTCACAAGCTGCCTCAGTCTTAAACTCTGTTTAAAGCAAAATGAACAAAGGCCGATAAAGTTTGATGGAAAATCCAGCATCAGCCAAATGTGGCATTGTTTGTTTCAGTTATATAGAATCATTATGCCTCGTCCTTGGATCTTCTTTATTATACCCTCATTTCCCCCTGACTGAAGAAACCTCTGTAATAGAACACCCTCAGGAGCCATAATTTAACAAAGACAGCATCCAAACTTGATCCAACGGCCTATGAATGAAGGCAGTGATATGGGTATGGTTAGGGTTTAAAAAAAAAACCAACATAAATTCCAATGGACAAAATAAAAAACTACATTTGATAATAAATCTTCTTTTTATGAGTAAGCTTAATACCCTTCCTCTTGGTACAAGAATGTAATACTGTCCCCTTTGCCAAGAAACAAAGAAGGACAGAAAACCCATACAAGAACAAGAACCGTAAGAAACGGAATAAACATCAGATACACATAATGTTTTCAGAAAGTTTTATCTTTTTTTTTTTTTCTGCATATGGCTTAGATCTCATTAATCAAGATTTTATAACATACCAGTGCTTCAAATGAGTCTTCAGAAAGGCAGCAGAAATCAGAGCCAAAGCAGGGCTGGGCAAGATGAGACAATCGCTTGGGAATTGAGCCACACGCTTCACTACTGCAAGAAAGCAGGAGCTTACACGTGTGTTAAGCATGGCAGTCACACATTGACTGACCCAGGCTGTAGAGCATACACACATCATTTTCCTACAGAAATCAAACAGCTGAGAAGCCAAAATTACTGAGCTTATATAAGGACGATATTTGCATCCAACCCCAGACATCACTGCTTTGACAATCTGACTGAGAGCTGTCTCTCTTGTTCCTGCATTCGAAAGATGCCCAACAAAACACTCTCTCTCCGAAACCACTGGGCTAATCACATTTAAAATTTAGGGGCTCTGTTTTGGTTCATCTCACAGTGAAATCCTACCGACAGAAAACAAGTTCATACTGGAGGCGATACGTGCAACAGGCAAAGTAATTTTCAGAGCTCTTTCTGTTGGAAGTCAGTATCAGGTCGTCCAAAGCGCTGACACAGCCCAAGCTGTTATTTTTAAACACAGCCATAGTCTATTTAGCTAAAGCATCTTTACTCTGACTGAGCCAGTATTATTTTGATAAGACTCCTTAAGTATCTACACTAAGGCCTGCATATCACATCAAACAAAATAAATACAATCTTTTGAAGGCAAGGCTTCATTGCAACTAGGAAAAGAGAAAAAATGGAAAGACAGATCCAGAAAAAAATCTAAGAGGACCCAGCACTGTCAACCCTACAGTGCTAGCTGTGGGATAGCTATTCACACTATGAATTTGTGTCATTCACCACCTGCACAGATGCTAACTGGAACAATTTCAGTCAACTTAAACAGCAAACAGCTTTCTGCTGTTGGAAACTCAGCAATACACTTCTACAGCTATTCTTCTGCCAAATTTGTTGGTAGCAACACCAGGTTTTCTTACACACCATTAAACTAATGAGAACCTGAACAGACGGATAAGTGAGCAATACCATTTTCAAAGGTATATAGGAGACTGCAGGTTATAGCTACACAACATTTTGGGAGGTAGCTTCCTCTTCACATTTTTCTTTCATTTTCTTTATTTTTAACTCACATTTTCCTCAACATAATTTTTACTTCTTTATAAAAAAAGTTGCCTTGTAAACATGTACATAAGCTGATTACTAGAACCAAGAACAACCCCATTCTTTCCTCTCAAAGTAATTTGTTCCATATGTTCCTAAACATAGAGACACTGTGACCTACCTGATAATAATGTTTCCCTATAGCCTCCATTTCTTATACACAACTAAGAAACAGAATCCCCCCAAAAGTAGTCACCCCCTGGTAGCTTCACAGAGCTGGATATGGGTGCATGACATGGGAACCAAAGAGCAGCTCAGCCCAGCATGTTGACATTATTTTAACTAAAATAACTTCAAAGCCTACATGGTTTCTCCAAAACATCACATTTATCTGAAAGTCTATCTTTAAACATGCCTGTTTGGGGGTACAGGGAGGGTAAAGGGAACCTTGTAACTGAATGGCTGCAATGCTGTTATCTCAAAGCCTGGAGAAACAGCTTTTTCATTCTTGCTTTCTTACGAACAAGTCCCTTACAGAAAGCTCAACTCACAAACACCTTCTACTTAGATTATTTTCATTGTCTCCCAGTACTGTGGGCAGGAGGGGCCCTGCAGAGCTGTCACTACTGAAGGATTAAGGGCTGGAGTCAACCTGAAGCTTGATGCTGGCAGCTCCCCATGTCCCTATTCCCCTCCTTCCCTGCAGGTTCTCACTGCTGCCTCAGACACCTCACACCCACACTAGCACTCACCCTCTCTTTAGCTAATTCAGCTTACAAAGAGTTAAAGGAGATGGGGGAGAGGGAGGGGAAAGTATTCTACTGCATTTGTGGTGAATTGAACAAGTTAAGCAAGCAGCAGGGCTTACACAAGAGAGCATGCGGCAGGACCACAAGGCCAGGAGGGAAGAGCAGCATATCCTCTTTAGTTTGTTTGTAATGTGCAACCCAAATATTCTAATCAGATGGATGTCAGAATCCTAGAGAGGAGTGACTGTATTAAAGAGCTCATTATATTTATTGGAATGGTGACATGGAGACTTCTTATTTGACTGGATTCTTAAATAGGATTACAGGGCTTTAATTTGCTCCTTTGAATTGATTTAAGAGAGCGAGTAACCCAAAACAAGTCTATAGAGCAGGTGGAATAACCTTGGAAGAAGTACACTACAGTATGCAGTAACAGTTTCCCCAGCACAAATACATGCTAGCACACATTCTTCAAGTTAACTAATAAACAGAAGAGTCATAAAAATAGCATTACTTACACTATGCATTTGCACATTGTAACCGGTAGTTCCACAGCTTTAATTTCATCTTTGAACTATCAGTTATATTGACATGTAACAGTGGCAGCAGTGTATATCAAAAAAAAAAAAGTAAACAAATGACCTTTATCGAACTTGATGAAAGTAATTAAGGGTAGATGACTTTTTTTACCCTTTTTTCAAAGCCAGTTTTACAGCCAACTGCCAGCAGGGTGTGGGCTGAAGCTAAAAACTTTGAAATAGGTCCTGTGAAATCTGAAACCAAAATACAGCAAAGGTCACCTCTCTGTGAAGAACCATCTTGTCTGTATACATATATATATAGTATGTATACTATAAAGCAAAGCTCTGTTAGCTCAGCCCTGATAATAATGTAATTCAACTTATCCCCTGGGAATAGCAACAACATCAGGTTTCTGCTACAAAGATAAATTTACCATACACAATACCTGTTACTATACATTTTCAGCATGTGTGATAGTAGCCACAAACTAGTGTTACATGGTGTACCTCAAGCTAGTTTTTCTTGTTAAAGGCTAGCCTGGGTTATAAATATGACACTCTTATTCTCACCCCAACCATTAGCTAATTCTTTTCAGTTGACACTGCACATGCAACTTAAGCATAAAGCTCATATTAATAGGAAAGGAAGCAATATAGCTGATTTGTAAAATTTTTGCTATTCCTTCCCAACACAGAGAACTTCAACCCCTTTCAACAAGGGAACAGAGCACATTTCCCACGGATAGACAGAATCTTCTACACAAGTTATTGGGGCAACCAAACTGCTTACACTCTGTTCTGTCTTGTGGGCTCCTGTGAAACAGTTCACAGACCCAAGCTTAGAGACAAGTGCCATATAGCAACTGAGGTTCTTGAAAAGGGTTGCCCATATGCACATTGCTCTGCAGATACATTTGAGCTATGCAGTCATGTATTTCCAGCTACAGAAGAAGACCAGGCAGCCAGAGCTGCTGGCACTGGAATGACTGCATGAGCTGCGGCTCCTGCTTGCTTTGCCTATTGAGGAGAGTGCTCCTACTTCCCGTGTTTCCACTCAGAGCTTTCCCTCCTTTCCACTTCAAGTTGTATCATAGGTGCTTGCAAACTGAGGACAGGCTTGGCAATCTTCACATCTAAGCAATGATGTTAGAAAGCACAGGCCTGAAAAGTTGACTGCCTTTGCTGAAGGGCACTTCTCTGGTCCACAAGACATCCCACCATGCTTAATGGTCTCCACTGACCACTTTGGGTCTGTCACCGAAGAGACAGTGTCTTTATCCAGACAACTGGAGACATTCATACTCAAGCTATTTTAAAGCACACAGTATCCCACCGGGCAATACGTTAGAAGTCACTTGATTTTATTAGAAGCACTGACATGCAATAAAGCACTTACATTAGGAATGGCAAGAAAAAGAACAACTTCTGCTGACCAGACAGCAAATATTTCTACTTTGAATGGTATGGTGCTTGAGAAGAGCTAAACAGCCTTTGAAAAATCAGCCCTACACCAGGAGTTGTCATAGGGTATATAAAATTAGGGACACTGCTGTTTAAAACCATCTAGGCTTGAGCAAACACAAACAAAGAGAGTAACTGGTATGCAACAGCCATTTCAAGAGGAAGCAGTATTTCAGCTTTCCCCCAGGTGCAACAGGAAAACAGCTGATGTAAAAGGAACCCAGACTGCCCCCCTGCCACCTATGGGCAAATTATCCAGGCATCTATAAAACCCCCTCCTGATGTTTTACAGTTTAAATGTTCCTGATGTTTTACAGCTTCAACATTTTATATAGTTAAACTGAGTTGCCTTGAGTTCACGTGCTTTATGTTATTTGATATGCTTTAAGTAGGAAGCTACCTGGATTCATTTCAAGATTTTACTTTTTTTTCAAGCTAACCTGGTTTTGAGTGCAGATTCACTCATGTTAGCACTACCCAGATGTACTCAATCCCTTCACATGCTGCAAAACTCTTTAAACAAAGTTTGAAACAGTAAAAACCACTAAATAAACAGGGGAACCTGACTTCCAGACCACTCAGTTTGGGGTTTGTTTTATTTATTTTTAAATCCTACAAATTTCAATGTATTTGCAAATTCTTTTGCACACTTCTTACTTTTTGTTCAATACCAGACCCATCATTTTGATCAGATTGGTAAGGAACAAGCCAAACATATAAAGAGGGCTTTGGTGGTTACAGACATACTTTGCTTTACTAAACACTGCACAACCAAAATTAAAGCATGTATCATGACTTCAGTTTTCTTCCTCAGCTGCTCAGGATTAAATCTCTGCAGTAAAAATATTTACGAAAACTTGACAGAATGATTTACTTTGGACACTTTGCTTCAGAGGATGGACTTTTTTGTTCCAAATCATGCACATGCAGAGGTATCCGCCAAGCTCTCCAGCTGTGTCACTCCAGTCCTTAAGCCATTTAACACAGAACATGCACATGGCCTTTGAATGCCAAGTCAGCTGCACGTCAAAGACAAATAGCTCTGGAGAGTCACCCCGGAACAATCAGCACTTCAGTAAGGAATCAGATTTGTATTCAGTGTTATGTCCACCAATAGGAACAGAAAAGGCAAAAAGAATATATATATATATATATACACACACACAGAGATTCTTTTTCACAACCTCAGTAATTTTAAGAATGAGAAAATTATACAACCTTTTGCCTGAACATACAATTTGTCCTAAGAGGCAACAGCTTATATTTAGTAAATGAAATAAAGACCCTGAACATCTCTGCTTTCTGCTTCCTACTCTGACAGTGGGGTCAAAAAAACATTTGAGTAACGAGAAGAGTTTTGCCCTCACATATACTTTTAAACAGGCATTTAAACACAGCTGCCATAGGAAGCCAGAAATTGTGCAGATCAACTGTGAACATCACAAAGACAATTACTGGGTACTTAGTACACACTCCAGATATGAGAAAGATCTGAAACAGGATGATAGGCTTGTTGTGGGCACTGTCCCAGTTTAATCCTGATAATTGAAATATCTATTTAATAGTTATTCATTTATTATTATCTATTCGACTACTTATTCATTTATTATGGCAGCAATACTACATTAAAAGGGCTAATGTTGTACCCAGTTAATATGGGAGTGCCAGGTATTAGTTTTGTACACAGCATCTTCCACCCCAAATTTCACACATATTTCCATCATAGAAATTGCAGACACTACAGCTGAAAAACAATCATAAGAGAACACTTACTTGATCTTGCTATCCACAGGCTACTGTAACATGCAATCACCAAATAAAGTTTGTATGTTCTAAGAATGAAGTTTGGTTTTGTTGGATTAGGATACACAGCAAATACAGTAGCTTGTCTGGTGTGTAGCAACAATTGGTATATTAAAAGAGAGCTGGCTCAAAATGTGTTCTACTACTGTTTCAGCACTGACCAAGAGCCTGGCGAAATTGTTACGCACTTCATTAGCACTCCTAAAAATGGTTGTGTATCTGAGTCAGGAAAACACAGAGGTATTTCAGAGGTCACTACTTTTGTGTCATTGTATTCAGTTCTAGCCAGAGCTGGATGCACTGCCTCGTATTGTCCACTATTTCCGTCCCCAAATCCTATTTTAATTTTCACCTAATTTTTCGTGTTAGGCTGAAGGTTGCCTCTGCTAAGTGTCTGATAGATCTGAAGTGTCTGAGCCAGAACAGTTCTGCTCTTCCTGACACAAGGGCTCATAAGTATGCTTTCCTAAGTTACAATTTAATTTCCAGTTTTAAGTAGAGGATATTTTCTTTGGAAAGCCCTCCCCAGCTTTCAAATACTTGAATTTGTGGCCTTACTAATGCTCTTTGAAGTTTTTTGTGTATAAATCCATAAAGTCTAAAATGTCATACAGATTGCTACAGAAGTACTGGGATACCGCATTCTATGAAACAACTTGCGCTCCCATCAGCAATTTTCCTGAACCCGGCTAGATAATAATTTTTATTGATCTAGATTTATTTGAATCACAAAGACAAAATCACTTCCACAGCATTCTGTCAAGACATCTAGACCTATCAAAAAAGCATTTATTCAAGAAAATGCTAGTCAACATTTGCAGGGGCAGGAATATGCATTTCAAATCACATTTTTCCTTTCTTGTTTTTACTGTATTAGAACAAGTAAAGCAAACCTTATCCAACAAGCAAGCTTTTCTGTTTTGCACTCTGTGCAGGACATGCACAGGAACACTTGGTTGGGTGATAAGCACCCTGCTTCCAGAACTGAATCTGCAAACACAAGATGCAGATCCAACTGGCCTCATAACCATGTTTTATTTAGTGTAATAGAATCATAGAATAGTTAGGATTGGAAAGGATCTTAAGCTCATTAAGTTCCAACCCCCCTACCATGGGCAGGGACACGTCACTCTAAACCATGTCACCCAAGGCCTCGTTCAACCTGGCCTTGAGCACTGTCAGGGATGGAGCATTCACAACCTCCTTGGGCAACCCATTCCAGTGCCTCACCACCCTAACAGGAAAGAATTTCCTCCTTATATCCAATCTAAACTTCCCCTCTTTAAGTTTGAACCCATTACCCCTTGTCCTACCACTACAATCCCTAATGAGGAGTCCCTCCCCAGCATCCCTATAGGCTCCCTTCAGATACTGGAAGGCTGCTATGAGGTCTCCACACAGCCTTCTCCAGGCTGAACAGCCCCAACTTTCTCAGCCGATCTTCATATGGGAGGTGCTCCAGTCCCCTGATCATTCTCATGGCCCTCCTCTGGACTTGTTCCAACAGATCCATGTCCTTTTTATGTTGAGGACACCAGAACTGCACACAATACTCCAGGTGAGGTCTCACAAGAGCAGAATAAAGGGTCAGGATCACCTCCTTCGACCTGCTGCTCACGCTCCTTTTGATGCGGCCCAGGATACGGTTGGCTTTCTGGGCTGCAGTCACACACTGAAGCCGGCTCATGTTCATTTTCTCATCGATCAGCACCCCCAAGTCCTTCTCTGCAGGGCTGCTCTGAATCCCTTCTCTGCCCAGCCTGTAGCTGTGCCTGGGATTGCTCCGACCCAGGTGTAGGACCTTGCACTTGGCATGGTTAAACTTCATGAGGTTGGCATCAGCCAACCTCACAAGCGTGTCAAGGTCCCTCTGGATGGCATTCCTTGCCTCCAGCATATCATAGTTCTTTGCAACAATAAAAAAGAAATCTTGAAACCAATTACAGGTCTAGGTGGCTATTACAGGTATAGATGGACAGCAAGCAAGGATTGTTCAAAGCAATTCACAGAATCATCTTTCTTTGGCCAACACAGCAGCCAGTTCAGTTCTTGGCTGAAGCGCCAGCTAATATTAATGCCAGTACTGTCCTAGGTACTTGTTCAGGGCAGCACAGCAACAAAGGAGAGCAGCAGTAAGCTGCCATCAACGCTGTAGCATTCAAGATTGCCATGTACTTCAGCTAGAGAATTAACTTCAGAAGGTTCTGACTGTACAACGGAGAAGCGATTTACCAGGCATCAGCTGCTGTGGGTCAAGAAAACACCACGAAAAGCTACAAAGCAAGCTGGAGCTCTCATAACAGCTTGTGATTTACTGATCTTCACCTCAAGCTGCTAGCTCACATGAAAAATACCTGCTGCTTTGATGTCACCAAGATTTCAATACCTTAAACAATACAAGGCAAGAAAAGAGTTTCTTCCTAGCCAAGACCAGAAGAGACAGGAACAATAAATGAGGCTATTATAACATTTCCCTAATTAGCATGTTGTAACTGCTGACTGCATACTTGTCAAGCAGAACTGACATTGCTACCATAAGACACATACTACATTTAATATGCTCCCACAGCCCTAACTAAATTGACACCTACATCACACTTACTAAACTGTGAAGATCCGGGGGGGGGGGGGAAATACAACCTGAGCTTTGAAGATCTCAAGCCTTCTTTCACTAACTTTTCAATGAATCTGAATAAAATCTCAACCTTTTAGTACTAAACATTTTCCAGTTTACTGCTGATTTTGAAGTGACCTCCCCCCCAGCCTAGATTAAGAACATGCCATAGGTAAAGACACTTTCTTATGTAACCAAATTTATTCAAATTTGTCTTAATTAATAAACCACACCACAAATTATCCACAAACCACTCCTGCACTTGAGAGGACAGCTTTAAAAGTTCCACCTCCAGAATCTCATTTGCTATGATGTACAATAATTTGCATTATCTTGAATACAGAGAAGAAATAACAAGTGTTTCCTCACATATCAAGTGACTCAAAGTTAATATAGGAAGCAGAGTAGATCTGTTTGCCACAGAGTCTAACACAATGAGTACATTACTGCTTGATCCCTGGGGGTCAAGGAGCTTTTATTCATCTTCAGCTGCCAAAAAGTGCTACACAAAAGGCAACTACCCCCCAAGAACCCAACCAAAAGCCACACCACTATCGCCCACATCTCTCATATGGCAACCAGCATTTCAAAACATAGCTTGAAGAAAAGCCTGTGATGTAATGGGAAGCAGTGTTATTAAATAATATAGATTGTATTTCTCTAAGTCAATACCAAAACAATGACAGACTCAGTTTTTGAAACAGCAGCACTATGAAAATGCAAAATTGATTTACAAGGGAAATAACAGCCAGAGATTGCGATGGCTGCTAAGGTTATAGGACATTTTTTAAAGAACCAACGATTTTTATCCAGTTTAAAACCTAGCATAGGCAATTTTATTCACCAGCTCAAAGTCACACAAGTTATTCTCCTGAATTAAACTTGTTTTTTTAAAGCATTATCATTCCGACACCATCTGCAGTGTGGCAAGGATGTCTGTTGCAGTTTTAACTAGTAACAACGATTTTGACAAGGGAAAATCTAGCAGCCTTCTGCCTTCTTTCATTGCAGTTTTTGATCTGTAAAACACTTACAAAAGGAAACAAACTAACAATGGCCTATCTTAAAATAGTCTTCATGTTTTGTCTCTTACATGTTAATTTCTGATCAGTTTCACACAAAAAGTGTCTTACACCAGGTCATATGGCCTGTAGCAAGTCAAGCCAAACAAAGGCAGGCAGCTCCACATGCAATGTCACCTCTAACATCACATGCAACAGGGACAGTTCCAGCACAGTTCCACTGAATCCAGCTGGGTTCATTCAGCCCCATCGAACACCCAATGCTCATTTATAACCAGCAAAGGGTGGACAAAAGAGCTGCAGTACACCTCTGAGATCCACAGTGAGACATCCCCTGCCACCCACATTGCTCAAATCCACTCACCCTACCAGCAATGCAAAGTCTTTGGTGTGCAAGGCACCATCTGGACCTCCTCTTTAGGTTGATCATGGTGTACATGACAGCTTAACGGCACCACCCTAAAATCATCATTTCCTTAAATAATGTCATCTGCCTCAATCCTCAGGCAAGAGTCAAGGATAATGACTGATTTAACTAAGAGACCATTCAATCCCCAGATATCCTGAAGCGTAGCAGCGCTCCATCTATTGGTCAAGAATTAAGGACGTGCTTTATCATCATCATCATTTACTAACCTACATCATTACACACTCAGCTCCTACATAGCCCACCCCTTCCTCCATGCTCAGGGCTTCACAATCTCCCAGCAAAAACTAAACACACATAATAATGTCTTCTGAAAACTAATGTATCACTAAATGTGTTAATGTGACAATTCCTGAACTTAAAACTGGTACATGCTATTAATCACACAATTATCATTTTGTTTCATGGAGAAGCGCATGCACTCCTTACTCAAGGTAGCATTAAGGAGCTTATCATAACAGCCAAGGAGCCTTCTTTCCCTCTAAGTACTGGATGCCATCAAGGAGGCTGGGGTAAGTTTACACACCATTTCCAGCCAGGCCACTGATGTGACAGGGTGTGCAAACCAGAAAACAACCCGGCACAGAGACCTGCTGGCAAACCCTGGCAGGGAGGTGAAGGAAGGAACCTTTCAGAGCAGATCTGCTGCCAAAGCAGCCACGCGCTGACCTGCCCCGGCTTGCGCCGCTCCACCACCGCCTTTTCCCAGCAGATCACCCACAGCTATAGTCTGCTACACCTGGGCTTTATTCCAGTCATCAGCAACTGGACCAGGAGCAAGGTGAGACAGCCTGAAGCTGCCCCAGGCGTGCCAAAGCCCTTTTTTAAAGGCTGAGGTTACATTTACCAGCTTCATTCCTCTGGTACCAAAGCTGACTTAAACCAACTTCTTCCACACTATTAATAATTCAGCAGTTTCATACATTCATGCTTTTATAACCCTTGGCCAACTATTTTTTTTGCCCAGATATTCACTGCCAATGATTTTATCTACCTGCTTTAAAACTTAACTCCTCCACATAGTGGCACCACGCAGATTCCTACACATTTTCCCTCTGCTTGGTATCACATCACTACCCTCCAGACATGATTCCAGGACCTGTGGATGAAAACCAGCAGATTCAGCCTCAACCTGCCTGTAATGCAATGATGCTGAGAAGACAGAAGCAGAAGCAACCCAGCTCCACGACCCGCTGCAGTAGGTGTCTCTTTTGAGGCATGCTCTGCCCTGCTTATGGAGCCAGTCCGAGGCTTCCCGGATAAAATCACATCATTTGGCCATGCAGTGCATGCCTGCCCTGTAGTCCGGGATGATAAATGCGCTCTGAATTCCTAAATAGGATTTTTAACGCGAGGTGGAAACTGCCTTGGGGTGAAACCGAAAACGAGGGACAAACTCCCAAAAGGCCCATGCCTACCCTCATTCCTGGAGCCTAAAGTTCATGCAGCAACTGCGTAAGTTTCGCCCCATCTGATACAAGCGCACAAGGACGGTAATCCCGAACTGCTCCAGGCCACCGCGGCCCTGAGCGCGGCGAGCGCCGTGACCAGAATACGGGCGCTTGGGAATCGCCTTCCCGGGCTCCCGCACCGCTATCGGCAACGGATGCGGAGCCGTGCGCGATCAAATATGTGAAATAAAACCCATAAAGAATGCAAATTTTAACAAGTTTCCCCAGCCTCGTAGGGGGCGTGGAGCTTTGCGGTGGAGCAAGGGCAGCCCGCGGCTGTAATAACGACTCCCCAGGCTTTACTCGATTAGCAGTCTCGGAGCAGAGAGGCGCATTATTTAAAGCTCCGTCCTTCCCAGCTCGGCGCCGAGACAGAACGACAGCATTGCAGCATCTCCCACGGCCGGAGAGCTGCCCTACACCCGAGAAGCGCTCCCGACCGCAGCCCCCCTCAGCCGCGGCCCCGCGCTCCCCGTGAGGCGGCGGAGGGAACGGGGGGAAGCCAGCCAGGCCTCCCGCCGGCTTCCCCGGCAGCGGCAACGGCTCGGCCGCAGCCCCGCCGAACGGGCAGGGTCCCCCTCCCCACTCCTCCTCTCCGCGTACCGCCGGAGCGTTACCTCAGCGGGCCCGCGCCTTTGTGCTTCAGTCCATCCCTCCCCGCCGGCGGCGGGAGCCCCAGCACCACCGCGGAGAGCGGGCGGGCGGGGAAAGGGGCGGTGCACTATGTGGCAGGAAGGGACACCTGGGCTCCGCCCACAGCGCCCGCCCGCCCGCTGTGGATCACTATCTGGCAGCGAGTGGGGACGCGCTCCCGCCCTTCCTCCGCCACCCCTCGGCCAAGTTTGAAGCCGGGGGAGGGCGAGGGGGGCCGGCGGCCGCAGGCTCTGCCCTCCGCCCCGGCTGCCCTCCATTGTTGGCCCGGCCTCAGCCGCCGCGCCTCAGCCGTGGCTGTACCTGCAGCGCTGGCGAGGCATCCTCCGGGGAGCGTTTGTCTCCCCATGGCGAGCGGGGTCTGCCGTGAGGAGGTGGGCTCTGCAATGCCCGGTGCGCCGCTGACGGGGGTGTAAAATGAGGTGCATTATGAGGGAACAGCAAATAAAATCACCCCCCCCCTAAACGCAAAATAATACCTGTTTTGAGACAAGAATTAAAGAGATTGGGGCTGAAAGGCCGCAGAAGGCTTATCCAGATGGCTCATGCCGCCAAGGAGAAGTCATCATCCGCAGGGAGAAAGCGGCCCTGGCTAAAAAAAGCTGTACGAAATACAAAACTCGTTTTGGCAAAAGCTGTCCCTTTTTTTTCCCCTTTGGCTTTCTGTAATTGTTCTGCGTCGCAGCTGAAATCATCCCTGTCTCGGTTCCCCACCCAACGTTACCGGTTTCTTGGTTTCAGGGCTGGTTTGCTCACTTCCGAGCGGTTCTGGCCGGCCGTTTGAAGTTCCCTAAGCACCGGGTGATAGTTGTCCTTTATGTGCTAAAACGTCTGTGCTTTAATTGTGGTTTTAATTATCTCTAAAAGTCAGAAGTTGTCTGAAACAGGCTGGAAAGGCTTAAAAGTTCCCTTTGAAATCAGCAGGATTGCTTACAGGTGTAAACCACACAACTTTATGGAAGTTTGGGGGCAAAACCTTTTCATTCTGCGTACTGCTCACTTTTAAATAGCCCCTTGGGGACTGTGATCATGGGGAAATGAGCAGGGCTGGAGCAAGGGCAAGGTGATGACACTGCATGTCCAGGACCCTCCTCTGATGGAGTCGACAAAGAGGATCCAGCCTCGCTGGCTGCTGCCAGCACATCAGTATAGGAGATTCAAATCCATCAGGGAAAGGCAAACAATGTCCCTTGGGAGTTAGAGAGTTTCTTGGAGGAAAACCTGCTTGAGGCACCAAACTATCCAGCCATGGGGTATTTGCACAGGGAGAGGATGCAGAACATAACGTATACCTAGCCCTGAGATGGTCCCACCTGCTCAGACCAGTGCTTTGGGAACCTGTGAATGCCGGCCACTAATAATGGGATGAGGTGGTATGGCATCTGTTATTTAATAAAGGCCTCTAACTATCTGGTGGTTGTAGGAAATTAAAACTTGCCTTAGGCACTGTAAGAACATATACTTACGCGTGGAGTGTGCTATGAAGGTAGGAGCAATTGGCTTCTCCAATTTGCGTATGTATTCACTCATGGAATTAGTAGTCCTGTTCCTTGCATGTTCATCCCTTCTTTTTTATTTCCTGTTATTATCTGTATCATGTTATAATAAACTTTCACAAAGTTTATTAAAAGGCCAAGAAATAGTGAGTTTTAGGTGTGGTTTGGAAAATGAGGGTGATACTGCAATGAAATTGTTGGACTGGGACTTGCTTCAGCTTCTGCACTCTGTATGGCCCAGACAACTGCTTAGCTAGATGGTGCTGGCACATGAGCAATTGGGTATGGACTGGCCACACACAGATGTCAGCTGGAAATTAAAGGAGAGCTATTAATCATTAGAGCAATCAAATTTCTTTTTTCAGGGGAGGTATTTGGAATGGAAAAATCTCACTGCTTTTGAGATGAAGTTCATTAAAGTCATTATACAACGTATTGTCTGCAACAGCAGGGGACAGACTTCATGTCTCGGTAGGCTGATTTGAGTGCTAAGGTGCTGCGTGACATTGATCACACACCTTGAGATTTGAATTTCAGAGGCAGAGGTTGCTTAGCCCAGCAGATGCTTTCCGTGTTTATTGTAGGGTGAGTTTTCTTCTCCTGGGCATGTGGATGAGTTTTGCTTTAGTCCTGGAAAGATTATGGAGATGACAAGTGCTCATAAATAAGGCTCTAAATGGATTACAAGGATGAAGAAGAAACTTTCCTGCATGGGAGAAACTTCTCCCATTAATTCTGGAGGGTTTGTTCCCTCCTTCTTAAACACTGCCAGGTGCTCCTGGAGAGTCACTGGCCTGTGACTGTGACAATGGGACTGTGGGACACTTCTAGTTAGGCAGGTCTCTGGGCTGCAGCAAGTGCAGATCGCTGCCTGTGCTGCCTGCCTGTGGGCTCCTGTGGTGCCTGGGGGCTGCTGTGTAGGCACCCTTCTGTGGAGTAGAAGAGCAGGGAGGACACGATGACATCCAGGGCTGTTCTTTTGGGGTTCAGACTATAGCTTAGTGTATACAAAACCCCAAACACTTAGCGAGTGAAACAAAACCCATAGGAAGTTACCCCAACACTGCATTTTTGGCAAGTGGGTCCTCAGACATACATCCGGCTCTGTTACTCTCTCTGGACCTCACAGTGTTGCTCTCTGTCTACGGTGTCAATGAAACCATCTCTCTGCATATTTACTGCTAAATATATTGTAAAAAACTCCACACAACAGGTAAAGTGTTTCATGCAGTTTTGGGGACCCAATCTGGCAGAAATACTTTGCCACTTTACACGGTGCTGCAGCCTTTTCACCCTCTGTAAAGCCATGTGTCTAATCACTGGACCGAGCTGAGCTACTCATTAGAAACTTGGCCAAACCACAAACATTTGTTTCCTTGCTCTATGCCAGACTCTAAGAAAGGAGGAGGGAGTGGCATGGAGCTCATGTTAATGAGTTCTTCATTCCCCACAGAGAGATAATCAGAGCACTGCTCAGAGATTCATCAACATTTTTTATTAGCACTTTAACGACCTACATGGAGGGTGGATTTTGGTTTTATTTTTAAGGAGTTACTTCAGCTAAGAGCTAGATAATTCCTCATGCAGCTGGGGTTTAGGAAGCAGCTCAGGGGACATGCATGCCAAATTACTGTAGCTCTAGTTTAAAAAGAAATATATGCCACAAGGTTTCCTGGGTGCCTCCTTTTTCAATCAAGGGCATTATGTCCTCAACCCGTCTCTTCTGGGTTATGGAGTGGAGGGGGGGGTTAGTTTCTTTTGCAGTCTTTGCAGCTTCCTTAGCAGTACAACAAAATGCCAAACACTTGTGGTACTGCATGTTCCCTCTGGACAAAGGACTGTAACAGCTCCCTGACCCCAGTCGCTCCAGGAGGCAGGCTCCCTCAGGAGCTATGAAAGGCATATCCAGTGTCCAGCACTGATCTTACAGACCTCTTCATCTTCCGATGGCTGTATGAGGAACAAGGTTCCTAAATGCTGGGGCCTGGAACCTTTTCCATGCTGCTGCAGGGTAAACCTCTAGCCAAGGGATTCCCCAGTGCCTGCTGGGGTCTTGTGGTGGGAGACCTTGCCACAACCATCTATATATCACAGCAAGATCCTCGGGCGACAGAGCACTCTCATGGGCTTGGTGAAGGCTGCTCAGATGTTACCCGATGTTACCCAAAGTTCCAGCTTACTTCCCATAAGGAGCCACCATTGTGGCAGTCAATAATGGCAGCCGCTCCAGTCCCTTTGGTTTGAAATGGACAGAGCTGCTGACCTTTTGCTGTAACTTAGGAGGGCTGTCGGATGGAAATTGCTGTACAGTCTCTTCCCATGCCTCCCCCGCTCCCCGGTGGCCAGATTTCCTTCTGGTCATCTGGAGGGGGCTATGAGAATATATACATTAAAGACAGGGATGTAGTCAAATACTGCAGGATAAGCAGGGTTATGAGAGTATTATAAAGGAATACTATTTACTTTTTCCTGAATCAAACCCCAAGTGTTTCCTGTCAGACCTCAGTACAATGGGACACAAACGTACAGTCCATTACGTTCACATTTCCTCCAAGCCGCTGTCTCTTTCCTTCAAACACAGAGGACAGGAAAGGATGCTTTCTGCCCCCACTTGTGTCTCTTGACTGACTTTATCTCATTTGAAAACAGATTTGAGACATTCAACATTCGCTCTCTTCAGTCGGTCACCTCCCTTCTAATGCCTTAGGATGGGAGAGGTTGTAAATACGGAGTCATGCCTTTGAAATCAAAGAGAGCTTCACTGGGGTAACATCAACATGAATGGAAGCAAAATGAGGTCTGTGGGGAATAAAATGCTAAGGCTAGGGGAAAAAGAAATAAATAAAAATCAAGACTCACAGCACTAGTCCAGAAGAATAGTAGCTCATACCATATAAAAACCCCACAGTTCTCATTTCCTCCTTATCCCTTCAGGACAGGAAAGAACATCCTGCTCTTCTAATACAAGTAAAATACAAGTTATTTTTGGAAGCAGAAACTCTTTTTCTGAGCACATTTTTAAAAAGACATCTCTAATCTGTGATTCTGATGATGCATTTGGAGCACAGCACATCCTTTTACATCAAGAAACCCACGTTTGGCGGCTCGGCACCATCTACACTGGGACAAAAGGTTTATGTTGGTTGAACAACAAAGTAGGGATTCTTTGTCAGCATGTTAACTGTGACCTGAAGCTGAATTGCCATTTCTGATGGGGTGTGCAGTTCCCAGACCCACACCTTGTGGGAAGCCAGTACAACTGCCTGGGGAGAGGAACATGGAAGTGCAGGAGCATAAGGTCATGAGCTGGGGGAAGTGAGTGTTGATTCAGTAGCTCTGAACAAGGCCTTCTGTACCTATCCTGGACTCCAGCGCAAGCTCTCACTTTCTTCTTCATTATCCCAAGACAAATTGGACACAGGACAAAGCTAGAGTCACCCCTTGCCCTCAGTGGTGATGCCTCTTTGCATGCTGTGCTTGTTGTTCTAACTCTGGCCCTGCAGAGGAGCATGTGGTGCAATTTCCTGGACTAAAGTTTTGAAGTTTAGAGCATCAAGTCAAATTCAGGGCCTTTTGGGCAAACTGCTGCTTTTCATTTGTGACGGGTCACTTGAAAGGACCACACTGGGAGGAAATCAGCCTCAAATTTGTTAATACGTGTTAACAATACTAATTCATGAATAATGTTTGGATTGTGCATAGGTAAGTCTTACTCCCAAAGCCTCTTTTGAAGCAAATAAGAAGAACATATGTTAGCACAATCTCTAACGATAAGGATGAACAAATTGTAGAGGAGTTAATAATTTGCCAATGCAAGATTAACAAATGGCAAATGTACTATAAAAAGAGTTCCACTTTCCCTTTAAAAACCACTCATAAGAGTACAAGATTTTAGCTCCTCTCAGTGTCAAGGGCCCCAAATACCTAAGCAGCCTCTTGGGAATGACCTCATCTGTAGTTTCTGAGCGTATTCCCAGGGATGCGTAATGCTAGGAATGGCGGGGTCGAAAGCCCCAAAGAGCAGCATGGGCCAGCAGCGCCTAAGCAGAGCTCGCTGGCATCTGCCGGCAGCGTGCAAGCGTGTGCTCAGCACAATGTCCTTCTGTCCCTGCAGCCATCGAGAGCACGCTTCAAAATCCATCGGGGCATATTCCTATGAAGTCAGGGGATTACTTGCATATTTCAAGCACTGATTTCCCTGGCGGGACAAACTGTGTTCAGTGTGTTTCGTACGAAAGGACATGAGATTGCTGCTGCTGGCTGTCTCGGTTTGTACTCAGACAGGAAGTGGATAAAGGCAGCAGGACTGATGATCAGGTCTGTGCAAACAGACACTGGAAACTCAAAACAAATCAGTCACAGAGGTATGTGGATAGTGTGTGAGAGGAAAAACCTTTGCTTTGCCTGGCAAATCCTGGTAATTCTTCAGAGTGTTTTAACCAGCTCTTTCCCTGCTGATGACTTACCCTAAACTGCAAAGTCAGTGGTTTTAACCGGGGTATCTGAACTCCCTGGGACTCCTCAAGGGAGAGATAAATGAATCTGCACAGCAGACTTCAGTGTCACAGCTGTTTTGCTGAGGGACATAAGGAAGCTATGGACTAGTAAAAAATTCCCTTTAACAACAGTTGTGTGTAATTCTATGTATCATCACTTATATACTAGAAAATAATACACAGATCCACTATCTAAGTAGAGTTCTGAATGTGTGTGTTATTCAGCAGAAGAAGCAGCTCAAACTACTGTGCAGAAAACAGACCTTGGATTGTTTAAAGATAGATGGCAAAAAGCTATCAAACATCAACAGACCTCCCTAAGCTTCACCAGAGTGGGAGATAAATCAGTACAAATTGAGTCTCTAGCCCCCTGTAGCTCTGCAAATCATCAAAAAAGACATTAATGTCATTAGCAAAACCAACAAACGTGCCTGTACTTATTACTTGTTTGTAATAAGATTTGGCTGGTGTATAATTAGCAGGCTGCAGAAGTCTTTTACAACCTCTGAGAACAGCCTGTCTGCCACACTGAGGCTCACCAGAGAATTCCTGTTCTTTCCATGTAGTTACAACTTCCTCATCAGCTTCTACCCCCTCAGATGGACTGACATGAGCATATGCAACATGTCATATAAATCCATGTGAAATATATATATATACACACACACATTAGTTTAGTTTGATTATTTATTCTACAGGAATAGTCTTTGATGAGGAATGCTTGTTTCCCAAGAGGCAATAACACTTTTCTGCCAAGTGGGACAGTGAGTTATGTTGTGTATTTGTGGTACATAGACACGGGATTACCCATTAGCTGGCTTGAACACATCTCATTGTGTATGGTTGACCAAGCCAGTTCTCTGTCTTGCTGGGATGCTTTTTCTCCAGGCTTCAGCATGGCTGTAGTGATTTATTTAAATGTGTGCCTAACTAAGGATATGCACATCCCGAGAGAGGCTGGAATGGGACACATTCTAGGGTAGTTGCTGAACTGGGATTCTGCTTTGGAGCCCTGTGTCAAAAACATGGATCGAGTGACAGCAAATGGCACTGAACAAAACTGCAATTTGTGCCAACACTCCACAGAAAGTTGGGGGTACTTTAGTCTTTGGTACAGGTTTGGGTGGTGCTGGGTGTGAAAATGGCACACAAATGTTCAGCTGACATTAAAGCAGATGAGAACGGTGGTGTTGGAGTTGGCCTTCTGTCAAACCAAACGGCAGCTATGGATCCGGCATCCTGCCTGGCTTTCGGTTAGGAAACCAACTCCAGACCTTGCAGCTCTGCTTCATTTTTCTACAACTGGGGGGCTTTTCAAAGCTGTTGAATGAGAACATAAGAACCAGCTGTTTCACTTCCTTTTCCAACACTAGAGGTGTAAAGAGGCCAGCACACAGCCAAGAAATGGGGCCATGAGTCAGCTGGGAGTTTCTGAGCATCTGATTGATACCCTTACTCAGATTGAGTACTCTGGTGGCTGCTGCTGGGGCCAGCTCTCAGGTTCCTTTACTGTGTGTCCTCTGTGCTATGCTCTGAAGCTCAAGTCAGTGATACAAGTGCTTGGGGAAGCTGGCATGGAGGTACTTGTTTTGTGATCCACCCTCTGTCACTTGCACCTGTGCTGTGCCCTCCACATTTTGAGAAAGCTCCTCCTGGTTTACAAAATGTGTAACTCAGATCCCACCTCTCTGCCTTGAGAATGGGTGCTTGGGATGGTGCTGGGATTGTGGGAATAGCTCCTCCCTATCTGATGGATGAAAAGTACAGCCCCTTCACTTGTGATGCTGTTATCAGTGATTCAAAATGAGATAACAAAAATACTTTCCATGCTGTGTAGCTGACTTCCTAGCAGAAAGATCCAGCTGCAGATATGATACTCATGCTCTGGTGCTTTCCAGGATTATCAGTGTAATTTTGGACATGAATGGAAAGATAACACCGAGTATTGAAATAAAAACCCAACTCAAAACAACAGCTCTAAGGGACTGAACATGTAGTTCTGTCACTGCTACAAACTTTGTGTATGAATGGTCTTCAGGAAAAAACATCAAATGTGCATCCCCCTGTATGAGAGTTGAAGTTTTCAGATGTCCTGACGGACTGTCTTTCAAATCCCAGCGCATCAGGTGTTGCCATAATTCATAACCTGTCTTCCACCTTGATATACATATTCCCAACCCGTGGCTGATGTGTCCCAAGCTACTGATTTCTCTAATGGGAATTAACACTTTGTGCTTTGGTTTCGAAGCCAGCTAGCAGTCAGGGAACACCAGCCAGCTTTACTTGCAGAGTCCTTCTGGTTTGTGGGAAGCTTTAGTTTCTCTCAAGCTGGTGATTCAAGACTAATGAACTGCTGTGAATGCTCTGCTTTATCAGAGGAAATAGTTGGAGGCTGAAGTCTTGGTCCCTAACAAGTCTTTTTGAGGATATTAAAGTCTTGCCAAGACCTAATAATTCCCTTGCAGCCAATGTGACATTCCACAGAGGCCATAAGGCAAGACTGGAAAAGGGGATCATATGGCTCGGTCCAAGATGAATTAGCTACTCCAGAGAAACACCCTGTGCATATGACTTCTTTGCAGGCGTGGATCTAAGGTCACAAAACCCACCAGATTTTGGTGAATCCCTTCAAGACATCTATTGCCAAGACATCTCCTGAAAAAAAGAGAGGAATAGATTTTCAAAACAGAAATGAAACCCATACAACACAATATTCTTAGGAAAACCAGTAGCCTCGATGATTGGGGTTAAAAAAAGGAACTGGGGAAGAGGATATTGCGCAGCTATGACTAGATTTTGTTTGCTCGCTCTCCTGTGAGAGAAGTGTCAGGAGGAGAAAACCAGAAAATTGCTAAACATATTCCCTGCAATGTACCTGATTATGCAAAATACTGTCCTTCTGGGAGCTGCCTACAGCAGGTTAAGCCTCACTTTCAGAAGATGAACAGCAGGTTTTCAATTATAGCATTTGAGACCCCTGGAGTGGGGATTATGAGAAGATAGTGTAAATCAGACGGCTCTTTTAAGGTATGCTTTTTATTCAGCAACAGGGCAAGCCCTCAGCCTGGTACTCTTGCAGGCACTCCAGGTATGCACGGTAAAGGGCAGTACAAAGATACCCAGAACATGCTCCAGGAGCAGTGCTGCATGGTTTGGGCTGGGAGAGGAGCAGTGCTTTGGATCCTGGGACGTTACCATTGCTGTGCCCTGCTGAAATGCCATATGGCTAATTGTGGGAATAGTGTTCATGCCTGCTAGTTGGGTTACCTCTGTGCCACATGCTATTGCTGGGCTAATTCTCCAGCCTGAAGGGCAATGGGAATTTTACCAGCAGCTGCAGTGAAAAGAGGTCAGTAGGCAGTGCTTTGCATATCCTTTGCTAAGGATCTTTACTTGGTTCATCACTCATTGTTCTGACAGTTGTCTCATTTATTCACTTTTTACATCAAAATCCATCCCTCTAAAGCTTATGCTCAGCCTTAAGCTTCAGCATGTGCTAATAGTATTAATCATTCTGGAAACAGCTCTGTCTACTCTGCTATCAGTAGCTATCTCGATAACACACTGTCCCAGCTCCACATTGCTTCTCTGGGGGTGGCCTTCAAACAACTAAATAGGGGCACAGCAGGGGAGAGGGGTAGGAGGCAAAAGAAAGCAGAGGAGGATGCCCTTGGGATGTGCCTCTATGTTTAGGAGCGTGTGCCAAGGTGTACTTAGCTGCAGTGTGATTCAGCCATGGTTTCTTCTGGGGAGGTCTGAGCTTCCGCTGTGCGTCCCATCTGTCCTGGAGGAGACATCACACAACAAGCTCGGGATGGTAAAGATGGTCTAGGAAATCTTCCAAGAAGGGTCCTCCTGTCACAGGCATCAAGGGCAGATGAGACCTGCACATAGGCGAGCCAGGTCTTGAAAATACTCTGGGATCCTGCAGTTCAAGTGTTGGTGTTGCTGCGTGACCTGCCCATATGGTTTTGCCTGTTTACTAGCCAGACTTCTGTGTATGCATCTCCTTAGAAAAAGGAAGGATATACTGGAAGGCTTTGAAACCTTCTCCTGGATATATTAAGAAGTAACACCATGTGTGGAGTCACCAGCAGAGAAATTCAACCAAGACTAAAAATAGAGTTTCCTTTTGTTTTCCTATTAAAAAGAAAATGCTAATGGCCAGTTCTAAAATGATCATTTTATTTGCCTAATAGACAGTCTTCAAACTAAAGCACCCTCTGGGGCAATGTCATGTTTCCTTCACAATTGAACCAGGTTTTCTCTTCTTTTTGACCACATAATGCTTCACAGCAAGCTATGGAAAAATGCCAGTCATAGTTGTAAGGTTGCAAGTAACACAATGCTAGTGTCTTTGAATATAATTCAGCTGCTGGAAAACAAATGATGGTTACAAGCATATGACCAGTCACCTGCCTGCTTCCTGGCCCACGGCTTAAGATCTTTGAATTAGTACAAAAATAATTCACAGTTAATGAAAAGCCTTCCTTTTCCAAAGGTCAATAGAGACGGCTCTGCCCATGATTGTACAAGAAAAATTTCCACTACAATTGGCAAATCGCTTCCCTTGTCTTAGTTTTCCATTTTTAAATAGTACAAAGTACTTGCAAACCTGACTTTCCCAGGAGCCAGGGGAACAAACTCCCCCACAGGGCATTTGGTGGTCCCAGGTATACTGCTGTATGCTGCTGTACTGCAAGATGCACATGATGAGATAGTCCTTGAATAGGAAAACATGAGATCGTTTTTAGCTATTGACAGTCCATGAGAATGTAAAATGCATGAGACGTGAGTAAGAGTGGATCAGAATACTGCTATGCTAATTGTTTAAGAAATATGCTTTTATTCACAAATCAATAGACAAGTCAACAAGTTCATCTGAGATCGCTGTGTATCTATTCGAGGCACTTCAGTAGTATTGTATTTTAGTATCCTAGTATCCCATAGCACATGTCAAAATATTATATTGGTAGTTGAAATTAACTTAATTACCTGACTGCTTTGGCATTGATCGTCTATTTTGACTCTGTGCTCCTTCAGGTAGTACTCTTTCCTTCAACTCAGAGCATACCGTCAGCATTAACAGTGAATCATAGTCAGGAGCGAATAATCAGCTTGCAGCCTCATCTCTTTTCCAGCTAACGTTTTGCTATGAAGCATGTCTAAAAAGGCTGGAAATGAACATAAATTGAAAGTCAACTGAGCTACTTCCTGGCTTTTTTACTACAGCAGCAATAATACCTGCGTCACTCAACAAACTGACTGAAAAAAACCTGATTTTTGCTGTCAACACCATTGGGAAAAAGCCAAAGTTCCCCTTCAAGTTACAGCAGCACTGCCCAAGTGAAATAAATGTAAAAAATAACAATTTTGTGGGGTTTTTTCCTCCCTCCACGAATGTGGTGCATTTCTTGCATTACAGACTAAGACATCCTATTCACACACACTGCTTTTTAATCAAATGCTTTCCTTTACCTGTTGCTTGACATTAACCCACTGCTCCTCCTCTGGATCCTCTCCTCCATCTCTGTGCTCCCATTTCCCTTCTGCTGTTGCTGCGCTGTTTAAGTTAACATCAGTTTCAAAAGTTCCCTTTTAATCAGCCCTAGCCTGCTGGCACGAGCTGTCAGCAGTATTCATTTCTCTAGGCTCTTGTCTTATGTTGCATTGCCTTGGCAACAAGATTTAGCAGCAAGGCAACAGCCTTGAACTTGTCAGAGTCTGTTGCAATGCGCTGAGCATGTATTACTCTCAGGCACCTCGGGTTGCTATAACAACCACTAACAATAAAACTCATCTCCCCGGTTTAAATACAGGAACTTTTACAGTCCGTTTCCTGGCAGAGCTGCGGCAGTATTATGTGGATCCTGGCTGTGCTTGTTTTGCTTTCTTCTTCCTTTTTGCACATGATAGCAGCCTCCAGGAGCGAGGCACTGAGGCTCGGCAATAGGTATTGCAACCAGTGGCAGCAAGTGCAGGTGCTGCTGGTGCTGAGTGAACAAAAAGCCAAGTGACCACAGGGACAATGCGGGGCACAGAGCCCCAGCAGCAAACCCCAAACAGTCCAGGCTGCAGGCTGCATTCAGTGATGCTCAGTGCCTGCCTGCATCAGGCCTTTGGCTGTGGCAAGTACACCCTGCATGGCTGGTAATGGTGTCCTTAGGAGGAGACTGCAGCCATCAGAGAGGCACTTTTGATCTCTAGCAGCACAAATGTTTTCTCCCACTCTTGCAAATACCCAGCAGGCATTACTGATGAGAATAAAGGAGCAGTGCTAATGTGGGGAGATGTGCAGAGGACTGATGACTGTCATAGAACCATAGAAGATCTTGAGTTGGAAGGGACCCATAAGGATCATTGAGTCCAACTCCTTGCTCCTCGCAGGACTACATAACACTAAATCAGATGATTAAGAGCCTCCTCCAGTTGCTCCTTGAACTTTGACATGCTTGGTGCTGTGGGGAGCCTGTTCCAGTCATTGACCACCCTTCTAGTAATGAAACTTTTCCTAATGACCAATCTGAACTTTCCCTGACACAGCTTCATTCCATCTCCTCATGTTCTGTTGCTGGTCACCAAAGAGAGGAGATCAGCACCAGGATTACCCCATCCCAGGTAGAGACGTGTACTCATGTATATGTGCCCTGCTCAGCACAGGCTGTCGCAACACAAATGTCACAAATTAGGTCTGAATCACTCATGTTAGGTATTAAGAAAAGCCACCATCTCTTAGCAGAGCCAAGTCTTTCAGTGCCAGAGGAGCCCCTTATGAGGAACACTTTCAGTCAATGGAAATGCAGGGCGAGGATGTAAATTGAGCCAGTGGAGCTTTAGGAACCATGGCAATTTCCCAGCAGCTCACCCGCTGCCCTGTCACACCTCCTTCCTGTGCTTCATTCATGAGGACAGTGCAAAGCATTCATCCTTTTCCTGTATGTCACCGCCATGAGTATCTCGTGCAGACTTCACATCATTCTCACTTTTCCATTGCACGGGTCATATTTCTTCAAAGGTACGGAATTCATAACCCATGACTCGAACAATGGGAGGGCTTGTTTAAGAATAACTCAGGATACAGCACGTTTCAAGCACTGTGAGGGATGCAAACAGGAACAGAAGAGAAGCAGCAGATCTTTCCTTCTTTAGGAATGAAGCCCAGCTCCCACAGCCAGGAAGCACTGGTGGTGATATAGCTCTTAGTGAAATATGGGAGGAGGCAGAGCTCTGTTTGAGCAAAACTCTGTTTTGACTGATTTTAAACTATAAAAATGGTGCTTTTCATTCCCTACAACCACTGCCAGGGAAGGACAGTGGTTGTGGGTGGTAGGATGGCTGGAGGGCTGGTGTCACACTGCTTTCCAGTGACTGCCACCCTGTGGGACCAGAGGCCGTGGCCCCTTGGGGACCCCAAGCACAGAGCACCTCCTGGACCCACAGTTCTTTTAGAAATGACCCAAACAGGACCCACGTGAGCAATGATATCCTGCTGATGATAGCAGAATCAGTGCATGACAGAAAAGGTTGCAAGCAAGAAGCATCCCTGGATATGCACCGTCTTTCTACAGGGACCCTTTTCATTGCTTCATTTGCTTTTTCAGGCTCTTGCTTGCTCTTGAAGAGTTCTGAGTAAGCACTCTCCATACGGAGTTGCTAAGAACCAAGCAGCTAACTTGACAGGGACACCCCAGCCCCCAAACTTCTCTGGAGCTCTTTGCATTCCATGTTTCATTTGGCAAAAAAATACCATCTTTTCTGACTCCTAATCAAGTTTTGGTTTCACAGGTAAAAATAACTGATTGAACAAAAGGAGCCTTTGCTTTAAGGAAAACGGCTCAGTTAGATCTCAGGAGAGCAGTGTCCAAAGACCCGAAATATCACAGATGTGGTCTCGGATGGTCCCAGACCTCTCATGGATGTGGGCTATGGATCACTGTCCCTTGGGCATTGAAGTTGAAAAGTGTAGCCAGGCACCAAACTAAAGCACCCAAACAGCCTCAGAGTTTGGTGCAATGTGCAGGGTGTGTGCCAGCACACAGGGTTGTGCCAGGGTAAGGCCAGTTACAGGACTCAGGCTGCATTTTTAAGCTTTACACATGTAGAATGTTTAATCCCAACTTTTCCGCTCTGTCCCGTTATCTGAGACAGACAGAAACCCAATACTTTGTGTCTGGACTCCTGCACCCAGTGGAATAAATATCTGTTTCTTGTACCGTGATTCATTTAATATATTGCATAGCACAGGACACCAAATTATTTCCACACATTCAGGCCCAAGGGATTTTTCGGCAGGTGAGTGTGTCTTGCTCACAAAGGCAGTGACTTTGGGTGCAAGTTGGGGCTCATAACATGTGGCCCATACATATATATGTAATATATATGATTTATATTTATAAAAAAAAATGTTTATAAATATGTATTTAAAATTAGATTTCTACTATACTGCAAATGTTAATTAGAAACAAAATCCATGCCTGGTCTCTCACTGCTAATTCCAGGTGCCAGAGACTTGGGTTAGCGTTGCCTGAAAGAGATGCGCCACTATCCCAAGCTTGCCTCCTGGGCAGACAGGGAGAGAAGCAGCATTACGGAAGGCAAAGGCACCTGGCTCCTTTAGTTTTATTGCTGGAGCAGATAAGGAAACCTTGTGTAATAAAAATGCTTCCCAGGTGTCTGGCCAAAACACAGGCAGGTCACTGCACCCTGTTATCGTTTGTGATAGCAAACTCTTTGAGGAAGAATAGTATCATATGAACTGAACAAAAGCCTCTGTTGTGCAATAAGCATGATTTTCATATCTAAATATGGAGTACATACATAAGTATATCCAGTTCACCAGGATATAGTTCCTCAGCAGCATGGAGTTTTATGCAAGCTGAACAGATGATCTCCTAATCTCTTACCAGGGCACCAGTGACCACTGTGGCCTCTTGCATGCAGTACATCCAGCTTTTCCCATCTTTTGTCCTGCTAGAACAGACAAGTGAAAACTAAAAAGTGCTGGGAATGGCCGCGAGGCTCACATTTCACTTGCAAACAGGCGAGTGCAGGTGAGCAGGGACGTGTGTGCAGTTTGGTGTTGAAACAGAGCCGGGCAGAGAACTCAGCAAACGCTCCATTTTCATTCTTGTCACTGAAGGTTTACAAGCAAATTCCTAACATCTGGTATTTAACTGAAGGGAGCAGACGTGGAACTACTCAGATATCTACCTGGCCTGCTGCTGCCTCCCTTTCCTTTCCAAATGCAGCTGCTGGGAACCACCCAACCATGATCAACTTCCAGTCCTGGCTGGATAAATTGCCCTCCCAAGAAAACCTCAGATAAGATCTCCAGATAGGCTTGTTTCTTCTCTCCCTGCTATCTTTTCCCCCAAACACACCATGTGTTGTCGCAGTTTCCAGTTTCACTGTTTCCAAACACACAGAATTTATTTCAAACGTGATCCAAAAGGACTTGTGCCACATGTTTGAAACTTCCATTTAACTCGGAGCTGAGAGCTTAAAATACAAGCAGTTTACTGTCAAACCATTCTCAGGGCTTTCCTTCCCTTGGCACATTACAGCACTGCTGTTATATGCTACCAAAACACTGTCATTACTTGTTGTTAGGTAATTTTCTAGGGTGGAAATAGGAAGAAAACAGGACTTAACATACTTGCTGTATGTGTCTCCCACATGGGTATAGGTGTGCCTGGGAGAGGATGTGAGCTGGCTGAACCAGCGCAGAAGAATGATTGTGACCAAACTCACTGCAGGGCTTTCGTGAGTAAAACAACTTGCATGTGACAGTTTGCAGGACAGCCCCTGAAGAACACAAACACAAGTGGGTTGGTTGTTATCCAGGCAGTCCTGGTGCTGTCACACAGATGGGAGGAGATGTTTGGCCATATGTGTATCACTGTATCCTGGGCTGCATCAAAAGGAGCGTGACCAGCAGGCTGAAGGAGGTGATCCTGCCCCTCTCTAACCTGGAGTATTGTGTGCAGTTCTGGTGTCCTCAACATAAAAAGGACATGGATCTGTTGGAACAAGTCCAGAGGAGGGCCATGAGGATGATCAGGGGACTGGAGCACCTCCCATATGAAGATAGGCTGAGAAAGTTGGGGCTGTTCATCCTGGAGAAGAGAAGGCTGCGTGGAGACCTCACAGCAGCCTTCCAGTATCTGAAGGGGGCCTATAGGGATGCTGGGGAGGGACTCTTTATTAGGGATTGTAGTGATAGGACAAGGGGTAACGGGTTAATACTTAAACAGGGAAGTTCAGGTTAGATATAAGGAGGAAGTTCTTTCCTGTTAGGGTGGTGAGGCACTGGAATGGGTTCCACGGAAGTTGTGAATTCTCTATCCCTGATGGTGTTCAAGGCCAGGTTGGACAGAGCCTTGGGTGACATGGTTTAGTGGAAGGCATTCCTGCCCATGGCTGAGGGGTTGTAACTGGATGATCTTAAGGTCCCTTCCAACCAAAATCATTCCATGATTCTATGATTCTATGAGTGTAAAAAGCATGTTTTGGCCCTATGTTGGCAGCAGGGGATCAATCCCCCTCCCTACCTCCAACCCCCTGTGGGTCTCTGAAAATATTTCTTGTCTTGGAAGCAGTGCCGAGGCTGCAACAGTGGGATCATGTCAATGGGGGAGCCCAATGGTGCCTGTGGCCGCAGCCCTCGCATTCCCACAGGCCGCAGTGGGAAAGAGGAGCTGAAAGCATCCTTTCACCTACTCGGTGTTCCAGGAGATGTCCCACCACTGGCAGGACCAAAAGCCAGGCTCAGAGTGAGCTGAGCTGTAGCATACCCAGTCCTCATTGACAGCTGTGCAGATCTTAAGCCCCATGCTACAAATCCCCATTTCCTATTGCTGTCTCCCACAGCATCCTGCACCACAATCGCTGCTTTGGGGCAAAAGAGATGTGTCCCAGTCGCAGCCTGGTCACTGGGTCAGCCTTTGATATCATGGACTCACCAAGGTGTCAAACAGCTCACATCATGAAAAGGTTGTGGGTTTGCTCGAGGTGGGCAGAGGTCAGCCTGGGAAATCAGATTGCAAAACAGGAGTCTGAATTTCACATGTGCCCAACAGGAAAAGGTGAATGGAATCGTTACAACCACAATAAAGGTATCATGGGTATAGGAGGGTTGATAAGATAAAGGGAGTTCTTTTATGGCTTATTTCCCAGCCTTGATCACTTGATACAGATAAAGATTACAAAGGAGTTTATGGCTCTGTCACTTAGTGAGGTTGGTCTCAGGCAAGTTTGGTTGCTACTTGTCTAGATCTTTCTTCCTCTTCCATAATCTGATGCAAATACAGCACTATAAGAACATAAAAGATAGCCCAATGAGGACAATCTAGTTACAGCAAGGTCGACTGAAGTGCTTTCATAAACCACCTTTGCAACAGAACTTGAACCATTTCAGCTGAGATCAAAGAGACATTTAGAAAGGGCAGTTTCATCTCCTGAAACGTTTCAGATTATGTATCATAGACAGCACTGCCTGATAAATAAATTATTAAAGTATTTTACATTATCTGCATTGGTAGGTTCATTAGGGCCAATTCAAAGCTTCCCAGAGACCCCAAATGCCCAGGAAACAAGCATCAAACATTTTGGCTTAACTGGAAAGCTCATTCTGCTTTCTCTTATTTAACTTAATAGTCATATATTATTCAAACAAAATAAATAGTGGTGCCTCCTGTGCTCATCCAGGCAAAGCCTTTAGCAGCAATCCACTGGCTCGTGGGCATCCATCAGGCTCTGCATGAGCCACGTCTCAGCACCAGTCCTCTATGTTCTCCAGTCCCCCACCCAGGTTCATCCATGGGCTTAATGGGGGTCCTGCTGGGTCAGGCCACTGGTGGTACTGGGATGCTTATTGTGTTTAGACCTAGGTCTCTGCAGACAGGCAGGACACCATCCAATGGAGCACAGTCATGCCTCCACCTGTAAAATGGCTCTTTACTGCAGAGGACTTGTCATGAACCTCATCAAATGTCTGAAAAATGCTTTCTGGCCTGAATCCATCTTTTCTTACTAGATCATTCCTCTTCTGGAATGAGTTCCCATGCAGAATACTCATCAGTATGTCTTTAATAGTTCTACAAGGAAGGGAAGAAAATTAGTCTAAATTTTAGTGTTCAATGAGTCAGAACCAGTTAGAAGTAACCTCTGGGTACAGAAGCCTTCACAACATGGCTCTGCAGTACCTGGTGCTCAATAGCAACTAAGAAGCTCTTGCAGACTTCAATATATTCCCTTCTATTTTCTGCTTCCTTTGGCACATTTTTAGGAGACAGGAATGCAGACTTTTTTCTATTTTAACCAGTATTAAATCAAGATTTTGATCAGGAAGACAGAATGAGGACACCTTTTGGTCACCAAACAATACAGTGAGGTGTTCTCAGTGGTGGCTTGATTTGTTTTAAATTACAGAGAGACATCAATATCACATTGATTGTCTGCCCATAGTGGTGCTTGTTATTCCTGCCCTGAGCTGGGACCAAAGCAGAGAAGGATAATCAAATTCAATCCTCCTGGTGTGCTCCCTTCTCACTCCGGGGATGTAGGGTAGCTACAGGAGGCAGAACAGATCTCCTCTCACACTGTAGCTGCTGTCCTTGGCCTGCCTGTAGATGGGCAGGATGTCATCTCCAGACCTGGAGGAATAAATGAGGCAAGTTGAATGAAGATGCTGAGCCCTGTGCTTCCCCTTGTACACTGAGCACTGTGAGCAGCCTGGTTATTTCATGCTCTGGACAGTCCCCACACATTGCACTCGCACATATGGGGTTTATTTTCTTTCCTTCTCTGTTTGATTGCTGCTGCTCCCACGGCCTGTTAGCTAACCCAAACTGATTTAATAATGATTCACTGGCAAAAAAATAACCAAATAAACAATTCCACTGGCACAGGTGTTAAGATCACCTTGCATTTAGTCACTGCCCTGAATTCAGCCAAACCGAAAGCTTTGCAGGGCAGGAAGAGGCCACACACTATTAGCTCTGCCCCAGGAAAGAGAGTGTGGAGCATGTGGGCTATGCCAAGGAAGGGCTGGAGTCTCCCATTCCCTTGGGTACAATGTGCACAAGCCAGAAGCATAGGTGAGGAAAAGGCATCCCTGTGGTACAACTAGAAAGGCACATGATGGACATTAGGAATGCTTTGGACTGCCTGTCCTGGGTTCAGCAGCAGCAGTCATTTTTTCTCCTTCTTAGTAGCTGCTGCAGTGCTGTGGTTTTGGCTTTCAGACTGGGAACAGCGCTGATAACACCGATGTTTTTAGTTGCCGGCCAGAATATTTACTCTGAGGAAGGACTTTCTGAGTCTCATGCTCTGCCAGGGAGGAGGGGAAGCTGGGAGGAAGCAGAGACAGGACACCTGACCCAAACTGACCAAAGAGGTATCCCATACCACAACATGTCATGCCCAGGATGTAAACTGGGGGCAGTTACCCAGAAGGGCTTGGATCACTGCTCGGGTCGGCCTGGGTATCGGTTGGTGGGTGGTGAGTGGTTGTATTCTCTTCCCTTGTTATTTCCCTTATCATTACTATTATTGGTGGTAGCAGTAGTGATTTGTGTTATACCTTAGTTACTGGGCTGCTCTTATCTCAACCCATGGGAGTTACATTCTTTTGATTCTCCTCCCCATCCCTCCAGGAGCCGGGGGGGAGCAGAGGAAAGGGGGGCAGTGAGCAAGTGGCTGCACGGTACTGAGTTACTGGCTGGGCTTAAACCACAACACTGCCCCATTCCCTTTCCCTGGGCTGGCACAGAGCTCAGCAGGTGCAGAGCTCTCCACAACCCTCTATTAAGAGCTGCAGCCAAATGCAAAATGTAACCCCAAATTATTACCATGAGTCAGAGGAGGCTGAAGGGACCATTTCACAACCCTGACTGCATCCAGCTGTAGAGTTCACCATCGGCAAATGATCTCCGTGTTCATTGTGCCAGCCCTGCAGTGCTTTTAAAATGTCCTGACATGTGCTTTAGCATGAACACTGCTGGGTTCTGGCTGATGTCCAGGTAATGAATCTTCTCAGCAAGCATTCTGCAGGGTGAGCATAACGTGGTCTGAAATACAAGTGCAAAACACGGATGTATTTACCCTAAGGGGGACACTGATGTGATGATCTAAATGGGCCTTTCCAGCCCAGGCTGCCTGGATTGTGTAAGTCCCTTGTGGGCAAGGCTGGAAGATGGGGGAGAATAACCACGAAACAGCAATTAGCATCACCCAAGCAGATTAATAAGGGAAGAAAACTCTTCCTACTATAACAGTCATGTTCACCGGCTTTCCCCCTTCTCTCCTGTCCTTCCTCAAGGACAGCCTGCAGCCCTGGCCCCATCCAATGGCCTTTCCCAATGATGGGATGCTGGTTGCAGGACAAACCTTTTATTCTCTTCTGTTAGATCACAGGTATTGCTGTGTTATGCCCTAGGTTTTACCTGAGATGTGTGAGGCAGAGCTCCACAACGTGGAGAGCCACAGAGGGCAGCAGCAGGGCTGCAGGGGGGCTAGAATGGCTCAGCCTGGAGAACAGAGAGAAGAGGGAGCAAGACCCTTGCCAGATGTGCATAGCAAAAGGGCAAGGAGCAAGCTGCAATGAGGAAATTAGAATCACAGAATAGTCACGGTTGGAAAGGACCTTAAGATCATCAAGTTCCAACCCCCAAATTCTGCTTGGCTATCAGGAATAAAGCGTTTCACTCCAGGGTGGTCAGCACTACCACAGGAGGCTGTGCTTCTCTGTTCTTGGAGATACATAAAAACCAGCAGGAGAGTCCCTAAACAACCTGCTCTAGCTTTGAAGCTGGCCTTGCTTTCAGCAGGAGGTTGGGTTAGAGACCTCCAGAAACCTCTTCCCCCCTCCCCCCCCTGAATTATTCTGTGGGTCTCTCATCTTGTTTTTGCTTCATGCTTCCCCTGGAAATACATTAGAAATATATTAGTAGTCAGGGAGACCCAGGTGGCTCGGTAAAAGCCTGGATTGTGTTGGCTCACTAGGCACAGCATCAAACATTTGTCAGTTTGTGGGTAAAGCTCCGCAGGCTATGCCATTGGTGTGGATTGAGGGAGAAGAAGGATGAAGGGCAAAGTAGCTGCTGGCTGCACCTTTTCTCCCCTAGAAAAATACCGACAGGCCCAAAGACCAGTTTCACGGGTTGACCTTTTATCCAAACAGTTCTCCCCTGCCAGCGGGATGCTGCATGTAGTGCCCAGCCTGTGTATGTCTGAGGGGCTAGTACTGAGCATCTCCTAGTCCTAAGGGCCCAGCCCAGCACCTCCTCTCCTTATGAGTCCCCAGGATGCATGGGAGGCCCTGAACTAAGCTGGGTTTCACTGAGCTCCACGTTTTCCTTCTCTCTTATTTCTCATACAAAGAGGGGTGGCTGCAGCTCTGTCCCAGCATGGGGGACAGCAGGTCCGCAGTGCACCAACTGCTGCAAGCAAACCCCTCCAGCCCAGATGCAGATACAAAACAGCTTTTTTACTCTGTTATAGCCCTTCTTGGTGATCTTCTCATTCCCGCATTTCTGTAACTGCCTCCTGGCTTTGTCGATAGGGTTGACTTACACCCCCCTGTAAAACACTGCCAGGGGCAGAGGAGAGTGGTGGAAGGTGTTTTCATCGGGGCATGCATGACAAACAGCCGTATTTTACAAGTTTCATTCACTGTTGTTACAAACACTGTTGTTACTCCTCCCTTCCAAGCACAAAACTGATGGTAAGCTAGCTTGAGAAGTAGATGGTGGAGCCTTGTGCTGAGGCACTGAATAGGGATGGGATGCGGGATGCTGCCGTTCTTCCGCCGCTGTGCTCAGCCCCAGAGAGCGAGCGGTGCCGGTGCTCACTAACCCGTTCCTCCGGGACACCGGGCCGGGCCCTGCCTCCTTCCCGCCCGCCTCGGCCGCTCCGCAGCACTGGCGGCTCCGGAGCCAGGCCGGGCGGGAGGGAGGGAAGCCAAGCCTGAAATCCCCGCTACGGACGGTGTGTTTGGGAGTCACAGCGCGGAGCGCATGCAAGGGCCGAGGTTCCCCGGACACAGCCCCGAAGCCATTTGCTCCGCTCCGGTTTTACACCGCGGGGAGGCACCGGGAGCGGCCAAACGCCGACACTTCCCGCTGCTTGCAGCACCCCCGGATCCTCCCCCTGGACCGGAGCACAGAGCCCTGCGTCCGGAGCTCCCTGCTCAGGTTCCCCCAGCGGGGAGGGCGCCGAGCACCGGGCTGGGACTACGGGACAAGACGTGCAGCCATCCCGGTCCCATCCGTGACATCCGCCGGCACGTCATCGGCGGGTGGCCGCAGCTGCCCACGTGATCGCTGACGTCACGGCGCTGCGGCGGGCGGGCCGGCGGCAGGTGAGGAGCGGCGGGGCGGGGGCAGGGGAAGGCCCGGGTCCGGGTGGGTGCTGCGGGGCAATGGCGGAGGACGGCGAGCGGGAGTGCAGGGATTTCGGCACGGCCTGGGCCCGGCCTCACAACCGGCACCGCCAGCCGCGCTCCCTCCGGCTGTCCGGGGCGCCCAGGCCCTGCCGGGGTACCTGGGCTCTCTTAGGCAGGCCCGGTCAGGGAGTCCAGGCCCAATGGGTCTTGTCAGCCTGTGTGGGCCTGGGGAGGCGCAGGCCGGGCTGGGCGTCTCGGTGAGTTTGGTGTGCAGGGTACTGGGGGGCAAGCTTTGGGGTTTGTGCCTCAGTGAAGGGCTGCGAGTGCTTGGGCTGCCCTGCATGCGGCCAGCCCGGGCAGGAGGGCCTGGCTTGGACACAGTGCCGCTGGTTCCTGGTGGTGCAAGCTGACATACTGATTTTGAACACTGGCACAGGGTGCCCAGAGAAGCTTGTGGCTGCTCCATCTCTGGCAGTGTTCAAGGCCAGGTTTGATGGGCCTTGGAGCAACCTGGTCTAGTGGAAGGTGTCCCTGCCCCTTAGAAGGGTGTTAGACCTGGAGGAGCTTTAACATCTGCTCCAACCCAAACTATTCTATGATTATATGAACAAGTGTATTCATAAAAGAGAGAAAATGAAGAGGAAATTGTCAGAGGAATGAGTGTATGTGAAGCAAACAGGACATAAGCACTCAGGGTGGTCTAATGCAGCAGACAGGCAAACCCAGATGTAGCTTCACCTGTTTTTGCCTCACTTCCCCACCATGGGCCTCATGTCCCCAGCCATGCCTGCACCCAGGGTTGCAGCAACCCATTGCTCTGTGTGCATGTAGGAAGCAGGAGGAGAAGTCTATTTCCTCCAGCAGCATTTTTGTGGCTGCTCTTTGACCTGTATGTCTGATAGAGGTGTTCTCCAGGCAGGATCCGGCAGCGGCTCTTGGAGAACTGGCTCCTGTGGTCTAGTGAGGTGTAGATAATATATGTCTAGACAGTGACATACTTTGGGATCCAGCTCTATCATCATGCTGCAGAAGTACTTTGCATGTTACTTCTGCTCTGCATTAGTTTCCCCATCTGTAAAGTGGGAAATCACTTCTGACCTCATGGTTCTGAAAATAAATTGGCATAAACCAGCACATGCTTGTAAGATTTAATTGTAAGTCTTGACAAGCAGATGGCTGGCCCTTGACATTTCCTGCTCCCCCATGGTTCACCCTCTATGCATCCCCAGTCTAGCCAGTGGAACATAGTGTTAATGTGCTTCCAGATCCTTGAGAATTAGAATGTTTTATGGGGGACAAAGTTTGTCAGCTGCTTCAGTTTTGCCCTTTGCTTTCTCAGGCACAGTGGAGCTTATGAAGACCAAGCAAAAAGCTGAATGGTATTTTGTGTAAGCAGAGGTAAGAGGCATCCAGACGTGGGGAACTACAGAGGCAGGTAACATGGGAGTGTGACACATTGGAGAAAGGGCAGGGAATGGGACTGTTTCTTGCACTTGCTAATCGTAGAATCATAGAATGATTTGGGGTGGAAATGACCTTAAGATGTTTCAGTTCCAATGCCCTGCAATGGGCAGGGGTGGCTCACACTAGACAATGTCGCCCAAGGCCATGTCCAGCCTGGCCTTGAACACTGCCAGGGATGGAACATTCACCACTTCTCTGGGCAGTAAAGAACTTCTTTCAGCTGTGTTTGGTGTTAATCACTGGGGTGATTAAATAATGTTAGAGAACCTGTTTTAACTTTGTAGAGGCTTATAATTATGACACAGAAAGGAAAGGTCACCTGTTAAAAATTATGGGGAGACCGGAGTAAATGTCTACCAAAGGTGTGGGAGAAAAGAGCTTCTTTCTCTGGAAGCTGAAGACAATTCTATTGGAAAGATTGTGGAGGATTTTTTAAAGCCATTTCTTATACTGTAGAGTATCTAAAATAGATGTTCTCCTCAATATGGGTTTTGTTGGTAATCTGGCTTAGTTGTGTTTTAATATTGAAAGCAGTCTTTCAACAGTGAGAGTACTTAGTTATGTCCTTGAGAGTCTTTTGCTTGATAAGAAAACCATGACTTGTCAGCAAGGAGCTTTATTAAAAGGCAAAGCCTTGTCATTCTTTCCCTGTTTGAATGAGACTTTCAGGCTCCTGAAAACAAAGCATAGGTCAAGAAAGGAAGCTGTGTCCTTATAAGTCTGTAGAAAGAGATTCTTTCTTGCTGGCTGGTCACTGTGCTGTTGCTTTCTCTCCTTTGTGTTTTTCCGTTGTCTGAACATAAATCAGCAGCAAAGTTATAGAATGTTACAGCAGCTTGTTACAGAGGACAGACAGAAACAATTGTATTATAATAAAGTCCAGTATATCTTGTGAACAGTGTATAAACTATGAAATCTGTCCTGGAAATCAATCTGAGGTGTTATCTAAGCCCACTGGAGTCAAGATACCACTTTGAGAATTTAGTGTATGGTGCCTTTTGAGCTTGATTTGCTTCTGGTTATTTGGGTTTTAAAACACGTACCTGTGGGCAGACAATCAGTCAGACACAAGTCTGGTGTACTCCAAGCTTCCTGTGATGAGACATGTGGTGGTGTCGGGCTGAGATTTTTACACCTAAAATGTATCAGGTCTTGGTTCAGTTCCTGACTTGGTCACAGTGCTGCTTGGTGACCTTGGTTAAATCACTTCTTCCTATGGTTTGTGAAATGGAGGGAGCTTTCTGCCTTCCTGTTTAGATGGCAAATATCACAGAGAGGGGCTGTGCTTTACTGGGTTTTGGCATAAGACGGTAATGTCACTTGGGACTCCTGGTAGTTACTGAGGTTTAGATAAATACTTGGATAAGCAAAAAATGTTGGAGATTTGCATGCTGTTTGCTTCTCCTATGTATGATCTGTTTGTGGATGTGGCTGTGAAATGAGTTGTGAAACGAGCTTGTCAGAGTTAAATGCTGCATAGCATGGCATTCAGGCAGCACAGAGCCTACCGACCTTGCCCTGGACAGTGACAGCATTAAACTTGCAACATCCCAGTATGTTCTTAAAAACTTGAGAGGAATGGGTAGAGAACCAGGAAGGGGATTATCCCACTTTGGGCACCCTTTGGAGATGTGAGTGAAGAAAAGCTCGAGAAAACCTATGTAGAGGTTCAGGTTTCTTGCTTTTCATAGGTTTTCCAGCCAGGCCTGCCCCCATCTTGAACATCCTCTGCAGTCAGCTGGTGCCTTCCACTGCAGCCTTCACTTGTGCCAGCATGGCAGCATGCTCTGCTGTGTCACAGTGTGTGGTGCTCACAGCAGGCCTCAGCTGCTGATGGTTTCTGGGTAGCAAATTGAGAGGCTGGTGTTCACTGCAGTGCCAAAGGTACATCCACTGCAAAACCACAGCAAGGGACAGGGATTGGCCTGTGCCTTTGTTTTCCCCTCTGATCTGCTGCCTTCCATCCAGCCTGTGCCCCACCCCTGCCTGCCTGCCACCAGCTGAGATCTGCAGAGCATTTGCCAAAGGTCTTCAGAGAAGGTTCCTTTAAGCCTCTGTAGTTGTCCTCTGGCAGTCACTTATGAGAACTCAATGGGCAGTTCCTCCCGTTATCATTGTGTTCTTGCTACATGAACTAACATGCAGCCCTCAGGTAAATATGGCCAGTGAACACATCCCTGTGAATGTCCTTGGCAAATTTCTTTTTTCTGAAACCCTGGGCTATAGTGAAACTTGTAAAAATTGCATTCTTAACCGTTCCATTTCTGAGTTCCTGACATCTGTGACTTACTCTTCCAGCAGCCTGTGCTCCTGTGGCTTGTAAGCCACAGCATCTCTGCCCCCAGAGTGAAAAGACTGAAAGTTTCTCTCTGTGCACATGATACATGGGGCTACTTGTGATCTGTGGGTACTTGGGACCATCAACATCACATGCCAAGACCTTTCCTGGCTGTCATAGGGCATGTCTGAGGTGTTCTGGTTCCTGCTGCTGTCCACATGTAGGAAGGGTCAGCAGGCATGCTGAGCTTGTCTGTATCACCACTGGGATGTCAGTCCTTCTATGGGTGGGAGAGGTCCTTTAGAGGATAAATAAGTTTTGACTCTCTGGCCTCAACCTGATCCCTCATGCTCAAGGAACGTGAGTGAAGAGACAACACAGAAGAAATTCTGGGCTGAGAGGGATGATGTTGGCACAGTTGTCCTCAACAGAAGATTGCAGTGGTGACTGCCTCTAGCCTGTATGCATGAGTGGCCTGGAATACCTGGAGAAGCTCTGAAGTTTTGTGTTTTGTTTTAATTACAGGTAGGAAGATGAGTCCAAAAGTTACAACAGAGCTGCTGAAGCAACTGCGGCAGGTGATGAAGAGTCCCAAGTATGTCCAGGAGCCTGTCCAAGCCTACATAGTGCCCTCTGGAGATGCCCACCAGGTATGGATGTATTAAAGGAGTGATTGCACTTTCCTTCCCTGCAAAAAATAAAAGCCAGGGATAACTAAAGTCATCCTTTGTTCACTCATTTAGAAGCATAGACTCACAGAATAGTTTGGGTTGGAAAGGACCTTAAGATCATCAAGTTCCAACCCCCCTGCCATGAGCAGGGACACTTCACGCTAAACTGTGTCACCCAAGGCTTTGTCCAGCCTGGCCTTGAACACCGCCTGGGATGGAGCATTCACAACTTCCCTGGGCAGTTTATTCCAGTGCCTCACCAACCTTACAATAAAGAGCTTCCTCCTTATATCTAACCTGAACTTCCCCTGTTTAAGTTTTAACCTGTTACCCCTTGTCCTATCACTACAGTCCCTAATGAAGAGTCCCTTTCCAGCATCCTTGTAGGCCCCCTTCAGATACTGGAAGGCTGCTATGAGGTCTCCACGCAGCCTTCTCTTCTCCAGGCTGAACAGCCCCAACTTTCTCAGCCTGTCTTCATATGGGAGGTGCTCCAGTCCCCTGATCATCCTCGTGGCCCTCCTCTGGACTTGTTCCAACAGTTCCATGTCCTTTTTATATTGAGGACACCAGAACTGCACACAATACTCCAGGTGAGGTCTCACGAGATCAGAGTAGAGGGGCAGGATCACTTCCTTCGACCTGCTGGTCACGCTCCTTTTGATGCAGCCCAGGATATGGTTGGCTTTCTGGGCTGCGAGTGCACACTGCAGCCGGCTCATGTTCATTTTCTCATCAACCAGCACCCCCAAGTCCTTCTCCGCAGGGCTGCTCTGAATCTCTTCTCTGCCCAGCCTGTAGCTGTGCCTGGGATTGCTCTGACCCAGGTGTAGAACCTTGCACTTGTCATGGTTAAACTTCATGAGGTTGGCATCAGCCCACCTCACAAGCGTGTCAGGGTCCCTCTGGATGGCATTCCTTCCCTCCAGCGTATCAACCGAACCACACAGCTTGGTGTCATCGGCAAACTTGCTGAGGGCGCACTCAATCCCGCTGTCCGTGTCAGCGACAAAGACGTTAAACAAGACCGGTCCCAGCACTGATCCTTGAGGGACACTGCTCTTTACTGGTCTCCAGATGGACATTGAGCCATTGACCACAACTCTTGGTGTGCAGCAATCCAGCCAGTTCTTTATCCACCGAGTGGTCCATCCATCAAATTAATGTCTCTTCAATTTAGAGACAAGGATGTCGTGCGGGACAGTGTCGAACGCTTTACACAAGTCCAGGTAGATGACATCATCTGCTCTACAGCTGTCCACCAGTTCTGTAGCCCCATCATAGAAGGCCACCAAATTGGTCTGGCAGGATTTCCCCTTAGTGAAGCCATGCTGGCTGTCACCAAGCACCGTGCTGTTTTTCATGTGCCTTAGCATGCCTTCCAGGAGAATCTGCTCCAAGATTTTGCCAGGCACAGAGGTGAGACTGACTGGTCTGTAATTCCCTGGGTCACCCATTTTCCCCTTCTTGAAAATGGGGGTTATATTTCCCTTTTTTCAGTTGTCAGGAACTTCACCTGACTGCCATGATTTTTTAAATATGATGGCCAGCGGCTTAGCAACTTCATTTGCCAGCTCCTTCAGGACCCGCGGATGGATTTCATCAGGACCCATGGACTTGTGCATGTTCAGGTCCTTAAGATGGTCTCGAACCAGATCCTCTCCTACAAGTGGGCCCAAGGTCTTCATTCTCACAGTCCCTGCGTCTGCCTTCCAAGACTTGGGTGATGCGGTCAGAGCCTTTGCCAGTGAAGACTGAGGCACAGAAGTCATTCAGAACTTCAGCCTTCTCTGAATACAGAGTAGCCAGTTCTGACAGCTTCTGGAGGGGGCCTGTGTTGTCCCTAGTTTATCTTTTACTCGCTACGTACCTATAGAATTCCTTCCTGTTATCTTTCACATCCCTAGCCAAGTTTAATTCTAACTGGGCCTTAGCTTTCCTAACCTGGTCCCTAGCTTCCTGGACCACATCCCTGTATTCTTCCCAGGCCCCCTGTCCTTGCTTCCACCTTTTATGAGCCTCTTTTTTCCTTTGAAGTTTCCTCAGCAGCTCCTTATCCATCCAAGGTCTCCTGGCCCTCCTGCTGCATTTCCTTCTAGTTGGGATGCAACACTCCTGAGCTTGCAGTAGGTGATCCTTGAATATCAACCAACAGTCTTGGACCCCCTGCCCTCTAGGACTATATTTCATGGAACCTTACCAAGCAGGTTCCTGAAGAGGCCAGAGTCTGCTCTCATGGAGTCCTGGGCAGTGAGCTTGCTGCACGCTCTTCTTACTGTCCTGAGGATCTCAAACTCAACCATCTCATGATTGCAGTTTTAATTTTTCTAGCATAAAAGTCTGGGTAACCTGAGAAACATTGTGTTGGAAAAGGTTTCTGTAGTCTGTTCAGGTGGCTGAGGTTTTATGTTCTTGTAACAAATCAACGTGGATGTTCCACCAGCAACTTCTCATCAGATTGTTTCCAGGGAGCTCATGCTGCAAAAGAAGGGAGCTTGCCAGCGCACTTGCTATCCCTTTCCTGGCTGTTGGGAAGAATGGATTTAGTGGGGAAGGAAAAGACATTATCTAGCCTTTAGTTTCCCCATTAACACCTCCTGATCAACAGATGTTCTTAAGTGAGGTTGCAAAGGGTTAGTTGCAGAGCTCTCCCTTTGCTAGATCCAGTTCTTGATTGAATTTGCTGTCTTATACAAAAGCCCTTCAAATCCCATGCAGAGGGACATTTGGAGGTGCAGGGAAGGAGCAGGCCATGCCAACACTTCCCCTTCAGTGCTGCTCTTCATCAGCTTGTTTTGAGCATGAAAGCCAGGAGGGAAGTGGGGGCTCTGGGTGGTAACTCGTGGCATTAATTGTTGCGTGCTGCTTCCACTGGTAAGAGTTTTATAGCCCATGACATGAATTTTAAATGGCTGAACTGCCTTTTACCTCGCCTGCCTGCTCACATGCTCTTCTGCTCACTCTGTTAGGAGACCCAAGAACTGCCAAGGGTTTTTCCCTTCTCAGCCATTTTCAGGAAACAAAAGACCTGAAGCTTTTCTGGCTCACACCCAAAGCTCCCTTTTACCCCAGGGTGTGTGAGAGCAAAATGCAACTGAGTCGGAACCTTTGCCCTTGGCTTGGCACTGGGGTGAGCTGAGTCCAGACTTGCCTGTGCCTTGGGACTGTATGTGCAGCATCGTGTTTCCTCCTGGGGAGATCCAAACTTAGGCAGGTAGAGGGAAGGCTTTTTCTGCAGCTGCTATTGTCTGCTGCATTCCTGCCTCAAGCTGCCTCTGTCCATATATAACTCTGGTTTCATTTCACTAGACATTAAATGCTGTCATGTGAGTTGAAGAATGTGACCCTCAGGACTTCTGGGGTTTTCTGTTGCTTGCTTTTCCTTGACAGAGTGCAGTTAAGCAGAGAACCCCATGTTGCTATTTCCTGCCAGGCGAGTTGGTCAGGTTTCTCTGCAGAGCGAATCTATCTGAATGGAAACGATTACTAAAAGCTGCTGATTCTGGTGCCTCCTGAATAGCTAATGCAGGATTTTGTCTGTGAGCTTTGGGAATTAGTGCAATTTTAGGCATTGGCAGGAACCTCCTCTTGATCCCACAACAGACTTACTGATTCCAGGTAAATTGTGATAAGCTGAGATTTGCACCCACGTTCCAAGCAAAGGTTTGTTTCCTGTACACAAATAAGAACTTTACACCCCTGCAGTCAGCTCTTGCTCTTGGGCAGCTGCCTCTGTGACTCAGAAGACCAAGTTTTGGTGGCTTGAGCCATTTCTTCCGCACAGCCCAAAGTACTTACTGAGGTCCTTGCCTCACTCAGCTGTTCCTGAGGCTGTCCTGGGATCAGAGACCTTGTCAACAAAGAGGACTTTCCCTCCTCTGGTGTTACCATGGGGTTAAGATTAGGGGAAACCTTGTTCCTTTCTAGGTTGCAAAGGAACTCCTGGATTGCACTGGTGCTGATACAACCCGAGGCTGCAACTTACTAATTTCTCTTTGTAACATTGTGAGTGTTTGAGCTCTGAGCTCTGTGGTACTTTAGTATTGGTTTTCCTGCCAAGGCTAGAAGGCTTAGGTTGTAATACTGCCAGAATGCTTGCCACCATCTGTGTCCTTTGCTTCCCATGTATAGTTGTGTAAGGAGCTGAAGGACTTGCAGAACTTCTCAAACACATCTGGCTCTGACTCTGATTTAACCGAGGATGCTAATACCTTGGATTTGTGGCTCCTCCAGCCAGCCCTAAATGTTGGCTTGCTTTGATTTTTGATATGAAGTCAGAAGAAGCAGGCTGATTCCTTAGGAATGTTGGTGGTCTAAAGGCTGGTGAGCAAGGAGGGCAGTCCCAGGCAAAAGTGGGCTGAAGTCCTTAGAAAGAACCTGCTTCCTTTCAGGAGTTCTGGGTGGATCTTGTGGCTGGAGGTTTCAAAGGATCAGGAAGGGGTGAAATGCTATGCTTTTGGGAATGAGGCACCTAAATCCTTTGTGGTTTGGTTAAAATTGCCTCTCTGAGCTTTTGGGATGTTGCAGTGGTAAATGCAGGATCCAGTTTATGTTGAGTCACTCAGTTTACATTGAATCTGGAGTTTGCCCATATGGGAATATTCAGAGATTGGAGGAGATTTCTTCTTAATGGGAGGGAATGATGTTTGGATTACAGCTTGAGTTTGGAGCCAGTCACAGCTTAACTGGGGCTGGCTTCCACCCCTAGGCCTTGACTTGGTGTAAACAAATTTGGTCAGATCTGGCTGGTCTTCCACATCAAGGAAGCACCTGCCCAGCTCAGGGCCTCTGGGTTGGCAGAGATGCTGTCTTCTGCTCAGGGCTGGCTCCTCTGAGACACACTTGTTCAGAGCCAAGGAATCAGCGAAGTTATAAAGCAAGAGATGGCTTGTGCGCAGGTTGTACTGACCTGTTCTAGATGTTGCCAATGCAGTTAGATTTTTGGCAGTGAATACTGACCTCCCTCCAAGTACACAGCAGTGTTGTAGCTGTAAGTGCAGTGAGCTTCATTTTTCATTGCTGATCTTGGTTGACACTAGGATAGAATAAGCTTCAACATGTTAATGGCCCAACCAGGCAGGCTCTGGTGATCAGCACCACTGGTTTTCTTTGGGCTTCTTCCTGGCTTAGGTGAGGGTTTCTGTGATGCAGCCCTAGTTCTGTCTGTGTGTCAGAGACTGACAGGTGTGGTGCAAAGCAGACATGAAAGGCCCGAGGAGAGCCAGGTTGAAGGCCATCAGATCTGCAAGACAAGCCCCAGGGAAATACCTAGTTCTGACTGCTGTGGCCTCTACTTTGTGTGGCGTACGCAGGTGTTCCCCTTGTAATTTTAGCTTATGCAAAACATGGGCTCATCTTTGCACAGTGGGGGTTGCTGCATGGAACAGAACAGGTGGGTGTGCAGGAATTCAGACTGACAGACGAATGAACCATCTTCCCCTCCACATCCCTCATACTCCTTTTTAAAGCCCATCTGCCTCATTGTAAACTCAAAACATTCCCTGGACTTGTCTGGAAGTGGGACAGCATGAGGTATTTCCCACACAGCCAAGGTCTTTATTAGCTTAGGTCAGCTTTTGCTGGGTCTAAAACTGATGGGGTTCTCTTTTTTTTTCCTTTAAGATTTCTCTTTTCAATTTTTTTGAATTAATTTCTCTGTTCTGTGCTGTTAATGCAGCCAGCTCAGTGTTAACCCTTCCTATGAATGTGAGTTCCCTTGTCTGCACAAGCAAAGTACCCTGTAGTCTCTGCTGTGTTGGTCAAGAGAAAGGGAAGAGAAATTGCTGGTCTGATTTGAGCTGTACTTAGTAGTATGATCCACAATGGGAAATTCTGAGCATCCCCTTTAGGCTTCTGACCCTTGGAGATTGTGTCCCAGCTTTGAGTTGGGATCTGCAGGAGAAGGGGGAGTTGTAGCAGTTCACAGGCTGAATAGTCATTAGGAAAAGTTGAAATGAGGAATCCTTGTCAGATCTACATGACTCTGCCTTCATGTTCTGTCCTGCTGCTATGAGATAAACAGCTGGGGAAATGAGCACTTGATTCCTTTCTTGATTGACTTTGTCCTCTTGATCTGCTGATGTTGTTACATTAAAGGGGGTTAGTGGTGATGGTAGTGCTGTGGTGGGCTGAGGTGGATCCAATTAGAGGTGTGCAGAGGGCAGTCATCCCTGAGGTAGGTATCCTGACCCCTCTCATCCTATACTCTGCTGAGTATATGTCACAGCCCTGTGGGGTCTGTGGGGCTGGAGAGGAGAAGGCACAGGGAACTGGACTGGCTCAGAGAAGAGGGTGCCCACGGTCTCAATACCCATCCCATTTCTGCCAACTTCCATTAGTGGTTGGTTAAAATAGAGGATTTCTTGGGAATATATCCCAAGATATATTGGCACCCAGGAGCAAATACTGTTTAGCCAGATCTTCTTTTGGGTCATGGGTTTTATTCCAAGGCTCAGTTTCAAAACTAGTGGTGAATGGTTGATAGCTGCTGCCTGTGGTGTCTCCTGTGAGGGGAGAGGCATAGCTGTTCTGGAGAGCTTTTGACCATGGGGTGATGTGAAGCAGAAATAAGAGTTGGCCCTAGGTGCTTTGAATTGTGCTTCATACTCCCTCCTGTGCTTTGAACCCTCTGCCTTCCTTAAGAGCAATAAGGAGTACAGGTCTGAAGGGGGTATTTTCTAACAGTCAGGTGATTTTAAAGTAGCCCTGGCCAGAGACAGGCAGATGCAGTATCTATCACAGTAGGAACTAAAACCACCTGAGAATTGGGCTGTGATTTCTCAGCTCAGTCCCTAAAATGTTTCTTTTCCCATAGCACAGCTGAATGCAGGGAAGCTTTATGGGCAGAAGAACAGGTTTTGGCTTCAGACCATTTGTAAGATACAAATGCAGGCGTTTTGCAGCTCAAACATCAGTGCTGTCAGCCTGGATTAAGCTGATGTGCTGAGTTGCACCAGTTAATTACCAGCCCTACTCAGCAGTTCTGACCTCCCAATTTACCAGAATGGTATCCCATAAAAATGGTGTGTGGGCCACTTCAAGGTACAGTTCCTTTAATTTTAATCTCCTGTGGATGTTGGGTATCTGTGCATTCTCAGACTCGTCTGTAACGCTGCCAACAGATGTGTCCACAAACACAGGTTGTGGTGGGGCTTGGGATGAGGATGGACTGGTAATCCTTGATTCTCTCTTGCCCACTGTCCTGGGTTCAGCAGTAGCAGTTGTTTTTCTCCTTCCTAGTAGCTGGTTCAGTGCTGTTTTTTCGACTTCAGCCTGAGAACACCACTGATAACACCGATGTTTTTAGTTGTTGCTAAGTAATGCTTACTTTGACGTTCTCAGTCTCATGCTCTGCTGGGGAGGAGGGGAAGCTGGGAGGAAGCAGAGACAGGACACCTGACCCAAACTAGCCAAAGGGGTATTCCATACCACAGCACGTTGTGCATAGTATATAAACCACGGTCTTGGTGGTTTATGGTGGAGTTGAGTTTTGAGTAGGCAAGGAAAAAGTGAGAGGATCAGCACCTAATTATGAAAGGTCCTAAGGGTTAAAGTTTTTCTAGTTTTATTACCTCGATAATTTTATCTCGATGTCATTGTAGTGGAAAACAAAAGTCTTCAAGCAATTCCTATAAATGCCAGTGAGGGGACTTCACTGGAGGTGGTGAATCTCACAGATTTTATGCGCTGATTACCCTGGTCTCCAAGATCAAGGGGTGCTTCTGGTTTCCCTTCCTTTCACATTGCAGCTTCAAAGGCAGCATTTGTTTGTTGCCCAAAGTGGGGGGAGGCTGAGTGTGAAATAAACATCTGCGAACTCTGAAACACTTCAGTGTTTACAGATGTTTGTGGGAGAAAAGTGCTGCAGCTTAAGAAAAACCCCAAAAGCAGTTGGACATAAATGCAATTTAATCACAGATGATTAAATGTTTCAGTAGAGCAGAGCCCAGGATTTTTAACTCATTTTGCTCTCTCTGTGGTGTGCTTTAGGAGAAAAGGCTTATCAAAGTTTTTGTCGTCAGCTGATTTCCCCCCCCCCTTCCTGCTGCTATAAATAATTGCTGCCTCTTTGTTTCCTAGAGCGAGTACATTGCACCCTGTGATTGCAGACGGGCATTCATCTCTGGATTTGATGGCTCTGCAGGTACCTTTCCAGAACTTGGGTTCTTGCTTAAGTACATAATGCCCCCCTATAAAGAAATATTCTCATTCATAACACAGAGGCAGTATGGAAAAGGAAGCCTCTCCAGCTTGTTTGAACTGTTTTCTTCCCATTTCAGCATCTGCAGAGTTATGTCTTGGCTGCCCGCTGGAATTATGTAATATCAGCTCAATAACAAGTTTTCAGAAAATGGTTGACCCCTGAATGAACCTCAGAAAATAAAATCCTATTTAACTCTTTCATGTGGTGCTTGTAACCTACAGTCATTCCTTTTGATGTGCAGGTTTTTACACTGACCGTTTGGGCTGGGTGAATAGTAGGTGGACTTCAGCTGGCCTCTCTGTTTAAACACAGCCAGAAACTGCATTTGGAAACAACACTGTGGAAAAGTTTGCTTATCTTGCTGAGACAGGATGTTTTCTTGGCTCTAGGATAGGTCTGTTTCACAAGACCTAGTTTTTACTCTAGCTGTGCCCTAAGCTCTGCAGCTTACTCTGCTGTGTGATTGTTGGAAAGTCACTTTAGTCTTTTGAGGTCTTTTCCTTTCTAATTGCAAATTGGTTTAATAAATACTGCTACCTATGTGTTTGGAGAGTCCATTCACCACTTCCTATGAACTACTCTGGGACCTCATGTGGAAGGTTATAAATCCATGGCTCTGAGCTGCTGTTAATGGATAACATGAATCCTATATTAATTTCACATCTTCTGCATGGCCTGTTCGTAACCTTCTTCTCTATTTTGGGTCCTTGTTATGTTCTTGGAAGGTCTGTGTTCCCAGCCTAGTAGTGAGATTTCACCAGGGGCTCAACCTTGTGTTTCTTGCTTCGTCTTCACAGAATGAAGTAGCTTAGAATGGAGTTTGTCTTGGGGAAGTTTGGTAGAAAGCAGTTAATTCCCATTTGGAAACTCTGCTCTGCTAATCTGGGCTTCAGTTTCTGGTGTGAGAGAGCATGGGCAAGATGCAGAGATTCAAAAGGCATTTTGTTTTTGGATTGCCAAGGGCAAGGCAGCTAGGGTGCCTTGCTGAGATGTCACTACCCCTGAGCTGTCTGCTTGCATCCCTCCATCTGGAGTCAGGAATGGGACAGACATTGAAACCAGCAGAAGTTTATGTTTGTGTTTCCTGTTCAGCCATCTCTGTTAGAGCTATAACATTTGGGAAAGGGATGCAGCTGACAGCTGGAGTGATACCCATGTCTGCTGGCCTTTAACAGCTGTTTCTTGTGGATGGCCAGAGCCCAGGCTTCCTCACCTCAAAAGGATGGGATGGAATCTGGGGATGTACAGTATGTGTTGCTGTGACAACAACCAACTGGAGACCACAGTCTGTTACAGGAGGTTTGGAAAGTCCCATTTGCCCAGTTCCACTGACTGGTTGAGATTGCTTAAGTTGAATTCATCTGAGGCAATTCATTAAGCTGCATCTTTGTGCATACTGTCCCTGACCGGATTTTGAAAGTTGTAGTACAGGGTGAACAATATCTCCACTGAAACTGGACTAACCTTTGAACAGTGAGAAAAGCTGCCTTTCTGAGAACTGGGGTGCATTTCAAATGCTCTGCCTGCTGTGTCTCTGCATGGTGACTGCCCTCCTCTACATCACTGCATCTTTCTGCCTTCCTGCCTAGGTACTGCCATAGTAACTGACCATCATGCAGCCATGTGGACAGATGGACGCTACTTCCTGCAAGCTGCACATCAAATGGATAACAACTGGACACTCATGAAAATGGGTATGCAGGAGGCTGGGATACTGCTCCACTGATAAACATGGGACAATCACAGACCATTTGGTCACTTTGGACAGGTTATGGCTTGGGCTGTAGGGATTTCCCATCATGCAGGGACTTAGAAACGTCTTGGATACACTGCTCCTGCTTTAGTGTCCTGTGACTCTTCTTGCCCATGGGTCTAGACATTCATTAGTAGATGTATTTGATGCATTAACATGGACTTTGTGGGTTGTGTGGGAGTGCTTCAGTATGACTGATGCTTTGAACCTATTTTTCTTTTTCTTCCCTTAAATCCTTGGAGGTCTGAAAGATACACCAACTCAGGAGGACTGGCTAGTAAGTGTCCTTCCAGAAGGCTCGAAGGTGGGAGTGGACCCTTTCATTATTCCAGCTGGTTGGTTTTACTTTATTTTATAACTCTGGGTTGAGCAACTAGATCTTGCTTCTCTAGCTAGGCTGTTGTATGATGATATGTAGATAACTGTGTTTCAGCCCAGATTGGATGGTGGGTTAGACTGTTACGCAAAACAGGTTGGATTTTGGTTTTAGACGTGTATCACAAGAGCTCCATAGCAGTGCATTGACTCCAAAACACAAGGGATGAGAGCTAGTCCCTGGGCTAGCAGTGACTATACCTGAAAAGCAGAGTCCTGGTCTACCTCTTTTTGTCTGTGCTGTGGCTTGGCACAGGTATTTCAGTATGAAGTTGCTGAGTGCTTTGGCCAGGTTGGGAGCCGGAACACTCAGGCAAAACTCATGCTGCTACTCCTGCTTTGTGGTCTTGGTATAGCTGCAGCTTTCCCTGTAAGAAGCACATTCCTGGAGAAGTACCATTTTTATCTGATGAATGAGTATCCATCTCCTCCCTAAGCCAAATTCAAAGGTCACTGGAGGCAAGGGAAGACATATGCTTGATTCATATTGACTAAGGATCAGTCTTGTGGCTTTGTGGAAGCTCATCTGGTCTCTTATCTAGCTTAGATCTAGCATGGTTCTGCACTGGGGTAGAGGACACCCTTACAGCACCCTCTGGGGTACAGCATCTGTCTTCCATCTGGAGCAATTCTCCACCTCAAGCATGAGACTCCAGGACTGTGAGGTTCTGTACCTGCTGCTGGCTGTAGTGACTGTGTTTGTGGAGCTCTAATTGCAGTAGCTTTTGCTTTGTTTTTAAGGGAATGGGAAGAAGGAGAAGCTGGAAGGAAAGGAGGAGATTCAGAGTCTTGAGTCTGCCCCCTGTGAATAGGGCTGTGGTTGAACCAGGGTGTGTTCTTCAGAGCTGTCACTCTTGACTCCTTTCCCTTTGGCAGACCAGTGGAAGAGGATTTCCAAAGCCTTGAGAAGTGCTGGCCATGATCTTGTGCCTGTCAAAGAAAACCTGATAGATACAATCTGGACAGACTGTCCTCAGCGCCCCTGCAAGCCTCTCATCACACTTGACCTGAGTTACACAGGTGAGAAGCTTAACTCCCAACAGACAGGGGCTGTTTCTACTGCCCTATCCCCATTTTACTTTCCTCTTACAATGTAGGGAGAAGAACACCACTGCAGCACCTCTGTCCTCAAAACTTAAAATAGCCATTTGTTAGCGGCTAGATAACCTCAAAACAAATCCATGTGTGTCTGGAGGACAGCTTGTTTGAGATGGCTCATGTCAGTTATTACAAGCACAGTGTGTTTTGGGTACCTCCAAAATCCAACGTGTTGGTCTGTGTTTGCATCATCATGCCCAGTAAAGCTGTGGTGACTGTAGCTGTTCATACTGTCTTTTGCAGGGGTCAGCTGGAAAGACAAAATTGCAGCCCTCCGTTCAAAAATGGCTGAGAGAAAAGTCCTATGGTTTGTGGTAACGGCCTTGGATGAAGTAGCATGTAAGTCTTTGCATCTTCTTTCTCAGTTCTTCTGACAAAATATATGCCCTTCCTGCCTTGGGAAGGAAGAACTCTGCGAGGGTGAGAGGCTCTTAGGACAGCCAATGTGTTTGTGAGAGACCAGTTAACTTGTATGATGTGCAGTGGTGATAGCAAGTCATAAACAGCAAGCCAGTATTTCTACACAGTGCCTTATTACACCAGGGCAGCTCCTGAGTACATTTTTGGCCCAGGAAAATGCAAATCACCACCTTTAAAAGCAGCCCAGGCAAAGGGAGAGGAGTTATATACAAAGCCTGAGGCAGTTTGGAGGAAAAAAAAAAAGACCAGTGAGATCTTCTGGCTGTAAAATACCCTGATGCTGCCTTACCCTATGGGGAGATGGAGACTGTTTTCTGCTGTGGAGTCTGGGCTATAAACAAAGCAATGCAACATGCAGCTTTGTATACATAAGGCAAGGGTGGAGTACACAGCATTCACAGTAATCTTCCTAATTGTCACTGCTTTTTAAGTCAGTCTCTCCCTCTCCAGTGTTTGGCAAATGCTTTGAGTAAGCAAATAAGTTGGGGCTCAACTTGTATTTCCAGATCACTTTAACTGAGGGTCGTGGGGTGCTGCTGGAGAGTCCCCTCTGTGTTTGGGGCCCCAGGATGACTAGGTCTGCACACCTTGGCTCCCAGCCCAGTGTCTATGTAGGGAGGATGGCCAAAACCAGCAGTGGTTTCCCCAGGACTGTTGTTGCTAGTTCTGTGTGTCCTTTATGCAGAAATCACCAGTGCACAGACTGATGCAGTGGGAACACGGCACGGGTAGGTTCTGAGTGCTGCTAATGCCTGTGCCCTGTGTATGATCTGAAAAGGTAGAATTGAAGGTCGTGTGTTGCTAGCAGCAGCACTGGTAGCTCAATGTCTGTGGTGCTGGGTGAAGCTAGCTTGCTGTGGTCTGTGGGCTCTCCTGGATCTGGGACACTGAGCAAAGAGCTTGTTTCATGAAAGAAGTACTTCGGATCGTGGTGAATATGACTCCTCCCCAGGGAGGCCTGCGTGAGCAGAGATTGTGTGTCTCACCTTTTCAGGCGCATCTCCAATTAAATTAATGATAAATTGGTGCCCTGAGGTGGTTTCAGATTAAATGTCTCCAGCAAAGCCAAGCTTGGTTATGAATCAAAGGTTTTAAGATGGACCAGAGTTTATAAGAGAAGCTTGTTGCCAGGTGCCTGGTTGATTTCCTGTCCTAAAGGGGAAAGGGGGAGAAATTGTCTTTAATTGCATCTGATTCAATTCACTGCATTAAACTCCAGATGAGTTTCTGGGGACCGAAAGAGAGCCACAGAGGAGGCTGTTGACTCTTTGCTGCACTGGGAGTCGGCTGAGCGAGGAAGTTTGTACCCATGCAGTAAAGAGTTCTTTGTGGCTCTTTCCTGCTTCCAAGTGACCTCCTCCTTCCCTGGGGAGAATCAAACTCTATTTTTACTTTTGAGGCAGAATTTGCACGGTTCGGTGAATACAGTGCTGGGCTGTGATTTAGGACATGTTGGTTCTTTTCCCAGCTGTCCTGCTGGCTGGCCTTATTGCCTTGAGTAACTCATTTCAGCTAATTGGATACCCTGGGGTTTTTTATGTGACCCTAAAATCAGGAGTTTGGAGATGCTGAACATCTACTTCCCCTCTTGACTTTGCCTGGAGTTAAGTGAGACTGTGCAGTCAGAATCTGAGGTGGTGTAGGCACCCAAATGAGAGGCCTTTTGGGAGTATTTTAGTCTTGGCCTATTGTGTCTCCTTCCCTCAGTGATCAAGAGGAGGACTGGGATGAGATAACGTGTACCTTTGAAGTCTTCTGGCTGTTGAGAAGTGAACTTTAATTGCATTGCACAGACCAGAAAGGGCAAAAGCTCCTTTTTTCCCCCCCTTGTCTTTTTTGCCTCTACCTTTCTTCCAAGCCAGCCCTCCTTTAGAAGTTAACCCCGTTTTCTTGCCCGATGGGAGCGTTTAAACTGCAGTTCTGGTGCCATCTCCTGGCGAAAATTTAGGATTGCTGGCAAAGCGGCAGGACATGGGACAGCTGGGTGGGAGCTGGACCCACGGCCTACATCCGTGACGACTCATTGCTTGACTGTGCTTTACTGAGATTATTTTTGGCTTTTTCTGATGTTGCAACAGATGAACCAGGACTGTGATTCTTGGCGTTCTTATTTTCCAGGGCTTTTCAACCTCCGAGGCTCTGATGTTGAGTACAATCCTGTGTTTTTTGCATACGCCGTCATAGGAATGAACACAATCAGGTGCTTGTATTCCCCTCTTCTGTCCCCCCAAGATGCATTTTTTTTACTGTGAGATTGCTGTTCTAGCAAAGCATTTGTCTTTTCAAAATGCCTATGCTTAGGCACTTTAATGTCCTTTCTGAGCACTTTTGTCTTCAACTTTAATTACTCTCCTCACCTGATCAGAGCTAGAGAGGCAGCCAAGGGGTCTGCTGCACTCCTCAGCGCCTCAAATGACTTGCTGGGTGACCTTGGGCATGATGGCTGACCCCTCTGGCTGTCACCCTGAGGTAACACAGAGGGCCCTTGAAGCCCTGGGTGAAATGGTGGTAAGAGCCAATGCTGGGCTGCATGTTGGAAAACTTTACTGTTATTGATGAGTCACTTCAAAACTGCAGGGACTGTGTAGAAAAGTTTCAGGACTGGCTTATGACAGAAGGCTTCTTTCCTGTGACTGCCCTGTATAAGGAACCTCAGCAAGCACAAGTCTTTTGGAGGCATCTCCAAGCTGCTAGCTAGATGTGTCTGAGGTGTAAAACCTGGCTGGGTGAGTACAGGCTGTATGTGAAGGTTGATCTGAACTTTCCAATTTAATGAAAGTGAGAACTCTGTGATATATAGAACAACATTAGCTTTTCCTTTCCAGATGTTGCCCTTAAAAATTAAAGAATGGCCATTATTTGCCTCTCTTATTCTCTCCTGCTTGAAGTGCAGTGATGGGATGCAGCCAGTTTGAATGTGTCATACAAACAAAAATGCTGTCAGCTCCTTTCCTTTCAACAGGGTGGTACCTCTTAATTTCAAAGCAGGATTTAAGCAGTGTGAAGGCCAGTGGTTAAAACAATATAGGTTAAAGTGTAGCACATAAATTAACAAACTCCTTTCTTCCTGAAATGTCACCAGAGTGGTTTCTCCTTCACTCCAACCACTGTCAGATATGGTCCCACCTACAATTTCTGTCTGATTTGTTTCTCAGACTCTTCATTGATGGTGACCGGATGATAGACCCAGCTGTGAGGGAACATTTACAGCTTGATTCTACCCTGGAGCCTGAGTTTAAAATCCAGGTGATGCCTTATGGATCTATCCTGTCGGAGCTGCAGGCTGTTGGTGCAGGCCTCTCACCCAAGGACAGAGTGTGGCTCAGTGACAAAGCAAGCTATGCTCTGACTGAGGCCATTCCCAAGGTTAGTGGCCCTTGAAAAGGAAAATGCTTTCCTCTTTTCTGCTCAGCGTGGTCAGGAATGGTGTTAATGAGGGCAGCTGGACTCAGCTTCCTGTCTGCAAAGGATGATTCAGGCTGGAGCTTGTGCGGAAGGGATCCAGCCATGCTGAGGTATTGAGGGGTTGTTAATCCTGGGGTTGCTCTCAGTGGAGCTGCCCTTCCAACTCGCTAAGCTGATTTACCCAAAGAATTGTCAGCTTAAGATAAGGCCAGTACAGGGAGAGAGGGAACAGGGTGAACTCGGGTCATGCTGCCCAGGGCTGGAGCATCAGCCTTATGCAGACCAGCAGTAAGAGCTGGAAACTTGCAGAAACCGAAGCAATAAAGTTGAGCAGGACATTCAGGAGCAGGCATTTGGCTTGATCTGAAGGTCTGAAGATCATTCCCCTTATTTATTTTAGTGGCTTGAGGATATCAGGCAACATCCTATACGGAAGACAGGAAATACAGGGCGATAGAGTTGTTGTACAAGGGAACCTTGTGAGGACACAGATAACCTGCAGGCAGTGGTTGTCCATACAGTGAGTGCATCTGCTGAGGGACATCAGAATAATGTCAGTACAGCTGTACTTGCTACATCTTACCCTTGAACTTGACAGTCTGGAAGTCCTGAAGTCCACCTAATATTCAGTAGTCATGAAAGAAGATACCAGGGGAAGGATATTTCCTGCCTGTTTCATGTACTGCAGGGGTGTGCTGCAGGTATGTGTATGATACAGCCATACCCATGACAAAAGAGCTAACTTATGGGACCTGAAGGCTTTTTCTGTATACAGGGATTTTAAGATTGGTATCAGCTTTGTGTCTTCCGAAAAACAAAATCCCAAGAGCAGGGTCTGTTAGTGTGTCATTAGGCTGCCACAGTTTGATGCCAGCACACATCTCTGCTTACACTCTTTGGCTCTCATGGCCAAACTAGAAGGAGTTATTTTTCTCCAGTGAAGACATTCACTTACATACTTTAACGGGTTCATTGCACTTGGTGCACGAGGACAAACAGGTCTGGAAAGTTTTGTTACTTTCAATGTATCCCCTTAATATAGGATGTGGCTCTCTGTGCCTTTGCACTGACTTGTGGGAAATGTGAAGTTTGCCTTGTGTAGGGTTTTTTTTGTTCTAAAACTGAAGAAGACATGTACATGAGCAAGACCCTTTTTTGCCCCTGCTCAGGGTTAAATCTTCTGACACCTTAATCCATTTCTAGATGCAAATGGCCTCTTGTTTAGGGTAGCAGAAAGCAAAGGGTTTGGGGAGCATTCAGGATAAATTATTGTTGCTCATTTGACTTCAGAGTAGAATTGCTGTAGTTGGAGTTAATTGACTAACCCTAGTTTAGCTAAATTGCTGTAGATGATTTGCTCAGAGCATCCATATAGAGAAGTACAGCAGATCTGGCCTAGATTAAGGAATGTAATGAGTTGTAGTGACATTATTTACCCTGTTAGCAGTTTCAGCTGATACTGAGTCATTACAGTGCTACATGCCCTCTCTTTGCAATGGGAGAGTCCCTGCCTCAAGGAGGTCTGTGCAATAGAAAGCATGAGAGGGAGGACTGAAATGTCTTGATTAAAAACCACTGAAAGAGTCATTGAAAGAGCCAGAGGTTTCCTGGTTCCTCATGCTGGGCTTTTTTCTTCAGCTTTACACCAGCTGAGCAGCTGGTCTGTGGTGCTTTGAAGAGCCCTAGTGCTGGAAGTCCATCTACTGTCTGTTTCCATATAAGCTAAATATTGACAGTGGCAGAAATCCAGTCCATTGTTAAACACGGAGCTGCAAACCCTTTATAGATTTGCCTACAGCTGCATGTAAATATGCTTTTCATGGAAGATCAGTAGAACCTACCAGTATCTGTAAAAGGCAAACCAGTCTAAGAATCTGACAGTAGAGAAGTATTGTCCTGAATCTGATAAAAGAACTTTCCTGACTTGTGGCTTCTTCAGTACTTTAATTCCTGCATGACAGTGCAATTGTCTTGCTGTTTTTAGACCTGTAGGATTTGTGTGAAATTGGTCTTTGCTGAAGATCTGCCAAGCCTGTGCTTGTGTAGGTGCTCATCCCATATCCTCATATATAATGAGTAGAGCAGAGAACTCTGGGGCAGAAGACTTCGTCTTTGATCCTTCTTCTGATGCCAAGTGTGACAAGGCTTGGGCAAGTCACCTCAGTGAATTTCTGAAGACATGCTCAGAGCCAGCCAAGCATTCCTACTAATCTAAGGGCAGCTGATGTTTGGGGAGGTGGTAAGGGATCAGTTACTAGTTCTTAATGTGGGGCCATCCCATCCAGGCATAGGAAAGTTTTGTCTCAAAACTGCTGATGTAAGCTTCTTTCAGAAGTGGACAGCATATAACGCTCAGCTTTGCAAAGGCCCTTCATGGTTTTTAGGGCCTTGAGGTATATGTTAGAGCTGCTGATCATTAGAAGTGGTGATACTCGGTGCTGGAGGAGCCAGACCCTTGAGGGGCCCACCAGGTTCAACTCCAGTGCTTGTAACTTGGTCTGGATACCCTTTGCTTCCTGCTACTTGGGTGACAGTCAGGTAACAAGTCAAGGTGACTTTTGGTCTGTTTGCGCAGCCTAAATTCCACCTTAGCCCTGGGATTGGTGTTTCTCATTGTCTGGGACTTTAGTGTACATCAGCAGTAGGAAACCCATGGCTCAGACATTAATACATGTTCTAATTAGGATATCCAAATCTTCACCCTGCTTCATGACAAGCTCCTTGCATTTCCTTGTGGCTGTTCTTCCTTCAGTCAGGGACTGTTTCTCCTCTTTATTCACCAGTGCACTTAGCTGCCTGCTGGCAACCAGTATTTCCCTGCTCTGAAGGTTGAGAGAGACTGCCAAAGTACAAATTGTGGCCAGGCTGAGTTATTAAACCTGTAGGATTATATCATCTGGCTAATCCACAAGTAATCCCTGTCCTTCTACTGCAGGCTTACCGATACCTCACCCCATATACTCCCATCTGCATTGCAAAAGCTGTGAAGAATGCATCCGAAACAGAAGGCATGAGAAGAGCACATGTAAGTGAAGCTTTGAGAGTCTCCTTGCACATGGCAAGAGGCTTGCTTTACATTTAGGGAGAGAAATTACGTTTTTCATCCAGTTTTAGTGTTTCAGCTAAAAAGTAAATAAGAATTTGGATGGCAGGGTAAAAGTGGTTTTCTGTCACATATCTACTGCTGCTGAAGCAGTGTTTTTTGCTTGTTTAGCGTTCCCTTGGAGTGAAGAACAACATTTGTGATAGTGTGAGGAACCAGCCTTGCTCTGTTGGAAGACCCTGCAGACTTGAGAAGTGTTGTTTAGAGTATGAGCCCTTAAAAGGCTGTTCTTTCCCCTGTGCTAGTTCTGTTGTCTTTCTCAGTGGAGTCTTCAAATTGTTATGACTTGTATAAACACAGCCTAGAGAACACAGAGAAATTCTTTGACACATGGTGCAAAACACAGTTCAAGATGCTCAGGAGCAGTCAAGTGTCCTCAAAACACTCTTGGTTTTGTGTCATCATCATGACACAATGGAAATGAGACTGATTTCCCAGAAAGCTGCATATTTTCAAACAAAAAAAGCTACTTGTGAAACAGGTTCATGGTGGGGCTGAAATGTTCTCTTGTTTATTTCCTGTTAAATTTTAAGCAGCAATTTTCGCAAGAGGAGAAATGTGGCAGTTAAAGCAGGGCTGGCAGTTCTGGCCTTGTTCCATCTTTTCTGCTAGCTTCTTGGGAACTGCTACTTTCTATTTTGATGCTTTTCTTTGCCTGTTAGGTAATGGGAAGTAAAAATACTTGTACTGAACAGACACTTTGTCACCGGCCACCTGAGGACAAAATTGTGCCTCCTCTTTTGTACTTGTCTCCTTGCCTCTGCATGTTGTAAGCATGTAGAAAAAAGGAACTAAAAATGGGGGTTATCAGGCAAGAGAGAAGTCAGAAGCTGTGTGACAGACGGTGGTGCCATGTGCCGAAAGGGTATGTTCCCCTGTCACATCACCAGCTGTGTCGCGTGGTTACCTGCCACAAGCTGAAACGCAAGATCTTGCGTGTTGAAGCACAAGGGAATTGAAAGTCACGTAGGGTTTGCTGTGTACTTGGTAATTCTTCACAATACGATACTTTCCAGCAGTAAGCTTTTATTAATGTTTATTTAATTGTCCAGATACATTTCCAGTGCTTTTATTAATCACAGGAGGCAGAACACAGAAAGACCTCTTAGATCATCTCTTAGTGTTTCTGAAACTTGCAGGTTAAAGTATTTTGCCTTAAAACCTGTTTATACTGAGGCTTGATAAATCTTTTTTCTTCTCAATTCCCTTTTCTTCTGCCTATTTTAACACAGATTAAAGATGCTGTTGCCCTGTGCGAGCTCTTTAACTGGCTGGAGAAAGAGGTAGTGTATTCATTTTTTTTAACTTGGAGATTTTTTTGCCATGTAAAATTCTTCATGAGCATAAAATTTTACAGTCTTTATAGTGCCTTTGCTAGAAGTGGAAAACCTGTTGGGGTTTTATCTGTTTTTTGTTGGTGGGGATTTCAGTCATGCTTTCATCCAAGGCCCCCATTCATTTTACACAGTCCAAAGCCAGAGCAGGTGAGAAATTACCCGAGTAGGCTTAATATAGTGTTAATACTGTCTTGTGCTGGCTTGGTAGTATAAATAATGAAGAAATACCCATTTTGGTGCAATACTTCAGCACTATTCTCATGGTGATCAGTATTGTCTGGCAGTATGGACAAATTTGGCGTTTATGAATGGAGAGGTGCAGTCATGCCCATGTGCAGTGAAAATGGGATAAAGACAAATTAGTCATGTTTTCTCTGGAAGTACACAGTGAAGGTGAAGAGTGCCCAGCGTTACACAGCAGCTTACTAAGCTGTGCTCCTTCTGTGCTACTGCATGTCTGAGTCCATTGACTTTATCCATGGAGATGGCTTGATGGCTTCCCAAAGGTACCTTTTTACATGTCTGAGTACCTCAAGAAGTCTGCCTCAGGGGCTATGAAACCTAGCTCTTGCTTCCCTTTGCTTGTTGCCCAGGCCTGGGGAGGTTGTCACAGGTTTCAATTTATGAAATGCCTAAAGTAAAATTGAACGTCCTTTGTTTTTCCTGTAACTGCTTCCATTTCTTATTTAAAAGCATAAAATTTCTGCTAATACCATGGTTTGTTGGAGATAACTGTTTAAGCTTAGGGTAACCTGTCTGTGAAGAGATGTTGTCTTGTGAGATGTTACCTCTGCACGTATCTCAGTGAAATTAACAGTGCATTAACTGCTTCCTAGTCAGGGTTCAGCAATACTGCTTTGTGTTTCTCTGCTTCCTCTTCTCACATGCCCTGCACAATATTGCTAGGTTGGTGCTTGTCAGTACTGAGGAATGAGGACAGAAAGCCTGGAAAGATGTCACTTCAAGATTGGGTTTCGTAATGCACAGACAAGGGTCAGTGCTTAAGCATTTAGCATTTTCTTGGTGTGCTAATTCAACCTACATCTTTGTCCACTAGGTTCCAAAGGGAACAGTAACAGAAATAATTGCTGCAGACAAAGCCGAGGAGTTCCGCAGGTAAAACGTAAATCCCCTGTGAGGATGGTTTCTGGGTGGTGTTTTTATCCTTTGTTTTTATTTCATTCCTTAGAAATCCAGCTCACTTGCAGATAAGTTTTATCTGAGGACAAACCATTACTACAGGATTTCTTTGAATGCTTGAAAGAGTTGGGAAAGAATTGGGTCTCTTGGGCGATAGAAACCCCAGCCCACTGGATCCTATCTGGTTTTCTTTTGAGATAGCAATGAGGAATACTGCAGGTTAGGACATTTAAATATAAGACAGTTGCTTTGTTACCACAGAGGAGCTGATATGAGAGTTAAATTTCCTTCTCTTCTGATGGAGAGTGAGCACCGTTTATATTGAGAGATACTCACATACGTACGTACATCAACAAGACTTCTAAAAATGCCTTTGAGTAAATAAGTAACAAAGAAGAAGTTGTTCAGGACATGTCTTCCATAGGTGGGCTGGGTGGTGAATTTTCTGCTGGTAAGAAAGAGACGGAAAGCAGGTTTCCACATGGTTGGGAGGATAGGGCTTCAATCTGTACAACTCTCCTACCCAAATATGCTCGCCCAGATGGCTTTCAAGGCTAAGGGGAAGGCTGAGATGATGTGAAATTGATGATGGTGCACTCCAGGTACCTCAGGTGCCTGTGTGCTCCTCTCACTTGTACTGTAGTGATCACAATCTTTTCTTTCAGCCAACAGAAAGACTTTGTTGAATTGAGTTTTGCTACCATATCAAGCACAGGTCCAAATGGAGCCATCATTCACTACAAGTAAGAGAAACGCAGCTTCTCCTTTCATCCTTCAGCAAACATAGTTGGAAGGAGCTGTCAGGCTTCCTTGTGGTGTCACAACAGAGTACTCTAGGGAGATGTTGATTGCCATCTCGCTTTATTCCACCAGAGCTTACACACTTACTAAATTAAAATCTCTCTCTGCTGGCAGCATGCATGTGTTATCACGCTGATCTGCTCAGGGGCCATAGAAAAGGGCTATTTTGGGGGTAGAAGTCTGAGAAAGAGGAGTATGAACTTCAGACTGTTCTGAAATATGTCCAGGAACAGATGTTGAGGGTTTTGCTGGGAGCAACAAAGTTATATTGTACTGTAGTGCTATTTTACTGTAGACAAATACACTCCTCAGTATGATCCCTGGCTCAGCATGTGTGTTTTCCATCACTGTCACAAGAAATCAGAGCAGACACATCCAAGCTTGCACTTAATATGGTTTCTGGACTGCAGACGTGGGATGGAGACCTTAAACCTATGGAACAAAAAGCTTTGTGTTTAACTGAACAGGCCAGTTCCTGAGACCAACAGAACACTGTCTGTGAACGAGATCTACCTCCTTGACTCAGGAGCACAATACAAGTGAGTGGGATGAAAGGTGCTGTATTTTCTGCTCCCCATGACCACCTGCAGGGTCAGCTCCCCATTGCTATGGCAGGCGTGGCGACATGTAGTTTTGAGCACAGTGCCATTTCACAGAGAGCCTGCTCATTGTATCCCCTTTATAAAGCCAAGTGCATCAGTCAGTGGGTGGCTGATGTGTGACAGGAGGCTCTGAGCTGGGCTCAGAGCAGCAGACTGGGGCTGCTGACAAGCCTTATCTGGGGTACGGGATAAGGTCTAAAAGTACAGTTCTCACCTAAGTCCCATTACCAGGGTAATGGTAGCTGTGCTCTAGCACAGGCCTGACTGCCCTGTTTAGGTGTGGGCTGCCTACACAGCAGCCTGCACAGATGAGTGAGGCACCTCCCCTGCCAGATCTGCCCTGTGGGCAGATTGACTGATGCTGAGGTCAAAGCAGGGCAGTACTGCACTGGCCTGTGGTGTTCTCTGCCTTTCCAGAGAGAGACTCAGAGACAGGGCTTCTCACTGCAGTGGATACTTGGGTCTGAGGTGTGTTCTGGGGAGGGCATCATATGTCTGTTGACTCACTCAGTACTGTTTTGACAGTGACATTCAGTGGCCTCAGATCTCTGCAGCTGTTTACTGTGGAACTCTTGACTCCATGGAAAATGAAAGAAGTGGTGTTTTTAACCAGTGTAAATAGATGAGAAGTGGCTTGTTCACTAAGATGCAGGACAGGCCTGGCTGCTTCTCTGAGATGAGCTTTTGTCTTTAGAGGTATGCTTTTTTGTTAGTCAGGAAGAACTTTGCAGAAGAACCATACAGACATCCTTTGATAAGATTTTTACAAGGAGATCTTTTTTCCTTCCTCTGATGGCCTAATTAATGATTTCCTTAGTGCCACTGTGAAAAGCAGCCCTTTGAATACAATATAAGCTGGACATCAATGTCACTTACCACAGCATTGTGACAGGGATGCTCTGCTTGGCCCTGCTAAGAAGTTAAACCGTGAGCTCTTTGTGACCATGGCCTGTGTGTGCAGGGGAAAAGCGTAGGCACAGGAGTGTTTCAAAGGGAACTCATTATTTAAAAGCCTCTATTTTTGACAGCCGGCTCAAATTGATATTTGTTAGAAGGAACTTAGAGCCAGTTTCAGACATCTCAGACTAACCCCTATCCAAATGCTGAATAACTTGTAGAAATCTTAGAACAAGACTCCCTGAGGATGGAAGGGACACTGTACCCCCTTATATTTCTCTTCCCTGAGCTGGTAGCTGTCACTTGTGCATAGGTATATCTTTTTAAACTGCTGATGAATCATCTTCCATACAAATTTGGCCTTTTCTGTTCTGTTCTCTATGGATGGGTACCAGTTGCTAAACCTCAAATTAGCATCATTTTTATGTGCAGTTTAGATTCTAATTTGCGAAGAGCTTTGGGATGCTTATGGATGAAAGATAACATTTTGAATTGTAAGTCCTTATTGCTACATCTGGGACGTGTATGTTCAGGAATTTTGGCGATTAAGAGCTGTTACATCATCAGCAGATGACTTTACCCAATTATGAGCTTGGTTGCTTTGCTGCAGTGCGACTGGTTTTTTTTGTGCATTCTCACTTTGATCTTTCTCCCCTATCCCTCTGCTTCCTACATCTTTCTTTGTCTTTGAAGAGATGGTACAACAGATGTGACCAGGACAATGCATTTTGGCACACCATCAGCCTATGAAAAGGTAATTTGGCATCTCAGTGTTGCTTGTGATCTGACACTTATTACTAGAGATACTTAGACAAATGAGTAGTGTGTCCTATTGCTATGTAGTCAAAATATCAAGTATCATTTATTTAATAGTATGTGACAGCATCTTGATAAAGAGTGAAAAGGAGGCTGTCAGACTTCATACTTCCAAAACATAAACTAAGTGATTTAGAGAATGACACCTTTCTATCTTAAACTGCACACCTCTCATCTGCAAAGTGACATGTCTTCTCTAAATAATCGAATCAGCAGGCTGAAGATAGATATTACTGGCTTGTCCAACATGGGGGTTTAATTTAGTGCAGAGCTCAGTGTCTAATGCAAGGCTGCAGTAGTGGTTTGTGTCTAGTGTACCATATAAAAAACCAGTCTCAGACTTACTTAAGGAGGTCTGTGTTGGAAATTCAGCAATGTAATTTTGTTTATTTTAAATTGCTTCTTTAATTAAAACTAATTTCATCATTATAGTTCACCGGATGATGAAAATGTGCTGTAGGGTATGCTCAGGAAGTAAAACTACAGCCACAGAGAAAATCAGTCAAGTAGGTCAGGTGAATCCTGCTGTTAAACCTGTGCTCTGAGTTAGTGACACTCTCCATAATTAGCAGAGAAATATCTTCAGAGTAATTTAAAGTCATTCTGCTCATGGTTTGCTTTGGTGTTGCCAGCCACTGTGAAGCATGAGCAAGCCTTCCCAGGTCCTCTGCAGTTTGCTCAAGATGCAGTCTTTCTTTCTATTCCTGGGGAAGTTTTGACTCTCCCTCTTTAATTATGGCACACATTTCTTTGACAGGAATGCTTCACCTATGTCCTGAAGGGACATATAGCTGTGAGTGCAGCCATCTTCCCAAATGGAACCAAAGGTGGGTTTGTGAGTTGGAGTGTTTTGACCACAGCAGTGACCTCTGGAGAACTGGTGGTCTGAGAGCAATGTTATGGTTGACAGGTTAGGCACATGTTGATGTAATTCTGTGTCTGTTTCCATCATAGTATTTTGGATCTGGATTATGGATGCCACCTCTCTCAACATCAACCAGTGCTGAGAATTTTGAGGGAGAAAGTCTGAAGGGCATTTGAAATGCGTTTAGGTTGATACTGACTTGTATCACTCAGTGTCACTCTAACACATCTGTGGCCTTTCTGTCCTTGGAAGTTGTCTTTATGCTTTCCTCATGGTCCTATCAAAGTGAGAGGTCACTTTCCAGCTCCAAAAGGACAGGGTCATTCTGTTTCAGTTAATGTGGAATCTCTTTTGTCAGTGAGCAGCATGGAAAAATGACCCAGGAAGGAGCTGTTTTGATTTGTGCAGGAGAAGCTATGACATACATTCACCCCTGGTGAATTTGTTGCAGAGTTGTTTTCCCCCTGATGAGACCCCTTGCACAAAGACTTTTCTTTTTAGAGTTTTATTCAGTTTGCATTCTTGGGTAGGAGAGGAAAAAGCAGCGGCATAGTGGTACAAGAAACCGCAACTGAAACTGCAGGGTGTCTGAGCTTGAACATACGGGCTTGATGTTCACAGGCAGGCAATAGAAATCTCTACATTCTGGTTGAAACAATCTGAAATGACTGGCCATCCAGGCAAGAAGTCTGGCTGATTAGTTCACCAAATACAATTAGCAAGTCGTCTGAGTTCATTTAGTGCAGCTACCTTTAAGAAAGGTGCTGAATTCTCAGTGGAAGATTTAACCACTAGATTGTTTTCTGAAATCCCCAGTGGAGCAAGCAGCAGTGCAATGTTTCTGTTACAGACCATCTTCTGAAGAACTGTGCAATCAGAGAGACAGGGGCTCTTTAGTTTAGAAAGGGCTTGAACATGAGACTTGCCCAGTCTGCCCTGTAACTTGTAACAATCCAATGACTTGCTTTCTTTGGTTGATGGTGGGGGGTTTTGGTTGGTTGATTGGGGGTTTTTTTGCATGTTTTCCAGGTTTGAACCTTCAGGGTGATTATCAGCTGCTCTCTGGGTGCCTGACTTGATAACATTCTCTCTCCATGTCCATCTCTTCCCTTTGGCCTGCAGGTCACCTTCTAGATTCCTTTGCGCGCTCTGCCTTGTGGGACTGTGGTTTGGATTACCTGCACGGGACAGGGCATGGAGTTGGCTCATTCCTAAATGTACATGAGGGTCCTTGTGGCATTAGCTACAAAACCTTTGCAGACGAGCCCTTGGAGGCTGGAATGATCGTCTCTGATGGTATTTATCACTGGTGATTCTCTCTGGTTACTGGGGAAGGACCAAACTCTTTAAGATGCAGAAGGAATAAATCTGACAGCAGTGTAAAAGAAAGATGGGATCGTAAACTCTGGTCCTGCCTCCTGAGCGTGTTATTTTAATTGTCATTTAAACTTTCTAGGTAAAGATCCTTGTTTTAGCTCTTTCACCTTCCATAAAGCATCTCTGCAGTCAGGTGCTGCAAGCCTGCTGCCTGCTCTTTACAGTGCAAGCCTCAGCAGAGCTGTGCTGCTGACCAGCTAGGCTCTGGCATGCTGCCTCCCATTCTGCAGTGGAAGAGCTGGCTGCAGTACAAGCTGGACACCAAGCTTTCAGAAGCTAATCCTGTCTTTACTATGAGCTATTTGAGGCAGCTATTAAATCTTTACATGCTGTATTCTTCCAGTAGTAAACGAGCAGCCTGTTAAGGCTTGCTGAGAGACAGCACATTCCTTCAGGGCTGCAAAGTCCTGTCAGGGAGTTGGGAGCGCTCTCTAAAATAAGTGGTTTTGGGGAAGGTGTTACCCACTTGCCTTTTGTAAAGGCATTAGTATTGTCTTTGGCTGAACACAACTTGTAAGGGCACCATTAGTATCTGATATTTGGAACACATGTACTTTGTGCTCTCTCTTGCAAGGAGACTTTCTGAGCTTGAGGGCTGTCTGTCTTGTTTCTCCTCTCTTTGAGAACTTTTGCTTTAACCTTGCTCAAGGCTTATGTGCAGATTAAGTAGAGTAAGAAATTTGTTTGCCTCTGTGGATGCTTGATGTCAAGATTGCTTAGTGACTTCAGCGGACTAAACCCATGCAGTGGAAGTTTGGCCATAGGGAATAAGTATTTGCACAGTGCAGCTATGTGGCTTAGTTAATTACTGTCTGTTTCTGCAGAGCCTGGGTATTATGAAGATGGGTCCTTCGGGATCCGAATAGAAAATGTCGTCCTTGTGATCCCTGCTGAAACCAAGGTGAATGACGTGCTCCAGATGCACCTTTCTCCATGACTCACTGGTTATAAACCTTTAAAGTACTGGAATTTGAGGTGGGACCATGCTGCGGACAGTTGAATCCTACATAAGGTCTCCGAAACCTCACTATGGTGAAGACTGATTCTAAGTGTCCCTTGCTAACAGAGACACAGATGACAGTTCTGCTTCTGCAGAGTTTCCTTAGGTTGAAATGTGTATTTCAAACACATACATGCATATAAAACAACTATGTGATAGTACTTTCAAAATGTTTTCCGTGTGGATGTCAGAACACCTTTGTTCAGCCCCTTGAAGTTATTGCTGTAGAGTTAGCTGATCTTCTGAAGTCAGGATTTTCTTCTCTGATAGAGAGTCCTCAGTGGCAGTAGAAACAAAACTGCAGACAGATTTTGACTTTATAACTGCCAGTCTGGCTGGGTTATGCTTTTAGAAATGCCAAACTGAAGATGACTGTACAGTATCAAGCTCAGTCCTGTACGGTTGTGACATGGGGCATGACCTTAAAGAAGCAACTATTGAAAGGAAATAACTAATGTTTATGTTGAGATTCTTTGCTTGAGCTGTAAGAAAAATGTTCTTTTCAACAGTAAGTTGCTACCCTCTCATCTGAATGTTACATGGGTTTTTCTGTAGTGATGGCATGAACTGGGAGGTAAGCGTGGTCTGGCTGGAGCTGTTCCTAAAGATTTACAACCCTATTTGTCTTTCTGCTGCAGTATAATTTCAAAAACAGAGGGAGCCTGACTTTTGAACCCTTAACCCTGGTTCCAATCCAGACAAAAATGATTGATGTTAATTTGCTGACACAAAAAGAGGTAAGTGAAACAATAGGTTTGTATTGCCTTCTTTGAACTAGCACCACCTTCTTCTGTTGTCTTTATAAAAACCACTGGCCTCTGTTCAATTTGATTGATCCAGCAAGCCATCCTGAGCAGTCTGTCTTGATTTTAAACTCGATCCAGCTGTGGGTGGGAGGCTGGACTCCATTAGCTCTCCAGAGGTCTTTCTCATCTAAATTATTCTATGTCATCACAGGCAGCAAGAGCCCCTCCAATGATTTTTTTGATAGTTCCCTTGACCTATTTGCTGCTATCATCTCTCCTCTTTTCCTACTCCTGCCTTAATTTACTTCTGTGAGACTATAATGCTTTCTCCCCAGAGACTTACACTATGTCTTACGTTGTTGTTTGCATGTGCTTATGGTCAGTCCCATTCAGCCACACCACATTTTGCAGTACCTATGGACTCTGAGCAGACATCAGTGATACGTCTCATCAGCATTTATGTCCTGAATAGATTCATACTCTAAACTTACTGTTCAGGTTTCCCACCACCTTCACTAGTGTTTCACCTTGTTTTTCTACCATACTCTATTTTGCCTCAACCCATCCTCCTTTTCTGAATGACAATCCTGTTTGCGTTTCCTTTTTCTGAAGAGGACTGTGAAGAGTATCAAGATCTGCTGTAAGGTTACGTGTTCTATCAATAGGGCAACTTGTGTCTCAGGGCTGCATTGTTCAGTTAGAAGTTTGCAAAGCTGTTTACTAGACTGTGCCAGTGTAGCTCTTCTGGCTTGCTGGAGACTGATTTTCAGAGGCTTTAAATACTTGTCAGCTGAACTGAACCTTGGCTCTTCTGAAGACCTGGGACCAATTGCTTCAGTTCCTACTCATATCAAATTTACAAGTCACTTCCATACATTAGAGCTCTGTCTCTCTGGGACAGGATCCCATTGCAGCCTAACTTCTAAGTCCCAAAGAACACAAGGGCCTACAAATGTCTGCCCGAACACAGCTTGTAAGGGTACCGACTCCTCTGTGGTTATGCTGAATGTCATACCCACCCCTTTCTCTAGCGCAACTGGGTGGACAACTACCATTGGAAGTGCAGAGAAGTAGTTGGAGCAGAACTGGAGAGGCAAGGCCGGCACGAAGCTCTCCAGTGGCTCATTCGGGAGACGGAGCCTCTCGGAGCTCAGTAGCACCACGGTTGTCTGCAGTGTGTAGAACATCAGGACCACTCCGTATCACAATGATCCGTGTCTTCTTGGCCATTGACACCACTGGGAGAATGTTCTTCAGTAAACCTTTGGGAATCAGGAGGAGATTCATGTGGTGTTTGGCTCCCCATAATGTGTGCAGGTGGGATGGGGGTCACGAGATTACTGTCTGAACAATTCTGGGGGGGAGGGATTGAGAATAGAAAGCAAGCAAATTAAATAAGCATGTTGCCTTTGAAACAGGGCTCTTACTGAAATAATGGTTCTAGGAGGCAATACTGGAATATTTTATACTGCCTGTTTTTTCACTGCTGAAAACTCAGTATTTTTGCATTTTTTGGTTCCAGTTCCTAAGATGCTACCACACAGCAGGACTGATTACTGAATAAAAGATTGCAACCCACTCTTTGCTCCATCTGCCTTCTCTTGCCGTCTGACGTGTTGGGTGTGACAGCTTGAAGAAGGGCAAGAACTAGATAATTCCACCTTTATGTGTGCATCCAGCTCAGACAGCAACAAAACATGTGCAGGGTTGCCTAGTGCCAGGCACTGGACAGATATTATGGACCAGAGTAGTCAGTTGTTCTTGTGCTTTGTGACAGATCGCGCAGGGACGTGGTGACACTCGGCAGAGGTTTATGTGTGCAGGCCACCCAGGCCAGTTCTGTCTATTGTTATACTTGTATAACCCTTGGCAGTGCAGGGTGTGCGGGCAGTATCATGGAATTGCAGCTCTTCCTGGACACAAAGCAATTATTAAGTTAAAAAAACCTCAGTGCATACAATGGACAAAAGAAGGGTTGAAAGCGGCCTGGCCTTGAGCACCAGAAACTGCTCTGTATCCCAGGCAGCGCTCAAAGACATCTAGTGGTGAAGTGAGCTGCTGCAAGTTAAAAACAGGAGTGCTCCCTCACCAGAGAATTCGCTGCTTTGTGGTCTGAAAATCACTGTGCATCAGTGCGTCGTCCATGATGTTACATGATGGGGTACGAATATGTTTACTAAAAGAAGTAATTCTTAACATGCTGAAGGTGTTTTGATCAAATCTAAGTTCAATATCTTATCTAGAAACAGCAATTAGGTAATGGCAACTCAAATTCTTGGTATTTTAAAGAGATGTTCAGTGCATATGAAAATGTCTGTATACAGAATTTTCTTCCCCTTTCTCTCCCAAGAAATTCTGAGGTGGAAATACTAATCTCTGGAGAGATTAATTGAAATATCTATTGGGATTTATAGAAATCAGCATTTCCCTCAGGAGTTCTGGAAATTGGAAGCAGTATCATGCAGCCAAACAGAAAAGGCCTGGGAAGATAAACAAAGTTGCCTAGGTTCCTAGCTATGTTATCCAAGAAAGTGATAAACCAAAAGTGGTAAGTGCTTGGAAAGGTCATTTTCACATGGCAGCCCCTGCAGGTAGGAGCATATATTTACATATCCAAGTGGTTTGCCCTCACCACCTGGATGTACTTGCTTTCATCTCAGCTGTTCCTGTGGAAACCCAGCTCACACATAAGCCAGGCCACACTGTCTCATGAGCTTGTGCTGTGGACTAGAACAGACTGAGGAAAACATACCTGCCAGCTTCTGTTGCCTCTAGGTACTGACTGTGCCATGGGGACAAAGGGTGAGTGAGGGGTCTGACCAGGTTGTGCTCTGACAAATGGGGAATGGTGGGAGACCTCTGAGGCTGAATGCTGCTCTCCAGGTTAGTGGTGGAAGCTAAAGCAGATACTGCTGACCGCTGATGTTCCCAAGAGCGGCATCTCGAATGTCCTGGAAAAGACCTAGCCCTGGTAGGTCTCTTCTCAAACTCAAGGGCAAGTGCTTCCCACAGGAACGTGGAAGAGGAGGATTTCTACCAAATGGTAAGACACAGCAGCCAGGGAAGCTTTTGTCTTGACCCAAATCCACTGTGTTTGGTTCAGGCATCTCAATGGGGAGGGGGAACACAGCACCAAAAACTGCTAGGTTTGAGTGGCCTTATTAGACCTTTTCCCCACATGGATTCCTCTTTTCAGTCAGATGTCAACTTGGGGCCATTCCCACTCAGATGCCAGAAATTCACTGCTCTTTCCTCTCCCAACGTCTCCAGTACACAAGGGCCAGAAGTGGAGCAATCCAGACTTGTCTTCTCTAGGCGCCAACCCAGGGAGCCTCAGCAGATACCTCCTGCTTTCACCCCCCAGCTCGTCCCTCCATGCCACATCACCCCTGAGGGCTTTTGTTACAGGGAATCTGCCATGTCACAGCTTGGAGATCTTCACCCCTTTCTCTGATTTGGCACCTCAGCAGAGGGGCACAGTGTGTTTCATGGACGGGGCTGGTTGACACACTTTTCCTCACTCCAAGGCATCTACCTGTCCCCCTATTCACACCTTGAAAACACAACTACCTTTTATATCCCTTCCTCTCTGAGCCTCAGGTTTCCAATGGGAATTAAACTTGCTTTGATGCCTTTTTTAATTTCCCTTCTCCCAGGTTTTGGTTTATGCCATCAGTGCATGCTTACCTTGGGTGGTCTTTCCCTTCCCCTCTCTTGGTGGAAGGAAAAAGTTAAGGAAGAGAGGAGCAAGAATAATGAATGGAGACCAAGTTCCTATCAGGTTTGGGTTTTATTTTCATATGAGTGCCACCCACAGAAAAATACCATAAAATTAGACTGTTCAACAGAAAAGTGTCATTTTTTTTTTCATATTGGCTTTTTTCTGTTGTTGTGGGAAGGAGGGGGGCATTTTCATTAACAAGATTCGCAATGGTCTATTTCAAGCCATTCAGTTTTGCAGTATTTTTAACCCAGTGGGTGTCTCATAGGTTTAGATCATGCTGCAAAGCGTGTTTCTGCTCACTACACAGCCTCTCTTACAGGGATGCTTGATGATTTAATCCGTCCCAGGAGCTCAGTGGGTAGTTGTACCTCACCACCACCTGATCTTGTTTCTATCCGTGGGACAGGACTTCAGCAAATGCAAGCTGTACTCAAGGTCTGTGTGGCCACCCTGACTCATGTCACCAGAGCACTTTCCTCATTGTCCCCTGCCCAGTTGTTTGTCCATGTTTGTGCCAGAAGTCTTCAGCTCTGCTACTGCTGTGTTTGGAGGCTCTGGAATTCTTTATTTCCTTTGGAATAAAAACATTGCAGCAGGAGACAGACCATATTTTTCAGTGAGGAAAATCCACATGGGGTTTACCATTCAATCAGGAGCCATGATGTGTGCATTGTCAATGTGTCTGTTGGTGTACAAGGCTTTTGAGGCAAATAGACCATTTCTCCTTGAGCAGAGGTATTCATGTGTATTCATCACCAGCAACAAATGCTCCTTCCCTCCGTAGGCTGGGTGACTACTTGGCTTCTCTGCAGTCACCCCTCCTTCCTCAGTGTGTGGGTATTACCTTAAGTGTGCCTGGCAGCAGTAAAATCCAGTTGTTTTTTAACTTAAATGGCTCATAACTCACCTTTAATGGAAGCCCCACTATTGTTCGTGTGACTATTAAACCCATCCTTTTCCATGACAGCTATTGGAGCAAGTTTTGATTTACCCCAGCCCAGCCTTAGAAAGAAAACTTCTGAGAGCATCATTGCTGAGGACCTCCTCAGCAAAGCCACCAACCCAGCCTGACGTTCAGGATGCACACAGTGAGTAGTGATGAGGGGTTGGGGTTATGAAAGGTTATTAAAGGTCTCCTGGGGATCAGGGGATGGCATCTTCTTTCCTTTGGTACTTCCTCTCCTGTGGTGCTCTGAGCTATCTCCTCTGTGTGGTGTGTGGCTGAGGATAGCATGGAGCACACCTGCAGTTGGGAAGATGCTCAGGAGAGAGTGAATGAGGCTCCTCCATCATTTGGTCTAAAACCCACCTTCCTGTTGGTACCTGATGCCTGGAGAAGACCTGGCTTTGCCCAGCACTATCTCCTTTTTTGCAGTCAGTGGGGGTGAGTTGGCTGCTGGTGCTAAGGATTACTGACATTCATTCTTGTTCCAATTCACACCTCATTCCCAGAGCCCTCTTTAGAGTCTTCTTTAGAGGGAAGAAACTGCAGGCCTGGGCATCTGGCAGAGGTGTCAGGAGTTAAATAAGTTGCCTGGTGTCACTGCCCTCAGCTTGTTTTACATGATTAGGACAAAACTCCCCATGGCTTTGGATGTAATAGGTAAAAACAAAATAAAAACTGAAACAAGAGCCTCTGGAGGGTAGAAATATGAACTGGGTTAGTGCTTAATTAAGTTGCCTATTAACAGTCGTGTAGCGGCTTGGAAGAATTTTAATGTACCAATTAAAGCAAGGAGCTATCTCCTCAGCTTTCCACCACCTCTGGGGATGCTGTCAAGAATGGGGAGTTTGCAGATCAAGTGCTGTTTATTTTGCTCCTTGCAGCTTGTTAAAAATCGTTCTAAATCTGGGATGTGGTGGATGCCCACGGACACATTTGCTTCTGAGAGGCAGTGATGTCTGTCCGATGAAAATCAGCACTGGAAAGAAAGGAGATGGTAATGCCATCTGACCCCATAAAACCCCTCCTGTTTCTTATGTTTTCTCTGTTTAACGTGTTCTCTGCATTGCTGCAGGAGGAGCAGGGGGTTGGTGGCTGCAGGATGGCTGCATCCTGGCAGTGGGATGTGTTGGTTTGGCATATGCAGCCTGGACAGCTGGTGTAGGCTCATGTCACATGTTTGGAAGGGATGCAATGAGTTATCCTACCTGTTTTCTGGCTGTCCCATCATCACGTCACACCATCCTTCGGGAGCTCACACAACTCTGTCATGAGCTGCAGGGATGGGGGGGTCTCCCTAATGTGCCTTGTGTTATGTGGTCAGAAGGCGTGGATGCTCTGATGTTCAGGAAGGGCATTAACCATCACATTCCTTGAGAGCTGGACTTCTGAAAGGAGAAGAATAAATTTAACCCCAGGGTTGGTATGTCAGTCTGGGGTCAGAGTGTTGTAAACATATCCCAAACCAGAGCATTAACCAAGAGGAGAGGGTCTACCATGACCCTTTAATATCCCCCCTATCATGCTAGCATCGTGTCAAGCAGCCCTGCCTGGGCATCTCCGGAGCTAGAGCAAGCCCCTGCTCACTGTGCCCCATTCCTCTGTGCATCCTGCTCTCCCCTCCATGGTGACAGGGGACTCAGAGAGCATCCTTTGTTTCCATTTGCATTTGGAGCACATCTTCTGATAAAAACCACCATGTTCCTCTTGAGATTTGAATACAAAATGTGCTGGGGAATTTCAGATGAAGGTAGCATTAGTTTGAAGCTCCACAGTCTTCTCAGGGGAGGGAGAGGGGGGGATAAGGAGCTTGGAGTGGTTGTGAGAGTATCTCTGCTCAAATGCAAGCAGGCAGCTCTGTAAGTGCAAAGTTGAGGGAAATGTCCTCTTCCCCTTGTATCTTATTAATATTTAGGGCTGGGCTTCAATTATTCATTCCTTCAGGGTGTGCTTTTATCATCTCAGTGCCACAGGATTAGCTTGTGCACCTTCTCTGGGCACTCGGAAAAGACCTTTTTATAATATGTGAGAAATTTCATATCTGAGACTGTTTGAAAGCAGAATATATGCCCTTAGTTAGGAAAAAAAAATCATCCCCATCCAGAGCTTCTTTAAGACCACAGGGAGCTGAGCCTTAGATATAGAGGATCTGGCCTTGGATGGAGATGAGTTAATTCAGCATGATTTGGTTAGAGGTTGGAGCCAGTATTTCTTGTATGTTTCATATACAAGAATGAGGCAATATCAAATGATATTAGATAGTCCCAGACCAGCTCCATATTCATCCCTGACCCTTGGCACAACCAGCTTGCCAAGGACAAATCAAAGTATGCTGTGATTAAATACTCCAAATTACTGACATCTGCACTATAAATACCTGAGTTGTTAATAACTCGTCTTCCTGCTGGGTCACAAACCCTGACAGTCAGCTTGCTCAAACGAGGATAATCAGATTGCATGTTTCTGAGCACAGCTGGATCAGGGCACGGTCTGGGGAGAGTCCTCTTTTATTTGACCAAATATTCTTGTAATTAATAAAGTAAAATCAACCGAGGAATTGCCATTTCTCCCTTCAGGAGACTGAGCGCCCGGCGGAGCTCAACACGGCGGCAATCACTGCAACTTCAGTTGGTCAGAACAGGAAATCTTCTTTTCCCTGCCTTTTGAGAATGTTATGTAGGACTGTTCTGTGCTTGGGCAATTCGATAAGGTCATGATAAGACCATGAAAAGTTTTGCTAACCGAAAACCTGGAAAAATGATTGAGCTGAAAGATGATATCCATCAAACCATTTAGGGTTTGCTGGTTTAGGAGGCCTTTCGTAAATACTGGCTGTTAAACTTGAAAGGTTGGATTATCTTTTAAAGAAAACCGAAGTTGGGAGTTTTCCAGTTAGAACCTGTGCAACGAGGCAGCCTGACTGTTTCTGAAACTGTATTAAAGTCTATTTTTTGACATAAACCTGCTGAAACCTGCCCCGAACACCCCGTACAGATTGAATTCTGAAGAACTTGAATTTTTCAGATAAGAAACACAAAACCCATAAAAAACTCCCTTGAAGTCAAACATTTTGCTGAAAAAATCCCTGCTGCAGTGATTGCACTAGTAGCCAAGATGCATCAAAGCGTTTGTTCATCCTATCAAACAGAGTGAATACCTTCTGTTTGCTCTCTATACTCAGTGGAGAGAGATAGGTAACCCCAGAAATGATGTAGCATACTTATGAGTGGAAGCATCCTTTTGGAGTTACAGACTTCTCCATTGACTTGACAAGCAGACAAGGCTTCTCTCTAAGCTGTCTCAGGCAAACGGTTACAGCTAGGTGGAATAAATAAACTGTGTTCAAGTGAGGAGACTCAGAAGTAACTCTTCTTTGCTTCAGGTAACGGTTCCCACTTAGGACCTTCACCAGCCCCACTCTGTGCACAGTGCTGCCTTATCACTTGTGAAGCACTCACATCCTTTACAAAGTTCTCAACTATTCAGACTTAAAAGATGTTTCAATTCCAGACCAACAGCACTGGGCAGCTATGAATAATCACATTTTGAACGAGAAATGCTGAACCAGGTGAGCAGCTTGATGGACCATGCTTGTGGACATTATTGCTGATGCTGAGACCTGCGGTGGCATCCATGTGCAGGCAGCACTGTATGCCGGTGCAGACTAGTGAGCAAACTGCATCCCACCTCTGCTACCTAAAGTTGAGCTATGATTACGTGTGTTTCTTCTAACCTCTTGTCTAGATTGTGGCAGGGCAGTTTAAGAGGGCTCACACCCCTTGGGGAAGGTGTCAGGTACTGTTACTCTCTTTGGGTTTCCCACAGGGGAATGAGAACAAGTGCTTCCACTTGGCAAAGCAAATAACTCTGAATATTGATGCTTTTGCATTTCCTTTGCTAAAGGCCATGGGTAACAGTACCTGCACACCTTGTAGTGCAGGGATGTGATAGAGATGCCTCCTGGGGTTAAGTCAGACAGCATTGCCCTGCTTCTGCTGCAGAGTGGAGCTAACAGGGGACAGGTGCCTGACCTATTGCTTAAAAAATAGGCCCTCTTCACAAGTGCACTGTTTAAAGATGCTTTGCTGGAGCAGAGTTGGCTGTTTCCATAACACTGTAAGGCAAACATCAGGTGTTTGCCCCACAGCAAATCAGCCACACAATTATAGAATCATGGAATCAACTAGGATGGAAAAGACCTTTAAGATCATCAAGTCCAACCTTAACAAGCCCTTCCTGGGCAGGAAGCCACAGGTAAGACCATCGCTATTTTGGGATAGCCAGCCCCTTATGAAGCCCAGCTGAAATGTAACATCTGCAAACCTGAAAGCATTGCTAGTTACAGTTAGTCATAGCGCCAGCAGCCTGATGGAGCAGTACCCAGCTCCCTCACAGGGTCTTTCCACCAAAAGCTGCAAGCCTGTTTTAAATCTGCAAACCTATTTGATATTAAAGGCTCAGCATACCTACAAGGAGGCTCAGTAGGACTCAGTTTTTAATTGTGAAGCATCGATAGACGCAGCACTTCTGGTGCTGCCTCTTGCTCCTGCAGCACTGATTATAATCTTCCATCAGCTTTGGATTCTGCAAGCAACCCCAGCTGAGCACTAGGGAGATGCCAGCATCAAAAAGGACCACCATGGGCCCTGAGACAGTGTGGAGAGCAGTGATGCTAACTGCCAGTAAAAGCTGACAACCAGAAATTAATGTTGCTTTTAACTATCAACTCACAGTAAAAATAAACCTTGAATCCTACCAAGCCTCACTGTAAAATCACATGGATCTTGCTTTAATCATCTGCGCAGCACACTGCACTCTCTGCTGCTGTCTTGGGGAGGATGGCATAATGCCGGTCTGGCTCATTAAATGTTATATGGGCTGAGAGATGGAGATTATGTGAATCCATCGCTCTAGCAAGGGGTGTTGGCACTGTCAAAACGTGGGCTGTCCACAGGGAACAGCCTTGTCCAGGAGCAACCCCAGTCGCATCATCGTGACCACTGTCCTGGGATGGAAGATGGGCTGCAAGGCAGGGTTCACCCACCCTCCCCAGCCTATAGTCTTCCTCCTGAGCCATGTGAGCTGTCTTAAGGAGAGCTGGGACACCCGTCTTTTCCTGAGCCTGAATATATGAAGTTATCTTGCAATGTGTGTGATCACAGGTTGTTGTGCGTGACGTGGATAAATGGGATGGCTCCTGAAACAGTAGGAGGCTTTTCTGCAAGGGCCAGAAAGCAGCAGTAGTAGTACAAAGAGAGTCTCTAGAAGGCAGCATTCTGGCTCCATGTGTTCAGTTCTCTGTGTACAAATGGACATTGCTTGCTTGATCACAGGTCAGATGATAGTCTTTGTAGGATGAAATATCTGGTACACAGTTAGACCTATAGCAGGAGAAAAGGGTGAGTTTCCAGTGTGGAAGGACTGTAAAAACCCAGAACAGATCCAGCTGCTGAATCAAAAGAAGACATGGCAGGGGGTTGGAACTTGATGATCTTAAGGTCTTTTCCACCCTATGATTCCACTCTATGATTCAATGCAATGGCACCAGAAAAGCAGCAGAGTCACAACCAGGCTGGTAATGACCCTGAAGTAGAGTAGGTTCCCATTACCTTTAAAGAACAAAGCAAGGCAAGCGAGCTTCATGTTGCTGTGGTCAAGCATTTCAAAGTGCATTTCATAAACCTAGAATTTTTAATATGAGCCATCCCACCATTAATAACAAACTGCCTAGCATGAAAAATTGTGCCACAGATGCATGATTTTGCCAGTTTTGAAACATCAGCAGATTTAGCTTTAATCTGCTGTAGAGCTAGAAATAGTCACTGTCAGGATGATATTGTTTCGCATTCAGTGCATTTATTGACATGAGAAAACCAGCAAGCAGAGCACCATCTGAAGCAAATTGCTGATCTGGTGAAGAATCCAGGGTGGGTTTTGGGTTGGCACTCAGCTGCCTGGGTGGCAGGAACCCAGCAAGGAGGGAGGCCTTCAGGAGGTGGTGGGCAGTGATTTGGACATGAGATCCTGGCCTGGTGGGTTAGTGTGGTCCAGAGGCTTCACGTGCAAGAGGTGTGAAACAAGCGCTACCCAAAGGGAGTGCAGGGATGCTCCTTGCATGAGGAATGCAGCGTGACCTATTCCCGCTGTACATTGCATACTGAATAAGGCTCCCAGCTATCCGTGGCATTTTTCACAGCACTTGACAGTGTGAAACTGCTTTTAAAAGAGAGGCAATAGCCCAGGGAGAAGAGCCTTTGTGCAGCCCTCCTTGTTTTGCTGCAGAATGGTCAAGGGACCTATGTGAGCTCTGCCCTAGAGAACAGGGCAGGAGCAGATTCAAGCCCAGCACAAATTGCTCTCAATTAACACTTCTTCCCTAGGCTCAGGATGACTTTTGGGAAGATGACAGCTGTAAGGCTCCTCTGTCTCACAACTCTGCAATAAAGAAACCACTGTAATAATTTACTCTCTCCTTTTTAGAACCAGGCATTGGCTTGGTCTGTAACACACACCTCCCAGCTGGCAAAGGCAAACTGGATCATTTAGACAATACAAACAGTGGGTGCACAGAGAAACATGAAACAACGACTCCGAGATGAGTTCACAATTTCTACATTTACTGGGATAAAGCCTTGAGTCTCTAATATTAAATCAGAATGTCAGAGATAGCTTATGCTAATTTAATTAAAGGCAACATCCTGGTGCACATGGGTTAGGAACTGAATTAATATTGTGCATCACCCACTAATTTTGGGACATCCTGATGTGCTCACGGCTCTATTAGTTTTTTTCTGGACAAGGATGAGTATTCCCTCACCTCTGTCCCAAAATTAGGCAGGGGAAAACATTACGCTTTTCCATCCCAAATCTGGCGCACTGTGTGTAAATGCCATCTCTGGGTATATAGGCACCGACTTATCTGGATGGGCTAAAGACGTGGGGTCCATGCCTGCCTTTGCTCCCCATGAGGGGGGAAAAGAGAGAGGATTCTCAAGGAAGCCTGAAGTTAAGTGCAGTGAATACCTCCACTGTTTCCCTAAGTAGAACTGAATCCTTCTGGAAAACAAACTGACTTCTTAATGGATTTTGAGGCATCATAAAGGTGCCATGAGCCCTCAGCTTCACACTTCATATGTTTATAGCCTAATTTTGTTTTGGGCCCATTTTCTTCCTTCAGGTATGTAGGAAAATCATCCTCCAAGAGCCACAGTAGGGCGATTTTGAACAGCCTCACCTTTACGTGGGTGCCACAAAGAAGCTTCACTCGCTGGCTGTCAGGGCCAGGGGATGGGGAGATTTGACCGCTGTTTGGATGGAGCCACCGCTCTTCTCCCTTCCAGCCCTGTCCTCCCACTCCCAGCAGGTGGAAATGACAGGGGTGGATGTCCCCGTTATTTATATCACAGGAACATTGTAAACCTTCAAAGCAGAAACAAATACTTCTGCATGTGCTGGACCTTGGCAACAGCTATGTGACTCTTTAGGAAGTTGTCTCAGTCTCGGTTGATTTTCTTGTCCCAGAGCTGGATGCAGAAAGCTTATGGACTTTGTGCAGCACATTGTGATGTGCTAAACTTGGAGAAGGTGTTGACGTTCCTCAACGTTTCTTGATAACACCAAAGCTTCCAGAGAGCTTCTGAAATGCAAGGTCCTTGCTGCTTTGTCATTGGCATGCAAGTGTTGTGAGACAAATTTCAGTTCTTCTTTCCCAGCTTGGGTTGGGAAAAGGGAGAATGTGCAAGTAAAACATTGGGTCAAACCTGGTATCCCTAATACTGATTTCACACTTAGATCTTCAGATCTTGCTGGAAGCTGTTTGAATGCTTTTGCCCTCTGCAAATCAGGTGAAGAACCTGCGTCCATTGCAGGTGGAGATGCACAGTTTGAGCCCATTAGAATCAGGAGCAGCCTGTCTGTATTCAATGGGGCACCGGCTCTCTGCTCCGAAGTGCTTGGCTGTTAATGGTGCCAAGAAAGCAGAGAATTCCATTAATAACTGCGAGAGCTGTGGAGGGAATTGCGTCTCTGAGGGTGAGGATTGCCTCACTGGGGAATAAGACCAGCATTTGAAGCAGAACCTGATGCAGTGCTAATGTGAAGAAAGTAAACTAAGAATAAAATGCAGCATAAAGTTTCTCCCTAGTACTTTTCTTCCAGGCAGAGGAAGCACTAAAGCACGAGTGCACCATGGGCAGCAGAGCTCTAAGGCTGCAGCAATACCTGCATGATAGGACAAGGGGCAATGGGTACAAACTGGAACACAAGAGGTTCCACTTAAACTTGAGAAGAAACTTCTTCTCAGTGAGGGTGACGGAACACTGGAACAGGCTGCCCAGGGAGGTTGTGGAGTCTCCTTCTCTGGAGACATTCAAGACCCGCCTGGACACGTTCCTGTGTAACCTTATCTAGGTGTTCCTGCTCTGGCAGGGGGATTGGACTAGATGATCTTTTGAGGTCCCTTCCAATCTCTAACATACTGTGATAAGGACAGTAGTTATGGAGCAAAAGTAGCCACAAGGTGTCAAGACTGAGCTCTGAGAGTCAAGATGTCGGAGGGAGCATTGCCACCATCTGGGATGTATTCAGATGGGACGTTTCTGCAGTGTGTCAGTGCTGGACCATGAGCAGCTCCATCCATGTGGTCTGTTTAAGAGATGACTCAGCAGGGTTTGCTGAGCCACTGTCCTCATTGGTTTATAAAACCCCTTCCTGCTGCCTTGAGAGCTAGCACCCTGCCCTCTGAATGGGTGCAACTGCAAACGTCTGTATTCTGCAGAAGGGAGGCCTGAGGGGCAGACTTTTCTTCTTCCATTAGAGCTGAGCTGCTCAGATGATAAACACTGACTTACGAGAGCTGGAAAAAACCAAGATGCCAAATTAGGCATGAAATCTTCAATAGTCAGGACTCGGATTTGCACTTAGTTCTGCTTCCTGCTAAAGGGCATGAATGAAACAAGTTAATAACTCCTTTGCCTGAGGAGTGTGTCATGTCAGACCCCCCATGGGAGTTGGAAGGACTGCTCTCACCCCTTGAAATTTCCCACAGGTATTCTTTTATCACCACACTTTAAGGTGAAAACGCTGTACATCTGTCTCTATGACTGTATCGAGAACATGATTTGGGAATGACCCAAATAGGAAGGTCTGACAGATTGCTTTTTTTAAAGGCTCTTCAGGGAAAAAAGCAGATGTGACCCTCTGCTAAATGACACCAGTGTTAAAGTAATGCATCGCTACCGCTGTTGAGAGCATCACACCTGCCTAAATGAATGTGAAAAGAAGACTGGGACCAGCATCACATTATTTTCCACTTAGCAGAGTTCTGCAGTCTCCCCTGAGACCGGGGAGGGCCTAGAAAATCCTCCTTGGATCTGACCTCCTTCGCACAGGTTTGACAGGTCATTAGAGATGGTGAATCAGCCATACCTTCAGTCTAGCCATTTGGAAATGTAAATAGTGGCTGTATTTCAATCTCTAAAAGAAGATTTTGCTATTTTGGGCTACATCAGTGGGAGTGTGCTGTAGGTGATTTGTGGGAAAGGTGTTTGAAGCCAGTTCATTTGGTACTGGCTGCTGAGCTGCAGTGATCAGAGCATCACTTTTGGTCCATCCTCTGCCCACTGCACTGAGATCATCCATTCTTTCCCCGTTCTATCTTTTCTTCCCAAAATGCTGCATGTGTGGGACTTTGTGCTGTGTGACTGTGTCCCTGCTTTCCATGTTGTGTGGAGGGATTGTTGATTCGTTTCTTTAAGGCCAGGGAGAAATGGTATTTCTTGTTTTTGAAAGTTCTAACTGTTAAAAGACAGATTATCTGCAGCCTGAGAAACTTGAGTGTGGGCAGTGCCTCATTTTGTCTTTAAGATGTGACCTGCTGCCCTGTCCCTGATCTGAGGTGGAGGAGAGGGAAGGATACTGTGGGGCCACACCATGAACTGCACTGCTATAGAGGCAAGTAATCCTACATGCCTTGGCCTGGGGTTTACTAGAATCAGCCTGATGAATGCTGCCCGACCCAATGGACCCCACACCACTATGGGATCAGATCCCACAGGTCTCTGTTGATGTGTTTGACATGCTGGAGGGAAGAGATGTCAAACCGAGGGACCTTGACACTCTTGAGGGGTGACCAATGCCAACCTCATGGAGGTCAACCAAGCCAAGTACAAGGTCCTACACCTGGGTCAGAGCAATCCCAGACACAGCTACAGGTTGGGCAGAGAAGAGATTCAGAGCAGCCCTGCAGAGAAGGACTTGGGGGTGTTGGTGATGAGAAAATGAACATGAGCCGGCAGTGTGCACTGGCAGCCCAGAAAGCCAACCGTATCCTGGACTGCATCAAAAGGAGCGTGACAGCAGGTCGAAGGAAATGATTCTGGTCCACTGCTCCCATGAGACCCCACCTGCAGTACTGCATTCAGTTCTGAGACCCACAATACAAGAGAGACATGGAGCTGTTGGAATGAGTCCAGTGGAGGCCATGAAGATGCTCTGAGAGCTGGAGCACCTCTGCTATGGAGACAGGCTGAGAGAGCAGGGCTTGTTCAGCCTGGAGAAGAGAAGCCTGCGTGGAGACCTTATAGCAGATTCAGTGCCTAAAGGCATAAGACAGCTGGAGAGAGACCTTTTCTGAGGGCATGTAGTGATAGAACAAGGGGGAATGACCTTAAACTGAAAGAGGGGAGATTGGGATGAGATCTTAGGCAGAAGCTCTTCCCTCCCTGTAAGGGCAGTGAGGCGCTGGCACAGGGTGCCCAGAGAAGCTGTGGCTGCCCCATCCCTGGCAGTGTTCAAGGCCAGGTTGGACACAGGGGCTTGGAGCAACCTGCTCTAGTGGAAGGTGCCCCTGCCCATGGCAGGGGGCTGGAACTGGATGAGCTTTAAGGTCCCTTCCAGCCCAAACCATTCTGTGGTTCTGTGATTCTGCCGCCTCGCTGGGATGCTCCGGGGGCTCCCAGAGGAGGCTGCCCGCTCGGGTGGGCATCCCGAGGGCAGGGTGCTGGGGCCGGCTCCCCGGGACACAAACCGGTCCGTGGGCAGCATTCAGCAAGGAAAGAGCCGGAGCAGCCCCTGCTCTGGTCCCGGCCGCCGCCGCTTCCCATCACCAGAGGGACCCCTCGGACCAGCCATGGGATCCCCCAGCTCGGCTCGCTGGGGATAGCCCTGCCCGGGGCCCTGCTGCCAGGCGGAGCTGTGCCCGCCGGAACCCGCCGGGATCGGGCTCGGTAGCGGTAAACACGGGATGGCAGAGCAAGCAGAAGCTGCGGGCTGGGCGCGGAGATGTCAAACACGTGCTGCATCCACCTGCGCTCCTCCGGGTGCGTGTCCATTAGGAAAACCTGCTGATGATTGCACAGCGATGCAAAGTGATCCGAGAGCTCTGCAGGGACCCCGCGTAAATCATCTGCTTCCTACCATGGGGAATCAGTGTCGAAAAGAGCTATGGCTATGGGAGAAAAGTAAGAAGAGAAATAATAATCAAGTCACTCTGGTCACTTGCGGGTTGCCTGACACTGCTTTTGCTGCTGGCAAGCGTTTGAAATCATGAAGGTAGAGGAGCCTTGATAAAATTAAGGCCCGTTGCACCCAAACCTGTTCTGTAACAGCGTTGTTCATGATTTTATGGGCACTAAGACAAAAGTAGTGAGTGATTATGCATGGGTTTAGGTGAGAGCAGGAGTCTGGTCTCTTCTTGGGAAGCACCATATGCCTTTACATCTGCTGGTGGCTCAGCATTAGAGGTGAGCCTCATCACCCTTTTCATCCTCCCCCTCCAAAAGAAAGAAATGCCCATGGGTTTTTCCTGACAGAGTCATGAGTTCAGTAAATTAGCAATAGGAATAAGCAGAGCAACCAAAGGGTATGTGCTGCATCCTAAGAAACTGCTGGTCTCCACTATATCAAACACTGCAATTATTAAAGCAACAGACAAGGGGTTGATCTGAAACCTTAGTGAAGTTGCCTGTAGCACTTTTTCAGCCCTTATCAGGACTGAAATGTGGATTAGGGCCTTGCAGAGAGCAGTTTCCCTCAAAGCAAGTACAGCTCCTGGGTTTGAAGGAGGATATGAACACCGTGCCCTCAGCTCACTAGAAGGAACTGCCCTTTGGAGCGGAGTCTGTATTGAAGGATGTGTGCTCAGGCTGTGACAAGAGCCCCCCTTTGGTACCACTGTGAATTCTGCCAAGAAAGTCTTTCTGCTGTCCTTCAGAAGCCACCAGCTGGATGGGAAAGATTTGTAGTGCACTGATCAAGGATTAGTTGGGAAATCACTGTTTTTTTTGTGTATCATTTCTTTCTTTTTGCAAAAGATTCCTTTCCTTTCATAATGACCAAGTGCAGTGCTGCGAAAACACCTAGGAGGTGCTAAACATCGGTAAAGAGACCTCAAGGCAGAAGCTTTATACCCAGCTGAAGTAGAAGGATGGATCCCTGCCCTGGCTGCTTTAGTCATCTGTATTCGTCTTTGCTGCAATAATCCTTCCTGCAAAGCCAGCCATATGCCTGCGGTACAGCTGCGTGACTAATCCTTAAGTAATCGTTTATTTGGGGAATGTCACCTCTGGGTGTGCTATTTGTTGGTCTATAATGGTCCATTTTGAAAGGAGGAGGTTGAAATAATCCAATCAGCATTTCCTGAAGGGGGATATGACCCCTTTCCCCTTTTCTCCTTGTCCCCAGCAGAGCACAGGAAGCACATGGTGTGTGTGCGAAGAGATGAGAATGTGCGTCTCAAGGAGATGAGGGGTGTCCGAAGGCTGGTTACAGTGTGATGGGTAGACTTGGGAGGAAACACGGGAAAAGCAATGTGTGAAAAGCTGTCTTGCCTGACTGTTGGAGCTGCCTGCTGTAAGGCAGTGGAGTCCCATGGTGCCCTTTGCAGACATAGTGGGAGCCATAACACTGTGCCTTGCAGTGGGATGCTTTGTGGCTGGAGAACATCTGGGCTTCCATGTCTGAGGCTACATCATGGCCACACTGTTATTCTGGTGTTTCTGCTACACCTGAATGTCCAGGTCATAGAATCACAGAATAGTTAGGGTTGGAAAGGACCTTAAGATCATCAAGTTCCAACCCCCCTGCCATGGGCAGGGACACCTCACACTAAACCATGTCACCCAAGGCTCTGTCCAACCCAGCCTTGAACACTGCCAGGGATGGAGCATTCACAACTTGCCTAGGCAACCCATTCCAGTGCCTCACCACCTTTACAGTAAAGAAGTTCCTCCTTATATCCAATCTAAATGTCCCCTGCATAAGTTTTAACCCGTTACCCCTTGTCTATCACTACAGTCCCTAATGGTGAGTCCATCCCCAGCATCCTTATAGCCCCCCTTCATGATCCTCCAGGGTACAGAGTTCTCTGGTGCTGGTCCCTCACGAGCTTTGTTGGGCTGGAGCACTGTAGTTGAGGATAGATATTTCTCTCCTGTTAGAAGCTGGTACGTTTCAAAAGTCGCAGCACAGCTAGCTAATCTTTAAGGGTGCTGTCAAGGCTGACAGCTAGGAAGAGTGTTATGTTTAAAACTAGATCCCACCCCAGCAACCAGTGGAGTACCTGCCTTCTCAATGTCTCCTCATGAATATAATGCTTCAGCTTCTGTGTACTGCTTATCTCCAGGGGAAAGAACATTTTCAGCCCAAACTCCTTGTTTTTTCACTTCATGCCTTTTTTTCCCTCATATAAGTTAACTTAGGAACTTAGCAGCTTGAAGAGGAGGGTGCTGACAGTCCCTGGGGCTGGTTCCTTGCTCTGGCCTGCATCCCAAGACGTGGTTTGAGTTGTTGGCATAACTCAGGGAAAATTCAGCCCATTGCAGGACTGGTTGCTATGACACTTTATAGATCACCATATCAGGAGCTATTGGTGCAAGAGTAACCTGCATTCTGCCTTGTGTCTGATTAAAGCCTTTTGACAGAAACTTTATGTGTTTGCCATGAATATGGATGATCTGGGCTTTGAGAACCAGAAACATTTACATCCATCCAGCGGTGATAAAGGATAACTCCTGTGGGACAGCTCTGGGGTCATTATGCTTTTTAAGGGATGAGTTAAAAATAAAACTGTTTTTTTATTCATCTATTGCTTCCTTTGATGACAATGCTTATCACTTACAATTTGCTATAGCGATGGAGAATTTCTAGGTGACAATTTGATTTGGGAAGTCAGAGTAAACACTTCGAAGAAAACTGACTCCCACAAAATGAAGAGTGGGCTGGCATTTTCCTAAGATAAAGAGGTCAAGACTGGTCATTTCCACACAAAGCTGAAGGTAATGTTCCTTCCCTGCTCACTAAAAACGGGAGATGGTCATTGATCAGGTGTCCTGGAGGCATTATATGTAAGACAACTTTGGTAACATCCTTAGTCAACATCCTTAATGCTGCTGCAGTGAAGAAAAAAGAAAAGCTGGTTCAAATGAGGTCCAGCATCTGGATGTCTGGTTCCAGCAGCATTTTTAAGGCAATACAAATGTTTCTTATGGCTATATTTTTGCATTCTGGTTCAAACTGCTGTCTAATTCCATCTAGCATCTGGTGCTTTGGAGAAAGGAAAGGAACAAAATGAAACTTCCCTGTAGACCCAGAACGTTGGAGTAAACTACAGTTTTTCTTGTCTTAAACAAGATTAGCAATCATTAAAAAGACAACTCACAGAATAACAGTGCTGGGTAATGGTCATTTCCATGAAGTTAGAAATATGTCCTTAGGCATGAAGTCTTAGTTTCAATGCCTTCTATTAAAACAGCAGCTCAACAGGATCATCATGGGGTCACTGACACTAAGTCAATCGGTTACTTTTCCCAGCTGATGCTACCACCTATTTTTGGCTTTGCCCTTTGGCTTGCCTTTGGCGCTTGAAGTGTATTAACCACCAGCAGTATGAATCAGTGCACAGGCCTGACAGTCTAACATCATGCAGGCAAGCTGGAAATGAGCCAAGTAAATACTCAAAGCTACTAATGAGGCTGCATAATGCTGGGGGCTTGCAGGGAGCTTTCTTCAGATGTGGTCATGAGTGTCACAGTGGTTTAAGAAGAAGAGGGGAAACTTAATGTTTGTTACAGCAGAGAGGAAACATGGCTACAATAATCTATGTTAAGTGAGTGGCAGCCTTGGTGTTGTGTAGACTTCCTTGTCACACAAGCATGTCCATTATTTATGATAGCATTGTTGGAGGTGTAGTGGTATAAGGGCAAAATGATTTTTGTAAGGAGAAGCAATAGCTTTTAGTTGTAACAGAAGTTATTGCCTCTACCTAAAAGCACTTTTCCTGTGGTTGTCACAAAGGTATCTACATCTGGGAGTGATTGTGCAAATTGCAAATGGGTCTTCTGCTTTTTTGCCTAGAGGTATTGTTCACAGTAGCGTGAATATAGCCATAGGCTCAACTTCTCCAGGAAATTCCATATGTTAAACCATTGATTATCAGCTGACTTTGTGGCAACTTATTGACTATCAGGTCTGCTAGGGGAACTGCTGCCTCTGTGCTTCAGGTTAACTCAGGGAGGGGAAAGAAAGGAGGTTCAGAGCTCTCCTGCATCACTGAGAACGCATTGTAGCAGTCCTCAATAACATTCACCACTGGAACCTGCTGTCCATCTTCCCAGATGTGACAGCACACTTTATGGAGAGCAAACTTTATCAAGTCTTACTATCACAAAGTACCCTGTAGCACACCTTTCCTCATCTGGCCAGCCAGCTGATCTCTGCCTGTCCTTACTTTTGTGCAATCTTCCTGTAGAGAGGAGTGAGTAGGAAGCTCATCTGTTTCTTTTCATGTATGTTTAGCCTCTTGGTCTGTCTCTGTCTCAGAATGAAAGGGGAGGGTGGAAAACCTGGTTTGATAGAGATAACTGGAACAGTTTGTCAGGTAAATGCAATGTTTTCCTTCAGTAACAAGGGCCATCTTCCCTCCTCACCCACCTTGCTGCGAGCCTGCTGCACTGCTGTGACTGCTAAATCCACCTGGGTGCCTCCATGTGTTGGGAGGGAATGGGGGATGTGACACATGGGACAACATCCTTGGTCCCTCAAAGTCCTGGTTACCAATGGGAGGACCTGGATACCATTTTGCCTGACTAACGCAGGACATGTTGCCTTTGGGAGCTCCTTGCCTACCCCAGATAAGTGACGCGGATCACTCTAACATCCTCAGGCATGCTATGCAGAAATCAATTCATTATGCCCCAGCCTCCAAAATCATTAGTCAGCATTTTGCAATTATGGGGATTAAGGGATTATTGTGAGTCATTCCCATAGGTATTAATATCTGCATTGCTGCTGTAAGGGTTCAGGTAAGGGGGTGATACAGCACCTGCACTCAGGACAGCCAGGGGCTGGGAGCACGAACCCTTTCTTTCAGTCTCCAGAGCAGAACTGAAAAAGGAAAACGTGCCCTTGTGTTAAACATTCAACTCATTCCATAAGCTTTTCACTTTGTCTCTCTAGGGGTCAATTAATGCCTCACACTCTTTCCTGCCACACTGGCAAAAAAAGATCTTGTGTCCCCTTCCTTTGATTAACTATGGTGCTGTAAACAGATGATGCAGCACAAGGCAGGGAAACTAATATGCTCCCCCCCTGTCTGAGGTCCTTGTAAATGAAACCATTAATTTGAACTAGTGCACCCCTGTGCTTGAAAAGGTGTGAAGCTGGCACACAGCTACACCCCTGCTGAAGCCACAGTGAAGCCACAGGGGGAGAGCACCCTCAGGTATGGGAAGCCACCACTGTGCACATGGACATCCCACATGTGCTGGGCATGGGCTTGCTGAAGCTGTTTACTACTGCAGATCCCTTGCCTAGTTTAAGAGATTTTCTTGGCCTCTTCGTTCCATGGAAAAGATGCTCGTAGCAGGCATTTAAATTTTTATGAAGTGCTTGCTTTATTATCTTAATAAATCCTTGTTTGGTTTGCAGAATGCGTCCCCATTGAAGTTAAGAGTTTATATGAAAATTAAAGCGGCACTTTGTCTTCTTAATTAGACAAATGTATAGATAAAAAGAAACAAATGTCAGCTGGCAGTGGGATTTAGCTTTGCTGGGAGGGCTCTTTTTCCTTTCTCTCCCCAGATGCTTGCAGAGGTTAATGCTGGTGCTGCAGGCACTTGAAGGGACAGCAAAACTGTCCCTTATCAGTAGGTGAAACGCAGGCACAGCCCAATCTTCTGTGCTGCGCATCGCATCCTTCCTCAACTATTTACTTACAGAAACAAGTTACACAGTTATTATTGCAGAAAAATTAAGCAGGTTTTATTTCCCAGCGGTGAGCAGCCAAGGCCGAGCCCACAAAGCCTTTGCTGTGGCATGTTTCTTAAGGTACAGTTAACTTACAGGCTTAACTGGTGGAAAATGGGAGGAGAACATTGATTAATGAATGTTTTAATTCAGGTTGGTTTTGGCTTTCAGAAGTAAGACATTTCAGAAGCAGGTCATTATTATTTCTTACATCTCCTAAAGACTGTAGCTGTAAATCAAGGGGGATCATCTGATGTGCTCTACAAGACAGGTATTCTTTTCCTGTTTTTTCTATCTGAAAGAACAAGCAGCAAATTTTAGCTGAAGTGTGGGAATGATTTTGTCCTAGCTCAGAGCTGGCTGCAGGCTGGACCTCAGGCTGCATTTGCTCTATTAGCTGCATATGGTACAAGAATTTCTGGTTCTTATAATCAAACACAGTGTGAGAAACCATTGGATTTTAAAATGAACTCTTGCAGTTACTGGCTCTGGTGTCCAGGGTTTTTGGCAATGGGTTTTGTTCCATGTAATAGGTTGGGATAACTGCTGCTCTGCAGCAGGTCTAGCGCAGCAGAAATGACCTTGGCTATAAGGGACCATCATCTTCTTGTGTTGAGATGAATGGAGACTGGACAGGTGGCATCAGTCTGGGGATCTCCTACTCAAAGGTTCCAAGATAGATCCTATTTCTTTCATGTCTGTATCATTTCTGGCTGCAGCAGCTACCTCTCCTCCCCTGTTTGCTTAAACAGACCAGTACACATAAGAAAGTACCTGCTTTGGCTTTACAGGGAGTTTCATAACCCTGCCCTGCAGTGTGATGAGTGAGAGCCAGCAAAGCTGACACTGCAGGGGCTGGAATAAGGGTAGAAAGCAGAGGAATAAAAGTGTTAATACAGCATTTAAAGATCTCTTACAGCAGATAGGATGCTTTGTGTTTACTGTACAGCTTAAACCACTGTTGCCCAATGACTTTGTTTAAAAGATTTTTCATCTTGAATTCTCATGCTTCTTTTCAAACTTTCTAAATTAGGGAATTTGTTCTGCCTTTAAAGGGATCATGACAGACGTGGGGAAACGTTCACACGTACCAAACAAAAGTAGGACCACCAAAACACATCCTTGGTTGGGGAAGTCTTTCTGTCTATGGGAAATCATAGAAAAAGCTATTTTTAAAATAAAAAATTAATTGTGAGGCCATATTATGACAGTGAGCAGTGCTGATATTATCAGAGTAGGAGGAGACTTCACTGTGCCATGAGTTGCATGGGTAAATCATCAGCTTTTTTGGGAGCTGAGACCAATTCCACAGGTGTTGTGAATGTGTGGGTGCATCCTGGTGTCTGGTGCCCTTTGCTTTGCAGACGAGTTCAATCACTACCAAGTGGGTGAGCAGAGGCTGGTTACTGCTATGCATTAGCACAGTGCTGCTGCAGGACAAGCTGCTGGGCTTGAGTGTGCATCTGGGTGTCAGCATAAACATGTCCAAGGGATTTCCTGCAGCAGAACAGCCCATCTCAAGGTTTGAAGCATTGAGTTGTGGCTGCTTCAGCTGGGGCTGGGCAGGAGCTGGATGTATTTGCTGCCTGGGTTATCTGACCTTCATCTCCCTTGGGAAAGGCACGATAGGACCAGCAGGCTTCCTAGGGAGAGAAGCCTTTTGGAGGAAGAATTCCTCTCCCAGGCACACAGCAGCAGCCATCATTAGTTATGTTGTGCATGTATCTTCCAAATGCAGAAATCAATTCTGAATATTTTATGGCTTTAATTACACCACCCTGCAAGTGATGCAGAGAATGGGTTATTAGGCTGCCGGATGCTAATTTCCTTCTAGGATGCTGGGTGTTTTTCTCATAGTTTTCATGCTTTGGATAGCAAAATACTGCATGCAAGAAGGCAAAAGTTCATGGCAGCATTGAACTAGCTGGTAGGCTCAAAGCAAGAACTGGTAGAGCAAAAAGTCCCCACTCTTTTCCAATGCGACGCAATAGCTGGGCTATCAGCAATATATGCATTTCAAAGGTAAGAGAGGGAGTATTTATCAATCAGAAAGTCATTCATCTCTGTGCCAGACTGGGTCTTCTGCAGTTCCATCAAAAAGCCCCTGGAGTCACTGGGTTTTGGTCTAGCACCCAGGATACATGGATGGGTGTTCAAGAGCAGTAGATCAGGCTAGGGGTGTTGCCATGTCTGGTTCAAAGAAAGGGACCAAACCTAACTGCTGTGATGTGCCACTAGAGTTGGTCTTAGCAAGCACAGCCAAAGCCTGGGTGTTGAAGCTAAATGCAGGGCTTAGTTTCTACCAGGGAAACAAGAGCAGTGATATTACAGCTCTTACAGGCAGGCTCTGGACTATCTCTTTGTGCTTTCCAAGCTCACCTGCAGGCAAGTCTGTCAATGGTAAGCAGGTCTGCAAGTCTTTGAAAAGTCAGATCTAAGGAATAACCAAGGCACTATGGGCACAAATCAGAGCCTTGATGAAAAGTTTGGTTTTTCCCATCTAAGCCAAGTGCCTATCTCTCCCCAGTATCTTTTACCAGTGTTGATCTTTCCAAGTTATTTATTTTGACAGATTGCACCATGACATAGAATCATAGAATTGTTTAGGCTGAACAATACCCTTAAGATCATCAAGACCACACCATACAGATGCTGTCTATTCCAGCAAGTAATGGATTCAGATTTTTCTTTGTATATTGATGTAAAAGGCTATTCCCTCAGGTTGTGAGGTCTTGGCCTATCGTCATGTCAGATCTCATCAATGAAACAGGTTTGAGCTGACTTCACTTTGGCATCTTCCAAGGGAGGTGGTCTAGTGATTGAAGGAACCATATAATCTCTGCTGTGACTGAATTCCAGATCCTGGGCAGCCTGAGGGAGGTTATGCAAGCACTTAGCTTGTTCTGAGATTTCCAGATGTTAAAACATATCCATGCATGTTTGGGCAAACATGAGCCAGGGGGATCAATCAGATCCCCTAGAGCACAGTACATGCTCTTCATTAATTGTAGAATCAACTAGGTTGGAAAAGACCATTAAGATCATCAAGTCCAACTATTAATGTTTGAGCGCTTGAGCTGCTCTCATCTCTACAGCAGGATATGCTGCTGTATCGTGCTGTTTAAAAGAGCCGTGTGCTGCCCTGGCAGAGACTGTATTTCAGAGGATGTTGCATTCAGCCATGAGTTGCACTTGGCTGAATTCAAAAGAACTGGTTAAGGCTGGAAAATAGCTCTTCTCAGTTCCATCATTTATCAATGACAGAAAGTACACACACAGCACTTATCTTCTTTGGGACTGGATTTGTTGTCAGATAAAGTCAATGGCAGCCTCTTCATTGACTTAGAGGATTTTTGGGTTAGTTTCTCCGATACCACCCGTTACAGTTGAAAGGAGTCAAGGAAAAATAATCTATGTTATACAAAGTCTCACTCTCCTAAATGGTCTGCATTCTTTTTTGGCACTATTTCCTGTAACTGTTGTGTCTTAGAAAGTCTGTTTTGTTTTGCTGCAGAAGACATAGTTCTCTTTTCCTCCAAATAACTTCTAAATATACATTTCAGTTGAGGTTTTTTCTTTTCCTTCAGTGCAGCTGAAGGCTTAATGCATGTTGGCTTTTAGCAGATCTGCCTTTTAAAGACCTTTCTGGTTTCTTCTGTGAGTTTTCTTTGCTGGGCAGGGAATTGACACTCTTCTTGCATCACCTCCCATAGCAGAGCATTTCTCTGAAGTGTGGAGCTCTTTCTGCTTTCCCTTAAACCTCTGTGTCCTCATAGACCCCTGCAAACATTGATGAATTTTGTTTGCAAATCAGGCACTTTTCATTCACCTCTTCAAAATCCTGTCTTTTCCTTTTTCCAAATGGTGTTTTTTTCAGGAGTTCTTGACATTTGTGTGTGAATTTGCTGTGCATTTGGATGCTGAGTTGTAAAGCTTTTAATGAATAACTCTCTACCAACTCCCAGTCTGAGGTTCTCCTCATGGTTGCAGTGTTGGTGGTGAGGAGACTACAAAGACTGTTAGCAGAAACCTGGGAAGTTTTCTGAGAAGGAGCCTGAACCAGTCTATTCCTCAACCTAGACTACCCTATCTAGGATAGGATAGGTAGAAGTCCTATACGTCATCTTACCTCTACAGGGCTTGTCACTTTGCTGTCCATGGGAAAGCCCTGGTTATTATTTCTTACAAACAGGGGCACCAAGGCAAGAGGGTGGTCTGGCAGTGTTCCTCATCCCCAGAATCATGTAATTTCCCTTGCATGTAAAAGAAAAGGTTGACTATTCCTCTAAATCTTGCCCTCTATTCATTGATCTCCTGTTGCGGTACAGCCACGGGAGAGGAATAGTTGCATTTGCATTATTGCAGCCTTGTCTGATCTTGAAGGTTTTCCCATCCCTTCAGAAGAGATGATGTCCATCTATGTTTATCTTTAATCTCATTCCATTGCCTATGCTTCTTTATGTGATTTCATTAAGCATCCTTTATGCTTATCTTGGAGAAATTAGGAAAGATGGAAAGGCCTGTGTGATGAGAAAGTGATGAGAAAGTGTGCTCTCAGTGGTACCTAGCAGATAGGAAAAAAATAATGATTGCAGGATACATGAATGCAATTGCTATGGGGGTCAGAGTTAAGGTTAATTAAATGTCTTCATTGTGCATTGTCTTCCCCTTAAGGTGTTTGAGAACCTTCTAAGTGAACCATTAACTCTGAACAGCTAAGGGTTTTAATGAATATTTTTATTGATTTTGCTTGCAACAGGTCTGCTCTTAACTCACCTATATGTACTCTTTGTGTAGTTTGCCTTGAGATGTTTAAATTTTCCCAATTCCTTATTACTAGCTGGTAAATTTTTAATCAGATATGGCATGCAAATATTCCTTCTTTTTAAGGCAAAGCCATCAAAGCGCATATCATCAATTCTTTTTCAGTCTTTCTTTAAACATGATATGAATAAAAGTCTGAAAAGTACGTGCAGCTAGCACAGCTCCTAATGAAGTAGGCATTAAACCATCTGAATAAGAATGGCTTGGTTGTCTGCAAAAGCATTTCATACTTTATAAAGGATTTAAGATTAAAAAGAACATTTTTGCACCTAGATAAAGATCTGAAAATTGTTAGGTCTCTTGTCCATAACCCGCATGTTGGTGTGAAAGAGTTTCTCCCACAACTGTCTCATCTTTCGGTAATAAAAACAGTACAGTGCAGTTCTGCTGTAGTTTTTGATATGTTGCAAGAGTGTCAGGATGGCTCTTCGTACTGCTTTCCCAATCCTCTCTGGTTTCTTTGGACTCTTAACTCACAGATGTTTTCACTTCTCTTGTCACATACGGTGCTTCTGAAAGGAGCTTTCCCCACAGTTATGTGTTTAGCAAATTTGCTACACAGAAGTTTTGTAAAGCTGAAGGAGAATGATACTTACCTGAAGCAGCACATCTAAATGTTGTCCCAGTCAGACCTTTTCAGCATGGAAGATGTTTTTTTTGTTGTTGATGGATTTGTCAGGAAAATATCCAACTTTATACAACTTATATACTTTTAATACAAAAGGAAGTGCCTTAGGGATTCATTCATAGCACATAGAGAAGCAGAACAGCATGTCATATGTTGCGAGGTGCTTTTTAAAATGCTAATAAGTTTTATATCTCTGCATTTTCCTGACAATGTCCAAGTTTAAAGCTGGTTTATAATTCCCTGCACACAGTTTATTGTTCTTTGTTATTTTATCAGCTGTTATCCTGGCTCCACAGGGAAGTGGTCACAACACCAAGTCTGTCAGAGTTCAAAGAGCATGTGGATGATGCTTTCAGTTGTATGGTTTAGTTTTAGTACTCCTGTGAAGAGCAGGGAGTTAGTCTCAATTACCCTTACAGGTTCCTTCCAACTTGAGATATTCGTGTCCCTGCCCATGGCAGGGGGGTTGGAACTTGATGATCTTAAGGTCCTTTCCAACCCTAACTATTCTATGATTCTATGATTCTATGAACATTTGTGATTCATTCCTTCTGTGTGTATAAGCATTCCCTCTCAATATGCCTGCTTCTCAGCTTACATGAAAACTGCTGTTTTGCTGCCATGGAAATGAGAAATTGAAGAAATTGTGAGAGTTAATGGAATGATGAATTTCCACTGCTTAAAGACTTTCAATCAATGTTGGCCATCTTGGAGAGTTATTGTTCTCATTGTAGGAGGAACTAGAGGAGACAGTGACCTATGTCTTTTTTTTTAGGGCCCTTTTCTAGCCTTAAGATGATGTCTCTGATGTAAGTACCTTTTTTCTGCTCCTCAGTCTGGCTAGGTTTTCTGGAGGTGTCAGCTCCTGCTGATGGTGCTGAATGTGTCTTTGGGAATGCTCTTGGAGCTCTGACGCTGTCTTAGGGCAATGCTATGGAGCTCCATGACATTTGTTTTCTCACTTTCTGTAAATCTTCAGGTAACTGTGCTCTTGGACTGTGGGGCAGGTGATTTACACAGAGATATCCAGCCCTCATCTCTTATTCTCCAAACTGGGGATCCATCTGGACAGTCCCTGCTGGTCTGTGTGCCTATTCAAAACACAGCTGGGCTGAGAGACAGGGATAGATAAGTGGTGTGTGCTGACACTGAGTTAGGGCTTAGGCTGGGAAGCTCTCCTGAGTGCCCCAGGTTACGCACAATCTCAACTTTAATACAGTGTCACCATCTTCTCCATGCAGAGGTGGTAACTCTTATCCATGGGAGTCAGGGTGATGGGACAGCTGCATATGTCTGTGGATTGGATTCCAGGACTGGCATGTTGTACATGGCACATACCACACAGGTATGTCCCTTCCACGCATAAGGATGCACCTGAATGTGGAAGCAACTTAGCCCTTGTGGAACTTCCTACCACTTACAGGTGGGGAAGCTTCTTCAGAGATGTCGGGTACATAGGATCTTCTACCTACTCCTTTCCACTGGAGAAGAGTGGAAACCCCAGGCTGCTAGCTGGGTGCTAAAGGAACCTTTGGAGGCTGGTGTTTACTACATAGCTGGTCCCTCTACTGCCTCAAAACAGTGCATCAACTAGCGTGAGACATCTCATATGCTGGGATGGCCTCAGATGGACACCCACTTCAACCTCTTTTAATGAAGCACCTGTACTTCAAGTAAGACTTAAGGACAAAATAGTCCACCAAAACCCATGCAATCTGATGTCCACTGAGAGAGGATTTACTCAGCCACTGCTCAGAAGGAATGAGAGTCCATTCTTAGGAATGATCACTGATCTTGCTCTGATTCTTACTCTTTCCATGAGCATTTGCTGCTGATCACTGGTAGTGACCATAAGTGAAGGGAGACCAACTGTGGTCTCAACTGTAATGGTCCTTATACCCATACTGGGAGTTACTTTTGGCTGTTCACATTTTACCACTGCTTGTATGGGCAAAGATTTAAGGTTTCCATAAGCCACGACTCGTTTTACCTGCGTCATGTGAAATTAAAATCCCAGCTGTAGTATGTGTAGCCCAAGTGGGAAAAGTGCAGTGGTTTGAATTTATAGCTTAACAGCTGGAGTCAGTCCCAGTACTTGGAATAACAACCCACCTTGCACATGTGAAGTATATAAAGCAGTGGATTGTGCACTTCATATCAATAAACGTGGAGATGAAGCAGGCAAACTGAGAGGGTTGAGCAGGCCACATGGTTTAAAAGCTAAGCTGGATGTCCAAGCTATTCTTGCATCTTTCCTGCATCAGTTCACAAATGCCTAGCTTACAAGAGACCTAAACTCACCAGAAGCCTTGTGAGCCTTACCACTGCTTGTTACTCATCTAGCAAAAATCTCTAAGGTCTCCTTTGTTTTTACAGCAGGAAATGTTCAGTTCTGCTCCTATTCACCTTACCAGCTCTGTGTTATAACACACAACAAAACAAATCTGAGATCAGTAGTTAAAGACATAAAGACACCCAAAGTTGTGAGCATAAATTTTTGTGATTTTTTTTTTTTTTTAATTGAGGTATTTTCAGGAAATTTCCATATAGATTAGACCCTAAACATGTGAAATGTCAGGCTGTTTACATCCCGATGCCTTCACATCGCTGCTGTATATGGCTTGGGTTCAGATCTGAAGCATCCTCCTCATTGCCTCTAACTAAAACACTACAGCATTGAGGGTTAAAAGGGACCTCTGTAAGCCACAGACATGCTGGGAAGGTCTTTGAGTTGTTTGGACTTTGGTGTGAATTTGTCTTAGTTTTAATGTATGTTGCCTGGATAGCTAATGAGCATCCATATGGAGACATATAACTGATTGTAGGCTCAATTATTTCTCCTGTCTCAACAGCTCAGTCCTTTGTTCATAGTTGCTTCTATGAAAACAACAGCAGGAATGACTTCTCCTTGTTGGAGGGAGGTAACCTTTGCTGAAGGCTGTTGTTCCATGGACTTGTACCCCATGCAGTCAAACACCTCATTTCTTTTTGGCTTTGTATTTTTACCCCTCTAAATTTAATTTCTTGGGCATTTTAAATGACTCCTCCCTCAAGGTGATCTTGTAGTGGTTAGCAGTACATCAGGATGGATGTACAGATAATATCAATATCCTTGTCTTTTGGGATGGGGCAGTATAATCTAATAGCTGAAGCACCTGAGGGGTCAAAAAAGTGGGATAATGTAGAGTGATCACTTCTAACTAAAATATGATAGCACTGAAGGAGGAAATAAAAGGGTATGGAGCAAAAGAAAGCAGAATGTCTGTTTGTTTGGATAGTGATGAGCCAGCACAGCAGGAATATGTCCACAAAACCTTATCAATAGAGGCTGCCTGTCCAGGCAAAGGATTTGAAATCTGCTTTGTAGACTCACTATTTCCTGCTGCAATTCCCTTCTTTCATCTTTCTGTCTTTATCTGGAAATAAAGGATCAGGTTATCATCTATCTAAACAGAGACTGTGCACAGCACCTTGGTCCATGTGAACTCAGTGCTGTTTGGATCTCTCGGTTACTAAAAGGAGAGGTTGAGCAGAGGTGATAGGTGCACCTTGACTACATGGAGTGCTCTGTGGCAGGATTTGGAAACCAGGGGGAATATTCCTTCCTTCCTTCCTTCCTCCCTCCCTCCCTCCCTCCCTTCCCTTTCCTCCCTCCCTTCCCTTTCCTCCCTTTCCTCCCTCCCTCCCTTTTATATATATATATAAAATATATATAACATATATGCTAGATAAAGGTATATATATGTTATATATTAAAATATAATAACTCATTTGTGAATTTCAGTTGATGCATTTATTCCTCCATCAGTTCAAGGGCTCAGTTTTTATGGACACTTTCATTTTACAGAGCACGCACCATAATATTTCTCTTCCTCTCCCTTTTGCTTTATTCTCATGAGCTGAAGCCAGCCTGTTGGGGGTGACCGGGATCCTCTCCAGTTCAGTGTGGGCAGAATGAAATCACTGCTACAATGAACTGGAAAGGGCTTATGTCAGCCTGTTCTGCTGGATGATACCAAGATCACTCAACCCTGGGTGATAGGCTGCAGCTAGCATCTGCCTTTAAGTCAGGAAATAAAGATTAGGTCTGTGACAGTGAGGAATCAGGATCTAAACCCTGATGAGACAACAGATATATACAACTTCATGACAATGACGAGGGCATTAGAATCTCCATCCTAATTGCTGGAATGTGAAAGTGGCTTTTGATTTGCTGGGGACTGAAGGAAACGATTCTGTGTAAGCAATAAATACTTTGAAAGAGATGCAGGAAAGTTTTCCTTGCTTGGCTAAAACACCCACCTGAGATGGGAACTACCTGTGCCTGCCTCTTGCAGCAGCCAGGGAAGTGTCCCCAGACGTTCAATGCAGTGTGAAATGAAAACTTTCTCCTACCAGATGATACATTTACCTTATTAGTTACAGCCCAGTGGCCACTGTCAAGCACATATTAATTATTCCTCTGTATTTGTTCCATTTTAGCACCTGCAAGAAGCTGTTCCCTTCCATGAGCAGCTCTTTATTGACCAGCAGTTTGTTATTGATCTCTGTGTTCAATAAAAAGTGTGGTAAACAGCGACATTAAATTACTCTAGAGCTCTCACTTTTAAAAATGCAAGGGAAATAGGATACCATGATGTGTTTCTTTAACACAGAATCTTTCCTGTGGGGGACTGCTTGAGGTTTGTCTGTTTTGGTTGCAAATGGGCAAAATTTGGTCTGTTGTATGTGCAAGTACATATGCACACACACATATGTTTGGAGTGGAGCTTTTCCTCCTTAGAAAACTGGATTTCTCATTTGAAGCCCAAGTCTTTTCATTCTCATTTGGATGAAAAATTAATTGTGAGGCCATATGAAGACATTCATTAGGCAGAGCTTTGGGAACAGTCCCTCAGGCTGTGTCCAGAGCAGTCACAAAGTGTGATGTGGGGAAGGACTCAGGAGTACATTTAGTTTAGGTTTGTGGGGGTTGGTAGGGCTTGCATAAACTGATAGGCAAGTTGCTGTCTCTGTAGTGCCCCCCTCAAAATGAATGCATGTGCCCTTAGCTGTGAGCTGAGGGCCTGGGGACTGGATCTTCAGTCACAGGAAAGGATGTGAGATGTGTGAAGTGATGGGGTATCCAGGCCTCCAACACTGAAGTCAGTGCCCTTAACTTCTTTACCTTTGAGAACCCCCTCACACTGGCAGGCAGCTTTGGGGTTCTTGCAGACAAACATCTTGGGCACCCTTTGGTGCTAGAAGTAAGTGCATAGTGTATATGATGATTTGCTTACACACTGCTTGCCTTGATCTACAACAAACATGACACTAAAGTAGCTTTAGAACAGGCATGTGTGGTTATAACCCAGTTAGTGAAGGTGAAACCTGGTGCAAGGGTGAAGGCAGGGAGGGGAGGTTAAGTCACTGGAAGTGAATGTGCACACCGGGTAAAATATGATCTCTCTTTTCCTCTAATTTCCTTCTATGTGATTCACAGTCCAAAGCCTCTCAAAGTGTATTTGGTCTGTGTTTTGTTTTATGTATGTTTTTGGTTTTTCTTCAAATAGGGAGATAAAAACTGGGTCAGGTAGTGTAAATGCAACTAAGAAATCTGCTCAACGGGGGAAGTCAAATGCAGGGCTGGTGTGTCTCTGGAGGCTTCCTTGAATGCATGTCCCAGTAACTTTTGGGCTGGAGAAAGGCAACCCCCCCCTGCTCAAAACCCCCAAATAAACAAACCAACAAAAGCCATTGCTTTCACATCTGCTTGATTTTTTCCCCTTTTAGCACTGTAATAAATAGATAAGTGACTCCTCATTCTCCTTCCATGCTGTGGAAGTCAGGACAAAGATTTTGAGCTCTGTGGAATTGCGTGGGAGCGAGGCTGGGGAAAGGAGTCCAGCGCAGGGCAACTAAGATGATTAAGGGAGTGGAGCATCTCCCTTATAAGGAAAGACTGAGGGAGCTGGGTCTCTATAGTTTGGAGGAGACTGAGGGGTGACCTTATTAGTGTATATAAATATATAAAGGGGGAGTGTCACGAGGATGGAGCCAGGCTCTTCTCAGTGGCAAACAATGATAGGACAAGGGGCAATGGGTGCAAACTGGAACACAAGAGGTTCCACTTAAACCTGAGAAGAAACTTCTCAGTGAGGGTGACAGAACACTGGAACAGGCTGCCCAGGGAGGTTGTGGAGTCTCCTTCTCTGGAGACATTCAAAACCTGCCTGGACACGTTCCTGTGTAACCTTATCTAGGTGTTCCTGCTCCGGCAGGGGGATTGGACTAGATGATCTTTTGAGGTGCCTTCCAATCTCTAGCATACTGTGATACTGTGATACTGTGAAATGAGATGTTTCTGCCGGCTCTGGACTTCTGTGAATTCTCCCCAGTCACTGCATTCTTGGATATGGGTTAGGGAACAAGATGTAGTGACCTGACATGCTGCTACTGCCCTCCTGTTGCTGTTCTGTGAGTACAGTATGCTGGCTGTAATCCAAATGCATGAGCTTCATATAGCAACTGACTTATCCTGTTGTAGGTACATGTATTTCTAAACAGAACCAAATTGTGGCTGTAATCATTTATCCCAGTAGGTCTGAGAAGTGCCTAGCACAGTGTTATTGGACTACTGACAACAGTGAGAACCCATCCAGTTCAATGCCTCCGAGAGGTGACATTGAGCCTATGGAGGTATGAGCTCTTCTCTCATGGTGTTTCATTATCTGGCTACCTCCCCCTGCCCCAGTACTTCATGGACATCTTTCCTCCCTAGGCAGCTGCATTTCCACATATCCAAGAGGTTTCTCCATGGCAGGCTGTGGAGCAGGTCCCAGTACTGTCTGAGGAGCACTGGGGATCATGTTTGCTGATACGTGCCGGTGTTGCCACTCTCCAGTGGTGCACACTGCTCTGATGCTGCTCTGCCTTGGAACATCATCTGCTATCTGGGGGGATGTGATGCGATATGAGAAGGGGAAAGCAAGGCTGAGCTTGAGGAATGCTTCTTCCAGGCAACCTCTCTCTCCCTGGAGACAGTCTCTGTAGTCTTAGAGGTGCTCAGCTATAGGCTTATGAACAACACTGTGTTTGCAGTGTCACATCAAGTTGGGATTTGGGCACACAGAGGCTCAGACCCTCCTGTTATCCATCCCACTTAGGTGCTGTCTTTGGCTTTGCACCAGTTTCCTAATGGAGAAAAGGTGTGGAGGGACTGGGTCAGACTGGGCTCCAGCTATGGGCAACAGGAATGCAGCCTGCTGAATTCCTGCCTTTCCTGGGCATAGATGTCAGAGGCACAAGGCGTGAAGCTAAAGCCTGTCTGAAGCTGTAGAAACTGAACTGGGCAGACCTAAAAGAGAGGAAATTTTATTCTTTTTCTCCTATGAGAAAAAGGACAAATGTCTGCTGCATTGGTCCTACAGTACGCAGTGCTGGATGGGGGATTGCTGTGACTGAGCTGCCCTCTCAGCAGGTGTTGAACCCTGTATTTCCAGAGTTCACCTTGGCAGTATTTGTGGTCTGGGGAAGAAATGGGAGTAGAGGATTACAACCCAGTACTCCTTGCATCACCAAGAGGGGCTTCAAATAGCAACAAGAAGGGAAAGAGTTTGGGCCTCCATCACAGCACTGCCGTTGTGGTGCTGGTACTGCTGACCTTGGGGAGCTGTCTAGCTCCCACTGATGCATCTCCTTCCCCTGGAGGCAATTGTGGAAGCCACAGCACTTGAGAAATGCCTGTGCTTAGTCCAGCACTTGCACAGAAGTGGGGACAAAAAGTGGGGTTTATGCCCTGATTGCTCCACAAGCTCTGCAGCCCCAGTACTCTTTAAACCCCTCTCAGAGCCTGCACTGCCTCTCTGTCTTTCCTGAATGAACAGGGACCTTGAGCCTTTTGGGCCATTTGTCATTCTTTATGAACACACCAGTTCACTTAAAATCCTCCCACACTATCTTCCTCCCTGCTCTTGCTCGGTCCATTTAGTTGATTGCCGCATACTCCTGTTAGTGCTCTGTTGGGCTGATGATGTATGTTTAGTAACTCTCCATAGCAGACTAGATCTAAAGAAATACAGTGCTAAGGGTTTCTGACACAGTGAGCTGAAAAGCCAAGGATGTGTATTTCAGGATGAAGCCCTGCTCTTGGCTTCCAGCCCTCTCACTGATGTGGCCTGATGAGGTTGAGAATAGAAATCGCTGGTCCGTGAGCCTGCATTGGGGTCAGTTAAACAGGGTTGGGTGTTTGGAGTGGTTCTTTTGCAGTTAATTGTAGTTTGGCAATTGTGCTTTATGGTGATTGGAGCAGCTCTGCATGTAATAGATGCAATCAGGTAATTACCTCATCTGTTTAAAAAGGCCTCATGGACAAATAAATTTCCCTTTCTCACTTTTTCCTCCTTTCTGAGAGGAGGAGAGGAATGTTAAGCAAACAGTGCCTGTATTCTGAAAGAGCCCTCCTATGCATGGCACACAGACACGCACACAGAGGAACAGGTCTGGCTCTCTCCAGTGTGGTCATACCTAGGATTCCCACCCTGCAGTACCTTCATGCTACAGCTGTGCTAAGTAATAGCAAAACCTTTTAATGGGTTACGCTTGGTGCTTTCCTGATATGAACCCGTCAGGCTCCGTTTCCTTCTAGCGCGTATCGTGCTGTTTTACAGCTTTCTCATGCCTTGGGTGAGAAAAAGCTTCCTCTTGCTTTCAGCTGTGGCTGGAGAGCTGTTTTATCTCTCCCTCTCAGGTCTCCCTGCACAGGGAGGTTTGGCCAGCAGCTTGCTGCTGGCGTAGGGGCAGCCCTGTGGTATGTGTGGGATGAGGCTGCTGCAGTAGCAAAGGCTCTTGGCGGCTGCTTGACCCGGTGTCAGCAGGGGCACAAACACAAGGGTCTGGGTCTGCAGACACTAAATGGGGTCAAGATGTGCACTGCTCCTGCTGACATGATTGCTCTGCTGGTGATGGAGGGAAATTGCTCCAGATTAGAATTGAAAGGAAGTGATTTCCTTACTGCTGTAAGAAGCAGTTGGCTGAGGTTATCTTAGAAAGGGGCAATCTCCACTGGGAGGGACCCAGGTCAGGCATGTTCCTATCGTGTGGGTAAAGATATTTACTACTGAACAACAGCAGTAGATATTCACAGAGTATGCTTTAATACAGCACCTCATGTGTCTTACCCCTATGGCACCGTACATGTGGATTGCCAAAGGAGTGAACCAAAAGCTTCCACTAATTAATGTAACATGGCATTTTCTGCACACAATATAACCATAGATATGAAATTTGATGTCTGTGGCCAGAAGGAACAGTTTGCTGGATTTTCTTTCCTTATGATTAAATTTCTAGTCTCGAAGTGTCCTTAGGAAAAGGAATAATTATGAGAGGTCATTTGTCAAAAAAGGGTTCATGCACATGATTAATTTATTGCACTTCAGCAATTCGCCATGGATCAGCAGGGAAATGGAGACTGTGTATTCCTAAACCCTAAGCACATATATGGGGCTAGGGTAATATTTATTTACATAAAAGTACATTTCTATGGGATGTATTTTCAAAACAGTTGTGAAAAAGCCAGAGATTTTCATGGAATTGCTCATATTTTTGCCAAACCTGTGCTATTACTGCAATGTTAGTCTATTATAGAGCTCAAACTATAACCTGGCAGTATTTCCTAAAGGTGGCAGTACTGTTTTTTAAGTTAACCTTCCCTGGAAGATGCTTTTCAAACCATATCTTATTACCAGATAAGGTTTTGCCCCCAGCTGTCAAACATTTCATCCTTGGTTTCATGAACTCACTGTCCAGAGAAATTCTTGGTCATTTATAGAGCAAAATCTTAACTCCAAGTAATTTTGTTCTCCTAAATGCTCCCAGGGCTCAATACTTTTCTCAGTGTCTAATACTTGAGAATGATTTCTCATTTCACTAACTTTATTTTGACGATTCTTTTTTTGATGTACTGAAATGCCTCATGTCTTCTTGGGCAGGGTCATTCTAGGAGAGCTCTGCAATAAATGAGTTGAGACATTACTGGTACAGTCCTGCTGAATTCGCAGAGGTTTTGGATCTCTTCCTAACCTGTGTCCAACTCAATTGACTTCAATGAATTCCTGTGGCTCTTTGATTTTAAGAGTTCGTTATTTTTTATTCCAAGACCTTTTAGATATGGTTTCTTTGCTGAAGGGAAAGTTTTAGTGTGTGTACACACACACATACATACGTATGTATGCACACACAGATTTTCTATATATAGAGTGTTTCAGCCTGAGTGGAAAATGCCAGGTCAAGATGGAAATGCTAGTCCCTCAGATATCAGGCACTGATACTGATTGACACAAGTTCTTACACCACATCCTTTTAGAAGTTACAGTCCTTATAAACACAATGGATACTCCATTTATGTCTTTGTGTGCAGGCAGTTCACCAGACCTGTCTTGTAACCTGTGTGAGCATTGCATGGAGACTGGTAAACCATCAGTGCTTTCTTCTCATTGCAGATGGCCCACTTGAGCTCCTTGGGTCAGGACAGCTCCCAGAGCTTCCAGGAAGGCCAGGAGCCACCAAATGGTTCATTTTTGATGGAGTGGGAGCCATACTGGTGTTGGGGAATGAGAGAGATTGCGCATTTCTAGCAAATTTTTGGTTTGGTTTGGTTTCCAGTGTGTTATTTTATTGTTTTTACATATCTATACTGCAGCAACGACTGAATACCCCATAGTACTGGGAGATGACCCAAACAATTTACATTCTAGTAAGTAAAAAGGAAAATACGGTTATGCATCTTTTACAGATGGTTAACCTACTCATAGCAAGCTTAAGTGGCCTTTCCGGTATCATAAAGAAAGTGAATGCTGAAAAAGGAGTAAACCAAGATATCCAGAGTCTCAGGCTGGAATTTTAATCACAAGATCGTCTTTCCTGGTCTGGTTTGTCCCCAGAAGGAAGAAGCTTTTGCTGGTACATTTAGACAGCGCAGGGCACATTTGTTCTTGTCACTCTGTAAAGGGAAATATTTACGCTCAAGAGCTTCCCTTGTGTGGGGAGGAGGTGGCTCGGATGAGAAGAGGAATCCCAGCTTTGGATTTTTTTACAGCATTTTTTCTGATTTTCTCATACAGAAAAAGGAAACAAATCCCTCAACTCCGCAGTGTTTGCCTCTTCATTCTAAGGATTAAAAAAGCAGCAATGTTGGGTCTCTGTAAATTTGGTGAGGCTTCATCTGCTGGACCTGGCTGCAGTCCTGCAGGGTGGGAAGCTTGCCACCAGGGCTCATAAGCTCCTTGCTGCAGGTCTCCAAGCTATTATTGCTCTAGTCATCTTCCTTGTGCAAAATAACCTGTACTTCTCAGTAGAAAAGTACTTACCCTGCTTTAAGCCAAGATGTTATGCTTGTACTGAAATGTCTTCAATGAAACATGGGTCAGAAGAGACCTCTTAGACAGCCTATTCTGTAATTGCCCACTTCACCTTCTTCTGAAATGACCATTACTGGGTATGGTAACAGACAGAAGAGGGTCTCCTGTCATCTTTGCTCACTTAGCCATGCCCCTCAGCAACCAGGGGAGTGAAGTGGGACAGCTTCATTCTCTAACAAGCAAGAAGGTGGGGAAGATTCAGGTAGAACCTTTCTGGGATTCAGAGCAGCTGCTGCTTTTCAAACCGGGCTGTAAGATGTGGATCATCTTTTGACCTTCTCCAAGACTGACCCAAGTAGGAATTGATTTAAAGCATTGCTGATGTCAGGACTTTTTTACTGATCCTCTGACTGTGCTTGTGCCAGTTTTGATTATGGAAACATTTTGCACCATCTCTAAGTTGACCAGAGTTAGGACAGAACACCCCATAGGAAGTTACTAATTCTTGCTCAGTCAAGCCAGTGAGCATCGCTAGATGAAAGTGGCCTTTTCTGCCGTAGGAAATGAATGCTTCTCTGTTTATTGCTCTTCCTTTTTTATAAAGCAGAAGCTGGGTCAATTAGTTAGAGCAGGCCAGCAGCCTGCTGGGAAATATGCAAAGCTAAAACCAGTGTTAAGGGAATACTTAGATAAATTGCTGAATCTGCACTCATTAACAAATAACAAAAATGCTTAACCATGAGTTTAGGCATGAAAAACCTGAAGGTACTTGCTAAATAACAGACTCTAGAATTTTGCAAACTGTCTCTCTCTGGAACAAAGATGACTGTGATGATACCAAGTAGACAACATTAATAAAGTTCAATCGTTGCTCAGTCTAGCTTGGATTGGAAGAGGAATCTTATATTTCTTGAAATGAAAAAGAGCAGGAAATTTCAGGACCTTCTGGGTTATGTTTTTCCACAATTCAGAGCTTTGGAACATAATGAAGCAAATATGTTTGTGCATATCTTCCAGGATTAACAACTGTTCTCTTGTATGCTCATTCCCCTCATAGTCTCACATCTACTACTTAGCCGGTGCAACAAAAGCTCATAATGAAGGAAGATCACACAGCTGTTGGAAATTGCCATCAGAACTTCTTCACTGCAGTAGATTGTGGTTCTGAAGGCAAAGATAGGCTGTAACAGGTGTGTGCCTTCGTTTTTATCTGCAAAATAAATAAAACATTTATGGAGTAATATTTATAAGCTTGCAATTTTATCTTATTTCAGTTACCTGTGGTACAGGCAAAACCCTCTGCCCTCTGTGTTATGCACAAGGAGTGATGACTTACCTGTTCATGATCAGAAGAGACATTTGTCTGGTTTATTTCCCAATAAGCTCATAAAATTGCAAGTATTTTAGTGTGCCTGCTATGCTTCTGTGTAAGGACATGTGTGCAAATTTGTTTTTAGAGCTGAGTAATTGGAAACAAATAATTTATTTAACATTTTTCCTTCAGCTGAATCTACAAAGAAATGCAGCAGAATTGGTAAAGCAGCTATTTGCCTCCCAGTGCAGAGAACCTTTGAGTAGGATTGATACCAAAGTTGTCAACAAGTCATTTCTGAAGAAAATGTCCCTTTTCATTAAAAATCAGGGAAAATAAATGTGTTTTCTGCTTTCTTTCCAGTTAAGAAAAATACTAAAATGTAATTTCTTTCTTCCTTTCTTCCTTCCTTCCTTCCTTTCTTCCTTCTTTCTTTCCTTCCTTCCTTTCTTCCTTTCTTCCTTTCTTCCTTCCTCTCCTTCCTCTCCTTCCTTCCTTCCGCCCATCTTTCCTTCCTTCCTTCCTTCCTTCTGCCCGTCCTTCCTCCCTTCCTTTCTCTTTCTCTCTTTCATTCTTTCTTTGTCTTTCATTCGTTCGTTCTCTATTTATTGACCAAATCTTCAGAGACAGAGGAGTGGGAAGCATCTTTCCCAGAACAATTCATTTTCAATTATTGTGGGAAGGACCTCTTGCAGCAAAGAAGAGGGGATCCAACTCCATAATGAAATCCCAGACAGTCTAGCATTTCTTGGGGTTCAGGATAGTATTTGGATCTCTGCTGCAGTTAACAGCCTGCCAGCCCCAAGTCAAGAGATCCTTACACATGTATAGTGGGGATGTGACATTTGGCTCAGAATACATCTTCTCTCTTGTAAAACTCAGTCCAGAAAAACACCTTCCAAAAACCTAAATGAATTATAGAGCTGAGAAGGAATAGATCTGAAAAAACCTCACCTTTTATCATTGATGCTCAATGACACAACAAAGCCAGCTATATTTTTTTGCAGCTCTTCTCAGTTCTACACTCCCATTTTATACTGGGAGTTAAAATTCTCCATCCCACACCAACAAATATCTGCGGTTCTTTGATAACAGGGCCACTCTCCTATTTCAGTGCCAAAAGCTGTTGCAGAAACCATTGGCTGTGTGGCCTTATCAAGACATTAAATGTGGAGTGCCACGCTAAGTGCACAGGTGAAACGCGGTTACTAATTCAGTATCTCTCCTTGCTTTGGGCTTTATCTGTGTTGCCTTTACCTGGTCATGGTCATTCTCATCTGAACTGTATCAGTTTTTACAACGGGGCAAAATACATATTCATATGTTTAGGAAGTAGCTCAGCACCACGTGTGTTTTCTGCATCTCACTGAAAGTTAATGGCCATGAACTCCATTTTCTGAAAAACTTATTTACAGTGATGATTATGATAATTTCTCTTGGGGTGCATTTATCATTCATGCTTCTGAAGTGAGTCCTGTGGAAAACAAAGGTTGACATATCTGTTTCCCTGTTCAATTAGCAGCATTAGCTGCTCTTAAAATATTAATCTTCCAAGCTAACTTGTAAAAGAATTTGTGGAAAGATGACAGCCCAGGGTTTCAGGGATGCCACAATGTGAGATCTCTTTGCAAGGGAATAAAAGCATTTTTAACAATAAGTATACTGCAGTTCTTTGATATCTTTTGTCTTGGGATTACAAAGCATCTCACAAACCTCAAAGCATTGCTTATGTTCTCCTTAATATTACAAGGCCACATAGAGACAAATGATTTCTGATTCCAGATGGCTGGGAGGATCAGAGGAACTAGAAAGCATGGTCTCCTTCTTCATCCAACTCACTTTTCCTGCACTCCCTCCTCTATTTATTACTTGAAACTATGTCTGCTCCCTCATTTTGTCATAACCTCTTTTTCATCCCTTTTGCATGTGGGACTTTCTGGCCAGCTATTCAGTTGACTTTCCAGAGGGTACTCAGGCACCATGGTCCCCTCAGTGGCTGCCTACAGCTGGGACATCAAATATAGAGTTTGCTCCTCAGGGTGTCAGGACTTAAGGATGCGGCACATTGAAATTCAGATTGTTTATTTATAAGACCAAAAATAGAATCATGTTGCTTATATTAATGCTTCATAAGTGACTTTCATCATATGGGGCATGTCTTGGATGTATCCTGCAAGTCCCAGATATGTAGGCGCTACAGTTGGAAACACACTCAGATGGTCGGTGTTATGCGATTCATGTCTTCTGAATCCCCATGTTAGTGTCTGCTGGAAACGTGACTATTCCAGGATCCACTGGCACCTGAAGGTACAGACAATGTCAAAGTCAAGACGTAAGTAGGTGTTGCACTTTGGCATTGTTCTTTGGTTTTCTTTGGTGAAAGCTTGTCAATACTTAGGCTCCAGATGTACTGAAGCAATGTTTCAGTGCTGACCCAGAGGGTCCCTTTGTTTCTTCATATTCCCTCTTTTTTTAGCTGTTATCTTACCAAGAAAAATGCTGAGGGCAAGAAACATATTTTTATTCTGCATTTGCAAATGATTCTAAAGGGTACAGCTTATGAATGAGCCTTCAAGACACTGCTGCAGTAACGCAAGTGATAAATAACAATAATTATGATAATAACAGAGATGGCATCTATTAGCAGAAACACTAATAGAGTTCTAATAAGGAGCACAACTAGGTGATGCTTTTTAATCAGAATTAATGATGTGTGTTGAAATATGTTGTAGCAGGATGCCATTGATTCAGCATGTGGGTATCTAACAGAATCTCAGACCTTTCTCTAAGTAAGTTCAGGCTAAAGGTAATTAGAATATAGATAAAGAAATTCTTTAAAGCTGCACTCTCCTTTTGGGGAAACGTCTGTCTGCATGTCTGTCCATCTACCTATATATTTATGTATTTATTTATTATTCGAATATTAGAATGACCATGTGAGTACATTATTTGCCATTAGGGCCATAAGAAGATGCAAATATATGTGCCGCTTTTCTGAGTTTGTGTGCATGTATTAAACATGAAATATTTAGACATGTTACCACACCGTCATGCTCTTAAAACAGTGAAATTGCAAGCAGTGCCCTGAAAGCACTGCTAATAGAAGCCATGCACTAAGCAGGTAAGAGTCAGGATCTCCTATGTGAAAGCAATCAATTCTAATCAGTAAAAAGTAGTAGTAATAAATATAAAACCACATTCTACCACAAGCTGACCTACAGCTCATCGCTTAGTACAAGGCTAGGGAGCTAAAAGAAGCTTTTGCTTTGTTCTAAACTCTCCAGTATTTTGTGAAAAATCTACATTCAAGCTTTGTTTGGGGATAATGGCTCTGGTTCCTCCCTGCTCATGTAAAAAAGGGCACAGTTCTATCTTCTCCTAGAAAAACTGGTCCTGCGTGGTGCCTTCCAGAGGTGGTGACTGCTGGGGATACTAGTGAGGTCATAAGTACTGGCTCTCACTTCCTTTGGTTATCCTGCTGTGCATTGGTGCCCACAGGCTGGTACTATGGCTTACCTAGGAATCCTATTGACCTAGGAATCTTAAGTGCCTGCTGCAGAGCTCTGCCCGGGAGGTGCTCTCTTCTCCTTCCACACTGGGAGCCCCTCTCAGAGCCAGAGAGCAATAGATGGTGGATGTGGGTCATTTTGCAGGGGATGATGCTTGCTTGGAGGCACCGTGCTGGAACAGACGAAGAGGTTCACAGTTCAAAAGTCAGTCATTGCTGAAACAATCGGCTTCAGCATTCACCATGAGTTCCTTGGAAGTGGAGGATTTCAGGGGACCAAGGACAGCCCAAGATTAATGAAAAGATATCTCCTTGGTGAGCAGATCTTCATAGTTCATCTGGAAAGGTCTAAGAGCAAGAGATGTGTCTTGAAATAAATGAGGACTACCTCACAGCAGTATGAATCAAGATTTGATGTGTTTTTGTCTGAACATCACTGCTTGCTCACTCTAGTAGCCTATCAGCACCATGCACCACTGCTGTGCAATATCATTAAACAGCAGTATCGGCATCAGTGGAAGGTAATAAAGAAGTGACTGCCCATGACTGATTCACCCTTCCCTCCTCAGTGGTCTGTCCCCCAGTCTTGATTGAAGAACGCAGGATGAAGCAACAATTGCTCCTCCTCTCCTTTGCCAGCTGGGCTATTTGTGGAGTAGGCTCTGGTCTCTGGTAGGATTTCCCTCTCAGTATGGAGGCTGTGTCATCCATGGATCACAGTGCGTGCCTCTCTGCTGTGTCTCTGCTAATGAGCAATCACGAGTTTCTTGATGTAAATCTCCTTGCATCCCTCCTTAATGATACTGAGTTGGTTACAATCACTGTTCTTCTGACACCCCATCTATTATGGCACCATTTATTTAGTGAGGGCTTTTTTTTTTAAAAAAAAAAAAAAAGAGAAAATAATTATTCCACACTGTTCTTGTTCCAGATGGCTTCTATAATTAGTTTATTACTTTTGCAGATGTTGTATGAAAACTTCAGGATGTGAGCCAACAATGCGGAGATGAAACTAATGAAAGTGAGTTTTCAGTTGATTGTTCACAATGTGGAAATAAATATATTCTGTGTGTCAACTGAGTGCAGTGCAGAATGCAAAGCATGTATCTGGAGTATTTGATTCCAAATGGTGTGCACTGTATCTAAGTTTTCAGTTCGTGTTCTTGTCCCCTGCTTTTATGGACAAGAGGTAGGGAAAGGCCAATGTCTTTTCTGCCTGAAAGGCCAGGGTATCACAATCAGGAATAAAACTGTAAAGTCCCATTTCATTTCCCTATGCTAACCATTTTTCAACCTTACCTGGATCTTTGCTCCAATCTCCAGAAAACAGGATGTCCCTGTTTGGTTTTAATGTCTACATTCTTATACTTCACTTTTACAGTAGCTGCACTACAGAAACAGGCCTCCTGCCCTCTGTTCATATGGTAATGAGATGATCAGATCTTTACTAACTTTTGGGATGACAGTTATTTCATTAAGGGCAATTATTCATTCCCTTTTGGATTTAGATTGCAATTAAAAAAAAAAAAAAGAGGAAAAAAAAAGAAGACATGGGAGAACCTCCCTTGCATTGGAAAACAGTGTTTCCCTCTGAAGAGCACCAGTACTCATTTATAAGCCCTCCTGGATAGGTTTCAGTGTTAATATCCCTGGCTGAAAATGCTTGGTGATTAATAGCATTGACTGGCTAGTTAAATACATGATCAACCTGGGAGCAGTCATGCTTCTCAAGTAACAACAGTAATTGACAGAATGTTCAGTAAATAAAACTAGCTTAATGCTGTACTAATATATAATTAAAATACCTGTGACTCTTTCCGTCACTGGGGATCCAGCTCTGCCTCCGAAATGGCAAGTGCTTCAGTTTAAAAAAGGTACCAGATTAAAAAAAGCCTGATTTTTCTTCGTGAAGCCTCCCTCCCTCTCCAGCCCATAAATAGCCACAGTGGTAATTCTGTATTCAGAGGTGCCAGCAAACACAAGACCATTTCAGTTTACAGTCTCTCCCACACATTGTGCCTGCAAACGGGAGGCGATGTATATTTAAAGAGCTGCTCATTGGTGTCCCTCCTTTCTGCCTGAAACGTATCCCACCTACAGCTCAGGGACATGAATTATTTACTGCTGAACAAAAAGTGAGGGCGTTTAGCCATGATACCCTGGTGGTGTGAGTGGAGGTGAGAGAATTCAGCCTCTGATGTGTAACTTCTCCCCTTCCAGCTGGGCTGCTCCATGATGGCCAGCCCAGTGCTGAGGATGTGGAGGGTTCTATGCAACCTCTTAGTGCCCTGCAGCCTGCAGTATTCTCCTGCTTGTATTCAAAGCATTGGCTTTATACTCTTCAGAGTTACTGTCCTGCCTTTAATTTTCCCACACCCCCTCTTCAAGCACATCCTAAATGGGATTTACTGACAATGAACATTCAGATGTAGTGCACGTCTTGAGCTTCAAGTGCTCTGCAGTGTTGTGGTCCAGATCTTTCACCATCCCTGAAGTCAGGAGCAGAGACAAGACATTAACCCTGTATCAGTGCATTGCACTGACCTGCCAGACACAGCTAGAAAGCAAAGCAGTGTTATAATCTCCTTTTCCCTTCCACTGGCCACACATCTTCAGTTATAACAGAATTATGATGTGCAGTTCCCCAGCTTTGCTGGCGCTGCAGCAGTTATTAATCTATGTGTGCTATCCATCGACCTATTTGTTTTATCCGGATATGTTATTAACCTTCTTTCCATCAATCCAGTGAGGGCCAGAACTGTTTGGAAGTATGTGTATGTTCGCTGCTTTTAGAGAGCGTATAGTCAAAAAATTAAAACCCCTTAAAACCGTAAGTCAAATTCACACCAGCATAATTCTTCGGCAGCTGGTAGAAAGACCTAACGGGGGCTAGAGCCCAGCCTTTCCTGCAGAAAAGCACCAAATATTTACTCAGTGTTGGAGCTCTGCTAGAACAAGAAAAAGTATCCCAAAGAAATTAACTAGAATGAAAGCAATGATAGCACAGGGCTGCCAATAGCAATGTTTTGTAGTATGGAAGTAGGCAGAGGAAGCAGGAGCAAGAAATGGGAGTATCAGAAGTCTAACTGCTGTGCAAAAATACAGTAAAACAGGAGTCCTGTCCTAAAGACCTTCTAGTCTTTGGATAGCAAAAAAAGGGATTTCTCTCAGTTTTTTCAAATTGGGAGACATGGTTAGAATGAAGTGAGTTATTAGAAGTTAGACAGAGAGTCTGTAGGATGCCCATGACTGATCTCCCAAGTGTTGCGAATTGTCTGCTTTTTTAGAAGATTGGCTATCTCTTTCTCTGGAGGGAAAACAGGATTAAACAGAAACAGCTGTCAGCTCCTTAGCTGGAGAGTACTGGGAGGAGAGAGATAGATACAGTGAAGATAAATTGCTGGAATAATGGCAAGCAAGGCATTTGACTGGTTTCATACAGTGATCAGCTCATTAAGTCTTTGAGTTATTGTTAAATCTGTATATTGCACAAAATGAAAAAAATATTAATACATATATATATATACTCACAAATAAATCACAACTATAAAGTATTCTCATTTTACAACAGTTTCTATCTCAAAGTAAATCCCTTCCTCTCTTTTTATTATCATCATTCTCTGGCTGCCACTTGGACGCTTTGTGCAGCACCATTACAGAGCTGACATCTGTTGTGCTACATCTATTCTTATAAATAGCCATATCTCTAGTACCAGCCTTTTTTTCTCACATGGTTGTTCATGTTGTTGTTTTCCACTGGTTTTACTCTTTAAGTTAGCAAGAGGCAAGCAGAAAACTTTGGATTAAATTGGGGCAAAGGATCTATTACTACAGACCCAGGTGTGGCACAGATGTTGAAACACTTTTCTTCTTGGGATATTTTTCTTCATGATCCAAATCAGAATCAGCAGGACAGAAAATCTGGAGGGGGATAACATACTAAGACACTGTTGCAGCAACGCCTTCATGGGTGGTTTAGCTTGTTAAATCTTTTGTGCTGTGGATCTAATGCTTCCTAGCTTTCATCCAGTCCTGAGCCATTGCCTTCAAATCACCCTCTGGAGTTGTTTTATTGACAAACTTTACAGGCTCGCAAATCATTTGTGCACTTGAACTGGGCTGACACACTGATCTGTTCTTCTGTATCCACCTCCTCGTTAAGATCTTAGTGGAAATTGATTCTTTAGCATTTTCATGTGCTGGCAACTGAGACCTTTCACTTGCCACTGTCATCCAGATGAGGAATCACCCCAGAGTGATCTGCTGCGGGCATCTGCAGAACGGTTGAAAGCTTGAGAACAAATTAAAAACTTGCTGGAAGGAGAATACATCAGGGGTCATCCCTGTCACTCACCCTCAAGTCTGACAGACTGTGGAAGTTTAATCTGAAAAGTCTCCCTTTGGCTCAGCATCACCTCACTGATGAAATCCGGTGTATGATGCTAGAGTGTTGGTGCCAAGTGATCCTTTTCAATACCATTGTAGGCCCAGTGTACAGCCTTTCAAAACACCCCATTTGCTAGCATTGACTGTAGAGTATGCTACCTCTTTTAGACATGCATTTTGTGCACTAAAATCCTTTGGACTCTTTACCTGCATCGAGGGTTCTTCAAACAGAAGATAAGAGCTGATTATAAGGCAGATCCAGAATATGTCATTAGCAATTTCAGTCTTGAATTACCTTAATGGTTGAATTCCTCTTAATGATAGAGAGGGGGCTTAGCTAACAGGCTAGGTCAAGGCTGATCCTAAACCTTGAGGAAAACTGCACTCATGCCTGAATTTCACGTCTTCAGTATTGATTTTATGGGCCATGTGATAGCCCCTATGATGTACTGTTCTTTTTTTCATGTTGGACTTGTTCTACAGTTAATGTTGTTCTACAGTTAATGGCTTCATGCTTTTGAGTTGGCACTTTTAGCGTAGGGGATTGTATTTCTCTTCACATGGCTCATGAGCAGATAATCAGAGCACTGAAAAATACAGCTCATCTTCTATAAGCATTATCTTTCTAAGGGAAAAAGACTGTGGCATGTTAAACACCTTTTAGGAACTGCTTCTTTTAATATGATACGAAGTCTTGTTAAAAGTGATCTACATCCCCACTGGACTGTTTTTTTTTTTTGGTTGTATAATTAACTTGAATCAAAGCCTGAAAAATCTAGGAACAAATGTGATGAAAGGCTTCTAGAACCAACCAAAAACTAAGGTCCAGGGCACTCCAGATGAAAAATGGATGTCCTGCTATTGCCTTGGCTCAAGCTGCATCAATTCCCTGCCTCATTATTCTGTGATGAAAATCTGAGAATCAGGCCATGATCCAACATCTGTAACTACTATAAAAGGTTGCTGCATTGTGGTGCTTTTAGTGTCATGAGCGTGAGTTCTCCATAGGATCTTCTCATCAGACAGAGTTGAACCTTTCTACCATAGCAAAGTGAGAAAACCCAAGTGACACGACCAAGGATAGAATTATGAACATGGTTTTCTACTGCTCTGAATTCACCATATGAGATGAATGAGCAAACGGAGTGACCTTAAGAAAAGGAGCCAGGTTCTGGTGTTTGGGAATTTTACATTTTGGGGAGGTTATTTTAGAACCTAGCAGAGGGGATTTGGTCCTGGACTGATTAAAAGTGGAGGCTTGAAAATTGTTTAGTGTTATGTGTAATTACTTTTCCAATGGTATCAGGAAATTATTTAAATGCAAATTAAACTGTGCTGCCAGAAGGTAGATGTATGGCACTGAATAGAGCTGCTTTAGAAAACAATGTAATTTTAGAAAAATTACCTCCCCTGTCCTGATTAAAAAAAACAATGGCTGTGGAATTAGTGGTACGAATAACGTTGTATTACTAAGATCGGTTAAACATTGCTGTTCTTCAGGACTTGGGCTGCTATAGAATCCCTCTAAAATGAGTTGAATGTTCCTCAAGTAAGCCTGAAATGAGGTTTTGAAGTGAAACAGTTTTCCTAGCTTTCTTTTTACATGAAGCATATACCACTTAACACCACCCAGTTGGAAGGGCGGGTTGAAAACTGAGGTTAGAAAGCCTAAAATTCTATCTTTTTGGTTCCCAAAACTAAAAGCTTTGTACGTGCTCATCAGATCTATAGAATCATAGAATAGTTAGGGTTGGAAAGGACCTTAAGATCACCTAGCTCCAGCCCCTCTACCATAGGCAGGGACACCTCACACTAAGCCTAACTTTGTGACAATACTGTGGAGCTGCTTGCTGTTTTAATTGGGGGATTCACAGAAACAACCCATGTCCTACACTGTGCCTCTATGAGCTGCTTTGCGAAAGCCACCGGAGGTCCTTCTATGACCTTCAAAGAGAGTAAAAGAAAAAGATATACCTGAAAAAAAGAAATTAAATTAGCACAGATTAGTATAGAGAGAACACCACAGTGTACTGGAGGTGGGCAAGTAATTTCTTTGTCTTTCATGAGAGGATTGGACTCTACCGACTCTCCCTTTCCATCCATTCAGCTTTCCCACAGGACTATCGCAGGCTATACCACTGGTCCAGATAGGGAGCTATGTTTGTTTGACAAGTCCAGAACACACTCAGATCTTTCTTTGATTTCCTCTGGGATGTTAAAAAGAAAAATAGAATGTTTTATTATAAAATGTCACATTTAGGTGATCAAGACTAAACAATTCTGGTTGGCTTGCTCAGCCTGCTTTTGTACCAAGTTACAGTGAGCACGGCTGAGTAAGTGTTACAAAGTGGGGCTTACTCATACAAATAGGAGGCTTGTGAAAGAAAGAGAAAAATGAGTAAGCAGAAGTTGCACAAGCATGTGTGGAGAGGTGATGGTGATAGCTCCTGCCATGTTGGGCTTTCTTGTCAACCCTGCTGCAGCAGGTTTTGGTAACAGCTGAGAATCACGTTTCCATCTGCCAAGAATCCATGATCAAGGGCAAAATCTGAGTAAGATTTAAACCCTTTGAGACACTGGTCCACCTCCATAAATATAAATAAATATATATATATATAAAAGTGTACTGTGGAACAAAAATATTTTTAAAACTACAAATTCTTTTCCCAAGAAACACTGGGAACTGCTATCCCCACCGCCCTTCTGAAGAGAGGGACAGAGTGACAAAGCCAAATGAAGTATTCCCTGAGGACTGTCCCACAGGCTCCAGAACTCAGTGATTTAACACTTCATCTAACACACTTGCACTCAATGCCTAGGAGTCAGTCACAAGTACAGGATGGGGGCACAGAGTGCACTTCTAGGCTGTTCTGAATGTCTGAGAAAGGAAGAGATACAGCCCCTAGGAAATAGGGATTCAGCTGGTTGTATGAATGACACAAGGCAGGAAGCAGTAAGGTGCAAACAAAGGGAAAATCAGAATTAAAGACCTTCTTACTTAAGACTAACATTTCCACCCCTTATTCTGTTTAAGGGAGAGGTCAGGTGCATAAGAGACAAGCAGAGAAGTGAAAAGAAGAGTAATTTTGTTATGTTGATAGCACCCAGCATGGACCCATTTGAGTACTGGTTATGTGCGTCCTTGTGAAGATACACATGGCCAAATGTTTCTCTGGGGTACATCATAAAGCACATAATTGCAAGACATTTCCCATGCCCCCCAAGGAGCCTGCTGTGACAGTGTGACAGCTGCTGAAAGACAAATGCCAGTCGCAATCAGCGCCTGGCTTGCAGTATTTCAAGCAACTGTGTTCCCAAGGAAAGGGCTCCCCTGTTACCTGCGGTGCCACTGACTTCCAAAAGGAAGAGAACATCTGAGGTGAGAAGTTTACCGTGCAGACTGAGGTGTAAGTGTGCCTTGCATCAGTGTAGGGTGGATCGGGGACCAATCTGCCTTCTCTCCCCTTATTTCCCCTTTTCGACCAGCCTGCACCTGTGTTTCCCTGGCATGGGAGTGCCCAGAGGTGTGGGAAAGTGGCCAGCTTGGTGTGTGTTTGGAAAACTTCTTGTTCCTTGTTTCTATGGCTTTCAAGGGTCTCTTGCAGTCTCATTGCGTTAAGAGAGTCTTTACCAAGGGGACTAAAACTCGTAAAGAAACAAAGCAATAAATGTTGATCAGGTTAGAGGGGCCAGGTGTACATCACCGGAGGCAAAAGTTTAAACTAGTATTTTGCATATACAACAGCCTTGCAGTATGCTAAGGCCTCTTTATGTCACCCTGGCAGCAGAAAGAAGTTTAAAGCCATTATTTTGCCTAAAGAGCCTCCTTAAATAGTCCACAAGTGCATGGATGCATATTCATAGTCAAACTGCCTAACAGTAAGGGTTTTACTTTCCAGAGCATGTGGGAAGAAGAGGGTGAGACAGAGCTTCTCCAAGGGAACATACATTTACTGCCAGAGGGCTGGGGAGGCTCCTGCTGCATGTGTGGGGCAGGCTGTAGGGCAGTGTTTTCACATAAGCATCCCTCTTCCTTCTTGTTCCCGAAGGATTGTGCTAAAAATGAGACCATCTTACCCTCAGAGAAGGGTTATGTGGGAAGTGAAATGCTATAATGTGAGGGCATGGGATCGCTCAGCAAAAATCTGTCAGCAATATGGCCAGGGGAGCACTGAAGCAGGAATCAAGCTCCCTGTGAAATGATTACTTCTGTTGACAAATCAGCTCCTTGTTGGAGATTTTTGACAGCTTGGCCCTAGATGGCTGTTCTCACAAGATTTTTGTTGTTTTGGCTCCTGGCTCTGTCCTGAAAGAATTGGCAGAGGAAGGTCGTGTTTACCCAGGAAGATATAATTTATATAACTTGAATTTGAGGAGGACGCTTTTGATGTGAAATATGGGTTGTGCTGCAAAGTCTGACAAGGAGTCACAGCGGAGCAAGGGACCTTGTCCTTTGTTTAGCCCTGCAAAAGAATACAGCAGCACTGGGGTGGGATGGTGATAAACACAAGATGCATGCTGCCTCGGGCAGAAGACTAAATGGACCATTTCAAAGGTGTGCCCAAGGGTATTAAAGCTGAGCTGAAATCTTTATGCCTATATAACTAGGTACCTCCAAGGTCCTCTTCAACCTGCATCTGTAAGCTTCTTGCTTTGACTTTACGCTGGTCAGGATTTTACGCTGATTTTAGGCTGCTCCTTTAAGAGATAGAAAATCTGCCAAACCAACCTAACCATGGAAGAATTTATATCTAAGGAGAAGTTGTGATTCAGCTTTCTTGGCATCTTCTTGCTTTGCATGTCACAAGAAATAGAGGACATGGAAGTTCAGGTGGTCCTTTGCACTGAGCCAGGCATAGTAAGTGAGGGTCGTTCATCTACTAACAACTGGTAATGTGTGAAGCTTAGGTCTGGGATAGTATCCATACTGTACAAGATATTTGGGAAAATTATTGTTACTATTGCTTAATCAGTGTAGATAGTCTTTAATGACTTTCATATCTAAGAGAAAAAGAAAAAAATATACCCCAGAGCAATGAAATAAGCCCTCTTAAAAACTTAATTAAAATATGAAACCTTTGATTTCAGGCAATTAAATGGTACATTTTCTGCCTTTCAATTAAGTGTTCTGATACTCTCTAAACAGAATATACTTATGGCTGGAGCTGTCTTCGAGATTATAACAGTCCGGATTAGTAGGGCTTCAGATGTGCACCTCAAAGCAAAACTGACTGCAGAATAGAGGCAGAGATGCTTCCCAAACGCTAATGAGAGCTGAAGGTGCTCTGCTGGTGGCTGTCAGCATTGGCAGCTGTTTGTGAAGCTGAAGGACACAGTTTTAAAACCTATGGAAAATTTGAAGTAGAAAATGTAAATGTTTGTACTTCTCTGGACTTAAATGAAGTATAGGTGCTCATAAACTGCCCATTTTATCATAAAATCACAGACTGGTTTGGGTTGGAAAGGACCTTAAGGCTCAACCACTTCCAAACCCCCCTGCCATAGGCAGGGACACCCTCCACTAGACCAGGTTGCTCCAATATTCAGGAGTAACCTGAGATGACCACTGTATGTTTGGGAGCAATCCAAAAAAAGCTGCCTCTTTGCTAGCTGAGTCATTCATTTGTTCAGCCTGAGGCATCCCTCAACACAGAATCATAGAATCACAGAATAGTTAGGGTTGGAAAGGACCTTAAGGTCATTAAGTTCCAACCTCTCTTCCACGGGCAGGGACACCCCACACTAAACCACGTCACTCAAAACTAAACCGTGTCACCCATTTCCACCCAACATTTCAAACCCAAACCATTCTATGATTCTGTGATTTGGGTGAAGGCAGAAGGAGAAGGTGGTCTTGGTTGTCAGCCAAATATCAGCTTTGGAAGGTAGCTTTGGCTTACCTAAATTCACTCTAATTGCACATGGTTGGAGCTTTTGCTTTTACACCCTGCCCTAAAATATTGAACAGCAGCTTGCTTGGCAATTAAATAGCTGTCATGCCTTCTCTGAGACCTAGCAGCACTTTGGGGATATTATATGACACATGATTTGTACAATCAGTTAGTGAAAACTTTGTGGAGCACTTTGGGATTCATCTGAATGAAAGGTACTACCATAAAAGTAAGATCATTCTCATTATCATTAATATTATTTTATGAGGGACCTTATCAAAAGCATTTTGAAAATCCAAGTAAATTATATCTACCAGGTCACCTTTATGCACTATTTTATTAACTTTTAAGATGAGGAATAGCTTTGAAAGAACAATATTTCCTTACGACGACTGAAGTGGGTTTACTCCCTACTGTCATTTATTTGCCTCCGTTAAGGTGACATTACAGGCTACAGCAGAGGTCGAGACCCTGCTGTGCTGAAGGCTGCACAAACACAGAAGGGAAGACTGGTAACATGTTGGAAAACATAAAATCTAAATGAACTAGATGGTTTTGTCCCTGGTGTGATCCATGCCCTTGTGTCCTGTGTGGCACCAAGTGGTGGTTCTCTGTGTGCCAGTGTCTCTGGCATTTTTTGGGTGTAAGCAACCCCCACAGACCCTGCATCCCTCCCCACACTGGAAGTGGTTTGGATGGACAGTATTTCCTCAGGAATTGCCACATACCACTCCTGCATTAGCTCAAAATGAGATTTTCCTTGTTACCATGCAGTAAGAGCCAGCACTGAACCCCTTTCTTTGTTTTCATGGGGGCATTTCACTCCATAAGGTGAGCAGGACACCTTGTTTGACAGGTTCACTACTGTGTAGTTTGTTTTTGCCACAGCCTGGGCTAGGTACTAGGTAGTCCAGGTGATTTACTGCCCCAGTGAACTGGCGGCCACATAATTCCTTCATCAGGTCCTGTTCACCTTCCACAGAGCTAGTAAATCACTGCTGAAGACACTCTTTAATTTCCCACAGAAAGGGGCACAGACAAGGAACATCTTTAGTTACATCCATAGAAACAACTCAGCCAAGGGGCTTTTTCATGCTTCAGCATCCTCTAATATTTAGCATCCCCCTCTAATTTTTAGCATCCCCCTCTCTCCACAAAGATGAAGGGTTCTGCAGTAGAAATGCCTGCTTTTGTACATCTGATAGCAAGTAACTACAAAGAGTGGTGTCTTCCAGCAGATACATTTATTTGAGTTAATTAGGTACAATAAAACTGTCACGTAACAACAGCGCTTTCCAAGTTTCGCTCATTACATGCCTGGTTGGGGGTTTATTTTTTTTTTTTTCTTCTCTACTGTATCAGAAATACCTTGATTTTTCTTTTATAGTCCTATGTCCTTTCCCTTTCTAGTTTGTCTGCATTTATTCTAGCTTCTGTTCTGCTCTTTAGTCATATACTCTTTTTAGTTTTTAAAAGGATGTTTATTTTCAATAAACTCTGCTCAGTTGGACAGATTTTATCCTTTCTGTTCTTATATTCAGCTCAAAGGTCCAAACACCATCTGCTTCTCTAGCACAGGTTCTTAAATAGCCTCCGGATTGATTGTATTAGCCAAACTCACCCTTGGTGCAACTCCTGGGGCTGCCGGAGGAGTTACTCTAGGAGCAAATTTGCTGTAAGTTGTTAAAGAGTTTCACTATGCCCTTGAGCCTTGTGTTAATCATTTTTCTCATAGTTTTAAAATCTGGCCTTTAAAAGTTCACCCTCACTGCATTACCCCTAGGAGAGTAACCTTCTATTATGATATCAAACCTAATTGCACAGTGATCATGATTACCCAGTGGATTTCTTACTCTCACCTCCCTTAATTCGTGTGCATAATTTAGCACAGGGTTGAGATTCAGTTCCTCCAACAAAGGGCTCCCCTGAAAAGCATTCTTTAAATAATGTCAATTAATTGGCTTTTCAGACATGGGTTTTCCAGCAGATAGGTAGCAGAGCCATGGAAGTCATAGCTCTTCCACTGCTGACTCAGTGCCCTGCAAAGGGCATTAACCTGCAGTGTCCCAGTGGTGGTCCTGATAAACACCATAGGTTGATCTCTAATGGCTTGCACTGTCCACAGTGGTCCTTGCAAGTTATCCATGTGGCCTCGGCAACTGCAAAATGGTGACAAAGGGTGAGAGGAGCCTCCCTAAAAGCCAGGAAACTGGAAAAACCTGATGTTTGGAAATGAGAAATTTGATCCTGGGCAGAGGATAAGAGAAAGGAGGGAAGTGGTGGGGTTCAGTGCATGCTTGGAATGGCTGTTTGGTGAGTGCAGTTCTTGCAGCACATGGGTGATATACATCAGTACAGCTTCATACCCCACCAAAGCCTCCTGGAGCCTGTTCTTCCCATGACCCTTTCTAACGAGCTCAATGGCAGACCAGATCAATTTGTTTGGTGGTTTCCATGAACTAAGAATAAATGGAGCAGTCTGGAGAGAACATGTTGCTAATTTAAGAGTGTAATAGCTCCTGGTGACTGCACAGGGTCATTATGAAAATGTTTACCCTTCAAGGACTTCAGGAAATTCAGGGAAAATATTTAGGGCTGAGCTCATGACAAAGGTAGATATTCTGGTCCTTGCAGACTTCTGAGTTGGAGTGTTTTAGCTGAGACTCAGGCACACCTTTTATAAATAGCAGCAGAAAATGCAATTTGGGTTACAAAAAAATTAACGCTCATTTTCTCTATAAAAAAAACCCCAACACAGTAGCTGTGAAGAAATGAGAGAAATGAGAACTAGCTCATAAAGATTAATTCGTCACAGGAGAAATTTCCTGGATGAGAGGTAAAGTGTGGTAGGATTTTAACTGTCTTCAATAAACGCAAACGAATATTTCCTGTTGGCCCTAGTGGCTGGTAATACACGTGTTTGTCTTAATGCGTTTGGAAAATAGTTAAGTAAAATAAAAATGAAGCTCAACAGCTTGTCCTAAATGGATTCCCTGCTTTGGCAGAAAAAGACATACAAGGTACTAAACACGCTTTTGCTAAATACTGTATGAGTATATACTGATGGTGCTGAAAACAACATAATGGCCTTTCAGCATTGTAATTGTGGCTACACACTGTTGTTGGGAAATCTCCTGCTTTATGACCGGGACATGTTGTTATCAAGCCAAGCAGTGGCTGTGCTTGGATTGATACCAGTCCTGCATTTTCCTGCCTTTCACCTGTCCCTAACGTGGAGTCCTCCCTGCTGATGGTTCGTAGTTTCCTTGGAGATGTGAGATGGCATGGCAAGCTAAAGCACTCAAAGAAACAATTGGAAGCTGCAAGCTTTTATTTCACATGGAGATGACACACCACTTGAGTGTCTTCTCTGTTGTTTCTGGCTGACAGTTCAGTATCGCCCTGGTAATTTTCTTTGGCTGTTGTTTGCAGCACTTTACTTTTAGGAAGTGGTCATGAAAGTGCATTTATTTGTTCAGACAATCAAATCAGCCACTTGGTGGTCACTCAAGCTTTCTCTATGTTCCTTTTCCTTTCAAGTAATTTCTTCACTAAGATTACTCCAATGCGTTTATGCAAGGACCTTAAGTACAAATTGGCCTGGATTTCACCTCTGCTATATCAGGAAAACACATTCTTGTCTTAAAGGGCTTGTGTTGTTGAATGCGATGCAATAAACATAGGAATAAAAATCACAGAGTCATGTACGTGCAGAATAAAAAAAAAAAATCCCACTGTTTTAATGGACCTAAAGGCATCCCCTCCCTGCAGTGGATTTTCTCATTAGCCCTGAATGCAAAGAGAAATCCATCATAGTACCATCCAATTAAGTCTTTGTTTCACCATGCTCAAAGCATGTCTACCACCGCATCTACGAGTGCAGGTTGATATCAAAGAAGTAAATAGTAGACAGGCACCCATGATAAGCCACATCACATGCTGCCCATGCTGCCAGGCTACTCCAGGCTCTGTGTGAGATAGGTGCCACTCTGGCGTAGGGGCATTACATGGATCTGTGACCAGGTGGTACTACTGAGTGAGCTCTGTCCCCATTAGGTAGCTAATGCACTCCTCAAATCTTCCTCTCCTGAAGTACATCTAGCCAAACCTGAGCAGACCTATAAGATCAGCTGAAGAGATTTCTGAAGGACTTAGGAGTGTACCCAGTCTGTGCAGTGGGGGGTAATTTGGACAATCAGTGGAACAGGGGTCAGAATATGTCTGAACCAGGAAGCCAAAAGCAATAATAACTAATGTGTATCCATAAAAAATTCATGGGAAATTTCATCTTGGGTAAAAGAGAATGAATAACTATGTTGATTAAGTATTAAAGTTCATTTTATTTTTAGAAGTACTCAGAAAATTGAAAACATCTGGGAACATTATGCAATTCTTTTTACGTAATATCATCCATTTACATTTCATTAATGCCTGACCTGTAAGGAGGCAACCCACAAGACCCACCCTCTTTCTTGCTGGGCTGCAAGCAGCGGTTGAATTCAGACACTTTGATCTCTGTGGGATAGAAGCGTGTATATGAATCATAGAATTATAGAATGGCTCGGGTTGGAAGGGACCTTAAAGCTCATCCAGTTCCAACCCTTCTGCCCTGGGAAGGGATGACTTCTGCTAGACCAGGTTGCACAAAGCCCCATCCAACCTTGATTAAATGGTGGTCTATATCAGAGTGCAATGCCTAAGCCCTTCTACACATTTGACTTTCAGCAACCTACTAGTAAAGTGTGGAAAGTTTGAGATGTGAGTAGTAGAAAAATGTCTTAAACTGATTGATATGTTAAAATGTTGAATCCCGGAGAATTCGCCCTGGGATATTCCATAGGACTAGCTGTGGATTCCATTAAGTCACAAGCAAGAAGCTTCCAGGCAAAGCTTAGAACCTCAAAGATCTTTTGATAGGTAATGCTGTTACGGGGGAGATACCAGTTGGTATCTGGAGGGTAGACACTTCAGTGCCTTTGAAGGTCTACTGTCCCTCCTGCAGTGAGAATCCGAGGTCTATTTTACTCAGGATGTGATGTGGTATTGTTCTTTACATTTTTCTTTAAGGAGGTGGCACACAGAGCCACCAGGAGTAACAACTGCTCAGAGTGGGCACACGGGGTTTTGTATCCCCCAAGGGAGTGACTCCTCCAGAGAGCAATTCAGAATGGCAGGGTAGGTGATGTGGAGCTCCAAGCCCTCCAAAGCAGAGTCCTCCACAGGTCTCTGGCAAAGGGTGGAGCAAAAGGGCAGCAGCCTTTTGGATCACCTTCCACCTCCAGATTGTTCCCTCTACATGGGAACAAATCCCTGTCCTGCAGAGAACTCTATTCCATGTCCCACAGAGTAATCACCTTTCAATGACAAGGCTCGTCCTTCCCTCCCATGCAGAGAAGCTGCCAGCAGGAAGGACCAGGCTTCATTTGTGTGTGTTTGCAAGATAGTGGCATGAGATTAACTCATGTAGGATTTACCAGATGTCTCTCTGTGGAGTAGGCTGCTTTTGGAGAGCAAAAGAATTATTCAGTCTCTGCCTAACTGGAGGAATGAATCATATACCTGTTCATGCTCCTTTCTTTGAAGGACAAGGTGCCCAGTGGAGATGAGGGTGTTCCTTTCTTTCCTGGAGAATCTCACATCCTCATGGGTAGAATATCAGAAGAATGGGGAAGAGATGATGCACTGACTTTGCTTTATAGCCTGCCTCCTTCCCAGTCTCTCTGGCAGGTCAGATAAGCCTGGCCTAATCTTGCATTAAAAAGTTTTACCAGTGCTTGCTTTTCCCACCCCCCCTATTTTAACCTCCCTTGCCACTTGCTCTGCTAACAGAAGGTAATTGCATCCTTCAAGTGCCTGAAAACACGTGCTTCTCTGTTGAACAAAGGAAAGTAGATGGGATGAACCGAGAACTATCTGAATCTGAGCACAAAGTCTAATTGCAGCAAGGACAGTTCAGCTTGCCACAGTCATGCTGAGCACTGTTGCTCAGCTCTTCATCAGCATTGGTAGGATGACTGCAGCACTGTCTGGGATGTCCACACAGAGTATCTGATGCAGGTGGCAGCATGTGCAGGGACAGTGCAGGGACAGTGTCCTTTGCATGGTGCCATGGGAGCTGAGGGCAACACTGAGAATGCCCTTGGAAGAGAGGTTGCTGATAGCCTTGCTGCACCTGAGAAGATGTCGCATATGTGATGGAAAGCATCCTGCCCAGCAAGTGCTGCGCAGTGTCTGGAGCTCATGGTGACAGATGGGTTGGATGGGTAATGGGGTCTGGTCTTCCTTACTGCCATCAAAGACTCAGATTGATTTGTCCAGCTTGCAATGATGAAGTCATTAATCTTGGTGACACTTGCTGCACAGGTGGCACACCAGAGTAATTCTTTTTGCACCTGCCAACAGACAGGTCAGATAGCAGGATTTTCACTGCTCATGAAAGTTGTGGACCTGATTCCTAAGAAAGGCCTAAAACATAGCCACTAAAGGGGTCAGATCAGGAGATGATCTGCCTTTGTGATAGACTGAAGGCAAGTAGCTTGTTTCTTGTAGTGAAAGGAAAGCAAAGGATGAAGACTGTTTTTTAAGAGTCCATATCTTTCCCATCACAAGTCTAAAACTAACACCGCTATCCCTGTTATCCACTATGCAATGATGGAATGAATCCCACAGGAGAGTACAGCAGAACAACTATCTGGCCAACACAAATGCACAAGTGCACATCCTGCTATTCAATATAGTTAGCAAACCTCTTCTCAAAGTGGAGGCATTATTCCAGGACAGAGGTGCCTTATATCAATGCAGATCCTATTTTGCAATGATAGCATGATATTACATTGTAATGGTATAAAACACTTCTCAGTGACCTAACATTGCCCTTCTTCAATGTGGCATCAGGTACTTCAGCTTTCTTGGTATTCAGACAACACTTAAACTTGGTAGGAGTGGGCCTTAAGGAGGAATGGCTTGTGCAATAGAAAGTAGAAGCTGTTTCCTAGGAGTTGCTTTTACCAAATGACCCCTTGTTTCTTTGTCATTTCCTGACATCCCCCTGAGTCAGTAGTGAACAAAATGAAACATGAGTCAATAACTTTTAAAACACAAACAACAAAGGCTATCAGGCTGTGACATGGAAGGGAAAGGATAAATGCATTAGATGAAGTTCAATATTAAGCCTCTGTGTAAAGGTTAAATGTTTAATTTCTGTCCACTGATAATCTACCTATTTTTTTTATCATGGCTATAACTCTGAAGGAATGAAAGTTCAAATGACTGTCTATAAATCGTAGTACTGTCCACTGCTAGCAAGGTTAGAGTTAATAGATTATTGATCAGTGTAATGGTTAAGTGGTAAGCTAATTTTTTCCCATCATCTCTCTTACTGGGTAGTTACTTTCTGGGGGCCAAAAGCATAACAGAGCTTTTCATTGAATTAGCTTGGAGAGTTAAGCAGTATATACCTTCATAGATTCAGCCCAAGATGCTACCAGCGCCCTCCACAATTCCTGTAATGATGCTGTTGTTCAGACGCTTTTCAAAGCTATTTTTTAATTTACTGTTGAGACTGGTAAATCCTTTGTGGAGAGCTGGGAAAGGTCTGCAAACACTGAGATAAGAGGACTGTATCTCCCTGTATCGCCCACCAACACCTGTTTGCACTTGACTGATTTCCCAGTCATACAGAATCTTTGCAGTACTGTGAGGGAGCATCCCTGGAAGACAGGTTACTGATAGCCTTGCTGCACCTGAGAAGATATTTCCGTATGTGATGGAAAGCAGCTTTTGAAACACCAACTGCTGACAATTTTGTGGTTATAAAGAGGATATTAATGGTACTGGAAAAATTATTTCTTCTAAGAATTGGGTGGCTGAAAAAATCATCGTTCCAACACTGAAAGAACCCCTTGGACATTAAAAATATCCTTGACTTACCCTGCTGTGTTTGTATGGCCCAGTGTCATTTACAGCTTCCAGTTTTTCAGATAAGGAACCTTAAGCTTGTTAGAGTGTGCAAGAGATGGGGAGCTAAGAAAGGGGAGGGAGAGGTGCCTGGTGCCACAAAGCACAGTTACCTTGTGGCAAAGCATCTGACTTTCTGTTGGCACTCTGGGACTTAGATGGACTCAGATCACACCCTGGTCCTTTTGCATTGATTTGGGTTGGGTACCACGGGTGGATTTGCTGTCCAGCACTGATCACCCACTGAAAGTGAGATCAAAACTTGTTAAGTCTGGTGTACAATAATATGATTTATTCCTTATACTAAGGTGCCAGTATCAGATCTTAGTTTGAAACTGATGCAGTAACACTACGCACGTACACAAAATGCTAAGGCAACTTGTACTTTCAAGAGCTTGCTATGCCATCCAAAGCGGTGGATGGATGTGAGCTATATTAACAGAAAAAACCCATGGAAAGCAGCACGGGAAATCAGGAATGACCCTTGCTCAGCTGAAGCTCAGAAATGTTTTTTTAACCTTTGAGAATTTCTGAGATTACAACAATTTTTATCCTGTTCTAAGATGGAATGAAAAAATGAAAATTTTGATGAGGTTTTTTTTTTTTTCCCCATCAAACCAATAAATACATAAAAAGATATTTTCAAACACTTCATTTTGAGCTCTTGACATTTTGCAACCTTTAATTCCTCTAAACTACAATTCCTTTTAAACTTCATCCCCTCTCCCCTTCCCCCAGTCCCTCAAATTACATTTTGTTGAGGATTTTCTGCCTGCCTCTGTTAATAAGGAGATGTTAATTAGCAACCTCAAACTTAACCAGAAGGCACAGAGCAGCAATGGATGTTTGCATGGGGTGCGTTTAGTTTCCTTCTTGCCATGTCAGGACCCCATAGCCGACCCATCCTGGCACAGTGATGTGAAATGCTGATGCAAACCCATTTCTGATAGCCATAGAAGAGGCACGAAAAGCATCTCTGGGTGCAGTTGCTGATTTGGCATCACAGTTCCGCCTCCAGAGAGATTTTACTGGGATCTGCCAGCAATCCCTGACTTCTACCCCTTGTCCCATAGAGACAGGGACTGACCCCATTCCTGACTGTCTCTCTGGAGAAACAAATGGTCTGATTAGAAGACAGTTACTGTTAGGGGTGCAAAGCAGGCTGTGAACTTCTACTCTCGTGAGACCTCACTTGTAGTATTGTGTACAGTTCTGGTGTCCTCAACATAAAAAGGACATGGAACTGTTGGAACAAGTCCAGAGGAGGGACATGAGGATGATCAGGGGACTGGAGCACCTCCCATATGAAGATAGGCTGAGAAAGTTGGGGCTGTTCAGCCTGGAGAAGAGAAGGCTGCATGGAGACCTCATAGCAGCCTTCCAGTATCTGAAGGGGGCCTACAGGGATGCTGGGGAGGGACTCTTCATTAGGGACTGTAGTGACAGAACAAGGGGTAATGGGTTCAAACTTAAACAGGGAAGTTTAGATTGGATATAAGGGGAAGTTCTTCACTGTGAGGGTGGTGAGGCCCTGGAATGGCTTGCCCAGGGAAGTTGTGAATGCTCCATCCCTTGCGGTGTTCAAGGCCAGGCTGGACAGAGCCTTGGGTGATATGGTTTAGTGTGAGGTGTCCCTGCCCATGGCAGGGGGATTGGAACTGGATGATCTTAACGTCCTTTCCAACCCTAAATATTCTATGATTCTATAAGAATCATCTTCCCTATCTGGCTCTGGGTATCATCACAGTGAGGATAAAAGAGGTACCATTTCTCAAAGGATTAGCCATCTTCTTTTGGTGGCATGTAATTTTCCTAATGGAAACAGGTGCCTCACACACATGTACACATATACATACACTTGCATATGTGCATATACACATGTACAACATGAAACTTGTGTTTACGTTTGTATTTACGTTCATGCACACACAGAAATGTCAATGTGTGTTTTGTATAGACACAGGATACTTAATTGTTCACAAGGAAAGAAGGAATCAATAAATTTGGACAGCAGAAATGGATTATCCTTAAATATTCTGCACAAGCTGAAAAAGTTTCTATTTGATGTTGAACTGAGTCTTTTCTAAAGCTCAGCCCCATCACAGTGGTTTGGCTGTAGCCAGCACAATGAAACACAACTGTCAAACTTTCAGGAATATGTATGTGTTTTTCTGCATGTTCCTGGCTTAAAAGCAAGTTTACTGTGTGGAATTGGGTAAGTACACGTGGCGTTACTGAATAAAGATGAATGCTTTTTGTTGCAGCTTCCAATAACAGTGAAGGAGGGGCATGAGATGCGCTTGAGATTGCAGACAACCTGTCTTTCCCATCCCAGACTAATTTCTGAAACAATTTCTCAGAGTAATTTTAGATAAAGAGGTGAAGTCTTGAGCACTTTAGTGAACTGTTAAAATCAATTTCTTGCTTCAAGGCAATTGGAAATATTTTTTCCAATGTTTTTTTTTCTATTTTTGCCCCCCACAAGTAATGACATTTATAAAGGAACTGTTGTTTAACACGTCCTAAATGAGAAAAACCCAACCAACCTTACAGTAAAATCGGGCTGTGAAATTATCCCAAATATCACTGGATTGGAGATGGGCTGCAAATGGTCTTTTCCTGGCATCCTTTGCAATTTTGACAAACTCATGAGGTGTACCGAGCTGTGTGTGCATGGATGAGCACATTTATACAAATGATGTACATGAAGTCAGCACCATGTACAAATCCTTCTGTTCCTTACTTGTACTTTTGAAATGCATGCATAGGTGCTGCAGAGTTTTAAGGCCCCTTTCTGCACAGCACCTTGATGTGGTCACAGCATCCCTGGCATTTACTTCTGTAAAATATATCCAGATGTTTGCCTTGTGGCAAGAGTGGGAGCAAGCTGAAACAGCAGTGAAATAAAATTTGTAACTAATAAAAAGCCTAATACCTTGTTCCTTTCTTCAGTCCCAATAGTTTCATTGTTTGCTTTGCTTGTCTTGAGGCTGCAAGAAGGAAACCCAAAAGGAGATTTTTTGATGAAGTGCCGCAAATTAATACCAGTGCCCTGACACAGCAGCAGCAGCAGCGACATTAAAAAGAAGTAATGCTTAGCTGTGGAGTTTTGTTTTCAGACAGATAATCAAAAGGGAACTTGATGATATATTCAATTACAAGGAGACCTGCTGGTTTGAACAGCAGCCCAGTACAACATGCCTCTGCTGCGGTTGAAGGCACATGAGATTGGAAAACGCCGGCAAAGAAGAGGGACAGCTCTTGGGGCATGCTGGCTGTCAATATCTCTGCTCCCTGCAAAGTCATGGCAGAGCCCTCCCGGTCATGGGGAAGAGCAGGGGGTGTGCAGGGAGCCACCACTGCTGCATACTTGCCCTTCTCTGTGCTCCTCTGTTCATACTGTGGGGTGCTGGTCCTGCCACAGGGGCTAAGGGAGCGTTTTCTGAGTGTGTCACAGAAACTCTTAAAGCTGCACAAAGTGACAGAGATGCCTCCAACCATGCCCTGCACTTGTATCAGATGAAAGTGCCCAGGTATATAATCAGATGACATAAACTTTTTTTGGAGATGCTAGGATAAGCTGCACATGTAGCCTTTTGGTTTTCACTCTCTAGAAGTTAGAATCCTCCTTCATTTGTCTTAATTTGTTGCTCCTTGGTGACTCTGTTCTGGATATCATCAACTCAGTCCTTGCTGACTTAACCAAGACATCATCCACCACAAAACCACCACCTGAGCCTCTCTTTTCCAGGAGTTTTGCTGGTTGTTATCAGTGAGCTAACACGTACCCATAGTCTGCAGAATCACCATGTTATTTAGTTACATTAAAGTAATCTTCTTAGAAAGGACTTATTGATGACTTATACCCAAATGTGCAAATAATATGCTTGTAGAACATTAAACCAGCTCTAATAGGGTGATAATAAATTTCTCTTTTTCAATATGGATGATTAGAAAATTCAGTAGTTAGAAGCTATTAATGTACTCACCATAAAGCATCTAAGTCCACCCTCATGAAACCCTAAATGACAGGATTGCCTATAAATTTTACTGGAGGTGGAAAGAGCAGTAATTACATGGCTGGCATTAGGCATAGCACTTTCCGCAGAGGTACCAGTGGCAGGTCTTTACCTCCTGTTGTTAAGTGCTATTTTTGGGCATAGCCAGTAGCAAGAGTAGACTGTAAATAATATTGTTTTCCGTGATGGATTTCTACACAAACAGGAAGAAAGAGATTTTTGATTAAAAGAAAAATTGGCAAACAGTCAAGTGTAGATGGCTTTGAGAGTGGCAATGCAATAAAGAACATTGAGCATCTGGTTCAATGTTGTCTGACTGGCCTGTGTGGATGGTGATGACTGAAAAACCCATTAGCTGCTGGCAGAGAAGTAAGTCTGAGATATTGTTCAGGTACTAGCAGAGATGTATTGCAAAACCACCAAACCCACTGGCACTCTAGCTGATAAGATTAGTGGAACAGACAGGGAATGGGTACTCTTGCACAGAGACTAGTTTGTACCCATATGATCATCTGAAATACCAGATAAATTAAAACCTTTATGAGCTGTTTCTTTTCCTTGTTCAAACTGGGCAGTGAAATAAGGTGCAGGTACAGCCAGGGCTGCTTCCTGCCTCCCATACAGCAATTATTTTGGGGTATCAATGGTAAATTCATTCTTCTTCTTTAGCCTCCTTTGAGCCTCCCATCCGAACCAAGCCCACCTTGTATTTAGTAAGACACTTCACAGAAGTATCTCTGTCCCTCCCCAGTTTTATTACTGCAGTGTACTTCTTTCTGACAAAATGTGTATTTTTACATTCGGTTCTTGAAAGAAGTTCATCAGGGCAGGGGGAACAATTGTACTTAGCAGGGTTCTTAGAGTAGCAGGGCGTAATTCTCAGGCTGGCAACTTCAAGTGTTTGCAGCATGGATTATAAGGGGAAGAAGCTAGGTGGTAACGCCTTCTGATTTCTAATCAAATAAATGAAAGATATTCAACACAATATCATGTGTTTCTGCTAGAACTAAAAACATCTATGAACATACACCTCTTCTACCATTTGAGCTACCTGTCTGGTAGCATTTGATCACATACATGGAGCAAACCAGAAAACAATCACGATCAGGAATACAGATAGCTATTTAATGCAATATACAAAACAGTTTGGCCTTGCATATCAATCTTATAAAATATGAAAGCACATGGAAAAAAAAAGTGAAGATCATGATAGGTTGGATAGAAATGTCTCTGCATATAACATTCCTTAGGCTTTATGATTTTCTTGTTTAAATGCTGTGTTCTCATTCAGCACAGAAGTCAGGGAAGCTGTTCTTGGGTGTGGAAGTGATTTTTGAGGGAAAAAGAAACATTGTCTTGGAATGTTCAGGACCTCTTGAAATCTTGCCTCCAGAAGTTTTCCTGTGATGTCATTGTATCACTATATCATTATATCGAAAAATCACCAATCCCAAGTGGTGAAACAGTTGGAAGAATTAAGGTCTTCTGATAAATAGAATGACACAAAGGAAACCTCGGTAATTTCTACTTCGAAAGTCTTTTACAGAAAGCATAGACGTGGGTATGGTTCATTAGCCCAGTATATCTTTCCCTCTTGTCTTCTGCATCACTACTTCAATGGTCAGGTTATACGGTGTAGACCTTGGCAATGAATGTTTTGCTCTGAATTATTCAAACAAATAACAGAATGTGTAAAAACTCAGTTCAGGCAAATCTGATTTAAGGTCTTGATTTCCTTGTTCTAGAAGAAAACTCTCCAGTGAGTGGTAAGAACTGGCAGATTTAGAAGACAGATGGACAGACAGAGCTTTGGGGGATCAAACTCTAAGACTGTTAGAACTCGGTCAGAATTTAGAAGCATGTGAGATCCTGCTCAGAGTGAAGGAGACAATACCAATGCCTAAGGGACCACAGGGTAGGTACCTGTTTATGATTTATGGTTTCTATCTGCCTGGAAAAGTGGCTTGTATGTTGCCCTAACCCTCACCATCAAAAATGCTCCCTGTGAGCCTTCACAGTACTAGAAATTGATGTGATGTATGGTGGCATTACACAGCTCCTTTTCTTATGATAAACACTTTCCCACTTTCCTTTTTATGGTGAAAGACTCTTCTTGCGGGATGCTTCTGACATGAAAGATACCAGTTGCATTGATTTCCAAGTTGAAAGTGTCTTTCCTCCAATCCTGGACCACTTTGTCCCTCACCTGATAGATTTCTGGTTTAACTTGCAATTGTATTTATCTCTACAGAGCATATTGTGAGGCAGTCTGCATAATGACACTTTAAGCTAGATAAAGCTGGATGCTGCGCTTCAAACACAGCCAAAACCATGCCAGTTACCTTTAAGAGCATTGTAGTATCTTGGGTGGGTAAATGGGTAGCTGCTCTTACTGATGTGATGCAACACAATTTCCATGAGCTCAGAGCCCTTGTATCGCCAAATATCTCAGCATGCAACATGATTAAATACATGCAGCAGCCAACACAAAATGGTCTTAGAAAAGGTAAAAAGAAAGCACCCGCTCTTGTCAGTGAATTACTGCCTTGGAATATCTTGCACAGGGTCATGTTCAATAGATCTGATGCTTCATCAGTCTGGAATACATTGATTCCAGCCTTGCTGGAATTTAATAACATGGAAAATGTCCTCTTACCACTGCATTGGGGATATCATAAGCTGTAACTATTTAATGATCCTAATGTTTTGAGTCTCTTTGGATGAATAATTTCCTTGTTGAAAACTCAAACTTCATGTTAACCAAATTGGTCCTATTTGGCTGAGGACCTTTTTTTGGAAAAAAATAAAAGGAACAAAAATATTTGTTTCATTTTGCACAGAAGGCATCAAATTTTCAATTTGATGGGAAAAAACCCTGGCTGTGCTTAGCTTAAAAACAAATAAACTAAGGCAAATAGCACGAAACAAGTTATTCATTTTCTGGGTAAATAAAATGTTGTACTTCACCAGACAGCTTGTGAAGAAAAACAACATCTGGGACCAACCAAAGGAATATTCTGATTTGATTTTTCAGTATAGTTAGAAAGAAAAAAACAGCTTACAAAGCTGTGGGCTTCTGGTTCTTAGAGAGTGTTTCTGAAAGACAGAGGCTCTCTTCATCTCCTTAGCTAGTGTGGTGATTTCCTGGAGCAAGCTCACTGAGCTGGGCTTACCATGGATGTTGAATGGCTGAAACACTGTCTCATAGTGAAGTTGAACATTTGCATCCTGCAGGTCCTTACCAAATGCAGAGATCAGCAACGGGGTTCATATTAACTCGGTTTTCTAGCCTCAGCTGCTAATATAATTTCCTTTACAGTCAGTGGAGGGAAAAACATTTCCACTGAATTTTTATCTAATCCCAAGACAGATACCTAAAAGATATTGGATCCTTCGTGGACACCCCTCTCTGTATCTACCATGTAAGGCCTTTGGACGTCTTTTGGAAGGGTGGAAATATCTGAGATGAATCTCATCTTTATGTATTTCTTATGCCAGGGAAATTCTTTGCCAAATATTCCGTCTCATTATCTTTACACTAAAAATGATCACCATTAGCAACCTGACATTTTCACTGAGAGGATCTGATTCTCTTTTTACTTACATGGATATAAAAAGAGATGCATCTTCATTAAAGCCAACAGATTTTATCTAGTGTGAAGCTGGTCAAAGGCAGTGAAGATCTTTTATGATCACTGTACACACAGTATGGGGAATGTCTGAGCACAGGCTTGGAAGGTGTTAAGCATAAAAAGCAATTCATCCAGATACCTTTGCAGGATATGGCAAATAATCGTTTCCAGGCAACATGAAATTCATTTTGTATATAGAAAGATTTGGAGTTAATGGGTTTTGTTCTCCTCCCTTACCATGTACTGCATGGTATTCGCAGTGCAGCTACATCATTTTTTTCACCGTATGGACTAGGACCTTTTTCCCCAACGTGAAGCTGAGATTCTTGCTTTAAAAGATGGTTGAGAGAAAACAAGTCAACACGACCACTCCCTAAACTTTTCAACCTGTTAGCATGAGATAGAGAAAAGTTACAGGATGCCTTTTAGAGCACCTTGCCCTTAACGAGTGATGATGTTAAATACCTGTGTCACAAAAGCTGTGGCATGTCAAACACTCTGATCCCTACCTGTGAAGTGTAGTGAAATGAATGAGTGAATCTGCTGTCTTTGTGTCTGTCTGTACAGCCAAGTAAACACCAATACCAAGGTGAAAGCCAGCGATCCTCCAAGTTAGGATGGGTATGTCGCATCTTCTCTCACTGTTTTTTCTCCCCTCTCACACTTTTGTTTGCTCTTGCTCTTTGTGAACAGGAGCTGTTCCTGGCTATGAGTCTGCATGGGACAATAATGGGCTTATCTCTGCTGGGTTTTTTGTTACAGCAAATGAATCTCGAAGACCACAATAATAATAATGCAAGGCAGAAAAGGAAAATGATGGCAATTTAGGACAGCATAACAGAAGACTCAAAAATTTCATTTTTTTGGGGACCTAGCTTTCAATCCTGTCTTTCAAATGGCTAGACTCAGCTGTGCATCACAGGGTCTTCATGCAATGATTCAGAGCTGAGGTGTACAATAGACTAATTATACTGTTGGTTGTGGTCCAGTGCTGACTTAAATTTGTAACTTATTAGAGAGTTTATTGGATTGCCAACCCAAGCATTTCTTAGAATAAACAGTTTTGCCTTAATTTTGCTGAAACTTCACATGTTTATAATATGATGGTTAAAGGCAATAAAATTTCATCATGGTAAATATCATGAGCTTTGAAAGTTCAGTAAGGCAGAACTAATATAGTTTTAAAGCAGAAGGCTTTCCTCCAACACATGGAGTTTGCTGAGGAAACCAGCCCTTAGTCCAGCTGGAGGCAGAGAGAGCATAATGGATTTGGTCATAGTTTTAACACCTAGATGATGCTGGGGACCTTGGCTCTTGGGCTGTGTCTACGGACAACACCTCTTCCTGCAGCGGCTCCTCTGCAGTGGTGTTTGGCTTTATAAGAGGGAAGAAGCCAAGTGTTTGGAATCTTCTGCTCCTCCTGCGTCTGAGACTCAGTTTTGACCTGGCCTGGGTTCAGGCTTTGTTGGAAAGGAAAAATCTGGAACTGGTTGTAAACCTGTGAAGTCTTCGGGGTATGTAAGCAGGTTTCTAGCTGAACAATAGCAAGCAAATCCTGATCGCTGGCAATGTTCAGTGCCAGGTTGGACGAGGCCTTGGGTGATATGGTTTAGAGCGAGGTGTCCCTGCCCATGGCAGGGGGGTTGGAACTTGATGATCTTAAGGTCCTTTCCAACTCTAACTGTTCTATGTTTCTATGATCCCACCTATATATGTACAGCTTTCTGTGGTTCAGAAATAAAGCTTTTTTGTGTTTCTGTTAAAGAAGACTAAAAAATGGGGTTTCATTTGAGGAATTCTGATATTTAAACACTTGTTACAAATTAGGATGCAAAATAAAAATCAAAACTTGGCAAACAAAAACTTCAAACACATTGATCTATAAATGTCAAGTTGCACTGTTTTATTCTAAGACGTTTAGACTGTCTCTGACTGATGGAATTTGTTTGAGTGTATTGACACCTTGGGATTTGGTTATTGGTGCCTGTGCTGGCACCATAACATTTTGTGGTGTTCAGTCCATACTTCAGTTATGAAGAAATGGATTTCAGTCGCTCATGGGGCTTGTAGTCCAATGAGGCCAAAGAATCTGTAATGAATGAAGGAAAAGTAATGGGGCTCACTCTGACCACTCAGATGCAGAGTTTTAGATTGACTTTGTCCAATCAAACATTTTCCTTTCCTTTACATAAAATTACTTTCAAATTCTTTTTTGACAGAATATTTAGACTAAGACGGGACTGATTTTTCTGAGGTTAAGATTTCATCAGGCTTTGTGGTTAACATCGAGGTTACTTACACCTCTTCTCTCCACTATTCAGTTTTCAGTGCAGTTTCATGTATCTGTTTATTTTCTGTTTGTGGGAGAAATAAAGCCATGCAGTCACTGTGCTGTCAAGGTTTTTTTCCTAATTGGATGCAGTGAACTCTTCTTTCACAGTTTGAAACAGATGTGGGTATTTTTTTTTGCTTTATGCCCACCTGTGCCTTATGAATTCCCTCCCTTTTAATCTGTCAGGTTTACAGTGGGTATTGATATCAGCATTCATAACAGACTTTTGGAGCTGCTATAATAATGACAAGGATTGCAAGGGCAGGCCTCAACTCTTGGTAAGCTGGGTGATATTAGGGAAGCACAGAAGCTTTCTACCCCCTCACTCATCAAGGCATGTTTGGTGTTTTTCTGCTTAATCAGTGGGTCTAACAAAGAAACTACTTCTTTCCCACTTGCTTTGTAGCCCATTCAGTAAGACATCAGATGCCATCCTGACTCATTTCAGGCAGCGTAGCAAAGATCATTACGGAAGTGAAAGATTTAGGATATTCCCTTTTGTTGTCCCAGAATAAAATGTCATCAGCAAAATAAAATCCCTCTCTAAATAAGATTATCCTCTGCTTCAGTTATCTATAGTTTCTATCCCAATTTTTTACAATTTTTTATAGTTTCCAGAAAAACCTGCACCAGTTGCTTAGGTTTGTCTCATACAGATTCCAGGGGGAATGAGGCTGTTGAGCTTTCATATTTTCCAGGGATGCATGCAGATGAGCAGAGGAAGGGGGTCTGCAGAAGTCACCTGTGTTAAATGCTGAAGAGAAAGGAAAACAGGAACACAAGTGTTGTGAAATCCCTGTCCCCTGGTAAGCATCTCAGGTCTCCCTGGGAGCGATGGGGGTCTCACCCTTGGAGGTGTCTGCCTTTGCTGATGCAGGTCACACAAACTGGCCTCTCTGATGCTTGGAGACCCTTTGGGATCAGCTGGAAGGAGATATGTAGATACTGGACATATAACATAAAGATACGTAAATACCGGACATGCAGAGTGAGGAATCCTGCCTTGCTCAATGAAAATCAAGTCACTCCTGAGCTTTCACTCTGAAGAAGGAAACATTGCTCCCCTTCAACTTCTGCTGAACAAGGGATTTGTCCTGACCCTGGTGGCACCTGTGACTCTTGTCCAGAGTGTCAGAATTTGGGTGCCATGTTGTGGCCAGGATTGTATCATTACTCCTGGTTTTGCTCCTGTGTCTTGATGCTCTGTGCTTGCTGTCACATTCTATGTACATTTCTTATTCAGAGTTAAAACTCCTGAGTGCAAGTGATCTGTTCTTATTGATTTTAAAATGCTGAACTTTAAATAGCTGCTGTTTAACGACCTGGAACATTAATATTAGATTAGAAAGATGTCCCTGACTCGTTGCCCTAAACACTGGGAAAAAATACACATGAAACAATTCTGATCTTCCAGGTTCATTTGTGATAGTATTATCCTGAAGTAATGAATTAACGCTGTGGTTAGCATTCCTTTTGCTGGGCTAAAGGGGACTAGAGGGGAAAATCAGATCATTTTTCCCAGTTCTCATCAATCTCAGGAAACTGTTAATCAAAGACTGAAGTCAGAAGCACCCGCAAGAGCAAGCGTCCTGTGTCTCCAGCCTAACACAGTCCAGACTTGTCAGCATCCCATGACATGCTTAAGACCTTTTGGGGATGTTAGACCAAAACCCTCAAAGGCTCCTTTGTGTCACAGAAGAGAATAATTGAATAATGGATTCATAGAATAGAATCATAGAATCATAGAATAGTTAGGGTTGGAAAGATCATCTAGTTTCAACCCCCCTGCAATGGGCAGGGAAACTTCACACTAAACCATGTCACCCAAGGCTCTGTCCAGCCTGGCCTTGAACACCGCCAGGGATGGAGCATTCACAACTTCCCTGGGCAACCCATCCCAGTGCCTCACCACCCTCACCGTAAAGAACTTCTTCCACATATCCAATCTAAACTTCCCTGTTTAAGTTTGAACCCATTACCCCTTGTCCTATCACTACAGTCCCTAATGAAGAGTCCATCCCCAGCATCCCTATATGCCCCCTTCAGATACTGGAAGGCTGCTATGAGGTCTCTGCGCAGCCTTCTCTTCTCCAGGATGAACAGCCCCAACTTTCTCAGCCTATCTTCATACAGGAGGTGCTCCAGTCCCCTGATCATCCTCATGGCCCTCCTCTGGACTTGTTCCAACAGTTCCTTTTTATGTTGAGGACACCAGAACTGCACACAATACTCCAAGTGAGGTCTCACGAGAGCAGAGTAGAGGGGCAGGATCACCTCCTTCGACCTGCTGGTCACGCTCCTTTTGATGCAGCCCAGGACACAGTTGGCTTTCTGGGCTGCGAGCGCACACTGCTGGCTCATGTTCATTTTCTCATCAACTAAAATATATATCAGATTGAAAGGGACCTGGTCCAATCCTTATAGGCAAAGCATGACCTAGACTTGATGTCCCACTACCCTGTTCAGCTGAATCTTAATGATGTCTAACACTGCGGGGTCCGCTGCTTTCCCTGGGGACTTTATTCCAGTGCCTGATTGTTCTCACTGTGAAAAAACTTTCCTCTTGTGTCCCATCACAATCTCTTCAAAGAGCAGGAAACACCAGAAACTTCTGGTACTTCTTGTTATTTTCCTGCCTTAGCAGTTTTCTCAAACAAGTCTGAACTACGTGTTTATTATTATTACCCTATTTTCTGGTCCTGTAAGTGTGCATGCAATACATCTATAATACATATCCATGTGTTATATGTATTACGCACACTACCTTTGAGTGGATATGTATATGTGATTTATGTGCATGCATACTCACGTACCTTTTAGCTGCTTTCACTTTTCAGTTAAGACCAGTTATTTTTTTAGTCAGTAAACTTTCTAATAGTAGGAGTGTGGCTTTTAGGTTTTATCATGAAGTGTTCTTAAATGGTTCCAAATCTCCATTTTCTACTGCCCCCCAATTCAGATGTTCCTTTCAGGCTCATTTGGCACATAACCATTTTCAGTGCAATTTAGTATACTACCTTTTAAAGCAGAAGGTAGACGGAGTCCTGGTTTGGGTTGTGTGTTTTCTCTGCATATGGCAAATGTGATCAAATTAGAGTTATTGCATTGTGTCACCAGCTAACTTTCAGGTACTTGAGGGGTTTTTCTTTAATTGTAGTAATCAGGTTTTATAGTCACATCTCACAGATGCAACCCCTTTTGAGTTTTTCTTTTTCCACAGTGTATTATTCTGCTCACTGAATAGTAACTGTTCCAGTAATCACCATACCTCACACAAACTCTTTCTTTCTAAATGTCATTGGTGACTGGAACAATCAAATGAAAGCAAATTGTGCTACAAAAGGATTTAGCAATTAAAAAAGCACAACAAACACCTCACAGCCAAGCAGAACTGCAAACAACTCATTATAATTGTTCCATCCTGTCTGAACCTGCCTTTCGCTCACACACTCAGGCAGAGCTGCAAGGCACTTCTTCTCCATCACGGCTGAATCAGTCTTCTGCTGACTTCTTATAATACACTGTAGATAAGAGCTCTTCAGTGGTAATTTGCTTGAGTTCTTAACAAGGAGAGATTTTAGAAAGCACAGACTAGTGTACACAATAAGCTAAATGTATCCATATCTGTAAGTAAGCAGTTCAGGGTGCTGTTTCTTCCTCTTTTTTTCTTCCTTATGCTTTAGAGACAGAACCAATTAAAGGGTTTGAGTGTGTTTTTTTCTCTTAGTTATTTAAGCTACAAGCTTGCACAATCTGCAAGAGGCTGTTTCCACAGCTGTTCTCCAGGATTTGTGGTTGTGAACCAGGTGGTACTGCAAGAGCCTGAGGCTATATGGTGTTTAGCATTGTGAGCTGTGCTGCTCCAATGGACCATAATGGTTGACTGAGGTCAGGGCTCCGGCAGCGCCCCAGCGGAGTACCCCAAGTGATCTGTAGTTATCACAGGATGCTTGACATGCAATTTGTGTTTGGAGGTTGCAGATAGATCAAGGAGTGCTACTTTTAACCTGAGCAAGGGCTTTCCAGAGAGACCAACAGGAGCTCCTCCAGCAGTTTGAGGTCAAAGATGATGGGAAGAGTGAGTCACACACATTCTCTCCTGGGTTTTGATGGAGTTTAGGTGTCAAGGGACTAATAAAGAGTGAAAGAAGAGGCATTTTGAGAGCAGTATCTTGGCTCCATTGCTCTATTCACAAAATAGTGGAAATCAGCAGTGTTACACCATGACAGCAAAGTGAGAAGGTGAGCCCAGCATTGCTGAGGCATGGCAGGGACATGTCTGCAGTTTACTTCACGAGTGGCACAAAAGACAGTTTGACACTGATCTTTACACATTGTGGCTAGGAACTAAAATATTTGGGCAAAATCTTCTTGAAAGGAAGTTACCAAATGGTGGCAGTGAGGACACACTGAGCAGAAACTCCATTGCCTATGAGAGACTCTGCATGCCCATTTTAACAGGGACAGTAGGCAAGAATGGTTTAGGTTGTGCACTTTCATGGTTGGGCTGAGATGAACCAGGGAGAAAGATGGGTTGGTTTTGCAATGAACTGTGCAATAGCTAATGTACATCCATTTATTTGGACACTGCAGGTGAAATTCATCAGAAGGCCAGATAGGATCTATGCACCAATTACATCCCATTCAAACCTTTGTGCACCAGAATGAACTTCACCTTGTCTGACCCATGAAGATATGTGGATGCTTATCCCCCTTTCCTTAAGACTTCATTTTTATAACTTGAAACAGCTAGATTTTTCTTTTACAACAGTAACTTTCCTTGATGTACATCTGTTTCCAGTTTAATACTTACCAGTAACTTGACATGAATGGCAGAGATGTCTTTTGTCTGCACTTTAATATGGAAGCAACTGAATCATTTTCTTTTATAAAGTGAAATCTATTTCTTCTCAGGTCTTCTGTAACCAAGATAATGTTTGCAAAATGCTTTGAAGATGAAAAGCACTACAGTATATAAAGTATTATTTTTATATCTTAATCATCTATGCTTTTAAAATTAATATGAAAAAATTCTATGAATACCCAAATGGCCAGTAAAATGCATATCCTCCTTCTAATCCTAACGCTTTCGTCTATGAATCCTCTTAATCTTTGAAATTAATTATCGTGATTAAAAACAGGGGATGTGTTTTCCCAGACAATCAAATCATTCCGCTGCAAATTTTCATATTCATTGTGCATCAGTATTTTAATTCCTTTTGATATTACAACACACATACACATGCACACACACACATTCCTGGATATGACATATTCTGTTGCCTTAAACTAACAGAGAGATCTATTTTGCTACCTGCCAACAATGACCCTGTGGAGCAGGAACCTCAGAAGGAAAGGGGGGCCTTACCTCCTCTGCCTCAGGGTCTCCTGTATGGGCAAGGGCCATGACTATTGTCAGCCAGAGCTGAGGAGAGTGCGTTCATCCACACATCCAAGAGAACTGACTTATAAAAATGAGACCTTCAACAAACAGGGCATATTCACACTGCTGAATATGTGCCAGTGAAAGGGAATCATTACAGAAAGACTTCTAAAAATGACAAATTGAGTTTAGCCCAAAGTCCTGTTTCTTTTAGTCTTTGTGAAACCATCTGATTTCTTACTTCAGTGTCACAGAACCAGATGTAAGAGTGCTTTAATTGCACTGGGGAAGTAAAATGGAAAAAAAGCCCTGCTACTTTAATGCCTGACTGGTGATCAGGGCTAGCACACATACTCCTTGACATTCAAAGCAAGGGAAAACTCTCACTGTGGTTGGGTTTTGACACAGTCTTCCACAGACATTGCTGATATTTGGATCCAGGCTTGTGTCTCATTTATGTTCAGTACCTACTGCAGGTTTGCACACCTGAGCTCTATTCCCTATAAACTGTTTACAAAGAGAAGAGGGGAAATATCCAAGTCCTCTCACTGTCCAAATTCCCTGAGCAGAACCAGTGGGAGAGAAGGGGAGAGGGAACTCTTTCATAACATTAGTGTCAGTATGTTTTGAAGAGCCTCTACATGCAGCACTCACAACCTGAGGTTTTAAGGAAGTCAATTGAATGGTTCCCTAGGAAGATCTTGCTTTGATATAACACAGAGAGATCCTTTTTGTTGCAAAAATGGAAAGAAGAAAGGGGACAAAGTGTGAGCTGAAAAAGAAGAGAGACTGAAATAGAGTCATATCACAGGTGCTGAAAATGGAACTTTTATTGGAGATCACAACAATACAGAATTTCTAATGCAGAAAGGATTTGAGAATAGAAAAGAAGGCATACAGTGTGCAAGAAAGGCACAAGGAGATGTGTCTTTTATTGCCCTTTAATGTTTTTCTGCCCCTCTCATCAGAACAAAAAGAAAGGTCAGGCATGAGACGTGGAGATTATTTTGGCAATGCAGGCACTGCTGTAGTGATATGTGACAGACAAATCACGGAGCTTGGCCACATGGAAACCTCACAGAAGAATTGTTGGTTTAGAAAATGGCCAGTTGGCTGTGAAAAGAGGTGTATATGTGTGTGGGGAAAGAAAGTAAGACAGGGAAAAATGGAAAGAGAACCAGTCCTACAAAGAACTGAAATGGGAGAAGCCTGGAAAGCGGTTAAGTTGGAGGGATACTGAGAGTGTGGAGCCATGAAGCTGAGTAGCATGGGGATGGCTGGGTTTCTGTGAGTTACGCAAGAAAGTCCTTACAGAGAATCAAATAACTGCATGTGGTCTGGGGGGATCTGGGATGGAGGCTCAGAATGTCGGGAAAATGTTGGGTTTGTTCTTGAAGAGTCATTGAAGGAATGAAAACCACATTCATCAACAACTTGCTATGAATTATTTTTTGCAAATGGATATTATCAAATCTCAGATGCAGACTCTGAAAATTCACAGCTTTGAACTTAAAAAGTAATACAATTTAAATTCTAGTTTGAGGAAGTCCTGATTTTCTTCTCAATACAGTTACAACAGCAAGTGGCACGGACAAAAGACTTTTCACAGATGTCCTGGCTCTGGATGGTGACAAGACAGCTCAATATGACCATTGAGTTTCTTTGGCCATGGCCTTCTCTGTCTTACTGCTGGCCGAAGGCCAGGAGAAGCAGGACACCACAGCATATGATGCGGGAGGGAGAGGGTGATGTTGAGAAATACAGCCTGGTACAATGTTGCAGTGCTACCCAGAGCAAGGTGGAGTTTAGCTTTGGGAAGGGAAGAGGGAGTTGTGGCATGAGGGAGCGCAGCTGAATGTCCCTATGCATAGATGGAGGTGTCTAACCACAATGACGTCAAGGGCAGCTGGGCAAAACCTGAAGACTCACAGGGCCGGTGTGTGGAGAGGGATGTACCCTTGCACCTGACCAGCAAGTGTGCTGCTAAGGAATATCAAGGGACGATGAAGGAAGGGAGTTCACAGAGCCATGACCATTTTATAATTAGTTACGGAGAAGGAAGGAAAGAAGGAGTTTGAGTAACCTCATATTGCCACATTTTCCAAAGCAGAAAGGTCCAGGTTATCACTCAAATTAAAATGATAGAACAAGTCACGACAAAACTGCATCTTGACTTCCTTTTCTCCTGCCTCTCAACACAGAGAGAGGATTAGCTCTAAGCTCTGATTCCATGGTCAGTGCCAGTACTCACTCTATTGATTCACCTGTTTCCTACTGAGGCTGTGGAAAGTACAGAAAAGCTTATGTAATGAAAGTCAGGAAAAGGATCTGCTCTGACGAGATTCTCCAGAAGACAATACAAGCTCTAATTCCTCTGGTTTAACTTTCTACTTCCGGAGGATTTGCCAAGGTAGGAATTTAATTTTTTTTCCCTAGACGAATGTATTCATATATAATAAAAAGCAAAGCCAGATGACACTTCTAGAGAAAACACCATCTTTACATAAACCTTTTGCTGTATTTGAACAGAACAAGATAAATTGAGGGGTTTAACTCAGATATTTTGTTTTCTTTTCTAAAAAATAATAATAACAATAAAATACCCAAAAGGCTTCAGCTTCAGAAAATGGGGTTTTGTGTTACTCCATATCAAGTCATCTTGTGTCTTAAAGAATGCATTACATCTTCTTCCCTAGTAATTTGTCTCTTGATTCTGGCTTGTCTTCCTAGCTTGTGCTTGTTGTCAGTAGCAGGCACTGCGAGATGGCTTACCAAGAAAGCATTGAGTTAAAGGAGGCTTTTTCACCTCAGACTGTCTCCTCATACTCTGCCTGTGTGACCAAGGCTAAGGCCTTTTTCTTAGCTGTTTCTGAACATTTTCACTCATGAATGTTTGCTGTTCAACCCTTTTTACAGGAGGCTCCCCAGGACCTGTGTAATTTTTCCGAGGTTTCTGGAGTCCCACAGTTTCTGTGGACTATTTTAAAGAAAACCAAGAGTTCACTCCCAGGGAGGCAAAAATGAGCTGTAGAACTGTCTGCTGGTGGGTATGCCTGCCTGATGCCAAGCTCACTTCCCTTCCACCTTCCTTCAACAGCCTGTCAAATATAATCTCTGTCTGAGTGCTGGGGGTCGCAGATTTCACCACCACAATTGTCAGAGACTGCAGAAGTCATGGATGCTGTGATACAACATCTCCAGCTTAACACACTAAAGAATGGCTTGACTTTAGAAATGCCCTCATGCTAACCCTTTTCACTGGTTTTCCCTTCACTTGTACATACCCCGTAGACGTGAGAGCATCAATAAGGGACTGATCAGTTAAAGATCATTTCTTTTCTTACTCACCATTTTGCTTGAAAGCCTGCACAGACGCGTTTGCTAACTCTATTTTAGAAGGATATATCAAGTCTCCTACCAGGACTCTGCACAGTCTTTTTCAGTATCACTTCACTTTCCATTGCCAAGCTTTTAAACAAAAATAAACCTGGATAATGTCAATAAATCATGTTCCTTCCTTTCTAGCTCAGCACCAGTGGAAGACTGTGGTAAGTTATCATGTTTTTAACTACAAACCTGTCTGGCTCTGTCATTTATCTTGTGTCTCTCACTCTGGTCTGGTTTAAGGCTGAACATTAGCAAATGATGAATGCTGGGCTGTCTCTCCTGGTTTGTACTGGCATTATTAACCCACATTCTCTGAATATTTCATACTGTAATACATTATTAATGGGTTGCTGGAGTTGTGGCAATTGACTCCCAGGTTAGCTGTCCCGTGGGGGGGGGGCAGGACAGAAATATTTGCTATTGATAGGTAATCTCTGTTTTGTATTCTCAAGGATTTTCATTACCCTTGTGAGTGTTGTAAAGCAGATTAGCTAGTATAAATTGGCTATTTCACATGCATTTACACCAGTATCTATCCTAATGATGTTTTTTTTAGGTGGCTATGGTATCATATTTTGATTTACTGTAATTCTAAGAACCAATTGTGTAATGTAACAACTGGCTGTAACATATAGTCAGCTTTCTGTTGATGAAATAACAATCTAATAACTATTTTCCTCTTTTTCCTTTTTCTCTATACCTATTGTTTTACCTCCCCCCCCCCCACCCCCCCCCGTTTTTATGCTTTTTTTCCTTTAATACATTGCCTCAGAAAACAGCTGCTATAGACAGCAGCAATAGAAAAGGGCAGATCTTGTATTCCTCCCTGGCATGGCCAGCCTTGCATGAGAGAAATCTCTGGAGGTCCAGAGTTCAGTGACTCAGCTGGCAGAGCTGGAGTCTGAAGATGTGGTGGCTTGTTATTGTGTATGCAAGAGGCAAGGTCTTTGAATTCAGTCTGGAAGTGAGTAAAGATCCACCTTTCTATCATACTGAGTTTTACTGTCTGTTTAGGAGTACATATCACACAGCTGTATGCCTGATGTTTCTCTTGGCAACCCTCACTGAAAAGCAGTTCATAGTGGGTGCCAACATTATATGTACATAGATTACATGTACTTCCTGGGAAACTGAGACATGTCTCCTCTGATCTCCTCTCCATGAAGCAGTCTTCATCTTCAGATTGATATACATGTGATTCACATGGTGTGGTGATAAATGAGCATATTCTCATATATGTTGACTGCTGCTGCTCATCTGTGGGCTTTAGGTTTTCTTGTGTTCTCTTTCTAACTGTGTGATTGCTGGAATGGGTGACCAATGGCTGTGGAAGATCTCCAGGCAAACAACTGGCACAGGGACTGTACCCTGCATTTTGTTCTGTTAAAAAAAATAAAATGGCAAACACTTTTTACCCAATTCATGCCAATAAATTCTCCAGAACTTGTCCTCTTTCCTCTGCTGAGCTTCTGTGCATGGTGGAACATGGTCTGTATCACCACTGTCTTCAACCTGCAGAACTGTTCCATGTTGTGCTCCTAAAAGTTTGTGCTTAGATGCTCCATTAGAAACTAAAGGAATGACAATAAATCTGTGCTGTTAGCACCAGTCTAAGAAGATGAGGCACTAAAATGATGAATTTGGAAACATGAGTCCTGAGAAACGGAAAGATGTTTCAGTATCCCCAGTCATATTCTCCTTCCTCCTGCAGCAAAGGGGGCTACACTTCTGTCGTCAAGGAAGTATAACCCCAAAATGAATTATGTTGTCTGTAGCTGTTTGCATATGTACAAAATCATAACAAAGAGATCATCTTCAGGAGAGCTCAGGGGCATGGCTGGAGGGGATGGATTTTTCTGCAGAACATCTGCAGATCCCCCTGCAGTGATGATTACCAAGCTTTGTGTCATGTAATGAGGGTCTAAATATGACTGAGGCTAGAAGCACTGTAGGTAGATGGTTAATGAGGTGCTAATTGAGTGAGAAAAAAGCAAAAGAGGGAAATGAGTAGGGAGGCAGGTTTATCAACTCAGAAGAGTTCTGAAATTTGGAGTATAAATACAGGGTGTTTTTGGCTCCAGCTCCTATTCCTTCACTCTCACCTGTTCAGGAGATTAACCTGTCCTGTGACTCAGCTGGAGACCTTATTGTCTAGCATGACCACTCTACTGGTGCATAGACATGGAGCTCATGTACCATTTCATCTTGTTGCCAGCTCTGCTTACATGGAATAAGGAAGCAGCTGACGGGGCAGTCTGTCAGGAGCTCCTGAGAGGTCCTCATTGATTCTGTGCTAGAAGTTAACTGATACCATTGGCTTGCCCCCCTCTCCAGGGGTCTTGACATCCTCCTGACATTGGGCTTCAGTGAAGGATGAAGTCTCACATGAAGTAAAGGTAGGGCAGGAGAGCTCCATGGGTGGGAAATGTCGGAGCAGAGGCTCTTGGAGCTGCAATCACGTACATAAAAAGCATTAGAAGTGAGCTGAAATACTTCTTCCTATCCTGCAAAATCCTCATTGTAAAAGTTGCTTGAGATGGTAGTCTCATTATCTACCTATGCCCATCACAGAGAAGATCACAGATTCTGTTTCCTTCTTCTGATGGTCTCTCAGTCTCTAAATTGCCCAGTAAGTCAATTATTGTGGGTTCCTCTAACCATCCCATTCCTGTGACAAGCATCTTCCCTCTTTCAACTCTGATGTCAAATGTTCTTCTTGCATTTCTGTCTTGCCAGTACGCTAGGGAATGATACATATTTGAAAAGAAACCTCACTATTTCCTCCCTTCTCCTCTCCAACTTTGTCTTCTGAGAATGGTCTTTATGGAAATATTTTACTTGAATGTTGTCAATTTTTATATTAAGACATTATAGACTGTATACCAGCGGACTCAGTTTCTCAATATTATTCAATTTTTATTTGAAATGTTTGATTTTTTAAAAAATATAACTAGGGACTAAAACCTAGCAATTTAAATTTCAGTAACAGCATTGTTTCAGACTTTTCATATGCCATAAATCAGTTCCTGTGGTTTAGTTTCCCTTTCTTTGAAACACAGACTGTGTTACACCCCCAGTTGTTGCAGTGTGGGCAGTAAGATTATGGTAATCAATGATCATTCTTTGATTGAATGAGGATACCCATACACATGCAAAATGCTAGTGTTTCATATATTCCTCATGCCTATAATTTCCTCCTGCCTTTCAGGCTGAATGGCACTGAGTTGCTGTTCAAAACACAATTAGATCCTTTGGGAACAGCAGGATTTCCAAGGTACAACCGTGTATAATGAAAGATGTGATAAGTGCTGAAGTTGTTTCCTAAGTGAAATGAAGAAAATTAAAATTATACTAGCGTTGATGAAGGTGAGCAGCAACACTTAAACAAGGAAAATGACAGCATTATCAGTCAGGTATCATGGCAACCAAGGAGCCTAGACTTTGGTGTCAACTTTCCAATCATACTGTCTCTTTTCCTGGCATAGCAAGGTACGTTTTCCTTTAGGGAATTTAATCCCTTCTCCACTGGAGGTCATTCAAAAATTTAAGCACCTGAACACACTCAACAACTAAAAGAATTCAAATTGCTCCCGCATACCTGCAGCTATATATTTGTAGAAAACAAAAAGGAAAAAGTTCCCCCCCCCCCCAAACCCCACAAAATTAAACCCACTCCCACCAGACAGCTCTGCCAAAGCCTGGCAGAAAAATCATAGCTGTATAAGGTGCTTTGTTTGTTATAGCAGCATCCTGGTTGATACGAATTTCATGCTCAGTGTTATCCAGTGGCTGGAGTTAAAATACCGTAAATCCAGTTCCTCTCTGGAGACAGCAGAGGCCATTTTTTGCACAGTGAGCTGAACCAAGGATAGTAGTAAAGCTAGAGCTCTACCATGAAAAGTCAGCTTTGAATTGCACACTTGTCTTCTTGTAGACACATACACATGCTCACGTCTGCATTACAGTCTGGGATGAGAGAACTGCAAAAGGCTTTAGAAGGATGGATTTAGTCAGGGACAACTTCTCTTTGTGGCAGAAAAATGAGATTATGATGTAAAATAAATCAGCGGCAAAATTAGAAAGTAGAAAGTGAGATCTGGAATACTTAATCTTTGACCTGTTCCTCAAATGATGACAAGAGCAATCAGGCTACACTGGAATCCTCTTACTATGTGTGTGATGAACATTTAATGTATTTCTAAATTGCGAGCTGGAGGGGATTTATTCAGACCGGGTTCTTTTTCTGTCTGAGATAAAGACTAAGAACAGCTGCAAGATATAAATTGAAGACTACGGTTGATGCAGATGGGGTACTACCTCTTCCTAGCAGATCCAGGAGGGAACTAATTGCTTCCTTCAAATCACATGTATACACAATGCATGCAATTTTATCATATAGGTATCAGCAGTAGACTAGGCAAAGAAGGTTCTTCAGTTTTCCTGACTAGTACCATACAAGACAACAATGTGAGACAGTGCTATTACTTTTATGCAAAGCTTTTAACCTTAACTGTATGGCCTACGCATGGTCTTTACTTTTCTATTTGTTTATTGAGCTTAAATAACAGATTTGAAAGCCTCTGCATTTTAGTCAGTTTTGTGCTTGCTTTTAAAACCAGACAAAGGATAGATTAAATACTGTTAAAAAAAACCCAAAACCCAAACAAAAAACCCAAACAAAAAAGTGTTTGATGTATGATTATTCAGAAAGTCACAGCACAGTTTAAAGTCATGTTTATACTGAACACATTAGTAGGCCAGTGGGAATCGACCAAATTTCTCACCCTGCTGCTAAATTTCACTGAATATGAAAGTCATTGAATATAGACTCATAGACTCATGGACTGGTTTGGGTTGGAAAGGACCTTAAGACCGTTCCATTCCAACCCCCTTCCATATAATTTATCAGTATCATCCTGGGTTCATCTCTTCTCCAGCAAAACAGAGAACTGGGACAGGACTGCAGGGCTAATTGTGTGTCACCATGGAAAGGTCCCTCACAGAATCTCTCCAAAAGCCAAGCTCTGATGAATAAAGTGGTAGGACACTTGGAGTAATGGCCCTGTTAGATAGGATTGCAGTGTGGTTATCTATGCCTGTCACTTGGAAATGCTCATCACAACATCATCTTCTGTTTCCAAATCCCTTCATAGAGATAGTATGTGACATATAGTATGTGACACAGGATTCAAGCATCAGTTCAAGCAAAGTGGTTTTGTTTCTGTGGAATTTCAGTGTCAGGAGCCTGCATGTGTAACCTGTGCTCAGCTTTATCTGGAAGTCACCAAACATCACTCTATTTCTCTGGCACAGTGTTTCAGGTGCTTCTGAGTCTGTTCCTGGATATGCCTAGATGTACTTTAATGTGGAAAACAATGCTTTGTATTTAATCCTTCTTCCACATAGACATCTATCTGCACAGTGTGATCTGAGACCTTGGGGACGGTTTGTGGTCCGAGGACAGGAAAACAAAAGCTGAAGGAGCTTGTTTATTTCTGGATGAGTGACAGAAAGGGCGGTGCTGGGAAGGATGCTGTTTGGAAAGGAGAGAGACATTAATGACATGAGTGGTTGTCAGACATAATAGTCCTTCAGGGCTATTTTAATTAATGCACAGTGTCTCAGCCTCACATCTGTTGCAGTGTCACTTCCTCCTCCACAGCTGCACCTCAGAGAGGGGTGTGTGTATGAAAGTGGAGATTGGGAGCTTTGTTGATTGCCTTCCATGTGAGAGAAATCCATACCTGCTATACCATTTAAGATTCCTCTTAGGGCTGCTACAGTGACAGGATGTACGGAAGGGAGCAGAATTTGGCCCTTTTGGTCCTCCAGAGTGTGTGTTATGTCCTTTCAAGGGAGAAGATATCCCTCAGTCTGTTTCTTGTTTGACTTTTCCTTCTCATCTTTATTTAAGATTCTTATGTTATACAGTATATTTATTGCTGGAAGTTATATGAAGAACAATAAAACCTTTCTGCTTTAAACATAATTACCTCCAAATCAGAAGCAAGAAAAAGCATGTTGTCTCCTATAAATGTGTTGCAGGTCATATAAATCGTGTCAAAAGTTGGAATTAGATAGGGAATCTTGTACAGCAAAGTGCTATATGTAATTTCCACATTTTCCATAATTTTCTCTCCAAAAGCTGAAGCCAAAGTATCCTTCCTCCCTGCCACCTCCTCACTTCAAAGCCCTCCTCAAACTGCTGTCTGTTCAATGCTACCACACTTGCCAGAGACATCAGTCAAGTCCATGCCTCTGTGAAACAGACCGAGAGCAGAGGAGATTAAAGATTATGAAACTAATCCTGCATCTCCCATTTTCTTTTTGACTGGTAGAAAACTGGCAGCTGCCAGACATGGAAAACGACTTTCTAATGTGATTGGTCTGAACCATCCTGCAGTTAAGGGGGCTTTGTCAGTTTTTATTTTTTCAGAGACATTTTACTGCATTAGAAGATGCAAAGTGCAGGAAAGTCTTTGCTCCGAGTTTGTCTGGAGTTATTGCCTTTTCTTTGTGACTGATTTTAACAGCAGTTAGCAAGGGAGTATGCTTATACAGTTGAAGAAATCAGTCTGAATTGGTTAGTGAGGAAGATGCAGGATGGATAATTTTCAGATAGATAATACTATCCCCTTCACAGACCTATCACAGGTGAATGAAAGAGGGAATCAGTCTCTGCATTTCTTGCAGGGAGGTTAGTAGAAGGTGTTTTAGGTGAAGTTTATGCCATCAACTGGATTTTTCTTTTGAACTCTTCAGAAACTCAAACCAAAATTTCTAGTTTGTACCATTACTGCTGCTGATGGCACATGGTAATTTTTAGGGTATCTACTCATGGATGACAACCTTAACATGCTGCGTGCTGTACAAACACCAGCCTTCAGTGGATGAGGTTATAATTAAATATATTCCCACAGATCATGAAATGTAACCTGAAGGGATTTAAGACAGACCCTTCCATCCTGAAATACAAGTCTGACTCATCTCAGCACAAGAACTAAACCCATGTAAGTGGAGCTGAAAGCAGGCCAATGTAGAAGTTGTGCAGCCAAAGGAATGGCTGCTAAGTTGCAGGTGCATCCATCCCCCACAGCAGATAATGTCAAACTCCTCCATCACACTGTGGAAATTGAATCATGTCAGCTCGAAGATAAGGAGGTTGGTAAGCCTATTGCTGTCTCTATCCAGCTTCAGTTTCCATTTTGACTTCAGCACCCTGCTGTCAGCATCAAGCAGAAGTCTGCAATTTATCTCCCTTGTGACTAGCAATTCAACTTCAGAGTTGTTCTCACACTCGCTCTCCATCTCCTTTTCATTTTCCCTCTATGAATGCAGTCTCCCTCCCTTCACCCCACTCTGGGGCATCCTGTGATTGCTGTTGAAGGAAGACAAATGGATGTGCTATTGCATGGATGGGCTCTCCACATTACTGCCAACACTCACCTCAGTGTGTGTTCCTCCTGTTTGGACAGTCTTCTCTCTCATTCCTTCTCTTCTGCTGTAGAGAGGCCAGGAAGGCTGAAGGGGACAGAAGGTAGCTGTTTTGAGTTGTGGTAGTTTCAAGACATATGGCATGTCCAGCCAACAGTGACTGATGGTGTGAGGTTTGAGCCATGGGATCTGGCAGTGAAATCCTGATGAAATCCCAGAGGTCACTGTCCTAGAGGTCACCTTAGAGTAGTGACATCCCAGGTCCTGGAGATGGGCAACCCTGAGGCCTCTCCTCATCCAGCAGCATGTTAGCTGTGCTGCAATACCTATTGAAAAGGTGTGGGGATTTTGCTGCTATCATTATAACCAGCCCTGGATAGACACTGACTGTCACTAATGTTAGCACTGAGGAGGCTGGTGTTTCAGCTCCTGACACCATTCTGGGCGCATCTATAATCAGGTTGGAGGTATTTTCTGCTGCATCTGCAGTCTGACTTCCTCTTTCAGGAAGGGATGAGGATGAGTCAGTCTCGTTCTCTACTGAATTTCAGAGAAGTCTGTATACTGGCTTGAAAAGGCTTCCCAAATTCAGAGAGCTCATATTAGCTGAGCAGCATCCGTGCTTCTGAGAGAACCTGATTAACTTATAGGCTGCTGATTTCCATGGAAGTATCTTTTGTGAACCAAATCTCCCCCCAGGTCCCTGCCTCTTTGTCAGCAAGCATCAGAATCTTGTAGTGAAGCCTTGTATTACTAAGATTTCATTACTTACACTAAATATACTCCAGAGCATTTATTAATGTACTGTAAAGCAAAAAGAATAATTAAAAATAAACTATGCTTGTCAAAGAAATAAGATGCATCTTAGGCTCTATGATCCTACCTTCTTTTTTTGATAATTGCCCTTGTTCATTTTGCCATTAATTCAGGGAGTGAAAGACTTGGAGTGCGGTCTGCAAGATATTAGAACAGTTTAATGATGCTTTACCTTAAAAAACAAGGAACAGCACCTTCATTTTCATAAGTGGAGAGCCAATGACAGAAGCCCTCAAGTCTTGTACATTGGAGTTTTAATAGCTTAAGTGATTTGAAGAAGAGATTATAAAGGCTCAGACCACTGTTCACAGTCTACCTATCTGAAATAGAATCAGTTCTCAAAACATTTAATGACCACTTTACAGGCTGAGTGGGTGTTTTCTGTTAGGCTAACCTTTTTACTTCCAAAATAGAAGCTTCCAAAATTGTCATTCATAGCCCACGTTGCAGGCTCCCTCTTGGCAAAACTTTTCTATGACTCTGTTAAGACAGTGACCAGAATAAAATAAGGACAAGGTTAAAAGCTAACAGCTGGAGACCATATTCAGAGATGGTTGGGTGTTCCCATGCTCCTATCATGACATCTTCAGACCTGAGCCTGTACAGAAACAAGAAATGCATTTTAAATTAAATCAAGCTACTATTGTCTCAACCTGTGGAACAGAACTGCATTTGTTTATCTGTCTTTTAGCACCTCTATCTGACTGGAATATAGGGAGAATTCCCTCCAACTCCATTAATGCACTGAGGCCCATTCAGTTGCATTGTTTTCCCAATGGAAAATTAGGGAAATTAAGAAAAAAAAAAGTGTTTGCAGAAATGTTGCCAATACATGCAGATGGAATTCAAGAAAAAAATCATCATTCATATATAAAGCTGTTGGGTTTTTTTTTGCTCTTATTCAAAATAATCTTGCTTCTCATTTTTGTACTCCAGGGAAAGAGACATTTGCAACCAACAATGTTTGCAACTAGAAGGATAATTAGGAAGAACAACAGCATTTATCTCAGAGCTAGCAGTAGGTTTTGAGTTTGTTCTCTATGGTGTTTTTTCTTTTGTCCTGACCTAATAGGATGTGTTTCTCAGATGTAAATGATATGGAATGGGAGACTGTTTGTGGAGCAATTACTTTCCAGAAGATATTTGCATGCTAAAATGCTGTTCTGTTGGTTGAGTTTAAACCATTAAGGAAGAGAATAACCCACCCTATTCATAAAGATAGGCTTGAATGAAAATATGTGATTCAAATGCACTGCCAGCTCTATGCCTTTTTCTGTCTTTGCCAGCTGAACTCATGTGTGGCAGTGAAAAGTGTCTTATTCCTACTTTACCAGTGTATCACTGAATGAACTTGACAAAATGCTCATCTCTTGTGTTTTCACCTGCTCAATATCACCTTTCATTCATGAACCCTTTTCAAGAATACTACCTGTGTCTTATAGAACAATTTTTACTGGCATCAAAGTACCTAAACAAGTAACACAGGAAAAATTATGTAGGAAAAATTAAGTGGATAAGGCAACTTCAGGTGATCCTAAGGCCAGAGGTAGAAGTGAACACATTTCCACTAACTGGAGAGAATTTAGTCCAGCAAACTGCCTTGCTGAGATACAGATTGACATCTTTCTGACCCTGGGAAGAATCTTCCACCATGGCCTCCATTCAGTCCCTCAGGAGAATTTGCCTGGCTTCCCTTCAGCCTCCCCCAAGGGATTGGACTGTTGTTGGCAGTGGTCTGATCTTTCGTGTCTTTAGCTTTGACAGATAGAACAATGGATAAACAGGTCTCTTGGTCAAGGGAAATCTGATGCAGGGTTCCTTATTCTTGCCTTGTCTGACCAACAGAAGAAGGATGACCTCATTTTTTTGGTCCTCAGGTCGTTCTTAAGGACTCTGGAGTCAAGGTGCAGCCTGTTTGCTGAAGCTTCCTTTTTGGACATGTAACCACTCTTCCCCATACTTTGTTTTCCCTTTTATTTCCCTCCTTTGACACTTTTCCTTTTGGAGTCTGCATTATTATAATCTTTTTTAGCAGAATCCTGCTCCATGTTTGCATAGTACCTTGCATGGTGAGATCCTGAGGCAACTGTAGCTGACAAAAATGATAAAATCCTTTGAGAAAGGGTAGCAAATTTGTTTCCATGCTGCTGAGATGCTTCTTGTTGAACCTTGAAATCTTTTCACCTATGGGTATGAATGAGATGTGGTATTTTTAGTCACGGTTCTCTTAGGATGAATATGGGCAATAGTTCTTGTAAAGTATTGATGCCTTGACAACAGAGGAAGCTCAGTCCCTTTCCAGTGTTTTGTATAAAAAAAAATATAAATAAAATAGAGTTCTGAGAGGTTAAAAGGGACTTTTATTTTCCTTGCACGTTTATTCTAAGATCTGATGTTCCAGATGGGAACAGAGAAAATAAAAATGTGGAGACCCATGGTTGTATATTTAAGACAAAGTAACAGAATTTTAAAATGTTTTGTTTTCTGGAAAATTAAATACTTTTTTAAAATTTTATTTTTTATAATTGCATCTTCTGGTTCAGCTGGAGGAAGTAGTCTGCACTGGCTTGCAACAAAGACAAGGTAAATAGATTTTCACAGTGTGCATCCAAATCAGATTTCCACGCCCCCAGGAAGGAAAGGACTCTAAAACAAGGGGGGAAATCTTATCTGGGGTCAGCATGGACACATGTTCAGGCTTTCAGCTGTGGCTCCTCTTGTGGCTTCTCTTATGGCTCTTGCAACCTGGACTGATCCAAACAGCATTCTTCTCAAGGCTGCTTGGACCTGCCTCCTTGTGTAGTCAGTGAAGAGAAGAACCTGGAGCATTTCATTTATGTACATGTGATATGGAGCTAGAGCATGGCCCACTTCTCATTGCATACAGTCAGACAGTCTCCAGTAGTCAGTGAAAGGAATTGATTAAAACCATACTGAACTTGGGTACCAAATCAGCCTTCTAAGGTCTGTGCTTGGCTTTCCATGCTGGAGCAGTTTCTTTCTGGAAGCCTTCTGAATGTGTAGGAAATAATTGTTCTAGGGTCAAATGCTGGTGTAAGCAGGGAGAGATGGACTTTACTCATATAGCTGGCTGAGAAAGGAAAAACCTTTGAGGAATGAATGCACAAGGAACCTGCAAGATTTAGACACTGCAAGAATCTAAGCTCTGTGAGAAGATGCTCAGGTCCTTGGCTGGAGTTCTGGGCAGCACAGCAGTGAGGTTTGCAATAACTGAGAAAGGTAATGATGAGGAGGGTGCAAAAGGTGAGCTCTGTTTGAACCTGTGTTTGAACCTGTGCTAACAGCCAGGCAGGAGAGAACGAATGGCTGAGACATAGGCTATGTGAGGGCTGATTCATGGTCGTATTCTTAAGTTTCTCTTTTGAGAGATCAGTGGAGACCTGTGCAAAGATAACAATGAGGCAGAAAGAAGAGAAGAAGCAGAACAATTAGGGCTGGTTAAGAGCAAACAGTTTCCCTTGACTTGTTTTGAGTCTGGTCATCAATTAAAACCAGGTTATTTTAGAAAGAGTTTAAAAGTTCCCACTGCCACATGCCTAGGGACCACTGGAATGAGATAATTTTTTTTCAGGTTATTCAGTTTCTTATGGATTGGTCTTTTTTTTTTATAACGCACTATGTGTGCAAAAGAGACACCTGTCCACACAGGGTCTGTGTGGTTATAAAAGTTATAGAAGGCATGTTTTCGAACATGCGATGATTTGACTATCCCCTTAAGTGATTGGTAGCCCCAGATTGCTCATCTGTCTTCTCTTCAGGAAGGAAAGGTTCTGTTTTGCCCTATTTGCAAAGGTTTGCCTTGTTGTTTTCTTCTTTTTTTTTTTTTTTTTTTTTTTTTTCAGGCAATATAATCCTAAAGTCACTCCTCAGTAGCTGGGGAAGCCTGACAGGAAGGAGCAATGTGATCTGCAGGCTGCTCCAGGTAGTCTGTGTCCCACTTGCCTTTTCCTACCTCATTCAATGTGGATGTGAACTCATAGGTGAATACACCTCAAGAGCTGTCATTCCCATTCCAAGATCACCTTGTGTGAGATACCTAATGAGGTAAAGCATTTCTAGTCCATTAGATGACATGACAGGGAGTTGCACTGCCATAGCCAGGGACCTTGCCTTCCACAAGGCCAGGGGCTTTTTCTGCTTGGGAAGCCCCCAGTCTCTGAGCTGGTCTTAGCTGGTCTTGGTGGTCTTGGAGAAGTCTGAAGAGCAGGAAGGAAGCTCTGGCATTTCCTGCAGATGTAATGCCGTATGCCCTGGATGTGGTCCAAGCTTTACAAGGAAGACACAATCATGATCTTCTACCTTGAGGCTTGAAACAGAACAACTCCGTAGATGTCTGACTAGACAGCATGACAAACCCTACCTACAGCAATGGAAGCTGTCTCCATGGACAAAGAGTCTTCATCTCAGCCTGTATAAAATCTTGCTTCACATGAACCTCTGTGGAAGAGATTTATGAATTGATAAGTTATTTTGTGGTTGATAATTTAATAGTCTCACTTAACTGCAATAATATTCTTGTTTTTCTTGCCTTACAGTCAGAAGATGACTTTGCTGAAAGCACAGCCAAAATTGTATGTTTTAATGCTTTTTTGTGAATGAGTACTGTCAAGATACGTATTTCCAAACCAATATAGATCACATTATTCTTTTCAGACCAGATCCTTTCTCCTTATGTTCTCTCAAGCAGCCAGGAATATAAGACCACCAATACAAAGAAAAGTCTGTAACCAACGCCACATTGTCAAAGTACCCCGCTTACATGATGCTGATAAATCAGGCAGCCTGAAGCCATTTGTCAAAAAGACATTTGCTTGAATCAAATTCACATTGTGTGCAGGGGATGGTTGGGATGTTAGTACTTGCTAAATAATTAATCAGCTCAAGATTTGTTTCAAATACAATGCAACAACAACAACACGAACAAAATGAGGCTTTCAGCTAATGTGGCATGAGCATTTGAAGAACATTTAATTATGTCATCCTTTGATCAACACATGCAGCCTTTAAATATAGACAGAGAAAAAGAGTTTCAATGGGATGGTTAATAACCTTCTTGTCAACCGATACACATTATTAGAAGAAAAAAAACCCTACTGTTTTCTGTCCTATTCTTTTCTGACTGGAAAGCACTGTTGTACCTTTGTCTCCTAAATACCTTGGTGTTTCTAGGCAATATTTCTTGTGGTCTTGGAAAGCTGTGACAAAATCAGTGTGTGTAGTCTAATGTGTGTAGTTCTGGTCTCTAATCTGTGCTGCACAAAGCCACTAACCCCTACCATAACACTGAATGTCAGAATCAGTCTTTAGGAGACCTGGAAGAGTGCATTTTGCATAACCCTATCTTTCCTCTGAGAAGCTGTTTCATGGTCCCTTGGGTTGGTCAGTTTGTCTAAAGGTACAGCTTCCACAGAGCAAACTGGGGAACTGAAAAGTTCAGTTATTTTGAATTTCAATGTATTGATCCCAAGGCAGTGTGACTACACTGTCCTTTCAACAACAGCTACCAATTAAGAGAATAGCAGGGAATCCATCTTCTCTGTAGCATCAGTGGAGAAACCATCTGCTCCTATCTTTCTGGGGAGACAGCAACATCTCCTGGGGCAGGCTAATACTAATTTCAAACTGAAACATGAGCAAGGTGATCCTTGCATTTGTGCTTTTAATCAAATTTGACATAGATCTGTATGTTTTCTCAGGCTTATTGATCTAGGGGATGAGCCCCTCCCTGTAGGAGTGTTATTTGTTGCCCCCATTAATGACTCAGTAGGTTAAGCATATGCCTTGTCAGCATTCCATTAATTCTGCATCCCATTAGTCTTGCTTCTTTACAGGATCTCTTTTGCTTATCCCAGTATACTATTTATCCCAGTACTTTGTAGGATTGACAATATGAATACTGTGACGTTTTAAATTAATTCCATAAGTTTTTTGAGAATGGAGGCTGACAATGTTATAGGGAAAATTCATGGTCTTCTAGAAAATGCCCACCTGGAAGATGAAAATGGGTGGTGGGATCTCACCTTGTTGTCAGCTGGAACAGGATACTTCTTCTTGTTATGCTTAAGGTGTTACATCTATTTATAGCATCTGGCTTGATAGTATTTTTAGATACATTTTTTTTTTGGTAGATTTAAGAGACCTTTCAATCTGAACCTACCTTGTAGGGTTACAAGCTGCTTACTCTTCATGGGCAGTTCATGGGTGTTGTAAATATGGCACAAGATCCTTGCCTATTTGAGGGCATGGAACAAGGAGATTCCCATGGGATCTCCCTGGCATCTGAAACATCCTCATATTTCAACACTTGTCATTTGTTTGGTAGCCCACCTTTTGTACTACATTCTCAGAGCACATTTGATACAGACAGAATCTATGCAGGACTCGACTTAAGATGAGGAAATTCATACATCTGCTTATAGGAAGACAAAGTGAGTTTGAAAGAGGTTAAGTGATTATCCACAGCTTGAGAATAAATCAAAGGCAGAACCAGGGGCAAGCTCCTGGGGTGCTGACACCTATGCCCAAAAGACAAACATGCATTAAGAAAAGGAGCAGTAAATCAGGCAGTGCTTCCGAGTCCTCTTGATTAAGGAAACGATTTGTACAAATGATTTTCTAGGAATTTATTGCTGATACCTGCTTCCTTTCATGTGATGGAAGAGTGACTTCCACTCTTACTCAGCAGCAACTAGACAGCATGAAACATCAAACTGTACAAAGTAAGAAGGAATGCTCAATTTAATAAAAAAAGCCCACGACTTTTTGGTAGAATAAAGAATATTGTGAGGAGCTTTCATTTGTGTGTTAATTTTTTTTCAGTTTTCAGAATTATATTTTCCTAAGCCCTTTGAGCTGCTCAGCACACTGCGATTCTTGTTAATTTCCTCTTTACCAGGTTTACTGCCCTTAATTATAGCTGAAAGCGATCTTTGTCTCAAGAAGATGAAAACCCTTTGTGAAAATGCATTGATGCAGTTTGTTTCCAAACCTAGATATATTTCCTAATTAGTTGCTTGTTGTAATAGGTTGCATAATTAATGAAAACACAGGCAAATATTCAAAGTAATAATTTTCTTTGAACAAATGTACATAAAAAGGAGAAAATGAAACTATTACTTTAATTAACCTGCTTTGGAAAGGCATTGTCAACATCAAAATGAGTATTAGCCTTTCTGGGCTGTGCAATATTTTACATCTTACCTGTCTGTTAATCAGTTTAGCCAAAAGGCCTGACACTGCCAGGAACAAACCCTCTTATTTCAACAAGCTAAGCAGGGTTAGGCTTAATTCATGTTGCATGAGAAATGTTAATGAGAAAGCCTCCTGGGAAATCCCACTTTTCAGTTTGCCCTGATACTACCATAATGCCTATTTAATGACTGGCTGTAATGCCGCAGACCAATGCCAACAGGAATCAATAGGCTCCAGTGACACATTTCCACACTTCCCTTGTAGCAGTTTTGAGCATCACCAGTTAAGCCTCTTTATCTGAAGGAACATGAGCACATTCTCCCTTCAGGCAGGAGGTGGCATCCACTGCTTGGCCCCTGAGACTGACGACTGGTAAGCACTGTGGGATTGAGCAGGGGTGTATGTTGATGTGCTGGTGGGAGGACTGATCTTTTCTCAGTCAAGCTTCAACTCAGTTCCAAGATCTCCCCTGGTTTGGGGATTTTTCCCTGGATGACATTGCTCCATTTCTCTCCACTGTTTCATATCTGCTCAGGCAATATTCGTGTACTTTGAGATTTGTAGCTGTCCATGGAGCATGTGTTGTTTCAGGAGACAAATTGATGCTGTGGTAAAGCAAGCTCAGGTCTTTCAGGGCTTTCAACCCTTGTCTCTGACAGGGGAACTGAAGATTCTCCCCCCCCCCCTTCCCAGTTTCTAAGTTAGTCCCTTTTCCAGCATGTGCTCTGAATACCTGAACTGGCTTCTCAAGGTTCCTTTAAGGCACCACTATTTCTTACAGCAAAATGCCACAAGACAGTAATAAAAACACTGTCCAACAAAAGGATCTGCGTGACTTTCATAGGTAAAACACAGCAATTGGAACCTTCTACCTCCTTTTTGCATCAAGGAGAAACTTCTCACTACTCAAGAGAGTGGCAAGGTGAGGTCTCTTGAGAGAGGGGTGCTGTTGCCCTTGGTTGAAGGGGATCCTACAGCTTCCTCAAGACCCAGCAAGGATAAGCCTTAAGAACCCCACAGTCTGAAACATGCTCCAAGTATCATCAGCTTTTCTTGGATGTGGTATAGGGAATCTGCTTCAAAAGCAGCATCCGCAACTCCATGTTTTTGTTTCTTTGACCTCTAAAGATCAGAGTTGATGTTTGATTTAAGGCCATACATTTGTAATCACTCTATTACATTTATATCTCTGAGGTGCTGTTTCTTGGACGACTACAGCTTACATTAGCAAAGCTCTGCAAGTCACAGATAAGTCTGCTCTGCTTTCCAGTAATGTAGCACCCTCCTGGTTTTGTATGAATGAGAAAAGGAAAAAGGATGGCACTCCATATTTTGTCCTGTTCTGTTGGTTAGGGCAGGCCTGCTTCCTGCCACAGAAATATAAAGGACAATTAAAACAAAACAAAAGAGAAAATCTAGCCAGAATCCTCCTGTCTTCCCTCTCAACAAAGGACTTTTCCCTTCCGCAAGACCCAGAACATGATTCCTGACTGATGACAAAATAAAGGAAGAGTTGAGAGGAGATGACTTAAAGGTAGTTGGAGGCTTTTGGTATTGTAAGAATTTATGAACAGTAGAAGGGAAAAGAATGCATGGTTGAATTTAGATTCTGAATTCCCCATTGCTACGCTGACATTAAATTTTCAGGATGTTTTTGCGCATATAAAACACAACAGCTATCCTGTGGGAAGTATAATTGCAATTAAAAAATAAGGAAAGAAAATAAGTTATGAGCATACAATCAACCCTTGAGGGAGGGAGCCAATATCTGAGGGAACTGAAGGAATCAAAGCTGCCTGAAATCTTTTAAGGCACAGCTTAGCAAGAAGTTAGGGAGGGGAGGCCAGAGCAGGAGTTTCCAAAATTAAAATGCTAGGAAGTATATTAAGAAAGAAGTAGAACCAGAAATGTGTATAAATGCCCAGAGGAGGATCTAGTGTTCACCAAACACTTTGAAACAAGAACAACAGGCCAAAAACTAAGAGCCCAAGCTCACCTGAGTAGTGGGAGCAGATTTAAAATGAACAAGAGGAGCTTGTTCTTCTCAAAATTTGTGGTAAACTGGTGTAATTCATTTGCTGGGGATATTCTGGATGCAGACTTAGATGGCTTCAAAGGAAAGCTAGAGAAATACTTGGAAAATAGAGATCTTTTTGACTTATTAAATAGGCAGGCCACAGGAGGCTTAGGGAAAATGTTATATATCATTGTGCAGACTTACTTTCCCCTAGGGGCTTGTGTGTTAGATGGTGTCAGAGAGCATGGCTAGTCCTGTGTTTTTTTGCTCAAGCTCATAGCAGCATGAGAATCTGGAATTTGGGTTCATCGCTATTGTAGAGAAAAAAGCAAAAGCCCTTCTTCATCTTCCCAAATGTTAATAACATGGCACATACAATGTCCATTTGTGAAACTTTTAAAAATGATAGAATCATGTAAAAAAACATTTTTCACTTCTTTTTTTTTCTCCTTCAGTAAAATTGTTAACTCCTCTAAAGGTCACCACTTAGATGTGAATAGCACAGCACACAACAGATAATGTGCTTTTCCTAGGTAGCAGAAATGAAATAAAAGCTGGGAAGGGCTGCAGGCAAGGCTGTGGGACAGGAGACAGATATCATGGCTCTCAGCTGTCCATCATGGGTCCCAAATGGGATAAAGGATACAAACTGTCAATGAGCATCTGAAATCCCCAAATTAAGAGTCTGGCAGTGTTTGGATCTCATTTTTGAGTCCTTCACAGTCCTAAACAGACTTATATGGAGGCATAGAAAAAAACCCACTCAAACCACCTGGCAGCATCACAAACTCATTAAGAAGAACTAGACAGCACACATCAAAGGCCCAGTAAAGGCTACCATGTTTTCTGAGCAGAATACACTCACTTCACCTGCCTGTAAAGATTTTGTTGCCATTTGGTCATTTCACTCGTAGTTGCCATTCCATTTTCTCTGGGGTGAGACAACCCGAGCTAAAGGATGATATGCAGACTTCTAAGCAAACACAGTTCAGCAACAAACCTTGTATCTCTGTTTTGTTACCATTGAATGAGCAGCTCCTCTGCATTATGGTCTATCTTCTTCAGCCAGCCCTACAGAGGCAGGACTCGACAGTGTGATGGCTACACTTCCCGCCCTTGAACTTCCAAAGGAAAACAAGGGGTGGGTTTTGGCCAGTAGATCCCTGAGTGGCAGAGACTCCTGGGTGGCTCTGCAGAGACCAACTCATGTTCATCCAACCTTGTTAATGGTATGGTGTCTTCTTCCTGAAATCCAGCCTTTGTGTCACAGGACAGCTATCCTGGGTCTATTAAAGAGTTAATTGTCTGTGAACAACTACAACTTCAGGAAAAGGACTTTTATGAAGCTAGGATCCAGGCTTATCATAGTGACTGGCATCAGAGAAGATATGAATTTGTCCCTTCCCTCCCTTATGGCCTGTTTCTCTTACCTTAAGCTGAAAACTCTTCCCAACAGAGGCAATACCTTGACTATATCTGTAGATCATCTAGCTCAAAAGGGACCTCCTCTTGATATATTCTTACAAAGCAAGAAATAATAATGGTGACTTTGCTCTGGTATTTAATAAGATGGAGCCTTCCAATGCTTATTGCAACCTCCAGCTGTGTAGAGTGTAGGGCCAGGAGGGATGATTAGATTATCTAGCTTAACCACCCATAAAACACAGGATGCAGAATTTCATTCTCCATCGCAGCACAAATAATAAATAGAATAGTCCAAGGCAAACTCTTAATATCCAATTTTTAATATCAACTACAATATGCATGTAGAGGGAGACATTAAACAAACCCCTGTGTCTATCAATCTACAACTCCCCTGGCAGTACTTACACATTTCTTATTGCTCACTAGCTTATTTGCTGTGAAGGAACAAAGTTAATGCTGAGCTCTGAAGCATTTCTAATGTGAACCAATTTTGCCCTGCAGTTTTATGCTGAGCCCCACCCTTCTTCACCTGCCTCTGCTCCCCTTTCTTTCTACTCCTTCATTAACTTTAAAATGAAGTGAAAAGATGCCCTTTCTATGAAGCAAAATTCAGATTAGTTTACTTTAAGTGGTGTTTAGTGCCCAGGCTACTAGCTTGAAGCCAACCCTGTGAATCACAGGTTTGATTGCTCTGATGGGCAGAAGAGTGTTTTGCTTAAAAAACAGGAGGAAGGACATGGTTTTATGGAGAAACTCTATTAGTCATCAACTTTCCTTTGCTTGAGGTCAAAACCTGTACAGTCCCACTGGAATAATATGAATTTAGAACATTTCTTGCAGCTTTTTTTTTTTTCCTTTTTTTTTTTCCTTTCTTTTTTTATTCTTGTCATGTTTATGCCTGGGGTCTTTTTATTTGATCACTGTTCTATTAATAGTCTCGAATCAATGAACGAGCAACTCTCAACAAAGTAAACCAACAAATAAAAAGGTGAGGAGCAGGAGAAAATAGATGGTCTGGACAAACCACATACCATGGGGGGACCACACGGACTTATCAGTGAACCCTGGAGGTAGGAAAAGTTTAAGGGTATCTCTTGGTAAGGGAGATCTGCCAGAATTAAGACTACTGAGAATAAAGTAAGGCACAAGGGGACATGGCATGTGGAGTTGTGTGGAAAAATCAAATCTGCCCCTCCTTTCTCTCAGCATATTGTATCGCTTCGATCTGTCATTTGGTGCCTTTAGATAATAAATGCAAACTGTTTTACCTTAAGGCTGGACTTTGAAGACAAGTGTTACAACTGTTTAGCTACTCAGGACAGAAGAAACCTGCTAGTGATCAAGGTCTGAAAGCAGCCCACCATGGGCACAGTGAAGATCTGAGCTTGTCACCTGTAGGAATAAGGATCAGAGAGAAGGAATTCACATGCAAAAAGATTAAGTTAGTTATTATACTTACTATCACGAGTTTAACAATTGGTCCACAGTCTGTCATTCACAGTGACTCGTTAACACTTGCTTTCACATTGATTTTCAACAATCTCCTGTAGCTTCTGGAAATTCATTTCACATCCCTTTCTCAGCTTTTCAATCTGTAAAATGGGAGGCAATGCTTATCTTATTCAGGAGCACACAGTTAAAATTTATAATTAACGCCTTAAAAGCCCATTGAGGGTCTATGAATGATTTATTTTCAATGAATAGGAACACAAAATGAATTAAGGATTGGTCCTTGTATTGTGTTTGCATGGCAAGGTTTTGTTACTGGTTTTGGCTACAGGGTAGTTTCTGTGAGAAGCTGCTAGAAGCTTCCCCTGTGTCTGGTAGAACCAGTGCCTGGTGGCCTCAAGAAGGACCTGCTGCTGGCCAACACCAAGCCCATCAGCAGTGGTGGCAGTGCCTCTGGGGTAATGTACTTTAGAAAGGGAAAAAGTTGCTGTACTGGAGCAATAGTAGCCAGAGGGAGGAATGAGAATACGTGAGACAAACAGCTCTGCAGACACCCAAGGTCAGTAAAGAAGAAGGGCAGGAGGTGCTCCAGGCACCAGAGCAGGGAGTCTCCTGCAGCCTGTAGTGCAGACTGTGGTGAATCAGGCTGTCCCCTGCAGCTCATGGAGGTCCACAGTGGAGCAGATGTCCACCTGCAGCCAATGGAGGACCCCACGTTGGAGCAGGGGAAGAGAGTGAGGAGTCTCCCCTGGGGAGGAAGAAACAGCAGAGACGTGTGATGAACTGACCACAGCCCCCATTCCCTAGACTCTGGTGCTGCTGGAGCTGAGGAGGAGAATTTGGGAAGAAAGAGGAGGGGGGGAAGGGGTTCTTCAGATTTGGCTTTACTTCTCCTTATTCCACTCTTATTTGATTGGTGATAAATTAAACACATTTCCTCATATTGAGTCTGTTTTGCTCATGACAGTAATTGGGGATCGATCTGTCCCTGTCATTATCTTGACCCATGGGTCTTTCATTATATTTTTTCTCCCCTGTCCAGTTGAGAAGGAGGAGTAATAGAGCAGCGTCTGATGCCCACCACATTTCTGTAATAGTCTCTCCTTTTAAGCTATTTTGTATGGAATTTGTATTATTGAATATCAGTAGGACCTGAGACTTCATATTCTACATGTGTAGATTTATATTTGTTTAAAAATTACTTAATTTTATGCCAGATTTTAGGAGCTTGAGCAGGATTAGGCCTCCATTTTGCTGGATGATGTACAAACACGTGACAAGGACCTCTTCTTGCTGGAGTCTATCATTTTGAACTTTGATGCCACTCCCAGCAAGTTTAGAAATGCAGAGTTAAGCATTAGTTTAAATACTTCTAATGAAACACCCATGGGCTTAGCTTCCCAGTATTTATATAATCACAGCCTAATTGTTGCTGTTAAGCAAAAGAAATTGAGAGTCTTTCAGGGGCTGAGGTTAGAAAGACTTCAGAAACTTGCATGGAATGTGAAATTTGAAGGGAAATACAAACTTTCAAGTGACTACACTGATGCAGCTGATGCGTGGTAACCTCTTGTCTCACAGTTACGTCCCTGGATGGTCAGGTCTGTGTTTGTGTGGCCCAGGGCCAGTTCCTGCACCCAGATTCCCTTCAGCTGTTTCGGAATGCCTCACCTCTTGTCATGTGGAGACAGCTTAAAACTTATGGCAAAATGCTGTTCTTGCTATCAACAGTGCAGGGGAATAGGAGGAGAAAAACTTCCCCAGACTGAGGGTTGGATTTACTGCCAGTGAATTTGGTGCTTTGAGTTGCTCAGTGGTAGGTGGGAAGGAAAGGAGGACAAGAAAGGGAAAAGAAATTGTTTCTTATATTTTCTAGCTCTTTGGCTGTAAAACAAGCATCTTCAGAGCCTGAGTGAGGGAAATAAAAAAGATGACTTGTTAATACTGAAAATTAAAAGCATTTTGTTCAAATCACAGGCTATGTGATGTAGTACTTCCCAGTACAGCTTCAGGATTAGCATAAATTATGATGTAACCAAGGCATGACATAATCAAGTCATTTAGGACTGTATTCTCTGGGGTATTCCGGCCTATGCAATTCAACATCTGATCGTCCCCATTCTCCCCTTTTTTTCTCTTTGTTTTTAAGACCAGATTGCAATCAACAAATCAAAAGTGTAAAATAGAGGATCCTAATGCTTTGCACACAGGGAGCAGTGGGTGATGTGGGTTTCCTTCGCAGATGCTGAATGATAACGCATGCTGCCTGGGATCCTGGTTCCTGACACCAGCTTTCTTATGTAAAAATAGGAATTTGTCTAGGATGAGATGCACTAAGTCCTGCTCTTCCATGACTTAATGTAAAACAGGCCCAAGTATAGACGAGAGCAGATTATCCACTTGGTCTGGGAATAAAGTGGACGCAAGAGGCTACTGTTATGGTTGCAAAACTAATTTTTCACAGGAAAAAAAGAAAGGGCATAAATTATAAAAGAAAAAGAACATAAACTATAAAAGATTAGTTTTGGGGAGAAAAGAGGGTGAAAGAACCCTTTTTTAGTTACAGGAGGGAGGTTACACTGCAGTGGGTTGAGGACTACTCCCAGCGATTGTCAGGAATTGTTCTGGGGCTGGATATTAGCAGAAAGTGAAGGTTATCTGTGGAGCATCACGTCTTAATTTCCTATCATGGTCGCATGCTTTTCCCCTATGCTCTTTCCCCAACAGCACATCTCCAGACACCTCACCTGCCTCTAGCTTTATCGCACAGTGATAACCTCCGCCTCCCTTCAACACTCAATTTAATGCAATCTCGATGCTTGAAAACTGTATTCCTAGAAAGAACAGAAGGGAAACCCAGGGATGACAGTCTCCCAGAGTCCTGTGTCAAGGACTGTGAAAAGTTCCTGTAACTCCTTCTTTAAACAGATGCTGGCAAATTACAGCAGTGTCATTTGATCTTCTGCTTAACAAGCTGCACTCGCCCTTTTCTCGCTGTCAGCTCTGTTTTCCCTGGGTTTATCAGTTGTCAGATATCTGCCAAAAGGAGCAAATGAAATCTCAGACATTACCTCCTCACCTCCCTCTACACCCTCTCCTCCACTCAATTCTCCTGTTTGGCCGCTCTTCACTTATAAATCGAGTTTGACTGAAACTGAGTTTGAGGAATTGGTCTATTTCTGTGTGGTGGTTATAAATAAAGCTTGGTGTGGGCCTTTCAGTTTTAGATGCTTCTCATTTTTTTCCTGTCAGGTATAAAATGCCTCAAAACTGGATTTAAAAGGAAAGGATCACTGATAAATCAGTGCTGGATAAGCTGCAATAGTTATGGCTCTATTGAGAAATGGTAATATGCCAGTGGACAGGCATATCCATGGTTAAAAATATCAGCTTGCTTGAGCACCACATTATTATTTCATCAGAGGTTCTGGGTTATTGAGACTGAGGTAATTAATAGGGCAAGCAGAGTCTGCAGAATCGAGTCTGACTTATGGCACATGCAGGATGCATCTGAAAGCTACTTCAGCCTCTAAATCCATCTCAGAATTAGGGCAGCTCCAAGGAATAACTTTTCTATCTAGACTTTCTATAAATACTGGCTAACACAATCTTCTGCCACCCTGGAAGAGAGATTCTGCATCTTTAAATAAATTAAAAGAAAGATATTTAATACTCAAACTATTATTAAGCATCAAAATTCATAACTGCTAGGAAATTAAATATTATTAATTTAGATGAATTTGGACTGGTTTAACTCATATTCACAGATTGCTTAAAACCTGTAGGATCTACACTATCTTCGTCAGAATCTGATGATCTCTTTCCTCACATTAGAGTAAAATAATTCCTTGTAAATAAAATGATTCTCACAAATAAAACATAGTAAGGAATGAGGACATGGGTTATGGCTCAACAAGGGCAAGGTTAGAGGTAACTGCTATATGGCCTCAAAGACAGTAGCTATTTTGACTTAATTCTTTGCAAGATGTGAAATATGGAGGTAAGGTTAGTGCTCCTGCAGAGAATGAACATACAGGAAATGGAAATCATTATGTCTGAGGTAGAAGCAAGAATTCAGAAGAGCTCAATATGACTGAGCTTTGGGACATCTGGTGCTCTCAAAGAAGAAGATGACAGATTTTGGCACAGAAAATGCTCTCATAGACTTTTAAAGGAAGAGAGTATTTCAGTGCCAAACAGGAAGCTACTGACATACATCCTAAATGCTATGGAAAAGAGAAAACTCAAGCAGATGAGGTCTGCACAGGTGACCACAGGAAAACAGGGTCTATTTTACAAGAATTAAAAACCAGATTCTGTTGTGTTTAGTCTCAGAAAGTGAAAGACGTGAGATGTGAGTCACTGCAGTTGTGATTTAAAAATATCCCACTTACAGGGGAACTCCAAGGAATTTCCTATAAAATAAAATCAGTGTGGTGAAGAGAATCATCATATAAACAGATGTTGTCCAAATCAAGTGAACAATGAAATGTGTGTGTTAGATTAAGAGGTAGCCAGTGCCTGATTACTGTCTCAGTTACCGTGAGAACAGTGATAACGAACAAGGGAGATACCTGCCACGTTTCCTTCATGTAACTCAATCCTGACGACAAGGATAACTCACGGGTTATTTATTTTGTGAAATGCAACAGAAGATAGTAGCTGTGCATGTGTCTTGAGACCTGTGGTGAAAATGCTCGCTAGGATTTTGACTCTGTCTCACCTCCCAGAAGTCTGATTCTTGATGTCTTTCAAAACAAGGCAGTAAAAACTCTACCAGAATCAATACATTCTTGTCCTCAAAGAGCTGCATTCTATCTCTGGTTAAATATTATAAACCAAAGTACTCCTGATCTTATGTTAATGCACAAATCACAGTCTAACCGTGGTTCTGGAATTGCAGCTGACGCCACCACTTTTTATTTGGGAAACCACATAAAATTAAAATTCAGATCTAGCAAATCGTAATTCAAAACCATATCTAATTCCTACTTGTTCCCAGGCCTGTCTGTGAGGCAGCCAGGTGTCCAACTTTTCATCAGCTGCTGCCAATGTGCCAGCAAATGCTGTCACCTGGGGAGGTGAATAGCTGAGTGAAAGAGATGCTGTCATCTCAAAGGCACCTCTCCTGGTTTTCTTGTAGGTTCCCTCACTTTTGTCCTACTGTAGTTCCCAAACCAATAAAAAGAGAATACAGCTCCCCCAACCAACACTGATCTCTTTGACTAGAAGAGTAGCACAAGCAGCATCTTCCTCTATGCATGTATATGAAAAAGGATTATGACTGCATTGGTTAATGTGCTTTATTTGGCAGAGGTAAAAAGAGATAATTGAAATGAACATTCTATTTAAACCAGAGGAAGCTTCTTGCAGCTGTCTGCTTTCACACTCAGAGCTGTATTTCTTTTGAATGTCAAACCAAGTAGTTTCTTAGGGTATTCAGAATCTTTCACTATGAAAAGGAGCACCCAGTCTTCCACCTTGCAATTACTGTAGAAATGCTAAGGTGTTCTTAACCTGAGATGAGGAACAATTCCTTATCTCAGGTCCCCCAAAGTTACTCAGTTTTGGAGTATCCTAAGTGTTCTTGTTAGTCATTAAAAGTGTATGAGGGAAAATGAATGAAAAAGCAACTGAAGTAGCTTCCACTCGTAGAACATCTTCTGTCTCCACCCCACTTTTATTCACAGGCTTTTACACCTCCCACAGAAATTGATTTCAGGTCTGTCTTGTACTTTGTATCTCATGTTGAGGCCCTGGAAAAGAGGAAAGTGGGACCCCAGGATTTGTTTTCTATGTAATTTAATCACTTCAAATCATGTGGGGAACAAGGACCCAAAGAGACATCAGGCCCAGTCTCAGCCTGGGTTGTTATAAACCTGTCCTCTTATTTTGCTTGCCTATCATTCTTTTGGAGGAATGAACTAGAGTGCAAGGATATCTTTTCCTAACAATAGATATATTACTTCAAATTAATTCACATCCTCTTCTTAGTGACTTTACAGTTTAGCATTACTTTAAACTAAGCAGTCTTACTCATCCTAGATTCATCTGCATGAGCAGAGATAGAGCTAGCATTATTTTAGATGCAATACTTTCAGTGCATCCCCATGCAAAGACATTTGTGAAGTCGCCATTTGATACCCTATCTCTTTTACTGTCCTCCCTAGTAACTTCATTTCCAATTTTCTTCCTCCACAATCTTTCTTCCTGTAACACCTTTACATTTTTCAATGCCTAAATATATGTACACATATATACATACATGTATATAAACCCAGCCCAGATACAGAAGTTGAACAGAGCACTTGGTTTTTAATTCAAATCATTTCACTCCTTTTCCAGCTCCCTGAGAACTAACACTGAAGGTATATTCTTGACATCTCTAGGTCTTGAACTTTTATCAAAGGTGCCTTTTGTATCTGGTTTTCTGTGAGATGCAACAGAAGAAAGTAGCTCTGTATGTATTTCAGGACTGTGATCCTGAAAGGTGTTTCAGTTTTTGTGGGCACATACATTTTAAGATTCACCTGTTGCAGAGCAAAGGTGTTTTCCAAATTATCTTAAGAAGTAAACTACATGATAATTACCTGTTGGACATGTAATCTGGATGTTTAGGTGAAGAGCCACAGAATAAAAAGTCCTGGCATATACCCTGGAGAGCAGAGCTCTGCATTCTCAGATTGCATTGTGCTTATCCAACATAGAATCATAGAATAGTTAGGGTTGGAAAGGACCTTAAGATCATCAAGTTGCAACCCCCCTGCCATGGCCAGGGACACCTCGCTCTAAACCATGCCACCCAAGGCCTCGTCCAACCTGGCCTTGAACACTGCCAGGGATGAAGCATTCACAACCTCCCTGGACAACCCATTCCAGTGCCTCACCACCCTAACAGGAAACAATTTCCTCCTTATATTCAATCTAAACTTCCCCTGTTTATGTTTTAACCCATTACCCCTTATCCTACCACTACAGTCCCTAATGAAGAGTCCATCCCCAGCATCCCTATAGGCCCCCTTCAGATACTGGAAGGCTGCTATGAGGTCTCCACACCCACTGCTCCAGTTCCCTTTCTTATTGGTTTCTTACATACACTCACTGGATTCTTGGGTCTGGTTTGTCAGACATTTCCAGTCTTCAGATTGACGCCTGAATTTTGGCAGTAATTTTATTTTTTGGGAGATTTCCCTGAAGAATCTTGGACAAGCAGAAGTAAAGTATATGGTAGAAATCACAGAAGAAGCACCATCCACAGATGCGGTTTTGCTTCCACTAATTTCAGTGACGCAGGATCCATCCCCAACCCAGCCGGTATATCCCTATGTTATATATTTGCCATGATTTTCCTCTAATGTCCCTCTAAAAAGTCCCAAGCAGTGTGGCTGCCTCTAATTGAAATTCTACAGTAATTTCCTTTACAAGATTGATGGACAGTCACAAACTGATCAGTCCTCTCTTTTAAGTCCCAGAAGTGAAGACCAGTGTTTCATTTGATTAAATTAATGGCTTGCAGGTTTCAAAGAATTAAAAAGTAGTCAGGCTGTGAAATTTGCTTCCCTAAGAGAGTCACTCAGTCAAATGCTGTTAGTAGATTTTAGAAGGGCTAGAGATAATGTTATGTTAAAAAACCATAGATTTTACTTGGAAAAGATCAAATCCATTTTGTATTTCAAAGGTGGAATTCTATACTACTGAGGACATAGAAAGGTTCTTTTTGCCCTCTTCCCTTCCTCATCTTCAGTGTCATTTAATGTTGAATTTGGTTGGCAAAATCATACACTTCAGGACTTGCTTTGTCCAAGGTCTTAATGACCCATCTTTCACTCATGCCCTGATGCAGCTACCTCAAGTAGAGCAGAGATGTTCTTACCATGGCAGCATTCCCCTGGGTTGTTTAATCATCTGATAAGGGCTGGGCTACTTTTCTAGGCAACTTAATGCTGAATACACTAGTGTTCTGGTAGCACAGGCAATAATGGCAGCTCTTGCTCCCTTGTTTCTTAGGTTGCACTCAAGATACTGAAGTGCTGTCTGAAACTTGGCGAGGGAAGGTGGACACTCTACACACTTCTCTATCTCAAATGTACCCTATAGACTGGGTATGCCGTTGTTTTCTTCTTTCTGTGACTACTTAGGGACATTGTTCTCCCTTATCTCAGCACTAGCAGTGCATCCAAGAAGCAGGGCAAGAGCCACTCCTAGTCAGGGAGCTGTTTAGATGCCTTGCACATATCACCTTCATGGCAGCTCCTAGCTCCAAGGGGCATTTCATGTTGACTCAGTCCCATAGCAGGGGATGGGTAGTAGGCAGCATCTCCCCAGCCCCTCTGAGCACACTTGCACCATGTGGGAAAGCATATACAAGCCAAATAGCTGTGGCCACATTTTGCCTTTACCACAATCAAGCAAGTAAATAATTTCATTTCCCACAGAAACGTCTTGTAGCTTGGATGGAGAGCTATGAAACGATGTCACCTTAACCCATTTCAGTACTATAACTGTGTCATCCTCCTCTGTTTATCCCTTGGGATTTGGCTTTTCTCTTGTATAACAGACAGGGTTTTTTGATATGTGGCCTTCAGATAAACTCAAAAAACCAAAATGAATAATCTTCAGGCCAGAGAGAAGGAGAGAAAATAAGCATCTGGTTCATTGCAGCAGATGCATACAGCAAGCTCAATTGACATATCCCATGGAGATGTTTGAAATGACAGGGAAATCAGCTCTGAGAATCAATATGCTTTGTAAAAATAAGGCTCAGTCATATCTTGTTGGGCATAATGGAAATTGATTGGCAGTTATCTATTAGCGATAATTTCTGTTTGATGACTTGCCATATGTTATCAAGCTCTAAATCAGGAGGGAGCGGATTAAATGAATAGATTCTGTCATGAAAAAAGTACAGGGTACCAGTGGCATAACAGAGGATGCAGCACATAATATGCACAATGCCCTTCTAAAATAGATGAATTATTCAATCTACCCTAATTTTAAATATACAGGGGCTGTGTAGCCTGGCGGCATTACAGATTTGAGACTCCTAGGGACCCTTTTACTCAGATTTTTTACTTGCTGCCTTTCAGTGACAAGCAGTCAGTGAAATGTGTGTAGGCTTTTCAAATAATCTCTCCTTTAAGATTCAATAGGACTTTACATCTGCTGAGGTGAACCTATTAAAGGAGACTTTGTGATACAGTCCAGAGCTCTGCCTAAGTGCTGCAGACTACACAGAGCTCAGGTCTATTTATGGGAATGTCACCTGGGGAGGAGGGTCATCTGTAAAGCGTTTCCCCCTGCCAATTATAATTACAGTGAGTTGAAGAACAGACCCTGAAACTCAGCGTACAAAGTTATGAACTTCCAGTCAAGTAAAAAAATGACATTCTATTGAAGCCCCATTACTCCAATATACCAGCAGAGGCACAGAGCATGAATTCAGTAGTATGAGGGCTGCCTTATTTCATCTTCAGGAACTAAAGATTAAAATTTTGCTTCCTTCTTCAGATTAAAATACTACCATGACTATACAAAAGATGCTGTGAACACAGCTTAAGGGAGCTCATTTCAGGGAGCGCTGACAGAAGGGTAAATGCTATATATTTGGGAAAATCAAGGTAGCTAAATTACCCAGCTACCTGAATTACTCAGTTACCTGATGCCTTCTTACGGTAGGAAGGACAGGAGATAGAAGAGGCTGAGAGAGTGATCTCTCCAAGCAACTCTTCCCCTTTGATCATCCTAACTATGGCTTATAGCAATGCCAAATCTGACACTAGACCTTCACCATCTTGAGGACCTTGTGCACACAAACTGTAAAACCCCAGTACACTGCCATGTAGGATTATGTGGAGGTCTCATCCATTACATGGTGCTGCACATCCCCAGACTCTTATTTTTAGCTCTTTGGATTTCTGTGGATTATTCTTTCAGAATTACTAATTTCCTACAAATTATTGAAATCCATCCCTGAACGGTTTCAGATTCAAATTCCAAACTCAGAGCTGTAGGGCTTTAAATAAAGCTTCCCCTATCCCTGTGACTCCAGTCCCTCTCTGGTATGCTTGGGGAAGCTCTCTCCTCCACTCTGCTGACTCACCCATGCAGCTTGACAGAAGCAGAAGCTGTAATGTGAACCATCTCCATTTTAATTTGAAAACCTAAGCCAAAAAGAAAATGCTTTCATAATTTATATTTTAAAAAAGAGCAGCTGCAATGCTAGGTTCCTGAATTTAATAAAATAGGTTGTTAACTAAAACTACAATGTCTGGAATGGCTATTGATTTGCAAGCTGTTGTCCCTGGGTGGGGGAAGGAGGAGAAGAAGAGCTTGACAGTTTCCACTTAGCAGGGACCTATTCAGGAAAAATTAAGATAACCACATGAATGCTTTTCCTGCTTGCACTGTTTGGTGCCTGATGCTTCAGTACGGCTTAGATATCTAAGGTGGTTGTATCTGTGAGCGAAAGGCAGTGATTAGTACTGGGTAGGAGAAAAATAGCCTTACTTAATCGGAATTACACCTCTTTGAAGCTAACAGTTTGCTAATTATTTCAAGAGTTGAATTATTCTGGCAAGGAATGAGGAGATTTTTAGCCATTCAACACCAAATAACTAATGACTAATAAATGGATGCCTAATGCTGCCTTTTGCCTTACAGGATTTCTGCAAAACTTCTGCTCATTCACTGCCAAAGGAAAGGTGTCATCTGAGCTCAAGGAAAAAGTCTCATTTTCAGAACAATTGGGTATGAATAAATATGGGGTTAGTAATCATCAGAGCACCTTGCTCCTGGAAAAGCTTTCCATGTGAAGCAAAGCACCCTTCCCAGTGCCCTATTCCCAGAAACCCCTCATATACCACTAGAGAAGCAGATACACATGTGTGGAGGTGGGCAAGGAGCCAGATGCAATCATGGTTTTGAAACAGTTGTATTCGTGCATGAGGTGCTGTGTATGCTTTGTGGTTCCAGCAGGAGTTTGTTCTCGGAGATAACCACACTGGTAAAGGCTAAAGCTTTCAAGTTTTCAATAGCTTTGGGTGAACAGCTTTCCACTCCTATTCATTTACAGGCTGGAGTTGCCAACAGAAGGATTAAAAAATCCCATCTGAGATTACTCTCGTAAGACTGGCAATCCAATTTTGCATACTCCATAAATCCAGATAAGACTCCAAGCGTCTGGATGCTTTTACCAAATAAGCCCTCTGACATTTATCGAGCTTGTACCTTCACGAGGTGCTAAACACTTAAGAGAAAACCGATAAAATAAATCTTTGTGGTATTTGATGCTTTTCTGATCTATTCCCAGTTGTCTAAAGACTCAGGAATTGAGGTGAGAGAAAATGTGGCAATGAAATAAAGGAAAAAAAGGCTTGCTTGAGGCATGTTAGTGGGCAATTTGGGATAAATACATCAGTTGACCTGCAGAACCACAGAGCTGTGATATACTCATTGTGGGTTTTAAAGATTACATCTCATTACTGTTACTGGTCAATCCGCTATCATTGCTGAGGCTGGGTGCAAGGGAAGTAGATCCAGGATGTGAGCTACTCTGGCACACAGCACTGCTGCAGGAGACAAGGGGGTTACCACTAAGGGAAAGGCAGCCCTGGAAACAACTTGGGCTTCAAAAAATAATAACACATTTATTGCCCTATATTCAGAAGGGACTATGAGCAAAACTGATGAAGTTTACACTTGGAGGTAGCCTGGTTTAATTGGAAGATAAATAGTCTGATGGCAGCTCTGTTGTGCAACTGATTAATCATTCCTCCAGGCTTACATCTGCCCCTGCAAAGTGTCAATAATCACACAGCCTTTGCCTCATCTCTTTGCATGTATCCAAATGAAACTGTGATCCCACCAAGGCCCTTTGGGAGTGAGATATTCTCCTCCTGACTCCTTCCCTTTGTACGTGAAGGCTGACGCGCCTTTCCCTGCTCGTGCTGTATTTAGGAGTAAAAGATTAGGAACAAAAGATTTACAACAATGGCTCTTGTGCTTTCTTTAGACTTGTCATGTTTGCCTTTACAAAACAGAGGGGACTGTCCCTGGAGCACATTGCTGCATGCACAGCTTCAGCAGAGGCTCTGGCACTGAAAACACAGCTCTCTGGAAACCCCTTGGAGGGCAAGCGATGTCAGGTCTGCCCCAGTGTGACCAGCACTCCTCTGCACCCACACTGAGGATATCTGGGGATAATCTAGGTGTCACAGGGAGTAATATTTTGATGTGGCTTATGTTTTGCTAATGCTTCATTTTATAAAACTCAAAATCTTTTTCTGTTGATTAAACAGATAAAACTCTCTGTTGGTAGAAAGCATCAGGTTTCAGGCTGAGCTGTATGTCTTGCTTTGCATAGTGGCCTTTTTCATGTGGTCTCTAAAGAATAAAACATCAAGCAGATCTCACCTAAATAACTAAAGTGACCAAATCTGTTACAATATGCAGACATTAACACTAGGCCTCACAGCTTCTCTTGTACAAAGAGCAGTTCCTGGATGTGACCTCTCCTGAACTGTGGGAGAAAACAGAGCTGGTCAGGACTTAGCAATGTAAATGAAGAGTGGAGCAGGACACCAGACCCCAAACACCTACCCTCCACCTTCCCACACAATCCCTGACGCTCCCATGCCATCAGCTGTTCTGCTATAGTGCTATGTGAGGAATAGGACCAAATTTCATATTTTAAATTCCACACATGGTAAGTGCTTGAAAGAATGCTGTTATAATGGACATCTTAGTGCTATATTAAAACAGGGCAATTCATCTCTCCCTATGAAGACTTAAATAGTGGCATTCAATCTCTTTCTTTAATCCTCTAGATATTTTCAATGTAAGGTAATGGATTTGGAGGGAATTTGTTTGGGGGATCAAAACAGTTATACAGAAATTATGTCAGTAATATTTCATCAGTACTGTAATCAGAGAAAATATTTTTCCACAGCATAAAAGAACTAGGCACTGTGCCACTAGAAAGTTTAATTGCTAGATGACTTTAAAACATGGTAATTTAGCCCAAATTAGTGTTATACTAATTTATTTATCAAATTCCAGTATATGTAGTTATGTTCTACAATCCATTTATTCTTGTAAGCTGTGTGCCCCATTAGACGGTGAAGTAGAAGGTCATTAACCTGCATTGCTAGTTCAGATGATGTTATTAGATTGAATTTAGTTTCTTCAGTGGTGGGTGTTGACATTTTAGAGTGCTTTCAGGGTAATTTATCTACAGCCATTCAGTTCTTTTCAGCCATTCAGAAATGCTGTGGATCTAAAATACTGCAAGCCTGATGAAGACAAATTTCTTGGTTCAATTTCAGACGTGACTTGTCTTTGTGCTTCTGATATTTTTCAAGTTCTTTTTATGAAAGCGGGTTTTATGACACCACTCATGCAAGATATTAAAAAAATAATGTCAGGTCCCATAAAAATCATCAGCTATAACTTAAATGCATGAGTTTTAAATATAATAAATTCTAGATGTTTTTCTGATGCTTTCTATGTTTAGAGATGTAAGGATTACATTCGAGGGAACTGTTTTTCCACTGGAATTTCCGCTCCCCTTCCAATTAAGCAGATGCATTGCTGTCCCATGACCTCAGGGCTGAAGCATGACTCAAGCACAGCCTTTCATGAGACCTAGGAAGGAATAATCTCTAGATTTGTTAGTGTAGCTGCGGCCAACAACCCATGACACCTGACAGTATACAAAACAAGCCGTGCCCTTCTTGGTGTTGGTAAACTGGTGGAACTTGCACAGGGCAGGAGCTGCCCAAGAGCCTCAGGACTGCCAAGAGGCTCTGCCAGACCAAGGATGGTCCAGTATAGTGGGTCCTGTTTTCCCCTTGCTGTTGGATTTGCTTGATTATGAACTCAAAGTAGAATACAGCCTTCATGGCTCACAACAAACCTGACACCTCTCCTCTGGCCTTCACAAGTCCCTTGGGCCCATGCTGTTGATGGCCATGCTTCAAAGGACAGGCAATGTGAAAACAGTAAGTCCACCTTGGTTAAAATGACACTGAAGAAGGGGACAATGAGGGGGAAAGTTTTAAATATTTGTTGTCCTCTATGGATTTGTTGAATAAACATCTCTTATTTGATTCCCAACCAAAGCACAGGGAAAGTATCCAGGCAAGGGAGAAGACACTATTGATGAGAGCTTGTGAGGTCTCATTTCTTCCTATTGCTTTGCTCTGGTGAAACCTGCAGGGGCCTTTCCACTCATGGCAAGGTTTTTTTTTCCCCCTCCAACTACAAATCCTTCCTAAGCTTCCAAATCTCTTCCTTTTTCAAGAAAACCTTTTGATACGCCATTTCGATTTCTTTCTAATAAATGGTCTTCCTCTCAAATTGTCTCTGCTACAAGAGCAATATTGGGAAAACAGATGACTGCACACCCTTAAAAATCCCAACCTCTGACACGGTATGTGCAGATACCATCCAACGATGATAAAATGGGTTTTGCAAATAGCTGAAAGGCAGAACCAAAACCACCCGGTTTGCAAGGAAATCCTTGTCTCTGAGAAGATTATAAAGAAGATATTCCCGTCTTGTTCTGCTGGTTTTTTTCTTTGTTATTTTTTTAACAGCTTTCAGTATTACCTGTGAAAGAATCATGATATGGCTGCGGGAAAGAAGAGAGTCTCACCACCCACGCCTGCTTTTAACGATCTTCATGCCTCTTACTGCAAAGAAGACACCACTTCTTGTTTTATTTTTATTGCAGGTTGCACATTTCCCTCCAGTATCCTGAGCACTGGAAAACAGTAGGGATCAAACTGAGGGTTTCTTTTTAAGGGTGTAAGGGCTCCTTTCTTTGGCTCTGAGAGGTGCAGTTTAAGTACCGGTGTCCATGGAGATGGGGTGGTACAGTATACCCCATCCCAACACATCCCTTGCTTAGATGGGCTGGACACCTGCTCACTGTTCTCAGCTGAGGGATATAGTCTCTTAGACTTAAAGCTCCCTGAAACAGTGTTTTCCTGCCTGATTGCTGCCTATTACTTCAAAAATGCCTTGTATCTCAAGATCAGGCTATGAAAACCAGTGTTTATCTTGGGAGAGGAAAGTTACAATCCCTTAAACTGCTTTTGTGAAAGATGCTGGGGAACCTGTTTCTCAATTTTCATGCTTTTGCTACCTGCCTGCAGCCCTGCCTGCAGTCTGGGAGGGAGATAAAAGTGTCTCAGCCCTGCTGACCCCCGTTTGACGATCTGTGTACTTAAACTGGGAGGGCAACTCAGCACTTCAGGACTTGGAAATGTAACTTCTCAGCTGTTTTGCTGAGCAGATCTGCTTCTAGGCAGGCATACTGTGGTGGGTTGAACCTGGATGCATGCAAGGTGACCACCGAAGCTGGCCTATTGCTCTCCTCCTCATCTGGACAGAGGAGAGAAAGTGTAATGGAAGACTCCTGGGTTGAGGTATGGATAGGAAGAGATCAGTCATTAATTGCCATCACAGTCAAAATAGACTCAACCTGAGGAAATTAGTTTAATTTATTACCAATCAAATAAGATCAGGATGAGAAATGAAACCAAATCTGAAGAACACCTTATCCCCATCGCTCCCTTTTTACCAGGCTTAACTTCACTCCCAGATTCTCTGCCTCTTCCCCTTCAGCAGCAAGGGGACAGAGAATGGGGCATAGAGACTGTTACACGTTGACTCTGCTACTACCTCCTCCTCCTGGGAAGGACTTCTCACACTCTTCCCCTGCTTCAGCATGGGGTCTCTCCCACAGCAGGCTGTCCTCAATGAAATTCTCCAAAGTGAGTCCTTCCCACAGGCTGCAGTTCATCATGAACTGATCCAGTGTGGATCACTTCCATTGGGTGCAGCCCTTCAGGAGCAGACTGCTCCAGCATGGGTCCCTGTGGGGTCAGAAGTACAGCCAGCAAACCTGTTCGAACATGGGCTTCAAACAGGTTCACAGCTTCCCTCAGGCATCCTCCTGCTCCAGCATGTGGCTCTCCCTGGGCTACAGGTGGATATCTGCTCCACCATAGACCTCCAAGGGCTGCAGGGGCACAGCTGCCTCACCATGGCTGCAGGGAGACCTCTGCTCTGGTGCCTGGAGCATCTCCCCCCTCCTTCTGCACTGACTTGGTGTCTGTAGAGCTGTTTATCTCACATATTCTCACTCCTCTCTCTGTCTGCAATTGCTCCTGTGCAGTAACTTCAGCTACTTTTTAAATATGTTATTCCAGAGTTGCTGCCACTGTTGCTGATAAGCTCAGCCTTGGCCAATGGCAGGTTCATCTTGGAGCTGGCATTGGCCTTGTTGGACATAGGGAAGCTTCTAGCAGCTTCTCACAGAAGTCACTCCTGTACTCCCCCTCTACTACCAAAACCTCCCACCTAAGCCAATTGCTATTTTCTTCATTAGCTGTGAAAACCGTGGAAATAGGGCTCCATTGCTCACTGCGTGACTCCTGAATAAACACGTACTGTGCAAGGTTTGCCTTTGTAAACAAAACAGTTTTCCCTTTCAGGAGCTGTTTGGATAAAAACAAGTGTTGTCATGGTAAGATAAATTCTGGCACTCCTTTGGTGGAATTAACTATTCCAGCTTTTATCCTGAACTAAGAATAACAATGAAACACACGAGTGAGGTGAGTAAATCTCAGCTAATCAAATGGACAGCACTCCATAGGTACTAGGAAAAGATATATAACTATAGATTACTTAAGATATATAACTATGGGATTACTAAGGATCCCATAGTTATATGTAGAAGCATAAATAAAACATGCAATTTTGCACTCTTACATTCATGTTTGTTAGAGATACATGAAAGCATAAAATTTCCACTGCTAACTACAATTTTTGGATGTGTTTGGGACACCATAAACTATTTATTAACTTTCAAAAGTAGAAGTACTTGCTAACTTGTCAAAATCTTGTTACATGTTTCTGGCTGTTTGTTCAATAACTAGTTTGATGGAAGTGGATTACACAGGCACAGCTATACTGTAGCTGTTATAGCTGTCACATTCTCTCTTTCACTGCCTTGATGTTTGGATGAATTTATGAAATCAACAGGCTGGATTTAGCTTATTTTGTCTCTTGATCCCTTACCATATTATACATAGTTTCTTCTGTGTCAGAATAATAACAAAGAACTGCTCAGGGCTTTTGCAAAGTAATTCTTGCATCAGTTAGGTTGAGGAGACACTGCCCTCTGTGGTATATGCATTCAGACATATGGAATCAGGCTACTTTTTCTTCGTGAGGTAGCTTGGGTAGGTTCAATTTCAGATTGTGCAATCAAAATTCATGGCATTCAAATGCCACTAAAGAAGTCTGCAGGATTCCAGTAGTCTGTCATTTTTTTCAGACATATTAATTTGATAGTGAATGGATATCACTGAATGGAAAAGAGTGGGACAGCTTAAACCCATCAGTTTAAGCCATGGCGATACATCTGAAAAACTCACCTGGAGAAGGCTGTGATGTTGGTCTGTGGTGGATGCCAGGTGAAGGCAGTGCTGAAATGATGGTGGAAAATGTGACAAAGTGTAGGGTTTGTTTTAGCAGTGGGAAGATCCACAGAAGGATTATTTCTAGAGTATGATAAAGATCAGCTCATCATTAATTCATCAGAGTCTTGAGGCAAATTCCTGCTCAGAAAATCTCAAAAACTCTGGGTTTCCTGAAACTGAAAGAGGTTCTCTGGAAATGACACCTTCTAAGTTGTTTGACAGACCAGTTCCCCAAATATCTGCCACATCCCAATGTCAAAGGCAGGTTACTGGGTTGCGACACCCCTGGTACAACCCTGTTTTCTGTTCCCCATGTGCACTCTCCCTGCAGACAAGTCAGTAATGAAAGTGTGGTTGGGCTCTCTGAATGCTGCCACTGCAATTAACACCTATGGCTCAATGAGGCAGGTGAAGAGGAGATGCACACAACCACCAACAGATTCCATACCAGAAAAGCTGTCCAGCAGCTCCAAACTCTCTTCAGTGATCTGTTGGACCAATAGACACCTCTGCAGTGGACAAAGCCCTTCAGCTGACAGCACTGTCCAGGAGACAAGCACAGCTTCAATGTGTCCAGGTGTAAGTATAGAAATAATGCAAATGCTTTTCTTCCCTTTTCTTCCATTGCTGTTTCAACTCAGCATTGTCTCTGCTCAATAGCAAGACAGCGATTTTGCAGATTTTAAAACACTAATCATAGGCAATTATTTCTGAAAAGATTTGCTTGCAGTAGGCAGACTTTTCTCTTAAGTTGAAAGCCTCGCTGTTCCATTCTTTCTTCTGTTTCAAATTATAATAATTTTCTTCCTTGTGTTCTCTCCCAGCTGAAATTCCTCCTCTTCTGACACAATTTGAATCTAACTAATCTTCAATTGGAAGATTTTTATATATCTTTTTTAAAATAATCTATAGCAACAAAAGCATTGCCAGCAAACACAAAGCCAAACAAGCAGCTGAAGCTGTTTGTGTGTATATCTTAACATGCAATTCTGGCCTTCAAAAGGCAGAAGTCTTTCTTTTCTAAGGTGCACCTATAAAATGAAACTTCTTTTTTACACTTAGAATTTAGGAACAAAGTAGAGAATGCAGATTTTATGGCATAAGCAGAATGAACATACTTATGTTGCTTTCCCACAGCTGTTTATGATTGGAGGAAAGCACAAGAATCCTGAAATCCATTTAAATTAGTAGCTTTTCGCCAACATTTTTACATGAAATATTCAGAAATTTTGGTACGGAGCTTGTTTATTTTCGTATTTTCTTTTAAATTATCAATACTAAAATGAAATATTTATTGGCTCAGTATGAATGGTTTGATTAATCCTCAAGTGAAATTATTCCACAGCTTTCAAAAATTATGAATTCATTCTTGATCCATTTGTAAACAGAATGTCAAAATCCAATTCCCACCCTAGTACTGTTTTTTTCTGTAACCCTGTGATCCTAGTTTCTGTGCTTTTTACCTACTTTTTGATCATCGTTCTCCTAAGAGGTGTTAGCTGCTTCTCTCTCCAAACCATTGGTATATTCAGTCTAGATCATAACATTTCAAAAGCATGTGTTGAATTTTGGTATGAGCACAGATAACATAGCTTTTTGGAGTCATGTTATCCAGCCCAGATGGTCTGTAAGTGTGTCATGGTAACACCAACTGCCTATGGTATATATATGATATCCTATGGTATAGCTGAAGTGATGTGACCAGGATACACTTCCTTCCGCACCTTGAGTCACCAGGGTCACATTTAGTATCGTGATGATCAAGGCAGCCATTACCATGGATGAAAATCAGGGCCTGAACATATCTTTCTGGATCCAGACTTTGAAATCTTAGCAGCTCCTCAGCTCTCACCTACCTTGCAGCTAATAAGTAATAAACATAACAATTATTTTGGAAATGTGTGAATCTCTTACTGTACCATCTGAACATGACACATTGCACGAGTGTATTGATCATTGAAAGTGCAAGTGTTGATTGTTACTGTTTAATTTGTACCAGTTCCCATCAGAAAGGTATATTTCAAGTGCCTGGTTCCATTTGAGCTGCCCTTGGGTATGTTGCTTAGCCCCTAAAGGTTCTGGGTATCCTCCAGGCATGCGTAACTTCCTGGCTTTTCCACATGCAGTGTATCCTAGGGAAGGAGTATCAGTGTACTTGGGAGGGCTGTCCTGCAGTGTCAGGGCATGTTCACAGATTTTTGACAAAGCAGCCATTATTGCATCTTGCTTTCTTAGTGCTGAAGCTTCAGGACCGATGGCCTCTATGCCATGGCTGTAGTTATTGGCTCTGAGGATGTGTTGAAGTGCTTCAGATCCCCACAGGGCAAAGGCAGGCATGGTACCCTGCAGTGCAAATGATCCCATTGTTAAGCCATCAGTTTTCCTCAGAAGTTCCAGATCTAAATACAAGATTGGGGTTGGACTGAAACAGTTGTGAAGTATGCTGCATGCTTAGCTTCCTGGGCATCGCCCAACAAGCAGCTGTTCCAAAAATGGGAAATCACTGCCTTCATTAACCAGGCTGGCTTTTCACTGCTAACTTTTTCTCTGTCATTAGAGTGCCAAAAGAATGGACCATTCTGAAGCACCGGCAGGTCAGAGCAGAAAATGAAGGAGAGGACTGCTGCTTCTCTCTGAACAGGGAGCTTCAATAGGTATAAGACACATTCTACACATATGTAAAAAGGGTCCCTTTGTATTACCCTTTTTAGCTGTTTTTTAAATATACTTTCATTAGCAGCACATTCTCTTTTCTGAGTGCAGAATAAAGTCCCATCTTCCGCATATATTAAATTGCAGCTTCTGCTTTCAGCATGATTGCTCCCTCTCTGGACCAGATTCATAATGAGGATTGCTTTTTAGTTTTTGTTTCCACCTCCCCCCCACCCCCTTTTTTTCCCCCCCCTCTCCTCTCAATAAGCTCCTGGTGAAGCAATTCCTGCTGTCATGAACTGAAAATTCATCTACAGACTCTGCTGCTGGGGATGCTTTTGGGGATCTTTCTCCCTCAGAATTCTCAACTTTCCAATGAAGATAAATAACCACATCTTGCAGCTACAGTTTTTGACTGAGTGACAGCTTAAAAGAAGATCCCTGTCAGCTTTCATAACAGAAGAAGAAATTGTTCCAACAATTCTTAGCAAAATGAACAGGCACTTTTTCTGCAAAACTGTTTTGCAGCCCTGCTGCTGAATTGCAGCTCACATGAGGGCCTTCAGGTTGGTTTCTTGTCACAAAAGAAAGGGAGTGACCTGGAGTCATGGTATTTTAGTAGCTTCCCTTGTTTTAGCTGCATGAACTTTGAAGTCCTAAATGCAAGGTGAATACAAAAAGCAGGCAGCTTTAATTTCTCTTGCAGGAATCCTGCTTTCTCAGTGTTTGTATCTGAGGAAGCACCTCTGTATCACGGATTAGTTGTAGTTAGAGAAAGGAAGTTAAAAAACAAATGTTTGTTGCTCGCAATAGCCAGCATCCAAGATCTGTGAACCACAGAAAGCACTGACACTGCAATCACTTCCGTGGAGACTGTTCAGATGAAAAGCAAAGGTGAGCTGTTGAGTATTTGATCTTAGGGTCCTTTCCAACCGTAACTATTCTATGATTCAACTCTTTCTGTGGTGAACTGCATGTCAGCTGCTGTTCGAGAAAGGCTCAAAATGCTTCAGCATCAGCTGGGAATATTTGTCATCGTTTTACAGCAATGCAGACAAGGTGAAAGTGGAGAGCTTCTCATACACTTTTTGGCAGTTGTTAGTAAAAGCATCCTATGCATTGGATCCTCTTGCTGAAGTTAATTAGGACATAGCATTCCAACAGCAGCCCAGGCACAGTGGTGAGAATTGACCCCTGAGGATGCAGAGGTGCTGAGGGGGAGATTGACCCACTCCAGACTCACTGTACACTAGCCTTTCTCAAGTTTGGCTGACATATGGCCACATAAAAAGCTGGGTGGTGAATTATATCCCCCTGATTGCTCTGACTTGCAACCGTGTCCTGCGATGCTGCCATGAGCACTGCAGGAAATAGAGGAGCATAATGTGGTGTTGTGGGACTGATTACAGAGCACAGTGCAGCTCTGCATGAATAAAGACAAGCCAAAATGGGGCTTGAAAGAGGAGTTTGGGTTTTGCCAGTGCAGCTCTGCATGAATAAAGACAAGCCAAACTGGGGCTTGAAAGAGGAGTTTGGGTTTTATTTCCCTAAACAATTCTGATTAATGCTGTTTCTGTAAGTACCAGCATCTCAGATCAAAAGGCAACTGCTCAACAAAATGCTTGTCCTTGAATTTTCACTCTTCAGACTTGATTTTCTTCTTTAAAGGTATCGGATTGCCAAATGACAACAGGAAGTGTGCTTTGCATATGATACAAACAAGATGAACAACAAAACATGCTGTGATGCTTTTGGTTTTGCTAGGCCTAATGACACTGATAACATATCTGCTGGTGTCTGTTCATGCTCCAAAAGCTCAGGATGTGGCCAGAATAAAAGATGACATCAGTGATCACAGGAGAAAGAGACTTGTCACTTTTTTCCCTATATGAACTTTAATCTGATTTAGCTACAAAGGCTTCTTTCAAGTGTGGTCTGGTCCTTCAAGGGCAATGGAGATCAAATGCTCTGCTGGTACTACTGTGGGAGTTTACAAGGGGAGTTCAGCACCTGAGAGGAAGGCAGCTTGGCAGTACGACAATAGCTAGAAAGGTCATGGAAATCCTTTCTTTGGGGATCCAGTAACATTGCAAGCAAGAGCTACCTTTGGAGGACCACCTGTAAGAGACTCTTATGGGGAAAACTGCATTTGTGAGTAGTTCTATATGTCACAGAGCAAGGCGAAGTGATAGAAGACAGAGTGGCTGCTAGAGTCCAGTTACAGAGAAAAGGGGTCTGGAAACTGGGTTCCAGGTCATTGGAAAGGTAACATTGTCAGAAGACAGGAGATGGAGCAAAGTTAGATCTGAATGCTTCCACGGATTCAAGTTTCTTAATTTCCATGGTTTACTCCCAGGCAGAGATATAATTGAAAATGAAGAGAGAAATACAGAAGTCAGTTGAAGAGCTAGACTTGACCATCAGGCTGCCATAGAGGAGTCAGCAAGAGACGGCATAAGTGGAGGGAACAAAGGCAGGTTTGCAGTGTCAGATTGGCACTACTGCCTTTCCCTGGGAGCCCTGGGAGGCTCTCAGGTCAAGAGTTTGCTTACTGTGGTAATGTCCCATGGGTGTGTTCAGTTCTGGGAGGAGTGAAGATGCCAGTCAATGTTGAGAGATATTAATTATAGTTATTATTAGCTCTGCATTTCTCATTGAATGCTTAGAGTCATACATTTAATTAAATGTTAAAGCAGTACTTTTTACCCCTTAAGGTAGTAGATTTTTTTCTTCGTGAAGTTTATAAGTATTTAAGTGTACAGGAGACACTGCTTACAAGTGGTTCACTGACACCACTTTTATATCCATAGATCTGGACATGTCCATTCTGGCATCCGTTCATAGTTTCCAAACGGTACTCAGGAGTGTATCCAATTAAATTAAAAAAAAAAGAAAAAAGAAAAAAGAAAAAGAATGGGGAAATTCCACACTGCTTCCCTTGCAGAATGATTCCATGGTGAATTTTCCAGATGAGCTACCTCCCCTTCACTCTGCTGGTGAGTACCAACCATGGTACTAAAAAAGGCTGTATTCATTCCAGCAGGCATGAAGATAACGTAAGTTGGGATTGGTAATGCAGCTCATTTTGGCAGTGCTCTGAATTCCGTGGTCCATCCCCCAACAAGTCTGCTCAGCTTTTGCCAGCCTCAGAAAGACTTAAAACAAGAGCCAAAACCTGAAGTTGCATGGATGCAACCTGAAATCCTGTTCCCTTTTTCTTGTTTTTCCTCACAATCCTCTTTCTAATGCATATAGTCAGTGTAAAGGAGAACAGTGCCCATCCAGTTTCATGCTACTTCAGAAATAACTGACTTGTGCAGACGATCACTCCTGAGTTTTCAAGTAAGAGTGAGAAATAGTCTGGATCAAAGCCTTGAATTTGCTGTGATGGTCATGTGAAAGTTATGTCAATAGCCACGGTGTTCCTATTTCACACAGTGTGTTTTGCTGCTTACAAAAATGTGTTTGCAAGTCTAAACTGTGAGTGGGTATGGACCATAAAAAAGGCTATCCTCTCATTTTATGGAGTCCAGCAAAGCGATGCTTTATGGGAGACATTCTTAGTTTCTTTGCGTCTGGGGCTGATGTGCTGTAGTAGCTCATCAGTGACACCAATTGGTTCATGCAGTCCAATTAGTGACAATCCCTTACTTGGCACCATGCTGTTTGAATGGTTCTCAGTCAGAACTGACTGGCTCCAATTAACTCTAAGCTTTTCAAGCAAAAATATTTGTAAATAGTTCTGTGCTTCAGCCAACATTTTTATATGACATTAGTGTGGTCAACCTGCTGTTAGACATTTCAAAGCTGCTAATTAGTCTGTCATGTCCAGCCTCATACAGCTTGCACAATTACCATTTTGTCATCTTCCCCACTGACACCAAATGTATTTTAGATGCTAAAATCCAGATATGCCAGTGAACCTTCACCTTCTCTGTAATGCAAAGAAGAAGGCACTGGGAATCAGGAGTGGCCCCTAGGGGTTGAGACCTTGCCCCCCCCCCCCCCAAAGTGGGGCAAGAACTTGGTTCAGAGAAGATCCTTATACTCAGAGCCCCAGATCAAGCCTGGCAGGGCACCCCCAAGCCAGTGCCAGAGGTTGGTTACCTTCTATGCTACCCAGAACTCTACATAGCTGGCATGGACCTGCCTAATCCCCTCATATTCAAGACACATATGTCTTTCAAAATTAAGCACCTGCGCTCATTTTTCATAGTTCTTTTGTTTCCATATTGTGGCTGATTTAAGCTTAAAGATCACTTTGCAAAGGGCTTCTCAAGCTCGCTTCCTTTGTGATGCCACTATTAATGCTCCTTCATACTGGTTTGCCTCTGATCTGAGCCGGTTTTCTCAAAGGCTGGGAAGGTGAAAGTTGTCCAGTGTTTGTGTTGGTAGCTGGATGCTCCTTGTGGGTATCAGCATTATTGCAGAGAGGTAATTTGGTATGCAATAAATAAAAGAACTTACTGACTGTGAAATAGATTGAGATATTCCTAAATCCAGTTTATATAAAGAGCTGTCATTGATTTTGAGATCCTTACCAGGAGAATCCTTACTATTATGAATGTTCTAACTGCAGTGGTTTGAAACCAAAACAGTCTAGCTCCCAAACCCCAAACTTCCAAGTCCTCAGATGTTCATACAATTGCTTAACTTTTCTTTTAAAAATGAACATAATATAGAGTATATCTTTATTCTTCAGGCAGTTCTTGTGGCAGTTCGAGGGTGGAACAAGCTGGTGTTATGCATAATGTATGGTTTTATGGAAGGTTATGTAAACAGATTTTTTTTCTTAAATCACCAAATTCACCTGGAAATATTTAGGCTCCAGGCTTCCTTCTAAACACCACTTTATTGGTTTTGCTGCAGTGTGAAACAGTAGAACAAAATTCTCATGTTATCTGTCTCCAACAGATTTACAATATTGCAAGATTAATTATATTAGCTGCATTTCACGATTCAGTGCATTTGTATTACCATTTCAGGAGCACAATAATCTATCAGCAGCAAACTTCAGGGCATTTACTTTCCATGCCTTGGCATTGTGAACTGCGAAGTATATGAGCTTGCTGATGAGCTGCACATGAGTGCATTCTCCCTTTCCCAAAGAAATTTGATGGTTTTATTCCTTTCAGGGTTGGACAATATTTTCCTAATTATGATGTGAATACCAGAATCAGATTCTGATGCCCTTTTACCACTAAGCTTCTGATGCTGGAAATGGTCCCTTTCAAGTAACTGTGGTTCATCATGGAGGAGGTAAGCAACACAGAGGATGGATCAATAGAAATTGGCTAGAGATGATCTTCAGCTCAATGTGGAGTCTTTCCTGTGTCACTTTGTATACCCCTCACACATCACAAGCCTTCTCTCCATGGTCTGTTCTCTACACCTTAGCTCTAACCACTTCCCAAGTAACTCTTTCTGGAATGCACATCACTTGGAATGCATCACAACCTGCCTGATAAGCACTGTGTGCACTTCAGCATATTGCATCTTTCTCTTTCATACACAGACCTTTTCCTCTTTCAGACTTGATCTTTGTCTGTGCTTACTCTAGTCATACCAGTGTTAGTTTTCAAGCTATAACACATAGATACTGCTCTGTTTTTACGAAAGGCTTCACAGTCCTTGTTGAGCTCTGGCCTGTCAGTTAGAGATGCCGAGCAATTTAAAGCTGCCTCAGGTATGTCCATATTACAATGATTCTCATCGTGGCTGCAACATAACCATGCCCTAAATTTTATCCCCTTTTCTCCTTACTTATTCCCACTTAAAATACTTTAAACATTTCCAGTCCTTTCTTTACAGCAGGGGGATGAGGGGCTGTGTGTGTGCAATGCAGCAACGTTATCTGACCACTGAGAATGCTGGCTGCTAAGAAGCTGACAAATTGCACGTTATGTTCTGGTGTGACTGGGTCTGGCAGAATTTGTTATGTCAATGGCAGTGTTGTGCAAATAGCAACCTGGCTCTTGAACACCTGTGTGGGAATAAGAAGCCTCAAAACGGAGATCTGCCGTGGGAAGTGCCAGAAACACCATTTCCCTCCTCCAATTCCTCTGATCTCTTTGAGTCCTGTGGGAGTTAAATCTGCCCTGTGGCTCTTTTCAGAAAGTCATGATTTCCTTTAAATTGTCACCCTCTTTTCCAAAGAAGGAAATATTCAAAGAGCAGGCAGACATATGCTGCCTACCCTCAGATTCAAACACATGGATTGCCCATCTGCCCACCAAACAGCCACATACTACGCCATCTAAATAAAAACCACCTGGTACTGGATAAAGTGAAAATCCTACTGAACTGATAGTTGGCATAAGAAGTATTATTTCCTTCCCCTCTATTTTCTATTATTACTACATTATGGTTTGCAAATTCCCATCATTTTGAACAATCCAACAGAAAAAAGACCAGAAGCTGAAGTGGGCTGAATGTTTCAAAAAACACATAAATTAGTCCATGTGCGTTTTGACAAAGAAGGTAGTTTGGGACCGCAGAGAATCATTTCTGTTGATGCAATTGGCTCACAAGTAACTTCAGGCAGGTCATTTTGCCTTGCAGAGCCTTAGATTTCAATGGAAAGGATTATGATTTTACAGTACTTAACTCCTGAGAATAATGATTTTAATTTCATGTTAAAACATTTCAAAACCTAGGGAGGGACATGTGCTCTGTACATATTGAAGGAAAAACAAAGCTCAGGCCTGATCTCCTTTAGCATGCCTGACATCACAACTTCAATTTTCCTTCAGTTTACATAGAAGTTGGTTCTGATTTTGAATACATTTGTCCATATGTCATTTTCCCCCACACAGATTAAGAGCTATGTATTTTGGCTGTGAATGCCATCATGGTGTCTCTAGGACAAAAACGTAACAGCTTCACAGATGTGAGTAGAGTTGCATCTCTTGAGACCAGACTCATCTTAGTGTACGAACATTTACTTATAACAGCTCACTGGGATGTGGTGGTCAAGAAAGGTCCTGGCCTGCATCTTGGTGGAGACTATTTCTCATATGCAAAGTCAGTTCAGATTCTGGGAAGACCAGCAAAACACTAATAAATGTTATCATCACACAGAGTCCAGGGAGCAAGACATATCAGATTCCAGCTCTTCATCACCCTTGTTATTGTTGCATGAAAATCAGTTTGGTAACACTCTTGAAGAGTACAGCATCATACATCCAAAACAAAGGTGTATGTAAAGCTAATAAATTTCTGTTCAGCAAGTCACTCCTTGGATAGCGCAACTTAATATAAAAGGTGCATTTGAAAGTCCACTCAAATGTGTTATTTCTTAATCTTCTCTTGATATTAATCTCTCTTTTTATTATTTTATATTTTTTTTTTGCCTATGATGTGCAACTGCCAAAATAAGGGAGCATTATAAATCACAGTGAGAAATAAATACTCCCATTTAATCTTGCAGAGGGATATTAAATTTTCACCACCTCTAACTTCTGATTATCCCATCATCAACCTATTGAATATTTCAGTAGTTTGATGTTGCGCAGGACTAAAATGGGACCTAAATCACAGCAGACTGTGCTTAGAAAGTCAGGCCTAGATGCCTATTTGGTATGTACGTGCCCACTTCCATTCACTCTTGTGCCTGATTTGTGTCAGGTCTTTCTGATGCTACTCAAAACCCAGGTGGTAGTTCAAGTGTGAGGTGTTCTGCTTTTGAATTACCTAATAAAAGAACATACATATGTGCCATTGTAATTAAAAGGACCTTCATGGCCATCAGGTGAGTTTAGCGACAGCACACAGCAGCCTGTACTGTGCTGAGCAAGAGCAGTCACAGGAGACCTGACACCCTCTACTCTCTCACAGATGCTTCCAAGTCTCCTGCTTTCATACTGCATTTCTCTCTAGGCAGAGATTAAAACTGGGGTCAGTCTCCATGCTTTCAAGAATCTCAAAGCAAGAATTGCTTTGGGACAGTGTAAAGGCTGGAGACACCACTCCAGGCTTCTTGAGCAGATCTCCCCAGGGACAGCTGGAAGAGCTTACTGCCTCCTTTAGTGTTCCTTTTAAGGATTCAGGCCAGGAACATGAGGAAAACAGGAATGAAATTCCTTTTACTTTCCTTTCCTCAGTTGTAGTGTCTAAAAGAATGACCTTCAGGCTCACAGCCTTTACAGCAGCAGATGGGAAGCTGTAGCTGGGGAGTAGTGCACTACTCTCTCATTGTACATGTTCCTTCCTGAGGATGAAAGAATTATTCAGATGGGTTCAAATTTATTATTTGCACAATGACTTCTGATGCCTGGGGTGGTCTTTTTCTATATGAGTGAAGGAAAAATATGGCATTCCCAAATCATCAAGTTTGCATTTTCCTTGCATTTGTATCTTGGTGTCTCCAGACATCATAATCTCTTTTAGCAAGAGGCTTAGGTCACTTGGATCATTAAACTAAGCTACTTGAAACAAAACCCAAGGTGGTGGCAGCAAATAAGCAGAGGAGCACTGAGCTAAACCATCATTCAGCAAGCACTTCAGTATGAAAAGTAGCCTGTAGAGGGTGAGGAATGCCTCCTTGGCCTTTTCCTGAAGGGCAGGAGCTGATCAAGCCTACTGGAGATTTCAATGTTGATGGCATGGCTCATAGCGGGGAGGATGAATAAGGAAAGCTATTTAAGGTGCAGTATTACAAAACGTGCCCCGGAATGGACTCCCAGCACAATCATTCATGGATTGTCTGCTTACATGGAGAAGAGGGAAAACATTACTATTTAAAAAGTAACCTTTTAAAAAATAGACAACCAGACAAATACAAATAAGCCACCAGATTACTAAGATGCTCTGGGGTTGTCCTAAGCTGTTATGAACACGGTCTGAGATGTTGTTTACTCCAGCGCAGAGATATCTGTGAGTGGCACTTCACTCATACACTGGCATAGCAAAGAAAACAAATGCCAGCTTGGACCAAGTGGAACTGAGGAGAAGGTGGCAATTCAGAACTGTGGTTTGGATGGCTTGGCATAAAGATACCTGGAGTGGGCAATACAGAGGGACGCATCAGAGGCAGTCAGCTTTCTAACTCTGGAAAGTTAAAGAATAGACCAGAAGAAAACTGAGTGCAGGTGACAAGATCTATTTATGCTTTAGGCCAGGGAGAATGTGATTCTAGACCGAGAGCCCAGGTATTAACTGCCAGTCCTGCTAAAGCCTCCTGTTTTTGTTATGGAACCTGTGCAATTCAGAGGTGAGTGCAGTGCCCTCTTTATGCTGGTTGCCAATGCAGTACAGAGAAAGACACTAGTACTGCTGCACTGCAGGATGACATCCTCTTTCCCTCCATAGATAACGATCAATTTAACATGCAAAGCTCAAGGTTCGTTATTGCTGTGTTTTGCAAAAAAGGGACACCTTCATGAAATGTACTTGAATTTGGACACTCTACCATATAATGTACCCATGAAGCTGTGTTGAATCAAGTTAAGTTTTAGGTTTCTCCTGCAGAAACCATTACCATAGTGATTCATAAACTGTTGTTTGTAAATAATGGTTTATAAAGGGGTTCTCTGGTGACATTGCTGTTCTCTTTAGATAACACCTAGGAAAATGCACTGAGAAATTAGCTAGTTAATGTGCTGTGTGTCAGTACCGCAGATGGATGGTTGATTGTGCTCTTCCCTGCTCTGAATCACATTGGGGATATTTCGCTTATCAAGGGAGCAGAATTGCTCCTCACAAACAACATCCTCATTCATTATTTGTGTACGGAGGCCTGTTTTCACAGCAGGGTCTGTTTGGATCCACTGGGAGGTCAGCATGCATTGTGGTACCATCCTGCTTGGAGGACAGAACAAGGACTCCATCAACTTGACAGACAAATCAGTCCCCTCATAGGAGTGGTGCAGGCATCCCCAGGAGCAATGAGAACTTCAGACATTAGGAAGAGAGATCTTTTGGTCCCCTCATCAATGCAGAATCTCTCTACTGAAAGCCATGGTTTTTGCTCAGAGCATTGGTGGTTTAACAGGCCACTCAGTTTACAATAGAGATCATAGTGTGTCCATAGTTTGGACATACAAGATTCACTTACTCTGAAGCTCAGAAGCATGCAGGAGATCTATTAGGTACAGGATTAAAATCCCCCATGTATTTAAACTGGGGTTTGAAAGAAGAGGGTAAGGCTTCTAAGGGGGAGGAAAGTGAGAGGAGGCAACCAGTGAAGCTCATTAGGGACTGGCGCCTCTTGGCCCCCTGGCCGTCCCCAGAAAGCCAGGCACTTTGGCTAACACAATACCTTCCTTTCATGCTCTAGGCTTGTCCCATTACAGCATTCCCTGAACTGTGTTGGAGACGGCCACAAAGGGCAGCATTATGTCTGGGAAGTGTGTAGCCTGCTCCAGCTGAAAGAGAAAGAGAAGCAAAAGCACTTCCCAGGGACAATGAGAGGGCTTGTAGCTCAGGAAGCTTCCAAGTCCATTAACATCTGTGGAGGACAATGGCTGTGTGTGGTGGAGATAAGGAAAAGGTGGCCTTGCTGGTGGCCCCTGTCCATCACTGGCAGCACCGATACTGCGGGATGGAGCCTGAATAGGCTGATTCATGGGCAAGCAGACCTACTGTCCCACTGACAAGCAGAGACCATGGCAGGGTTGTCACCTCTGGGCTTGTCTGGGATGTTGAGTACCTTTCTGACCTCTGTCTGTGCCGCAGCCCATCCCAAAGTCTGTCCTTTTCACCGGTGGGCAAATGAGGGAATGCTTGTCTAAGGGAAACACAGTGGCAAACAGCGCAAATTCCCTCTGCAGGCTCAACCCCATCTGCTCCTGTGCTCAGGTTTTGGCTGGTCAGGATGGGCACAACACTGGGAGTGAGGGAGCCAGCATGTTTTCTGCTTCTCTCAGGAAAGAGCTTTCTTCTGTGGCTCTCATCTAATGTGGCTTTTTCTAAGCACAACTCATGAAATACTGCTCTGATGTTGGGGAGATTTCATGAAGCAGTAGGAAGTCTTTGTCAGACAGATGGGACAAATATACCCAGGACTTCGTACAGTTTGTCTTTAGTTCTTGTTTGCAAGCACTTGAAAATAGGATGGACTTTAATTTTATCAGGAAAATCTCCTTGCAAGAGAGAAATGGGTTTGTGAACCCAGATGGCCTTTACCATTTACAGGAATGAAAAAGAAGTAAAAAGAACTTTGTTAAGAAAACATTAAGCCATGTTTACATTGCACTTGGAGGGGATCCATTGACCCTTTGATGCTAGGAGCTGAAATTCGTCTCTCACAGGAAGAGCTCATTTGGGACTGGGGTGCAGTAGGGACACCCTCCAGGTTTGTTTTCCCTGGAAGAAGTCGAGAGAAATGCAGCACATGGGGTCAGTTTGCCTTTCAACATCAGTCCTGATTTGACCAAATCCATAAATTTAGCTGTGCCTGACCATAAAACACACTTGTCCAAATATGCAGACAATCTTTGATTGTAAGGCATCTTTGGTGGAAATAGGAATATTTTATTCTTGGAGCCAGAGGGGGCAAGACCATCTAGTCTCACCATCAACATGTTTTCTTAACTTTAAATAAGGTTAAGAGAAGGAGTAATTCAACCGTGGCAACTCTAATTGGCTACAAGCATAATCCAATAACCTCATTTCACCCATATTGTTAGTTGAGTTAATTGGACCTGCACGGCCACCAGCTAAATATATTGGTGTATGCAAATGGTGAAACTAATTTGCTTCATAAACCTTCCTTCTGCCGAAGTAGGAATTGGGCAGAAGGGGTGGGGGAAAAAGAAGACTGTGCTGACGTTGTTACTTCAAAAGATCAATTCTCTTCCAATTATTTGCTCTTTCTAGATAGGCAGGATAGAAAATATCATTAGTTCCTTTCAATAGAGAGGAGGAGGGAAGTAATTTCATTGCTGCTTGAAGAGACTGCAGAGCAAAAGTTTCTGAGCCTTTATAGGTGCTTCAAGTCCAGACTGGGCTTCACAGTCCCTCGGTCAGGCAGCCCCGTTTTCTTTTCAATATATGCAGGGAGGGAACCTGCAACGAAATGAGTTTCTGGGTGTTGCAAGGACCAGCATCACCTGGAGGGAAAAGGGTAGGCTGATCTTCACTCTAACATTGAATTCTGCAGGGTCTTTTGCAATAGAGGATTTTTAATTTGTACCATGCTGTATATCAGCCAAATCCATTCCCGCTGTTAACTTAAAAACCTTCCAAGAATATGCTTCCTGGAGTCTGATGTGGAGGACTGACAATCAGACCATGTATCCAATCATCCATATCTAGAGTAATGGGCAACCTGATCTAGTTGAAGATGTCCCTGCTCATTGCAGAGGTGCTGGGTTAAAGATGACCTTTAAATGTCCCTTCCAACCCAAACCATTCTGTGATTCTATAATTGCTTTTTTGCCATTGCAAGAGGGGACAGTCTTAGGAAGTGAAGATCTAACCTGAAGCCCCGCTGCTCCATCAAGTGAAGATGGGATGTGATGGCAGCAAGGGTCAGTAGCTCCCGAGGAAAGTGTGCAAAGCTAGCATTGTGGAGGTGAGGAACAGCTTCTACATAGCTGAGTTTTGGCTTAAACATTTTGGATTAATCCTCAGGATTCCCTATTATTATTCATCTTTTGCTTTGCATTTTCTTTCTGCTGCTTTTAAGCAGTAGGAATCACAACTGCTTCTTCACATCACACCAGCTCCATGTATCCTCTCTGTTACACCCACTCACTAAGCTTTGCCTCTTGCACACTGTAATCTTGCAGGATGTATACCATCTCTGATGCTCTCGGAGCTTGCACTTGCATCATGCCTCCCTCCCACCCCCAAAGCTGGCTGCAACCATCTCTCCTTTAAGTGTGATAGCAGCAGCAGCATGTATTAATCTCAATTTCCATCTTTCATAGGCAGTCCCAAATGAGAAGATGTGCATGTCCTTGGATGTCTTTCAACTGACTTTGGAGCAGGCCTGAAGTGAATTGGGACTAGCACAGTGTGGGGGAAGGAAAAGATGCTGCCTGTGATTACTATTCAAACTCAATAAGGGGATGGGAAGGAAAAGGAAAAAGGAGTTATGAGACAGGACTGAATCATTAATGCTTTCCACAGTTACACTTGAATTTCAGCCCCTGCTAATATTCCCAGGGACATCACAACTCATGCACATACATGCAAACACAGGTTTAATTTCAGCAGTAAATGAAGTCATAATGCAAACAGAAAGCTAACAGCAGGGAGGACTATGCTTGGCCAGGTCTGCTGGTGCTACAAGTAATACATATGCACCAGTGCAAAAAACTGGCCCCAGAGAGCAGTTAAGTCTTTCTAGCAGAAACACACACTGAGAAGGCAACTGTAACTTTTAACTACAGCTTCCTACAGAAGAAAATGCTGTAGTCTTCTTTAATACTGGAAAGGGGAAGAGACGAGGGAGGGTGAAGTGGTACAGAAATCAGGTACAGGGCAAGCTGGGAGCCTGCCTGCTTAGCGAGCAGAGGCACAGGGGTAAGAAAACATTTCCAATGAAAACAGTAGATCTGCCTGGACTGAATTTTGTGCATTTATACCTCGGTGTTGACAATGGGGTAATTGCTGTAGAGTGTTCAAGAGAGTGCTGGGTGGCGAAAGCCATGGCTGAGGAGGTTGTGGCATCACCTCTGCCTCTGAGAGCTGAAGAGCTGCCACCCGAGAGCTGCTAGCTGAAGGAAAGTGTTTCTGGGTTAGCATGGTCCACCATGTGCAGGTCTTGCACTGGAGAAGCCAACAGTGTTCCTGAGCAATACAAAACAATGCTAGGGATTCCTTTGTCTTGAGAACTGTGAGGTTAAGACATGACCCACAGTGAGCAGTCTCCTATAGCTGATCTTCACTGGGTCATCCCCAACCTTCATCCTCGAAACAGAAGTCAGTTCCACCTGTGAGAGGTAAGAATAACAGCCCTTTTGAATTGGCTGCAAATGCTCCTTGTAAAATTGACTTAATGTGATTTGAACTTCTCCAATGGTAGTGAAGCTCTGAGACAGAAGAGAGTGAGGAGAGTTGCATATGTAGCTCACTTCTGCCTTGTCCTGAAAGGAGCATACTCCCGTTGCTCTGTGGTGGGCAGCAAGAGGGTTTAGGAGAAAGGGCAGTCACTTGCCCTTCTAGCCTCAGTGCCTGCCAGAGTGCTTTTTCGACCATGCAGAGCTGCTTGTCCTACTCAACAGTTCACAGCCAAGCTCTGCTGATGCATCCTCAAGCACTCCTAGGAGTGCCAGTGGGGTCTATGTGGAAACCAGAAACAAGCGATACAGAATTAGAGAAAAAACAACAAAAAAGGAAACAGGGCAATAAACCAGAGCAAGGAAAGAGGAAAGACAATAAGAAAGGAAGGAAACAAGAAAGAAAAGAACAGGAAAGGAAAGAAGTGGCAGCAGAGTAGGGAAAGGAGCTTGGAGGTCTTTGTCTGCCCAGACCAGGGGAAAGGGAATGCCCACCAGCAATGCACTGGATGCACCCCCTTCTCTCACCCCAGCTCTGCATTTCCATGGCAGGTGCCTGGCCTCAGTCTCTGGGGCCAAGGTGGAATGGAGCAATGTGTAACTGGAGCTGTGAGGACTAGGCAGAGTATTAGTGGGGTGTAATCTTTCCACTGAGGAGCAGCAGAGTCGCATCACTGTTCACTCAGCTCTGACTTGCTGCATGCAGGGCTCCCCAGCGTGCCCCAACTAGGGGAGAGAAGAGCACAGCCACTGCTTCCTTTAGAAGGTAGCCCTGTATGATGGGCAAAGTCTGATGTCCAGTTTGGCTATGGATCTGAAAGCTGAGCTTGTTTCTTCCTATCAGCCCAGGCTGTGTCACAGTGTCAGGCAGGGCGTTGCTGGTGGGAGTCCCCAGGCAGGAGTCACATGAATTAAATGAGGTGTAAATGTGCAGACAGGGATGATGAGGAAGGTTTGGAGCACTCGCTTTTTGCTAGGAAATACATGCTCCAACTTGAAGCTGCTTAGATGAAAAAAGACAGTGTTAACAGCAGCAGTTCAGGTGAATTCCTCCCAGAGGAATTTTTGGACCATACATATTTTTATTTGCCAACATGTCCTTTTCCAATCTTGCAAACAACATTGTTATGTTAGGGTGAACTTCTGTTTGATGTTCTAGCTCAGTTATCACAAACTCTGGTGTTTTTATAAGTAAAAATACTATGAAATATATTACAGGTACTACAAAATTCTCAGAATCGATTCTTTCCTGTGAATGTCTGTTAGACTGAAAAAAAAAACACCCAAAGAACCAAACAAGAAACACCAATAAAACCAGACTCTCAAGATTTTGCTTTTTTTTGTCTTGATCTGGTATAGGAATTATATTTGCAACCTTTAATTCTTTATGACAAAAAGGCTCATTTCTTATTGCTGTACTCAGAGTACAGGTAACCTCTGCTCCTGCCTGAAGTAGTTTTAATCTAAGCAGTCTGCGAGAGGGTGTCAATTGACTCATGAAACAGGCACTTCTTTAAAAAAGGGCTAAATTATGAAAATAAAGAAGACAAAAAGTTAGGAGCTAAGAAAAACTCTGAATATTAAGAAAAAGTTTACTCTTCTCCCATAGGAACCTGATACTTGAAAAGTATTTTCAAAAAATTGAAAAAATGGGAATTTAAGATGGGAAGCATTAAAAAAACTTCCCAACAAACTTTTATACATCAAGACAGCTTTAGAATGTTCTTTTCTTTCTTTCAACGTTTTTCACCTCGGTAGGAAAGTAAGCTTTCTTGTTGCAGATTCTTAAGCAAACACTGAAATATTTGGAGACCCAAATGACTAGATTAGTGGTGATGCTGTCATTCGCAGCAGTGACAGGAAAGTGTCAGAGTTACAACTTTCTATGGTTTTTAATTGGCCCTGCGATTGTGTTGTCCCAACATTTACCCAAGGGTATGATTAGTAATAATAGGTGACAGCTTCAATTATCCTCAAACATATTAGAAAATATCAGCCCACAGATACAATCTTTAAAAGCACATCTTAAGCTGCTTTTACAAGCTCTCTGTGACAAGAATAAATACAGAGATAAAATTTGGAATTAAGCCATTTACTTATTTTAATCAGGGTTGGGTTTTTTGTTTTTGTTTTTTAAGCAGCACAGAGACAAATGTTTATGTAACATCAACACTTATCTGAGGATCACCAAGCATCGTGTCTGCAGTTTTCCTGAGTCCTTTAATTCAGCCTCTGACACAGGCATGACATTGAGAAGCAAAGTCATCTGACACTGTGTTAATGATATACAGCCCATCAGGCTTTTTGCAGAATAAAAATAAAACCTCCCAATCTCTAAGTAAGATTCAGTAAAAACATAAGGTATCTCACACATCTGAGCCACAGGCTTTCCTTTGTAACCAAATAAAAACCCAGCTTTGTGTCTCCATCTGTTTAATTTCTTTCCATCTTTTGGTTGTGTAGTGCATTTGTCTTTTTTCTCTTTGTTGTTTGCAAACAGTGACTACTTTTCTCCAAAGGCAGAACAGTTGTTCACATTCCAGGAAGAGACGTGTGAGTTTAGTGTCTGTGGATTTGGCTTAGAAAAGGATTCAGGAGATATTTTGTCTCCTTGATGTTGACAAACCTTGTAGTGCCATGCAACACAGGACATGTAGTGCAGGTGCCAAGAGCTACAACATATGCTTTCAGTGCCCCCAGCTTTACACCGTGGGGCCAGAATCTATGACCAAGATAACAAGCCAAGGGAAAAGTGCATCCAGTGTCATATCAGCTCTTGAAACTAGTAATCCTTTATCTAGGGTTTTGCTTACTGGTTCTTTACAGTTAATGAAGCCACATCTCTGTCTTTCCCTGAAAAGTTTTGAAGGCTTTAATGACATTATTAAAGGAAGCTTAGTGTTGTTTGACTTTTTTTTATAAACTTGTTCTGCATCGGACCATTTAAACCAACTAACAATGTATTCTTGAGGCGATTACAACTAAGTCAGGGAAAAAAAAACCCACGTATTTCTTTTTGCTTAGTTAAAAGTTAAAGTTAAAAGTTAAAACAATTGGTTCTTAGACACCAAGAGTATTGCTGTGACAGGTGCGGTGCTGGCAAGAAAAGGAAATGCTGTGTTTGATCCATAAATGATTGAAAGGATCCCAGATCCAAGTGCTCCATCTGTGTTATTTTTAATTAGGATGGCTTACAGGAATAGTGACCATGCAAAAGTCATGAGCTTCCTTGAAAAAAGACAGCTGCAGTCTCTTTACTTGAAGCGCTTTTGGGCAGCGTTTCACTGAAGCATGTATTTAGCATTCAGTGAATGACTAGTCATGCTGACATATAGCAGAGTCCAGAGATACTCAAATTTGGACAAACGCGCAAGTACTTTGCCAGTTCCAGAGCTGGGTCTTTAAGAATATCTCAACAATGAGCTATGATTTGAATTGATTTTATTGATTTTTTTTTTGTTTGTTTTTTGGTGTTTTTTTTTTTTGCAAGAACCAGGTAGGGCTTCTCTAATCACAAACTAGTAAGAAATGACAAGAAATGAGATCTAAATATAGCATTTGGAATATTGTGTTTGAACATAATACAAAATTTTAAATGTTTGGTTGGTTTTGCTTTCTCCTCACTAATTATATGAGTCCAAGATGCAAAACCTCTAATTCTTCCATAAAAAAATTGCATATTTCAACAAATATATCTGGGGAAAAATTCCTGTTGAGACAGAATTTCTGTTTGTATTGTCGCATTACACAAAGGTTTTAATCACAATCTAAACAATATTTTGCTCACTTCAGTCCATGTGGAGAGGAAAGAAAGGAAGAAAGGAAGAAAGGAATAGAAGTAAACAAAGAAAGAGACAAAGAAAGAAAGAAAAATGAAAGAAGAGAGAAAGAGGAAGAGAGTGAGCAACAAGAAAAAGAAAGAAGGGAAGGAAGAGGGGTGTTATGATGATGGTGGTGCATCTGAAAGGATGCTGAGCCCTAAAATACTGCATCTAACATCTTCCTGCTGCTTATTCTGCACTTTGATTATGCAAACATCCTGTTCCTCTGTCTAATGCCACTAAACTGTGCGTCTCATTGATTTCCCATGGCAGCAGAGTCAACACATACTGCATAAAAGACTTATTCCCTTTTATATATTGTTTTAATTTTGCTGCCAGTCATATTCATTGACCACTGTTTTTGGATTGCAAGGCTGAGAGAGGCAAAGCGTGCAATCTTCTCAGTTGTAAATCACTTATTTATTTACTTATTCCCCTCTTTTCTGCCTCTTCTTAACTTTTTTTTTCTGTTTGCTAGGTTTATTTTCCTTTCTCACTAGTGAAAGTTAATGGGACTTTGAGTATGTGGATGACGCCATCCCCCTCTGTTGGAACAGCACAGCTGGCACACTGCAGCGGCACTGCGGCTCACAGAGCTCTTCATAGTGAGGTTCTGCGCCTGCTCCACCAACCTACCTATGGGTGGGAAGAAGCTACCCAGCTGCAGCAGTGTAGGCAGCGCGCTGAATCTCCATCATATAAATCCACTGGGTAAACGTTGTTACCTTGAACACATTATTTCGGGAGATGGAAATCTGAAAGATGAAAAACAGCATCAAGATGCAAAAGGGGAAAATGAACTTTTGGATATTACAGGAATTATTGACAAAGAATAAACATTTCTGTAGCTGAGAAGCCTGGATGAGAATCTATCAGGCAGCTGCATTATCAATCTTATTATATTAAGCATAAGTGTAAACACTGAAAAATTCATGAAGCAGAATGAAACAGTAAAGCCTAGTTAAAACCCAGAGCTCCAGTTTGATATATGCAGTGCTGACAGGATAAAGTGAAAGGAAAGAAGGAGAGAGAACAAGGGCAGTTTTACATGCTCTTTCCTTCACAGATTTTTTTAAAGATGATTTGCATTCATGAAGTTTTAGATGCTGGAACGTGGATCTGTGCGTGTTACATAGAGCACATCTCAGTGAATCATCCCTGGATGTTCTTTTCCCTTTCCTCTTCACCCCAGAAAGCATTTCCTTTGTTTAGACTATTCAAAAGTATAGCCCTGGCTATTACTGGGTGAAAACTAGACTTACTAAGAACTAAGGAAAGTGTGAGGAAAGATTTTAGACATTAGAAAAGGGAGTCAGACTTTCATGTTTGGCTGGGAACGCTTTTGGGAATGAAACCATTAGTGCATGTATTCTAGCTACTCATAATAAGTTTCATAGAGATATTACAGTCTGAGGGCTATTGCAATGATTGATACCTTGGCCATACTACCAGCAGGCTGCTGAGGATTGCACCATCTAGATGTGCATGTGTGTGAGGGCACATGAGTGAGCAAGAAGATTCAATTCCTCTTCACTTTCAATCTGCGTTTGCTACTGAGATTCAATAGCAAAGGCAGATAAAAACATCCCACTCTCTGAGGATGTGCAGACAATGCCAATAAAAAGGAGAGGGATCTGAGATTTGAGTCCATAAGTACAAAGAAAGCATAGGGCTTTTTCATACGGAGACTTCAAAGAAATCCTCTGCATACAAAAAAATGAGGGGTGCGTAAAAAGAGAGAACCAACAAAAGAAGTTAAGTGTGGAAAAAGACAACTCACTGATGAAAACTTATGGAAACCCCAGCAAAAATCCAGTTAGATATTGTATGTGAAAGGAGGACAAATGCAAGTTATATTGGAAGTTATTTGTGCCAAAGAAGACACAGATGTTTTGCTTATGAAGACGCATAGGAGGTAAAAGGAATAACTACTTGTGTATATCCAGGGCAATTTCCTTGGTTTGAATAGGTGTGTGTGTGTGTTCTTTCAAAGAACCAGATGTTTTCTTTTTTTTTGTGCCTCATTTTCCTTTCTCTGATTTGAGTTTACTTTGCTATTGGCCCTGAGACCCAGATGAATATGGCACAGCAAGTCGTCCTCTTTGCTTAGATGAAGAGAAGGAAACCTTTGAAGGAATTCCCCTTGCCTGTCTTTATGCCCCATTGTTCAGGGCTTAACCTAGGCTGTATGAATATGGGCAGAGAGGTGTCCTCCTGCCAGGTCTTTGTTTAGGCTCCTAAATGTTAGAATGAAGAGAGTTGGGGAAATATAGTCCTCAAGAATCTAATGAGCCATTCCACCCTCGTTCTCCAGAATCTCCATAAATACATAATACTGGGAGCTGTTTTCCTCCTGAAGCAAGCAGTAAGATATTTGCTTCCTTCATCCCCCACAAGGCATTGTCCTTCGCATCTCTGCTTGCTGAAGAGGGCTTTCTACACTCAAATCAAAATGCCTTTCTTCTTCCTTAACAACAGGACTAGGACATGAGGCAAAGAAGATAGTCCTGCATGCAGGGAAACACAACAGGATATTTTTTGCCTGGAGGTAAAGAATAAATTGTACTTTACTTTCAAATAAAGCTGTAGTGCAAGAGTTTGGAGTCTATATGTAAAATATTTAAGGGTGTAGGTGTTGTACTTTCACTTCCCATTAACTGGCGTGGGATTTGTAACATGGGGTTTCTAATTGCTGGGTTTGAAGATCTGCTACCATTTTAAAAATATGAGGGCTTCCACTATACATGGAACTCATCTTAGAGATCTATACTAGCTCTGAAAATACACTGCATATTTTCCAGGTAAGACATAAAAATCTATTTACATGTTATAATATCTATACTTACAACTTAACAAGAAATCCACTGATTTCAAGGCTGCAAGTCTGGAATAATGGTTTCCTTAATACAGTTGACATTGCTGGACCTTTCATTTGGCTGAGGCATAAAGCAATTTTAAAGGGTTAAAAATTTAATTTAATCTCTTTTGAACTTCTTTCAAGTAGTATGACCTTCTCTGCTGATTATTTTTAGTTATTACATTGACTACATGGCATATATTCAACTTCCAGCAGAATTGTAGCAGGAGCATCGCAGCCTTTTTTTCTGTCCTTTATCTAGAATTTTCCACCTCATGTCAATCGTTTGGGTTGTTCAATGGGACAGTCACAGACTTCATAGCAACGCATTTTGCTAGCTTCACCATGGGAGCTTTCATTTTTATCCACACTCTTTAAAAATAACTTATTGTCAAGAAAGCGCCATGGTGAGAAAAATGTGCTATTTAATGCTGAATAATTGCTATACAGTCTTCTGTCCACATTTTTAAACACTGACCTACCTGCATGTGCATGGGCACTACAAGATACACACATTTACTTAGCGTTTTTAGGAATCAGAACAAATAAATCAAAGAGAAAGTTTCAGGCTCCTTGATATTCATGATATGCAGTGGAAATACGCTCGGCTGGGTTGAGCCATCTCTCAGGCTGCAAAGATGAGTGAATCAAGGATTCTCTGATCCAAGCCCCATCCAGCTATGGGGAGAGGAGACGCCTCCCTGAAGTGCTTCAAGGAGCAATAATGTATTCCAATGAACTATGCTCTTTATGAGAGACATTAAAAAATCTTATATTGCCTTCAAACTGAGATTTAGAAATGGGAGAACTCATCATTTTGGTCATCTTCAGGTTTTCTGGTTAGATAGTTCTCTGGGATTCTTTCATTTTTGCTTGCATGAATAATTTTTAACTGACCTTTCCCTAAGATATTTCTCTACAGTTCCAAAATCCTTGAGAAGATTTATGCTCTGGAAACATTACCGCACTCTGTCTCCAGGCTCAGTTTTACAGTATGCAGAATAATGCAGGGCAATTGATATTTGTCCCAAGTAACATGGTAAGAGTCATTGCCCTCACAGTGATTTTCCACTTAAATTGAAGTCACAAGCAGCAAAATAGAGTGCACAATTTTGTCATTCCTGCTTATTTCTGTGTAATCTTGAGCAACAAAAAATTTCTTATTTGCAGCCTTTTGGGTTATTAAATGTTTTTACAGTTTTAGAGTGAACTCCTCTTTCCCCCACAAAACATATGTAAAAGATAAGTGATATTTGGTAAAATGTTTGAGGAACAAAAAAAAAAAGGTTACAAAACATAGTGACCAGTACCAAAGCAAATCCTTCAGTCCTGCCAAACTCCTAATCATTGTATCAGTTCTGGTGTTACTCAAGCTAGATCACCAATTACGGAGAGATAATGTGAAAGAAATTACATAGCTACTGGGCCTGATTTTCTATTAGTCTGCAAATTGCAAACATTCTGATTTAGTAGCAGTTTACATTCACTTAGTAAGGGTGTAAAATTGCAGTACTGTTGGCTTGAAGGAAGATTAATTCATACCAGCTAAGAATCTGTCCCTTAATGTACATAGTTCAATAAGATGATCTTTTGGTAATGAGCAAATTGATTCTGATAATAACAGAATCAACCCAAATCACACAGGAAGCTGTTAAGATCAAGAGGTTAGTAAGATTCAGAAAAGAGATTGGCCATTTATGTGGGTAATAAGTTTATCTGAAGTCAGTCTGACTGTTAACCTCCATGATGCCAATTGTGTAGATGTTGAGAGTTTGACCCAAATCTGATTTTCAGTAAAAGAAAGGCATGAAATATTGGGGAATGTAATTTCCACCCTTGCAGTTTTGCTATTCCAAGGGGATAAGGTCTACTGTGGTGTCTAAAAATGATAAAGTCACCCTTTCAGATATTGAAGAGACACCTCTGTGCCCTAGGTCCCTTTCAGTTTGGGTGATTATATTCTTCTACTGGATCTGATAGATGTGTGTGAAAGGACTGATACTTTTCACTCTGGCTAGGATTTTGTTCTGAGGTGCTGACATCTTAAGAAGAGTTCAGGGGCATTCAGTACTTTCTGGGAGACATTTTACCTGCCACAGGACTGCAACCAAAGTCATACAGGTTTTAATGCACTGAGCCTAAGCTCTGTTGGGAGAGAACAAGAAAGCTGCCATTCTTGCGTGTAGAATGAAAATGGTACAAAGTCTGGTGCAGCAGAGGTTAACATGCAGTCTGTGAGGTCCCTGAGGAGACTGATTTGGTTATTGAATTTACGTATTGGGCTACATTGCAGTATCTTACTAGCTTCTTGTTTGAGCAGGCGTAAATTCCTCAAAAAGTCATTTTGATTTTTGCATCTGAGAAATTACTCCTGTATATCTGCTATTTTTTTCTCTTTCCATCCATATTTTTTTTTGCAACGATGCCCATTCTTTTATCCCAACATTACCATTTTGACAAGTACCAACATTTAAGTTCAGGCAGAAATCACTATTGAACTGCAGCAGCCCACCCTTTCATTTTAACAATGATCTGGGGGAAAGAGATTGCAGCAGCACCTTAATTTCTCATTAGAGCTGTAGCATTTGGGGCTGATGAAGTTCACTGTAAACCTGTCATAAATGAACCTTACCTGATGTATTATCTATCAAGGCAATATAATGAGCATCTTGTGGAGATTGCAATCTGTATGCAGTGAGGCAGCAACTAGGAAACTGCTGAGCTTCTGTGCATTTGCGCTTGGTGAGTTCAGCCATGAGAAAGTAGAGTCAGGCTTTCACTTAACTTGTCTTCACAGTCATCAAATACAGAGACACAGGCTGCCTGTGCGCCCAAAGAACTGTGCACAGCGCACTGTGAAATGCAATACTGCAGCCTGCCAAGCTGCAAAGCAGCTGTATACCCTTCACTGAATCTTTTAGAAAAAGATGTGCATTTCTTCATGTCCTCAGAAGCTGCTACAGGTATGGGTTTCCTAAGGTCTCTTCCCCTGGGTGCAAACAGCTGGAAGTCATAGGGACTGAATTCGTTCTCTAAATACTGCATTTTCAGCATGAACCAGTCTGCCTTCTGTTACTAAACACGACCTAGGGCAGTTCTGGTGCATAGGTACCTGCAATATTTAAACAACCAGTGAAAGAATATCTTAGCCTGTCACTTATCTGAGTTTCTTTAAATTGCTTTTGCTACGTACACATTTTATAATTTTTTTTTCTGTATAAAGCTGGTTTTGGTTGGTGGCTATCAGTTGTGGACTGAATGTTACTCTGTTGTGGACTGAATTCCTGGTTTAACACATCAAAGTCCTGACACCGGCCAAGAATTGCCAACAGCATCCTGGATTGTATCAGCAATAGTATGGCAAACAGGACCAGAGAAGTGATCATCCCCCTGTAATTGGCACTGGTAAGGCTATACCTTGAATTCTGTGTTCAGTTCTGGGCCCCTCACTAGGAGAGAGATATTGAGTTGATGGAGAGGTTCCAGAGGACAACGAAGCTGATGAAGGGTCTGGTGCACAAATGTGATGAAGAACAGCTGAGGGAACAGGGGTTTAGTCTGGAGAACAAAAGGCTGAGGGGGGATCTTATTGTTCTCTACAACTACCTGAAAGGAGGTTGTAGTGAGGTGTGGGTCAGTCTCTTCTCCCAAGTAACAAGTGACAGGACAAGACGAAACAGCCTCAAGCTTCACCACGGGAGGTTTAGGTTGAATATTAGGAACAATTTCTTCACTGAAAGGGTGATCAAGCATTGGAGCAGCCTGCCCAGGAATGTGGTAGAATCACCATCCCTGGTAGTGTTCAGAAACTGTGTAGACAAGGACCTTAATGACATGGTTTAGTGGTGGAATTGGCAGTCATGGATGTTGGACTCGATCTTTATGGTTTCTTCCAACCTAATTGATTCTATGATTCTACTGGTGGCCATTTTAATCAGCTACTCCATTCCAGAAAGGGCTGTTCAGTTTGGTTAAGTGACCTGGGATATTTCTGATTTCCATGGTCTCTCTGCAAGTTATTTGCTGCAGCTGAAGCTGAGAAATGTCAGTCATACCTGAAATCTGAACTGCATGCATCAAGCAATGCTTAAACTTGTGGTTTTGCTCTGTTTGGCTTTCTCTACCAGTGTTATGACTCAGGGACATTTTGGGGGATTTTGTTCATGAGTGAAAGAATGCAAAGGACTTAAGAAAACAGATGCTTTCAGTGTCTATGCCGAAGTAAGGTCACAAAGAGGACTTCACTTTTACAGTCTGCCAGTGAATTGCTATGGCAGTTTATGTCAGCTGACAGAAGGTGTGTCCTTCTGACTCCAAACATGGAGCACAACCGACAGGAGAGCCTGGATTCAGGGCCACATGGTCTCTTCTTACCCAACGCTACACTGTCCATGACAGGATCTGCAGGGTAGATAAGGCTGTCAGTGAGAGGTGCACAACTGATCAAGCTTTCTGAGGGCTTGCAAATGTATAGCTGGACTATGAACAGCTAAGAATGTGAAAATTATTGGATGGGTTACAAACAAAGGAAGTGCTTACAGGGTAAAAAGTGGTAAGAATAACGAACCCTTAGTTTAAAGGATTTGTCACTGTCACCTCTTTCTGAAGGACTGTCAAGAGAAGAGGAAAGTCAATGTCTTTCAAAGCAAGCTCATAGAAAAATGAGTGTCTCTCTTAACTGACTGTTGGAATGGAAAGTAGTCAGTGGTCAGCAGCCCATAGCAGCAGTCTGTAACATATTAAGCAACTGAACAGAAATGCTTCCTGCTAAAATGAATAGGGAATACAAACAGACAGTACAACTACTTGGAATTCAGGTAGACAACCAAACACTATCTACAGATGTGTGTGGGAGGTTTCTGGGTTTGTTTTCAACTCATGGTTGCAATGACCCAGACCTCAAGAGTATCCAGACATCATGTTAGCAAGCAATATTATAATCCCGATAGACAAGGTCTCTCAGCTTTTTATTTCATTGGATGTAAAGCATTTGAATAGCAACATGAGCAGCTTGGCTGAAAGTCTGACAGGGAAGAAAAAGTTCCTGCATTTGATGAACCAGTTTAGGAGGTATCCCTCCCTTTTCTTGACAGGGATCATGTTTCTCTTTAGTATGCAGACTGATCTTCCACAAATTCCTGCATTTCCTTTCCAAGACACATCCACATACCTTTCTATAAAAGATGAGACATGCACATCTTTAAAGCATGGGTTTTAATGACTTTGTTGTCTTGAACTGAATAGGTTTAGGGATTTTCATGAGAACCGAAGAACTGAGACTGCCTCTGTCATGGAGATATTCAAGACCTGTCACTGTCAGACCTGGAAATATTACCTGCTCTTGATTAATAGCAGGGTGGAGGGAGTTTATTTCTTCTTCCCATGTTTCTGCTTTGTAATGCATCTTACTCATGTCATTTTAAGGTGTGAGGCACAGTGCCAAATTTCTGGAGTTCAAAAGGAAGGAATCTGAGGTTTCCTTTAATTTGCAAAAGGCTGCCTACTACTAATTTCATGGAAAACAGATATGTGATGGGGTTTATACAACTCCAGTTTGTCTGGTTTGCATACAAATCAGGGTATGGATAGAAGGAACATGAGCTGAAGTGAACTGTGGATTACTCCGAGAGATGCAGCTTGCCAAAAAGAGACTTTGGGCTCAAAGACAGAGAAAAAGAAAGGTTCCCTTCTCAGTCCCAGGGCTTGGGGATGTCCTGTAGACCAGAAGCCATCTCCTGCGTTAAGGAAGGCTGAGTATGCTTGTTGGACTGTTTCACAGACCCACAGAAAATAGGACCACTACCCGTCAGTGCTACCCACAGGCATCCCTGCTCAAAATAACCTTTGCATCACACAGTTTTCACTGCAGAAAGGCCATTTCCCCAGCAATTGCTGAATCATCAGCTCCAGTTTACCAGAATAGCTGCTTTCCTTAGCAGAAAGGACCCCATGGTAATTTAAGTTCATGTCCTGAATGGAGTTTTTATCCCACTGGTTTCTCAGTTTTAAATAGATAATGTTGTGTCTCACATTTAAATTGGGTAAACCGAGAGGTGGAAAATGTGTAAGAGTGGGTTTATACACAAGGCTGTACAAGGCAGAACAACCCGCTCTATTATGCCACCCATGTGTGACCAAACTGTATCTCATCCAAGGGCACTTCTTAGATGTGGGAAATTCCAGAAGCTGATTCACAGCAGCCCTTCAAAAGACAGACTTCTCCCCAAACCATGCCTCATTCAACCCATGACTACATAAACTCACATCTATTTCTAAATGCAGACTCTATTTCCTTATGACACAAAGGAATTTATCTTCTTTATAAGCAAATAAAGGGAAGAATTAAACTTAATTGTTCTGTAGTGTTTTCTGCCTTTGATATTCAGTTGCAAGATCAAGGATAATATAATTAATGTAGCTAATGGATGGATATGGAAAACAGGAATATCGATGCACTCATCCTGTTGGTGGACACTGATCAGTTTTGTAAACTTATTCATCTTTAAAGTCTCTCCCTCTCAATGAATGAGTCTCACTGAGGACCACTCTTCACTACAAAAGTCTTGTGAGTACATTTATAGTTGCAAAGTTCTGATAGTGGAGATACAAGTTGTGTAGCCAAAATAACTCTTTTCCTGGTAGTAAAAATACTTCACTAAGTGACATAAACTCTACTGACAAACGGGTTCTTTTGCTAAAATGAATTTCATCTGCACAAGGAGTTCTGACATTCAAACTGTACGAAGTTGAATCATTCTATTTTGATTATGAATGAATGGAGCATCTTTCAATGTCAGTGCATGGGAATCCCAGTGGTACTTGTTATGCAGGAAAATTCAACTGTAAAGTTAAAGTGTAATTTTAAAAATCTCCTTTTTTTTGAGAGGAAATGTAACAACTCCCATTTTCAGCTCCAGAAAAATGATTTTGCCATCCCTTCAAGGTATGTTTAGTGACCAGTGTGAAATGAGTCTCTTTATCTCAGTGTTCTTATTCTTTTTGCTTTAACCAGTAGATCTTACAGTGGTGGCAGTGTCCTTTGGTCCAAGGCCAACATCACTGATTGATTGCTCTGGTTTCATCTATGTTGCCTGTGCAAGTTTCCACATGAGTGTAAAAAGGGAATTCTGCTCCTAAGTTAGAGAGAATTATGGAATCATACTGTTGGGTGCATCTCACTGATATGGTTCACTATCTCCATTGACACAATTGATTCCATTTTCATAGAATCATAGAAGATTCCAAGAATTCTGGTCTCAGAATGTTTCCAGTGATACAGAAATTCAAACAAATTCCACTTGACTCCCTCCAATAATCCTACCAGTGTAGCATTCATGGATGAATTGTGGCAGAAAGACTAAAGTAGAATCCACCTCTGGGTCCAAAGTGGAGTTCTTGCCTTGACCTAGACTTGGACCAAACGCCAATCCACTTAGCGAGTTCTAAGAAGAGATCTGATCTTTTGGTCTGGAGAGACTAAAGATAGCCAGCTGGGATGCTTCTGTCACTGAGTACGAAGAGGCTGTTTCTTAATCACCGTGGAAGAACAAAAGTCATGTAAACCTTAGGTCATATGCTCTGAGGCTGCCAAGGAGACAGCTCTTACTGACCTGGTGGGACTGCCAGGATACTGGAGTGGCTGGGAACAGATCCAAGCTCTTCGCAGTCAAAGCCCAAAACACACTCCTTTCCTCTGCCTATAGTAATGCTCATAAAAATCATGACAGCTGCTGAATGAGGCCCCGTGTACAGAAAACAACAAGTTAAATATATTTAGCCAATGAAGAGGTGTTACTGGTTAATTCAGTTCTTCACGTTTCATAATGTTCACACCATGGTTAATTTGGGATATTATTTCTGTATTAAAACCTTGTTTAGTATCATAGCTGCGTAACACCTACACTGTGCTTTCTGCAGGTTGTACCACAAAGACTCCAAGATATTTATACCTACAGTATGTCAAGGCAGTGGAGTGCATTAAATTCCAACTCAGTGGGGATTTATTATGTTAGAACGAACATTGCCTACAGTACAATAACTCACAGAGATAAGAGGAAACATGCTACTGGTACACGAATTTGCATTTCGTAGCTTTGGATTGTAACTGATATAGCAGGTGGCTTAATTGGGAGGCTTAGTTATGTGACTCCACTGAAGGTCATTTTTGCTTAGAATAGATATTGCTTGGACTGTGGAATAACAGAGCCAAGCTGGTGGTGTTTGACTCTAAAGCAGTGTAAACAGTTTGACTGTTTTCCTAGTAAATATTTTCTAGAATATAAAACCTGTGTTTTGTTTTGCTCATGCTTTTTTGTGTTTGTTTTCTAATAAATGGCTCTGAGGTCAGAACATGCATTAAATCAGTGAATTTTAAGAGAAGATAAAATAATATATGTCCCTTAATGTCTTACTTTTGGAATACATGAAATTGAAACTTAGGAAGGACTTTACTTGTAGTCACAGGGAAGGGTGAAAATTTTATGCAATTTGTCACAAAGCGTGTGTGTCTAATGACGCAGTTTGCTAACATTAAGAAAGCAAAGTATTTCTTCCTCTTCAGTCACAGGTTGTGTAAAGGCAACCTCCCTCTTTTAGGGTAATACATTCTTCTCAAGTCTTTCATTTAGGAAAAACAAAGTAAGGAAAGACAGGCTTCTTTGAGAGCCAAAAAATGTCTGTGACTTCTAGACAAATATCAAATGAATTGTCTTTTTCTTTCCAGAAGCAAAAGTCACCCACCATTTCTGTATCATGGTCACTTTTGTCTGGTTTCCCAGCGTCAGAAAAAGCATCCTTCATTTGTCTGTTGCTAATGTCAATGCAGAAACTCTCATGGACTTCAAAGGAATTAGGATTTGGGCCTTTGAAAATGCTAAGGATGTGGATTTAGGAGGAACTACGCTGCATTCTAGCCATTTAAACTTACTTGTACTTATGTATATTATACTGGAAGATCTCAATCAAAGCAGCTCATTGAAAGTGGCAGATGCTCATCTCACTCCAAACCCCCATAGGACTCCTACCCGTATAGAAACATCCAGCAAAAAGCATGAGTTTGTTGAAAACACCTCATCCCCCACCTGCCTTCCATCCTCTGCTGGTTTGAAAAGTAAAATACGCAGTAATAGACTTTGAGTAAGATTAAAAAAGAGAAAAAATATCTTCCCAGCAGGCAGAATACTGCTGACAGTTTTAATAATAATGGAACATAAGAACACAGTAGGGCAAAACTGAAATCCATTTTGCATGTGAAAGAATTGGTTGCATTAATTTGTTTGGGATATTTTACTAGGGTTTTATTTCTTGCAGCGTAAAGTTCAAGGTTATGAAAAGTTTTGCTAGATCTAAATGTTCCTAAAGCTTTGAGATGAAAGAGAATAAAGCAGAGGAAGGTCTTCCAACTCAGTTTTCACTGATGAAGTCTTTAGTTAAAAATTCTCCTCTTCCCTCCCAATTTCGCTTTAAATTCGTATTTCAGAAGCTAAGATGGGGCAGTGTGAAAAAGAGCATTGCTCCAGCATTTTCTTTTTAGAGAGTCCTAGCATTTGTTCCGTATTTGTTCAATTTGTCTAAAGAGTTCCTAAATGCTATGGCAGGACTTAAATGACAGCAGTCTTGAGCTGAATTTTACTTTGTTTCTTGCTATTATTTCCGTATAAACATCTCTTTCCTTTAAACAACCCGACTTTGGGCAAATATGTACAAAGGGAGCTTCATTTGCGGTCTTGATAATCAGTAACAGAGGAACTTCAAAACCTTCTGAAAGGTCACGATAAGACTCCTAATTAAAAGAAGTTTATCAAGCGATTTCATGTGGGTTCTCACCACATGCCCATGGATTGGAAGGATGACTATAAGCAAGCTCTTGGGAAGGGAAGACAGGGCAATCTCCAGGCATGGCGCTTATTCTCCCTGTGTGGACAGACCTATTGATGTGGCTTGGGCTGGTTTTCAGGCTGATGGCAGCAAGGGTGTAGGGGGGCTTGTGGGGAACCATCTTGGGCCATGCCATGGGGACAGGGTGCTCGAGGTGTCTCAGCTTTGGCCCTTCAAACCTCTTGGCTCTGCAGTATTTATCCACCAGAGGGCTGTGTGTCCTCTAAAGAGCCTCTAACTACAACTGAGCCAGTCTTGCCAAGCAACAATTTCCCTTCATTTTTGGAGGAAAACATCAGCTCAGGAACACTGCTCCCATTTCTGTGTGCCATTCCAAAGCAGTGCTCATGAGTGGTTTGGTTTAAAACATCTCCCCACCTTCCAGAATTTTTAATTTATATGTTTTTAAAGGAAAATGAGCAAAAGGGTATTGTTTGGGTGTTTTTTTCCTTCAAACCTTTAGGATCACTGAAATAAAAGTGCCACAGTTTTCACTCAGAAAAAACCCAGACCCAAATCATTTCAATTCTTCAAAGTAAAAAGAGAATGTTTCATAGTGGGAGCTTTCAAACTAAATGGTTTTAAGACCCACTTCTCCTCCATTCTCATTTTTTAACGTTTTGGAAAATTAAAATGAAACAAAGCAATCAACCTCTTGCCTGCCCCAAGGTACAAATAAACAAGCACCAAAAGCCAAATAGTTTGGGTGTGAGGAAACATTTTTTGCCTGTTTTATTTTCACTAGTGATCTGAAAAGGCATCAGTCATCCAGATCCAGTCTTGATAACATGTAGTGCCTTGTTAAACAAAAGAGATTGCATTTGAGTTCAAGTTGTGTCAAAATATATGTTTCTCTTCACATTAAATTTTAGGACTACCTGACATTAAATACAGCCCCGTTTGGGTAAGGTAGGTTGGTGCAGCTTGAAGGTTGATGGCTTGGCTTCGTGAACAAAGATTTGGGAAGGGCTTTAACCATGCTTACTACAAGCACAATGACCAAGGTCAAGTGGGATATGCAAATCTGGTTGGAAAAAAAAAAGGGTGCTTAGGCAATCAGGAAGTGTCCGACCAGGACTGTCATCTCCTGAGCTAACTCGAGCTACCCATGCACTGGTCTGCCCTCATGCAAGGTTGGATCTGCAGGTTCCCATGCACCTTGTCAGCTACCGTTTTGATCCTTTGCTGTCCATACAGACCAGTGAGAGTAACCCCCTCCAGCCTGTGCAGTGGATTTTTTAGGGCCCCAGCCTTCACACCTGAGGTTTAACTGCCTAGTTATCTAGGACGGTGACAGCAAAGCCCACAGGTCGTAGGTTTTGTAAGAGTGTCCTTCTCTGTGATAAAAGACCATACAGGGCTAGATGAGCTCCATCAGCCCGGGTTTGAAGGTAGGTGTTTTCCTTTTCCTTTGAGGAAGGCCTGTCTTTGTTAACGAAGATTCGGGAAGAGATTTACCCACTCATTCTGAACAAGACTGTCATCTCCTGGGTCAATCACAAGCGACCAATGATGCAATAGCACAACATCAAGCATCTAGGCAGGATTCTGACTTAGAGGCGTTCAGTCATAAGCCCTCAGATGGTAGCCTCACGCCAGTGGCTCCTCAGCCAAGCGCACACACCAGAGGTCTGAACCTGCGGTTCCTCTCGTACTGAGCAGGATCACTATTGCAACAATACAACATCAATAGGGTAAAACTAATCTGTCTCACAACAGTCTAAACCCAGCTGGCGTTCTCTATTAGTGGGTGAACAATCCAACGCTTGGTGAATTCTGCTTCACAATGATAGGAAGAGCCAACATCGAATGCGATAACTTGTAGAGGCTCCTCTTTATCTGTGGCCCATGGCTCCATGGAAAACTAAAGGTTAATCACAACTTGTAGAAGTGAGAGCTTTCTCAGCTCCAGTTTTGTGCTGCTGGCCTTGTACAGCATCCTCACAGACAGAAGAAATGACAAGTTTAGACTATTTTACCTTTTATAAGTCATGCTTTGTCAGTGTACATTCAGCAGAAATTTATGAAGTTTTTATTTTCAGATAAGATAGAAGTGCAAAATTTACACTGGTTTATCTCCCAGAGCATTAATCAAGGAACAAATCCATCTTCTGACTCTTTTTGTATGTCTAATCTAGGAAGAAAATGTTTGATGTTTTGTAAGCATCTGTCTGTTCATTTAAATTGCATTCACATGACACGACACATGCTATGTTATTCTTTTTCTTATTTTTAGTACAAAATCTCACTGTTTTGTGGTGGATTTTTTTAAAGTAGAAACAACCAATTTCAAGAAAACAGTAAGTGTTGAACACCAACAAACTGCAAAGTGCAATAAATGTTTTTCCAAAGAAATTCACCTATCTCAATTCTGCTCTCTTTTATGCCGACTTCAATGCTGATTGATTGCAACTACAGATTGACAAAGTTCATTGGTACTTTTATAAATCAGAACAGAGTATGTCCCACTGGCTAAATGGAAAAATATTGACATTTCCTTTATGATTAAAGGGAATTAATTTGAAAAAAATAAACAGCTACATGACAGAGATAATTTTTATATAAAGGTCAGAAATGCAGCTACTAGAATTCTCAGCTACAGAAGCTTCTGAAATAATACAACTATAATATTTCCTGTTTGAGAATATACTTGTGATTGATTAAAAAGAAAGTATTTTGAAAGAATATCTCACACTCAAGGTGTGAGTGATGGTGGTGGAAATTTTCTGTTTTTTTCCAAAGAACCAATTGATTAATGAAACCAAACTAATCTCTTGTTAATCAGTGTAAGTCCTAAAATGGGATAGTGCAGATTAACTCACAACTCATTTTAAGTGTTGTAAAGCTGTAGAGTCGCTAGTCTGAGAGTAGGTATTCAGAAGAGAAAATTAATCTCTGCTCAAATCAATAGAAACTTTGACTCATTAAAGGCAAGAAGGACATTTTAATGTTAAGTGAGTAAAGATGACGCGGGGGGGGGGGCCCCCCCCCAAGATCCAGAGGTGGAATTATTTGCAGAAAATAACTAGCAAGTGGTTTTGAATAATGAATGCATTCAAGAAAATAATGATCCATGATGGAACTAAGATTTCATCCATGGCCTTCATGGGCGAATTGGTGACATCGATACATGGAGATCAATGTATGTTACTCTGAATTTATTTATACATTGTGTGCTTGGCATCTTTTCTTTTTGGAAAGATGTTAGAAAACAATAATTAAAGATTTTAGTAAAGAAGAAAAAACAAATCCAAAAGCCTGTGTAATTCTCACTTCATGAGTTTGATTTTATTGGGATTTGATCAAAGTGAACCATAATTAAAGTGGTAAAAGAAAATCAATTTAAATACAGAAAACTGAGCAGATAACAAGGTGCAGCTTGGTTTTAGGTTGTCAATTGCAAATTGACAGTGAAAGTTTAATACCAAACAGCCTGGTGTGTCATTAAGCAGAGCATAGCCAGCATGTATCTTTTGAAGTTTCCACATTATTTTTTTAACACTTTTTTTTTTTTTCACTGAATCTTTGGCAATCATCTCTTTCTACAGCCTGAAGGCACAAATAAATGCTTCTCAGTTGCTTTCTATCCACATATCCAAAATTCAGTACTAGGAGATCATAGGTTTGCCCCAGCATAAGTCAAGTCTGGAGGAGTCACTCAGTAAATGGACACAAATCTGTGCTTGGGTGGACAGAAACATCATATGTTCACCTTGGAGTTGCACACAGGAACCTCACATACTCCTGCCATGACATCATTTGACAAAAAAGTCAGAACGATTTTCTAATATCAGAACTGTTGCAAGGAACAAAATTATTTTATTCTAGGCTTCAGTGTGATGGATGAAGGTGAGTTACTCATTGGACTGGAAGCTGCTGGTTGGCTACAGACCAGTTCTCTTGACCCCTTTACACCCACATGAGCAAACAGAAGGTAGAAGCAACGATTACTCTTGCAAAAGGCACACAGATACACAGTGCTGCAAAAGAAAGCAGAGCTTCGCTCAGCAAAAGGAAAATCATTAGCTGAACCGTTTGAAGGAGAAGGGATAGAAAGAAGAATGAGAAAGAAAATTGAATGCTTTTTTTAATTTTAGGAATTGACAAATCAGGAAAAAACAATGACTTTGGCTAAAACCTGGTTCTAGTTTAATGTGCAAGAGAAGCAGTTAATTTTTTTCAAAGCAATTTATAGGTAACATTGAAAAGGGAAACAGATGGCAATCAATAACCCTGGGAAACTGTGATGTGCAGACAAAAATAACAGGAGGCTACAAATATTAGATAAAAATCCATGCTTGTAAGTCATACAGACTTCTTCCCTGTCAGTTATATTAGGAACCAAAAAAATCCCTGCAAAAGATATTCATTACATTGGTAGAGAAAGATAATGAAACTCTTTTTGGTGCAGAGAAAGCAGAATTTTTTCAAAGACTACTTTTGTCCTGTAGTTGGAAAGATGCAGGCACTGGACTTATCACATAAAGATGAAGAACTTTCCAATCCATGAAGAAAATTAGGAAGCTAGGCAATTTCTTTTAGGAGAAAAGATAACAGAGGAGCCTCTGTCCACCTGAACTTGGTGTGTAATTGACTGGAACTGGCTAGGGAAACTGCAGAAGGCAAAGGCAGTGCTAATGTTGGACTGACACTGAAAAGAAAAAAGACAAATGTGATGAACTGGTAACTACTGGTACATGAAGTAGCAGCTATAGTTACTAGTCTGCTTAGTTAACGTCATATTGCTTCCAAGTACACGGGTGGAAGTGATAAACTAGATTTTCAGGCAATAAACCCTGAAAAGACAAGAATATAATTGCCCACAATAAAAGAAGTTATTTGCTAAATTTTAGGGAATTAATGACTGTATGGAAATCATTATCTAGTGAAACAATCATGGGACAAAATCCAACATTCTCATTTGCAAGTGGGAGGAACAAAGATATTTGCAAAAGTAAGGGAAGTCTGGTAACAGAGAGGCCACTTCATCATCATAGACAAGGGTTAAGCAACAACCAAAATTGAGAAGTTTGAAAAAATAATTAGAGAAGAAGGCAAAGCATATTTCATTTAGTCAAGGACTTTAATGATTACAAATACTAAAGGCTGTGATAAGTGCACAGGCAGCTTCATTTGTAAATCTGCAGTGAACTGCTTTCTAAAAAAGATCAGAAAAGCTCCAGGTTTAGGTGCTGTAAGAATTCAAGCAAAATGGATACAAGCTGCAGCTGACTAAAAGCTATTTCTGATCATTTGTGTGTGTGTGGGGAGGGGAAAGGGGTTTGGAAATTTGGCTGTGCTTTTTATAAACTGCATCGTAAAGAGGAAAAAATGGGAAGTATTAAGAACATCTTTGCCTGGAGGAGAGATGCATCACAAGAAGCAAAGGCTGAAGCTGAATTAAGACTCAAAAGAAGCTTTTCAGAATACATAGTAATGATGATTAACCACCAGAACAAAGTACAAGGAAAGGGATAGAGACAAAGTCTCTTCAGATTTTACAGCAAAGTCTGAAAGCTCTTTTTGGGAGACAAGCTTTAATCTAAGACAAAGAATGCTTTAGTCAAATACAAGTTATTGGACTCAGGGCTAGATAATTGGGTGGCCTGAGATATTTCATTAAGAAAACAGATCTCTTTTGACCTTACTCTTGTGAATCTGGGGGTTGGATGCTGCGTGACTCCTCTTGCAGAGTTTCACCCATTTACTGTTATGTTGAAAAGAATAACATGCATTTCATTTCCAGTAAAGGGCTGGTTTTGTTTTGAAAAACTTCATAAAACATAAACTAGCTAGGAACTAGTTGCTTTTCCTAGAAGCTAGCAGATCTCCACTTAACGTCTAACTCCTAGCTTCAACTGATCTGATTTTAAACTTTGTTGTGATTTAAACAAAGTCAGCCATAAGTCACACAGTCGCTCTCTGACTCCCCCGCCCCCCCCCCTTTTTTGGCCTCCCCCTGCTCCTGGAGGGATGGGAAGGAGAATCAAAAGAATGCAACTCCCACGGGTTGAGATAAGAACAATTTAGTAACTAAGGTATAACACAAATCACTACTGCTACCACCAATAATAATAATGATAAAGGAAATAACAAGGGAAGAGAATACAACACCTCACCATCTGTTGACCGATAACTCCCCCCGCCTGACCAAGCACCAACCGATGCCTTGTCCTACCCCACAGTCTTAGCCCTCCCAGGTAACTCTCAGTTACATCCTGGGCATGACGTGCTGTGGTATGGAATATGTCTTTGGTCAGTTTGGGTCAGGTGTCCTGTCTCTGCTTCCTCCTGGCTTCCCCTCCTCCCTGGCAGAGCACGAGACTCACAAAGTCCTTGGTCAGACTAAAACGTTTGAGCAGTAACTAAAAACATCGGTGTTATCAGTGCTGTTCCCAGGCCGAAAGTCAAAACACAGCACTGCACCAGCTACCAAGAAGGAGAAAAAATGACTGCTACTGCTGAACCCAGGACAAACTTCTTGCTATTACCCCTTGTTATGTTGCCCTCTGGCTGGCAAAAAAAAAATTTCTTTATTATCTGGAAATACTCCCTGTGCTTCTTTGAAACTAATTTGTCAGATTTTAAGCTTCCCTTTTTCAAAAATTAGGTGCATATTAATGGACATTTAAGTCACAAAATGGGACTTTACAAAGGAGAACTCATTTTGTTTGAATAGAGGTAATAAAAATAATTTCAGGGGATTCATACTAGGACTGAAGACAAGGCGAAGAATGCACAATTATTCATGTATTGAAGACTTTGCATTGTGGGAAATTTTCTTATTGTTAGCAAAAAGCAAGAGCAGGATTTTGAAATGGGCTAATTCCATCCCCATTAATGTAAGCAGCAAAACTCCCATGTGAATGAAAGGAGCAGTGCTGGGGCAGCACACATCACAGCTTTATACTCCAATCTAAAATATTGTTCTCAGTTTTCCACTTGCCTGGTGTCTTGTGTTGTCATTCACAGGAACAAAGTGCAGCGTAGGTATAAAAAAAGCATTAGGTCAGATATTTTCACTCATTTATATTATCTGTGGCATCTGGCATCCTATTTATATTAGCTTTACATAGCATAAATGAGTGTGTTTATGCAATAGAAACTACAGTTGTGCTCCCATTATGCTTCTTAATTGCTCTTCAGAAAAGTCTTAGCTTTCTTCCTGCTACCATCCAAGTATGCTGAATATTGCCCTACTTATGCTTTGCTATAGAAACTATACAATGTAATGGTTTCTGTTCTCTGTTGGTGTAAAACAAAGAGGTTGACTAGATGATCTTTAAGGTCCCTTCCAACCCTAGCCATTCTGTGATTCAGTGACTATGCATCCCTCAGTCAATACTGCTAATAGTTGGAGCTCATCTTCATCTCTCATAGCATCACATCACCTCTACTGCCTTTAGTGGATTCAAAAGAACCATGACCCAGTCCTGTTCTTAAAACTAGGTTCCTTGTGTCCCCAGGTATCTAGAGTATTTACATTTCAGATATTTAATGTATATTTAAAAGATAATGAGGTAAAACGGTTGTGTGCAATGTGTTATCACAAAGTAACTCCCTCACTCTCATTGCCCACGCATCAGCTTACTATAAGCTTGATCAGTTCCTTAAGAATGATAAATAGTGTTAAAATTTGCTACATTCCTTTCTGCCAGATGCTCTGAAAAGCCTGTTAAAAGTCTATAAAACAAGTAAACCAAGTTCAGTTACGCTCTGCACTTTTTCAGCACTGCTGCTAGCACAAAAATTGATTGATTATGCTTTGTGCTGGTCTAAACTAGCCTGTTCACCTGCAAAACACTGCTCTCTTGTACTTTTTTGTTGTCCTCAGCAACATCCTTGTGACTGTTTTTCTTAGTGCAGGGATTTGTCTGGAATTCTAGCTCTTGCTTGCCTCTTTTCCCTTCTGTGTGCTAATCTCATTAAAAGATTCACTCGCTGCCTCAGTGAAATGTCCCCAGCTGCTCTCCAGGGTCCTGCAGCCCCTCTGCGGCTTTCCTGCAGAAAGCTGCAACATCAAATCACAGAATGGTTTGGGTTTGAAAGGACCTTAAGATCATTCAGTTCCAACCCCCTGCCATGGGCAGGGACACCTAACACTAGACCATGTCACCCAAGGCTTTGTCCAACCTGGCCTTGAACACTGCCAGGGATGGAGCATTTACCACTACTCTGGGCAACCCATTCCAGTGGATCACCACCCTCATGATAAAGAACTTCTTCCTTGTATCTAACCTGAACTTCCCCTGTTTAAGCTTTAACCCGTTACCCCTTGTCCTATCACTACAGTCCCTAATGAAGAGTCCCTCTCCAGCATCCCTGTTGGCTCCTTTAAGATACTGGAAGGCTGCTATGAGGTCTCCACACAGCTTCTGTTCTCCAGGCTGAACAGCCCCAACTTTCTCAGCCTATCTTCATATGGGAGGTGCTTCAGCCCTCTGATCATTCTTGTGGCCCTCCTCTGGACTTGTTCCAACAGCTTCATGCTCTTCTTATGTTGAAGATACCTCACCTCTTTCCCAGCACAGAGCTGTACATGTAGAAAGATAGCGTTTTGATAGTATTTACTCAGGACTCTTGCTGAGGGAATCAACGTACAGTATTTGAAGCAGTAATCTGGGGGAAGGCAGGTGAATAGCTTAGAGCAAAGTTGCAACCTAATCTTGGTAAAGTGAGGTCTTTCTGTGGTGGTTGGTAGAAAAATGAAACAGCTGTGGTCATTTTTTTTTTTGTCAGGAAGGAATATAAAGCGTACGTTTGTCTCAGCTATAATTACTACAGGCAGTTAGGCTTGTAATCATATTGAAAATTTTGAGGACAAATGATTTTTAGGAAACATGTAATATAGAATCATTAAACCTAGAAGTGGTTTTGGCTAATGTGAAGTAAATGGGAAAACAAAAGTGAACCCTACCACAGATGTAGAGACACTAAGGAAACAAACCCTTACGTCACTGCTAAAAGATGAGTGAATATTCGAGAGATCTGGAACAAAAGCAAAAGAGAAATGATGACACATAATTTGTGCCATATGGTGCTAGCCACCGACCAAAATGAGAAAGCCAAGGTGGAGCAGAACAGACTAACTTCTGGTGAATGAGAAGAAAGGAAACTGTTGGATAAGGAAAGGAGAAACCCAGTAAGTTAATCATAGACAATCAAGCAAGGTAAAGGGGAAGGACAGAATTGAATAAGTGTATAAGATATAAGGAAGTAGAACAACATAAAAGCAGGTATCATTTTAATCTGCAATAGAGCTGGTGGGGGTGATTAGATTTAAGATATTTGGTGAAAAGATGCAGGCAAGCAGCTGAGACTCAGTAATCAGTGCACAGGTTTGGTGACAGAAAACTTGTGGAGCTTGAGCAGTCTTGGGGAAGCAGAGGGGAGCACTGTCCCAGGTGCAAGGGAGAGTAAACTTCAATATTTAAAAGGCAATAAACAGCTTTTGGAAAAAGGAAATGGTGCTGGAGATTACAAAGAGCCAGAGAGCTTCTGCAAGCAGACTTTGAGCATATGGTGAAGGCGTAAACAAGCTATTGAGCAAGATTAACCAGCGTGAGTGAGTATTGCTTCCAAGAGACATGCCACATTCCTTGGAGTGAAAAACCCCAAGAGGTGTTCACATGTCTGGGAAAGTGTCTTGTATGTGCTTGGCTTTACAAATAGTCATCCAGCAAAATACCTAGCTCTTTCCAGGAAAAGTGTTCCCAGTGTAGGGTGAAAAGCAGATTTGCACTGTCCTGCTCCCTGTTGTGGCCTGTGAACTGTTGCATGCAGGTCCAACACAGCTGCTGGTACGTGAGTTGGTATCTTCATCTTAGTTACCACAGCCAAAACCATTTCTCTTTTCACTCCTGCTGCTGCAGGCTGCTGGCTGCAGTTGTTTTTTCATAGCCTCTTCCCAGGTGGTCAGCAAGCTGCTGGTGGTGAGTGAGGGATGAGAGCCTTTGCTGGGGACAAATGCCAATGACTCCAGGACAGAGGCACATCTGCTGTGGAAGACAGGCCTTCGGTTTAGGGACAGGATCAGTAGCTGACCTCAGGCAGAGATCTTTACTAATCCTTAACAGGGTGTGTGTCCAGCCTATATAGATTCCATCAAAGGCTGTGAATGAAAGTAGAACAAATGCCTTACAAACAAGTGAAAGTGATTCAAATACTAGAAAAAAACGACTATTGACAACAATCACTGTCACTCCCAGTCCTCACAAAATGATGCCTGTGCGCACTTGTAACAGTGCAAGGGTTGCCCCTGCTTTCTAATAGTCCATGGAGAATTACTCTTTCCACTAAGGGGGTGTTACATCACTGTTTCATTTTGCTTCCGTAGTCTGAGTGAGCCTGAAGGATGGTGAAATGCTTCCCAAGGGGGCTGGCAGCTTTATGAAAGATAGGAGGCAAAATGCTGCCACTTCAGCATGTATTTTAATAAACAGTGGAAGACCACTATGTTAGTTGTGATCATATGTGGACCTTATTGGCTGCTCAAATATATCTGATCATCAGCTGGAAAAGTAAGATTTCAACAGTCACCCTTCCCTCTGCCTTCATCAGTCTCTGTCACTCTGTCACACAAAAATGCAAACCCCATAAAATCATAAATGATTTTTGCTGAACAGATCTGACTGTATTTCTAGGCTCTCATTTCCATTAGCTTTCCCAAGAACTCAGAGTTTTTTCAGGAAGTTGCATGCAGCAGTGTCTAGGGATATGTTCATGCTGTTAGTTAAGCTTGAGTTCTGTCAAGTACAATCCATACTTTAAGCCTCAGGCACAACGTATGCTCAAAATGGGAAATACTCTTAAAGTCCTGGGTTTAAGGTCAAAAATACTCCTGCTTATACCTAATATCACTCCTTTAGTGATTTTGTGCTATTGAGAATAGAGGAGGAGAGAAGCCATGTGAGTTCTTCAAGGCTCCCCTAGCCATAGTGGACAGTGCCTCTGGATCAAAGTGGTTTGTTCCCCGTTCTCCCAGGTCACTCTCCTAAGACTAGTTTTATGTGATAGCCTTAACCCAGGTAGTCAGAAAGAGTCAGATATTTTTTATCTAAACAAAAGTATTTCAGTCCTTTTGTCAGGGAGTTTCTGTCTGCATCTACAGTTGAGCTTAAAACATCTTTAATGATAATAAACATATTTGTTATATAAAGATAATAATAAATGCATAATTATATGTGTAATATGTTTAAAATATATATAAAATAACAAATAGCAATAACAAATAATGGCAATATTGTCTGTTCTCCCCTCAGACGCTCTAGTCACCACTGAGATGCGTTCTGCTCCCAGAAAATAGAGCTAGCTCTTCATCTCTCAACAATGGTTCTTTGCTGACAGGTAAAAGAGGATTTTGGTTTTGATAGCACGAGGTGTGCAGCATAGAAAAGAAATCTGAGAGTGATAACTGAAAAAAGACTTCATGAAAAGAAGAAAAGCAGGGCAATTATCCAAGATAAATATGTCATACACCCATGCTGAAGGAGAGGGATGTAAGCACACCATAAAGGGCACATCTAATCAGAACTTCAGACTCTCAGTTCTAGTTGATGTTAAAATTACCTTGAATATGAATCAAATGGATAAAGGAGTGGATGGTTGGTGTTTGTGATGAGACTGGTGTTGCAGAAAGCCTTCATCTAGATCAAAATGACATTATAATTTGTGCTCTCTTTCTGATGGTCTGCTCAGTTAATTTTAACTAAGTACAGGAAAGCAAACACTTCTAGCTGTCTCAAGCTGTGGACTTGACCCATGCCTGTGATGACAGCAGAATTATTTGCAGCACAGCTTTCTTTTCTCGGCATGGGTTGTAGGAGGGCAGTTTCTTTGTATATTTTTGTCAGTAAGGAGTCCTGAACAGGAGAGGATTGTTTGTGCTTAATCACGCTTAGCAAATTTGATTCTCCAGAATGGTCAGTATCCTGTTAATTGTTGAAGACCTAATCCATCATTCATTTTAAATCGCTTTGCATTCACATTTAAAGATAAAACTGAAAATAGCTATCACCTAATAAAAGACATTTTTCAGTATCACGAGAAGATATCTATCAAATGAAATGCTAGACAACTTCTAGATACCTTTTCTTCAACATATAGCTGACATCAGATTCTGAGCATCTTAATATCTTATATCTCTGGGATTTTTCCTAACCCCAGACAGTCAAACAAACCATGCTGGAAAGCTGGGGGTTGGATCTAAAATCTGTGGAGGAATGTTAGAACTGATATCCTGCTTCCAGCCTAATCAACATCCTCAAAGATTCAGCAGACAGTACAAAACTAGGGTTTGTATCTGCATCTCTTAGGAGGCTGTCCCAGTTCTGGCCTCTCTCTGCTGTGAACATCCTTAAAAGATACATCAAATAGCACAACATGAATTCAAACAACTTTGCTTGTAACTGCAATGAATCTGAAATGTACTGATGAAAGATTTATTAGTGTCGTGCAAGGTAGAATGTCCTTATGTGAGCAGAGACAGTTTGAATCACTGAGTGAGCAGTTCGTCAAAGAAAAATCAGCATGATAATTTCAGAGCCGTGTTCTTAACCTAACTGCAATGGAGGTTAAGCCATCAACTGAGTAGGGCCTTGATAAATGACAACCACACAAATAAATCAGTAGTAATCTAGGCCTTCCTTTCTGCTCTTGTGGTGGATTAGGATGTGTGGCTCATGCTGAGATAGAAGCTGGTACCTCCCTTGGATTTTCAGCTATGCTGACTCCAGTGAACTCTTGTCAAGATGTGCTGACAAAACAATTTTCTCTGGGGAGAGACAAGCCTTATGGTTTGTGTTTGTGAAGATGCTGGTACAGGAACAGTGACAATTATGACTCAGAAAATGTATTGTGATACTTTTCTAGTGTAAATAAACACACAAATGAACCTAGAGAGTTTCCTAAGCCTTAATCATGTTATTCTTTCTGACATTGGAGAATATCTGGGGGGGTGGGGAGGGTTAGGATCCTCACTAAAAATAGTAAAAGCCATGTACAGAACAGTCCTGGAGCTCTTGGAAATATTGCTCTGGGGTTTTGATCAATCACTACAGAATTTCTAAGTGATTATATGGGCTGAATCATTCAACTGATTATTTAATAGATGGACTTCATTCCAGTTAGCAGGCTGAAATTAATTTCTAATCCTATTTCTAAGTCTGAAATGCAAGTTAATAGTATTGCCTAGCATTTGTCAGAGTCAAATACTTTAAAGTGTCTAACAATACCCTTTTTCTGGCTGAAACTCTTCTGATCTTGTACCTCAGTCTTTGAGGTCTTCTTTTCTAAGTCCTTCAAAAGATGTAGCTTTGTTCAATGCATTGTTTTAGAGTGACTAACTTGTACTGTAACTGTACCATCATTCCCAGGCATCACTGGCTTTTTGCCATTTACTCAATAAGCATGAGTCCCATCCATGGTATAGTATCTGACATTTTTCTGCCTGATATTGCCTCCATTCTGACTTATTTTTACATTTTCAAGAACATATCTTCTTATTGTCTCTCAAGTTCCCACTTTCTCCTAAGTTTTCCTGGGTTTCTCTTCCCATTTTGGAGGACCATTACGGTCAGCCATTGGGTTTACTGAGGAGCTGGTGGCAAAGTAATTTTGTGGACTTCAAAATTTGCCCTAAAACTATGGTCTGTCAAAATGGCCAAAACACATGATATTAGGCCATTGATGGACTGATTTTACTGGTTTTGAAGCTGACTTTCCATGTGCTTTCTTTGCCTTTACTACACTCAGCCCTGATAAACCAATATTCAGATGCTTCTTCCCACTACTTTTAGCCACTGTGATTGCTTCATTTATTAACACAGTACGGGGTTTCAGGTCTGAATGTAAGATTCAACTGATATTGTCTCTGGAACTAGACTGCCATCAGGCTATAAACTAAAGCTCATCATATGTTGACATTCAGCCCTCTCTGAAAGTCAGATTGGCATGGTAACACAGCAGGTGTTCTAGTTTTGAATTCAAAGAGGTTTAAGAAACATAACAATAAAAATTAAAAACTCATGTATAAGAAATTAACAACAACAAAAAGCAGCAGCAGGAATAACATTTTCAGGGTGCTGTTTGGTTAACCCCAATTTAACTAAAAGGAGAAATGTCCTCAGTTATTATTTTTGCATGACAGACAAATGGGTATAAAAATTCTCCATGATGAATATTTACTAAGGAAAGTTGCAGACAGTCACTGTTCAAAGTCAGTCCCCCATCCTGTTGCTCCAGTATGTTCCATTTATGGTGAAAGAGGTACACAGTAAAGAGATTATTTGCACATGGGATATTATAATGACTACCAACAGCTCTCTTTAATAAATGTGAACTTAGATACAACCACAGTTGCTGTAAATCCCTCCCAATGATGCTTGCTTTCAGGGTTGTTTTTGTTCTTCATTTCACTTAATTTTCATGTCAGTTTATTTGCCTGCTGAATCTTGGGTGCTGAACTTCTCTAAAATGGCTGCATTATTTGCTTCTTGAGTAAAGTTTTCCAAGAGCCCTAGGAATTTTGACTTAACATGGCTGCCTTTCGAGTTAGTGATTAAACATTTATCCAGTTGCTGACTTTTTCCTTCACTAATAACAGTGATATATTTAGAAAATCCTTTCTATCACACTCAATAAATATAATATCTAGATTTACTAATATTGAAACCAGAGAGAAATCGGTGAAAAGATATCTGGGCTGTCATGACTAATATAATAGTGAGACCGTTTTCAGAGAATCTGAATTATGCCCACAAAAAACCCCCACTAATAATGTTATTAATGAATCCAGTAAAATACAAAGATTGAACTCCATACAGAAACAAAACTGTTGGAAATCAACAGTGATGTTTTTGGTTTTGTTTTGGTTTTTGGTTGTGTTTTTTTTAGTTCCATATTTGGAAAAAAAACCCCAAACCTGCTCATTTTCACTGTTGAAGAAATGTCCTCACTCCTTATAGTCTCAGACTTCTCCTTCTCTTTTTTGTCTTTGTTGTTGACAGCACTTTAATTATGGAGAAAAAGTTGTTTCACTTTTCACAGAGATGCCCTCCTAACAATCTCCACATTTTTGTCCAGACTGTCTTCTGCTGTAGAATGGTGTAAAAGCAGTCACAAACAGGGCTGATGGCAGAAAGAAAATTTAGCCCTTTTTACCGCATATTGTGGGGCTGGGCTTAGTTACTTGAAGAGTAGGACTTTTCCCAGTGGCACTAAGATGATATCCAAGATGGGATAAGTTATACCACTAGTGAAACTCCTCGTGTCTCAGTCAATGTCTTAAGAGTGAGAGAATCCACCATTCAGGAGTTGATTAAATGTTGTCCTGAATTCCTGCAGACAAAATACCTACATACAGAAGTTAGTGCTGCAGATTAATTCTTGCTCTGACTATGAGCAAGATTCATAATATGATACGCTGTTTTCTTAGATTCTTCCTCCAGGGCCAATTATATACAACAACATTGTTCTTCTTGTCCTAAAGTATTACTGCATCTGCTCTAAACAACTAAAACAGCCGTTATTTCCCTGCCCATAGATATAGATGCATTTCATTAGTGGAGGGATAATGCTGCATATGGTCATTGTTTTATAGGTTTTGTGATAACCAGATTGCTCAGTATTGATTATAAGGGTGGTAAGATGAAGGTTTATTATGCTGCAAGAATGTTGGGGGGAAACCCCAAGTCCATTGTTCCTCTAGCTGGGGACTCAGAGAAGCAATGGATGCCTCAGTAACACCACTATTGGAACAATATTCCCAAAATGTCAAAAGCAAAACCTGTCTGTCAGCATGCAACATTCATTCCTAACCTATGCGATAAGGAAAAAAAAACCCAGGAAATTAGAATCTTAATCTTTATTGAGGCCATGGAGAATCATCAGTGAGGAGTAAAACTAGCTGATTCCCTTGGAAAACGTGAGAACCAAGATGTATCTACAGCCAAAACCAGGCATTAGGGGGTGAGAAAAATCTCCCCTGATTTCCTGAGGAGTTAGCTAATTGCAGTTAGGTAGAGTCAGATTGTTCCAGAGAACTGCATTATACTTGAGGAGAGGGAGAGGAAGAGGGAGAAGAGGAGAAGAGAGGGAGTTTAGCAATGTGTTAATCCCAAAGTAAAACACTCCAAGTATGGATTATTACTGCAGCTGGTGAAATGATGGACACAAAACAGAAACTGAGGCATCCCTTCAATTACTTTTTATAAAAATGGAGTACTAAGCTCCTTCTATAACCCATATTGCTTTTTCTTTTTCAGAAAATAGGATAATGTGTGTTATTCAGATTTCCTGTCTCATCCTGAGTGGTGCTTTATTATTGAACCCTTTGGAATAATAATAGAAAATGGACTAAAATAGGAAATAGAGAAAGTGGAATCCCATAATAGCACTAACTAGCAGTAACCTCTATAACCAGCCACCACAGGCACTCAAACCTTTTTAATTGCTAACAAGAAGAAATAGCTTTGTCCTTGCGAATCAATGAGATACTCATAGTGTGTCTATAGTAGTTTACTTCATGTACTCTGGAAGAGAAGGATTAGAGAAGAATGCAAATTGAAAGTAGATGGAAAATCTCTTGACTGGTTTTAAAATATATATATGCCTGACTATCTTCTTTTATTTAGGCAAAACAGCTTGTAAGCAGAATTCCCATCACAGGCTTTATTTTTGCCAGTTAAAGAACTGCTTGCTGCAGATGCACCTTCTGTGTGTTGCATTTCAAACCCTTTCAGTGAAAGCTGAAGCTTTTTGCTGTCTTATTTGTCTGAGAGATTTTCTGCCAAAGCATCCACATTACCCACCAAGGAAAAAATCCCTATCCCCAAAATACCCCATGCATTCCACTATTTAACTTCCAGCTGTATAGAAGAATACAGCTTGTCAGAAGACACAAAGGTCTGATGAAGAGCAATGATGGGGAATGCATTTCAAAAGGGTCCATTACACCTGACAGACAACATTCATTTTTTGCCTACAGAAGGTGTGAACTGGAAGTATTTGGGAATTGGAGGAAAAAAATGTGAATGGTTCAAAAGAAGCTGAATTTATGTTAGTGGACAACTGTGCAATTCTAACTGGATGTCCTTACTGACTATTGGGTATTTAAAATCTTAATCTTACAGGTATTCTGTAATCTACCTTGAGAGAGGCAGAAATGACAAAATGTGAAATAAATGGCAAGAATTTGATTGTATATACAAAAATTACTGACATAAGTTTTAGTTATAAACATATTCATGCATTCATTTCACTAATGGTATGATTTTGAATGATTTCTGTATTGTTATACTGTGTTATTATTACACTCACAGTAAAAAAAACAGTTCAGAGACCAGACTGGCTAGGATCCAGTCTAGGATTTTCTAGCTAATTGATATACTAGTGGAAAAACCCATCATCCTGTTAAATATTCTTTGCTATTTAATATTTTCTAATCCACAGCTTCTATAGATCATTAAGGAACTTTTAAGGTTATATTTCCTAGGACAAAGAATCCCACAATTTGAAGAATTCTCAATATACTGAAATTTTCCTGCTTAAAAAAAAAATAAACTAATTCTTACACACAGATTGGATTATGAAAGTAGGAACTTCTGCACCAAATATGACATTGGAGAAGGACATGGGCAAAGTCTGGCTTTGTGTCCAAGTCAGTATACTGCTGTGTATCAATTTCCCTCTCCTGTCTTGTTTATAGAAATGCCAGTATTTGTATAACTAAACTTACACACACTTGAGAAACGAGATATTTCTTCAGATCTGCTTGTATAATGTCTATTACCCAAAAAAACTTCACCTTTTCTGGGTTCTTGAGATGGTGTTATTCCAGTTTTAGGACTGTGCCAGAGTTCTGTGTTCCAAAAGCTGCTGCTGCTTCTCTTGGAAAGGAGACGAAGCTTTCTTTCCCAGCTTAATGGATTGAACTGTCTCTCAAGCTTTTATATGATATATCATTGCTAGCACTGTCTCCAAAACAGTAATAAAGAGAAGGCTCAATAGTATTGGCATGATAAAGTGAAAACTATTAATAAAGAAAAGCAAGTCCATCATACTCATTAGATTTAAGTGTAAGGGAAAGAATATAACGTGTGTATGATGTGGCTGGGGAATTATATTACAAGGCCAATCAATTTCCTTGCAGAGTTTTTGTTGTTGCTGTTGTTAGTGAGTAATTAATATAAATAATGCTGACTGTATTTAAATATTGAGGATACTAGGAAAAATAGTGTTGATGGCAAGCAGATGGATCATTTAATTTATTCCCCAATTACAGCTGACATGTTGGGTATAGAAATCTGTGAGTCATCTATTATTTTTTATGGTCCATTTTACAGCTGTGTTTATTGTTATAATAAATAAATACATTATCTCATTAGGCTGGTATTGTAAAAACCTTGTAAAATAACAAACATCCTCTTCTTTCAGCATTTCCTCCCCATATCAGGGTATTACAGTCAAAGATACAGGATGTATTTATACCTTATTAAGAACAAGGTAGATCTCACTTAGCTTGTAAAAATACAGAGATATCCAGTGAGAATGACTCTCTCAAGTCAAAGTAAATAAATCTGATTCTTTTTTAGTGGAGGCAATGGGGAGAATCCTGCTGTATTCTTCCCCTTGTTTGACAGAGGAGAAAACATACCTCTCACCCTTCCTTTCCAGGCAGTAAATTCACATTGCAAATAAATGTCAGATTGGCAATAAAGTTCATTGTATTTAAGTTTCAGACTACCCATAAAATGGCAATTTGATGGGGGAAAAACAACTGACTCTCACAGTATTTAAAGTTCAGAAGCTTCCTTTCTGAGACTAGCAAAAGGAAGGACATATCCCATTCAGTCAAAGCCAGCTGGGGGGTGAGGCAGCTGGCTTCTGGGGTGCCACAACAGCAGGAACCTGCTTCTTGCTATTCTCTGTCTAAGAGACTAAGAAAATTGTGATTGTTTTGGGGAAATGAGGGCAGAGAAAGCACAACGGTTGCAGTCACTATGCTCCCACCTACCTATAGAAACAGTAATCTGACTCTCCAAGCATCTCCATGCCAAGTGGCGAATACCCAGCTCAACTCAAACCTATCCTAAATCGTGGTAGAAGAAATGGCTGGCTGTTAGACATTTCTTTCTCTAGGGGCCAGAATTCAGTTTTCTGCATCCTACTGAGAAACACTGTGCAGATCAGTGTTCAGAGTGGTCTGGGGCTCACAGGTACCTTCTGTGTGTGGCAGAAATCACAGCCTCCAAGTTGGAAGGTCACCAGTCCAGCTGGCAGAGCTCAAGCAAGCTACTCTTGTTGCAGGGTGCCTATCCTCTGCCACTTTTAAAATCCCTGGACAAGTTGCAATCAGGCAGGTTGGCATCTTCTACAGATGAGATCTTCAATGTCTGGCCAGGAAGGTGGCACAGGGAACCTGCCAGCTGCTGCCTAGAACCCAGAATCAATAGTTCTCAGGGAGCTGCCAGTTGTCCCCGATCCAATGCAACAGAAATGCTCTTTCTGAAGTAATTCAACTCTCCCGTTGTAGACCCATAAGTATGCCCAATGCCATATACAGCACATTCACAAGAGTGGGGATCGTTTTTTTCCTGAGAAGCGGTTGTTCCAGAACCAGGATTTTTTTGTTTTAGAAGCTCATAAAAGTTCATTGTGAGGAGTTTCAAAAGCAACCATGCTCACTGCCTACACAGCAGAACATCTAAGGTTAAGCTTTTGTCTTTTGTGACTATGGTAAAAATCCAGTCTTCACTTTGACAATTTTAAGTAGGTGACCCAGTCCAAAGCTGTATTATCAGCTGATGTGCTGGGAATGTTCATCTGAGGACAGCTTAGTCATCCAAAAAAAACCCCAATGTCAACATTTTTCCCCCAGAGGCCTTGTTTTTCCTTGGTTTGCTTGACTGGGGACTGGGGAAAGATGGCTCTGAGCAGTCCCAACAGAAACCACAGGGGAAATCATAGAATCATAAAAATGACCAAGGACACCAAAGAAGACCCTTGAGTTTGAGATCCAGATCGTTGCTCCTGCTTTGCTCAGACAAGATGCCAGTCTCCAGGAATAATGAAAAGCAAGAAGTAAGAGAAGAAGTCTGACAACTGTTGTGTATCAGCCTGGAAACAATCACCCCCCTCATTACTTCTCCCATTCCATAAGACATGACTCTTCATGATGAAGCAGGCTGATACATGTGTTATTTGTGTTTTCACATTACATTTAAAGAGGCAGCAAGAGCTTGAACTTTGCCTGAGAGGTAACCAGCCTGGGGGAAAAAGAATTAAAAACTAAAAATTGAAGAAAGGCTGTTTTAAGCAGTATTAGTTCCTGGCTGCATAGCACACTCATCAGCTTAATCCCCTGCATGTCACAAGAACAGAGCTTTTCCAGCAAGTAGAGGAACAACATGTACAAGCAATTTCACGTTATGCTCCTTACTGATGGATCCATGGTCGCAGCCACTTAGGTCTGCTGCTGATATACATCAGGCTTCCTGAGTGATGTATTACATCTACCACTGAACTCCAGTCCAAAGGGGATTTCTTGGGGAAGAAGGACTACATCTTTAGGAGATATAAAGGAGCTATGTTATAATTTAAAAAATACTTTCTGAGAGTTCAGTCAGAAAAATATTGTGGGAGAGAACACAGGACAAATTTGCAGCCGCTGGTCTTTGACATCAACATGCTTGTGATGTTTATAAATCTTTATCACTCAAGGTGAAAGCCTTGTCTAAAGAAGGGTAAGAAGAATGTTTCTCCACCAGAAAATATGTTCTGCTAGTTATATCCACACTGTGCCAATTCAAATGGAGGATGCAGGTATACTAAATTATACCCACCTAGTGGGATCTGGGTAAAGAAGAGAGACCTGTGGCTCACAAAGTAAATAAAATCTGAATTTCTGCTACTATATGAGCAAATATCTCAACTTAACTATGTTACCCTACAGCCTGCTGGAGGGCTATTACCTGTTCTGTTATCTATAGCTTCCTCCTGCTCACTTGTGTTGTTACTCACAGCTTAATATTTCTCCACACAGCTGTTTTCCCTTAGTTGTTTCTAGCTATAATAAAAGCAAAGATTTAGCAATGTACTTTTGCTTATTTACTTGTGGGATGTGGATGAGGACTTAGTGATTCTCTTAATTGACAGATCTGGCTGCTTCCACAAGCTTCTAAAGAACTGTTGGCTCAGGACAATGCTGATGTCTCCAGTGATGTGCAGACAGGTGGAGGTGTAAATAGCTGTTGCAGCTGTGCAGGTGTTTCTCTGCTTTGAAGCAAGAACATGGAGTAAGCAGCCTGGCTTTGAGCAGACGCTAGCACAATAAAGCACCTCTTTAGTGTGTGCTGGGACTTCTGAGGCAGCAGGAGTGTACAATCAGGCACTTTACTGTTGTCCATCCTGTACTGGACACTGGGATGCCTGGACCAACATGTGACATCCCTATTGAGAGAGGACAGAAAACACTTGGTTTTGGTTTAAATGGTGTTAAATGGTCAGAGTAGCAAAAGAACATCTGTCTTCCCTGTGCAGTCAAATGTTTTCAGCAAGTTTTGAAGTATGAATGGAATTATCTTAGGTATAGAATTGTACTGTGCATTTGTGTACTGTGCATTATTCTGTCTTGTGACAGCATGTTCTCTCTACTTAAATATAATTAACTCACATTTTTGGGGTGTGAAAAATAAGCTTATGGAGCATGAGAAAGTGAAACGTTGTTGTACTATCAGCAAGGATTCAAGAGGCTGCTGAAAAGTGACTCTTCTAAATTTGATTCTGATCCTCAGAGTCTGCTCAGGCCGAAGAAGAAAGCTTGCAAGCAAGAAGGATTTGAGTTCTCACAGCTGAAAACAAACTTCTGCTAACAAGCCGTGAATGGTGGACTCTGATTGAGCCCACTATTTCTTGGGTCTATTGGTTGACAAGCCAGAGGAAGTTTCCTGGGTACACTTAGCCTACCAAGGCTTGCAGTTTTGCTAAGATTTTTGCATGCATGTCTGCAAGGAGAGAGATGAGGAAGCTGAGCTTGTTTGCAAGCAGGCAACTTTGGTTTATTACCAATGGCACTTCATTCCCCTATTCTATTTCATTAAGGGAATGGCAGGTGGCTGGACTTTGTTTTGTCTCAAAAAGCTGGGGAACTGCATAAGAACTGGGTTTCCATTCCATCAGGGCGACTGCCACAAAAACACATGGATCTAAAGGAAAAAAATAACACGTCAGTCCCTGCCTTACTCTTCTCTCCCCTGAGATGGATTAGATTCAGAAGTCCATTCTTTTTAGTGCTACACCTTCATTTAAAGACAGCAGAGCTGTGTCCTTTCCATCCTGCGAGATGCCACTTGGTATTTCATATCTGATACCTATCTTTACACAGGGCATCTCTGCACTCAGACAAATTGTTCTCTTGCTCCTCTCCCAGCATCCAGAGGCAAAGGCCATGTGGGGCAGAGAGGTGCTGAGCTCCATTACCGATGTAAGGCGGGACCAGATCTGCTTGGCTCAGCCATGTTGTGCAATGTTTTGTTGTAAGGCTCAAACCCCGTGAACCTTTCAGAGATTAAAATTGATGAGATTCTCTGCTGCCACCAGGCTCTTCAGAGCTCACGATTTGCCTGAGCTGCAGTTACTCACAGTGGGAATTGCAGTCAGAAGGTCAGAAAGCTGTTAAGAAAAGAAAGTCTATATTGCTGTTTTCCATTATTTGAAGTCTAATGCTGATACTCAACAGCTATAGGTTTGATGAGGCTTTCACGTACCTCAGCAGCAATACAGATCATAGAATTAATCCAACAATATTTTTTTTTTCTTTTTTATTGATATGTAAGAGAAGAAAAGGATCTTCCAGTGTATTTTGACATTTTTGTTGTGGGGAACTGTACATTTAAGAGGCTTACGTTAAGAGCCAGTGCGTGATGTTATTCACAGGCTTATGCTGCACCACGCTGATCAGTCAAGATAGAAACACAGGATGCAACTCTCTTGTCTCAACGAACTCGTCTGATTAATTTCCTCTACTGGTATTAATACACCAGCTGCACTATCTCTGTTCAAGATGAATTTGCATCACAAAGGAATTATCTCAGCCCGTATAATTTCAAGTGATGTTGGTGGCTCACAGACACTCACTGCCCAAGTTATTGTCCTGGACTGAAACTTTGCAGAGGAATTAGCTCCCATCTTGTCAGTGTTATCTGCCTTAGCATTACTTTTTCTTTTCCTTATAGTTCATGCATTCCAAATTTGCCTCAGACTCATGGTGAATGCTGTGCTAATTTTATCCTCCTGAGTTTACATTCAAGAAGAGAAGTGAGGTCCCCTAAAAGACACTATAATTTAGGAGGGGAAGACAGGGCTTGCCTGAGAGCTTTCTTAGCCCCTGCCTGGGATGAGGTTCTACCCATTTCCAAAAGAGATTTTAAAAACCCCACCAAGAGACAACAGAAAAATATGTAGAAAAATCATAAAAATCATCCAAGAACTTTCACCAGTGAAGTTATGAGCAAATGTTGCCCTGCACCTGGAAGCCCTAAACATTCAAATCTTCCCTTGTTTTTGCTATCTACAATGCATATGTCTCATCTTGTTGCGATCTCTGGCCTCAGAGGTATCCTGTACAAATTATTTGAGCTTTAAGCAAAGGAAGTAGTGCTTCTCTTCAGGAATTTTGAGTCTGGCTTCCTTTCGGTTTACTGTGTTCCCTGTGCGCTGAGAGAGGGAGAGAAGCCAGGAAAAGGAGATGGAGAGGAGATGCTCAGATCTTGACAGCTCTGGGAAAGAGCAAGCGAGCAAGAGAGAGGCAGCTCGGATGGGAAGGAAATTTACAGCTGAGAAACTGAAGCAGCGTGGGGGGAAGAAAACTCATCTGTGTTATTTGAGTGTGTGTCCTCTCTCCTCCTGACTTTTTGCATGCTTTGGAAACCAAGTAAATGGGAGCATTCTTCTGAACTGAAATCAGTCTGGTTGCCCTCACTTTGGTGTTTTCAATTTTATTTCTTCCTAGACATGAGGTTGCCCAAAGCAGACTGTGGATTTCCAAGAAAGCATTTTCAGCATTGTTACTCTTCACACGTAAAGCATCCATTGCATGTTTGATTTATGAAATAAGTCACATGAGCAAGAGCTCATATAATGCCTTGTTTCCCTCTCTCCTAATTTATTTCAGAGATCCACCTGCATTCTTTCATCTCATTCTTTTCAGACCTTCAGACCTATTGAGGCAGCAGCTATTTTCTTTGTCAGCACTCACCAGACCCTGACCTTAGGCAATGTTTGTAAATGGATTTCCAATACTGCTGCACTTATTTTCTATGCTTCACATACTATTTTCAAGTAATTTAATCATATACATTATTTTTCTAACCAGGAATTATGTTGTTCTCTTTCTGGTTAAATGATACCCAGAACTTGCTGTCATTTTGGTATATTTGAGATAGGTTTGTTTCTACTGGATCACAGTTTCTACACCTCTGAGAAGAAGTCTTTTGTCTAAGAGCATCAGCAGAGGGAGACAATATGCAGGAGAAGACGTTTTTCCTCATAACATGGGGCAGCAAGCTCTAGGTCTTTGGAAAGAATCAGATATTCTCTATTCAGCCACCTGGAATTGTGTCAAGGTCCCAAGTACCAGCTGAAATGATGTGGATGAGAACTGGTAAACTGATTTCACACAGAGACAGCAAAGAGAAAATGACTGCATAATATGTCAATAGGAACTGGTGACCCAAGGCTCTGGGAAGCATGACTTTGGGCACAGAAACCTGAGCCATGATGGAGAACGGGTTTGTGTGAGCTTTGCCACCATAGCAAAACCACAGGTCCTATATCTGCTTGCCATTTCTCACCTCTTTCTGTTCTAAATAAACTCTATTGCTTTAGGTTGCTTTTGGTGTTTTGATGCAAGTAACACTAAACAGAAATATCTTTTGGTTCATTGTTATAGACATTTTATTTTACAATGTGGGATGAAATGTCAGTGCTCTGCTCCAGTATGCAGTCTTTCACACTGAAAATAGCACGTGTATACCCCCTACACTATATAAAATACAAAACCTGTTACTTTTTATTGTCTGCAGGAGAAAGCATTGTGGGGGATAGGATGGGTGGTGTTTATGTTTTTGTGGGTTTGTTTTTTGTTGTACATATTTTACTGCTAGATATTTTTCTGCTTGTAGAAGTCCATTTTCTGTGTGTAAGCAGAAAGGGGTTTCGTTCCCCGATACATTAACATCACAACTCAGCACTTTAAGATCTGAATTGCAGAGCTCTCATTGTCAAAAATGTAATTAAAATGAGAGCTGCAGTGCAATGGTCATGAGGAAATCAGGGGAAAACTACATAGCATTACCGCAAGCATTATGATTAACTTCAGACATTTGGCCCAATTTAATACTTATATACTGCAAGCTACTGAGATTCCAATGATTTTTTTGAAAGATGTTCTCTTCAGCTTTAAAGCTTGTAGTAAGAAGCTGCTTTGTATTATTTGCATTTTCATCTAGACTGGAAGAGTGCCTGCTGGACAGCATAGAAACTGCAGTGATTAAAAAGACCCAACAACTGAACCAAAATCCAAGCTCTGACAAGCATAAGTCTCCCTTCAAAGACTGCCAATGACCCAGAGCTGAAGTATTGTCTGAATAACTTGTGCTCAGAGCATTTGAGAACTTAATCTTAACCTACATTTTGTAGACAGAAACCAAGCACTAAAGAGAGAAAAAGACTTCTAAATTTGCAGCTCACACAAATAAAGCAAAAAAGGGGGCTTCTGCAAGTAAAATTTTAATTGTGAAATCACAGTCTAGACACAGCCCCAAATACAAATCCCCCAACCTTCCCAGCCAGCCTTTCTGAGTGCTCTGAAATGCACCTTCACCCTCAGCTAAACCTACCCTAGAAAGCAAGCTGATCTGACTTGTCTCTAGCTTTTTGGCTCTATTAACTCCCTTCAGCTGGTCCCAGCGAGTAAGACATTTTTCTGGCCTTGTTTTGCAATAAAATGAATAGGTGCTTGGTTTCATGAGCCTGATGACTATTACTGCATGCAAATTATACCAGAAATGGTATGTATGATTTGGACTGGGGTTTTGTGTTTATGTTGTTATTGTCCAGTTTTAACACTGAAAGTTCATGCGTGTTGGTAAAAGAGCACCTTAGCAGATGTTTCTACACAAGGAGTTCATTGCAGAACTGGGACTAAGTGATGCTGCTGTGGTTGTGGGAGGGCATGTGGACAATTGGAAGGGGACCTCTGGGTTGTGGTTATACTTGAGCTCTGATTGAAGAGAATAGGATCTAAAAGCACCTTGTTTGTGAGTATGGTAGCAGGAATATGGACATAATGTGGTCTTAATCTTCTGATAACACTCCCTCATAGGCAAAGCAGCCTTCATCCTGCTGTTAGGGAGAATTATGAGGTTTCTTGGAAGCCCTTTGCTCTCACTGATTTGATTTTGTCCTGTGATGCCTTGCCCCAGCAGCCACCTTTTGTATGCTAGTAGCAGCAGGGACCTGTGATACACATGACTGGAAGGAGCATTTCGTTGTATGTGAATGCCAACTGCTTTCTCAGCCTGAGCTCAAAACATTGCATGCCAAGCTGGGGCTTCTGCTAGCTGAATATGTAAAAGTTGAGCTTCAAGCCACTATAGGCTTTATAATTGCTTATTGCATTAACTTGGATGCACTGTGGAGCATGCTGTGCATTACTCTGATTTTATTAACATAAAAAATCTGAAATGACAAATTAAAGGAAAATGAAAGGGATTATCACGACTCCAGGTTAAACATAAGCAACAGGATTCAAAGAGCTCCTGGAGAACAGAGCTCCTCTTACAATGAAATCTCTCCATTTATAAAACATTTAGAAGGGAAAGGGGAAAATATCTATATGCCATATCAGGAAAATTACCTTTAAATGGTATATTTTGCAGGAGTTTCCACAAGGCATTAGTAGCTCTCCAAGAAACAGAGACCTTGTTTTTATGTTAATGATAACTGAAATAAGGGAAGAGGGAGGAAAAATGCAAAATGCTCTGCCACATCATCTGGGTTGGTTTGGAATAAGTATCCTTTATTGAAAGTTCTCTCCTGGCTAGTGGCAACTCTTTAAAGGAAATGTTTGTTTTTCTTTGTTGCCTGATGATAATCATTGCTAAATGCAGGAGCACAGTGAAGGGGGAAAGAGCTGGTTTATTTCATTTTCCTCTGTTACTTTTTGTTGCCTCCTTCCCCCTCCAGGAACATAAATAACGATAATAATAAACACAGGAAAAAACCCTCAGGTAACTTACAAATGAAATGCAGGAGATGTGTTTTTATAAATGAGAGTGCAAATGTCACACTGGTAAAATTAGGAAGAAATGTGTGAGTTCTGAGCTTCCCTGAGCTGAAGGGAAAGGCTTGGGAGATTTGATTTCTGAGCACTGCAATTTCTGAAACAACTACAATGGAAATGTCTGTTTTCATTAAAAACGCAAGCCATGAAAACTCAAAGCCTGATTACAAGGCCCTAACTTTGACCCCTAATTTAGTTATAATGCTCTTAGACAAAGAATAAATAAAATGTTTCATCTTGAAACATCAGGCACTTGCCATGGCAGGCTGCAATCCACATGTAAGTATCTGGTAAAGTTGTTTGGTAACAGCCAACACCACCCTCTATAGCACAGGAATGAGAGAGCAAGAAAAATGGAGAGAAAGGGAATAAAGTGGCTCTTAAAGATGCATAACAACCTGGGGATGTGCTCAATGTTTAAACTTGTGCCCAATGAAGTACTTTCACCAAATGCAGCCAAAGCAGAAGGAGGATGTGGACTTCTCCCCCTTAAACCAATGCCATGGTACATGCTAATTCATTTGGGGTCTACAGGGTAGGATGAGATCTTAGCTTTTTGCCTCCTGAGTCCATATTTAGGATGTTTTATCACAGGAATGACCTTTTATAGTGTAAAGGAGGATCACAGTCCTCACTGTGCTGGATTTTGCAGCCTGTTCTAATAATGTGTGTGTTCTCTGTGATGCACAAGCTCTAAGAATGGGTAAATAGGCAGCTGCCTTGTGCATCAGACTACTATGGGTAGCAAAAAAGCCAGGCTCATACACTGGAGAAGAATATAAAATAACAAAAATATTGGTCATACATGTTTGCACTTGAGGGGGAAACGGTGCATTCTGTTTGGTCCTATCCTCAAAATCTAACAGAACATAATGATGAATGTCCTTGGAAAAGAATGATGTTGGGAGACTGAGGTATACAGGTGAAGACTGTTTTTACTCGTGTTTTTAACCACTAAATTGCCTCCAAATGCACTTTATTTTTGACTATTACTTAATGAAGCATTTCTATTGGTTCTCCGAGTTTTATCATAAGATCATTGCTAGGAGTGGTTACAGCTGCAAATTTAATTGTCTGCTTCTGTATCCTAATGCAAATGTGGAAAGCCTGTGGAGCAGGTGAGCTCATCATTTATCTGTGGAAAAGTTCACTTGCAGTCTGTGTGCTTATAAATCTTCACCTCCTGAACAGCTTTACAAGTGTTTCTAAAATACTCAAAACATTTTCCATGCAGTCTGCTTCTTTGCTGTGTTATTTAGATACCAAATTCACACCAGTGGACCTGCCTCAGGTGAGTTCATTTTGTTTTCTATTCACGGTGTAAAACATTGAAGGAATTCATTAAAAGAAAATGTTAGATATTTTTCTTAAGCTAGATATTCTTGGGTCTGGTAATATTTCCTCTGGATATGAACTGAGGATTTGGAATATGGGATTAACTTGGATAGGTGCTATGCTGGACCTTATTCGTGCCAGCAGGGCGGGGCTGGTGGAGAATGTGAAGGTCAAGGGCAGCCTTGGCTGCAGTGACCATGAAGTGATGTTCAAGATACATAAGACAATGAGAAGGTTGTGCAGCAAACTTACTACCCTTGACTTCAGAGGAACAGACTTTGACCTCCCCAGGGATCTGCTTGGTACAGTAATATGGGGTAAAGCCCTAGCAGGAAGACAGGTGGTTGGTATTCAAGGATCAGCTCCTCCAAGCAACGTGCATTTCAATAAATGTTAAACCGGGAAAAATGCCAGGAGGCCTTCATGGATGAACAAGGAGCACCTGGACAAACTCAAATACAAAAAGGAATCCTACAGAGTATGGAAGTAAGGACTGGTAGCCTGGGAGCAATACAGAGAAATCAGAGAAATTGTCCAAGCAGTCAGGGAACAGGTTAGGAAATCAGAAGCCCTGATAGCATTATATCTGGCCAGGGATATCAAAAGCAACAAGAAAAAAGTCTATAGATACATAAGTGATAAAAGGAAGACTAGGGAAAATGTGGGTCCTTTCTGGAAGGAAATGGAAGACCTAGATACCTGAGATAAAGGGAAAGCCGAGGTACTCAGTGACTCCTCTTGCCTCAGTCTTCACTGACAAGTGCTCCAGCCCCACCACCCAAGTTATGGAAGATAAGGGCAGGTGATTCTACCCCTCTATGCCAACACAAGAGGGAAGTGGACCTGTTGGAGTAAGTCCAGAGGAGGCCACAAAGATGCTTAAAGGTCTGGAGTACCTCTACGATTAAGACAAGCTGAGAGAGTTGGGCTTGTTCAGCCTGGAGAAGAGAAAGCTCCAGGTAGACCTTACAGCAGCCTTTCAGTACTTCCAAAGGAACAGACAAGAAAGCTGTGGACAGACTTTTTATAAGGGAAGGCAGTGACAGGGCAAGGTGGAAGGGCTTTAAACTGAAAGAGAGTACATTTAGATTAGACAAGAAGAAATTGTTTACTGTGAGAATGCTGAGGCACTGGCACAGGGTGCCCAGAGAAGCTGTGGCTGCCCCATCCCTGGCAGTGTTCAAGGCCAGGTTGGATGGGGCTTGGAGCAACCTGGTCCAGTGGAAGGTGTCCCTGATTGTGGCTGGGGGTTGGAACTGGATGAGCTTGAAGGTCCCTTCCAACTCAAACCATTCTATGAATCCGTGATAGGTAAACAGGATTTTGAACGCTTTTCTGAACCATCTGAATTTTTAAGGCTCAGCTCTCAACTGGATTAAGGTCCTTAAATCCCTTCTGGAAACATCAGACCAACCACTGGATTTTAGAAACACAAGACCTGCTTCTGTAAGAAGAGCTGTAAATGAGCAGTGTTTGAAAAGCAATGGAAAATATGTAGAGAAAGGAAGGCTCTTTTCTGAAGCATGCTCCAAATGGGAAGGACACTTGTGTAAGTCTTTGGAAATGAATGGGTTATATTGAATAACCCAGAGTCAACAGCTCTGTAGCTCTCTGTGCAGTTCGCACACCTAGCTCTGAAGATGTAAATTCTTTGTGTCTTGTTGTCAGCAGTATTTGTTTGAACCCAGATGAAATATTGTAAAGTTTTCAAAACAAGTTTTGTATTTCATCTTGATAAAAGGCATTCTCCCAGCTGCACAGGTTCAGAAATAGCCTCCCTTTGCCTGCTCAAAGCCATATGCTGCTGGCAGCCCTACCTGATTATTTGATTCTCTTTCTAGATCTTCTTCCTTTTTGGAAATAAAGAGCAATTTCCTTGACTGAAGTGAAAAATAGGTTAGTTTCCCCGTTAACAAAGAGAATATTTTGTCTCTAAAGTTAAAATAAATAGAAACCAATGTCTGATCTACACTCAGCATGCATTTCTACTCTAGACATGGTTAAGATGGCTTTGCATTGAATTCTGATGAAGTTGAGAGTGGAATAATTTAAACATGTGTAATTTTTCTACAGTGTTTCAATGTGTTAGCAGTAAAACCTCTTAAACTGAACTTCTTGGGAGTGATGCAGTAAAACCTCTTAAACTGAACTTCCTGGGAGTGATGCTTCCTTAACTGAGCTGACTGCAGTATCTGTCCTGTCCTTTCAGCAAACAGAAGAGAAAATCCTGGTATCTGGGTTTCAAAGTCCTTATACAGATAGTGGCAAGCTGAATATACATTTATGGAGAGGCTTATTTCCCCTCTGTCTGTCTACTGCCTGAAGGTGTGAGCTGTGCATGCTTGTTCAGAAAAGCAGTAATGCTCTTCTGTCCCTTGTTGTCTCTCTTGCCTTGCTATTCCAGAGACTAAAAAGGAATAAAACAGTGAAAAAGCCTTCTGCCAGTATTTCTGAACTGAGTGGAATCAGGAACAATCTGCAGTTCTTACAGTACAGCCTGAGCCTCTTCATTTTCAGGATCACCAGAACCTTGACCATCTTGAGTTTCCAGATTGATGGCTATTAGATTTCATCCAAACAAATTAGGATAATTCATCTAGTAGGGCATCCTGAGAGTTAAAGATTTTGTTTCTTTCTGCACTGGGAAAGCAGAAACATTTCATTTTGTCTGTGTGTGTGTGTGTGTAATGGAAGCATTCTTTCAAATGTTGTCTCTTTTTTTTCTTATCTGATGGGAAATGTCATTGGCCTTCACTATATTGTATTTGAGAAGAAGCAATTTGTCTTAAAGAAATCCTTTACTGTGAGAGCAGTGAGATGCTGGCACAGGGTGCCAAGAGGAGATGTGACTGCCCCATCCCTGTAAATGTTCAAGGCCAGGTTGGATGGGGCTTTGAGGTACCTGGTCTAGTAGAAGTTGTCCCTGCCTGTGGCAGAGAGGTTGGAACTGGATGTTTTTTAATGTTCCTTCCAACCTAAACCATTCTATATGCAAATATTTGGGGTGCCTCAGAATGAAATACTTCAGTAGTGTTTCACTGAATGTTTCAACCAAGGGAACAGGCTCCTGCCAGACCCTCACACTGAACAGGCATTTTGTCTGGGGGAAACTCATCTGTAACGATGGTTTTCTTCGGGGCTCACTTCAAGTTCTTGTTCTTGATTGTTTACAAAACAACTATACCCTCTCCAGGTCAGTGACCACTTCCTCTTGATGCTTAAAAGTGCCTTTGGATGCACTGTAACTCCTGACTTGTAGCTCTAGGGCTATAGGAGTAATTAACAGTTGAAGAATGAAGATGATTTGGTCAATACTTCAGTTCTTCTGAAATTTTGGACTAAGTAGTCTCAATGGAAAACCAGTGACCTTTAAGTCAATGTCCCTCCTTCTGGAGGCGCTCTTACCAAATCATAAGCTACCTTTACAACAGTGTCTTATTCATTGCGTACATATTCCTTTCCTCTATTTTCTGCACCCGATTATAACATATGTTGTTCAATTATGTACCAGAGAGGTAATAGTAACATTCTTCAGATAAGTACATTAATATCTGTATTTTTTCCAGAACAGTTCATACCAATTCTGTCTTCTCACTGTGTTTAGGAGATTCCCTTAGATTACTATAGCTGGGACACATGATTCAAATGATGGCTATTTAAATGAACAGTAGTTTTCTTTCTTATAAACATATTTCAATCAGTGTTGTGTTTAGTGAAGCAACATTAATCTCAGGGACTAAAACCTGTAAAACAAAGTAATACAAAGAGAAACTGAAATTGAAAACTATGAAAGTCCAAGTTACTCTAAATTTAGGAAAAGTAAACAAAAGATGTCATCCTAGATTTGTAGTCAAATGTGCAAAGTGAGAAAATGTGAATGTTATAAATGGACAATAAATTAGATAAAAAAAACAAACCAACAAACCAAACAAACCTCCAGCATTCTCTCCCTGCTCAGTTCCATGTCAGGTGATAATTCACATAAAGGAAATTCCCATTCTCTATATCAGTAACATTTTTTTACCACCTTGACAAGAACCACTTAATAATGTTAAATGAGAAAAATCTTCAACATTCTCAAACACCCCCCCAAATGCTGCAAACAATATAAAAATTACTAATGATGTCTTGTTTATCCTGAATTAAGGGTACTAATGAAAAAGAAGGATTCACTCAAGAATACCCATTACTGTCTGTTTCGTTGTGATGATTTATGTTGGAAATATGATGCTTTTCCTTCTTTAGGTCCTTCCAGAATATTTGTTTTACAAACGTGTTGCATAAAAGATCTGCTTTCTAATCATTGTGAGAAATAACTCCATTGTGAAAAGAGCGGGAGAAAGTGTCTAAACCTCTGTAGGTGGAAAATAATTCTAAATTGAATTTTACAAGTCACTGTGGTTTTATTAACACCGATAAAATAAAATAAAGTGTGGGAGAGAAGGAGAGAGAGAGAAAAGAAACTCAAAATCAATCATATTTTACTAGAGATTGCTCAGTGACTTGCACAAAACAAAATTAATCTTGTTTGGGAACAACAGGAAGTATATAATAAAAAATAAGGGTAAGATTGATCCTGAAGTTAGACAGCTTTGTTGCCAAGCTGCTTATACACAAAGGAGGAAAAAAATATTCAGCTCATCTCCAATAAATTATTAATCTATTTTTCTTACAATATTGTTAATGTTTGTGTCATAAAAGAAAAAGATCAAAGCAAGTGTATACTCAGCAGCACAGGCTTGGTGCAAAAATCTTCTACCATTGGAATAAATATGATTTTTTTATTAGTATGCTATTTATATTGCAAAAAGTTAGATTTATTTCCGATTTCCAGCCCAAGATTTCTGCACAAAATATGTCATGTTCTTGGCACAATCAAAAATCATCAATTAGTTTTCAGTTGATTGGAAAGAAGCTGGGGTCTAGCTCTTTATAATCAAGTGGAATTACAGCCTGTAACAAAAATAATTGGCCTGGTACCAAGTGAGCGTAACTCTCTAGAGTCAAACACGTGCAACCTGCGGATCCCTTGTGTTTCTCAAATGAGACTGGGGGTGTCGGTGTTTGCTCTGTTCTGTCCCAAGGGCTCGGCATACACTTGGTGTGGAAAGACACAAATTAAATCCTTGCTGATCTCATTGGAAAAAGGATGTCAGTTGGGTATGAAATGGGTTTCTGTGAGCTATGGGACCCTGTCCTTGTGGATTTCAGCCACTCAGGTGGGTTCTGTTATGCTTTTGGAAGGGACGTGCTTCTCCCTGGAGGAAGCATTAAGCCACATCTCAGCTCTGCCTGTGCTACTCATAGAGGTGGAGTATCTTGCTGATTTCCCCTGGCTTAGTTGGGGTGAGAAAGGCCACCATATCAATATGCTGCTAGGAAGACAGGCAAGCCCATGCACACATCACAAGTCTGCATAAGTATATAAAACTAACCTCAATAGCAGAGAGAGAAAAGATGTGATAACTTGCTTCTGCTTGTTTAAGAGTGGAAATATAAAATTCAGGCAGTAGATGGACATTAAAGTTTTTTAAATCCATAAACATGGTTTTAGTTTTGAGAGGAATGGTCTGAAATATTTTTCACCTGTCAGCTATCCTCCCCTCCCAACCCCCCAAAAAACCCTCTCAAAAAAGTTGATATTTTCTGATTTCCTTCTAGACTTCTATTAGCATTTCTGCCATTGCTCGCTTTTAGAGACCTAAGAAGACATATTCTCTTCATTAAAAGAAAATCTATATTGTTATTCATTTTAATGCAAGCACTGTAGTATTTTTAATAGTTGAAGAAACTGAATCCTGTGTCAGTTGCAAAGCTCAGTTTCTCCTTTGGCATGGAGAATTGTTCCATTAAGTTGTTTTGCTGCCTGGGAGCTCTGTTGACACTCTTCAGGTGCAGACTCCGAAGGAGAGTTAATCTTTCTCCTCCTCTCCTGTTCAATATTTTCCTTGCCTGATAGACAGATTGGCTCTCAAGATTTTTAATGAACGGTGGCACCTTTCAGCTGTAGGTGACTAGTATTGAACCTGGCTTGGGTTAGGAATAACTCAAGAGAGCCTGTATGTAGTCTTTAACTTCTGACGGCTCTTGGGTGATGTCTGCAATATGACCCCCATTTTTAATAGCCACATCTTGAGACCTGACCTTGCAACTGATAGTAATCTCTATTGACATGCTCAGGCACGAGCATGAATTACTCATTGAGTTGGGAGGAGGGTACTCCAAGGCACTGCAGTGACACATGGAGTGAAATTGTGGGATTCACAGCCTGCCCTAAGTTTCCCTGGTAGATGGTGAGAAGCTGTCACCAGAGTGGTGCGTTCAGCCATTTTCATCAGTATAAACTGCAAAGAGATTTTGACTTTTTTTTCCTAGCAATTTACTTCATTTCAAGAATACAGTTATTCAGTGCACTGGTTTTGGCTGGGAAAGAGTCAGCTTTCTTCACTGTAGGTTGTACGGTGTTGTGTTTTGGATTTGTGATCAAAAAAGTGTTGATAACATAGGGATGCTTTAGCTATTGCTGAGCAGTGCTTACCACAGGCATTAAGGCATTTTCCATTTCCCTTACTTTCTCACTATTGAGTGGGCTGGGTTTGCACAAGAAACTGGGAGAGGACACCTGGGACAGCTGGCCCCAACTGACCCAAGGGATATCCCATTTCATGTAATGTCATGGTCAGCAGTAAAATCTGGGGGGAAGAAAGAGGAAAGGGAAGATGTTCAGACTGACTGTGGATGGTGTTTGTCTTCCCAAGTAACCATTATGTATGATGGAGCCCTGTCTCCCTGGAGATGGCTCAACACCAGCCTGTGGGCTGGGATTAGGGAATTAATTCCTTAATTAATCTTGAGTGCAGCTTTTGTTTTTCAGATTAAACTGTCTTTATCTCAACCCACAATTTTCCTCGCTTTTACTCTTCAGATTCTCTCCCCCATCCCACCAGAGAGGTGGGGGAGTAAATGGGAGCAAGTGTGTAGGGTTTAACTTCACATCAGGGTTAAACCCCAATTCAGGAACTTGCAGAGGTGTTAGAGGAAACATTATGCTTGGGCTTCTAGGAGGGATACATTTGTGTCTGTATGCATGCTCAGTTTTTTCTTAACGTATGTAAGTGCAATGGGTTGTAGATAGCTGTGTTGTATTTGCACATGTGTGTAGAAATGTGACTGTAGTTGAATGTGCGTGAAAACTCAAGAGCATATCTGCTAAGGTGGGTAGACTTACTGCTGCTATGGTCTAACCTTTTGGAGCAATGCTAAGTCAAGGGCACAGCTTGAGGCAGTGTCTCAGCATACTTACTGGCACAAAGGGGTGGTGTCCAACCTCAGTAACACACTTGCTGCCCCTTTTTCACAAAGTGGCTTTTGGCACTTTTTAACCTCTGGCTTTGCTCCTCCAATTTATAATAGAGTTTCTTTTATCACCCAGGATTGGACCATGATGATAAAGACACAGCCTTATCCATGTTGGCTGGCACCAGTGCCTTTCCATATTCAGTGAAGCTGCTTTTGAGCAGCATCTGCTCCTTCTGTTTTTGTAATTCCATTTTCCAGAAATGCAGAACTAGTGATGGTATATTTAACAATCTTGGTGGATTGCCTTTAACTATCATATCAGAAATGACACAGAGACAATCAGGCTTGTAAGGCATGAAGCAAGTCAGTCATCTGTGCCTAATCAGTTTTTTGGAATGCAGGAATGAAGGAAACTTAGATAGTTCCAGAAAAGCAATGGGTTGGATTTACAGAAAGTCTATCATTACAGACCTTCAGAGGTCCTTAGTCTATATATATATATATGTATGTGCCATGCTCTTTATTCCTCTTCCAAACCACTGTATATAAATTTTATGCCTTTGGAAGGTCTCAACGAATTCTGGCTCAAGAGGACATCAGTCTTGCAGATGTGCATGATTTCTGAGTGTTCTTTTGTTTAACTGTGTGCATGATTTCTGAGTGTTCTTTTGTTTAACTGTCATAAAGAAACCATGTAGCTGTTTGATGTGAGAAATCATTTTACCTACATGACAATGACATCGCTTTCTGTCTCTTTTATCTTGCAGTTCTCTGAAAGGTCGCAGTGTAGCAATTTATGAGAATCATAATTTTGTCTTTTTTCTGATTAATTTTTCTACTGTAGATTTTTCCAGTCTTGAATTATGCAACTTTTATCTTTTGATTCACGTTCCCTGCTTTTTGCAGCAAGTCTATTGTGGGTTTTTAATTACAGCTGACTCGTAATTGCTGTGTTTTGGAGTTTTTTTTAACTGGAAGTTTGTAATTGCTATATCAGCAAGTAATTCAGTCATACTGTGGAAAACTCCAAGTATCAGATGCTGATTTGGCTTTACTTGAGATACCTTTTTCTTGTTCTTTTGAAAATGATTCATCTTTTTTCCCACTTGAATGATTTCCTTTTAATTTTTTCTTGATACCAGTTATTTCTCTTCTGTTTATCTCTCTCTTCCTCTATACTTGGAGATTATAAGGCTCTTTCTTCCCACAACTAGACCATTTCAGAATTTTCTTTTTGCTTCTCCATTGGTTGCTTCAAGCAAGGTTGAGTTTTTATGCTTGCCCACTAGATTGTACTGATATATATTAGTAACATTTCAGAAGATGACAGTAAAAATACTTTGAGATAAATCTCTTCACTAAGATTTCCAAGGCAGCCTTGGTTGTTTGGTTTCTTTTATTGAAAAATCTGAACAACCTTAAAACAAATGTCCTGTATTTACCTTCTGAAAATCAGTCTCTTTTTATACACATTTCCTAGTTCAGTATGTGAAAACCTTGTCCTTATCATGACCAGTTACATTAAAATCCTGATGAATGTTTTCTTAGGTCTCTGTGATGCTCAGACTATGCTTCCAGTCTAACAAAAGGTCTGCCGCTCTTGTTATGGCTACTAAATGCTTCCCCTGCCTGCAGACAGGCCGTTAATAGAACTGTGGTAAATCTCCAGTCCACAGTGATCCATTCTGTGCGATCTTTCAGTAACTGCAATATTGCTTGTACAACCCCTGTCATTTAAGAGAATATCCAGTGGAGAAGTGATGCATGAGCAAATGTTACTTAAAAGACAAAAGAGAAGCTTGCTCATTAGCAAACGCCATGTGATGAGGTTATGGTTCAATGAAAAAAAAAACCTTTTAAATCAATCTCTGCTTCTCTTTTGTCAATTTATATCAACACCACTGCTGGATTGCAACTTTCTCATGTTGGAAGGACAGAGCTTGATGCCATAAACTATGTCTAAATATGCATTAAATAGTTAAACATTCCCGAGTCCCTGAGCTAACTGAGAGTTATTATTGATTCTGTTTTACATTCTAAATAGAACTGAATCTTCATTTGCTTCAAATGTAAGAGTGGGGGGAAACCTATCACAACTACAAAGTGAAATGCAGTTGTCAAGCCTCGCTCTTGTGCAGAGATGGACACAGCTGGCAGGGCAGAGGGAGGGGGATGTGGTAATAAGGGGACTGCAGGTGAGCCTGGGTAATGACCCCTGGTGTGGGTGTTGGGAAGAACTGAGCTGGAGACTGCTTAGCTCTGGTGGTGTGTGCCCTTACAGCTTGAGGTGATAAACCAAATGATGGGTGACGCAGAGAAGTAGGTGAAGTGCTGTGAGTGGGGAGAGTCAGATACAGGCACCTGCTGAGCCTCAGCTTTTCTCCTTTGACAAATCGTTTAATCTCTCTGGGTGGGATTTGTCTCATCTAATGTAAGCAATTGAAGTAACTGCTTAACTACCTGTGGATTTTTTAGTTATGCACCTACTAATAGGAAATGTATGCCAAAACAAAGAAAGGGCAGGTAGGAGAAAGTTGTCCTGTCAGGTTACACTGCTGGAGATAAAGGCAGTAGCTGAGCTGAAGTTCTCTCGCATCAGTAAGGGGGCTTTGCTTTTATTTTGATAGATCTCTGGGGTAAGACTGAAAGTCTTCAGCTCTAGACACTCTCCTGTGCTTAAGAAAGAGATATTTAACTCTGGAACAAATCTGTCCAGGCAGAGCTTTCTTTAGCCACTTAAAATTAAATCTTAAGATCCATTTCTGGAATGGCTTTTCTATCCTCTGCAGTGTCTTGATGACCCAAAGATCAGAGAGCTGTAACTAGAGGTTTCTGTTTCTCAGGAATAAGTGTTTGTGGCAGTCAACAAAGAATTCCCTCAGCCATCCTTTTGGGAAACAAGTCTGTTTTGCTTCTTGCCCAGCCTAGCAAGAGGGAGTAGATGAACCTCCACCCAAGAGCATGCTAAATATGTGTCAAGCCAGAAACTGTCTCTCTGGACAATGAGGTCCCTGGTAGGGAAGCAAGCTGTCAAGGTTGGACAGAATTTGAAGTGTGATAATTAATGCCATGATCTATCTGACAAATCATGAACTATAAAAAATAGTACTAATGTCGAAACCGAATTACACATGAAAGCCAGTGACAAAAGTATTCCTCTGTGGTTCTGAGCATGTAGGTGTATGTGCTTATATGCCTATGCAGATATTTTTATATGCTTATTTATATGTGTGTGTGTTTGTCTCTGGAAAGTGATCTTTTAATTATGCAAACCAAACTTTGGCCCTGAAAACTAGGAGAAACTTTACAGATAAGATTGAATCACTAAGCTTTTTTTATAACAAATCATTTTTTTGTATTTCTAAAGGACGGTGAAACATTCTGCACAAACTCTTATTTTATAGAAAAATCCCCTGTATTTGTCAAGGCTGAAAAATTGCTTGGAAACATTTTATCCACAAGGGGGTCTGCACATTGGGAAAAGTGTGGGAGCAGTAAGAGAGAACAATAATAAAACAGATGCAACTAATCTGAAATGTTTTGACAAAGACCTTTGAAAGACTTCAGTGAAGAACTAGGAAAACTGTTAAACATTAAAAAAAACCCCAAACTTTAAAATAGACTAGTTATCCTGCAGGGATATCAACACTAAGGGCTTCTGGTGGATTTTCAGGTAACACACTATATTTCCGTATGCTCCGACCATCTTGCTTGCTAGTCAGCAGTTCAGGATGGCTGCAGATTAAGTTTACATGACATGAGATGGTGCCAGGAAGAGAAGCATCCTTTGTATCTGGAAAGATCATTGCCATGTTCAGCAGATCATATAATGTAGAAGCAGTTTGAGACAAACACAATTAAGCCAATCCTAGTATTAGTCCTCGCTTTCTCAGCTTTCTCAGGTTTTAGTTCACTGAATGGTGTTTTGTGATCCTGACATACCTTCAAACCTGAAACAAACTGCTCTATTTGTTTGAGGTTTTTTGTGAACCAGTATAAAGCAGAGAGTATGCGGAGTGCTCCAGCACCTAGGGGCTCCTGTTCTAAATTCATGAGAAGCCAAGAAAATTACCCCACATTCAGACCTCTGGAGGTTAAGCACCCATTGCTGGTTTGCAGGGTCATTCGGAGTGAATGTGGGATGGATGTGAGAGGGTAGGATACCTGTGATGCAAGGGTGAGGGAGTGGGGATGGACCATTAGAAAAGCAAACAACACACTGATGTTAAACTCGAAATGTGCCTCCCAGAAAGGATGTGGTCTTTTGGTTCTGATGTCTGCAGCATTTCAGCAAAAACTAAATTTACTTCTCGTGTTATGACTTTCACCAAGGTTTACTAAATATTAGTGTGGGAGTTAGAAAAGCTAATTTTTCACCAGTATCTTGTAGTGATAGTTATTCCCTTCAGTACTTCTAAGGAAAGAAACGATTTTTCATCTCTGTGCTCTTCACATTATCGTACTAGGGATGAGTTAAAAAAAATGACCTACCTTGTTCAGGAAAAACAAATAAGACCTTTGCTAGCTCAACATTAAGAAAAGTGTTGCACTGTACTAGAATAAAAAATGAAAATTTTATCAGAAGGCAAAGAGTGTTTGGCAAAAAATATTGTGTTTATGACCTATAGTGGTGGATTTGCCTTACTAATAATCCATCTGACATATGGATTAGACCTTTTGGAAAAGGAATAACATTGGTTACCACTGACAAATACTTTGAACTTATTTGGAAGAGAAATGGGGAAGGCATTAGAGGCTTTCTAACAGCATATTAAAAGGATGTGACCCCCTTCTACCTTTGCCTGAAGTTCCATTGAAACTGAAAGTCAGGCAGAATGAAGCTGGTTCTCAGATGGAGATCCTATCTGATATCAGAGGTACTCACAACCTAATATCATGAAGGGCTCAAACTAGTAAACTTCTAAATATGATGCATAAGAAGCTTCAGTAGGCTGGACACCTTCACGATGTTCTTTGGGATGGTTGGTGGTTTCAAAGGATGTTTGCCATTGAACATGAATGACTCGTGAGCATTTAACATATATTTGACGTACCCCCAGTTAGACTCCTGTTTGGCTTTGATTCTCCTTCTTGACGTGCTTGGGAACACAAGTGCAATTGTCTCTACGACTCAATTCTTTGGAAATGTTAGCAAGAAAGCTGCAGGAGATGGGACGATGATACCCACCTAAACTAAATGGATCTAAATAGCATTCATTTTATCTATGTGAAATGGAAAACTTCTTGTAGTTTGAAGGGCAATAGGTGCCTCATTGCCCGAGCCAGAGCACATCTGCAGAGAAACATGCAGCTTTGGTGAACTGTCAGAGCTGACCTGAGGAATGTCAGTTCTTGGGTACCTAAATTCAGAAAAGTGATCTGGAAAGCCTAGTCTCCTGATCTGAGGTGTGTGTGTTGTGTTATGGCTTGGGTTTGTTGGAGGATTTAAAGGAAATAGCCTTGTCCCTCATGCCATGTTCTCATCAGCCTTTTCTCCTCCTCCCTGAGATACTGCAAAACACAATGCATCCAGGCTGCAAGTGAAGACTGCAATGAGCTGCCTGTGCTGCTTCCCCCACCCTCATATGCTGAAAGTAACAATACTGACTCTGTTATGCCTCATTGTATGGAATTAATTTCAACCTGATAGGAATCATAACAAGGACAGCCAAAGTTAGTTCTTAATTTAGGCCAAGGTCTGCAGCCTGCTGGGAGAAAGTGGTAGCTATCTTGATATTCATTGCAGAGTACAGCAAAAGAAAGTTAGACCACCCCTGAATGAGAGGCTGATGTGTGGGATAAGATGAGCTGTTGGAGAGAGGACCATTTCCTGCAGGATTCTACTGTCTGTGGTGTCAACAGGTACATGGAAGTTCAACTTCAGCTTCTTCTTTACACTCTTCATGGAAGCTCTGACCTTCTGCTGACAGGTACAGCTCATCCATAGAGTGGTAAATTGAATTTTTGTATGTTTCTGAGAAGTGTTGAGCCAGCTCTGGGTGCATTAAGAGAGCTGGACAAAATCCTATTGGCATTGCTGGGGATGCTTGATAACTTGTTCTGGGTTAAGTGCTTAAATTCTGATACTCTATAGATCTAGGCTTAAACTGATGCCATTGTGAGACATTAATAACAAGGTTCTGTCTATTAAATCATTGATCAGTTCTGAGGCTGTCAAAGCCCACGGTATGGGAAAATTGCTGCCTGACAAATAGAAAAAGCTAGAGAAAGTAGAAATTGAGCAACTCAATAGCTTTTGAAATCATCAGATTGATGTCTCAGTAGATACCTGGTGAAGATATAGCTTTTTATAAGGACAGGAAAAGACTTAGTCAAAAATCCACTGTTTGGGTGGAGATTCATGGAATGGTTGAATGGAAAGCAAAACCCTAATAGCAATAAAAGAAATCCCTAGCTGGCAACATGATTATTACCTATGCCACTGATTACAGCTAGGACTGCATCTCTTGAAGCCCATAGCAACTGTCTTTCCAGGTAACTAGATCTGGATTGTTTGTCCTCAGCCACCCCTTAGTTCTGTCAATGTGTTTTGGAAATGATTTGTCATGCTTTGCTTGGGTGACGACACTACAGCTAGAGACAAGGACACAGGAATTCGTAAGAGGTTGCCTGGTGCATGTGGCTAAAAGGATTCTGTTACTCTAACCAGTGTCTTCCATGGCTTCTATCAAATGTGACAGGACAATGTTTCCTTGCAATTGAATCATCCATCCTGCTAGATATCAAAGGTCCGCAATTTGTCCATTACAGACAGAACAGAGACAATACCTATTCTGTCTGCCTTTAAATCTTTGCCTTCACAACTAGCCTGGCTTGTGAAGATACTGGTCTTAAGTTTAAATTCAGAATCAGCAGAAAACAGCCATTTTCCATTTGCAGGGAGGCACAGTGAATGATTGGAATAGGTATAAAAATCACTTTCTGCTTTATGATGTGTGGATTAATGAAAGTATTAAACCATTCTAAATGATAGATAAGGAAATTATTTCCACTGTAGCTTGAAAGAAATAAAACTGCTCTGTCTTAAATTTAAGAGGTTTGAAACTTTGCAAGCTCATCAAAAGTGCATGGGCAAGAAAGAGGGGCAAGTTTATAACCATTTATGGATCACCCTAATTTTTTAACATTCATCATTTTTCTGCTTCATTACTGTTAGTGTTTCCCATAAGCTTTGAGAAATCAACTAATTTTACCAGAAAAGAAGAGTAACTACAAGTCAGGCTAATATGCTTTTATGGGCAGTGCTAGGATTTTCCCATTTTATTGCCATTTTGCACTATTAATTTTATATCATTGACATTGTTGTCTTCATTGCTCATGTCTTGCAGGCTTGAAAGGGATTATTTGCTCAGAGATTCAAGCTGGAACTGAAATGATTCAAATGCATGGCTCAGTTGGACAATACAAGTGCTATAATGTGGCTGTTTCTGGCTTTGTACATGGAGCAGAGTGTAGCTTTTTGTTGTTTTCATTTGCAGCTATGATTGATTGTAGCTTGTGTGTGCTTGTGTTTGCATTGGAATATGTGCAATCATGAGTGCACCTTTAGATGAATAATATGTGATCTCTTGTGTAGTTATATATACTCACATGTAAATAATGTCGACTTGTTAATGTATGATCCTGACTGTATCCATATACTTGTACTAGTGTTTGCATGGAGGTGTAGTTTAATGTATTTGACATAAAGATGTGTGAATTCAAATAAGAGAATGATGCGCTGTGTAGGGTGACTGCAGAACTATTCATGCATACTTTGTGCAATAATAGTTTGCTTGAGCATGGTAATTGCCAATAGAAGTTCACACAAACCATAAACTATTATAATTATTATTATGATCATAAATTATTTCATCTTGAAGAACACCTGGAAAATGGGTCTCTTTACTGGTGTCTGGAGTTTGTCATGATGTCTCGAAAACTCAGTCCTAAATATGTAACAGGCTTTTCTTAACCTGATGTGCTGAATAATAACTGATTGAAAGTACTCATTTATTGCATTTGTGTAAGAATAGAGAGCAGCTGGTTTAAAAAGAGGCTGATATGTCTCATGTGGGACAAGATGTCATGACTCTAGTGGATGAGTAGAAGAATAGAATTGCAGGGCAAGGGGAGAGGAGCAAGAAACCATGGTTTCTTCAGTGAAAGTAGTGAAAAATTACCTTTGATTTCCCAAGAAACAGTCTGTTCCCACCCCAGCTGCTTCCTGTCTTACACAAAACTTTGTGTAGTTTTCTGATGCTCTAACAATTCTGTCTATCCTTTTCAAGAACCAGAAGCCTCTTGACCTCATAAATCCAGACTCAGAATAATAACTGTATTATTCATAGTATTAGTTATGTAAAACTGAAGACTCCTCTTCTGGATTGTGCACCCTCCTCATATTGCCTGCTCTTGTGAATTTTGATGACAAAAGAAACAAATCAAAGCAGGAAAAGAATAACTTTAGCTTTCAAGTCCTGTGTCCTTCAGAATATGTGACACAGAATTTCACCAGGCAAATCTTGTGTCATGCCTGCATAATTAGCAATGGAATTATGAAGTGGAACTGCAGTGATATCTTTAAGACATCTATAAAGACAAAAGGATTTTAAGCTGTGGCAAATCTGCCCTGTCTCTGAGTGTCCTGGATAGAGAATATCATCCTTATAAAAAGAATAAAGGAGGATGAAATAGGCATTTATAAACTGTTATCAAGGAGAAAACTCTCCCAACTTGGTCTTCTCCCTTCTATAATGTAATGATTTACTGATGTTGCAATATCAGAAATTTCCTACCAGGCAGCAGCATACCATGACTGGGCTTTGACATTCGGCTTCACCAAAACCAACATGAGCCATGTGAAAATTAACATACTCAAGTGAGATAATTTTTAGCTGATTAATAATACCTTATTTCTAATCAATAGGCCATTTATCTTAGCAAAATTCATTAACGTTTCTTGCTCTTTTCTATATCCATTTTACCCCTACCAAACACTGGGCAAACCCATTAGAATATTACATAATAGTGAAGCCAGAAAAATGCTACAGTAATCATGAGAGTACTGTCCCAAGTCATGACATTGACATTCTCTTGCCCCTCAATGCAGTAACTTACAGTGGATCTGACTTCTCCACGTCCTGGGTCCTGTTGTTCAGATGCTGCTGCTTATGCTGGGGGCTTCGGCTGGCTTTTAAAAATTATTATTATCTAATGCTTTTCAGAGTCTTACACGTAATTAATTAATAGGCATGCTCTGCTCAGCTTGTATATCACAGGGCCAGCAGCTTCTCAGTCTGCTCCTTCTCACCCAGTTACATCAGCCTTCATTATCTTAGTGAGCAAAGATCTCTTGAAGAAACCACATGGAGTTCATTAAGCAGATTATAACATCCAGTCTTCAGTGCCTATTGAATGCCATGGGGATAACTGAAGGTGGTGTTGACTTGATTAAATAATTATGCATGAGATACTACTTGAATGTTCTAAAAATAAAAATATTTATTTTTACTACTTTAGATTTTCAAATTACGCATGGCTCTATCCTTCAAACTGGGTATATTTGGATCTTTTCACAGGCAGGGTTGGTGTTAATTTAGGTGATCCTTTACTTACAAGAAACATGAACCGAAGTGGTGCTAATTTCTACAGAGTAATCTGTATGAGCCATGGCATCTCTGAGCGGGGCACAGTGCTGGAGAGCAGCAAAGCAGAGCCGGAAGCAATAGCTGTTATACTGACCTGTGAAATAGTTAAGGTACTGACATACGCATCTAGGAATCGTGCTGAAGCTGCAATTGGTTAAGAAAAAATGATTTCACAAAACCTCCCACTGGAAAGAAAATATCAGTGAGTTTATGGTAAACTTCCTGTTATAAAAAGATTTGAATGGCAAACCAGAAATCAAAATTATGAAAGAGAACTTTTCTAAATTATAGAAATGTTTCAGTGTATATCCTAAAATTATTAATGTAAATGTCACTTATAACTAAACAAAATTCAGTTCTAACAGAACTAAAATATTCCAGTTATCTGTTCAACATTTTGAAAAAAAAAATATTTAGGAAAATGCCATTCTGAACAAAAGAGAAAAGTAGTGTTTAAAAACCAAAACACAAAAATGACCATTTAAAATATTCAGCCTGTACTTAAGGTATTGACAAAATCCTGATACACTTGCAAAGTGCTCCAGTTGTGACACACATGATGTTTTGACCAAAAATCCTGTCAGTGTGATAACTTTATGTTATTTCCAGGTTTCATCAAAGCAAATATTCTTAGCAATGTAAGTTCAGTTGGTTTTGGGGCAGGAGACATCCTGTTTTCTTTTCACCTCAACTTAATTTGTAACTAATGCTCTGAGAGCAGCAGCCACTAACATGAGGTCCATTCTTTTACTGTCAAGCTGAGCTGAAGTGAGCAGTTTGTTTCCTACTCACACCCCATCAGAGGGCCAGGGAACTTTTGAGTGCAGTAGCAATCCTTAATCTTTCTACTTATGCCAAAAGCAATTTTATGTCCCCTTATATGACATCATGTGCTCAGAATCAACCCATCCTAGCTATATTTTATGAGGATGCTCTTTTCTGCACATCGGTCAGTAATTTTTTCCCCTTGGCTTGCCGTTTCTGACTGGTCATTTGTTATGGGTCTTGAGCAAAGTTTCTTCTCTACTCAGAATGGGGTGTGAGGAATTTATCTACAATCTTGCTGGGGAATGATGTAGAGTGAAAATGAACCTTTTACGTAGGATGATCTGAGTCCAGGCTAAAATTATTTATGATGCTATGCCAGTTTCTTCCAAGTCCATTTGTTCTCTGACAGGGATATTCGTACTTTCCCAACTATGGTTTACCCTAACAGTTTTCTAGGCACCTTCAGGCTATAAGTGGTATTGAGAAATGAGACCAGATAAGAGCCAGCTTGTTTTCTGAACTTGGGCAGTGCTAGTTCTTGATCTTTGCCGTATCTCAGGGAATGGGCTGGGAGAACATATAAGTTGTACAGACTACACTCACAGTACCTCAGTGGGCCTGATCTTAAAAATCAATGTCTTCAATGGATTTTTGGATCCCAGTGCCTTCCCATAGAGATCAAGGGAAACTAGGAGGAAGCTAATAACTTGTATTTTAAGGTAACCACGGTCCAAGCACACAAGAGTGGTAAGGATACAAGTTCCTCTGAGCCTTGTAGTTTGGATCAGGGCTAACCTCTGAATGACACTGGACCAGATCTCTTAGATCAAGCTTCTGACCATTTCTGATGCTTATTGCCCTCTGTAGTGTGGGGCTGCTGTGTGTTACTCACATTCTTTTTCCTCTGTTGTCTCCTCAGTTGTACAGCTCAGGTTTGACAAAGGGGAAATTCCAATTTGGGATTCACCAGTGACTGTCACAGATCAGTGGCATTTACCCAGGGAGATGTCAAATGGTGTCATGGAGGTGGAAGAAGTGATTCTTAATTTATTGAGGTTAACTTGTGAAATTAGCTTAATTTGCAATTTATGGCCCTTGACCATCATGAATTGTCCTGTGCAGAAATATTCTTGCTGCCAGCATAATAATTATATCTTTGCACTAACGTGGAAAGATTTCTCTTCTTGCCTTGCTCCAGCATTCTAGTACACTGCTTTCTTCCCATGCCAGGTGAAATTCAACCCTTTTTGGAGCATTCTTTATTAACCTGGCTTTGCTCAAATCCTCCAGGGACTTTTATCCTGGATTTAATATCATCATGTTAGGACTTGATCTTACACGCTTAGGATAGACACCTTTGCAACTATACACCATACACATTGCTTAACTGCAAGCCTCAACAATTTCCTTACAACTAAAATGAAAACAGGAGGAGTGCAGTTGCTGACATGAGCTGTTGCTATGAGCAAGGAATTTTACTTCCTAACTAGATTCTTTGACACTTTGACAGGTCACTTAGACACAGATGCAGATGAATGTAATTACACCCAGGAAGCGATTGCTGAAGTTTTCTTATTGATATGCGTACTGGAGTACTGTTAAAATGGGTTCCTTTTTTTATTTTCCCTTGAAAAAAAATATTCCCCTAGGGATTTATATGCCTTGAGTCAGCTTGTCAACCATTATAAAAGGGATGCCATGGAATATCAAACGTGGAGGAGGCTTAGTTGAGTGCAGGAAGAAGTGGAGAACTTTTTCTTTATAAAATAAATTAGAAAATGTTTCATTTCTCCTCCGTTCATACCCTGAATGTCACCCTGGTGCTGAGTAGAGGCCACCTATGTTGTCCCATATCTACAAGCAAGAAGCCAAGGTCCTGAGAAGAGATTAGGTGTTGATGGATCTAGCAGTAAATGTGTGACACAGTTCTTATACACAACTCATCCTACACTAGACCCACAGGCAGTATGATTCAGTACAGGCACAGCGGGATATGTGTGTGACTAAGTATAGCAGCTCATGCTTTTTTGCTCTGGGGGACCTTGCTTTAGTATCATGGCCAGCATAATTAAAGGTCATGCAAGCCTTATTGGAATGGGGCACTGCTGCTTTTTTTATTAACACCACTGAAACTGTAGGAAGAGGAATGTGTTAGAAGCATCAGACTGACAACCCATAGGTCCAGAATGGGTGGGTGGCAGCCCAGAGAAGCCATAAGGAGGCTGGGAAAAGCACAGCTGAAATAGCAGGCAGTAAGCTGGGCCTTAGGGGAAAATCACAGGAGAGAAAACAAATTACCACAGCTTTGCTCATTGGCATATTTCAAGGGGCTGTCCAACAGCTGAATACAGACTCCCTTCATTAATCCTAAAGGAGGTTCAGTGAAATAGCATCATTTGCCCATCCCTTATGCTCTAAAATGACTACTGAGTGTAACCCACATGACACTAGCAAGGAAGCAAATTTAGGTAGTTCAGCTCATTTCTGCATTTCTGTAATTGTATTCAGCATTAACAAAGATAATATATTGGAGTAAATGGTCCAGCAACCAAGGACAAGGGAATAAAAATCATGCTGACCCAAACTGGGATAGCCTTCAAATGTGCTGATATTAGGAGGGTTGGTACATCTGCAATGCTTAAAGAAGTTACTAATAGCTATTTTTTTATCAACGGGAAATGAATTCATAGAATTTGCTCTTTAGGTTCGATGACGTGATTGCAGGTAAAAATAGTAACTAAAATGTCTCTCCTTGTTCTAAGTCAGGGCTCCGTTAGAGTACTGTATGACCAAATCCTGCAAGGCACTTGGTAGCTCCCCTTAACAGTGGTAGCACTTCTTACTAAATCAAAAGTCCAATTGGGCTTTTCCAGCAGTTGAGGTTGTTCTGTGCTTCTTTGCTCATAATTGCTTTTGTAAAGAAGAATCAACATATTGAAATGTGCTCAAGCCCACTTGTCAGCCTCTGAAGCAAAATGACAAAACAATAAATCCTGATTGAAAGCCTGACTTGATGCTCAGACCTGGACTCTTTAATGTTGATGAAAAGATTGATTGGCATGGCAGGGTGAGATACTCACCGTGCAAGCGCAAGCGCTGCAGGGTAACTCAGTAACACTCAAACCAAGCCCTGCTCTAGAATGCAATATGGTCTGATGTCCTCATTGAGGCTATGTTTAATTTTCAGTGGGTTTAGAATTAAAATGTAGCAGCAGCTGGAAAGCTATTGTGGAGATGGTGACAAACCTGGAGCAAAGAGTAAGACAGGTAGTACAGAACTACTTCCCCCTCTTTCACATCTTTTTCTGCTTTAAAAACAATCCAAAAAAAAAAAAAACCAAACCCCAAAACTCCCATATTACAACAATAACAGGCTGTTTTATGGGGCCAGACCTCTTATTTGAATGCTGCTTTTGGGTTGTTTTTTTTCTAGCACCCTTTTTGAGAGATGCAGAGTTTAAAGGTTTTGAAAAGCTAGGGCTACTGAAGATATTCTGAAGTGGGCATTCCAATATAGAGCTCCTCAGGTTTATCTGTTTGGAGGGGATTTCCTTCACTTTTACAGAAAAGTCTGTGGTTAAGATTCTGACACATCAAAGGCCATTGGGAACATTTCTTCTCTTAGATTCCTCTAGAGTTTTTCAGCCCTGAAACTTGTTTTCATAAAATCCAGTTGGACTGGGGTCGCTCTGGAAGCTATTCTGTTGCTTACGAAGCAGTTGGGAACTGATAAGAGAATGCATGAAGACAAGAGAAAACTTCCATTTACTCTCCATGGACTTTGGAGCTACAGGAGAAAATAATTCTTCCCCTCACATCTCTGACATGACTTTGTGCTGCTTGTCATTATAAAATCCCCAAATATACCAAAAACCCAGTCCCACAGATAAAAAATACTTTGGATATGGATGAGACCATGACTAATAGCTCACACAAGCTGCAGTCCTGACAACTGGAAAGGAGCTCAGTTGCATGATCTGAGAGAATGGGGCATGGAAGTGAAACGTGCAGTTATTACAGGCAGCTCAGTTTCAGAGAGGTTATGGTTTTGTAGTTTTTCTACCAAATGCTACAAAACGTTCTAGTCGCTGGCAGTGATGTCAATTAGCTGGGACTGAAACAACCTGATATAATGTCTTGTGTGAGCTGAACCACTTTATTTTGAATTTCCACTTCATATTTGCTGCTTATGTGCTTGGTCTATATTGCTCATATGCTTTTCAGAGATTTTAATGTGGATATTAAGTGCTTAACACAATAATTCTGTAAAGTTCTCCCCTGCCATATGATGTTGCTTAAGATTTAGCACAATTATTAATAGAAATGAAAGACAATGTCAAAGACTGTTGTGATTCATAATAATGGTGTGATTAATGGTAAAAGTGATAGTAGTATCAATGACAGTAGTAGTAGAAACAGATAAGGAAAGAAGGAGAAAACTCTCCCAGGACTCAAATCCTCTCTGCTGTAACACATAAATGATAAGAAAAGCCATACTGAGTGTGTGTGGTCAGTGACTGCTTGGACCTTTACGCTGTTTTTGCAGTAGTTACTAACATATATGTCTCCATATATGTAAGGAAGAGATTAAGGGTAGAAAGCATGCAGTGTTTTTCTTGTATGTGTTCGCTGACCCAGTGACATGGTTTAGGAATTTCCTGAGCTAGTGATGGCACCTTGTGTTTAATAATCACTTATAGAGTTTTCTTCTGAAATGTGAATTTGTGAATGTTTTGGCATGTTCAGTAGCCTTCAGAAAGGAGTTCCAAAGTTTAACTCTGAGCTATGCAACGAAGTTCTGGCTGCTCTGAAACCATTGCCTTAAATTTCCTGCAATGCCCCCATATTCTTGCATACGGAGAGGCAGAAACTAATCACTCCTTATTTTGCTTTGCATGCTTTTGAAGGAATTTCCTTCACTCTGGCAATTCTAAACCATCCAGCTCTAAGCATTAGCTGTTTGAGGCTGACAAGAAATCACTAGGGGAATAATATTGAAAATAATATGTATTTCCCATATCAACCAAGTAAGACTCCACTTCCTTCACATTTTCAATCTCTGAATCAGTGAATTATTACTAGACCATGGTAACAAAGGTAAAAATAAATAAATGGATAAATAGATTAATAACAATAAATCCTCCTCCAGCACCCCCCTCCTCTTCTATGCAGCACATCTAATTTTCAGCAGCTGTTATTACCTTCTGCTTTCTGAAATGAAATTGGTACATCCTGCTGTAATTCTGTACAGTTGCAGCTCTGTTTTTTTTTTTACTTTTTTTTTGTCTATTAGGCTATTGGTGATTTTTTTTGCTAAAAATATAAAAATCCAACTGAACTAATTTTGTGCATTTAAAAGTCTAAGCCTAACAATAAAGCCATTATTTAAATCAGATGCAGTCTCATCTTGGTGTTGGATGAGGTACTGGTCATTCCCTTTTGAAAAGGATGAGTCTGACATAGAGGGGATTCAGAAAAGGCTGAGCAAAGTATTAGGCACTGGAGAAGACTCCTTCATGAAGAGGCAGGAGAAGAACATGATAGATCTACAGGTGTCTAGAAGCTTCTTGATAAAACCAAAGCTGGGCCTTTCAAACCCAATGCAATTATCTAGAAAATATAAGATTCTCTTATGGCATGGCAATTCAATTCAATTAGAAGCTGGGAAATTCAAAACTTACTGAAATAAATGTTTTTTTTGTATGTTGCATAATTAGACTTATGAACTCATTGCCACAGGAAATTGCTGAAGTCTAGACAGTTTGAAACCTTAAGAAATATGTTGACCACTTATGTGGAAAAATGAAGATGGCAGTGTTCAATGCTAAATAACATAGTGAAGAGATATTACTCTTAGCGATTCATATCTTAAACCATTCTTTCATGCTATGTTCTTCTGCATGAGGCATTGGGATGAAATCTAGATTAGGTACAGAAGGGAAATCATCACATATATATCTGTTGTGGGCTTTTACACCTTTCTTTCTTTGGTTTATTTGCTTTGTCAAATATTGGACCAGATTGCTAGCTTTACCTTAGTATGGCAATGTGTTTTGGTTTTACTCAGGAAGGGGGAGATGAGAGAAAGAGGACAAGAGGAGTCATTTGGCAAGATGGTAGTGTGACTGACAATGGTCATGTGTGCTCTTCACATGAGCCTGAATTGGAGACTGCTGTTGACTTTTACAGTTAGATGCTGAGGTACTGATCCTCACATGGAAGGATTAAACCTGGGAGGCCATGACCAGTCAAGCCTGTATTGCTGTATGAATGAATAAATGTTTGGAAGTGCGATCAGAAAAGCTGGAAAGGGCTGGATGTCAGTGTATATACTTGAGCATGTGTTTTGTTGCCCAATAGCTGCATGAGGCAGCTTTTCTTACCTGTGATGCTACTTTCCAGAGAAACACTAGAAGCACTGCTGTACCTCTCCAGCTGGAACTGTGGAGCTATACTGATGGTGTGTCACCAGATTAGGGTGTTCTAGCTCTTTTCTCTCAAATGATGCTTAATTCACCCATGCGTGACCAGCAGTCAAAGCCACTTGCTTAGCTGGTGAGCAAATCCTCCTTCCCTTGTAGTCCCAGGAAGTCTTTTGAGCTGCTCCTGACTACTGAATTCTTATGAATTCATGGCTATCATATGGGAGATATAGGTATAGATGCTGAACATCCAATAATTTCTGACATATTTCTATTGCAATTCTTTGGTTTCCAGTTTAGCAAAGCTTCCAAATATGTTTAATAATAAGCCTGTGTGAAGTCAATGCAAATCAGAAAAACATTAAAGAATCAGCTTCATTTTTAGTGTATCTAAATCTAGTCCACTTCAACAGTGACAAATTTGTATTAAGCGAGCACTGATATAGGCCTCCAACTTTAAGTGCATGTTTATAATCCACTGAAGTGGATTGAGATCAATAGGTTCGAGGAATGTGCTTAAAATGAAGAGTATACTTGAGTGCTTGTAGAGTCAAGACCCTGGTAAAGAGCTCATCAAAGGTTTTCCTAGATGCAAAGTTGCACTGATATAAATTTTAAAGTGATTTGAAATTGATTGGATCAAACTCATCTGAAAGTTTGGTAAATGTATTTGATAAAAGGGTAGGTTTAAGGGGTGAGAGACAGATTTTTCCAAAGCTAGTCAGATTTAAAGGCACTGTAACTTTTCCAGGTCTCCTTGCTCCTATCCTGAAGATAATAGCCCCCAGGACAGAGTGGCAAAATGAAGCTGTCCTTCTCCCTTTTTGCAGGCTTCTAGACTAAACTGCCTGGTAAAGCAACTTCGCTCTAAAATCTCAAATAAGGAACAGAAGAAACTGAGATATGTGGTCATGTTCCCTTTCAGTTTTACTGAATTAGTGGCCAGTAACCTCTGGCAATGGGCCAGGCAAACAGCCAGGGTGTCAGAACATCTTCATCTGCTCCCGCTGTTTATATCAGTGTGTGTTTGTGTGTGTTAGAAATGGTGAATAAATGGAAATGAACCAGTCTGGAGTGCCTTCCTGCAGAAATATTTAAAGAAGGCTTACATCAGTTTAACAGGATCAGCAGGCTACAGTCACCCAGACCCCTCAAATTTCCACCTGCAAGACTGGGCTGCAGTTGGGAAGTCACTAGTTTAATATGCTTTATCGAGTGAGTGTTTGTTAGACAAACCAGAAACTGTGTGTGCACTCAGCTCACAGCAATCACAGTGTAAATTGTGTTGAATTCATGGTTCACCAGAGCTTCATGTAATGGAAGCGCACTCCCTAAGTTTAATAAAAGAACTCATAAAGCCTTTAACTCCCTCTCTGCCTGCACACAGAGTGTAAGTGCCTTTGACATGCTTCTGAATAGGCACCCCACTTACACTACATTGCTGATGTCAAAAGAGGCCTCATAAATTAGGATGTGGTTCTACAAATCCACACCTTGGGTATTTGTTGCTGCAATGGCTTTCTATTCTATGCAAAGTATTACTATCTATTATTCTCTTTATTTCAGCCCTTAATCCCATTCTCACACTTTTCCTTCTCTTTTTGAAACTTTTATGTAAATGAAAATACATCCTTAAAAATCTCTTGGTATTCATTCTCCCTGCTGTAGCTCCTGGCAACAAAGTCTGCTTCAAGTTGAGTTACTTTTATTAAGCCTTTGATTCTGGGGAAAAGTAAAAACTTATTTTTTTCCCCCATTATTGCCAATATGGGATCATCGTGTGTTTGAGTTCAATGCATTGCCCTGGAAACTCTTACACAGATGGTCAATAGTTCATGCAAGAATGCAGCAGACCATGTAAACAAGCTGTTGGATTCAGGCATTATTATTACCAGTGTAGCTCGGTAATAAGGCTAAACCCTTTGAGAAACTGCTCATTGCTATTGTTAACATTCAAGCCTAGTCTAATTTAGGATTGTAAACAGATCTATAATGAATTGAAGGGATGGAAATCTTATTTTTGTTTATGTGTATGTGTGTGTATGCATACAATTGTAAAAGATAATCAGAACTAGTTTGCTATGACTATATGTTGATAATTTTTGTTATGTCTCAGCCATTTTCCATAAGTTCTAAAGTATATGGGATTTTCTTGGTATGCGTGCTATAAAGTACAAGCAGTAGGAGATCAGTATACAGTATTTAGACTCCATGAGGAATACCAGACACAAGTAATACTCCCTCAGTTAATCAGAAGGAAACTGTTCTCTCAGAAGAGGGGTTATTTTGTTTGTATTTTATTCTTATTTTTAGCTGTGCCCACTGTTGATTCAGGATTTGAGCAAGGGTTTCACTATTGGATTTTACATCTCTCTGGATGCTGTGCACTGCTCTTTAGCCCAGCACTGACAGTTTCACAGCTCCGCGATCTCTATTTTCTACTAAAAATGTCATCTAGAGAGATCCCCCCGGAGTCCTGAAGAACAGCATCACTGCTCTTACTCATACTGGCACCTGGCAGTTAATGATTATATTTTAGAAGAATTAATTATGGTTTAAGTTGCTCCCTAGTTTTTAACTTCTATAGAGAAATGCAGCCACACTGCCTGCATGGGCTGTTGGGATTCTGGAAGGGAGGGGGAAGAAGACAACTTGGTGAAAATGGAAGCCAGAAAAACAAAGTAGTGATGGATACAAACTTCATTTACCATAAATGAATCTCGGTAATGGTCTTTGACAAAGGAGTCATCTGGTAATGGTAAGAAAGTGGAAATCACCTTTACATGTTCCTACTCAGGCCTATAGGATAAGGCAGAGAGGTGGAGGGCTGCTCCTGCAGTTCAGACATTGGACCAGACTTGCTCTGGAAATGCAGAAGGTGAGAAGAGTAGCATGACTCCAGTGCTATTCTGCTCCCAGCCTTGAGTTAACAGGGAAACAAATTAAGCAGTACTAATAGCACTCTACAGAGAGCAATGGGTTTATCTGCTCTCTTGTCTACTTAAAATTCCCTATGTTATTGACAGAGTTGAGATGCCCTGGTTACCTCTTCCTATTTTTAAGTTGTGATGTGGAGAAATGGAAAAATGCATAACTACAAACACTCTTGGGCTCTCTAATGGCTCAGGAACCATGGAGTTCCCCTAAAATTACGTTTGCACACTGCCTGAGAAGAGACTACCGATCAAACTGCACACATGCATCTCTTATCAGACCCCAGTATGTACACTGCCCATTGCAGGACCACTGAAGGCAAGCTGTGGGTATGTGAAGTTGCTAGCTGGCATGTCTTTGTCAGTGACATGGACAGTAGGGTTGAGTGTGCCCTCAGCAAGCTTGCCGATGGCACCAAGCTGTGTAGTTCGGTTGATACGCTGGAGGGAAGGAATGCCATCCAGAGGGACCTTGACACGCTTGTGAGGTGGGCTGATGCCAACCTCATGAAGTTTAACCATGCCAAGTGCAAGGTCCTACACCTGGGTCGGAGCAATCCCAGGCACAGCTACAGGCTGGGCAGAGAAGAGATTCAGAGCAGCCCTGCGGAGAAGGACTTGGGGGTGCTGGTCGATGAGAAAATGAACATGAGCTGGCTTCAGTGTGCGCTTGCAGCCCACAAAGCCAACCGTATCCTTGACTGCATCAAAAGGAGCATGACCAGCAGGTCGAAGGAGGTGATCCTGCCCCTCTACTCTGCTCTTGTGAGATCTCACTTGCAGTATTGTGTGCAGTTTTGGTGTCCTCAACATAAAAAGAACATGGATCTGTTGGAAGAAGTCCAGATGAGGCCACGAGAATGATCAGGGGACTGGAGCACCTCCTGCATGAAGACAGGCTGAGAAAGTTGGGGCTGTTCAGCCTGGAGAAGAGAAGGCTGCGTGGAGACCTTATAGCAGCCTTCCAGTATCTGAAGGGGGCCTATAGGGATGCTGGGGATGGACTCTTCATTAGGGACTGTAGTGACAGGACAAGGGGTAACGGGTTAAAACTTAAACAGGGGAAGTTTAGATTGGATATAAGGAGGAAATTCTTTCCTGTTAGGGTGGTGAGGCACTGGAATAGGTTGCTCAGGGAAGTTGTGAATGCTCCATCCCTGGCAGTGTTCAAGGCCAAGTTGGACAGAACCTTGGGTGGCATGGTTTAGTGTGTGGTGTCCCATAGAACAGTTTGTGTTCTATGATTCTGTGATTCTATGTTCCCAGCAAACCAGAAGAGATCCTTTTGTATTTGCTTTGATGCCATACCTCATTTGAGGGAGAACTTCCAAGAGATCCAGAAATGAACTGGATTATTTATGAAACTAGAGTCCACTTGCTTTATAAATGGAAGATTAATCATAAAGACTCCAATGGGGGAGATTATGGGAGAATAGTAATAAAGACCTAATTTCTCACCCTGGAAGACCCTGACTTATTCTGACTCTGGAAGGCCACAGATTTACGGATCTGGAGGAACACTTCTTGGCTAATATTTCTGCTTGCCTTCTCTACGTAAGCATCTGCTGTGGGGTGGAGCTGGGCACAGGACACGGAACTGAAAGGTCTTTTTTTCAGACCAGGTATGACTTTCTCATGCATAAACTAACACTGAAGAAAACCGCGAGGGCTGGCTCTGCTCCTCGTGGACCATAGTTAACATCGAATAAACACTCATTAGCCCCAGCTGAGAGCAAGCGCTGGTATGGATTAAATGTCCTACAGCTATGGAACAAGTTAACAGGTTTGTATTTCTTGTGCAAGCCGCAGACATCCTGTGCCTTAAAACACTCTCTGTGTGCTGTGGCATTCCAGCTACGTGCTACTTGGGTGTGTCATGTTTCTGAAAGGTGATCGGCTACAGGGAGGTGTGTGGGAAGGGGGAAGTTGCCATGTTTCTGAAAGGTGATCGGCTACAGGGAGGTGTGTGGGAAGGGGGAAGTTGCATCTTTACCCTTCCAGTGATGATCAAATCAATAGTCATCTCTGCGTGTGAAATCACAGTTGTGTCATTAAAAGCTGAGTTATAACTCGCTATAACAAAGCTGCTGATGCTCCTTCACTGGTTTCACAGTAACGTTCTCAAATTGTGTGTGTAATAGTCAGTCCTTTTGTCCAGGCAACACATATGATTTCTTTTCCCATCTTCCCCCTGCAATGTCCCCTTCAGTATATAAGGATTTGGATCTGAATGTGCCACGGGCAGTGTTAAAAATCCATATTTACCAAGAAAAGACAGAGTACTAACATTTAGAAAACTAGGAGGATGAATCTTCACTGAAGGTACAAAGTCAATCAGGAGACTTGCAGCTATCTGAGCATGGGTCATGTTGACCTATGTAAAAGTAGAGAGAAAAGACTGAAAGGAAATCAAGTTAGAGGAAAAGGCAGCACAAAATGTATAAGCTGCAGCTCTCAGTTGCAGTAGTGCAAGTTCCTAAAGTGCCTGGGCAGTACTTTGCCTTTCTTTGTCTCCTGTGCACAGGACAGAATAAACCCGTGCACTGCTCTTGCAGTAAATGGAATAGGTCTGCTTTCTTGAACGGGGAAACTGAGTCATGGATCAGAAAAATGTTTAAGACCTCATTGACCTCTGGCTCTGTTCAATTAATGACCATTATGATGCCTTTTCTCTCTCTTATTGCAACTCTTTGGGTGGTGATCATAATCCACTGTTTTATGCCGTTACAGAAGCTCTGCATACAGACATGTAGGATAAGGTCATGGTTGAAAAAGAATTCAACTATTTATGTCTTTCACCACACAGCAGCCTTTGTAACACTTTGCTTTATGCATTCCAGGCTGGGGACCATAAAAGAGAATTTGGATGAACTGCAAAGTAGATGCAAGAGTATTATACCTCCTTAATTTTCACATTTGTCATGTCCAAGATGTTAGTTGCACAAAAGCATAGGGTGAGGGAAGGAATTTGTTGCCACGTGAGGTGGAGGTGCTCATGGGGATTTTGCTCTGCAGAGAGATGTCAAGGGAGCAACAGTTAGGATACACAGGAATGTCATACTCAATTAATTTTCTGAAATTACACTCTGAAGTGTTTAGAAAATGAATTAATATTGGTGAAAAGCACTGATATCCTTGGATAAAGGGCAACAGCGAAGAGCACATTGTTATTATTAAACTGTTGTAGAAATCCTCTCCTTGGCTTTGACTGAATTATTGCAGTGAGTTTCCTTGGTGATGTGACGTAAAATTTACTGGAGTGTTTGTTGTAAAATTGAAAATGACACTGCCTTTATTAAACAATCTATGGGACTCTTTTTTCTATGCTGCAAAGCAGCTCTGCTAGTGATTCTTATCAAGGATCCTGAGCCAGGAAAGTGGAGGCTGGTCAGACATCCAGTTTGAGACACCAAAGTTAAGGGAAGGCTAAGGGCAAAATATACATCCCTTGCCTGAGGTAAATGTAATAACTGTAGGTGGATAATGAATGCAGCTGAAGTCTCAACCGCTCATTAAATTGTTGACCATTGATAACAAAGGAAAGAGTGAAACTGTGTGTCATTGTGCCATTTTCTTCCTCAAACTAAGAACGTAAGGTTCAGGAGAAAGAGATCTATACATAAGTCATCAGTTTAGAGCCAGATTTGTTGGTACTACCCAAAAGCTGTCACCAATGGCTGTTCATTTATCTGTGTAAAATGAGTTAATGCTTCTAGTCCAGGTTTTTCTTAGACAGGTGTCTACATCATAACAAATCTCAATCAACCCTAATTTCTGCTCCTGGCAGCAGCCTCCCAAGAGAGTATTTAGGAAGCAGGCAGGCTGCGGAAGCCAGATTTCCTAGGGTAACAAACCTAGGGACCAGTAACAGGGCTTGTCTTTCAAAAGCTGTCAGTCTCAGATTAGATACAACAAGTAGTGGAGACTAATATTGTGGTTTGAATTTCGCTCATGCCTGAGATATGAGAGTGCACAGGTTAAAGATGCCTACCTTGTTAAGTGTTAGTGGAAATTACTATGCCATCTTTTAAGCAGTGCTCTGTTCTGATGCAGCAGGGTGGTAATGTGCTTCACAGCTGAACTCCATCCTATGGAAGCACAGATTTTATCACCTAGGGTGTAGTAGAACCCTTACATTTGCAGTGACTGCAATGCAGCAGTTTTGCTTTGTGATAATGGGTTTTACTGGTGTTGCAGCTATGTTCACCTGTGGGGTTTGATGAAGTAGCTGCAGGACTAAAAGTTTAACTGTGTTCTCTAAGTATACATTGATCTCAAAAAAGAAATTACATCTTCATAACAATATAATCACTCCATGGTCAAATTAAACTGAGTAAATTTTCTTCTCTTAAATTGAGCTTCATTTTCCTAATGACTGCTTAGTCCTACAAATATTCTTATAATGGCAACATAGATACATTTATTTCAATATGGATACTCTCCTGGATAGCCCAACTTGATTGCATATCACAGTGGATCCTAACTAGGAAGCTGTGGTTTCCTTAAATCAGAACGGTTGCTTCTTTATCACACCATTAAGAAAAAGCCAGGAGCCTTATTAAGAGTTGAGTCCAGGCTTTTTTCATAAAGACAAGAAAAACTCTACAAAGAAATCTACAGGTGTGTTAAATATTGATACCTGCATGGCACTGTTGATTTGTAGGTTCTCAGTCTGGGATAAGATAGAATAACACATGATGGAAAGAAAGAGGAATTATTATACTATAGTGTATAATACTAATAGCATATTTAATGAACGAAATTTAAATTATTTCCCAATTCAAATAAAACAATTCTGTCATTATCAATCAGACATTGTTCTTAGACATTAAAATTCTTCACTGTTTGACTAAACAGGAATTAAGTTTGTTCTGGATGTTCTGGGTGGTCTTAAAATGTGGCAGGTAATTCTTTTATGTTTCTCCCTAAACCTTTCTTTGCCGCCCTGTAAATTAATTGTTTAATATAATACTTAATTTCACACTGGTGCACAGCAGGCCAGACACAGGAGCTGGCTGAACCTTAGATCTGTAAAAACAACAGTATCTATATAGCAGACTTTCCGTGATGGGCTACACCCTCTCTATTTGATATTCAGTTTGTGAAATCACCAAGGCATCAGATGCAGAATGGCACAATCCATATCAGTACAGATGAGGGCAGAGAGTGAGCTGAAACATGGTATTTTGCAAGTAATTTTCTTATTATCTACATGTACCCAGCCTTCAAGGAAATACAAACCTTGGAGGAGGGAAAGAAAAGCAACTGGATAAATTGAGGTCAATATGTACATGTTATCATTAAAGATCAATTATTCCTAACCCACTGATGGGGACTCTAGGAATAAATACTTGCTCTTGGGACTTGCTGAATACCCCTGGTGTGAGATCAGGCTTTGGATCAGGCTTTGCAGTAGGACTGGAGGCTGTTTCCAGTCAGAAGCCCAGTTTCTAACTTTCTCTAAGAAAGTTATTTTTCTGTGCTGCTCTAAGTTCTACAAATCTTTCCTCACTGGAATACGATGTCTTTGCAAAATTATACCCTTTTTTTTTTTGTTACCTAATCCAAAGAAGTAAATTATTTTCTCCGTAGCACTGGAGAAGACAGAATGGGGCAAATCTGAATGATATAACTCATCAGTGGGCCAGTTCCCTTTCTGTTATCCAACATAGAGAATTGGTGATAAAGGGCTGTAGGAAAAGCAACTAAGTCAGTTTAAAATAACTGTGGATTTTTTTTCCTGTTGAGCTATCCCCTTGGATTATTTGGGTTTTTTTCCTTGTAATGAGTGCTTGTGAAGATTACGAATGCCAAGAACTGCAATATACCCTGTGCATCTACTCCCTCCAATTACAAGCCATGTACAGTTAGAGAGTGGAGCTACAGCTGCTAATCCATTCTGACTTCCAGCTGAGTTGAAATGCTCTGTTAATACATACTAGGTCACAGGTTCATTTCATTCACAGTGAAAAGTGAGTGCTGTCTGCAAACAAACCACCAGCTGCACAACTGAGTTAGGCCAAATTTATTACACCTTTCCTTTCAGGTCATCAAGCCATGGTGAATTGCTTCAGAGCCCAGTAGACTCCATCCAAAGCCTATCTTCAGTTTCAGAGGTCCAAGGTGACTATGGGACTTACCCATGGTTGTACCTAGGTGACAGCTAAATGTCATCTAAGAGCTGGATGAAAAACAGACCCTGATTCCCTGGAAATCTTTTTGGATTAACCAGCAGCTTTAATTAAGTTTTCAGGTCAGGCTCTGCTTCCTGTTAGCTCATGAAATTGGCTTTGTGACACCAATGTTGCATGAGACATTACATCAGTTAAATGTGGCTGGATTGCATTGACTTGTTCTTGCTGTCTACATGCTCTGTGCAGAATCCTGAGATGTCTGTTAAAGTCTTCTTTCCTTGTAAATAGATATCTGTTCATACATTCTGCCACTTACTACATATGGATATGTATAGTCTGCTTACAATTACTTGAAACTGTTGATTTCATATCTAATCATACAGTGCATTTAAACTATTAACATATTTAGGAAGCTCTATTCTTTTTTGATGTCTTATGCTCAAAGGAAATAATGAATGGAAACATGCATTTTTTTTAGTAGGAGAAATAAGAACTGCTCTCAGGAGATTTTCTCCTTAGATTCTGTGATGAGTAATGCTCCTGCCAATTATTGGGTTATTCAGAAACAAGCTAAAAAAATGCTTAAATTTAGCTTCAGGTGCTTTTTGGATTGATGTTATTTCTACTCCTGTGAAAATAGGTATTCCCAGTGGAAGTGAAGAACTCTCAGCTGGACGACAAATCAATGCCAATTAAGATCACTGTAATGATGAAGGACTTCAAGCCCTGGGTCTTCATCTGAGATTTTATTAATACTTTTGGAAAGATGTATTCAAGGAGTTGTGAAGTTTCCTAAAAATATTAAGTTTGGAACATATCGTATTACGCACAAAGTGGTAAAATAAGTAATTTTCTTCCTTATAGATATGTTTTCTTAACATAGTACTATGGGCTATATTGACTTGATGAATTAACATCCATGACTTAATGCCTGTTCTTGGAGAAGGTAGGGTGTACCATGCTTGTGTTGTAGTTCTGTGTGTTTGGCTGGGTTTTTTTTTAAATCTCTGTTAATTATTTCATAGTTATATGACTCTTTCTTCAGCACAATCCCTCTCCCAGGATAAGAAGTCAGTGTGAGATGTAAAATCTAAATTGGTGGCAACAAGGATTTACATCTTGTAATTTGATCACACAAAAACGCATGTTTCTAAAGCAGGTTAATTAGTTAGGAGGATCCTTCTCTACCTTTGGTGTGTTAAAGGATTGCATATCTCTTCTCTGAAGAGCTGTGACGGGTAGGAGGAGGCTACTCTGGGTTAAAGAATTCCACTGAATTCCACTGCTCTATTCAGTACTGCTGGACTTTCCAGTGATTTACCACAGAGGCAACTGCATTACAGTTGTGGAGCAACAAGCTTAGGTCTGAAACTTTCAAATAATTCTGACAGACAGGTAGTAACAAGGCAAGAGCCTATTCCTTAGAGCAGTATGGAGTGCTGCAAGCCTGCAGAAATTCATGCATGGATGCTTGCATCTTTGTTTCTAAATTACTTTCACCTGCTCTAAGGAAAGGGCTATGCTTTTGCTGATGTACCTGGGTACAGCATGAAGTTTTCCTTTGGGAGCAGGTGAAGCTGTAAAAGTCTCAACAGACAGCAAAGGTCCTAATTTCCTTTCACAGTCAATGGGGTTTATGCCCTTAAAATCCCACTAACTTAAAATGATTTATTTTTCGTTGGCAAAAAGCTCTACAAACACAAACATTGCATTAGAAGTGCTTCTTGTTTGTAGTAGCTGAAAACCATCTTGTGGGTGGATGTTGTATGGACAACTCAAAAATCTGAAAAATAAGAAATACTTCAGAGAGTTACTCTAAGACATTTCCCAAGGTCTCTTCACATCTTCTTCTCTTGAGCCCTTGACAAAACTCTTGTCACAATGCAAATGAAGTAATGTTGGTGAGATTTAAGAAAAAAAGAAATAGAAAAACTTATTTGTTATCTACTAGAGGGAAGGTTAGAGAGAGGGAAATAGGAGAAAAAGAAACCTAGACCAACAAACAAACAACTTACTAAGCTAACTTTGCCTTCAGATAGAGGGTTTGGTGTTTGCATTATTCAGTGCAATCTGGAATGGAGGATGTCCATGGCAGGGGGGTTGGAACTAGATGATCTTAAGGTCCTTTCCAACCTTACCTATTCTATGATTCTATGGCTCTATGATTCTATATTTCTATGTAATTCTATGTTGTACTTATTTAAAATGAATGAGACTGCCAGCTCACATTCTTCTACCAATAATTTATGTGTCTAACTTTATGGGTTAGTCCCTTACACTTAGTGAATTTCTTAGCCTTGGTGTCATTCTGATTTCAAAAGGAGGAAAAGAAACCAAAGTGTCAAGTTTTGTAAAGGTAAAAGATATCAGCTGAGCCCTTCTTGCCTGGTGTCCTCTGCACTTTCACTCTCCCTTCATATCATTTCCTAAGTCCATGTTTTCTTTCTGCTGATGTGGCTGGGGAATGGCTGGTCAAGAGATACGAAAACTGAGGCTTGAATCTTCATGTCTAGGCTAAGGATTTCTGTGACCTGAGTGTCAAAAAGTTGCTTCTATGAATTGAATTTTGAGGTACATTGAGTGGGCAGTTTCAGCCCTCACCTACATCGCAGTTATCTGTGTCTGAGCACAGCCACCATTTCTGAAACGTATTGCAGAATACCTCAAGAGAGCCCTGCACTGAGAAAGAGAATAAATTGCTTCTTCACTTGTAGAAGTGGTCCCTAAAGTTCAGTGTAGGAGAGGTTTTGCTGCTCCTGTCTATAATAAGGTTAAAAGCTAACTTGATCACATTTTCTAAGTGTCTCCAGTGGGGATATGTAGTATATAGTGCAGAGGTGGGAGAAGACTCATTAATTTTAGACAAAGTCATAACAAGAAACAGTAGCTGGAAATTGAAACTAGGTGAATTAAAAATAAAAGTAATATCTTTTTTATTTCTTATTTATTTATTTTCTTAACGGCAGAGATAATTAACAACCGTGGCTCACTACTCAGAGATAAAGGAAGGTTTTCCATCACTCTCAACCTTTGAATTGTAATGATATTTCTTTCTAAGATGGAAGTTTTAACCACTTCAGAAATTATTGAACTGAGTAGAGGAATTGCTAGGTGAAGTGTTGCCATTAATATTATTGAGACTTTGAGGCTGCAGGATCACCACAGGTCTTTTTGGCCTTAAAAAAATCTATAAGCAGCTGTGTATAATATAACCTTTCAAAGTCATTTTGTTGAATGGTTGAGCTTTGATGATATTTTTCCTGCACATTTCTGCATGCACCTACACCTCCTTCAGGCTATTTGTGCAGTGTTCTTAATCTCAGTTTTAACTGTACCATAAACTACATCCTCCTTAACACTGCTGCTGGAAATGAACGAAATACAGGGAAAAAGCAGATTGTTGTGGTTGTTCTAATTCATCCTCAGGCTCTTAGACTGTTTGAACTTCATTCTAACAGATAGCAATGTGTCTTAAATCCAATTTCTTTGTTGGATGAAAATATTCAAGTCTGAGATTTTTCTTAGCCTATCCTTATTGTCCTTGTAGTGCCTAGAGTTTCCTTGTATTGTCCTCTCTCTGTAAATCTACAGTCCCTTTAAATGACTTTTCTCGTTCTCCACTGGCTCATGTCTCCAGCCTCAGTCCAATGAAGTTCTAGTGTTCTCCTTCCACACTAACCAACTATCCTCACTCAATATCATCTGCAGGCTAGGGAAGGAAAAGGAGATGAGGTAAAAGAAGGGATCTGTTTAGCACCCGTATCAGGAATCAACACTCATTTTCATAATGAATTTGCCTGTGCTTCTCATCACTGCAGCCTTTCATTAGGAGGATGACAGCTGAGATTTCTACATCTGCTATTTCCATGGTACCCTCAGCAGTAGGTTGCTCAAGGAAAGTTCTCTTACTTTAACCACTGCTGAGAAGCATTGGGTTGTGGGTGGGGGTGGGACTGGGACTGTTTCTGACAAGACAAGGAAGGGGAGAGAATTAAAGGAAATCTTTCTGTGCCTACAGCTTGTCAACTTAGCACTAATACATGTGCTCCTGAACTATTCCTGACTCACTTTTTATTGGTTTATTTGTATATGTGGTACTTTGTGATGAAGGAAAACTGTCCACCCATCCTCCAGAAATATGGCCTCCTCTGGTGGAATATGACAGGTATTTAGCCCCAACAAGACAACATGACATTCAAGAAACAAAACTAGGAAACCCCCCCCCCCCCCAAGATTTCAGAGAACTTGGGGAAAACTAAGGAAGTAAAAACATTGTAACACCATATAAGCAGCATACAAAAATGGTACCTTCATGTGGCCCAAGAGGTTTTTATACGTTTCTAGCTTGTGAAAGTACCAACCACGGTTTTTTAATGGCACACTCCAAGATTTTGATATCCTCAATTTACAGGAAAGAATTATTCCTCCAGGAAGGGGGATGGGAGAGCCCACTAGGCTGTATCGACATCTGGCTTGCCTGCCATTGCTGTCCCTTGGCAGCTGTTGGGGGCTATAAGTAGTCAGTATGAAGGAACAAAGAAGTGCAATTGTTTTTCTTTGCTGACTGGGATTTATCTTGTGAATCTTCTGTCATCTGCTTTGCAGTATAAAGAGTTAAGAGCTGAAAAAAGCAGTGGTTATGTATAAATAGCAGTGACTTACACACGTATGCACACTGTGTGGCTGGACTCAAGATGAAGAAGCTCTGAGGCTTTGCTTCACACACTTCAGTTTTTCCTGTCTTTTCAGACCTAAGTACCAGGGGAGGTCTCATGTAAATTGGAGACAGAGAAATTATTATCTGTTTATTTTGCTTTCCTTTCAGAGCAGTACAATGAAATCAGCAGAGCTCTCCTCCCCCTCTTCTCTTCTTTTCCTAGCAAATAAGCCTTGTTTTAGAAAAATTAGAATGCACTGTGGATACAGGAAGGTGACCCTAGGTCTTGGATCTGTTTCCTTCATTAGTAGCTAATCAGCATGTAGTGATTGCTGCTTCTAGTATCAATGCTGGAGCATTTAACTAGTCAAAAGAGTTTACAGATGCCAGAAGAGAAAGCCAGTGATGCATATAATATATTGCTGGACTCATAAATAGCTGAGACAAGGGCTGGTTATTGCTTAGTTCAATATTGTTGTTTAATAGCAACTCTAAATACACTCTGCTGGATTAAATATTGTACTATTAGCTCCAGAGATAATGATCTTCCTAGATTGAATGAGGGACAATCATATTATGGTGTGATGCATTTCTTTGGTCTCCCCATATGTGAGCAGGGTAATTGAGGGGACTAGCAATTCTGCAAGCCATTCTGAGGGTCAAATTCTCTCATTGTACGGGCTCCCCATTACTAGAGAGGGCAGGAGGACTTACTCTATGAATACAAAAGCATTATGTGACCTTGCTTTTTGTATATTTGTAAAGCACTCATCAACGCAGCTTCCCACACTATGGGTATTATCAGTCTCTAATTACAAGATATCCATTCCAGTAGAAGCTTCAAAGGTAACCATTTATCTGGGCCTTTCCCTCATCCTTTCACACAGGTAACTGAATGAAGAAATGAGTGGTCTTCTTGTTCATCTTTTTTTTTTCTCTCGTCTGTCTGAGCTAGAAGAAAAATGCAAAAGGACTCAGCAGAGAAAGGAGCCTTGTTTCTAAAGGAGCAGTAATATCCCTAGAAAATGTCCTACCCTTAATCCCTGCTGAATACTTCAGTGAGAGCATAGACAGTTGGAGTGGAAGTTTTTGTGATATTTTAGGAATACATTTTTAGCCATTCAAACAAAAGATAAATCTAGAGAATGAAAGGCATCTCCACAGTTTACCTTTGCTTGCAACAGCCTATTCACTTATCTTGTGCACTTGTGACTTATGTTCCTCCTTTTCTATTTTTTCGTGTTCCCAGTTCCTGTTTTGTTCAGTGCTGTACTTAAAAGTTTCATTTAAAGGATTCAAAGTGATTGAGGAGAGGAAATTATATATTTGTGCATATAAATATATACACATATACACATGTGTGTAGGTATATACACAAAGTCCTCAGTAACAAAGCCAAATTTTATATAGATCTCTTCTGTTCCCTGATAATATTTAACCCTTTACTCTCATTACTATTTTAAGTTCAGAACCTCTAGAGAGCAGCCTGATATTGTCTAAATCCACGAAGTCTACTAAAGGCTGACATCAGCAGTCAGCAGTTCTGTTTTCTCTCCTCCAAATGACCATTTTATTTTGCATGGTGAACACTTGAGGCCTGCAGAAACTCCACACAGACATATTGAAGAACATTGTGCTGGTAAGCTATGCAAAACATTTCAAAACATTTTATTTTAAACTCTAGAGCTTTGTGAATCTCCACAATTAAATGTAATTTACCTTAGCTGTTTGACACTTTCCTAGTGGCAGTGGTAAATTAGGAATTATCTAACAAGGACTATAAACAGTTGTTTAAAGTTTAATTTATACTGATGTATCTGCAGAATGGCCTCTGCAAGTCTTGCTTACTGAGGGCATTCTGTGCCTGTACTTACTCTCAGGTTTGTTTCTTTTCTCCCTTTGAAGGTCATCTTCAAGGCAGGTTATCTTTTAGGCCTCCTCCTTCATGAAGATGACGATTTATTTGTATTGCTTTTAAAAACAGATTAGATGCTTCTGATTTGCTTGCTGGTATCTTTTTAGTTTCATCATGGGAGTCTTGCCACAAGATGAACTGTGATTTTGAGTCCTAGTTTTATTGTCTAGGTAAAATGAAGGACGAGTTTGAAATGTTTTCACTTGAAGTGCAAGGACACTTTTGATTCACAAGCCTGTTGATTCCTGTGAAATTACTTGCAAAGTAATGACTGCAAAGCTCCTGTGGACATACCCAGGTATAACTGTTGGGTATGTATATCTTCACATCATTATGAAATAATTTATGATACAATAGCAGAGACATTAAAAGCATAGGTATCTGAATGGGAAGATTCGGAGATTTGTCGTACAAAAGAGGTTTACTTCTTTGCTACCTTTGCATCGACTTATGAATTTTTACTTAGCTCCTATTGCTCTATAACATGATTCTTTTTCCACTTAGTAGTTTTTAGATTTGTCTTGATTCCCTGATTGAAGAATGCCTGTTGGTTTGGGATCTTGCTTTATTCCATTTAGTTCCCAATACGGAATAATAGAATGCAAATTAAACTAGAAATAAAACACACTCAAAACTTACACTCCTGCTTCATTGCAGTGCTTTCGAGGAAAAAAATAAACTAGTCAGATCACTGGAGACTATATTAATTTGCACTAATTCAAGATCCAGTTATTTTTGTATCTTCTTTGCTGTGATTTTTTTTCCCCCCTTAGAAAATCTATCCTTTTCCTCCAAAACCAGAATGAGACTGAATTTCAGGAAGGCATTATATTCCACAGCAGAGACCAGACAGATATGTTCTAAACCACTTGCATGACTTATTTAAAAAAAAGTAAAAGTACTTTCTTGAATAACTATAACGTAGTGTAAGATTAAAGATCACAACATGAAGAGACAACAACTATTAGAAATTATGGAAAGTTATCAAAATTGCTATAGAGCAGATACTCTTTTTATGAATGGCAGAACCATTAACACTGAAAGAAATATCTGCCTACCTGAACTGACATCAGAAGGTAACATGCCAGACGTGAAATAAAGGAGCATGTTGTTTTGGAAATGTCTTAGTTGTGGGATTCATTAATTTTAATGCTTGAAACAACATTAGCCTGCCTGTCTACCTAAAGTAGAAGTAAAGATTTATCTGGGTTTTTTGAGGGGGAAGGAAGAAGGAACTGAAAGAGCAGTGTGGGGGCATAACATAAAAGTTCACAGCAAGTGGCTTAAAATAAATGTGTACAAAAAAGAGACGGGTACAGTCATATATCAGATGTTCATCCACCAAGAAATGATGCTGTGTCACCAAGAGCAGAGTACCAGCAGCAGCACAAAATGACAGGTTTACTTTCAGACCAAGGATGTAGCTGCCACTTATGATGTTGAAAAAAAAGTCATTTTAATGCAAGAATAAAGAAAGAGCAAACGGATAAAGCTGCATCTATTTGTTGGTGGACTAGTCAGTTGTCTAGTACTGCCAAGAACTCTAGTAAGGGCAATAATAGACATGTCTTTTGATGTGGAGGAGATGTTCTATCATATTTAAAATTATGAGGAAGAAAAGATATTCTCTGCAACGGTTGCCCCATCAATCTGACCCTAGTTCTATATACAGGTTTAGAATGTATTTGGAGGAAAAGAAAAATTAAAGGTCTGCATTTAAATAGAAATCAGGGCAAGACACAACCTAGGCTTGCTAAAAGTTGGTCATACTTAGCAAATGCATTTTTATTTTACTAAGCATTTCTCTAAACAAGGAAAAGGCAGGTCTTATAATTGTCCTTTCATTAAAGCATTTGATATAGGATTACATAAATAGTTGTTAGTTAAGGAAGATAGGGTTGAAAAATGAGCGAAGATCTGTATAAAAGAGAATATTGAATGGGGAAGGGTTGGACTAGAAGTAAGCTTCTAGCCATGTTACTGAAGGACTGTTCTTAGGCTCAGTTTTATGTAATATTTTCACTAGGGACTTTGGTGCTGTAGGAATTTGCTGATGGTACAAAATTTGGAGATAGCAGTACAGAGGAGCATTGGGATATTGTTCAGGTGAACTTAATGACCTTCAAGGGGAAGCAATAGAAATAGAACAAAATTCAAGCTATCAAAAGGCAAGTTCATACACTTTGGGCCTAATCATTAGATTTTTTTGTGTTTAGGCTAGGAACTCTAGTGGAAATGATAAAGGAAGAACAACAAATGGATTAGTTAAGCATAAGATGACTGTGAGTCCTCAACTTGCAGTACCTCAGAAAAGACAAATAGGACCTTTCAGCAGATAAAGGTAAGTAATATCTAATGCAGACAGAAAAATATGAATTCTGTGGCACAAGGCAGTGATACAAAGCAAATCATTGCAGAGTACAAAGCAATAGTGCGACTATTTGGAATACTATGTTGAGAACTGGTGGCTCCTACAGGAGAAAGGACAAAGTTCTGGAGCAGTTGCAGATAAGGTCTACCAGGAGAGTAAGTTAGGGAAAAGTGACACAGGGTGGTTTGGCAACCACTGTGGAGGCTGAAGACCAGTGTGCATGGGAGGGGGTCAAGGAAACTTGTTCAGGCTGGACCTACACTGTTTGAAAGGCACATGAGCCAGAGTTGTTGAAGTTAATAACTTTTTCTCTCTATCTGATTAGATATATGGGTGTACGCTGCTGTGCACATGCGTAGTAGATCCAGTGGACAGCAGCAATGGGAGAGCCACACCCTACCAGCACAGTGAGACCAGGGCATGCTCTCTGCTTTCCTCTGATCTGAGATTAGTAATTCTCCCATCTGGATGAATAGGGTACTGCAATCACAGTGTACACCTGTAGGCAGAATCCATGCCAGTTGTTGCACTGGATGAGTGGTATTAGGCTTGTATTTGCTCCCATAATACAGCTTGCCAGAAGCTGGGGGTTTTTTTTCCAGTGGTTTATACTATTAAGTTTCCTCCTTGGGGGATAATCCAAATTATCTAAATTATCTAAATATCTAAAATCTAAATATCTAAATTATCTCTAAACTTCCCCTGCCTCCACCATGATGCATCTCAGGGTGCATGCTGGACCCAACATTGTATCTCTGGTCAGCTGCAAAACTGTGTACGGGCACTGTGTATTAACTTCTATATACCCAGAGAAAGCTTGATTTTTGTGCTTAGCTACACTTTTGAGCATTGTGATTCACCTATGTCTTGTGCTACCTGGCACCTCCTAAGGTGTCATGCCATTATGTCACAGGTTTCAAATAGGGACAACATAATCTCAGTTTGTCATCTCTACTGCTAAAAATTAATTAAACATTATCAAATTAGTCACAGCTTGATGACTATCAGCCTCTTGGTATAATTAAGATACATGAATTATACAAAAGTTTCCACCTACTGGGTAGGCAAGATTTTCTGCCACTTGATATTTTTCTGAATTAATTTTTTGGCTTAATAAAAATAGGATAGGCTACAGTGAAGTGTAAAGCATGGCACATGCAAGAAATTCAGTTGCACAAGCACAAGACTATAGCCCAGCAACAGTACTTCTAGAAAGGGTTTAATACTGGGTAATAGAACAGGGCTCTGCAATAAAAGCCCTGGGAAAATAATCATATTCTCTTCATAGAAGTATAGAATCATCAAATGGTTTGGGTTGGATGGTCATCTGATTCCACACCCCTTGCCACAGCCAGAGACACCTCACACATCGTAACAGAGACCTTAAAAGACAACTTCAGAGGGTTCTCTACCTTCTCTCTTCCATCATTTCATGTATGACGAATCTCCAGCAGTGGATACAGTTTGACTAGAAGACTCTGAGTTTCCTGGAGAAATACTTGTATTTTCTTGTGTGAAGAAAAAAAGAGGCATTGCTAACTGTATAAACAAATACTGTTGTTCATGAACAACAGCTTGATGCAGAAGACATGCAAGATAACTATGTGTTTTCCTCTGGATTTTTGAAGGCTTCAGTTTATAGAAAAACTGGCTAGGATGGTTTAAGTTGAAATAGACCTCTGAAGGTGGTGTTCTGCTTAAGGTTTTGGTACCAGATAATGAGAATAATGGGAAGCAAATTCTGGAGAAGAGCTGCCCAACAGATGAACTAAGAGACTTGTAAATAAATGTTTAAAATTTGGGGGTTTTCTCGTGGAAAAGACGAGACTGATGGGGAGATTTTAGTAAAGATTTTGACACTTAATAGAATGTTATAAAAGTTATTGTTTTATTTATGTATATATATTAATGTCCACAGACAAGAAGTAGTTGACTGAAATAGCAGGAATGGAGATTAGAGATGTATATTAAGCTACAAATTAAGAATATATTGTTAGACAAATATATTTCCAGGGTAAGCTATATCCTGCCTTAAACTAGGGGAGAAGGACTTCTACACAGAGAATCTTAGGATTCAGAGAAGTTTACAGAAATGGGGCAAACAACTGATAAAAGAAAGAGACCGACGTATCTACTGAAAATGTTATACGGCCCTGGGAAGCTGAGAGGGTTTCACTGCTTTCAAATGCAGTGGGATTCACAGGGCAGGGACTCTGATCATGAAGGTCTTTTGTATTTTTCTTCTCTTGGAAAACTGTGTGTGCCTTTTCATTTGTTTGTTACTTAGGCAACTTGGTGATCTAACGCATGAAACAAACATGCAGAGAGAGATGAAGTGTAAAAATCTATTTCCAAAGCTGGGGAGTCTCTCATTGATTATCAAGCACTGTATGTTAGCTAAATTTAGGTGAAATACAGCTTCAAATAGTTCAGGAAAGAAAACTTTCTGATGAAATCAACAGAAGTTCACACCTCAGGTAAATCTGTTTCTAATAACTTGGTCTTTCAGGCTGCTGTAAATCCTTGGCGAAAGTCAAGGAAATGAAAACTGTGCACAAGCAGTGTGTGCCTTACTAGTTCACTGAATCAAGTCTTACAGCTATTACAAAAGACTCCAGAACTTAAAGAAAATGCCACTGTTATGATTGCTTGCTTTATTCTTGGAGGACTTGTCTTCCCTAGGAATGTGTTACAAATTCATCACATCTAACTACACAGGGGAACAGGCATAAACAAAGCATTTTTTCCATCAGGTGAAATTCTTTTTTAACTTGGGAAAGACAAGTTAACAGGTATGACAGCTAACAGTGGGTGAGGACACTCTCATTATGGCAGCTTCCTTATGGCAGGTTTCTTTTTCTAATGGGCCTAGAAAATCCCTTACAACTTGAGGCATATGACTGACTCGCACATCCATTTGTTTTTCCAAGTGAAGGTGCAAAGGATTTATTTTTTCTTCTGATTTCTTTTTCTCCTGTGTAGATCTATATTTGATATCTACAATGCTTAATTCACTTGGGAAATCTATATAGTAATTCAAATCACATCCCCAAGCTTACAAATGGGTAGTGTTGCACTGGCAGAGCCAGATATGCAGTGCCGGCTCCTCTATTTATTGTAGCATTCTGTGGCACACAAAGCCAATGGAAAGGTTTGACCGCATACAGATTACGTTTTCTTTCATTTTTCCTCAAACATCCAAGGGAAGGTGTGTGTCAGTGTTTGCACAAATATTTAGAGAGGGTTGATTCAGATTCACTCCAGCTCCTCAGGGTATATGGAGCAGGGTAGGAGGACAAAAGCAGTGCCTTGCAAAGTGACTCCTAAACAACATAACTGGGCTTCCAGACCAGCCGGCAAGTGCTGAGGAATCCTGAAGGCAACCTAATGATTTTTGTTCTGGAAAGGGGTTGGTGAATGATGGATTTGAAACTGGACCTCCCATCTGCTCCTGATTCATCTTCCACTGAAGCTAAAGAATGAGAATGAGGAACCAGGCAAAAGCTTCATCCAGCTGTCTGGGGATCATGTCACCAAGCCAGACGGCAGTAATTTAACTTTCCTCTCTCGTAAGACCAGTATATACTGGCAGAAATTTATTGTTTCTTCATTACTAAGGATTTACTAGATGCTTTGTTGTTCTTGGGGGGGAAGGCAATATTTCCTGCTTCGTAAATGTGACCTTTCCTTTCTGTGTATTTTTTTAGCCAGCTATATTTTGCTTGTATGAAATAAATGTGTGGAGCATTACAGAAAGGACAAAGTCCTAAGGGAGGATTAATAAGGGTAAACCTGCTTGGTGGAGAATGCTTAGCTGTGTTATTACCTAAATCTTCATATAGAATACTTTCATAGGGCTGTGATATAGCACCAAATGGCTATAGCAAATCACCAGATTGAACTGGGAGGAGGGAGGGTTGGAAAGCAATGGATTTTAGAAAAGAAAAAAAGGACCAGATCCTTAATGATTAAATTAGTGATGCTTGCTTGGAGATAACGACACTTATATCCATAGAAGTTCTGGCTACAGCAACTGCAGCCAGGGACCTGGGGCTGCAGGAACTCAGGCCCCAGGATGACATGGAGTATGTACCAAAGACCAGTTAGTTTTCAGGCAATGTAAGTACTTCTTGTTTTGCAAAAGGGCAAATCTGCTCTAGATTAGCTCTAATTAGCCTCCTGTCTCTATGGTTGCAACTGAATGGTGTGGGCTTTTTATGCTGTAAATCTCTTTTTAGTCTGTAAAAAGTCTGTCATTTATTTTCAAAGCAGCTGTGTTTTTCTGATAGATAGAGAGACATCTGCTCTGGTTATTGTATCAGCCTAACACATTCATGATGGTTTTCCCACCACCTCACTATGCTATCACCTGCTTTCCCTGTGAGAGAAAGCAAGAAGGGAGGCATCTTTGATCTTTGAAACCCATTAAGATTAAGGATGCTACATATATGTTGGCTATTTGAATTAGGTGAAAATATGAACCACCATTTTATGAAATAATCAAAACTTCAAAATAGTAACTTTATTCCCTGAAATCAAACAGGCTCCCTATAACATTCAAAGCAGGCTAGGAAAAAAATCCAAATGAAATTTACATAAAATGAACAAGTTACTTATAGGAAAATTGCTCGCACAGAGTACCAGCTTGTGGTTTCCAGTCAATTTAGAAGGTTGTCTTACATCAGGTACACGGGGAGCTGCTTTCAAGACTGATGCTAACTATTATTGTATTAATAAATGACAAGTTAAAATTAATAATTATTTTATTAGCAACTGCTGTGGTGTAGGCAGTATAGTTTACTGACGGTATGAAACCCAGAAAATCTGCACATACCACAGACACTGAGAAGAATTCGAAATGAACTTCATAAATCAGAGGAACTGTGTGCAAGAAATCTGTGATTCAGTAAGAGCAAATGCAAGGTATCACATAGAAGTCGAGGATTACCTGGCTCAGCAGGCTTTCTGCAGGAGTTGTTGTAAGGCTTCTGTGAGGTTACAGAACAGCAAGAACCAGGAATATCACAAAGGTGCAGAAAACCCAGGTAGCTTTTACCTAAATACAGAGAAACGAGTGTTGTGCATAAAAAACCCCTCAGCTGCTTCTTTTGCTTATGGGCAGCACACTTTGAGAAAAGAGAGGGAAAACTGAAATCAGTCTTATGGGTGGCCTTGGAAGTGATCCCAGTATCTAAAAAGAGCCAGACATATGGATTATGGAAACTTCACTAGAGTTTGTAAAGAAGAGGTTATAAAGAATATCAGAATAGGTGTAAACATATTAATTTTCCAACATGACTGGGGAATAGACCAACTGATATCTCAAAGTCCAGCCATACTGCTTCTAGGTCAATGATTTCATAATTATTTTTTTGTATCACAAGTTGATTTTTCCCCATCTGAAAAGTAAAAAGGATTTTTTTTTTACCTGAATAAATAAAAAAATAAATTGTAGCTTTCTGTGAATGAAAATAAGTTAACAATAATAAAACCCATTTTGATCAGAAAAGTAGAAGAAATCCATACTGCATTTTAGAGAGTATACCATTGATAGAATTACACAAGATGAGAGTGCCTGGTACTCAAACTTCAGGCATTAAAACGTCAAACCACATATAATTTGCATAGTGTTATTTGTAGCACCGTAATACCAAGAAAATAAAGAAAAATGATAGTGCTAAAGCACAAGGTACTGAACAAATGAGTCTTGGATGAAACCTCTTGGCCACAGAAACAGGAAAGTCCAGTGTAAAGGAGAATATACGATGATCAGCAGTGTGCAAAATAGTGTGAAGCGGGCTGTCTCTCTGCTCTCTTTGCTGGAGATGTCCATTTAGACTTTGCATTTAGAACAACGTCTGCAGGTGAAGCTGCTGCAGTGCAGACTATCAGTCATAGCCCAAAGCTGCTTCAAATATTCAGCACTGTCTTAGCTTTTAGGGCTTTCTGGTATCTTACTATGCTCTTGCAGAAAGGTTATAGCAGAAATTAATTTTCAGCCTACTGCTTGAACCCCCTTTTTTATTAAATAACCTTTTTTTGCTGTCTATAGCTACTCTTCCTGCTTGTATCTATTAAGGTTTGGTACGGTTGTGATCCTGAGACAGTTTTGTGCCAGCCAATGCAGGAATCGCTTCACTCCTTTCATTACCAACGCAGCAGCATCTATTTTTCAGACACGATGCCAAAAGAGAAATTAACTCCTCTACTTAGGTATCCTGCAGCAGCAAGATCAATTACACAAAATCCATGATTTTGGGCTTTAAAGACTCTAGATAGTGCAGATTTTGGAAATTAGATTGAAGTAGTTAAGTGTTGCAAATTTTCTCTCTTGAGTGGCTGTGGCTTGATACAGCTGCTTAAAGGATTCTTTGGCAAATGGATTGCATTTCCTAGTGGGATTTGTGCTGTGAATAAATAAATTTCTATAATCAACTACTGATACTTCTGCAGTCTTCATAGCCTGTCTTTCAACTAAATGCACATGTGTATAAACATTTCTGTTCATTTAAAATCAAGCAAGGCATTGAACTGGCATGAAAACCCCACACCTGGCAAAAAAAAAAAAAACATCTTTTTTTACTTTGCCTTGTAAATTTGTGAACCTTGTCAGTGCCTTAGCCTATTTAATGCTAACTATGTGTCAGTCAAATGCAGAGTTTACTTGCCAGTGAGAGTGATCTGGAAATCAAAGGTAGCATCTTGGAACATCTTGCATTCAAAGAGTGATATCCCCTCAGCTTTCCAAAAATGTCTAATTTCCTTTTAAAGTCATTCTGTCACAAATCCAAAGAGCTCTCTTATTTCAAACAGAAGCAGAATTAGGGAATGCCAGCCTGGAGGAAAGGGAGCTTGAGGGAAGAAACTCCTCAGGCTAGACAATGAAAGATCTTTAGGCATTATATTTATGCTTAAGCTGATAGCTGAGCTTCCAGAATACTGATAGGTTTGGCTGCAGTTTTTGGCATGTCTTTCAGGGTATTCTTTTGTTTTTTCTTTGACCTTTGAAAGACCTTCACCCTTCATATGCACCAAAATAAGAAAATAACTGAAAATCTGGTCACTTATGTGGCCCTGAAGTTAAAAGAAAACTCTTCTGAAAATACTTTTCATGGTAGCATTTGGTATCAGGCACAGGGCTGAGGAGCCTCCACAGTTACAGTTTTGAGTCTTAATAGCTTCTGACATAAGCAAGACTGCCTGTGAGAAGCACTTCCACAGTTGCTGCATGCTGTACACACTTGATGATGCACAGTATTGTGACTGCATCACTGTTCCTCCTTAAATAACCTCCTTACTGCTCTTTGAGTCTTAGGATAGCAATGCCATTGCTCCTGTCAACTTGGGAAGTTCCCTGCTTGCCAGTGTGAGAATTATCTATGAGCTCATTAGTGCTATCTCTTTGAACATGTTGCTCTTGAACTGCCAGCTCTTATAGGATCTGATCTATTTTCTTGACACAGTTGAAGTAAATAAATAAATACACTACCCACAGCAAACACATACTCACACTTGATATCTGCAATTTTCCATATAAATTTTTGTTCTTTCGTTTGCTTTTCTTGTTCTCCATCCTCTTCCAAATCCTCCCAATTATTAATCTTAACCTAGAAACAGAGCTTTGTAGTAATGTTTTTCTAGGTGAGTCTCCAGTTTGGAAACGTGAATGTTATCTTCTTCTTTCAGAAAATGAAGCTTCTATTTGCAGTTATTCTACTGGGCTATGGTCACATGTGCCAGGTAGTGGTGCTAAAAGTTCCAAGTTTAAAACAAAATAAAACAAAGTAAGGGGCCTGGACCGGTCTGCCAGATCAGATCCCAAGAACCAAGGTTTTGGTCCTAGTTCTGGCAAAGAGACTGTTGCTGTATCTGATAGGAGCAGGATCAAGATGGAAAATGAAGGCTTTCCACTCCACTGGAAAGGGGTATAATCACACAAAGATGGGAACTTAATTCTCCTCTCTTTTGTCTCTATTGACTATGGGTCTGTAAGACTAGCTTTGTTTTGCTCTTTCATCTGTTTTTTCAACAAAGATCTCATTCCTCTCTGTAAAAACAATACCTCTGTTTCCTCAAATGGTCTATTACATTAGTAGAAGATAACTACTCCTTTTTCATTAACTCAGTACTGCACTTGATTAAACACGAATTGCCTGGAGCTTACGCACATGCACACAAACATGTGCTTATATGTAATCCACCAAAGAAACCTGATCTTCACACAATTTCCATTTGTTTAACTTTCACTGGCTGAGGCTGAGTCATTTTAAAAGGCAAGGAATTCTCAGTTGTCACTACACTGTCACAGCAATTTAGGAGCCAGGTAGCACAGGTCAGGATCCCAATTGTGGTGATATCAAAGATGTGTTGCTGATTCCTAGGATAAGCCTTTCGTGGGGAATGGTAGGAGAACAACCTCCTCTGCACAGAGCTTGAAGCTAAAACTCCAAGTCTGAGCAAGCAAATATCTCAGTTCCCTGCCTGAACCCCTGACAAGGGGAGTTACTCCCCTTACATCCCGTCTATAAATACAGTCCCTTAATATTTCTGTTACTTCCCAGAGAAAAACTCAAAGGTTTTGCCTACGTTTATTCTTGTCCTTGCTTACATCTTCATGTGATTGATACCAGATCTCACAAAATTATCACAAACCTTTGGAATTTGGAGTTTGTCTTAAATCCTCAGCTGGAGTCAAATGTTGTGGGACCAATTTTAGTTTTACAAAATGAGTTTCTAGCACTGCTCACACTTTAGACTTTGTTCAAAGTGTATTGTGCTAAGACCACATTGTTTTCCAGGGCTTTAACAACCTGGAAATTATTTGGTATTACATGATTGCTTTGAAAGGCGGGAATAAGGTAGTTTGGCAAAGACAAGCTCAAAAGCAGATGGCTGTTTTCGTACTGTAGATGAACTGAGGAGAGTGATTCCTATGGAGTTTGATGGAAGCTTCCTCTGCCCTGTATCTGATTATGAGGATCTTTGTTGAACTCTGGGAAGCAGATGAATGGTGCTGCTTAATAAGTAGAATTGGTCGCAAAGGTGAATTTCAAATACCTGAAGCATCTGATCTGTTGTATGCCCTGATAAGTCACTAGCCCACTTTTCCTTTGTGTAACAAGAGGGTTTGGGGTGGGTGTTATCTTTGTCCAGCTAATGCTGTCTGTAGCTGAATTCCTGAGCTCCATGTTGCAAGCAAGGTGTGACTGGGAAGTTGAGCTGTCATTGACACATCCAGCTGGCATGCTTGTTTAAATCCAGTGTGCTTCTTCAGCAGTACTCCAGGTACTGGTGCCAAAGAGGTGGTGAAATAAGCCATCTCTTTGGTGGAATAAGAAAGCCAGTGGTGGAGGAGGAGCAGTGGATGCCAGGAAAAGGGCGGGGGGAAGGTGATAAAAGAAACAATAGAATCAATGATTTTTTGATGGCAGTACTTTGTGTTCAGCAATTAATGTAGTAAGTACTGCCCAATTGGCATGAACAGGAAAAAAGTTGCAAATAACTCCTTTGACAAATCAAACTCAATTTTCCCCAAGTGTCTTCACCTATTTACAGCCCCAGAAATTACTCCCATGTGCTAATAGCTTCCTTTTTTTTCTTAACAGTACATACAATCAGCATGTCTGCTCTTAAAGGATAGTTATTAGGGTTGGCTTCCCCATCCTAGTGAACCTGTAATTTCACAAATAACACCTACTGCAGCTTCATCTTAGGTAAAGAAATAAGAAAGAAAAAGGAACTGGAAGAGAGGAGGGGGATAATTTCTGTCAAACAAAGGGTTTGGGCCAAATTTTTAGCTACTGAACAATGCAGCAGCCAATGGAAGGCACCGTTCCCAGCTGTTTCTGTGTCTTTTTCCTTCACTGAGGCAACAGGTGCTAAGATTTGTCCAGGCTGTAGACGATGACTGCAAAGGGGTGCTCAAGTGTCACTCAGGAGCACCTGAATTTGTCAGAAGAGATGATTCTCCATCCTTGGTTTATTTTGTGATATCCAGATATTTCTTCAATGGGAAGGCTGGATTTACCAACATGTTTATTAATGCTAAGCTCTGTCTGGATGGTCATGAGGTGGAAACAATGAATGTCTAGCAAATTAATTCCTGACAGCTTCATCCAGCTGGAAGGGGGAACTGCTCAAACAGACCTTGGAGTGGAAGATTTTTCCTTTCTTTGGTTCTTTTACTGTATCTACTCTCCAACGCAATTCTCTCATGGAAACAGCAGAATACAGCTGGCACAGACAAAGGAAGAGCATCTCTGAACCTTGTCTTGTCTGTACAAGCCAAGGTGGGATATAGTAGTTTGGACACTGTCTGCATTGATACCTTTGCTCTTCACATCTGTGTTTATAGTAGGTATTGATGAAACCCCTCAATAAATGACTTTATACCCTCAGGTAGTAGGATAATCTAACACACAATTCTGGGGGGTTTCTTTCCTTTTTTCCCTGTTTGTTTTAATTTTTTTTTTTTTTTTTTTTTTTGCTGTTGGGACTGCATTACCCCTCCAAACATGCATGGCTTGTATTCTGAAGCTGCTTTGAGTCCAGACAACTTGGCTCATATGTGGAGCTGACTTATGGTCATGAAAACCTATCTTTACTTCCCCTGTGATCTTACATACATCCTACACTCAGTTTCTTGGTTATAATTTGAGCCTGTGTGGTGTCACACTGCCTAGAGGACTAAGGCTCATTAGAGTTGTACCATGTGTTTGAAATCACCTTAATTGGATAAGAAGGAACTCAAAACACATATCTAGCTGCCTGGCCTGTTCCTCTGATATCTTTCTCAGCCTGATCGTATGAGGCATATCCTGACCTCCTAAACAAATTCTTCTGAATCCCACTAAGCATATGTAAAATACATATTTCCATAAGGAAGTATAAAATTAGGGCCAGAAGAGACTTAGGTCATGAGGTGCTGTCCCCTGGAATTGCAGGCAGCCATATAGTTTAATTTCTTTCATAAGCTTATCAAAGTTTTTCATCCTGAAAGTAGTTTGGCCTTTCTGGAAGACCCAAAAGGAATTTGAAAGGGCAAAGCATTTGATGATGGTGACCTCACAGGCCTTAGAAACCACATTCTTTATGCCCTTTGGGTTTGCTACTATGTCTTGAATGCAGCTGGAAATCTTGCCATTAGAAGCAATAAAATGAGGGCTTTATAGGGAAAACTCTGCCAACTTTTAAAAAACTTTGTGTCATTCATCTCTCAAACATACAATATTAATAAAGCTTTTTACCAATGGATGCTTTATCTTGTGACATCTGTGGAAGGATCTCTAAAATATGAGTCTTTCTCCTCCTTTCCCCCCAGTAGTCAAAACTTTTATTTGACAAAGAACAATAAGTCTTATGAGGAAAAAAAAAAAAAGACAGGAATAAAATAGCACTGGGACATGAAGGAAAAACTAAGTTTTTGGTTAGAGCAAGTTTTTGGGTTGAGTAATAAATAGGAACATGGAGATGTTGAGAAAGCAACAAGTGAAATGATATTTAGCAGTGTTGCCATCACAAATTCTCAGCAGGAGCTAGCTGATGTAGTCTGCTATTTACAGGGAGTTCAGAAAAAAAGAAAAAAAACAAACTGAAATTATTCCTAATAAGCATTTTTAAAAACATCACCAGGCTCTTGCTTGGACACTGGTTGAAGGCAGCGCCATGACACACAATTTCCTTCTTCAATAGGTATTCTTTTTCTGTTTCAGGTTGTTTTTTCATACCTGTTTCATCTTTTAGCATAGAAGCTGATTCCTGATGGTCTAGTCTTACTTGAAAGGAGAGTGGAACTTTTTACAAAGTGTACGTTTGATTTTAAATATCTTGGAAGCCAGTTTTTTGTCTGTGATGCTGGGAGGGATAGCGAAGTTTTACGTGGTATATGAGAGTTAAGGAACACCTAGACATCATTTAACCATCTGCGTCTACCTTCCAAGCAGTTGGTCTAGCCATGGATTTGTATGCATACAGAATTTTTGCTGAAGTCAGGAATGAACATCAAGAGACATCCCACAGCTTGTTCTGTGAATATGAAAGGTTTACATGGGTTAAAAGGACATTTTTAGCTATTCTCTCTCCTCTCCATGCCTACAAGAAGCAGCATATGGAAGAAGTCTGTCACCTCAGTGTTAAGCTGTTAGTGGAGTTATAAATTTTTGGTACCTTTTCCCTTTTTGGTTCACAAGATGCCTGTAGTGCTCAATTCTGTGATTTTTGTAAGGAATCAAATCCCAGGAGGCATAAAGTCTGGGATGACAGGCAAAAGGGACTTGGTCCTTTAATTTGCTGCCCTTCAATTTCCAGTCAGAAGAAGGAAAAAATCAGTTCTGGTTTAGCAGAGGGGAGCCCTTGAACTAGTCTGCATGAAAATTTCCTGCTTTGCTCAAAAATGCTCTGAAAGAAATATTAAAATGACCCAAAAATACAGGTATTTGTATGAATAATTAGTTGCATTCTGGGCACATCCACTCCCTTGGCAGACCTCACGAAATACCCTCTAGCTGAGTCTTATCAGTGAGAAATGTAACTAAAGAAATTGAAGTTATTAGAGACAATAGTGTGAGAATATTTAAAAACATGCTTTTTATATGGTTGCTCATAACAAGAGTGGTTATAAATATGCCCCTTTCCTCCATCTGTTCTCTGCTCATGCACTGGGGGCTGCTGCCGCACCTCAAACAGTATCACTCCATAAATATATTTAAGGCTTTGTTTCTTTGTATTTGATTAGTTGTTTAGTTGGGTTTTTTTTTTTTGTTTGTTGTTGGTTTTTTATTTGGTTTTGTTTTCTTTGGTTTTTTTTTCTAATTTTTGTTTGCATTTTGTTGTTGGTTTTGTTGGTTTTTTTATTGTTGTTATTACTGTTCTTTCTTTTTTTTTCCAAGTAGAAAGACAACAGGCACTTCTGATAATTAGATGTTGGGAGCCAGCCCATCTGTTTCTGTTTATATGCTACCCAAAACCCCATCTATTTTAGAAACACTAACCACCAGCAAGGTCCAGAAGTCCTTTTCAGTAATTACATACTTTTAGTCTTTAGAAAACACATTTAGTAGCCAGCTGACCCTAGAGGAATACCGTTTTATACAGATCTTTGCTAGCAGTAATTGGCCAGCTGGAAATTTCCCTTGGGCAAGTTTAAAACACATCTTCTTTATCTACAATGGAAAAGAAGTTTGTCCTATTATCCTCCTAGACATAAAGATGTACTTTAGCCTCACAGAGAACTTTGAAAACATTCCCATTAGAGATAGATCTGCTTATGTATGGGAGGGCTCAATATGTTTAGCAATTATTACACAGAGTGCATTTGCAGAAGAAAGGGAATTTTGTGGCTTCTCAGTTCATGTATTTCTCAGCCAGATCTGCCATTCGCTGTCACATCTCTAGACTCTTTGCAGCATTTTAGTAAATAATTGAAATACTCAGTCTGACTCTCCACTTTATTTCCAGCCTTCATAGCAGTGGGACTTCATTTAGCATCGCCATTATGTATATCTATCACCTCCTTGAGGAGGAGTAAAGCACAGAGAGGTTCTGGCTGGAAAGCTGAGCATTGCTAAAGAAAGTTCTGGATTGGAATGAAAATGTTCATTTTTTGGACAAAATTACAGTGAAGACGAAGGAAGGAATAATCTCCTTATCAGTTGCAACTGACCTCAAGGATGTATGATGATATCAGAAGTGAAAGCAGGATACTCTAATTTTCAGCACCAGATTTTAATGAAAAGACTATTCTTTTCCTCTGGTATTGTCACAGTTCATAGAAGGATAATTGAAATAAAAAAATGATTGATTTCATGTAGGAAAGCAAGCAGTAGGGGCAAGTGAACTTCTGAGCCACAATGTTCTTTTTTTTTTCTTTCTATTGTCATTAAGAATAATAATTAAAAGGAGGCATAGCTCAGGATATAATATTTCCTTAGGATACAGTATTTCAGCAGAAGTGTCCTTAAAATTAATGTTGCACAAGTTTTCTACCAAGTCTCAGCAGCTATTTAACTTTCGATCTCTTTTTTTGTGCTGGCAGCCAAATCCATGTTTCCCCCATTAAGTGTAAGACTATCTATAAGAAAGATTGTCTGCTGCCTGTGGCAGACAGGCACAGGGAAGCCTGTTAGGGCAGGGAGCACTTCTGCTGTACTGCTGTTATTTCACTCACATCACTCATCCAAATGCAGGTTGAGGTCTCCTCCAATAGAGAAGCAGGATGGAGGTACAGCTCTGAATGCTGAGGACCTGCCCCGTTTGATTTTCTCACACTGGCTGGCAGATGCAACAAAACCTTTCAGTTATGACACTGTTGGTCTTTCAAATGGCTGTAGGATGAAGGTTGCTCTGGCAATGCCTCAAGAGTGAGCTTTCATCAGTCAACATCATTTCAGTATTTTTGTCCAGACTAACACCTATAACAAACCTAACACATTTTAGCTTATGAGTCACTCATGAACTCATCTTCCTGATGGAGAGGCACACATTTTTCCTAAGCATCTGAGAAAGAAATGAGCTGTCTATGGGATATTTCAAAAAAAACTCCCTGCTGCTATTTTGTGATTGACCCTGTAAGTAGCAACCTATTCCTTCTGCTCCTTGGTAGGGTGACTGCATACAACACAAATACCGCATTGCTGGTGAAGCATTCACTTGAAAATGTCATTCAGAAGATGCCAGATGAACTAAACAGAGTGGGGTTTTTCAGTGACTTAAGTTGGCTGAAATCTCTTCTTGTGGAAACATAACTGTGTTTTGTTGTGACACAAAAACTTGCTTTGACTTTTTTTTTTTTTTTGATGCATTTTGCCTTGCCCAAATCTTGTCCTAATATGTCTTCACCTATTTGTTACTAACATGGTCAAAAAGTTTTTCATGTTGTATTAAAAGTTTCAGCTATTTACCTCTGTTTTATTTTTGCTTTTGAAATAAAACCTTTTATTTCTTTCAGGAGAAAACTTTTCTTCTGTAATTTTTATCCACTTAAAGAAAAATGTTGATGTGTAGTTATCCTGCTCTGGTTTAGAACTGAATCCAATCATGAATCACCCACACACACACACACACATGCAAACACCCATGACAAGAGGGGAATGCAGTTGTTTTAATAGCACTTTTGGTCTGCTTGTTGCTGAGGGCACATCCTTTTTCAGTAGTATAATTTTCAAGAAAACGTGTTGGATAAACTGTTCAAATGCCAGTTCTGCAAGAAGGGTGGATATGTGGAGGAAAATGGTGCTGAAAAGGTTGGCAGATCTTGCAGGTATTTCAGGAAGTTTTACTTTGATTCAATTTCAGTGGTGTCTCATGAGCCAAAAGCAGAAGGAGCAGCTTGGTTTTATGCTAAAGAAGTCTAATTCATGTGCTTCCAGGCTATGTGGTGATGTAAATCAAAACTCTCTAAGTTGATCAGGAGCTTAAATTTGTTTTAACAAGTTACCGTAGATGTAGTCTTAGATGCTGCATTCTAGCATCTGACCACTGCTATAGACATAGTCTTCTTTTATATTTTACTAACTTAAAATGTTCTCCACTGCAAATTTTGTATAAAAACTTATACAGAACTTGGCAATAAAGGGTGTCCTATCATATTTTCCTAATGATCCTGCACTTGTCGCACAGAAAGAAAAAAAATCTCCATCTATTGTTATTAATAGCAACTGTTGACTGTGCAATGGTAATTGCAATGTGAATTGCTATGAAAGAAGGGTTATACATTATTGTTATTAAGAAAACTGTAGCATGATGGAAGCTTTTGTTAAATAAGTCTGAAAGCAAGTTTGGAGAGTTTTATCTTGCTGGTTTTCATCTAAATAAGTGTAATTTCAAGATCTGAGAGACCAAAAATCATACCATTAAATTCCAGAAACAGAAATTGTTTTGTCAAGTTATTGGTGGAACTGTCAATTTGACAGTGTTTTGTAAATGCTGACATGACATGTACATACTTAAGTGGTTTCACTCTGCAGGAAGTAGATTAATTCAGACTCTTTTTAGCCCCACAAACTGTCATCTTAGGGAAATGGCATTAAATTTACCTGCACATGAAATTAAAATGTGATTGATGTCTTCTTATTTGATGTATGTATAATATTGTGATACTAGTGAGAGCTGCATATTTTGAACATTGTGTACAGTGAGAATTCAGTTGCAATTAAGATAAATAGAGGATGAGGAAGCAGCTGATAAGGTAGGTCTTTCATGACTAGTTACCTCTTGTAGTCTCAGAAATGCTTATTAACTGAGGAGGATCTGAGATAACTCTAGCTATTGAAATTGAACTGTCTTTAGGGAGAGTTGGCACTTAGAGGGCAGTTTCTGAAGACGTTGACTTTCTGCCATGTATTCATTGAAAGCTTTTCACATTTACAGTACTACCTTATGCTTTTATAACCCCAAATGTCTACTAGAAGAAAAATTTTGATCAGAGCTGTCTAGATCCTTCTAATTTTATGGAGATATTAGCAATACTCGCTTGGTAATGCTCAGAAGCAAACCAAAGATAGGGTAGTAAAGTTCAGCTCTGCTGAACTAAAACTGATGCTGCAGGTTCATCTCAGAATGAATCCGTATTTCAGTACTTAAGTACATGTCCCTTCCGTTTACTTGATGGCTGAGAAGAGATTGTAAGTCACTACTCAGTTGTGCGGAGACATTTACAAATTAAAGTCTTCTAGATAAATCTTGTAGGAAAAGGGTTTACATTTCAATATAAATGACAGAAATGAAAGAATTAATGATTTGCACAACTTCTTAAAATAGTTAATGCAAAAACGTCCTGTAATGCAGTGTTCTGGCTGAAAATTAACACGCAGAAATCCAAGACAATTTAAAATTATAGTTCCCATAGCTACTGTAACTCATCTATCAATGCAGTTAGGCAGTCCTTGATAAAAGTGCATCTGTCTTTGTCTAATTTGGAGTTTTGGAGTTGGATGTATTAACTCTTCTGTGGGATAAAGGTAGACAGACAACTTGGTATATTAGTTGCCCAACCACTCCTTAAATAAGCATGAGAGTGACTCCGCTAAGTTATACCATAAAGATAAAATTCCATTATCATCTGGACATGTTATTGCAGAAAAAAAAAGAATGCTTCTTATTTAAAATAAAGTAATCTTGTTGGTTTCAGTGTGTTTGTGGAGGGACCTGGAAATGTAACTGGGATTTGCATGTTGCAAGTGGATGCATACTGGATCTAGTCTGTCTTCTGCAGACCACAAACATCCTTTCTGTTGGGCAATAAATGAGAGAACAAGAATGAAAAAGAACAAGAAAGTTAACATTTCCCTGCCTGTGATCAGATAAAGCTGCCATTCAAAACTTAACTAACAGCAGCAGTACTGGGAAAAAATGAGGGAAAAAAAAAAAAGAAGGATTAACTGGTAGATGTGTGTGTTTTCAGTAAAAGTGTCTTCTGAAACTTTGGAGGCAAAATAAATCTTGCTATCCTGATAGTAGTCTCTGAAACTTGGTGGTCTAGATAGCTCAGGGAAAATGGAATCTTGTATATTTGACAGCATAATTATTATGCTCTGTCAGATTTATACAGCTCTTTCATAAGAAACACTTAATACTTCATACGGATATTACTTTTCCCATCAAATATCATTTTAAAAAAAGTTAATAATTTAAGAACTTTTATATTAAAAAATGGCTAATTCAACAGATGCATCTGATACCTTCATCAGACATTGCATGAAGGCCATTAAAACTTTTCCTTTTTGCCTTCAATTAAACTCAGTGTTTATGCCAAACCCTCTCAAGCTTGATTATCCGGGACTTCAAGCAGTAGTTTCAAGCTACCCTATAGGGGATAGATGGTTGCTTCCTTCAGCATCATTCTTCCTGAGATTCATAGCCGGTTTACTCTCTTTAAAGTTCCTTTGCCCTGCTGTATTGTTGGCCTTATAGAAAAAGACTGTTCTATTTACCTTTCCCTTCAATTTTTGATGATCAGGTTTATCCCAATTTTCTAAGCATAAAAAAATCACCTGTAACGTTAATCACACTGTCAATAAAACTATTTCTTGGAGAAGCAATAAAATCAACCTCTGATACAGTTCTTATGAACTGGAGAAAAGCATGGGCTTCACTGTGAATGTGACAGTTTTTTAAGCTAGTTTAAAAAGTGAATATTTCCCTGATTTAGATGCAACAAATAATTCAGGATACATAGCATAAAATGGAAGACTTGAGGGGAAAAAGGATAAAAATCTTTCTAAATATAATTAATTTGATCTTTTTTTTAATTCATAAATGCATGCTGAGTAAAAGCCTGGATAGGACTCCTTCCTTAGAGACAAATTTAAATTAAGATTCATATTTTTTACTCTGCAAACATGCATGCATGTATTTACTTGAACCAAAATGTATATATGTGTAATATGTATGTACGTGAGCTTCTTTTCAGCTTATTAACCAGTCACCGTAATGCAAACAAAGCGAAGCCTTGCTGTTTTGGGACCAAATTTGGACAGAATAAATATCAAATGAGTACTGTTTTTGGATATCACTTCGGCTCAAATCTCAGTCTGTGAAGTCAGAGGGAAATCTGGGTAAGAATGAGTAAATAAAAGATTGTTTTTGAAGTGCCTTCCATGGGAACTTGAATATTTCATCATTGACATTGCAAGTGTTCTTACTCCATCAGGGACACCATTGCCACGTTTGCCTCATTGATTCTCCAAGAAGAACACTGTAACACCACTTCATTCTTCGCTAATCTGTGGAAGAGTACAACAGACCGGCTGCAGAACATTAAGTGGAATTAAGGGATGTGTGTAGCATCTTTCTACAGCAGTTCCTGAGGCGCTCATCTGCTTTGCACTGGAAATGCTAGATCAGTACAATACTGAAGCTGTGCTGTTTAGCTCAAGCTGAATGCTACCAGTAGCCAAATGGATAAATTTGGTCAGCCTGGGGTGGGGGATGTCATTGATTGTTGCTGCTTTTGAAAATACAAGTGCTTTGTATGACAGGGTTATTTTTCTGCATGTTTGTCTCTTTGAGTCTCAGGAGAAGGCAGTGTAGATCATATACCACACAAAAGGTAAGTCCAGTGGGAAGTAGCAGGTTTTGGTAGACAAGACTTTCTTCAAGAGGCATTGAAAGTGTTTCTCTCCTTTTACGAGGTAGGGAGTTCAGGCATTTACTTTCAGAGGAGTGATTAGGACTTAAAATTATGTATGACTTGAGTTTGCAGTGCTTTTTTTTAGGATTTATCAGTTGATACAATAGTGGAGTGCAATACCTAAAATTTCTAGGGGTGTGAATCACCCATCTGGATAACTTGCTTGATTCATAAGTGGGAAATGACTTAGAATAAGGCTCTTACCTGCCTGTGGCAAGTGAGGTGAGTTTCTGAGTTCTAGCCTGTCTGCTGCTAGGACAGAAACCAGCACAGAAAGCTGAATTTTGATAGCTGCTGATACATAAGCATGGAACATTTGGGAGAAAAAAAGAGAACCAAACCAGCAGTTTTCCTTTGGGAAAACTGGTTCCAGGTGAAGATCAACTCAAGGATAGAGGCAAGCTGTAAGCTTGTAGAGATGGTATTTGCCATCATAGCTGTGTTGTTACCTATGTGGGATAAATGGTAAGCCTGCCTTCAGACTGCATTAACCTCCAATTAATAAAAAATAAAAGAGAGAGTAGCTGTGTACAATCAGAACCATCTGGGCAAACATGCAGCTCCTTAGAGAAAATTGCTTACCTGAGCTGGGGCTGAGGGAGATGGCACTGACCTTGGTATGTAATCCTTTAAATATATGGAGTCATCAAACATATAGTTTTGCTTCAGATACAGGCAGTAAAAAAGAGACATTCCTCTAGAGCTGTGAAGTGCATTTACCAAGAGACTAAGCAACATATCAGCCCTTGAAATGTGTGGTCTAGTGAGTTTCTTAAGGACATTTGGCCTGCACGGAAAGCATTCAGTCATCCTAATCTTCAGGGATTGAAGAAAATGACTGTCAACATGTTGAGGAAAACTGCAGAGTGCATTGAGCCCATCCTTCTACCTTCTGCCTTGGCTGGACAGAAAACCACTATTAAGAAGAATCAGAGGCAAGTGCTGGCACACCAATAAAGGGTCTTTGCCACTGAATCCTAACCTGGGATACATGTTTACTAGATGGTGGTTTTTTTGGCCGGGCCAAGAGTTAAATCCAGATCACTGAAAATGAAAATACTTCTCTAAATTTATAAATTGGTATTGCTATGCTGACAACTGTTTTAATAACTTGTCAGGGTTAATTGAAATGCTTATCTAACACTTCCTACATATCTGTTTTAAACATGTAATTCCTTTACTTAGCATCTGTTTGTTGATCATGTGATGTGTAGGTGAGGCAAAGGGTTAAGAAAATCCTATTATTGTGGAAACCAAAAGCTTTCATCTCTTCCCCTTCTCTACCAAATCATGGGCAGGTACATAAAGGCCTTAAATGAGGATGAGGAGGACTGAGCACCTTTACATAAGTGCAATGTTTAACAGAGAGAAAACGTACGTTGTGTCAAAAGAAAAGAGGTCTTCCAGAGAGAGCTGAATCATCAGTGTGTTTCAGTAACGGAACACCAGTTTCTACAGCCAATGGTACCCATGCATGTCACAGAGACAACACATCACTTGATCATTTATGTTTCCAGCTTGACTGCCTGGAGTTGTGATTCTGAGGAGGAAGAAAACATAAAAGAAATAATAGGCAACAGTTCAAGTGGAAACTTAGGATTAAAGGATCAGCATTTCTGGAAATTAAGGCTATCATTTATCTTTTTGCTATCAAGAAAGTAACTTTTATTGGATGACAAAGCAAATGCTTAGCTAGCTTTCAGCTAAATCAGTTCAAATAGAAAAGAAACAACATCTAGGAAGGAAGGCATAACTGAGCTTTTGGAAGTACAGTCCTTTTTTCTCCACCTTTCTTGGTATAACCCTTCTAATTTACACTATAACTTTTTATATTTTTGCATTTTTATTATTATTGTCTGTATTATAAATATACAAAGGGACCTATAAAGGTTTGGCTGTGTTTGAACTGGAGTCGTACTAATACAGAAGGTGAGCTAGCACTTTTTCTTGTCTGTTCTTCTCTAACATCGGAGCATATGAAATACCCTGTTGTATTTCAGCACATTGCAGTACTATCTCAATACAACACAGACTTGAGGTGTTCTGTTTATACATCACCTTCGAGCAATGGGGCAAACTCAGTGTGGTTATACTTTTGTCAGGAAAAACAATTGCAGTTGCACTTAGACTAATGCCACCAAGTTACAGGAAAGCTTTTCTGCTGTGTATTGTACCTGTAACCTAAAGCTTTCAGTGTTTTCTGGGTGCAGAGAACCATGCTGCACAGATACTCTCAATTAAATGTATACATTGGATAATTTTCTCCTGAAATATGACACTGGTTCCTGCCATATTATTCTTTGGTAAGGCTTCCGTAGGACTGTCCATTTAATAGGTTTGTGCATTAAAGACTGTTTTGTTTAAGACTATTTTCTTTAGACTAAACCAACTGTTATGCCAAGCAATGCCAAACTGATAGTGCACTCTGATCTAGATCTTTTTTTCCCACAATTGCTAGTTAGCAATTTGCTGCATCTGTGGATGCAAGTTGAAACACAATAATTGTCCACACTGATGCTCTTGTCACTGCCCAACTGCAAAGTGAGAGTTCGAGTTCAGTTACAGCAAACTTGTTTTGTCTCATAATCGGGGTGAACTAGAAGTCAGCATCCCAATTGCTATGTGCTGGTTGGAGGTGGGAACCGAAGATGCAGTATTCTGGCTTGCAAAATCATGAGTAGATTCTGTCATTCCTTAAATAGTTCTCTGGGAGCTGATGCAATAGCAAATGTAAGTCTGATACTGGTCTAACCTATTTCTGGTGGAAGAACCAGGGGGGTGGTCTAGTAAGTACCTGTGCATAGCTATTCATTTCCTCATTTTTATTTTCTCTTTCTTTTCTCTGGTTCAACAGCTTCTTTGAAACTGTTCAGGGATGGTGTGACTTCATGGAGAAAGGGAACATGTCAAATCCAAAGAAAACAGGAAGCACTGTGGAGGTCAGTGCAGAACTCCTCGAGGTTTTATTAACTAAGTAAAATGACTTGCATGCCAGCAGCTGAAAAGTAAATTCTCAAGCATGAGAAGATGTCAAAAAACACCCCATAACAAAACAAAATAAAACAAAACAAAAGAACCCCCACCTACCTGCATAGGAATGGATAATTGAAATTTTGCAACAGGCATATAACAAAATGGATTCTGTATTAACTCCAGTGGCTGCAAGTTTTTTGAGCAGCTGAATACAGATTACAGCAGAATAAAAAGATGCAGCAATGTGAAGGAAAAAAGAAAAGGTATCTTTCAGAAGTGAAGGTGTTGAAAGCTGCGTGCTGACAAAGGGAGAGACTTGGGAGTTTAATCGAAGATAAAAAATAAAGCAAAAATATAAAAAGCCACTCTGTTCTGGTACATTTCAGGATACCATAAGTATTCTAAGTAGTCTTGTAAGAGAAATGTAGCATAAACCAAAGAAGATAGTGTTATTACTAGAAGGCTTGGGAATGAGGGTAGCCATGTCCAGGTCTGGTGACTAAACTTGAGGAAATATATAATTGCAGTTGAAGGGAAAGCGGTGCTGAGCAATCACAGATTAGTTCAGATTTCCAAGATTCAGCCACACTAAAAAGAGTAAGAAAAGTCAGGCTTATATCTGACTGCTAAAGATAAGAAAAAACTCCACGGGGACCTACACATTTCTGATAGAATCACCAAAAAAGCCCGAGAAAATGTGATGCAATTACATTATTTAAATAACCTGCAAGTGGGAACGTTTGGCCAGGTGTGCAGAGGAAAGGAATTTCAAGTGAAAGCCTTGGATTTTAGAATTACATTGGCAAAGTCAGAAAATTAGTTCTTGATGGGGCTGGTCAAAGAGAGAAAGAGACCCATGGAGCTCAGGGGCAAAAATGAACAAGTTTTTGTCAATCTAATAAACTTTTTCCTTATTCTTCATAAAACTAAGGCAAAAGTGACCAGATGGTGTCCTTTGGAAGCACAAGCTGAGAGTGCTTCTTTGCACCTCTCCATTTACATATGACCTGTACAAATTCTGTTTCCTAAAGCCGAATGACAGCATTTCCTTACTGTAGGATCTTGCGAGTTGAAGTCAACTTCACAAGGGACAATGGTTCAGTATTTGTACAGCAATGGTTCGTAAATGCTTGAATCTAGTGTTGGTCACTTTGATGTCAGGTTGTGCAGAGCAAACATGGATTTTTCCCTCTCCTAAAGGTATTACAGACTGCAAAATCAGAAGTTTATTTTGAAAAGGAATTTGTTTCTATATCCCAAATGACTCTCGTCAAGGACTTAAGCTGAGCTTCTTATATGTTTGGAGCATCATCCAGTGCTTCTAAGATACCATAAAAACATAACAGAACTGTTGCAAGATGGCTGCTAAATGCAAAGACATCATGTCCCTCAGAGGGTCGGCAAATCTTTAAAAGCTGGGAGTTATAAAAGCAGAATACGGGTTTTATAACTCTGTTACAGAGTCCATGGTGTTTCTGGAAAAACACCACTTTGCAAGACGAACCTTTGCTCTGAACCAGCAAAGATGCTCTTGTGCTATGCATGTTGTATATGAGAAAACTTCCTTATAATTTTGAACTCTCCAAGGTGGTGAGTTCTCAGTTTTGCCACAGTCCATATTGTGCCCTAAGTCACTTAATGGTGCCAAGCATAATGATGTTTTTACCATTTTCTGGTTTGCATGGATAAAGAAAAAGCTACATTTAAAGAGGTCTTTTTGTATGCTTTAACATATAATATATGAGCTTTGTAAACACTTTAGTGGAAATAAATGTGCAAAAGAAAATTTGGTATACAGGCTTCTGTGTGGTTCTGCAGACATTTCTGATAACTTATCTGCTTTAAGCTGCTGCGGATTGCATTTGTGCTGGTTTTGGTGCAAAGGGAAAAGGTACTCTGATAAGGAAAGAATGATGGAGGGATCTGACAGTACATGTGAAGAAGATAAAATTCATTAAGCTAATTTTAACTTAGGAGGCTGGTTAATGGAAAAAAAGTCATCCCTAATGGTATTCTGGTCTGTGATTTGCCCTTTATGAGTGAAGGAGGAAGATTAAGCCTTCCAGGACCACATCAAATACCTGATGATTTAAAAGACAGTATCTTTTATAACTTCTCTTAGGGAACGGCTAGGAAAGCATCAGAGAGGGAAATAAGCACGCATCTGCCATGGGGTCTCATCCAGAACTGAAATCTAGGTAAAACAATTGAAAGGCCAAAGTTGAGATCTGAACTTCTGATCCAGACCTACTGTTTCTGCTGGTGCCAATCTTCATTTTAGATCAGGTTTGTTTGAAACAAGAACACTTTGAATGTGCACGTGCACCTGAATAGGCACACCCATCATTCAGTGAATTATGCATTTGGAATGTATTGTCATGAGTTTTGCACTATTTGCTACTTCATGTGGTAAGTTCCCCCTTCAGGAGTTTTTACTAGTGACTTTAAAGCAGTAGGCTCTAATGAATGTTTACTATTTAAAGTACTGATATCAACATTTAGTTAGGAGAGGGATCTCTTTTGGTTTGACTACACTTAGAGCAGTTCAAACATGAAACTTTTCAAATCTTCGTGATGTGTTTCTTGGTTTATCCAAATTCCCCATTTACCTAAATGCTTCCTGAAAATCCAGGCATGCTTCATGTTGAAAACTGAGAGAAATCAAGGTTTTAATTTGCAGATAACTGTTCAGATCTGCACACAAGTAACCTCATTGCTAAGCACTCCTGATCATAATTTCAAGGATACAGCATCTCTCTTTTTAGTTTTTCTTTTTCTTCCTCTGTTTTCTTTTTTTACTTTTGTGTGTGTGTGTGGACATCTATAGCTTCTTATGAGTGCAGAGGGAGTGGAGGATGGAAGTGTAATCTAGAAGAAGCTGTGAGGGCATGAAGGCCCTGGTGAGAAGTGACTGGTATCATCTGTTGTTGTTGTTCCAAGCAGCCACAGCGTAAGTGACTTGTGTTTCTCTTGAAAAAGTTCCTTTTATTCCATCTGTTGGCCATACGGGTAAAAACATGTTTTCAGCATTCCCACACCTACTCACTGGCCAACAATCTGTCCTGGCCTAAACACTGCTGCTTACCGTGCCATAGCAAATTGTTCTTCTTAGGAACAACGAAGGAAACCTCTGCCTGCAAAGTGGGCTTTAGGAAAAATCTGAGAAAAATGAGCATATGCATCGATCTATTTTCGGCTTGTGGGATTCTTTTGTTTACCTCACTGCTCTTTCAGGGGATAGAGAGAGGAATTATGCTGGATTTTCAGCCAACTGGACCAACTGAGGTAGTTTTCTGAAAAGTGTGCAGACTTGGTATAAACTGGGCTAGCCACATTCCAAGTTAAGAAACTAAAAAGGGTCATATTTTAGAATCCATCTCACACTGGATCCATATACATTGATACAGTGTACTGGAGAGGTTGCTTTTTGGTGGGAATCTGTCTTGTGTTTTCACTTGTAGTCTTTTGATATGCACTTGAGTGCAGTGCTGGTATCCTCAGAGTGGTTTTCTTCCTGGCTGAGCAAAAGTTGAAGTCCATGCTTGAGCACTATCAGAAGCCTGCTGTGTGTTAAGTGGATCCATGCCCTCCATCAGTTAGCTGTCAACGTATGCAGACTGCACCCCTGGGAAAAGCAACTGGCATAAACTTCGCTGCAATAAGCACAGAGTAGACGTGTTCCAGAATCACAAAGGGTTTCAGCAAATTAAACTCTGGCCCTTCCCTCTTTCCATTTCACCAGGCAGAAGGTGTGCTTACTGAGACCTTCTGGAACACTATGTAGCAATTCACATGGTGCAGAGGCAAGCACCAAAATCCCTAATTGTGTGCTCTAAGAATGAATCTGAAGATCTGATCCAGTTGATGTACTGTGGGAAAGCATTTAAAAAATTTCTCACTGACTTATTTGAACTTTGACCTAATGGTTGCAATTTTCTCCTAAATATCAAATAGTGCTTTTCACGGTTGGTATTCTTTGCTTGCTCCTTTCAATCCAGATAAAGTGCATATTCCCATTTACAGGGGAAAAGTTTGCACTGTTCTAATAGTGGCTTATAATCTTCATCTATGGGTATAATGTTTTTAGGTAAATTGTTCTCACAATATGATAATATCATGGTAGCCTTCAGAAGCATTACAATTTTAAATTTGGAGCTCAAAAAATCATACTACTCTTCATATTCTGCTAGTTAGTGGGAAAATAAACTAATATTCTATGCATTCAAACTCAACAAGGACTGAGAAGAGAGTCTAAAGTCCAAATTTTGATTATTCTTGGAATATGAACTACACAGCTGAAATATGAGATTTGGGGTCCTGCAAAATCTTGACTGTAATGCTGTTAACTTGATTCAAAAGCTGTGGGAATCAGAAAAGACTTCCAGGATGAGAAGTGGTTAAGGAGGAAGATGCTTCTTCAGCTGATGCCTAGTTTGAGCATTTGGGTCTACTAATTCTCTCCCTGACTTTCTTCACCTGTGTTTTGGAGTGTGCTTTCTTGCTGCACACATCAACCATGCTGCTGGGGTTTTTAAGAGAAAAAAAAAAGTGAAGTATTAGTCTTAGACTTTGCAGCAGGCTCCTTATGCCATAAAATTACATACAGAGGCAAGATCTGGAAGGCCCTTGGTAGTAAGTAATCTGAATCATTCATTATTCTCTTAAGTGTTGGTGCAAACTGCAGGTGCCTAAATTCAGCTAAATATGTGCTCATGTATACTCTAAATGCAACTCTAAGTGGCTATAAAATGTCAATGTTCCATATCAAGGAAGTATGGAATGATATATGGACTGGAATAACACTTTGGTGACTCTGTTTATCTCTGTTTTTACAGGGTTACATGAAATTTCTTGTGAAATTAGGACTGTATGTATTGCTGTTGAAAGCAATTATTGTGCTGAGCCTATGTGCATGAGGTTGTTTTTCTCTCCTTTTTATGGTGTGCAGAATCCTGTTTTGCCAGGACAAAAGGAATGCTGCCTGTCTGCATTATTTCTGATAAATACAGAGTCCCTGTTTGCTTCTAGTCATCCTCCAGCTGTGGAGGTAGGTCAATACTTTGCACATGCCTGAATCTTCCTTTTAGACAGCAAAGTGTCTTAAAAATCCCAGCTATCAAAGGTGGGTGAAAGAACAACGTTCTTATCTAGCAGAGCAAACCTTCCTAATATTCCCCTGCTAATGACTTTCTGAGAGCTGTATCTTAGGGGTGTTTCCTTGCTTTTCATTATCTCCCCATAGCAGGGCAAATACATTATCCTTAAAGCTCAGCTTAGAACCAAGCAAGAGAAGGAGGGAGATGGGTAACACCACAACCTGGCATTGCCTCTTTGGATTTTCATTTTGAAAATGACTAGGTTAATTTTTATAAGAGACAAGTTATCCTTGTCGCAGTTTTAATGTCAATCTGTAGTCTCGCGTGACTGTATTGAGAGATCATAGCAAAATCTAGGATACAGCTCTTGGTTTCAAAAAGAGAGAAAACTAAAATCCATTTCAGCAGACACAGGAGCTCTTTCTAACAGTCGTATTTTTTTCCTGACTACACTGCAGACTGGTGTGCTCTTCATGACAAAGGAAAACATTTTTCTAGGTTGTTAACTAACATTATGAACATATTTCCTTTTGGTGGAACGTGAGGTTTTATTGCTGTTGCTCCCTGATGCACAAACAAGACTGGGAAGGAAAAAAAAATCCCATCATAATAAAACAGATTTATTAAACTGGGGCTATTTGCTTACAGACTGAGGCTGAAATTAGAAAAGGCCTTGTTCCCTCAGATAAACTGGTTCTGAGACATACCTTTTATTAAGACTTAACACCTACACAGTCCCCTCTTGCAGTGGTGCAAGATAAAAAGGAAAAAAACCCAACCAACCAAAGAAAATAAATAAAGTGAAAATAACTGTGGATTGCACAGAGGACTTTCATGGTAGAAGAATCAATTAATTAATGAACATCTTTGATTACCTGCTCTCAGTGTTTTCTTGCATTCTTGTATCATAAGGTGTTCTAATGTGGGTATCCTGTGATATTTCTGTTTATCATATACAGTGCTCCACTGAGAAAACATTAAAAGTGTGCAAGTGTCCTGCTGAAACACCTGGAAACAGGGGTCTTAGTACTGATAACCCCTGCAAATTATGACTGTTAAATAATAGGGAGACTATATGTCCTACTTGTCTCCTAAATACTGGGACACCTGCTCAGTTTTCTTCCTCATTCTGCTACATCTGTGTGGTCCTGAGTAAACCTGTCTGTATTGTTTGTTGGGGTTTTTTTCCCCTTGCACCTCTTGTCTGTCTCCCAGGCTCTCTGGAGGCTAAAAATGCATTTTTTTGTAATAAACTTTTATTACTTTATTCAGCTCTTATTTCATACCATTTTCTTTTTTTTTTTGCCTGGAAATTACATATAAAACTAGGCATTTGTTCTTGATTATTCTGTAAGATGAAAGCTTTGTCCTTGTGTTGTGGGTGCTTACTGATAGCAGAGATGATTCTGGAGAAAGATTTAGGATTTATGAGTCTATGTTCATTCTTTGTAACTGAGCAAGTTAGAATTGGGTTGCACAGATGACAGCTGATATGGTCTGGTTCCGAAGGTGGCCCATGTCTGTCTTCTACCTTTCTGTCCCTAAAAGTTCATTTAAGTTGGAGCCTTCATTAAGGGCTTTACAATTCTGCGCCCAAGCCACCTAATGGAAACCTGACATAGGTTACTACATGCTGCAGTCTTCCTAAAATCCATGGGATCAACTAAAATCCATGGGGTTAACTCTTTAGTGAATGAGATTCTGCAGGGCTCTACAACATGCCAGAGACGTAACTCAGACGTGTAGATGTGCTAGAGGGACATATGAAGAAAGAGAGGGTGAGGCTAAAATCTGTCCTTTTGTTTGGGGAATGCCAGGGACAGTGTGTAAGTTTATTTAGGAGATGACAAAGACTAGAATTTGCAAAGGTTTGTGGTACAGGTCAGCAGTGAAAATCAGCTCATATTTGTCATCTGTGTGTTAAAAGAATACCCTGCAACAGCGCCACTGTGCTGACTTCTCAGAGAAAGGAGTGTGACCAGCAGGTCAAAGGAGGTGATCCTGCCCCTCTACTCTGCTCTCGTGAGACCTCACTTGGAGTATTGTGTGCAGTTTTGGTGTCCTCAACATAAAAAGGACATGGAACTGTTGGAACAAGTCCAGAGGATGGCCACGAGTATGATCAGGGGACTGGAGCACCTCCCATATGAAGATAGGCTGAGAAAGTTGGGGCTGTTCAGCCTGGAGAAGAAAAGGCTGCGTGGAGACCTCATAGCGGCCTTCCAGTATCTGAAGGGGGCCTATAGGGATGCTGGGGAGGGACTCTTCATTAGGGACTGTAGTGATAGGACAAGGGGTAACGGGTTCACACTTAAACCAGGGAAGTTTAGATTGGATATAAGGAGGAAATTCTTTCCTGTTAGAGTGGTGAGGCACTGGAATAGGTTGCCCAAGGAGATTGTGAATGCTCCATCCCTGGCAGTGTTCAAGGCTAGGTTGGACGAAGCCTTGGGTGACATGGTTTAGTGCGAGGTGTCCCTGGCCATTGCAGGGGGTTGGAACTTGATGATCTTAAGGTCCTTTCCAGCCCTAACTATTCTATGATTCTATGATTCTATGATTCTATGAACAGAAATTCAGACTTTAATTTCCCTTTGCCCTCCCTTTCCTGAAAAGCTGCATCCTCATCCTCCAATCTTAGCTGCATTTCATTTCTACAGTTAGCTGAGTGCTTTGGGAAATGTGTGTCTGAGTCAATGAAGGTTAACAGGTTCAGATCCTTAGCTGGTGTCAAGCAGTATTGCTCCATCGTCACTGAAGAAATGGCAACAATTTAGGTATTATCCTATTGTATTTCTCCTGAGGACTAGCATTGTAATGGCTTTGTGCTCATTAAATGGTGTCTTCCTTACTCTGCTTTTCTTCGCTCCTGTGGAAATACATCAGTTTGAAAGTTCAGACCCTGTAAAATAACATGTGTAAGGCAGCTATTCACTGAGTGGAAAATTATCCGGTTGGTTACTGGAATGCATATAAAAATCACTGTTGGGAAACACTATGTTAAAACTTATTGTTACCAAATCCTCCACATTCTGAATTGGAAACATTGTTAACTGAGGAATTATTTTTCCTTGGCATTTTGTAAGAGGGTCCTAAAGACGTCATAAGGAGAAAGGATGTGGGTGTTGATGACTTTGAAAACAATGAGTCATTCTAGCTCTGGGACAAACATGGCTGGTTCTTTGCCATTCCAGGAGAAATTCCGGCTTCATCTGAATAGGTTTTGCTAAGTCCAGGACAGAGAGTTCCTTGCTTGGAGAGCTCAGGCTCTGGGTCACTGCAGTGGGAGTCAATGGCAGTCAGTGTGGTACAGACTGAATGTGGGAGAGGAGAGCTCAGCAAATTAAAATGCAGGAAGGGCCAGACTGGTTTGCTGCTGTCACCTCACTCTGAGGAGACAGATGGTCTTTTTTTTGCCTCAGCTATTATAAGAGCATGTTATGTTTTAGAGCCTCTTACAAAGAATCCCCCACTGTCACAGTATCACAGTATCACAGTATGTTAGAGATTGGAAGGGACCTCAAAAGGTCATCTAGTCCAATCCCCCTGCCAGAGCAGGAACACCTAGATAAGGTTACACAGGATCGTGTCCAGGCGGGTCTTGAATGTCTCCAGAGAAGGAGACTCCACAAACTCCCTGGGCAGCCTGTTCCAGTGTTCCATCACCAATCTTCTGTCCTTAATGACTTGATATCCTCAGGGCTTGAGCAACTCAGGAAGAGGTGTCCTCTCTCATATGTCTCCTGTCTAGTTCCTTGGTAGATCATATATACTAACCTGTGCTCATGCTTTTGCTTCCTTGTTGCAGTGGGGAAGCATCAGTTTCTCCTGAGAACTCCGTTAAAATTCGGAAGTACCTGGTTAAGAGACGTTCAACCAATGGTACTACATGATGTATATAGAGTTTAAATAGAAGTTCAGGGTGGCAGAGGCAGGCCAAATTCAATGTACAGGATATCCTGAACTCTGTGTAGAAATCATACTTGTTTTTCCTGTCCTTATCCAGACCCCTTTTTTTACGCACACTTTTTCCAGACTTGGAAACAGAAAGATATCTGACCAGAAGATGGATGAGATGCTCTCTCCTGGAGTCAGTCTGAATAGTGCCGAGTACCCTGCAGCCCTCTTGCATGTGTATATTATCTCTGTGCCTCTCTTATGCATTACAAGATAATCCTGGGGTTTGAATTAGATGAACTATTTTTGTTTTGCCTTTTTAAATATTTGATGGCACAGCGTTGCTTATTCCATTTGTACCCCTTGCGTTGTGGGTTTCTGTGACATCCAGGTCTGTTTCTTAGTTTTCAGGGTTGATTTTGTTTATTTTGTGGTTTTGTAATGTGATTTTCTCTCTCTGCCTGTCATGATATTTCAGTTATTCATAATCAGTACTGTAAGACAAGACATCTCATCTACCTGGATTCTTTTGACATTCCCTGTGCTATATATAACTAAATCTATCTAGGTGTTGACGTGACACGAGATTTGACAGCATCAGGGAGCTTTCAGAGTCACAGAGCCTACCTTGCTCTCATGATCTTTTCAGAAACTCTTTCACCTATCTTCACAATTAACCCCCGTGAACTCCTAATGGCTATTCTGACTCACCTTTAGATTAAAAGCTCAACATGATAATGACATTTAGGTGAAATTTTTGACTTGCCTTGAAGCAAAATCTTGACAAACTTTGTTTTAAGATGGGAACTGTCTTGTAGTATTCGTGACAGGTCTATGCTTTCCAACTAAGAAAACAGGTGAGAGGCTTCTTTGTATATTCCTGTGCTTCCAGCTTCCAGTGGCACCTATCAGAATGCAGCATAGAGAAAGCCCAGCAACAGATGACGACAACAAAATATCTCACGCTGAATTAAATTCCTCTCTACCATGGGGAAAGGCACAGCAACAGCATGTCAATGCTGAGCCTTTATGTACTTACGTGTGTTGTGCCACAAACACTTACACCAGGTCTTTTCCAGGTGCAGATCCCCAGCTGAAAAGTCTTGAAATTCAGGGGATTGTGCTTGGGTAAAACAGCTCTGAGTGCTCTGAGTGACAGCACAGGGGTGATGTGGGAATGTGACAGCAAACATGATAAGTACTAAAGGTCTAACCTCAGTATTGCTCCTTTTTCCTGGCTGGCCCTTTTTAAGGTTGTTGTCTGATATTTTTTCGTTTATGTAGTAGGCAGTACTCATTATTTATTTCTTCTCCACTTACATACTGTGACACATTTTTATAAACAGTGCTGACTGGGTCAGGGGGAGGCACTTCAGGGGAAGGAAAGGAGCAGTTAAAAGGTGGTCACAGACTTCACAGCAGGGCAGGAAGAAGAGACAAGCACCTGTAGAGGTAGGAGCGCCATTCCAGTGGGGAGAAGTGGGCATGGACACACAGACAAATGCCTGTGGTTAAAGGAGAAACCTCCCAGGGAGCCAGCAGGACTGTGATGAGTTCACTGTGCCCCAGAGAGCCTCTTTGCTGACAACAGCCACACCATCAACTTTGACCTATGCTCCAGGCTGTGAAACTTTCTAACACTCCTTTCTCATCAAGTAACTTTGGGTTGCCTCTCCTTAAAAAAAAATAATTGCTCTAGTAAAACCTGAATTTTGGTTTAAAATCTTTTAGAGGAACTAGTGAAGGAAAGAATAAGGTACATTGGCTTGTTGATGGGATGCTCTGTGGTTCCAACTTGTTACCAGTGGGGTTTTGGGTAGGGGCAGTGAAAAGGAAGGAGAGCTAAATGTTTCACCATAGGGTTGCAGAAAGCTGTATCTGTGAGATACAGCACAGCGTGGACAAACCTTGGGATGCTGTCGCAGTCACAAGGTATCACAAAAGTTATTCAGACACTTTCTCATATAGATGACTGCTTTTTGTAAAATATGAATCATAAAGTCCTTCTCGAGATAGGTACCATGCACCTTAAAACACATCAAGAAAGTGCAGGGAAATATTGAGATCACTAGCCAAAGAAAAAAACAAACATAGCTTGTCTAAATCATGCACAGTCCCTCCTGTCTTCAGATCCAGGTGATTTCTATACAGTTAGAGATAGCCTAGGGCAAGTGGGAGGAGCCAGCACTAAGGAGATTTTGGCATGAATTTGGATCGTCTGTCTCCAGCTCCCAGCAGTGTGCTGTCACAGATGCTACTTTATCACTTCCCACAGACAAAACAAGGACAGGTCTCCTTTCTCTCCCCCCACCCCACTTCTTAATTTTCAGCAACAGTTGCTGTGCTTGAATCCTGCTCCCATTTTTATGACCATGGAATGTCCTACCTCCTGGCTAATTGGTGCTGTAGCAGCAGGAGATGATGCGTGGAAGCAGCAGAATTCGCTGCCTGTTCAGCATCTGTAGTCTGTTCACATATGTAATTTCAATATAAAGTTTAAATGTTATAAAAGTGAGTCCAGATAGCAATTGTTTGAAATATGCACAGGGATATCAAAGCTTGTGTAGTTTTATGATTTCACTTAAAGTTGCAGCATATTAGAAACAATCATGAGGAACATGCTTAAAAGAAAGTCCTTTAAAATGTATGTTAAAATTTCAGGGTTGATAACTATTGATACATTATGGAGACAATGTTCTCTGAGAGGCTGTTTCCTAAATGAAGTATTTTGTATGTCCAGCTTAACATATGCATGAATTCACACTGCCCAGAAACATTCTCTGCTTTAGTGTAGGCTCAAGAGTTGCTTTTTATCATATTTTCTGTGTAATGTGCACTTAGGATCCTGCAGGTATTGAGGACTAACCAGATAGGCCACCATATCAGCTAGGCAACCTCCCTCCTTTCTTTATGAAACTGCTTCTTTCTGGGCCCCAGGGTGGGTGTTATATGCAAGAGAAACTGAGGTACCCAGGATTTCAAACTGAAATCTTATTTCACCTCTGATCTGTAGCCCCCTTAGCTACATCCACAATGCACCAAGATCTACCAGGAACATCCTCTCAAGCCCCTGTCACCTTTTTCTTTGTTAATGGGGAAGGAACAATGGCAGGAGACAAAGCGTGTTCAAAACCTATGCTTATGGGAATGGTTTATAGACAAAAAGATGGATGTAATCTAATCGCCCCACAATAAATTCCTGCCTGCTTCATGCTTTGTTGTTCTATTTCTGTCCTCTCTTGTTCATTCCCATTATCACCCAGGGCATCCCTTTCCCCTTCTCTTGCTCTTCCTGCTCCTGAAACCCCAATCTGCATTTAGTAAATAAAGGGTGAAATGAGTTCTCACCCACCCGACTGTCGCTTCAGGTCTGAAATGGGAAAGGCTCTGTTGAGGATGCAGTGCCCAATTTAAAGCACTATCACCTGTCAGTTTGATAAAAGGCAGGGAAAAAAAAACCCTGTCGTGGCCAAGGGGGGAAAAAAGTGTCATCTAAAATAAATGCTAACCTTAGAAAAAAATACACACAAACAAATGGCTGGGAATTGTTTTTATGGTTCTATTCACTGGGGTTAGTCCTCAAAACATAAATTACTGCTTATTTGTGACTCAAACACAATGGCCAGGAATGAAGCTTGCAGGCTGGCAAAGATGCAGACTTGTTTGTGCTGTTTTTTTATCATAGCCATTGAAATGTGCAGTGTGAAAGGTACATTTGCAGAACCTTGGGCTCAGCTGCCTCTGTCATCAGATTTTTCTTTCTGTCAGAAAATTCTGTCCTTGCCCTCCTGAGCTTTTGCTCATGTTTCAGCCTATAGAAATTAGAATGGTGTCCTGCTTGTTTGTTTGGTTGGTTTTTTAAAGTAAGCATCTTACTTTATGCTCCAGCTTTTTGTTTCAGTGTTTCATGCTGTAGCAGAGCTGCTTCAAGGAGGATGGATGTGGCTCTGGTGTTGGTGATTGTTTATGAACACCCTTTAACCTTCGGTTGCAGATTATCATACAAAAGGCTTTATTACTTGAAGACAGTTCACTACCCCATTGGAAATTAGCTCAGTCACCACCATCCATCAATGATTGCTTCCCTGTACCTACAATTTAGAGGGTTTTCCATCCAGATGACCTACAAAACTTCCCTGAGCAGGAAAGTTGCCAGAGACTTGTCTGTGGATGTCAGAATGGGGGCAAATGCTGATGAAGGTTATGTTGCATAACAAGACACCCATCACAGAGGTGACCCTTCTGGTCTGGGCCCAACTGACCTGTCCACTTAGCCAGAGTATGTGACCAGGGCAAAAGAAGCACAAACCGTACAAATGGGTTCTGGGAATTGACAGCTAGAGCAGGGTTTAGCCAGGTCTCTCCCACATGGCTTGGACAGATGGTTGCAACAGAAGACAAAGTATCTGTGAGATATATAAACAAGTATGTGGTGTTCTGCAGTATATGAAACTGTCATACAGGAGCTTGTCATCTCCCTCGAGCTGGCTAAGAAAAACATTGCAACAGATACATTAGAACACATATTAATTGGAAAGTGAGACAATGAATTCCATCCTAACAGACAACAAATAAATGTTTCCACCTGAGGGTGGTAAAGGATTGAATGGACAAGAGATCCAGTCTATGTGTCCTCTAAAGAAGGAACAGTTTAACTTAGAGCAAGATGAAATTTATTGGCAAGGCACAATATTATTGTTTTGGACATGGGCACTGTCATAATTCTTATTACTATTTTGCTAATTATTAGACTGCAGAGAGGGCAACCTAGCTCTCTCATCCTCAGAGTTTAAGTTTTACTCCAAAGACCAGTTTGGTTCTGATTTCAGACAAAGGCTTTTACTCAATCTGTAATGCACTGTGATATCCAGCAGGTAGAAACCATTGAGTAAAATTGCTTCCCACAATGATATATAGAATCATTCAGTCACATCTCTGAGCTATTTAGGGGAAATTATCCATGGGATTGTATCATTAGTTTAAAAGCTGCCTCAATTGTTTTTCTGTCAGGATAATTTTAAACCACGCAAGAGTATTAGTTAGAAAAACATATTTGAAAATGAGTCTAACTCTTTCCATATTGCTCAAATCTCGTTTTCAGGTAATATTTTCCTCTTCATTTGTAACCACTCTATAAAGGGGTGGAGAGCAAAGTGCTGTGTCTGAGTTGTCCAGTGACTTTGTCTCTGAATACAGCTACCCTCTCTTAATTAGATAACTCAACTTTCAGGGGCTTGTAATTCATCCACTAGCCTTGTCTGCCCTTGCTACATCAAAAGAAATAGAACACTGCTTTGAAACTTTCCAACCACAGTCCTAACTAATGGCAAAATCCATTAAATAACAAAGCGCTAGCGAAGGGAAGACCGTGTTCACATTAATCAGTAATGTGAGCTGTTTTCAAGGCAGTTTGCTTAATTAGAAGTCTCTGGAGTCAGAAAGGAAATTTAAACTAAATGATGAAACTACTCAAAACTAAAGATGATCCAACAATCACATTTGTTGTTAAGTATCAATGACTTGCGAGTTGGTGGAAATACCAAGTTAGAAAGGAAATGAAACTTTCCGTACATCCTGAAAAGTACATGAAATATAAATGAAAAGTTCTGCACATCAAAGAGGAAAAACTGAAATAATAAGAATGGTAAATAGCAATGTGACCTAAAGACTGAAGGAAAGACAATGCAAGCAGGCATGAAGGCATTAGGGAGCTCCCCAGGTGACCTTTGGCAAGTTGCTTTAGCTTTTAGGAATAAAATGAAGTAGCATGGCTGTGTTATATACTGAGGTATAAGAGAAAAACCATAATGAACTGGCAGAGTATGAGTACTCTGGCAGTATGTGCTCTCTGTTGCATTTCAGAATGTAGATTCTGTCTTCAGCTCCATCCTGAGTCTTTCATGACTGTGGTTTCTCTTTTGAAATGTGAACGCATGCTAAGATAACAGAGACAAGCATTCTGCCCTGGATGGGTGACCTGGATTGGCAAACTGCTATCAGAGCAGGCAGGCTGGGATGACACAGCTTGCATGTTTGGTTAATCACAGTGATCTTGAGGAACATGGCAGGACCAGTAGTCTTAGCAATGCAGAGATATTTTTTAATAACTGGTCCAGGGGCAGACATTGAAAAGGGATCCCTTTATTTCAGCCATACCCATCTGCATTTACTTGCTCTTTTATAAGCAACAGTTCTTGACAGGCCTGAGTGTCTTCAGGTAAACAGAAATAATTCCAGCATTTCTAGTCCCAAAATTGCTCTTTCAGTATGAATCGTAAATTAGGTTTTTCCAACGGAATCCGTAAGAATGATCCGAAATGGTGTGATGTATATTCAGTTAGCAGAAAGATGGAGCTACATGTACCATAGACCATGTTTATCACAAAGAAAGAAACAAAACTTTTGAAGTTGCCTTGGCCTCTCTTGCTTTCCACCAAAAGGACACCAAAAGGAAGATAAGACACTGTCACGCACTACTGGCGATATGAGTGCTTCTTGAATGAAGTCTGTACCAGAACAGCAGCACTGATGTTTGAAACACAGACAAGGAGCAAATAACTCTGCTGCAAGGAGCATTTCCCTGTGCCTTGTTAATTTTCCAGCAGAAGATACTCAGTAGTTAATAGAAACACATTCTTCTCACCCTGAAATAACTGTATAACATCAGACCACAAAAGACAGTCTGTACTTTAAAAAAGTATGCAGGCAAAAGGGTAAGGCCTTGCAAGATGGTGGTTTGTTTTCTGGGAGGAGTCTGGAAATGCATCGTTACCATCCTCCTTTCTGTCATCTAATGTGATCCCTCAGCATTTATGAGGATCAAAAAAAACATTAGTCTTACAGGAAATGTCTTTCTGAAATTGGTGCTATCAATCAGAGAAACATCCAATGACAAAACATTTGAAAGCATTAAACTTACATGACCCAAAGGGCACATTTATAGATCTATACACAGAGTCAGATTTCGAGAGCTGACTCCAAGGTGTGCTTCAAATGATTGCAAGGTGCCAGACAAATAGTAAGTAGTAACAAGGAATTACTCTGGAATCTATTTTCTAGAGGATTTCTCCAAAACTCTGGATTTGTTTAGATTTGAGTTAAATCTGATTTTTGCAATTTGAGATCTTCTCTGATTAGAAGGGGTGGGATGTAAATACTGCCTGTTCAAAGCCTGATTTTATTACAGCTAGGAAGGAAGGCTGTCCATAACTTCTTTTCTAGACTTCCCTCTCTCTTGTTGCCAATGAGCATTGCAGCAGACTTAGCTGGGACTCAGATGCCTAAACAAGTACATTATGTCGTTTTAGATGTCCTAAGACATCCTAGATACCTTCCAATTGCCAGAAGAACAGATGTCGAACAGATGAGAAAATTGTACCTGGCAGCCCTGTGCATGCTCAGCACATTGACATTTGTGCAAGTGACTTAACTCCTCTCTCAGTGCTGTTGGAATTAAATCCTGATAGCCCGCATACAAAACATACAGATCCCGATAAAACCACAGTTCCTTGTCTCCATAGCTGGTGATGTTAGACAATAAGGCAAGCTGTTACAAGGAAAGAAGTCCTGCCCATGGACAGAGAGATATTACAGACACTAAATCAGTATGTGCCTCAGACAGATGCTCTGAGTAAAACCAGCAAAAAACGTCAAGTCATACCCAAATCTGTGTAACCTGGATGATACCAATCATGTTGGAGTTCAGTTCAGCTCATTCAGGCATTTTGGCAGCCTTGGGCAATTTCAGCAGAATAGGAAAGTCTTCAAAGAAATCACCAAAGCATAAAGCATATTTTAGTGTGGCACATTTCAAACAGAAGTAGATGAAGTTTCTGCATAACTGGGGGAAGAAAAGAAAAGTCTTTGCAACAACAAAATGTTACCAGAGAACAAACAGTTGTGTTATATTCTTGTTCTTTCTTAGCTGTGCTGCTTGCAAATAAAACTTACCTGTCTGTGTATTGTGCTACATCCTGGTCACTAATGTTGTAAAAACTTTCAATAGAAAAGAAATCTATTGGAAGTACTGTCCATAATAAAGCCATTTCTCAAGCTCCTTGTTGGAAGAGACTTGGGGATGGCTGACTATTCTGCAGATGCTCTCTATGAGCTCATTGAAGAATAGGTACTGGGAGCCTGACCAATACATTTTTTTAATGCACTACTAATATACATTGTAGATCTACCTCTGAAAACCACAGTACATTATTTCTGTGTTAAACTAAAAAAGCTCTTTTTCTGTCTAAGGGCCATTGAGTAACGATGTGCCCAGTGATGCTGAATACAAGGACATTTGTCATCTAGTATTGATGTAGAGTGAACCCCATCGTCTGTCCATGGTTTGTAATTATCCCTTTTCAGTGATTTTCCTGACTACATGACTTCGTGCAAAATTTTGCACCTGCAGTTTAAAAAGACAATCTCCATTTCATCCTCCAGAGGCACAATACTCCACGAGAGATCAGGACTTCACCTTGGTTGGGGTACCTTTGCATTAGTAAGAAGTATGTGCTTTGTACATCTGTCTACTTTGCTGCATCTCAAAAGGCACAAAAGTAAACTGTAATTATATGTATTCAGAGAGAAACAATATCCAGCACGAGCAGAAATGTTTATGAGAAAAGATGAATCTCTGGTTCAGAGTTAAATGTAGTATGAGCCTGACTAACTGCAACCCATGTGTTTTTAATAGTCACACCTTCCCACTTTGTGAAATCAACATAGGAGTCTTTCTTTCTTATCTCAAATCTAGTTGAGTCATTGTAAATAATTACAAAGCTCATGTTATACTTTTTAAGTGATGCTTTTTCAACGTTCAGTCATGGTGGCAGTTTGGGATGAGAAGATAGCTTGCAAAAAAATAGGATAGATCACACGAAAGGCATTACCATAGGAAATGTAACTCTGAGAAGTGCTTGACAGAGTACAGATGACTTATATATTTGGAAGATGCAAGATGTATAGCAACCGACTTGGTAGGACCCAAGGCAAAAAGTGATAAGTGAACAGCAAATACCCAGAGATGCTACAAGTGTTGAGTGATAGCTACATTTTGGCATAATCCTTCTCGGGAATGGTGTCATATTCTCTGATATATACTGAACTGGTGTCTGGCTTTGCTCTATACCTCAGAAAATATGCAGACAATAAGAGAAAATATTAGTGTGTGTGCATGCATGTGTGAGACAGAGCGAGTGAGAGGGGGAATACCAACCAGTGACCTTTAATGGATGGAGTCAGAAGCAATCAACTTCACATCATAAGATCAACTGAATGTCAGAAGCTTTTCAGAGTGTTTTCAGGCTGTTGGAAATTCCTCTTTACCTCTAATTTTTGAGCTTCATAAGTAGGATGATTTCAACACAGCATCTCTTCAAAGTTCCTGTGAATAAGGACATGAAACACAAAGGAAAAGTTTGTAGACAATAGTGGCTTTGTTCCAGGTTATTTGCATGTATACACCTGGAGAATATACAAATATGAAATGTTAACAAAATGAAGATAGTAAAACAGCTAAGAGTAAAAGTAATGTGTTTCATACAATACACAATAGAAGTCTGTGAAGGTATGAATGTTTTTGCACTCCTTCCACTCTTCCCCCCCTATGATTTGATGCTTTTGTATTTTCAGGTGTTTCACAAGGCATTTGGTTTTAGACTCTGTTTTGTGGTGGGGTTTTTTGTTTGTTTTTTTTGGGAGACGCTTTTTTTGATTTGGTTTTTTTTGGGGGGGAGTTTTTTGGCTTTTGGGTTTTTTTCTACATAGAAGTTGTTGAGTAAAGTGTTTGAAATTCTGGAGTAAGCAATACCAGAGCAGAACAAAATGGTATCATGAGCTCTTCTCACTCTGGGTTTTGCAGGACTAAATATGCCTCTTCACCCTTTTCTCATCTGTACTACCTTCAATTCCAGAAAAAAGAAACCCTGTTGCTGTGGGTACTGGGTGCTGCTGAAGTACTTCTGTAATGGAAAAGATTTCTGTGAGGGAATGGGGATTTGACTAAGCTGCTGTATTTCACAGGCAAGTCTTGATTGTTGGGAACTTTTTTGGGCTTCACTTCTGAGAGGCTCAGGAGCAGTGCTTCAGCTTCACGTATAATAACATGCAATTCACTTGACACAATCTAATCCAATTCATTGCAAGCACTTTTACAAAGCATTGTGGCACTACCTAGAAGCCTGAAACTTCTGCTTTCTGGCAAACCTCAGAGCTTCAGTCTTTTGGTTAACTTTTGGAATAAGACAAATGGTTTAGTTTCTTGAGTTTCAGTCAGTTGTAACGTAGGTAGATGAATAGTATGATGAGATTAAGTGAAATTCTGGTGCATTTTGAGTTTATTCATGTGGTGTGTGCCCACCAAAGCTACTCTGTCACTCCTGTCCTCAACTGGACAGGAAAGAGAAGAGAAGAGAAAAGCTTGCGGGTTGAGGTAAGGACAGGGAGAGATCACTCAGCAATTCCTGTCACAGGCAAACAGACTTGACATGGGGAAATTAGTGTAATTTATTACCAATCAAATCAGAGCAGGATAATGAGAAATAAAACCAAATCTTAAAACACCTTTCCCCTACCCATCTCTTCTTCCTTGGATTAACTCTGTTCCCATTTTCTCTACCTCCTCACCTCCAGCGGCACAGAAGGACAGGGAACAGGGACTGTGATCAGTTCATCACGTTGTCCCTGCTGCTCCTTCCTCCTCATGGGAGAACTCCTCACACTCTTCTGCAGCAGGGGGTCCTCCCTGGGCTGCAGGTGGAGATCTGCTGCATCATGGACCTCCATGGGCTGCAGCGGCACAGCCTGCCTCACTATGATCTGCACCATAGGCTGCAAGGGAATCTCTGCTCTGGTGCCTGGAGCACTTCCTGCCGTTCTTCTGCACTGACCTGGATTTCTGCAGAGCTGTTTATCTCACATATTCTCACTCCTCTCTCCAGCTACAATTGTTCCCGTGCAATAACTTTTTCCCATTCTTAAATATGTTATTCCAGAGGTGCTGCCACCGTCACTGATGGGCTCAGTCTTGGCCAGTGGTGGGTCCATCTTGGAGCTAGTATTCCCTGTTAACATAGGGGAAGCTTCTAGCAGCTTCTCACACAAGCCACCTCTGTATCCCTGTTGCTACCAAAACCTTGCCATGCAAACCCAATGCAGTTTGCAATCTGTTGGTTGCACTGAATTTTAAAGTAATAGAAATTGACATTTGGACTGAAGGGAACTATGGTTAGGTACCACAGGTCAGACTGACATCTACGGTGATACTGTTTTCATTAGATCATTTGCAGTTGGAGGAACCTGGGAGCCATACCAACATCTGATGAATATTTAAGGAATCCCAACAGCACTCTTAGCTCTCTTGCTTCTCTCTTGTGTTTACCTCTATTGCTGCTTACTCTTACTGCTAGTGATTGCTCCATAGGGGGAAAGAGGAGTCACCGTAAAAAAGAGGTCAAAGAGCTAAGAACAGAATTAATGGGCAAATTGTCTTGCTCTGTTTTATGTGATGATGGTGTGATCCTGCGCACTGGTTAGTTCTTGTCTGGATTTTTGGCAGGGCTGTTTCTCTGGGCTGTTTTTGATGATGCTAGAAAGTTCCTTTCTTCCTTTGTCCAGGATATTTGGCTGAGATTGGAACTGGAGCTCAATGGACAGATTAAGAGAGAAACAAAGAGTCTTTCCCTGTGTTAGTGTCTGTTCAGTGAGTATTTTCAGGGGGAAGGAGAAAGGCATAAAAACCCTAGATGCCTGGAAAGACTCTTCTTCTTGCTTGGGCTGCAGATTCAGGACAGTTAAAAACCTCTAAGTTAAAGACATTCTGTGAGCTATCCAAAGGCAAATGCCTGAGCTTCTAGTATGCCTCATAGATAGGTATCTTTGGACCCAAGAATGGTTTTGATTTCATTGACTTCTATCCAAATAGGGATGCTCATGAACATGCAATGTCTCTCCATACATAATATGCTGGTTACTGTGGGAAGGATGGTCAGATCTGGGGATGAGAAAGGAGCTAAGCTTATCTTCCATCAGCTACCCTGCCTGGAGTATCAGGGGGCTACACTCTCAGTGTGTGCCCAAGTTTACTTTTCTATTTTGACATAGCTATGATATCTCAAAATTATTCCTTGGAATTTTTTGTCATAGACCTACTTTTGATAATTCTTCCATTCATTTCAAACAGAATCAAGTCATGATCACATGCATCTGCTTTCTCATGCAGTAGCTACATCTGTAATTTACAAAGACCTCAGTCTGCTATAAGCTACAAAGACGTCAAAGTTTAGCACTATTTACATGATACAACATCTACAACTCCACATTATTGCTGGATTACTCCCTCCAGAAGTTTGCTAAATGCTCTGTACAATAGTAAGCAGCTTCTGGCTAGAACATGTTCCTTTTTAACACTCAGGTCATAAACTGCCTATTAAAAGGACATTAAAGCCAAAGAAAATCTATTTGAGGCCTCAAATAGGCACTGGATAAGGCCCACACTAGAGAATATGCTATATAAGCATGCTCATAAATCATTAAAATTAAGATAGAATCTATCATTAATAAGTAAAGTTCAAGGACAGCCTTTATCTTGTTAAATTATCCAAATTTTGCTGTCTATTAGCATACCATTTAGGACGTAAAAATGGCTGTAGGGTTTTTTCACCCTTCTTGTTAATGGCATATTATGCAGAATAAAAAGCCTTAGCAACTGTTCTAGGATGCCATAATAATGCTGGAATTATTCTTTGGGGGAGGTTGTTGTACTAAGCAGCAAGTAATTAATGGTAAATTGCACTGGAAATTCTTGGAAAAAAGACAAATTACATATGCTTTTGTACTCATACCCAGCAAGTCCCATGTAATTAACAATATTAAGATAAATATGAGAGGAATTATTAATGATGAGATTAACTTCACATTATAGTGCAAACAGACGTACTTCATCTATGCATGTGGTAGGAACTGAGTTAGTTGTAATTGCTAAAAATATCTGACATTATTGCTTCCTAGAAATTCACTGCAGAACTATTATTATGCAATCCCTGATGCTTGTATTGACTTCTGTCACCCCAGATCTCAAGTCACACGATCGGTTTTGCTGGGTGGATTGAGGGGCATTTTATTGAAGCTGCAACTGTTTGACAATATGAAACACTGATTCTAGATAATGTGGGTCAGAGCCTCAGTAAGCAGATAGCTGCTGTGACCATGTAATATATTATAAATTGCTAGCACAGAAGGGGTCTGATCCACTTGGCATTGTATTCAGACCAGGTTCATGAGTTAACTCGCCATTAAAAAACAAGAATAGGTAGGGAATTGCCAGAAAAAAAAAAAAGCAGCACATAACAAGAGAAGTCAACCTTTCAAATGGGAAGTGAAGAAAGGTAGTCTACCCAGATGAAATTTCAAAGGTAAGAGATGGAAGCAGCATAATAATTTCCTCATCTGAATTTGTCTTCAGTGGTGGTAGTACTTAGGTACAAGGTAGTGCATTTGTTCTGTGTTTCTGGGACCTTTTACATATGGGAGAAATTCTGCAGATTATTCTTGAATTTAGAAAACCCATTTTCACCTTCTAACTGTCATTGTCTAACTCAGTTATAAAGTTCAGTTTCTTGGTGCCTCAGTTTCCCCACCGATATGAACTAATAGCTTGATATCCATTCTCAGGCACTTCAGTGTGTATTGACAATATGGACGGAGTGCAGCTGGGCTCTCACAAGAGACATACATGGTTTTATTCTTGTTTCCAGTCAGAATCATGTCTGCTAATATGATCTGAAGGGCTATAGCCTTGAGGGAATGTTCACATCTCTCAAATTGCTAAGACCATTTCTTCTTTGACCTTTCTGGCCCCTGATATTCCTGGCTTTTTAAGGATCCGATTGAATCCTGCCAAGTCCTGGATCTGACCGGCTATTACAGTAGACTTTATCTGTTCCCACCTTGAAGCAGTCCTTTCACGTAATGGCTTTTAATTCCACAGCAAACAGGACATCACTTTGGTGACAACTGAGAGCATTTTGCTTGTTAAAACTGTTCGCAGGAAGAAAGAGATTTGTGCTTACTTTAGCAAAAAGGCATAGGGGGAGTGCTTATAAATCCTGTCCCTTTTGACCTCACTGGCACGTGCAAAGGAGCAATCACAAGAGCTTCTAGGTTAATTAATCAAGGCTCTCAGAAATGCAGATTCTTAATGTCTTCAGGTGCCTTTCACCTACCCTGTATGTCCTGGTTTGAATCCAGCTGAAATCAGTTGAGATGGAGGGATGCAAGTGACTTCTGCCAGCTTTGTTCAGCAGTGGCAAGAACTGGTGACCTCAGCTGAGCCTTCGTTTCACTAGGCAGCTACAGGTTTAATATGAGAGTAGTTATTAGCCATCTTGGTGTGCAGGCTTGGGCTGAATGTGTGTAGAAACACAGATACTAGACAGAGTCTCTTCAGGTCATGCTGGAGAGATGCTGGTCCATGATTGACTGAACACTTCAGGTGTCACAGTGTGTTCTGTACCTGCTCTCATTTTCCACTGCTTGCTCTCTTGCATGTTCCCTCTCTGAAGGAGTGGGGAATTAAAGGCTATCATTTTGTCTGTCAATCAAGTAGACTGGTGTCTCTTGTGAGAACCCAAGTGCACTTGAAGTCATTCAGCTTATTTTCTAGCCATAAGAATAATAGAAAATTGTTCTACTCTTGAGTTATATCTCTCTTCAATCTTTTTTTAATAATTTTTTTTTATAAAGACACTTTGGTGCCTTTTCCAAGGTAAAATAATTATCTTCAAAAGGCAGAGGTGCCAGACTGTGTGTGTTTCCATGGACTTTTAAAGCTTTGCTGTGAGGTCTGTATTTTCTGATATATCTGTGCAGTGCCTGGCACAAAAAGTTGCTGCTCTTCATATGGGTCTGCAAGTTGGTCCTTGAAGGGAACATGAGATACTGTATCATCATCTAATGCAATTTTATACATTTTCCTGTGTATACACTGCACTTCTGACAAACTACACCCCTTTATTAGGATTTGAAGAATCTTCATGCAACCTGAGCCAAGGCAGACACAGAGATAGGAAATTATTATACAGAACAGTGAAGACCATGGGAGATAAAAGGAAACAAAAATATTAGAGAGGTCCTTTGGGAGAGATTTTCTGTTATTCTTCTTTTACAGTACTGAATTAAGTTGTTTAAACCTGCAATGTGAAGGTTATAGGGAGGAAAGCATGCTCCCTGAAACTGTTTAATGCAGCTTTCCTACCTGTTTGGTGTGGTAACAAGATGATTTTTCAGCTGTTTCTGGTGGTTAACACTCACGTTTCTTTGCTGCCCAAGATAGTGCTTTGTTTTCTATTAAACTGCAGGATTTCTATGGATATTTTTAGTTTCTAATATGCCTGACAACATATAAATGAAATACTTTTGGAACCCACACATAAATAACTGACCCCTAGCATTCTTTTGGGAACCCAAAAGGTTTAGCCTTAAAAGCCCTCAGGAAATGCAGCATTATTCATGTATGACCTCGACAGTATGTTGAACTTTTGAATGGTTACATCCGTCAAGCCTGCCTTGATGTCCTCATCGGTAATAATGACTCAGAAGATGCCGAGAATAATGATTTTTTTACTGTGTCCACAAAAGTGCTGCTTTAGCAACTGTAACTTCTGCTTTAAAAGAGGATGTCATCAATGCAAAGGGCAGCTCTATATTTTTCTGTGACTACAGCAGTACCATTACTGTCCAGAAAAATGACAGAGGAATGGATTTACTGTTTTAAGGGCTCCTCAATAAGTCATTGGTTTCAGTGGAGAAGCGTTTGCCTAATTTATTGAGGAAGCGATCAGTCACCAGAAAATACATCCCATACATTAAAGTAAGCCTTTGGGTGTCTGCCCAGCTCAAGCAACTAAACCGACACATCTCTGTAACAGTAACATAGAGTGGTAGTCCCAGACATTAAGTGGTTTGGGGTTTTTCTGTTAGTGGCTTCATGAACAGCATGGAAATGTTAGCATGGGGAAGACACAAGCCTTGATTGACATCTGAGAGCCCCTTGCACAGAGAAAGGGTTTCTGATGTGAAGAGAACAAGGAGTTGTGAGCTTACATTGCGAATAAAGGCATCTAGGTCAAGCTTTAGAAAGAGATATCTAACATGAAGGATCACTATGCTTTTGAAATATTCTAAGTTTACAAAGTACAGTTATTTAATCACTTGGAAGTTTTAAGACCAGGCAGGATATGGTATACCTGTAGGTGATTATAATAGCTTGAGAAGGATATCATTAGGCTAAGCTTTTTCATGCACATTAGAAGAAACATCTAGACAGAAGCAGGATATTGGGACTTAGAAAGATGAATCTGAAGTCTTATATAGTCAGCTCGTAGTGGAGTCATTGTAGCCTTTGGCCACAGGCCATTTTCTCAGCTGACAGGATGAAGAAGCGCGTAGTCCATAACCACAACCCGTGCCCCTTGTTTCTACCAGATATCATCCTTCACTGAACTGAAAACCTTATTACAGAGGTTTGCCCTAACTGGCTCTCATGACTGCTTTACAGATCTCTCTCCTTGGCATCAACATTTCTCCATTCCTTCACTTGCCATAGATGGCAAATCCAGAAGTCAGAAATGGTCTGCATCCTTTCAAATATTTTCTGGAAGGAAGGAATTCTGTATAAGTACTAGCTAGTGAACTTAACCACAGGAGCTGAAGGAAAGTTAATGCAGACTGACCTGATCCTGCACTGTTCTTAGCCAGCAATACATCAGACCATCGGAGAAATGTATTCCTTGACCCTGGGTTGAGGAGAGCAAACACAATGGCTATTAACAAGTCACTGGTGCTGAGCACTTGTCACCAATCCCACAGCAAGCTCAAGAATATTTTATTACAAACTGGTCAGCTCTACAATGATCATTTTGTACGTGACCTCTGCTCTTACATTAGCTATTTATTTCTTATGCAGGAAAAAAGAAAAAGCTAACTGCAGCAGAATAAATAATAAGTTAAATAACTTTATAAGTTAGAATAACAGTCTAATGAAAACATTTCCAAGGTTGAGCACTACCGCTTCGTATGTGCCTTTTTGGTTGCATGTCCTGAATTTGTACTCTAATGGACAATGGCAAAAGAGGAAAAAATGGAGTAACAGACATTCAGTATTGCAAATTTAACTTATTTCACTTCACTGATTTTGACATTTATCTTAACCGTCATCTCTGAAATATTGCTATGGCTAACATTAACTTTCATTGAGAAGTTGATTTTGACCCCTCATAGCCACAGTGAAAGTGTGAGCTGTGAGCAAAAAGCAGCAAGGCACGTTCTTTTTAAAAAATAACAACAAAACCCCCACCAAACTGGAAAACATATTTTTCTTTAACTTTTCTTCTCTTAAACCCATGCCATGATTTTGAAACACGTGATTCCTTGTTGCTGAAATCGTTAGATTAAAAATACCGTGTATGTCAGCAAGCAAAGAGGTATCACTTCTAACTGTCAGGTCTGTTCTGCAGGGGTGTTGTCATACTATTGATTTCTTTTGAAGTCTGCATCTTTACTATTGACTTTCCTAGCAGCTGAGATATTTCCCGTATTTCTCGTATCAGTCCTGCTGGGATCTGGAGCTGAAGCACAAGCGCTTACCCTTTCTATTTGTATTGCTAGTGTTTTATAGCAGATAAATAGCTTAGTTGAATGATTTCTGTAAAAACAGGCTAAAAGGACATTTTTAAACTCAAAACTCAGTTTTCAATTAAATGTTATGTGAGTGTTCAGAAAATGTCTACTATATTGGGAAAATGTAGTCTTTTGGTCAAAATGTTTAAATTCAAACTCTTAAAGACTGCATTGCCTTGAGTGCAGAGCCTGTCTTTCTCTTGTCCAGGGTGCATCTCCATCTCTTGCTGCATCTCCAGTAACTGCTCCTATTCTCATGAACACCTGATAGAATATTTGCTTTACAGAGAAGTACTAATGGTGCATCAGAGAAAATGCATTACCCTCAAGATACTTCATTTAAAAAGGCATTTGAGGTATTTCAGCTACAAGTCCCATGAGGTACTATGAAAGAGCTCGATATCCTTCCTAGTGCTTTCTGTAATGGTTCCAGTGTGTACACTAATCCTTCCAAGTAGGTGTTTTCAGTTCTGGGATTTTATTTCTCATTCTATTGATCTGACAATGTTATTTTTTAAGCTTCCTTGACATATTGTAAACCTTATCTACTCATTCAGGCTTTTGCTGTAGGCCAGGAGCTTGAGAAGGTTGTATTCAATTTTACAGGTGTGAGGGAATGTATTTGAGCTGGTTCTTAGTCAATTTCATGTCTTGTTAATTGATGTTTTATCATTCTTGTACATGCATCCAGAGGGGATCCACATTGGAACCCTTTTTTATGGTGTGTAAAATAAATAAAATGACATGAAGTTCATCCCTTTCACCAGTGGAGTCTTCTGTTAAAAAAAAATCATGTGGGTTCTTCAGGGGTCACTAATTGTTCCAGAGGTCTGGTAGGGATCCTAGGAGAGACCTCACCTTGTCAGATACATCAGGTGTTAGTTTTCCCTTGGGCGCATACCATCTGTATATGGATCCACTTGCAGTATTTGACGCTTTCTACTGCCATCTTGGGTGTGCAGAAGCAGATCTGTGAGTGAGAGTTTATGAACATTTTTTTCAGAAATGGCAAAATGTCAATTCATGAGTTTCTTATAGAAAGAAAGAGTGAGTGGTAAGAGAGCACAGAGTTGCTTACAGAACACATGCTCTCGTAGTTGAAATTTCTCCTCCATGGTAGCAATAGTATTACAAAGTTATGGGTTTGCCATAGCCAGACATTTTAATTAGTGGGACTTTATCTGATCTGAACTTACTAACCATAAAAGAGTCAGGTCTCTATAAATATGGTATAAAAAAATTAACCCATTAATGCTGATAGAAGTGACTATCTGCTAGACACAGTCTCCATCCTCCTAAATGACATTCAGTTCATATCATGCATATGAATACATGTTAAGATACCTCTCAAGTATTTTAAGGCTAAAGAGACCATTACAATTGGTGATTTATGCTGTCAGTAAGCCTATGCATTTCAGTAAGCTTACCACATCTCTTTCAGAGACATTTTAGACAATTGCAGCTTATTATGAGTTGTTTTTACTATGACTGAACTACTTATAATGTGGGGCTGAGTAGAAACTTAGTATGGACCTTTTATTTGAAAGCTTTCCTTAAGGGATCATTCATAGTACACACACAATGTCACTTAGTAAAGGTTCAGTTGATATTAAGCTCAACTTTTTTTTTTAACTAGAGAGTTGAAAAAAGAATTTTACACAGATTTTGCAGGTAACTGAGGATTTATTTCCACTGCATGTTTTCAACTCGGTTTTTTCTGTTTTATTTACTGGAATATATTTGCCTAGTCAAATCTTAGACTGGATTTGGAAATCTCTTGCTGAATCTCCAAAGAGCTGACTGGTGTAAAGATGCTTTTGTCTGAATAAGCACCATGTGTAAAAGAAACCTTTCAGTTGTAATTTCCCTTTTGTGATTCCAGTTCATGACCAGCACAGCTTCCTATTGTGCACATTGTGGATATTTCTGAGAATTTTTACAAAAATACCTTTCATTTGAATGTATCCAGGGCTGGTAATATTTGAACTATTTCTTCTTTTCCTCTATCTTGTTTCTGTCTTCTGATTTCACTCCTTAAGTTCCTTGCTGTCTTTCCCATGTTGATAGAGGCTCTTCATGAATTTCTATTTCTTTTGCATTCCTTCCTTCCCTCCCCAAGTTCCTTTTTTCCTCTTTAGTTCGTTGATTGCTGCTGGGGGCTGAGGTTATAATTTAATCAGCCTGTTCTGCTCTGCTGCCTGAAAAAATTCACCTTCTTCCTCAACACTAAATAATTCTTCAGCTTGCCTGCCTGTCTTTCAGCTTAATCTATTATTATTCTGGAGTCTTGTCCTGCTGGTACAGTGTCCTCTCACCATTCACTGGAAATGCCTTCTTTCCCCTGACATCCCTGCCTTCCTTGCTTCATGTCTTACACTTCTGGGCTGCATGTGACACAATGGAGTGGGATGTCTGCTGTTACGGATTCCAAAGAGATGATCAACCCCAGGGTCATCTCTTCAGCAGCCGTGTAGACAGTAATACCTTCTCTGCATTTCCTGTGTTGCTAGCTGTAATTTGGAAGTCTGAATTCTCATTTAAAACCTCAATCCCTTGCAGAATGATAGCTATAGTAAATCAGATGTTGTCTTGTTTTAATGAAATGTAAATGAGAGCCAGTAGTGGGCTAAAAACAACACAGGAGATTGAATAAGCATGAGCAGCGAAGGACCATCTGAGCAGGGGGTCTAGGCAGCCTGAAAGATTATTGCAGTTACGGCTTGATTGAGCCTTTGATCATATAACTTAATGGATGTTATTTTTTATGGTGAATCTCCACACAGTATGCATGTTACAGGAATGAGGTTAGGGAGGTTTTTATAAATATTTTTACAGTTAAGGGCAACAGGGCAGTGCTCAGTTCCTGAGTCTGGTATAGATACCTTGTAGGGTGCTCAGCTACTCTTAGAACACCTATACCTTAGTTCTGTAAAATAGCAATGGCAATAATATTTTTGCTGACCTTGTCCATTTTGACCGTGAACCTTACAGGAGCTCTGATTGAATAGCACCTGGGCAGTAGACCTCCTAGCTCAGAAACTGCATAAAACCTTGGATCCAGAATCCAAATGCCTCTTTTGGTTTGTGACTTCGTAGTGTGATGAATCAAATGCTCTAGTTCCGCACTAGAGGTTTTCAGGGTCTGCAGCTTAGCTGGAACTCAGATTGAGTTTTTAATCTTGCAATTAAGAGTCACCTGAAGTCCTCGTGCCATGAGTAACTTCACTGATATACACATGGAGAGCAAGGACTTGAAAGCAAATGTGAAAAACTGAAATCCAGGATGTGATAACCTTGAAGCAATTTCGTACACTTTCAGTCCAAAGTTACATCTTCTATCCCCATTTTTTATAATGAAACATAATTATCCACATGTACCTCTGTATCTCTGCCTACCATCCTAAGGAGAGACACTGCTGATGCATTAATAAAAAAGTACCTTCGGCCCAGAAGCAATAAGGAAACTAAAACTGAGAGACCATTGCACATCACAGGGAACATGTTAAAATTCATCAGCCCAGAGGTTATACAACTTGCAGAAAGAACAGATATGAATTAGGAGGAGTCACCGTTTCTCTGCTATGAACAGATTTGGGAGTCTCAGAAGAATTTCTAATATCAAGAGATTCATGTTTGCAAAAATGTGCCTGGCTGTCGGGTTACCACAACGGTAAGGAAAAGTATTCAAAAGTATGAAGCACAAATGCAGGCACTGCCTAGGGAAAGTGATTGGCTTGGACAATGTAAGCAGTCCGGTCCTCTTTCACATTTTACTTCATATGACCTAGCTTATTCTCTAGAATTATGGCCACATGTCATTCAACAAAGTGCAGAAGAGAGATAAAGTGGGGTTTGTTTCAACCAAGCCTTCAGCAAAAAAATTCTGCATCCATCCTCTACAGCTTCAGGGAATAAAAATCATTTTGTAATTCCCAGTTTTTAGTGAGGGTATTAATTTTTATCTATCCACTTCTCCTCATGCTTTATGCAGCAAAAAAGGTATTCTTTCACTGTAGTTATCCCAGCCTTATTAGGACATCAGCCTCTTTGTCTACTGATATTTATAAAATCAATCTTTTTCTTGCCAATTTCTAGGATATGATTTTATCATTTCCCAAATAACCACCAAGCCTTCATATGAGAAAATCTGAACTCACACAGAAATATGTTCTCTTTCACATATTTATGTAACCCGCTGACTGTGTGTAAGACCTACTCTGGTATTACCAGTTCTTATAACGTTCAATGTCTGGCTTTTGCTATTGAGTTGTGCTTCTAGCTCTTGAGATAGTTAGTTCAGATTTTCTTTTCATGCTATATAAGATGATGCATCACAGATTTCTACCCACATTTGTTTTTGCATACATGTAAATAACTTTTTCCTCTAGGTATATAATACATTAGAGAATAAAGAATATACTATATTAAGGCATATGACCTCCTTTTACATAGGTACATAGATGTACACAGCCCTCCACATATATGCTGTCCTATTGTTAATGTGTTCAAGAAGAAAAGTCTTTGTGCCATTCACTACTACTTGGTACCTCTTGATATTTGTTAACCTTTTGTAAAATCTCAGATCCTCAAGGACAAAAAATCTCAGGCAAAAAAAGAGTAGAGATGGAGGTTTTTCTTTAAAGATAATAATAAAAAGCTACCTTGAAGAAGGTAGCGTGAATATTTCTTATTTCTTTCTCTCTAATTTTCTTTGCAAAACTCGTTCAAAACTGAACCACTGATGGTAAGTTAGCATGGGTAGGAATGGATTTTAAAATGGATTAAATATCAATTTGAAGTTAACAGCTTAGGAATCAGCCAAATCCACAGAGATTACTGAAACAAACATCAAAAGACACATTTCAGGACACATAGTGCTAGGAATTAAAAAGGGAATTTGGTATTGATTGTGGGCTGCCTTCTGTGGCAGTCCCATTACTGCTCTAGTTTGAGTAGTCTGAGATTTTCCTCACACTGTTTTTCCTCCTGTGTTGTATCTTTATGGTCCACTTATTGCTCTTTCCTATTTCTGTATAAAAAATGTTGCTATTTTCCAATGGGTAGAATAAAGCGGAGAATTGCTGGGAACTCTCTAGAGAAATCCTGATCAGCCCAACCAGCAAGCTCAATTGCAAAAAAACCCCATAATCTAAATCAATGGTTTTGGGGGAATTTATCCTAGATGAAATATGAAATACTTCCATATGCTGGAGTATGAAGTTCTCAGACCTGAAATGTGAAGTAGCTGATTAGGCTTCAAAGTCAATGGACAAGCATCAGGCATTGGCCTTCTGGGAGGTTCATCTGCTCATTACCTTGTGGTTTAGGTGACTGATAGATCTTGCAGTAGTGGCACCAGAGAAGAAAGAGCGATGAGTCTTCTTCCTAGGTTCCAAAAAACAGAAAACAGAAAGGAGAAGATTTTTGGAAAGGGGTTACTGGATGGATAGGAAGTTCTGTAAAACTTGCCGTGTGCTTCTTTGGTAACAGACATCAATTTTGCATCATTTCCATCTGTCATGGTAAATGGAGAAACAATTTTCTGAAGGTCATCATGCTGGCCAGGCTGAACAGGAACAGACTGAAAAACAACGTAGAAGGAGGGAAAAGATCAAAGACGTATTGGTTTGGCACAAAATCAAGATATTAAGAAAAAAGTGTAAGAATAAAGAGAATTGAAAACACTGGAGTGTGTTATTATCTATTCTCCAGTACTGGGAACTTTAGCAATGAAAAATCTAATTTTTCATTTATAAACCCAAATTTGTTTTGATGTGTGTTACTGAAGTCTAGTAAGAGTGTTTACTTGCTGAAATGGTGAAAGTCAATATTTATAACCAGTTTAGGAAGGCTTAAACTGTCAAAGTTTACTTTCTCAAGAACATCATCTTCTCTGCCACTGACAGCTTTGAGAATGATCTACATTTACAGATCATACTAAAATATTCAAAGAATAAGATGGACATTTGTTGTTGTTATCAACTACCAATCAACAAAGCACAAGAGAACAATATAAACATTTCCTTAAAGATCCCTCAGTAAGGCGTATGGGGTGGAAAATTCTATGGGGAGACTGGCATGTTCACACTGACAGTACTAACGTATCCTTTATATTTCAAAACAATTATATTGCACTCAACACCAGGGAATTTTGCATTATGCTTTACATCCACAGGCAAAGACAAATTGATCTGGGAACTGTGAGTGAGGTGTGCATGATCGTGTCTTCAATGCAAACTGAATAAATTCAGAATCATTTATATTTATACCTTGTGCTTTAAAAAGGTCAGATTCTCAGAGCCAGAAACAATTATGAGGTAAATTTGCAGAGAGAAAGCATTTAAATGAAAAAAATGTAAAAAATAATTGGGGCTTGTTTATGAACATTTTACTAAATGCTGAAAAGTCACAGTCACATGCTTTGATGGAAACATTATGTTCGAAAAAACCTGCAACTCTGCTTAGAATGAAAAAGAAAATAGCCAAATCTGAATGTGTATTTGTGTGATATATGTATATACAAGTGACAGGTGGAAGCAAAAAGACACATGGAGAAATTTGTACAGAAGATATAAAGATAATACAAATACTTTTATGTTTTATTTAAGTATGTCAAAAGCATAAGAAACATAACAATAGCACTGTGGTATTAATGGGACATCTTAATAATACTGGAATAGAGCTTAGCAAGGTTTTCTGTTCCAGGTGTCAGAGTCAATGAATATGAACATCAGATGAGGATCACAATGAAGAAATAATCTCAACTTGAAAAAAACCTAGGATAATATCAAACAGAACTTTCAAACTCATCAGATATAGAGAGCTTACAGCTAAGAAAAACTGTTCTCAATGACCATTAATATTGATTAGTTCTAGGAAGGCAAAGCGTATCCCAGAGAACCTGAATAAAATCACAATACCAATATTTGAAAGAAGAAAACAGGATTATTTAGGTAATTACAATTTTGTCAGCCCACCATCAGTTCTGGCCAAAATAAAGGCATGTCTGAGACGTGACTCCAATAATAAGAATTAATGAAGGGGGGAATAACAAATGACAATCAACATGTTGTAATGAAAAAGGGTCTTTTAAACTGAATTTATACTATTTTTCAAAATTAAATTTCATAACTTTTTTCAGTGTAATATTGTTGATATAATAGACTTCTCAGACATTCGGAATGATACTCACATGATGTATTGATTTGTAAGCTAGAGTGATACAAAATCAATGGGGCACACATTGAATGCATTGGAACCTTGTTAAAAAATGGATCTCAAACTAATTACAAAAAGAGATTTTTTTGTCAAATGTCTGTGTTTCTCACAAGAAACCTGCACTATTCAACAAACATATCAACAACTTGGAAATAAAAACTAGAATGTAATTATGGTTTAAGTCTATAAATAACACAGGCTTGGGGCAGAGCGGAAGGGAACAGATTGCTGGCATCTGAAGATACCAAGCAAATAACATGTGTTTTGGCTGAGCCAGATCTAAGTTTATATGTCTGAAAAATAGAAATATAGAATATGCATATAGCATGGAAAACCTCTTAAGGCAGTTGCAGAGAAGAAGTCATGGTGGTCATAACCTTTCTGCTCCCTGAAAAGCAAGGTTGAAAAAGCTAGTGTAATCTTGGAATGTTTAAATGTGAGAGAATTCAGTAGGAGTAGTGAGGTTAAATTAACTTTGCATTTGGCACTGGTGAGATTGCTGCTGGAATACTATTTGATTCTGGTGTCTACACTTCAGATGGATATTGATGAATTGGAAGGGATTCAGAGAAGAGCCACATGAATGGTTATGGGCTTGGGAAATGTGTTTTGTTGTGAAATACTGAAGCAAGTCTATTTAGTTATCAAAGAAAGCTTAGGGGATGACCTGATTGCAGTCTAAATATATCTGCAGTGGGAAGGGAAAGAGCAGAAGGAATAAATTTGATAAGGCTCTGCAATATAACAAATAAAGGTGAAACAATAGCTGGTAGTTAAAAGAAGTCAAATCCCAACTAAAAATTAAGTGTGAATTTGAATAGTGAGCAAACTAACCACTGCAACAACTTGCTAAGGACTACAATAGCTTTCCTATCATTGGAATTTTTAAATTCAACTTTGGATTTTTCTTTCCTTTCCTAAAAATTAAAAAAAAAAACAAAAGCAACCAAAAAACAAGACAAGAGAAAAGCACTCTGGTTCATGGATTTGCAATCAAAATGGGTCATGTGAAGACCTATGCTTTGTGTTACACATGTCATGCTAGACAATCACTGGAGTCCTTTCTGCCCTTAAAAAAAAATAATCTATGAATCTTTTTCTCCATACTGACTTCAGGGGATGAAACTGAGCCAAGAGAAATAGAGCCAGAATATAAAGTAAAACCCTCTAGCAGTGACTTACATTAATTTCTGGAATGGTCTCCCAAGAGCAGAAGGCAGGGAGGGAGCCCTTACTAGTTTATTTAAAAGGAAGGTGGTAAATATAAAGGAAGAAATATCTCAGCATTGAGACAGCAAGCAGGGTAATAAGCTCAGGCATATTTTCATACCCTGGTTTTTATGCTGCTGAGCATTTAACAGCCACAGGTGGAATTGAAACTGTGTCTTGAACATCTGCTTTATTCTGCAAAGCTGTCAATCCCAGATGTTTTTCTGTCCTGATAGGAGAAAGGAAGCCCACTTCTCCCGGCTCTAGTGGTGACCACTGTTTTCATCACTACTTTATAGTTTAAACTGAGAACTAAAAGGTGGAGTTGGTCGAATAGCTCTTCAGCAGAAACATGGAAGAGTGAAGACGACAGTGAGAGAGCTGCTTTGCCCTGTGTTGAATATGGTTCTGTTTGAAACATTATCCTCAAGGTAATTCTTCACCTCCCACCCTGTCTCAATCTGTTTCTTTTAGCATCTTTTTCCACATGCTGCCTGTCTTCCTTTCTAAGGACAGCCTGTGTTTTACTGGGACATAAAAGCAACATGTCTGCTTTAGCTTGGTAGAACAATGTCTGAAGTTCATTGCTATCAGTTTATACCTCTGTATGTAAACATTATGGAGGAAGACAGGTTATTTCAGTTAAAAGTAAATATTCCCACAGGAAGAAATGGGTACAAGTTTTCTAAAGCCAACTTTCTGCAGTGTTCTTGCAGAATCTAGAGGAAGGAAAATCCTAAATAGCTTCAAGATGGATCCTAATATTTTTATCAAGTGATTATCTGCAGTATCAAAAAACTGGTGTGGCTGAGATTTTTCTCAGGTTGTATGTTTCTGTGAAACATACTTCCATTTTTACCTATACATGACATATTCCTCTACTTCAGGAGCTCTCTAGTGGCTGTGTGTTCCTTATACAGCATAAATCCATAAGTCTAATGTGGTTTGTCGTATTTAGACACTCTCTGCTCTCATATTCATGACATGCAAGCATCTTTCACTCAAACACTCTCATAAATCCATACTCACTAATGGGGCTCCTGCATATTCCTATTTATCAAGGAGTGTAATGGTGACCCTGGACATAGAAGTAAATGGCAGCAATAATGCAGCTGAAGCTTATAAAGTGATAAAAATTCTGGTGCATACCAGAAAGCTGAAATTTCAAAATTAATAAAAACTTCCCCAAACCTGCATGCTAAAGGCATTCTTTTATAGTGAGGGGAAAATTAATTTCCCTTAGAAAAAGATGAAGGAGAAACAAACATATCTCTGTTCCCAAACCCAGTATATGACCACAAAGCCTGAAAACATGTTCAGTTTTTATGATCCCCAACTTATAAATTGCCAAACCTTTAGGTTTCTGTCTGCTTGTTTTTCTGTTGGAAAAGAGAAAAGACCAAAAATTATGTGTTGGACTGAAAAGCCATTTTTCTCTGAAAAGAAAAACATCAGTTCAGGCTGTCACAGTTGTCTGAATTTTAGGGATTCTGAGTGTTGGTGGCTCCCTCCAACAGACATCTGCAGCAGTGACTTGGGATTTTACTCAGGACTGAGATTTCCTGAATGAAAGTTATTAAGGAAATGCTGAGCAATATTTGCTGTAAGCCACAACTACCAGTGTTCTTTAACTATGGTCTCTTGAGCTTGCTGAGCTCTGCTGGCTTGAGCTCCAGGTGAAGTTACACCATTTTTAGTTCTGCAGCTAATTGACTGAGGCTACAGTATTAACTTGCTGTTGATGAGGTTTAATTGAAAGTACAGGGCTTGCTGCATTAACACCATGTTCTGAGCATAAGCAGAGTGCTCATCACAGCCAACTGCGTCATGGGCTAATGCCAGTTCTTCTTCTATCCCAAGCTAAAAAAAATGCAGTCATTATGAACAAGAAAACTCAACACTGAGTAATACTTAAGGGGGGGGGGTAGAGGGGGTGGGAAGGAGGGAATCTTTGTGTGTGTGAATGTTTTCTGTCTCCCTTTTAGAACACGTTTCAGAGTCACTTCAGAGTGGCAGGTTGGTAAGTCACCTTGTTCACTAGACCCCAGCATTAGGATTGGATTTGGCTCTAGCTGAAAATCAGTGTTAACTCAATACCCATCAGACAGTGGTGACACTTAGGTGTGGTCTTGAATATTTTTTCCATCCCCTTTCTGGAGAAAAGTGAGTATTTAGGTATCAACAAGCCTTCAGGCTCCCTGCCCAAAGAGCTCTGTTTTGTGGGGACATATTGGTTTTGCTTGTACGTGATAACTCAGGAGCTTCTGCCCTGTGTAGTTTAAATGTATGTGATTTACATCATCTTAGTGAGGGTGAAGCTCCTCAGGGAGTGGGATGTTGCAATGTGGAGTGCAGCAATGCCAAAATATTTTTAAAGTCTGAGCTTTAGCCAATTACTGTTCAAGGACAGGGTAGTCTCGACTCGTTCCCACTATCTCTGCAGCAAGCACATCTCTGACTCATCAATATCTTCCCAAAGCCAAATTGATTTCTTTTTTTCTTGCCTTTTTTTTTTTCTCCTTTCACTTTGGCCACCGAAGTCAAACAAACAAACATGATTTCCCCTCCCAGCAGGCAGCTTATGATGGGCTGTGTGGCATTACCAGCGTTTGGAAGGTGACTTTCCTCTAAGGTGGCTTTGCTCCATAATGCCAGGGACCAGCTTTGCAGAACTTCCCCAGGGCACCCAGGACAATTACAGCAGAGCCAAGAAGGATTCCTTTTGATCACACCCCAGGTCTCTTGTTAAGCATTTTGTGTAATGCACATCCATCCTGAGTCCTGCCCCTCATGTCCTGGCACCTCTGGTGACGTTTTAGGATAAATCTAAATGTAGTTCTCTTAAACTTAATCCTCATATTTTCTGGAGCGATACAGTGAAAAGCTGACAACTTCTGTAAGCTCTACTGGATTTTAACAACCCTCTTGACTGCAAAGAAGAGGAAATTAAGGCATTGATCATATCAGTGTTCTCCAAAGCTGTGCACTCTTCTCTTTGTCCCTTTTAACAGGGCATTCCGTCAGTCTTCTCAGAAATAGAGATCAATCTCTGAAGATAAGTGGTGCTTGCAAAAATATAGAGAACTGTCTTTTTGGTATTAATCTTGACTTCTTGGAAGTTATTCTGTGGTTTAGTCTGGGACTTGAGCATGGTGGTAAATGCTCCATCCCTGGCAGTGTTCAGGCTAAGTTGGACAGAGCCTTAGGCAACATGGTCTAGTGTGAGGCATCCCTGCATGGGGGTTAGAACTAGGTGATCTTAAGGTCTTTTCCAACCAAAACCATTCTATGATTCCATGTTTAGAGGCAGGTTCCTACCACAAACTGGAGCTGGAATCTAAAGCTTGTACACAGGAAATACGTCTCTGTATAAGCCGAGTTCCAAGAATGTGAGATGTTTTCAAAGCATACACTACATTTAGATTCATATTTAAAATGCCCCAAATTTTTAGCTTATTAAATATTTTCCTTTATACTTAGTTTCTATGTACTATGTATAGTACAAAAGACAGCTTGTACAATTCTATTTTTAGCTCAGGAATCCTTATGTTTCTATTTTCTCGATTATGCCAGAACTGACTAAAAATCTGCTTTGTGATATGCTTAAAATGGTACTGTGCTCCAGTTTCTGGACAGTACGAAAATGCTCATAACATTAATGCCTCAGAGAGTAGAGCATGGGAAATATCATGGAGGTAAGGATGGGAAGAATCATGGATCTAAATTTTTGCTGGTAGTCCTAAAAAGCAGGTCCTTTCCAAACAAAAGTGAAGAATACCTGCAGTTAAAGGAACCTGCCCTCCCTTTTTCCTTCTATTTTCCAGGTGGCAGATTGATAGATATTTTAATCCTCCAGGTGTAAATCTGAAGTCATATACTAGTGCACGCTCACACAAAAATCATTTAGAAAGAAAATAATAATCCTGTTTGTTGGATAATTAACAGTAAGCAATATCATTCTGTGATTTATACTTTCAGTGAAATTCTTTATCTCATAGTAGTACGGACAGAAAATATATTTCAATTATACAGCTATGCATGTCTTTTATATTGGGTAGAAATGTTTTAATAGATGTTTCAGTTATCCATTTATTGATCTTAATGTATTTTTAATATGCAGGCACCGGTCTGTGCTAACTGAGATATATCTGCTTTTCCCTAGCTGAGTTCCACAAATTAAAAGTAATTCTTTCCTTCTTCCAATAAGTGGTATATGGTGGGCTTCTGTCTTGTGGGCAGTATGTGCTGTGAGCTGCCTTTTAATTTATAAGATTAATCTGTGCTCACAAAGGCAGATCTGAATGTGAGCAGCAGAATTTGGCTATAGACTGCAGCATAAACAAGATCAGAGAGAAATGTTGACCTAGGTTTTTTGCTTCTTTGTGCAATATTTGAGCCTTGTTTTTAGCAGAGGGAAGTCCAAAGTTGAAAATAGTCTTTTTAAATAAAGAGATTGTTTCCTTCTTTTGCCCTCAAAGGAGATTTCATAGAGATTTTTAAATAAAATAAAATAAAAAAAAGTGAATTAACCTTTGAAACTCTGGGCTGGACTTTCTTTATTGTGGTCTCCACAATAGAGGCCACAATCCTCTCTAGGATATCTAAAGATCTAACTGAATACGCTTACTTGGCTGCAGTGAAATCCTATGTTTGGGCTAGTTTGAATAACGTAACACTTTTCAGTGTTTGTGATTGCACATGTTTAATTTAGGTAACTGAATACAGGAGGATTTGCTTCTTATCCATTCCAATTGGGGCCTCACTGGTTCCTGGTTTCAGATACTTTGAGTCCCAGTAATTCCACAGGTATGACCTCTGGACCATGATACACCTCCCATTAAGCACTGGACTTCCATCTGCCACAAGCATTTCTATTCACTTGCAAAAACATTAAAAATCAGTGAGGAATTTTCTCTTAGCTTTATGAGGTAGATGGGGTGTGATAAGCACCAAGTTCTGCATTATTTTCCAATGTAGATATTTTGGTCATTTGAGCACTGAGATAACAGGGAACCTTCATCCTGTGGTGATCTGATTTACTCCAGCAGTTACCTTTACATTTTGTGTCTCTTTCTCTTTCTTGGTCAAATGGAATCATAATTCCTGCTTTGTAAAGTGTTTCTAGATAACCAGCTCCATGAAAATGCTGTGGATTACTTGTGGTCATTTCCTATGCTAGGGTCCTCAAAGAAAATATCATTTTTCCCAGTGAAACTGGAACCTGATTGTATTGAAATATCTTTGAGAAGATTGTTTTATAGCAGAGCTAAGGGCATATTTCCAAGACTTCCAGCATGAGACTCTAGCAATGAAAACAAGCATAGCGAGATTTGATGCACCAAGACAAAACACAAGAAAACCATCCAAAGGAGGTTTTAACTTATTCACACAAAAGACAGGAACCACAAGGAACAATAACAGTACAGAAAATAATGAAAAGAAGATGTCTTTGCGTCATTTACACCTTGGCAGACACTGAGCAATGAGTGGAGCCAAGGAGGAAATGAAGGAAATTATAGGTGCAAATGACAAACTCAATATCAGATAAAATACTGGAGACGTTAGAAGTGCTAAGGATGAAGCTGGAGGGTGGTAAAAGACATGAAAAGTCCTTTGAGTGGCATGCCAACCAACACAAGAGCAACTGTGACAGATTTTTGAGTGCAGTGAATTTGCTTAAGTAGATGGAGATATTTTTTCTTGTTATTACTTTTTCCCCTCTTCACTTTCAGAATAATGAAGACAAAAAAAATTAGGGAAAAAAAAAAACCTTTTCATCATAGAGAAAAAAAACATCCCTTGTGCAAAATCTTTCACCTGTGAAATCCAGCCTGGAGGCTGTATCACATATTCTTGGTCTCTAGTAGCGCATCTTTAAAAAGGGAGATTCATCCAGAGAAGAGGGTGGCTGCAACCATCCTCTTCCCTATATGAATCTACTGGATAACCACCGTGCCACTGGGAACTGTGTATCCATCATTAGTGGGTAGCATCATCCCAAGAGGGGCTCATGGAAAATAAGAGAGAACTTTCATTTGCAACCCAGAGCACTTCTACTCAGGAAGCTGAGGGAAACAGCATATTTGGACTCCCATCAACTCAGCACTGTTGATACACCTGTTATTTATCACAGAACTAGTGTACTGCCACTACTGTTCTTTCCTAAGCCTGTCACCTACTAGTTCGTATTGGTTTCAGTTGTATGCTGATTATTATTATAGGGCAGAGTTTATTCTTCCCCATGCTGATGTTTTATGAAGCATTGACATGCTTTGCCACCTCAGTGCAGGACTGGCTCATAAGGCACGGAGTTAATATCCTCATTTATACTTACCCAAAGCTGGGCATACTTTTCTCTTTGCATAAATATGCCAGCAGGGTGTAAAAAGGATAATTTTCCTACACAATACAAAAATGTTCTTTCATTGTTCTGTGAACTGGGGGTTCTGAATGCAGAATGTAAGGGCATGTTCTTGAAAATTGAAAAAAAAAGAAAGAAAAATACAAGCTCCAAAGAACTTGCTTTCATCTCATGCTAGGGAGAAAAAAAAAGCTAGTGTCCCTTATGCAATTGGTTGGCTTACAAGTGGAAGGCAAAAGGTGGGAACACCGGTATGTGTATAAAATAGACTGATTTATTAGAGTGAACTGTCAATAGTAGTGGTCATAAAGATGCTTACAGAGGAGAAACAGCATGTTGCATTTGGTAATACAGTAAATTAAGAACTGTGAAAAATGTGATCCAATCCTAACTCTTTCAATTTGTATGGCTTTAGAAAATTTGTTTCCTTTCTTTTAACCTGTATCCCTCTATCTCAGCAAGTTCCTTTGTAATCTCAGGGTTCACCAAACACAACACAAAAAATACGCAATTCCATTGATGAACTCTATCTTATGCTATGATAGACATCATAATGCAATTGAAAGGATAATCATGCCTTTGTGCTAATCTTCTTGTAAGAAAAAACAGTAATCTCCCAGAACAGAATATATAGGCCATTAACTTGTTCCAAGACCAGTCTTTTAACAGCAGGCCATGGAGCATTAGCAAATAGATATATTTCTCATGGTTTTCTGATTAGTTTTCCCAAACATATTAACAAAAAAGTTATCTATATGAGCAAAAGTGGAAGTTTTAAATCCTTTCAGATCTATAAAAATAGCATATTTATAATTGACTATTTATAGGGCATTTGCTGTTTTATTATGTAGGTACTCTAAAGATGACACAATACAATGTTTGTATATAGTGGTGGAAGCATTTGTGTATGTGACCATGTGTGCGTTAAGTATAATAGTTTATTTCTTGATGGTGGCAACACTATGCCATTAACTGAGGATAGACAGTTTTGATGAGCTCTTCAGAGTTAAAAGTGAGCGCCATTTCCCTTCTGCAGAGGTAACTTGCTTTGTATTTTGATTTGCTTTGTATTTTGACAATACAGTAATGTCATCCTCTGTAGTTTGAATATGAGTATATAAAGAATAATGTTGATAATACTGAACAACTAAAACACTTAAGTTTTAGTTGTTCCTAAGTAGCATTTAGCCAAATCAAGGACTTTTCACTTTTCCATGACCTGCCAGTGAGGAGAATGAGAAGCCAGGAGGGAGCAGAGACAGGACACCTGACTCAAACTAGCCAAAGGGGTATTCCATAACACAGCATGTCATATATAAACTGGGGAAGTTGGCCAGGAGACACTGATTGCTGCTCAGGATGGGCTGAGCTTCTGTCAGAAGGTGGTAAGCAATTGTACTGTGTCTCTTGTATTTCTTGAGGTTTATTCCTCTCTGTTTTTCCTATTATTATTGCTGTTGTTGTTACATTTTACTTTGTTTAACATTTAAGTTATTAAACTTATTCCAGGTCTTCTCCCTATCCCATCAGGTTAGGGGCTGAACAAGTGACTGTATGGTACTTAGTTGCTGGCTGGGGTTAAACCATAACATGTGCCAAAGGGTCCCTTTCAGAAGCTATAGATAATGCAAACCTCCTATCTCCAATAAAGGACGATCTGAATTAAAATACAAATGCAATGGATGGGCAAGAAATCACAAAGCACTGAATAAACAAAACCAAGCCCCCAAAACCAAAAGCAAAAAGCAAAGGAAAAACCCAGCTACAGTAATCTGTGGCATGCGTGGTCTTTTCTAACATACAAGCTTGTTTATGGATGGACTGGAGATAGTGATTGCTTACTGTCAATGCCTTAGCAATCGTGAAACTAATTATAACCCTCCCTAAATGCAAATAATTAACAGCAAGTGTCTTCTCAGCCTTTTATTCATCTGTTTATCATTTTGGAAACAACTGGTTCATCTAGGCATGGGCACATCTGAGCAGGAAAAACAGTCAATAATTACAGAAATCACAGATGTTCTAAACAGTCCTCACCAGGGGAGTTTCTCCCTGGAAGTCTGCAGAGGTTTTGCCCTTATTTTTTACAGCATCTGGTAGAACAGTTGGATTTCCCAGGCATAATGCCCATTGTAAGGTCTCTGAAAGTGTTATGCTCCTGCAGTAGGATTTGGTTCCACATTAAGACACATTAATTTAGGTGTCTGAGCATCTAGATGTTCACTGCCTGCCTCTGCAGTCAATGGAGATGTAGCCACTACAGGGAGTGAAGAGAGCTTTAGACAGAGTTGACCACCTTTCCATACTCAACAGATGTTATTGACTAGATCCCTATCAGTTCTAATGGAAACATAAGCTCTTGGCTCATGCATCCACAAATTTCTGTTTTGAGATATTAGGGTATTCAAGGCATCTGCATACAGCTGGTACAAACCGAGACATGCACCATCCTGGGGCAGCGCAGGAGTCCAGGAAAGATAGCGCAGTGCAGCTGAAATGACTCCACCTGGTACCAAATTCCACCTCTAATCTGGAACTGAATACCTCATCTAGGGTTTTACCATCATGGCCTTTGTGATGGTCCTTGGCTCAAAACTCTTGAAATGCTATTCATCTAAATATCTGCACTGTAGACATCTGCCTTTTAAACTGGACATTCCCTGCTCCCTCTGTAGTCCACATAGAGAAGGGGTACTTTGAGAATATGTTTTATACATCCTACTCTGAAGGAACATTTTAAAATGAAATAAATCATAATCTGGAAGTATCTGTTCCTCTCCAGGGTTTATAAACAGAGTCAGTTTGAAACCCAAGATGATTTTCATCACACCAGCTTAATGAAGCATTTATAACTGCACCCAGTGCCTAGGTTCCCATTAAATCAGTGTCGCTCTTCTAAGCACAGTCAGTTGGGTGTGATCCATCAATTCATCCACAAGTTAAGAGAGGTATCCAGTCAGGATGCAGCAAATCATTCCCCAAACTCCAAGGGTGATACTGAGATTGTTTCACTGGTTATAAAGAGAGGGTTTCTCACATTGTATAAGCTGTACTGAGTCTTATAAATTTCATTACACAGCATCTTCTTGAGCAACTTATTTCCACTTATGTCACCATAAATTTTAATGCCCTTAAGCAGGTGTCAGGAACCTAAATATTCTGTACTGTGAAGAGCTGAAGGTTGCCTCTCAATCCTCTGCCATTTATCACCAAATTGTAATGACTTAGAGATTACAGCCAGAATGAGTAAAACCTTCAGGTCTCTGCCTATCCAGTAAAATATGTAGGGTTTTCTTTTTGGTGGGAGTAGGGAGATACATTGGGGTTTTTTAGGATCCAAATACTCTTTGAAATCAGAATCTTCAGACAGACATCAAACTGAAAAACAACACTTCTTCAACATTCTAGTCAAAGCACTTAAACAGCAAGAGAATTCTGTTGTATGCTTTCTTGTAGAGAAACAAACGTATGTTTTCTTGTAGAGAAACAAACACACAGACATTTGTCGAAACATTCCTTGTGGTTCATCAGGGCTGACCACGTTAAATGATTACATTTGCATATCAAAGAGCAATTCATGTCTGAGTGGGCTATTACAAGCAAATCATACAGGAGCATAGGTAGGGTATTGTTGAAGAGGGAGGGCTACCTGTGCCACTTGGTAAGAGGGAAAAGATTAGACAAGAAGATGTTGCTGGATTTCTCCTGTAGCTTTTGGGTTGCTTGTAGGGTTTTCCATTTTATCAGGAAGGCAGCCTGCACCTGACTGGGTTTACCAAAACACAGCAAGCTGCAGTGAGAAGCAACATAGGATACCTCCGGGAGCAGCCCTAAGGTGTTTGTAGCTGCAGGAGCTCTTGAAGAATCCTTTGAAGTCAGAGAGTTTAGAAAGAAGTGATCTGTCCACCCACTGCTTTTGCCTATGGGAACAAACATCTAAGCCAGCCCTGGTGTATGGCCACAGAGGAGCAGATGTCTGGTCACTGTCTGCCATGGAGGAGCTTTGGAAAGGGAGCAAGACTGGTTTGGAAAGTTGTCCAACAGAACACTGGGAACAGAGGTAGTACATTAAAAAACACTGAGGGAGCTGGAAGGTGAAATGAAAAATAACTGATTTCTTTTAAAGAGCTGGCTACTTGCCCCATGAAAAGATCTGATGCTTTCAGGTGACATCTTCATCTTCTAAAAGCATCTGATTGGTGACATGTATTTGGACAATTTGCTCTGAAAAGCAGGAAGTATCATGTGCAACAGTAAATTGCAATCATGGTTCCTGCAAATTAACAGTGAATTCATCAGGTGGCCTTCAGTGATAGGTACCAATCCCATTCAATCCTGGAGACAGTGTTGTGTCATTTTTGCCTATGCTGCTAATTTAGATAAATGGGTTTTATTGTTGGTTGTCAGTTTTGCCTGATTAAACAGTAAAGTTATATTTCATTTCCCATCTTTCATTATGGCACTTAGTGAGGAAAAATACAAATGAATTCACATGTTTAACTGAAGCATAGAAGTATTTCTGGGGGGCTCTGGTTTCAGGAACAACCATAGGGAGCTGTGTAAAAGCACTGATTGGGTTAGTGATTGGGTTAGTGTAAATTCTCTAGTTGTTTGCTCTTTCTGTGTGTGGTGAGTAGTTCAGAAAGTTATTTTTCATTGCCAGCTTATCACTTTCTAGGATTCTGTAAATATCTGCAGAAAAAAAACAGTCACATTCCCAAAGCCAGTTGTTTTTTCCTCACTGCCTCAACCTCAGTTCTCTCTCTGGATTAATTTCCTTCTTCTGTATAATCTTAATCTCACTCTCTCTGACCTACCCATAGAGAAGCGAAGGAAGCCTGAGAAAGAGGGTGGGTGTAAGAAGTCAGTACATGTGCAAATTTAATTGGATACAAGAAGAATGTCAGTCCTAGAAGCTGATCAATCAATCACTGCTGGCAAATACTCTCATGGACTTTCATAAAGGATGAAAAATTGACAGCAAGGGAATGTCCTTTCTAGGCTTTTTCTAGCTGAGCAGGGAAACAGTTTCACTCTTCTCTCCTGCACTTCAAAATTGCATTTTGGTAGACATTGTAATGATGAAGGACACCAGTGGTGTTTGAGCTGGTCAGTCACAGGCTCCTGGATACTATGGGGAGTCGAGTTCAGTGGAAAAGCCAGTTAAACTTCTCGAAGCACTGAAGGAGCTCCAGACCCTGAAACCACTATCCATAGCACGGAGCTGTAGGGAAGTCAGAATAAGTTACTTGGAGTGAGGTGTAATTTCTGCAGAAAGTGGAGAAGATATTTCAGGTCTATAGGCTGTAGGGCTTGGGAAAACAGGAAAGCTAACAAGAGAAAAAACAATGAGATAGCATAGTAAAAGGAAATTGAGGGGAGGAGAGAGAGAATAAAAACCATAAACTGAGAGGCTTTCTGATTTCTGGCAGTGTTTTTTGACCAAGGACACTACTTTGGTTGCCTACTACACTGCTCAAGAAAAACAGAGCCTGGGTGCATGTTTTTCGAAACAGAAGAATATATTCTTCTGCTGAAAAAAAGTACCAGTCTCATACCATGGGTAATTCTGTATTTCTCTCAGAGTAAAAGAACCTCCAGCATACCAGATAATGGATCACAGTCCAAAACAAAAGAAAAATAGATCTTCTGGGTTGAGCAGATACCTTTACAATTAGGCTGTTTTTTTCAAGATGCCAAATGCACTCAATCCCCTGATCATGAAGTGCTTGAGGCCAGGATTCATATCTGTGCTTAACTAACACAAGTATTCCTAAATCCCATTTTTTAAACTCTTTTTTAAAAGAAGAAGGTATTTCAGCCATCTAATTTTCAAAAAGCACCTAAACATTGTGTCTGACAATAGTGCTTGACCAGATTTGGAGAGTCCTGCAATGGAGACACTTCTAATTATTGCCTGCACTCTGAGAGCCCTTGTGCTAGCAGCCACTAAACATACCTGAAGTGCTAAATTAGCAGATTTCCTGATTTGGTGGTAACCTACTTTCTGTTAACTCTTTCCATTTGTTTCCTTTTTCCCTGAAATAAACTTAGTGCTGGGAAGCATTGCCATAACAGACAAAATGGCAAAATGCAGATGTCTGTTGTGTCTAAGCACATGAAGGGCTTTGCTAATTATACAGTGCTCTGCAGTAATTGTATAAACAGTTGTAAGGGCAGACTTAAGGTTATTGGGTATTGAAGCAAAGAGTGAATTGTTGAGCCTGTGAGTGCTGCCCAATGGCACAGTCAATGAGACAATGAAACATGGCATGATGTGGGATATACTCCTTCCCCTTTTACGATCAACAGAACTAAGTGTGATTTCAGAGAATTATAACGTCTTCTTTCCTTGTGCTGGAAGTGCAGAAATATTGCAGCCTTTAAAAATAAAGCAGCATATTCCCATTTATTTCAAGCAGTGGAACAGGGAGGGATATGTCCAGAAGGAATTCAAAGTCCCAACTACTTTGTCCAGTGTATTTTAAAAATCTCCTTAGAAAACAACTTCTTAGTTGTTTGGGGATTTTGTTTTTTTGTCTGCAATCAGGCCATTTTTGTCTCTGTTCAATGAGTTTTGTTGTTACTGGAATGCAAGCCATCAAACCTGTCTACTCTTTTCTTTATAAAAAGTAAGCCTGTGCAAGCCATGAGCCTTAAATCAGAACTTTGCTAAAAGTCCACTGGCAAGAGGATTCTGGAAAGTTTAGAGGTGAAAGTGCCAGATAGCTATGAAGTTATTTTGGGAACTCAAGTTGATATAAGGCAAATAATTCAGGAAAGGATTAGGATCTTACATGAATATGAATAACATCAGCAATTGCACTAGCAAAGAGAAAATTTACAGGGGTTATCAATCCTTATGCTTCAGAGCATAGGGCCATTTCTAGGAAGAAATATTTTCCTGCCTATATAGCCCTTAATCCTCAGAAATCTCAGTGTATGACACCAGCCTTTAGAGCACCTCTGAGTGACTTGGAACAAGAGGCATAACAAAACTCAGGGTGAGGTGGGATGTGTTTCTTTAGAAGGTTAGAAAGGCAGATGGGCTGGCAATTCCCACTGATCTCTACTAGTTCTGAAGCAGGGACTTAACAGTTTGGCTGTTTTTCTTGGAAACACTGAAATGTGAATTGCTGTTGCCAACTGGAGGGCAATAACTCTTTTTTCAGCATAGTGCGGGTCTCTGCCAAGTTTCCCTTAGAGTTAAATATGAGAAACCTTTTCATTTCCAACCTTTGGCCTGGCGAGCATTTTACAGAGTCACCGCTAAATCATGACGCATTGGAAGGAAAGCTCTCCTTTTCTCCAGCTGTACGCATCATCACCTGAATTGCAAGATCCATCTCCAGATACCGGCTCCTTATATCCTCCTCTTCCCACTGCAAGGTTACTGAGGAAACAAAGGGTCACTAACAATTTGCACAACTGTGGCGTTAAATCAGTATGGCAAAAATTATGGAAACATTAAGAGAAACAAGTTTGTACTGTAATGATGCTCTAAATAGTCATTTTCTGTTGCCTTTCTCGGAAGGCAGAGAGGGGGGATTTGTCTATCTTGGATGCAACCCTGTCAAACTACATAGTGCTGTGCTGGGAGTTTGTCCCTTGTGATGTTGTCTTTACTTTACTGAGGGGTTCTTATCTTTGAATTGCTTGAACTACTTGTTCCCCAGCCCAAATGATAAAATAGAGCTTCAGGCTCTGGATGTCCTCCAGGATTTCCAGTAGAAGTAGTTCATTGCCAGAAATACAATACGACCTCATCCTTGCCAACCCTCATTTGCCTTGATGTCTTGAATGCAATATCCTGGATTTCATCAGGAGATTCCTATCCAATATGGGAGACAGTGAAGCCAAGGGAATTGTTTTGAATTCAAACCCTCTTAAGCACAGCATCATATCATGGTGAAACCACCAGCTGAAATGAAGACTGACAGTTTAATTTCTTGAAGTACTGGAAAAGAAAAGGCATCTGCCATGATGGCTACTGGCTTCCACAGGCTGATGGTAATAGACTGTGAGGACCTTCACAGCTAAAGAAATTAATCCTTTTTTCCCCTAACTTACTTGTCATCTTATATATGAGAAAGTATGTTTTTTACAATCTGTAGCATGGCTATTTTGTCTCACTATCTCTGTCTGCCTCTAGCCTCTGCTTTCCATGGATTTTACAAATTTGCCAGTCTAGTCTACCTCAGGATGAGGCAGAAGTGGGTTTGGCCAACACCAAAAGTAAAGACATGAAAAGGCTTGCTCAAAACATTTTTTGTTTTGTTTTAAATAATCATGACTTAGTTGAATACAAAACAGATTGCTTTTAAATAAAATAATAATAATAATGTCAATTATAATATCCCAGAAATAATCCTCCATATGGCATGGCACTTCATAAATGGCTGTTTTCTTCCTTGACTCAGTAAAAACTTTTGATATCTTGAATCTGTGACAAAAAATACCAAAAGGCAGAAGAAAAAGGATGAAATCTGGGTACAGACAAATTAACTGGGAATTTCATAAGCAGCAGAGCCAGAGCAGGCAGCTTATGCGTGCATCTGCAGTTGTCACCTCTCCCACCAGAACAGGAGCAGCTTCTTTTACACATCCTGGTCCTCTGCGTGCCTGTGGCATACTTGGATCCCTGTCCTCACTGACTTGCCAGCCCTCTTTCCCAGACAGGATGCTCAGAGCTGAAGGCTCCTTGCCTCTCTTTGCATTGAGCCAGCTCATCACATCTCACTTCTCTACTCAGGCAGTTCAGTGAAATATGTAAAACATCACCATTCCTGAGACTTATCTCCCTCTCTCAAATACGGTTGAAACTGGCAAGTGTGTTCAAAAGTAATTAAGGAGGAATGACGGACAGTTTGACAAGGTACCTTATTTCCTTAGGAAATCAGGCTAAAAAAAAGGAGGGGGGGACACTGTCATGTAAAAATAACAAATTTTTCCGAAACAAAACCTTCTTTTGTTCCCTTGAGCATTAAAGGTTAGAAAAAGCTGGAGGAATTTTAAATTCCAGTTTAAACTTCAGTGCTTGCTCTAGTGGTTTACTGTTGATTCGTCAATTATTTCAGTCTTTTTAATTAACTCTGCTTTTGGGCTCTGGTACAATATGTATTTATTCTGTTTTTAAAGAAAAAATTGAAAACTAGAACTTAAAGGAAATTGTTTTTCCATGGGGAAAAAAAAACATGAACATAATTTCATTCAACATTTGAAGTTTGGGTTTTTTAAGGTTTTCCATTAGTGTGTGGGAAAATGATTGCAATATATGATATAGGCTTGTTCTTTCCTGATCAATGCATTATTTATAGGCCTTTTTATCAGGCTCATTTATATAGGGTTTTTACTCTTGTTTGATGGAGAACTGAAGGTGGAAAGAGCAGTGTCTGAGATGGCCCATGGTGTGTGTGTATAATTCTTCAGATAGATGTAGCATCTGAAAACAAAGTCACAACAGTCCTTAGACAGAGGGGAGAAGAAGAGGCTTTGCTGCCTAAAGGTTTGACCACAGAACAGAAAACTTCAGTATCACAGTAACAGTAAATGCAACAAACATCGATGAATTTGTACATTCCCTGTCAATATAAATGCAGAAGGATGGAGGATGCAAATTGGTCACAAAGTGCAAAAGAGAAGGAATAAAGAAATTCTCTTCTTTGGCTTCAGCCACAGAGTTTGCAGGATCATCTTTCCTGCAACACTTTGTAGCTCTGTGTGTGTGGGTACTTGACTTACATGCTGGGAATTGGATTGGAGAGCTACAGATCTTCAGATTGATCTGAGAAGCAGAGAATCCGCATATTGAGGCTATAACCTTTCATGTTCTTTATGGATTGAGAGAAAAGGATTTTCATGTACACTATTTACTGGGTTAGATACAGAATACTTAAGCAGAGACAGACTGAGACCAGTACTGCATGAAATTGTACACAGATAAAATAAGACTTTATGCTAGAACGTATCTGCCTGAGATTTTCTTCCCCCGTATCAAAACAAACAGTCAAATGTTTGCCTGGAGTACTGAAGCAGTGGCATCTCTCTCAGGAATTCCTCATGGGTTTTCTGATGCACTAAGCTGAAATCTCCTAAAATCTAGTGTTGAGATAAGATTTTGCAGAATCAGAACCAACAAGAACAATTTCTGCTGCAGCACAGGACCTTTGAGATGTTTTATTTAGCAATTCTGCAAAACTGGATGCCCAAGGTTTGTTTATACCATTCTTTTTCTTCTCTAGGATTTTCAACAGTATTTCAAAATGTTCTGTCATGAAAAAGCAAGGTTAGGGAAAGATTCTGCTGCCACTACATTTCAAAACTTTTGAGCACTTCTTTGTTTTAGGGCTGTTTCTTGGATATTGTTCTCTTTAAAATTCCTAGGGATGAAAACATAGCAAGCATTATCTTGAACTATTTTAATAATGTATGACTGATGAGTAGACGTAGATCTTTTTGTAGCTCTTTAATTGAATTTTTTTTTTTTTAATTAGACCTTGTCTTTGAACAATATCCCAAATCACAGTTTTAATCTTTACCAGGAGACAATTTCCTCTCCTTGCACTGTGTTGGTGTCTTTCTGTCGCCAGCAATAAATAAATAAATGCCAGTAACCTAACATTTTATTATGTTGCAGTGGTACACTGAAATCAGAACATTCTGACGAGACCTGAGTTAATCAATGGGCATTTGTAGAGGCCAATCAGGTTCCAGCATTTTTTCTGTGTCTCTCCCCTTCTATATGGAAATTTATCTATAATCAAGCTGTCTCCACCATAATTTTGTAAGGAAACAGACAAGTCAAACCCATGCCTGTAGGGTTCTTGCTAGAAATTATGATGTGCCCACTGGGGCTCCTGTTGCAAAGGAGGAAGGAGAAACTCTTATCTTTTTCTTTCATAATGAGTCCTCATCGGATCATAACAAAAGTTGAATTCAAAATCTTCAGGCCAGAAATAGAGGTATAATTATTAAGGTGCAAATAGCTGTAAATTCACACATTTGTCTTATGTAGACTAACATCTGGGAAGGTGAAATGCCTTTTATTCAGGAATGCCCATTTTCACAGCTCCTAACTGCTGTTGTCAGAAAAAGAGAGGATAACATTGAAAAATCAGAGGAAGAGGGGAGTCATTAACATGTACACACTTTTTATATCAACACACATGGTGTGTGTGTATTTACTTCATAGAATCATAGAATAGTTCTATGCATATCATATACATGAGGGTTTTATATGTGTGTAGATATATATGCACAAACAATGCTCAAAAGGACAGGTGTTCTGCTATGGAACTGTAGGACTCTGGGTATGTCTTATATCTTCAGACGGACCAAAGAGATTTTCCAGTTCATTTTGACCTCTGTATGTCTATAGAGCTGGGCTCCTACTGGATCGAATTAAAGCGTGTGTCCTTATGAGCTGGTGAAAGATTGTGACATCTGTGGAAATGCTAATAGCACACATGTGATGTGTGGAGATACAATCTAGGCAGAGGGGATCTTTAAAAGGCAGGATGGAATGGAGTGGGATAATGAGACAGGGTCACCAAAGTGAGTTGTGAAATGATCTTTGTGACTTTTCATTGCATCCATGGATGGTCCTTCAGTTTATATCTGAAATCTTCACGCACTCTGAACTGAGCGGTAAACTAAACAGTTGATTGCTCAAATGTCCTTGTAAAGCCGTAAAAATGGTGACAGTGTTTCTGTCCTCAGGAAGTAGAAGAGTAGAAATGTCGTAAAGTAAGAATTGCTTGCAGTCAGTATAGTTCAATGTTGAACTGCAGTAATTGCAAAGGCTTTCTCAGGAACAGCCAGGTCTTAATTGCTCATTTGTGCTGCCTTCCCAGACACTTTTCACTATTTTTGGAGCCAAGTGCCTACATGACTGTACTGGGTTCAAGTTGCTTTGGTAGCAATATGGGACTAGATCCAGCCACCTCATGCTTCAGGGTGACTGAACTCATCTGTTAGAAAGAATTTCTGTTGCAGTGACTTTCAACATTTTCCTTGAGAACACTATTTCCTTCTTCATACTTTCACTTAGAATTGCTGAGGTCCTGGTCTCCACATCTTCGTCCCATCAAGCTGGGAACAATGCGAGATTGCTTCTGCTGGTTCTGGCCAGCGTCGTTGAACCAAAATGCAGAGAACTTATTTCTTCCTCATGGTTATTTTTACTGTCTTCTTTTTTTCACATAAGTAGCAGTGAGGGAAGGGTACATGGTGGCAGGAGGAGGACTGCTTTAAGAAGTACTTGGTTAGGGATTTAAATATTTGTCTGCTCCATGTCCCAGGATATTATTTGTGTACTTTCTCCTTCTCCTTGCTCAGAATTGCAGTGTTCTTGTGGCAGGTGAAGTGCTGCTTTGTGGGCTGCCAGTCCCTGAAATGGCTAAATCAAAATGCTCTGGTGCATTGAATTTTGGCATTATTATTCAGTAAATCGTGTATCTTCCCCTCATCTTCTCCCACCTGATACCTCTTGTTATTAAACAGCCACTGCCTCTGACACCAGATGAATGCAGCCCAGATATCCAGGCAGAGCAAAGCACACCCAGGAACAGAAGATGCTCCTGAAGCAACCCTCTCAGAGTGAATGTCTCCAGACACATTAGCAATGCTGCATCCAGAGCTGTTTATCAAGTGCCAGAAGTGGCTCCTGAAGTGCCATTGGGTATGTTTCTAACTCCATTAGACTGTAAAGCAGAGAAAGAGCCGAATCCCAGCAGCAGCAGGAGGTGGGCTGGAAGAGTAAAGACCATACAGGCTAGAAATTAAATCCAGAAGTTATATACCAATGCAAAATCCCCTTAGCTTTTCAGAGAATAATCTTCTGATTTGCAATATTAATTCACCAGTTTGGAAATATTTCTCCAACAAAAAAGGTTCATTCAACCTATGAATTATGTATTTCTCCAAAACTTGGATCTGATTTGGGTTTGGGGCACTGCTAACTTCCTGTAATAAAAACATGGTATTTACAGAACTATATTATTTCAGTTGGGTCAATCTGTGCCATGCCCAGAGAGGTCCCCTCACCTGGGCAGAAAAAAATGCTTCATTCTTGAATATTTTTTCAGAAATTAAGGATCTGTTCAGAACCTAGCAGTCGACCAGTCTGTTTGGGCTCTTTTACTCATTTCTTTCATCAATAGTTAACTCAGGTCTGCAATGTTCTCTCACTCTGCAACCTAAAGCATGCGTAGCTTAAGAGCTGTGGCTGTATCACACTTTCAAAGCAAGCTATGGTATTTGTGAAAGTTTTTCAATCATGCTTCAGAGTTCCTTGGGTCAGGTAACACTGGGTAGCTTTTGGTTAACTTTTCTGATAATTACTTCATGTTTACATCTCTGTGGCTAAGAACACACCTTGATGGGTTTGATGTTGGAACTAGTGAGGAAAGGCCTATCCTCAGTGACCACATTCAGTGATTATATGACAACACAGCTCTTTAATTCCTATTAATTTTCCCCATTTCTTTGACACGGCAACCCTACTGGCTGCCTTCCCTTTTTGTACGGTCAATCATCAGCCACTGAGCTAAAGTGGGCTAACCCCTGGAAAACCCTTCCCTCAAATGAAGAACATCTGAATGCATTATTTGAACTCAAGATGATTTCAGAACCATCTCCTTATTTTCCATCTTGGAATGCTGTGAACCAATTTACTAACAACAGCTATTGGCATACCTCTTTGGAGGGCTGTGAGCTAAATGCATGTATGGCCTGTTCCAGAGCTCAGAGAAAAGCCTGTGCAGAAATTCCTACTGAGTTTATTAAGCTAGGATAGCTGTGTTACAGCAATTTGCCTATTGACACCTGGGGAAGGTGGAGCCAGTACAGTTTGGCCTATTTTAAAAATGACATTGCTGTCCTTCATAAAAAGCCTGTTTGTTGCTTTGCAATTGCTTCTGGCAAACACTGACAAGTTGGTGGGACTAGTAGGATGGTTTTGGCAAAGTAGCTTGCTTCTTCAGATTATCCCACTCCTCATTTGTCCATTTTAGCAAGTTTTGCTAAATGTATGGCATTTAAAAAAGAATTACAAAGTGGAGGAAAATCCAGCAAAACAGAAAGTGGAAATACAAAGGCTTTTACCTTTTTTTGTTGAATCAAAGATCTATCATCAAGGGTAAAACCCACAAACAGTAACTGCCCAAAAAAGAGGAAGAAAAATAAAAAGGAAAAAGCTTTCCTCATCTTAAACATACCTGCAAAACTAAAGGTTAAGCTGTGAATTGGGAATAGCAAAACAGGTCAGTGAAGGAGAAAAACTTTGGCATAAACTTTGCTAAGGTCAACATGGCACTGGAGAGATACAGGGATATGGGAGACACTACTTGAGGACATATGGGCCATTTCCTAGTGAAAGACTGTCTCCAGGTACTGTAAGGCTGAGTGATCTGGCTGTCTACTACCTCTGTTTGCCTCTCTAGTGTCTCCTGAAATAAATGCAGGGAGGTTTTGCTCAGAAGCGTCATGCTGTTGAATTGGTGTACAACCCTGAAAAGGATTGCTATTCCAGAGTTCCTGAGCTTTAGATCTGTAGTCCATCCTCAACCCCTGCAGCTGCAGCAAGCTGTGTTTGGGAGATGTTAGATCTGGTGGAGTAAAAGCTGAAGCAAGTAATGGATTCCAAATCATGTCCGGTATCCAATGCCTCTAAAGCATACTGTGAGTATGACCCTAATCCAGACGTGACTTCAGGTCCATATTCAGAAAAACCAACTTGCTGATAAAACAGGTAAGGGAGATCATTCAGCTTGGCACAGGTTTCACAAATGTTACCCAATGCCACCAGCTTGGGCACCAATGTAAAATTTCAGCTTGATTTCACTGCCTTGTTTCTCATTCCATTCTGATAACTGGCATATGCTCTGTTTATCTACAGTAATAGACAGTTTCTTCATCCCTGGCCTTCTCAGTGTGTGACAGGTATAAACTGCTGGTTATAAACCCTGAACATTTCAGAATCTGGTGACATTTAAGGGAAAAGATTCCCAAGCTCTTGAAAGAAACACATCACTGAAATAAACAAAGCAGCGAGCACAACTTCCTTGCTGTTAAAGTGATAAAGAAATTAACCGCACACCAGGTTCCAAAACCCCTCTGTTGTTTGGAGATATCTCCCTTTTTCTGTTTTTTTTTCCTAAACTCTCTCTCCCACCCAAATGTATAAAGGTAGCTGCAGTTTAAGGGATGGCAAGAGGCAGGAAAGATATTGCTTCCCCTGAGTTTTATGAAGCTGATATCAATCTTTTTTTTTTTTTTTTCATAAACTTCAGGCCTGTTATTACCCTAAAAGCGTGTTCCACGGCATTTAATGTGACACTGATGAGAATACAAATAAGGGGAAGTGAGGGAGATGGAGGACAGGGAGAGAAAAATCAAATGATGTTAAATGCGAGGACCTGAACAGCACTTCCATATCCATTGCCATTGAGGAGAGTTTAAAAGGCCCATGAAACTGCAGAGCATCTGAATTGTGTTTGGGGGCAGTAAATCAATTTAAGCTTCAGCAGTGAGGGGAAAAAATACGATCTGAGAAAGGTGAGAAAAGAAATTTGGGTTATGGAGGCATGAAGGCTTGCATGTGAGCTAATGAGGCATGCTTTTGCTGAGTGTTGTATGGAAAGTCAGAATATAAATGCCCTTGAAATTGAGATGATTTGGAATGAAAAAAAAAATACTTTGGATTTTCTGGAGTTTCACCTTCAAGGGTATGAAATGCTGATTAGTTTTATGACAAGTTTATCCAGTCCTTAACTAGGTACTAGTAGATGTGCATAACTAAGTAAAGTTTTTGCTTCTGAGAGAAAAGGTTGGATTACTTGTTTTGTTTCTTCTCTGATATGTAAATAGCCAATAATTGGCACATTCAGAAGAAACTAAAAGAGGTAATTCTTCATACAGGGTGTATGTATGAAATTCCTTGCTGTAGAACATTGGGAATATGTAGAGTTTTCATAGATGTAAGCAGAGACCGAACAAGTTCATGAAGGGAAATCCGCTATGTATATATACTGCATATATATGAACCATGATTGGACTGGGAAGTCCTTGAGCTGCAGACTGCTGGAGATTGGTGAATATTCTGAGGAAGTATTGCTTCATGACTGTCCAAGGCTTATATTCCTTCCCTGGCATCTGCTTTTTTGTTGCTCTCAGGAATGTGATCCCAGGTGACAATGATTACATTCGTTGTGAAGGTTATCAGCCTTAAGACAGGAACCACAGGACCATCATGATTTTAGGCATGATTAGAGATTATTCTTGGAAGCATGAGGGATTCCATTATGCCATACGCCACGGGGATATTTGCATGCTTCTTGGAAACTGTCCACCTTCCTGCTTGGCCCACAGGAGACAGCCCTGTGAGCAGAAGATGGGATAGGAGAGCAGGTCTTGCCAGCATTATGGTCTTTCTTGACACCATTCTTTCATTGCAGCAGGTATTTACAGCAAGGCATTGTTCAGCGCTAGGTTGAGCCACAGTCAAGTGTGATTTTTGCAGTTACAGACCTAGGCTCTTAGATGACATTCATGAGGCTATGTTTGGGGAGAAAATCTTGACCCATCTCAGCTGAAGATCAGACCTGAAGTGCTGTTAACACAGATGGGCTCACTAGCCTGCTGCAGTGATCACTTGGGTTACATGATCCAGCTGTAGTGCCACAGGGTAACAAAATGGGCATTTAGTTAGCCCATGAATTCCTTCCTTTCCCCAAGCTACATCCTCAGACTTAATTGATGTGGGGAAGTTTACAGGATTGTGGAGACCAAGAGGAAGTAACAAATACCATCTCTGAACTGAACCTGGAGAAGAAGTGATGGAGTGCAACTTGGACACGGACTTGAATGCAGTCAGAGCAATAATGCCTTTCTGTTCATCCCAATTTTCCAATAGGATGCACCATCAGCTCTTCAGAGAGTAGTTAAGGAATATGAGAGCCAGTTCAACAGTCTGCTGAGAAATCTGTGTTAGCACTTTCAAGAAGTGTTGCTGTGAACACTATGTAGCTGGCATGGTCATAAATTACCTGGTACTGCCATAGGAAACAACACTGCAGGTGTGCTCTTGCTAACCCTTCCAAACTCTGTAAATGCTCCATAAATATATTCATTTTCTTGAATGAATTGTGCCGTATGCATTATCAGTTCTCAGTTCATAATGTAATCTCAGGTACTCGGTGCCAGATTTGCATGTATAAGCACATGAGGAAAATTATCACGTTTACAAATTATTATTCCAAATGAGAATTCAGAATCTGCTCATGAAGATTGTATGTAATTTTCCACAGGCACAAAATTTTTCATATAACTCAATATACATTTTTATGAGAAAAAAGCTATTACAACTCAAAGTTTGTCAAAACAGCCATAATACTATTTAGAAATGAGAAAATAGTGGTAAAAATTGCAGTTGTGAGAGTACGTATGTTTTGAGTTCTGATGAGATGTAAAATTGGCTGAAGTTATTTCTAATTTCTGCTAAAGAAGATCGTCTTGAAATGTCAGTATTTCACAAGCATTTTCAATAGCTCTTCAAGTGACACAAAGTACTCTCATGTCAACCTTAGAAACTCAAATCTATGCAGCTGTTTCTTCCTAAGGAATTTCCTTTGCAAAGATCATTCCTAGTTGAGGACCAAAAGAGGGCTGTTAGAAAGAGAAAACAAGTTTCAGGAGAGATTGGAATTCTGCAAAGCAATGTCTTCCTCATTTTTTTTTCCCTACTGAATGCTCAGTGAAGGAAGATGTGATAAATGTTGCCATGTTTTGAAAACAACCAATATTAACAACGTAATCTGAAGGCTTAATGCTGGAACTTTTTTTGTGGTGAAGTTCTGCCCCAGCCATGTTTTTAAGACTGACTTAAAGGTGGACAGCTTCCAACTCGTCTGTGCATAGGGTAACATCTCATAACACTTGGATAACTTGGAATCTAACTTTCTATGGCAAGGGACTGTGGCCTTTGTTCAGTGGACTCTTTGGGATCCCTAAGCTTTTCAGTAATTTGGAATTAATTGGAAGAAAAAGGTACTTCATGTTCTTTAGGCACAATTTTGTGGGGAGCTGTTCTTGAGAAGTGGAGTAGTCAGATGTGTGATTATTTGTGGCTTTGGTACATCACATACAGTAGAAAAATCTTCTCTAGATAAATCTGTGCACCACCACTTAACCCCGTGTTTAGGTGTCACATTTTTGAGGAATAAAACTCATCAATTACAAATAAAACGTTCCACCCCAACACTATCAAATCATTTCACAAAAGCCCCAGATGTTTGTTTGCTTTCCCTAAAAAGCATTTCAATAGTGGAAAGACAACAAAGAATTCCATTACTTTATTTAAATCAAATTCAGAAAGAAACCATCCTGAAATAGCATGGGGTTTGGACATTTTAAGTAAAGGTGGGAAGATCACCAGAGGTGTCCAGGTTGCGCAAAGAAAAGCTGTAATGATGGTGTCAATAATGATGCTTGTCTTTCTATAATGGTCACATGGGACATTCATGGCATAACAACCCCCAGCTTTTGTCACAAGTTTTTTCTCCAGCTGCTTGTGAATATTTTCAGGTGTTTTATGAGCAGAGGTAGTCTGTGCTCTGCCCCTCTCTCCTTCAGTGGATAGTGTTTCTGTTTGCTTGATGAACTTCTTCCTGTCCTCATCAAGTCTTCATTCTCTTAAATAACACAGGGAGCATACTCATTTTCCTTAGGGGCAACGATGACCTGTAAGCTAGTAGCAGGAAAGGGAGAGACAGACAGGTCATGATGTAATTATACCCACTCTCCTGAGAGCAGGAATTGATTTATGCCTTCAAAGCTAATAAGAACTTCTTATTTGTGAGATGATTCGGCCAGCACCCAACAGGTGGCAGAGCAATTTTCCCTCAACTGAAATTGTATGTTTAAAAAGGTCCTTCAGGAAATAGAAACAATTTTTATTTTATTTTATTACTTAAAACTTGATTCTGGTGAATACTAAAAGACCTATCTAATAGCAATACACTTTTAAAATAGTGAAATATTTACAGCTGGAGCCTTCAGCAGAGGAACAGTAGAGTATGTTTATTTTGCAGCTCAGTAAATTATATATATACCAAGAATCAAATGGATGTTTTCAGTTGATCATGCTAATCCAAACAAGCTTTCTTTATGCTTTTTAATCTGGAGAATTTGTTTTCCATTCCCATGCACATAATTATCGAAGCATCTATTAAACACTATAAATAAATCCAGCCCCTAAAATTTGTCTCCAGACTCTAAATACATAGTATGACTGCAGGGCATATAATTTCTCAGCAAAAGCTTGGTGGGTTTGTCACTCTCCCTGGGCCCTTAAAGGGAAACTGCAGCGGTGGCTAAGTAAATATTTGCTAAATAAGAACATATATATTGAAATTTATGCATAACTGTTGAGAACTATCTGGCAAAATCTCCATCTCTGTACAGTACTAAAGGGTGCATGTAGCTTTCCATAAGCTTTGCCAAGTTCAGGATGGACAAGAGCAGGCTTTGTTTTTGACACTTGTTTCCACAACTTGTATACAGGCAAAAGTCCCAATCTGGACTTTTTACAGCCAGTTTCCCCTGAGCATTTGGGAGAGCAGGGACAAATTATATGGAAATACAGTGACTGCTGTTGGCCAGACAAGCTTTGCTGTTGCTTGGACTCAGCAGAGTTCACCCCAGCATAAATTATTAATTTGAAAAAAGGCAACTTGCAAGAGAGTAAAATAAAATTTCAGGAAGCTTAGGAGACCTGAAAACTCAGACAAAACCTCAGAAACCTGATAAAAAAATAAGGAACTCAATTTATGTGAGTATATGCTTACCTGTCCACGAACATTTTTAGTCAGAAATTCCTTGGCTTTCCATCAGCTTTCCAGTTTACACATTATTATTATTATTTTTATTATTATTATTATTATTAATGTCAGTGTTCATCAGTCTGGGTATGTAACATGAACTGCAGGATCTAATGTTTCTTGGGTCTCACTGGAGAGCCAGTGGTGCAACCCTGACCCTGATCCGTGCTGAAGGCTTCTCCCAGTCACATCATTCAGTGTAGCCATTCAGTCGGTAGTCACTAAGATTTGAAGGTGGCTGGGTGTGATGGTACCATTTTCACTCACTGTTTACTGTTGAATCTAATGTTTTAGTGTGAGGTGTCCTTGCCCATGGGAGCAAGGTTGGAACTAGATGGTCTTAAGGTCCTTTCCAACCCTAACTATTCTATGAATCTAGTGAACCTCAAGTATGCTAAGCTGTAAGGAGGAAAAGGCATGGACATTATGACAGACAGTAAAAAAGAGAAGTAGAAAGAAAAGGGTCACTCAGCCAAAATAAGACTACTGGTTTGTCACCAGTTCCTCCAGAATCCTAGACCTGCCTGGGATTTATGGAGAAGAATCCTTATCACCAGTACTGCATTTGGACAGTTTTCTTGTCACACTTTTCTCTGGCACTGGAGCAGGGGCAGCCTTTATTAGATGAACATGCCTTTTGCTTCAGCATGAACTGCTGGATCCCCCGTACACATTTATTTCATAGCCAGCCCAGTGCAGTTCGCAAGTTAATCTCCATTAGCCAAAGAAATGCACAAGTTGTTAGTAGCGTATCTTTTAAGAAGTTAAATGAGAAAAAACATCACTAGCAAAAGTGCAGAAAGCAAAAAGCTTGGTATTGCTTAGCTGTTTCTTTCCAGCTGGATTGTTCTCTAATGCTGAATGTTAATTGGAAAATAACAGCATTCCTGCCTGCTTTTAGAAAATCAATATGCGTTTTTCTGTCTCCCTCCCCCATTCAGGTTAATTCATTACTGGGATATTTTTAGACAAGTGAATAAATAAAAACAACCCTTTTCCAGTCAAAAATTAATAACTATACCCAGCCAGAACGACCTCCCCAGTGCCGTCATTTCCCTGCCTTCAGTGTTGCTCACTGTTGTCCATGCCAGCCGCCTGCCCCAAATCACTTGTTGTCCTTTCCACAAAGCTGGATATGCATCCAATGTTCCTTTGAACTGGCACAAGCTAGAGGATCAATGGCTCTGTTTGGCAGGGGACCAGTTACTGGACATTTTGCAGCAGCAACATCTTGGCAGTATTGCCTCAGTAGATGGACATTAACGCCAGTTCACCATTCCCTGTTGACCAAGAGAAAGAGCAAAGCAAAAGAAGAGAGGACAGAACTGGAAATGCAAAGAGGAGAGGTCATATATCATAGACGATGCCTCACAAGATAAACAAACAGTAATTCTAGCAACATTGTTTTGCCTTATTTTTTTAATGCATAGTTCTGCTTAAATCCCCCTGGATCTAATTAAAACTTTGTTGGCCATCCACCAATCAAGATAATTACATTGTCTGGCAAAAACAACAGCAAGAAAGACCAAACAAGATTGTGCAGAGAGATGCACCTATGTGACAAAACAAACCAAACCAAACCTAACATGGAAAACAATCCAGGCCCCGTGTCTTGTTTATTTACTTTTGCCTGTTTTGGAAACTGCAAAAAGAACTGAACTGTGTAAAAGACGTTGAGTTTGCACCACCTCAAAGAGTCCTTCAACAGATGTTGAAGGCAGTAAAATGCCCAGAGTGTGTCAATGAGGATTTGAAATCACGATAAAGGAATCTTGCGGGGGACCAAGGCATGATGTTAAATATTAAAATGAGCTGACTGCTGGGAGAGACTGAATCAGAAAAGAAGCTCCTACTGCAGTGAAAGAGCAGACACTCAAGATGTGTTATTTAGAGCAGTCATCACTAATAAACCAGGACTTGCTTAAGTTCTTCCCAAGCAAGGTCTGAGATCCTTGACTTATTCCTCGCTCTCTCAAGTTCCCTGGATGCTGCTGCAGTGATAGCTGGCTTTTTTCCATGACAGCAAACATATGTAAGTTATGCTGCAAATGAATCTGATCCAAACTTTATTGAAATCAATGAAAAGACTCCCACTGATTGCAATCAGGCATAAATGAACTGAAATGTACATGGAGACTTGGCCAGACTGGGAAATTGAAACGATTTTCAAACAGGATATCAAAGAGTCTTTATCAAAATGTTAAAAATTACTTTGAATTGAACAAATACAAAAGTGAAGCTCACTTGATATCTTTTGAAAAAAACATTGTTTCAAATGGAGGAGAAAATCAGAGCGAATCAGACTTGGACTCATATATGTGTTTGGAGGGTTCCAAATATTGGCAAGCACAGTTTTGGCATGAGAAAAGCAGAAACCCTGAATTATTATTAATTGCATGAAAATGCATTCAAATGGAGTTTTTCCCCTATGCTTCCTTGATATGAGAATAGATATTAAACACAGAGAGTAAACACTCCTGAAAATAAATGGAATCTCAGAGAATGCTTGCAATGTAATCATCATAAACATCGCTTATGTGTTTCATTCACTGCTCCGGCTATTTATTGACCTTTGTGTGTATATACATGCATTAGACACACTTACTGGTTTTTCATCACTCATTTCATAAATTGGATTATTTAAAAAGAAAATATTTTGACTGAAATGAAGGGATATCTTTTCTTTTTCTGTTTTAAGGCATTAATTGAAAACTGACATAAATTCAGTTCCTTTTGAAATTATTTTATAGAATCCACCCCCTTATACATAGTATCAAACCTAACCTTAACATAAATTAGCGTTATCGAGGTCCTGTTTACCAGAACCAAGTATGTGTATATGAGCTTTATATAGCTTAATCTTACAGGTGCTACACCCACAGATGTCCCAGATAAATTGCTAAAAACTCTGAACCCAGTACCAAACTCATGGAAATAAAGCCTTTTATGTCGCAAGGTGTTCTGGTAAGCATCTTAAGTAATTAAAGCCATCTGAATAACTGATTTTTCTAATTCCCTGTCCAAACTGATTTTATAAAAGGGACAAAAGAGATTCTGAAATTAAAGATTCATTTCAAGCTGAATGCAATGGTTCGCGCAGCTTGCAGAACAGTATTTTATATTCCTTTTATATATATACATTTACATATATATTTAAAATGTACATATTTTGAAAAATCTTTCAAGCAGGGCAAATTACCTCCAGGATCATTTTGTAAGGAGGAAAAAAAAAGAAAGGAAATCCTTCATTTTCAAAATGCCCAAATGGAATATTTAAAGTTGACTACTGTGGCTTTGTATTTTGTGTTGAAACACTTCAGAGTAGATTTTGAGCCAGTAGGAGACTTGTCTTCATTCTGTTCTCCATAGTTAGGAGGACTAGTAGCTTTTTGGTTTTGGTTGGGTTTCTTTTTCTTGTGAGTTTTTTTAAAGAAAGAAAACAAAGAGAGTTGATAATCTCATACAAAACCATGATACCAAGAGCTCAAAATTTGCTACATGATTCACAGCTAAAAGATTGAAAACACAGAAATACCTATTTCCTTTGCACTTTCTCCTGATTTTCCACTGCATATTCCAAAACTTGATACCTTGTCAGAAGACTGGGGCTTCTCAGCAAAGACGGTCTGACACATTATGTCTCATAACTACTTCTTCTGCTCTCACTAGAGGGTATAACTTTCTCTGTCCTATCAAGCGACATAATGGTAGATGGATGTCACAGATGTGAGAAGCTGTTGAAGAAGCTACCAGTCTGGAAGGAGAAAAGGTCAGAGGAATTTTCCCTTTCTTCATCTGTGTTTCCAGCCATGTAGATCCTCTGAAACCATTAACATTCCAAACAGGGGTGTCTGACTATGCATTGTGATGTTCAGATGTCGATGTCTGTTAGCAAGTGTCACGCTGCTTATCATTTAGCAGAAAAATTCATGCGACTAACTTGTTTTAGGCAAAAATGAGCCAGGTTAGTGAAAACAGCTTTAATTGATAGCCAGATCTCTCTCTCCTGGCTTTGTACCATGGGAGTGTGTGGAAAGCTCTGTTGGTTGATCTGTGAGTGATGCAGTTGTCTCCAGAAAAGGGCTTCTGACCATTACTTAGGAAATGATGCATACGTGAAGGAGGTCAGACCTGCCTCACAGAAATTTTTTGCCTGGTCGTGTTTTCAGTTCTGAAATAAAATCCTGTCACTGAGCAAGCTCACGTCTTCAATCAGCCTCAAAGCTTCTGGGGTGGGTTTTATACATTTTTTCTTGCAGTAAAAAGGTAGGGTAGAAGAACTATATTTTTCTTCCCTGTCTTCTCTTTCTTCTACTAGGAATTTTATCTTTAGTTGCACCTGGAACTTCTATGTTGTCAACACTTCTGGCTAAGAGAAATCAGGCAAGGTGCAGCAGCAAGAAAACACCATCTGTAATGATGACAAACTATAAACACCATTCACAGGCCATTAACTTTGTAATCTTTTTCTCTTCATCATTATTCTCTTACCTCCATTAAATTCTTCCACAACCAAGTGAAGAAGCCAAAGGTGACAGCGGTAGAGTGATAGACAAAAATTTTTATTGTCCTGTCGATACAGATAAACCTAGAGCTGATAGAATGTCAGGTGAACTTCCTCAGTAATGTCTGGAAAAGGGAGAAAATACAAATGATTTTTATGCCTGTTAGGCTTTTAGGAAGATTTATGTTCCTGAAGTATCCTGACTTTATGGAAGGTGTGTTGAGTGGTATTTATTGTTCACAGGAAACTATTATCTGCACTTGATCAGTCTGCTTAATATTGCAGAATTTCAAGGTTGCAAGACAACCAGAGGCATCCCACAGCCACGATTCTCTTGAGGAACAGGAAAGGCCTAGGAGATAAGGGAATTAAAATGACTCAACACAGCTAAGCAACTTGCAACTGGTTTTGAACAGCTGCCGAGACCCTCAGTTGGTCATGGGAAGGAAGGTTTTCATCTCCAACCAAGGAAAAGAAGAAAAAGAACATACTGAGAACCAGATACGCAACAGATACATGCCTGGTAACCTTCCTCAGTTTCCTGCATGTCCCTTTTGAATGGAGGGCCCACATCAGAAACAGTTCAGCCTCCTCAGTGCTAAGGAGATCATAATTTGTTCGGATCTCTTGGTGATGCTTTACCAAAGGCAGATGAATATGCAGTTTTCCTTATTTACAGAAAGACATCCCAGTGCAATCTCCAGTCCTTTTCCAGTCCAGACTGGTGATCCAGCCAACTTTCAAATCCTTGTTTTGTTGCTTTGACCAGCCATACTTCCTCAGTTTACCATGAGACTGCTGAGGGAGCCAGCATTACAACGGTCAGCTATTTAGTAACAGAAGACAATCAGGTTGGTCAAGCATTATTTGCTTTTGCTAAAGCAATTTTCATTTTTCCTTTTATGTGGTTGGAAATGTCCACAGTGTACATTTCAGTTATTGATGGCAAAAACCTTCTGGGTATTACGGGGTTGCTTTAAAACAGTCAGGATGAAATGTGACAATTGCTGGGTCATCCCTGTGGTTATCATTCATATTGGTTGTAGTGAAGGACTTGACTACAAGATACACCTCAGGCTTCCTCCTTCTGCTAATGTTTGCTAGTTTAAAGGTTGTTATAATAAAACTCATTGCAGCTCTGAGCTCCAGCTCAGATTTTTCCTTAGCTGCAAGCTCAGAGCACTATCTCAGTACACGCAGTCTTGATATAAGTGCAGTCCTTGCAATTCTACTTTACACTCAAGTAAACTACAAAACCTAGCAGAATCTAAGACCAGCTTTTCAGGGCAGCTTTCCAGGTTTCTTGGGCTGCAAAAGGTGATCAAGAGAGAATGTCAGCTTGGAATTCCAAGCAGAAGTTTTTCTCATCAACAGTGTTCTATGGCCTGGGGTGTTTTTGGCTTCTAAAGCTCATGGTAATCCCTGACATGGGAGCAGCACTCTGGAGCTCAGGGTGACAGTGGATTGATGCTTCCAGACAACAACGGGAGGGGATCACTGGACCAGTGAAATGCAAGCAGAGCAGAGGAGCAGGTGATGCTAAAGAAGGGGATTAAATAACAGGATCTATAGGCATAGTGACAAGGAGAGCTAGATTCAGCATCAGTGTGGATACGGTAGTTGTGAAGCCACATGAGTATTGCTTCAGCACGTGACAGAGAGTACAAGCTCATTTGGGGGGGTGGGAGGCAGTGGTGTGGTGCATGTGTCATATGCTGCCTTCCTCCCATGGCAAATTCATCCTTGGCTTATCACTGAAATCATTGTGCAAAGCTGGCCCAGGAAGTTTCTGCAGCTGTAAGAGCAGGAAGGAGGTCTGGACCCAAAGAGTAAAATGCAGAGTCTGTGCCAGGAGTATGAGGTTTGCCATCTGTGGTGGGATGGTGTGAGAACCCTTGGGATCCAGAAGTGGAAGTGAAACAGGAGCCTACAGAAAGATTTTCCAGAGGAGAAAGATCCAGACAGCTCCTATTGTGCCCAGAGAGTGCTGCTGGCTGATAAGCGTCATTAGGTATTTCAGTATAAACAGTGCTTTCAGAAAAACTGGAACCAGGTGCTGAGTACTTTCCTGTACTTAGGGGCAATCACACTGATGGAATCTGCTTGCCACCCAGCTCTTCTTGCCAGGTAAATTGCTGTCTGAAATCTCCATCTGAGGATTTAGCAAAGCAAAATGGCTCTTTAAATTATAAAGTGGCAAAATCTTGCACTTCTATTTTTCCTGAGATCACTTTAAACCCCAGTCTTTGCAACAGGCTGCAGCAAGAGGGAGTAAAAGAACAAAAAGCCCTTGCTGTTAATATTTATGGCAACTAAAGCAAACTCGCATCACATTTGCAGATGAATGGGAGCCCCTGTTAAAAGCTGCAGCAGCTTAATTTGGGGATGGCACTGGTTGGGGGCTTGATTGTCTGGATAACAAAGAAGAGCTTTCATGTTAATTAATTTAGAGGAATTATTAGTGTTAAAAATAAATAGTTCAGTCACTGTTCCAAAAATAATCTCACTGATGGAAATGAAATTCAGTGGAAAGAAGATCGAGATTTTATTTCAGTTCCATATTTTTTCAAGCAATTTTTGTCTGCCAAATGCATTGCCCCTATGTGAGGTCCTAGGGTTTACTTTTGAGAATACGTATATAACAATTATCTAAATATTGCTACAAAACAAGCCACATAGGTAAATAATGTCCTTTTGTTCAGTGGAATAAGAGTCACTTGGAAATAGTTGTTTCAATGCATATAATTAATCTCTATTTTATTTGAAGACTGAAGCATTCAGAACCTTAAAAAAATAAATTAATAAAACCCTCTCAAAAGAGAGTTGTAAAAAACTGTAAAACTGTATTTACAGTTCAAAACCACCTTATTTTCCTAAGGGAAACTGCAACAAGCACTCTTGTATCCTGATTTGTAATTTCTTTTTGTTTTCAAACAGAGATTCCTTTTGAAGGAATTATGTGTAATGTCAAACTACATTATTCATCACTCACCGTGGCTTGATAGGAATCAATGGAGTAGTGTTCTTCTTGGGCTCCCTTCATTACACAGTCTTAAAAGAGAAAACTGATGACTTAAAATGAGTGTAGATTCATGAAATCCTGATTATACAAATATTTACCACGGAAAGATTATACTGCTTATCGTAGAAGTACATTTGAGTGCAAAATAGACCAGAAGTACATTTGAGTGCAAAATAGCACCAGAGTGCTATGCCCCTGCTCTATATTGAAACCTCAGCTGGTTAACCCTGTCTAATTCTGTTTTTTCTCTCCATCCTTTTCCATTCCTCTTTCCCCCTTTCTACGCCACCAAAATGCAGGCAATGTTGGCATACTCCCTGCGTTGCTTCCATCATACAAGTTACATAGCGTGGCATGTTTCAGAAGACAGGGATCCTGAAAAGCCAGGGAATACCTCGGGACCACATTTTCACAAGTGGTTTCTGACTGCAACTGTGAAACACTCTGCAGGAAAGGATTCCTGCAGATGGCAGATTATTGCAATCGCTGTCATAAGGATTTACGTCCTCGACCAAGCCCACATTTCCAGCCACCCCTGGATCTGCCCAGTCCCAAATGAAGATTTGTGTACTCATGCACCTTTTATTCTGCTCCCGTTTCTCTCCTCAAGCTATATAAATCCTTAGGAAGATTCTTGGTCCAACACAACAGCTATCCAGAACTGCCATCTACTCCTGTCACTAGATTCCTCCTTGTGCTTCCTGACTCTGAAAGTGAGAACCCCTTTTGCCGACCGCTGCCTCTGCAGTAATTCCTCCCTGGCAAAGCAGAACACTCCCTGCCACTGCTTATCCCGGTAAAGGCAGGGGCTGAAGAGGCCAGCTGAGACCTGCAGATTTCATTTGCTCTCACAACTTCTTGTTTTGAAGTGCCAACAACTGTCTCCTGTTACATGGCTGCCAGGGCTTGCTCCTCTCCCCTCCCTCAAGGCAACACTGGTCGTGTGAAACATAAGGGCAGTCTTCTGATCAGGCAGCACAGCGGTTCTGGGAAAACACATTCCCATCAGAGGCTAGAGCTAGGCATATGGTGTAGTCTGTGCTATTGAATCAGGTGTAACCTCATCTCAGAATACTCATGAGTGCAGCCTTTCCTTTCTCATGAGCATGGCCACAGACTTCAGTCACTACACACCAGTGCTTCTTTTTGGCTGAGTATATGAATTCCAGCCCTCCCTCATGACAGCTAAGCTGTAGCTCCCAACTAAGAAAGCTACCCCTTACATCAAAAGACAGGGGATTATTCTTTTGTGCCAAAGACTCTGGCTCCATATCTCTCACGGCTCAATCATCACATCATTTATGGCAGAAAGATGGCTGGCAACAAGATTAGATTAGGGCAATTTAAAATGTCTTGCTCAGATTAAGTGCAGACCGTGAGTATTTAAAAGCACACATAATCAGACTGTAAAATTGAGTACTACAGCATGCCTCAGACAATAAGAGTGTAAATAAGGATTACACAAATTTAAAGATGGGTTCATCGGTAGCTATTAAACAGAAATAATCAGGCACAATTTCTGCTGTTGAAAGCTCCTAAACTAGTGAATGCTAGAAACAGTGATGAGGGAAAGGCTGGTACTGTACATCTCTGTCCTATATCCACCCACTACAAAGGTTATGCTGAACAAAAAGTGGCTGTGGCCCTCAGGTCAGATCCGGTATTTTCTCTCCATGACTGAATTGTGTGCATTCGTCAAAGAGCTCTGCAGATACAATATACCCACAGTGTATAAGGTGTGCACTATCACAGGCACATCCACATTTCTTAGTGGTCACTCATCACAATCCAGAGATAATAATCTGCCTAAATGAGACAGCTATATTGTTTCCCTCATTAGCCTTAGCCACTCATTGGCATGCAAATCTCTATGACAATCCCAGAAGAAATTTCCTCTGACCTTTTATTAATTTCCCTCTTCCAAGTTCTTTTTCTGCATTGCCCACTCATCTCTTTGAATTTCATCCCTTTAGATTAAAGGCTTTTTAAGAGACTTGTCCTTTAGTGCATCATTTGGGATAGATCCATCTGGTCAATACATGGTATAGGAGTCAAAGATGTGGGTTGATAATAAGGTAGTTCCATCTCCAATCCTTACTGCTTGGCTGAGCACACTGTGACTCAGTTTCCTTATTTATACAGCAAGAGTGGTCTTTGTGAAGACCTTTGGGCTTGGTAAACAAAAGGATCTGTTTAAATGCAAAGTGTTAATTATTATACCAGGAGGCTGTAACTAAGAGTAACCATTTAGCTGGGAGATCTGGGAACAGGTATGCAGATAATTGGTAGATTTAGTTGAGGTCTGGTGGTTACACTGCAGACAATCCATCATTGTTGTAAGCAGCATGAAGTTATGCCCAGCCTCAATTATTGTAAGTCTCCCTTCACCTGTGGCCTTGTGCTAATACCCCAAGATGTGTCACCAGTAAGCATTTGAGTGAAATCTCTAGAAGAATGTGGAACAAATCGGTAAATCTCCTTCCGTAATGCACTGCCAAAAAAATACAATGAAGTCTTCCATGTCAGGAAGAAAATGTCAAAAACATTAATTAAAAACTAAACTCTTCTGGAAATCAAATGGGAAGGAGTGAAAGCAGGGAGATGTGGTGGAATAAAATCCAGTGGAATAGTCTTAATTCCCACAAGTGTGTAGGTCTGTTAAACCTAGGGCCACTGTCCCGTGTCAGACAGTGGTGCTGCCTCTGGTAAGTTACCAGTGGCTCCCATGGCCAGCAGACACCAATATCTGCAGAGACTGGTGATCTCCTCTGGCCACTGCTAGTGACTGCTCCTTGAGAAAGGGATCTAGTAAGAGAGGAGAACAGCTCCTGGAGGAGAAACTGCTGGTCCTGAAAATGTGAGACATCTAGAGTAGAAACGGGTTTTGCTGCTGATAAACCAGTAGTGGGGAATCTCTCCCCATCTCCCACCACCAACTGCTGTCATTTAATTTCCAAAATCTTGTCCCTGTCTCCTTCAGCATTTATGTGAGTACATCTCTGCCATGCGTGAGTGATTTATTGAAACATCCACAGCTACTGTAAATGACAGTACAGCAAAGCAAAGGCAGAGGTGGGAATGGAGTGGTAGAAATGTGACTTTCTCTCTGTCAAATCAAACACAGCTGCCTATTCCCAGCAACTGTAGTTGGCGAGTTTCATAGGGACATTTCAGAGCCTGATCAGTCGTTTAAGCCCACTTAATCAAATCAAAATATCTCCTCTGGAAACACTATACACGCATATATGTATGTTTATATGTATGTATTGCTCCTTCACTTTGAACGTTTGCTTCCAAGTCCACGTGAGGTGGATTTAGTACGTTGGGGAGGAGGTTTGAGGGGTTTGAGCTGGTGGAAGGGATAGGGTGATTTGAGTTTAAAAGTTGGGTAAGTCTTTCATGGAGTGTTGTGTGTGTGTAATGCGTGTGTGTGTGGGGGGGTGGGGTGTGAATAACCAATCGCTCACGACACACGCGGGGTGTCCTGGCGGGGCGGCTGCGAGAGGAGTGTGATGCAGAAGCGGCGAAGTGGGAGCGAGCAGAGAGAGAGAGAGCGAGCGGGAGAGGAGCGAGCAGAGACTTCCACTGAGGCAGCCGGGAGGAATCACCAGCCAGGATTTGCTCCTCTCTCTCTCCCTCTCTCTCTGATTTCAATTCAGCTCCTCCCCCGTGTGGTTGTGGCTTTGCCTTCCATCAAAAGCCTGATCAGCGACGCCAGTCTTGGGGGGGAAAGGAGAAAAAAAAAGAGGGGGGGGGGAGAAAGAGGGGAAAAAAGAAAAGGGGAAAAGTGCAAGAGAAGTAAAAGAAAAGAGGGGTAAAAAAGAGGGGGAAGAGAACAATCTCCCCTGCCCCGGCTGCATCTAACACAGCAGAGTCTGAAACTTTGTGGAGTTCTCGTTGTGTTTACCCCGCGGCGGGTAAATCAGCAGCACCCTGCTCTCTCGCTCCTGCTCTCTCCCTCTTGCTCTTTCTCCCTCGCACTCATCGGCAGTCAGCAGCGATGGAAAAAGTTGCTGGCTGGTACCCAGCCTGGCACGTTGCTCTGCTATACTGGACATGGCTTTTCCTCTTCACTTTTGGCTTTACCGGTGCAGAAATAACTTGCAGATCCTGCCATCCCCAGTTGAAGCCGCAGCAGCAACATCCGCAGCAGGGATTACTAATGCATTTGAGGACCGATAGAGGAGAAAAGGAGCAGAGGAGATTCCCCGGAAAGAAGGGAGGTGAGAGAGGGCAAGGGGCCGGGAAGGAGGCGGAGGATGCCGGGCTGCGAGCGACCCTCTCTCCTGCTCCTCCGGGCACGAAATTCAGCGGCTGGGAGACGCGGCGAGTGACCAGGGACACCGAGAAAGTGACCGGGCAGAGCCGGCCTCGAGCGGCGGCTGCAGCGGCTCCTGCCGAGGACCAACCTCTCCGCGGCCGAGGGTCCCCCGCAGTGGGCAGTCGGCCGGGGTCGGTGCGGCGGCGGCGGGGCCGTAGCCCGCGGGGCGCGGCGGGGCGGGAGCCGGGAGAGAGCGGCGCCGCCCGCTTCGGGCTGGAGGAGCTGCGGCTGGGCAGCACCACCTTCGCCCTCGCCGGCGACTCGGCGCACAACCAAGCCATGGTGCACTGGTCCGGGCACAACAGCAGCGTGAGTACCGCCGCGGCGGGCTGTGGGAGGCAGAGGCGTGCTTTTGTCCGCTTTCCCCCTTTTTTATTCTTTTTTTTTTTTTTTTCCTTTTCCCCTTGTTCTGTGGGGTAGGATGGGGGTGCTGGGTTTCAATTCTTCTTCCGAGAGGGTATTTTGCGCCTCCGGGCGCCGCGGATTGGCTTCGCTTAGCAGTGTGCAGTGGGGCAGAAGTGCTTCAAAACGGCCATTCTTCTGGAGCAAAAAAACTTTCCGCCGCCCGCCCGCTGAGCACAGCCCCCTCCAACCAACCCCTTTCTCCTTCAACCCGGAGGCAGAGAAAGATAAACCAGAGCACAGCCCCCTCCAGCCCATATTTCCCTCCCCCTGGGAGAAGAGAGGGATAAACCACAGCCACCGCCTGTGGCCATCTCCGCGGGGGGAGCCCTCCATGCACCCTGTCTTCTCTCCGGGGTAACCCCCGCCTGGAGCCTGGGAGGCTCAGCTGCAAGCAAGGCCTGGGAAAGCCCCTCTGGTGCTGCTCCACCTCCGCCTAGCCCTGGTGGCCCACGTCAGCCCAAGGGCTCATCCCCAGGGCCTTCTGATAGGGAGATGCTGGATGGTTTCAGGACTTCATCTCTGAAGTGCCTCTGTGCAAGGGATAAAGCTGCTTTTAGTCTCTTGTCACCAAGGTGTTAAAGTAAGACAGTTCTTGCCTCTTTCCCAGAATAATAGCAGAACACCTCCAAGATGAGCCAAGCAAAACAAAACCAGAAACAGCAATAGGTGGCTGGTCTCCAAGCTGGACCAACAGTCATGGCATCAAAGTTACCAAGTTAACCTGAGCGCTGTATCCGTCCTCTATTGCAGAGGCAACCTGGCATCAAGGGCTGAGGCCTGGGGAAGGCAGAGTGAGTTGCCTGGTGGGCTTTCTGCTTGCCGTTAACTCTGCTTGTGGAGTAGCAGAAGTGGGGGAAACTGTCTGCCTGAATGCTGCAACTTCTGTCACTTTGCCTCTTAGAGACGGCAAACAGAGTGCTAGTAAGAGAAAGGGGTGCTAGCACCACATGCTTGTTGCCCATACAATTTCACAGGAGAACGGGGGACTTGGGCTCTTCTCCTTTAAGGTGTCTGCAGCTGTAATGCCATGTGTCTGGCTGCTTGGCAGAAATCCTTCACCTCCTTTTCAGCTTTTAGTCCTAGGAGCCTAGCAACATTCTGAAATAATGGTCTAATCATTATGAATTCCTCGTGGTATAGATTGTAGTGAGGTATATCACAGCCACCCAATTTAGAATTACAGCGGATGTCATAAGCACCTCACTGTGGGGTTCAGCCCTACTTAATTGGGACATGGTTTTATGGTCTCATCAGGAGCATTTTAATCAATTAAATGACAGAGGAATACTCTATTTTGAAGGACTTTCCCCTTTCTTCACAACTCAGCTAGCCTGTCTCTCATGTAGTTGTGCAAAGAGAAGTTGCCCTGTAGGAACTCAGGTCTGTTCAGACAAATTGAATTGAGGCTGATGCTGGTTTAAAGTGGCCCATTTGCTAAGAAAAAGCTTTTGATATAAAAAGTCATCCAGCAGGCATCAGTTTTCCTGGTCTATCACTGCAGTTATGTTTCATCTGTACATTTATTAGGTCAATCACTGCAATTGTTTCATCTGTGCATTTATCAAGACACATACATTGTTATGTATGTATTTAATTATACATGTGATTAGGTACGTGCATGCATGTACCTATGGTTCTGTCCACTGTGGTAGTATGGTCTACTAATGCCAGGGACTGATTTACTTCCGTATTATATTTATTATATTATATTTATTAGTGTATTGGTGTACAAATGTTTTCAGGGAGCTGTGGGGAAATATTTTGCTACTGTCCTTCCCAAAGAGCTGCAGGTTGCATTGCACACGAGGAGATTACTGAGGGCTCTGGCAGTGCTGTGCTATCTTGTCCTGTGATTGCATCCCCTTTCAACATGGAATGAAGCTGGGCCTCAGCAGGACTTGGATGCTCAACAGGCTTGTCTGGGCTCAGCTGAAACAATAGTGTGTGTTCCAGGAGGTAGCCCAAAGTGGCACTGACCAAATGTCTCTGCATGGAGGTTTTTAGAACTTGTCTGTGGAAGAACTGGGAGTGGGTTGGGGTGAAATGCTTTCTTTAGGGTACAACACGTCTTTCTGCCTGCGCAGGGGTCACGGGAGATCCCATGATGCTGCTTGTGAGGGATACTGTGTAACCCCAGTGTCCCAGCCACACTCCAGCAGTGGCAGCTGCTGGCTTCGTGCCTTGTGTGTGTGTGTCCCTGCCGTGGCAGGGGAATGCAACACACCTCATGTTTTCATTCGGTGTGCTCTCTAAATGCTGCTGTCAAACAGCTTTTGCCTTTCACCCAGGCACAGGGGCATTGTGAAGACAATCATAGTTTGTGGCATCTGTGTGAGTACAGGAAAATAAAGCGAATCTTAAAATATTTGAAATCTCTTTAGTTTGAAAAGCTGAAAAGTTAAAGCACTGTCAGCACTAAGTTTTTCTGTTGCAGTGTATCTAATTCTGTCAGCCTCAGCCTTGTATCTTTATTTTGATAGTGGTTTGGATATAATTACAGTGCATCTAATGGAGAAGGGACCTCTTAAAGGACTCCTGATTTCTGTAAGGGATTGTTCTTGGTATTTACAGGTACTTTCAGCCTTGGCTGTGATTTCATGTTGAGTGTGTGCACCATCTCACTGACAGCACTGTGATCTGAGAATAAACTTGCCGTTTGCTTGGCCACAGGTACAATAGGAAGAACAAGTAATAGCCCAGGTATAAATCCACAAACATAAATTGTCTTATATCAGGGATTATTTTGGCCCATCAACGAATTTGGGTGATCACTGGACAGCTTGTCCTCCAGCACAGTATCCATATCCAGACATTCAGAGTATGCCCAGCTTACACCATAGGCATATGCTTCACATGTGCATTAATCCCTCCTGTCTACCTTGGGTTTTTCACTGGTGGAGCCATCAGGATTTTCCCAGAGGAGAGCATAGGTGTAGGGAGATTGGATATCAGCTGCCTGATGGGGAAGAAGCTGGGAGTGTATCCAGTGTTGTATTAAAACCCAGGTTGACCTCATGCTTTTTCTGCTCCAGTGGAAGTGGACAAGGCCACACAAGGCTGGCAGCATTTACACAATCCTGAGCTCTCAGACTGCAAAACAGAGAAGAGTGGCTGCAGCTAAACTGGGTGCTGGAAACAGTCGTTGGCTTATTCTGAGCCCCGGACTGTCCTGGAGTCATCCAGGAAGGTGTTAACTGGCCCGTGCCAGTAGCCTGCCTGGAACCATTTTGTCAATGCAATAAGAGTATAGACTACTGAGTCTGTGAATGGGTCCTGGAACTGCTTAATTTATGTGCATTGATACACCCTGAGAGATTTTCCACTGGCCTCTGTAGTAACTGGAGTAAAAGATCCTGTAAGGTAAAATCTTTCTCAAATGACACAAGTGAGAGCTGTCTTTTTGTACCACTTTTTGCAATTTCATCACTGGTGTGGAAGCTGGCATGTTTTCATCTCACAGAGATAGCAACAGTGCTTCCTGATGTGTTGTATTCAAACACTCTAGATTTGGAATCCCCGTAACTCCCTTAATGCTATGCTATAGACTAGGAGAAAACAGCTAGCAGAGATTTGTGTGCGGAGCTAAAAGAGAGGCTTGGTTTAAATGGAGAGAAGCAAATCTCTAGGAGACGTCCATTACGAACTTTTGGGAAATGGATGGATCAGAGCTCACAAGACACCAAGACTGCTTATGTCCAAGGCTGGCTTGGAGTGAGATTAGTGCCTTACTTGTTCATTTGAAAGTATCCTGGAAAAAGAGCAGAAAACATTGGAGGAGGTCAGAAGGGAGTCTGAACAAGAGCTTTGATGCTATAGCTTGTTCTATAGAGTGTGCTGTGAGGGAAAGCAGCATGGGTTTCACATTTGCTTAATAGGGCAGCTTACTGTTGCCTTGCAGTGGGCTGAGTGCTCTTCTGGGCCAGACATTAGTGCAGATAGAATCATAGAATAGTTAGGGTTGGAAAGGACCTTAAGGTCATCAAGTTCCAACCCCCCTGCCATGGGCAGGGACACCTCACACTAAACCATGTCACCCAAGGGCTGTCCAACCTGGACTTGAGCACCACCAGGGATGGAGTGCTCACAGCTTCCTTTGGCAACCCATTCCAGTGCCTCACCACCCTCACAGCAAAAGACTTCTTCCTTATATCCAATCTAAACTTCCCCTGTTTAAGTTTTAACCCATTACCCCTTGTCCTATCACTACATTCCCTAATGAAGAGTCCATCCCCAGCATCCCTATAGGCCCCCCTCAGATACTGGCAGGCTGCTATGAGGTCTCCACGCAGCCTTCTCTTCTCCAGGCTGAACAGCCCCAGCTTTCTCAGCCTATCTTCATATGGGAGGTGCTCCAGTCCCCTGATCATTCTCGTGGCCCTCCTCTGGACTTGTTCCAGCAGTTCCATGTCCTTTTGATGTTGAGGACACCAGAACTGCACACAGGGCTGCAAGTGGTGTCTCACAAGAGCAGAGTAAAGGGGCAGGATCACCTCCTTCGACCTGCTGGTCACGCTCCTTTTGATGCAGCCCAGGATACGGTTGGCTTTCTGGGCTGCGAGTGCACACTGAAGCCAGCTTGTTCATTTTCTCATCAACCAACACCCCCAGGTCCTTCTCTGCAGGGCTGCTCTGAATCTCTTCTCTGCCCAGCCTGTAGCTGTGCCTGGGATTGTTCCAACCCAGGTGTAGGACCTTGCACTTGGCATGGTTAAACTTCATGAGGTTGGCATCAGCCCAGCTCACAAGCGTGTCGAGGTCCCTCTGGATGGCATTCCTTCCCTCCAGCGTATCAACCGAACCACACAGCTTGGTGTCATCAGCAGATCTCTGGAGTCTGGCTTTTACACGGTCACAATACCTTTAAACAGTGGTTCAGGCTTCAGTGATTTCCATGCCTGGAAAGACAAAGTGGGGCTTCTCAAAGGTCCTCCACAACAGAAGATCCTCAAAAGACTGATGGAGATAGAGTTTGGACCAGATGCAAAACAATCATGGCCAGACAGGTTTTATATTCCATCCGCAGTAGAAAATCAATACAACTGATGGGTTCAGTGCAGGATGAAACCTACAAGGTCATCATTGCTGTTGTCAGGTGGTTACACTAGACAACAGGGGAAGAGTTAGGTCTCTTATGAGAGAGCTTTTAAGCAAGATGAGATTGTGTTGCAAGCTTTTCCTTGATGGGACAAGGTGGGCTCAGGTAAGGCAGGATAACAATATACCTGTATATTTCCAGTGTGTTGTATTTCCTGCTGGACAAAGTAATTATGAATCACCTGTTGCTGGATTTTGAGTTGAAGTGTTCAAACCTACTTTATAAATTAGGAACTTCAAGAATGGCACAGGGCTGCAGCAGGTACTGCATCCTACAGCCATAAACTGATCAAACTGCATCTTAAAAACAGTTGGGTTTCTTTCAACCCACCCTCCTATTGCCTTCTTCCTTTTCGGATAGTTTTAAAAGCCTTTTTTTCCTGGCTGCTGGAAAATTCTATCTGATTTCTGTTCTAACATTGCCACTGGGCAATTTAGGTGCTTTTTAACCCCCATTTGTGCATGTGCTTTTTATTTAAAGTTATCTTCCCTTCCTGGCACTTACACCCCCTGGAATTATTTTACAGGCAGTGATCACATTCCCTTTCAGCCTCTGGTTTGCTAAATCAAGCAAGCACTGTTCTTTCTGTATCAGCTTGTAAGACACGTTGTGGAAAGTGAACTGTGAATTTCTAGGAGTCAGGTACCTGAGAGCTCGAATTTGAATCAGATTTTTGCTTTTTATGAACACAGTTCCATGCAGATGATAAGAAATGTATTCCCTTTTACAAGTGAGACAGTAAAGGCATGGCAAAAGTGTGTTAAATCACCAGCATTCTTCTGTTCACACCAGAAAGGGGGATCACAATCAAAATGTCACTTTTCATATCATCTCACTCTGAGACTGCAGCAGGCTGTAGTTCATAGCCTCTGTCCTTCCCTTGCTGGCAGAGCTGTGGCTCCAATGTAGAACTGCTAGGGATGGATGAAGAATCTGCAAACATCATCCAGTGAGTGACTGACATTATGTTGTATGACACTGTGATAGCGCACTGCTCTCTTCCTCCCATGGCAATTACATTATTATAAAGGAGGAGTTTTAAGGACATGAACATAGATGTGGAGCCCAGAGCCAGATACGCAGTGAGACACACAGTGAGAAATGATCCCACTGTCAGTCACTTTGCATTTAGATTGGTTCCTGAGGTGCAGGAAGCAGGTCCCCAAAAGGATCCATCTGAGGAGCATGCCTGCATTAAAATACTTCAGTGAGATGTAGTATGTTCTGATTACATATTACAACAATATATAATAGTATTAATAGTATTATGCACCAGATGCAGAGACTGTTTCAGGCTAATCGCTTGCTAGAGCTAATGAGAATATATTTAGTAAGGGCTGAATAAAAAGTAAGGAAACAAAAATGAGGATTTAAACCAGAAAAAAATCAAGTAAAAAAATAGTATTGCTAAAAGTCCCCCGTTTCAAATTTTGGTCTTCTGAACTAGATTTACTGCTGTGTAGATCAAAAATACTTTCATCCATTGTAGACATGAAGCATCCTTTAAAACAAGCCTTTAGTGAGAGAAGACACTGGACAAGTATCCTGTAAGCATGAGTAGGACTTTATTTAACCAGAATGTTTCGAGGTGTGTGGGTTTTTTTGGGGTGCGTGCATTTGATTTGGCAAAAATGAGTCAATAGCCATAGTATGTCTTTATTCTGTGTTGCTGTCCATCTCTAGATATATTTTGTGACTGGATAAAAAGTAGGTTTGTCATATACAGAATATGAAATCGGATATTTGGGAAATCATTAATAAGAATAGCTGTGCACTGAGAGAAAGCAGTGGGTGAAAGAATCCATGAGGACAAGAAGAAAGTCTTGTTTCTTTGAATTTGGTCTCTGTGAAGGAGTCTGGGAGATGGTGAGGAGCATCCACCCAGACTGACAGGTGGGATATGCAAGTCCTATCACAAGGGGAGATTAAGGAGAATAATGGAAGAGCACTGACAGTTGCAACTGACATTCCTGCAATATCGAGAGGCTATAAACTGGATAAAGCAATAGGGTTATAGTTTTCAATCTTTTTAATACTGTACTTTAGAACAGAAAAGTTTTATTTCCCTTTCCTCCTGACTTCAAAGAAGACTTTTGTATTTCCCTGACCTGGCAGTCATGATGGGGTCTGTCTAGAGCGGGAAGCAACAAGGTCAGAAGTCCTTAATTCATTCTGGAGAGGTGAGAGAGCATTCTGACCCATTCAGTTGTGGTTCAGCTTTACATGTGAAGGGCTGTAAGTCTAGCATCAGACAATCTTGGACAATTTTGTCTCCTCTGGGCCTTTCTTGCTATGCCAGACTGAATACAACAACAATACAGCATTGTGCAGAGCTCCAGTGAGGCGAGTGAAACTGCCCCATCAAAGACTTCTTCCTCTGGGAAATGCTGTTGTAGCTTGGCCAGAGCATTTCATAGGTTCACACTTATTTCCTTTTGATGCCAAGGCTCCTGAGAAGCAGCCCCAAACAAGCTAAAATCATGAAAGCTTACATGTAATGCCTTTTTCATTGTTTTGTTTCAAGGCAGCATTTTTTTGAATGGATTTCCAATTCTTTCATTCTATATTTAAAAATGATCCAGTGATACAAAAACCTTGATTCAGTATCCCACACAGAGGCATCTAGTGACATTTGAGATGGCATTGTCTCTAGCTGCTGCTTCATAGGGCAAGAGCATCCTGTGAGTCCTGTATCCTAATCTGGTGTGCAGGCCTGGGAATAATAGAAGATCTAAAACTATGTTTGCCTATATTTGGGAAACGAGTCCTGTATCCTAATCTGGTGTGCAGGCCTGGGAATAATAGAGCATCTAAAACTATATTTGCCTATATTTGGGAAACTGATGTTATTGTAAAAGCTGTGTTTGCTGGTCTCTGTTCATCCAAAGCCAAAGCTACACTCAGGTTTTCATTTCACAGGAGGAGAAAAAGGATCAGACTGATAGAAGGCGCTTCTCTCTTTTTTTATGTATCTGGCCAGCAAACCAAGAAATCAATGACTCCCAGAGCTCTAATTGACATTTCTATGTGAAATGAAAATGGGCCTTGATTCCAATTCAAATGGCAGCATTGGGTGATAGACTAATTATTTTGGAATTTTAAATGCATATAAAGGTTGATGCAGTAAAATGATTTTCAGCCACTTGCAATTTTTTTGGCTGTCTCTTAAATCAAACAACAGTTAACATGAGAGCACTTAATCCCTAATTCTCTGTGCTGGTAACACAATAACACTTTTACTTGGTACCACACTTTGTCTCCTTGGGGAACATAAAAGGAAAGTGCTTTAAGATGGAAATGGATATTTAAGGATATGTCCTAAAATGTAATTCTTTCAGAGGGTCCCCAAGAACTTAATTTAACCTCACATTCTGTCCCTAATTAGGGGGGTGATGTTCTCGTGTGATAGCACACTGGGACTGAGAGCTACTTCTGAACTTCTCCCCCATGTGCTGCCTTGCCAGGGATGTGCTCAGGGCAGGCTGTGGTGAGATGCCTCTGATATGGGGCAAGAGGGAAAGAGACAGAGACTTAGGCAGTGTGGGGGGAAAAGGTGGGAAGTCAGACCTATTTCTGCTGCAATGGAGGGATGTCAGTGCTAAGTATCCCCACCAAGCGCAGCCCATGCTGGGGCAGGACCTCTAGTGCTCTCTCCCTGTGCTGTGGTTAGGGGCAGAACTGCTGCAGGGGTAGGAAAGTGAAGGGAGTTACAGGTCTTGTGATTTTTCTTTTCCTGGAAGGAAAACTCAGAGATAGCCCAGATGAGACAAAGCCCACCCTAAGTGAGTGGCAGTGTGGGGTAAAGGGGTTGAGCCATGCTGTGTTGCTGGTAAGTGTGGCTGAGGAACCTGAAGGCAAGATAAAGAGACCACAGAGTGTGAGTAAGGCAGTAAATTACATGATACCAGCAAACATCACGCACCTTCATTCCCAGAGAGGTTGTCCACATAAAGAAAAATAGCCAAGTTTCCCCCTAGTGTTGCATTTCCTGATGCAGAAGCAGCAAGGCAGGGAAGAGACTCTTGGACTGGAGTGCATCTAGTACATAAAGATGTGGCTGGTCTTGAGAGAGGGTGTCTGAAATTCATCACGACAGCTTTCAGACTGCCCTCAGGAATACCTCCCCCCCTGGCCTGTTTATCACTTCTTGCTGCCCCTTGGAACCTAAGAGCCCATTTGCAGAGTCTTCCATGCTTTGCACAAATATGGTAAATCAAGAGATGAAGGAGAATAGATAGAAAGGGATGATTTGCCATTGGCATTTCAAGGCAAACGTGTTCCCAAGGCATGGGAGGGATGGTTTGGGGTTGATTTTTTTTGGTTGGAGAGTGTTCAGCTACGCATAGGAAGCTCCTGATTCCTTAAACACTGCTCCCATCTCACCATTGGTGCTCATGTGCTATTTGTGTTAGGTTTTATATCACCTTTGCTGGTGATTATTGAAGGACAGCAGTGCCAACAGCTCTTGCAGATCATTTTCATGCAGGTCTTCAGGAGGAAATAAAAGGCTCTTCAGAAAATCTCAGGCTATTTAGATAACCCAACAGAGATATCCCATGTCTTTCCCCAAATGTCTTTTCCTCCCTCATTCTCACCTCTCCCACTGCATTTAAGGTTGATTTATATAACAAACATAGGGTTGTTTTTCTCTTCATAAATTGTCCCTGCTCAATATGTGATTTTCTCAGGTGCACTTTTTTTTTTAATCAGAGCGGAGATAAAGGAATCCTAAAGTTCCTGATTCAGAAATCTGTGTGAAATTCTTCAGTAATGAGGAAATGGGCCCCATTTAATCATTTGGAATAGATTTGCATGGAAAAAAAATTATTTTAAATCCAAGGTATATGTTCAATAGATGAAAAAGGTCATCTGCTCCCTTTCTTGTGTACCTGGGTCAGTATAAACCTTTAGAAGCAGCTTAATGTTCCCTGCCTTGGCTAAGAGTGTTGCCAGTACCTTTCACAGAATAGTGTCTGAAAACAGACCAAGGAGAAATGAATTCCACTGGATATTCAAATGGAATATTCAAGGTCCTTAGTTTTCTGCAGAATTTACCTATGTGTAAATGTAAATATATTTTTATGTGTAAAAAACCATGCTTGTAGTGAAAATCAAGCTGTAAATGCCAAAGAACATGATATGGAAGATTAATTTGTTTTCTGTTGAGTTTAGGTTCCAGTTTTCAAGAAGAAAACTATGTTTCTATAGATGAAAGATAAAAGCTTTAAATTAATCATTATAGGAAACAATCAGAATTTGGAAATGGCTACCTGCAAATAAATTTTAGATTGTACATTGTTTGCATGAAACTCAATAGATTTTTGTCATAGGAAAGGATAAACAGGTAAATAAAAGACACATGAGCAAAACAGCAGGTGCATTAAACTTAATACCTGGGCTTAGAGATAATAATATAGATCTGGACTTAGCCTGGATCCAGTGACCTAGTGTCTCTACAGAAGAGCTGCTGAAGTTTAGCGATAACAATTTAGGCTGTTGTAACCAAAAGATGCTTTGATGAAGATCTGCATCTGTTTGTTTAAGTGACAAATGTCTGTTTAATTGTGCATATCCTGAAAAACAAAATGAAACAAACCAAACCAAAACATTCTCTGCCCATGGCAGGGAGGTTGGAACTTGATGATCTTAAGGTCCTTTCCAACCCTAACTATTCTATGATTCTATGATTCTCTGGCTCTCTCATTTTCATCTTTTGGATAAAAAGCTCCACGATCAGTGTTTTCTTCTATTTCATTTTCAATTTTTATAAGTTAAAATTGTTTTTTCTTCAAAATTCCTCATCCACTCCCAAACAACTCATTTTAAAGGTATAAATGTGGCTGTGCCTGTAGCTGCAAGCTAAGCAGGATGGCAGGGTCCTGCCAGCCCACCTGTGATGGAGGGAACTGGACCATGGATACTTATAAGAGCTGAAGCAAGGAACCCAGCTCTGCATTACTGTGCCATCGGCCAGGGTCCTGCCACCTTTTCTTCCTCCATGAAAACACTGGATTCTGCAATCACTGAAATCCCCGTTATTTTCATGATGCTGCAAACTGGGATCCCATCAGATAACCTCAACCACCCCTGTGCCTCCCTCTCCCATAGGAACGTGAGTTCTTCCTTCCTGTAAGCACTAGCGTGCTCCATCCTCCTTACCAGCCACCCACAGCCCTATCTGTTGATGCTGTTGCCTGGCGACCACCCTGTGATGGACAGCTTGGCGGGAAGCGATGATTAAACCTGAACTGGCTTCTGAAAGCAGTGATCGTTATTGTAATGTGATAAGCAGTGACAGCTGAGACAGCAGCACATTTGGAGTGTGATTCCTAAAAGCCCATAAAACAATAAACACATGAGGAAAGAGCCACACTCACCTGTGTGTGTAGGTGTACAAGTGCTGATGCTTTCCGTTTGATGCAGAAGGGCTGGGGAAGGGAAGTGTTTCTCTATTAATGAAAGGCAAACATAAACCTAATAATTGTCACGATGAACAGGCCTGCCCACGAGCCAGTGCAGCTTGCATAGACAGAGTAGCTGTCAAACATCTCAGCTACTCTGGCAGGCCAAGGCAGCAATTAAATGGGATGCTGCAGGTGTTAGTGACAGGGAGCTGTACAGCCAGCAGGAATATCTTACATGCAAAGAAAAACACGCTGAAGCTTCTATAGTGGTCCTGCTAGGTCCACCTGCTTTTTTCCCTCCTGGTTTCCAGATGGATAAGGCAAGTACAAGCACAGGGATGCAGGGTGGACTCAGTGCTCATGTGGCTGTATGACAACAGTGCCTGGTTTAGGGAACTGCACATAACGTCTTCCAGCATCAGCTTGGAGACTCCTGTCCTGTTAGCCTTTCTTCCAAATCCAGGTGACACCAAGTGTTGCTCTTGCAGAACAAATTAAAAAACAAGAACATATACACCTTAAAGACTGGGTAAGCCAGGATGCGGAAGAAATGGGTCCCTTCTAGTTGAGATATCGGAAGATAGCCCCACTCATTAGGTTGGAGGATAAAAAGCTATCTAGGTTTTCTTTGGGTTTGTGGTTGGGTTTTTTGTTTGCTTGTTTTGTTTGGGGGTTTTGTTTGGTTTGGTTTTTAGGGGTTTTTTGTTTGATTTGGTTTGGTTTTGTGTGTGTGTGTGTGTTTGGAACGGGCCAGTTCTGCATCAACTGGACTGGAGCTCTGTGGCTTTAGTTATTAAAGTTTCAGTAAGATATAGGTTACTATAGTCTCTTCCCTATTACTCTTCCCTATTACACAGTCAAAGCCTTCCTGAAAAACTTCTGTAGAAAACATAGTGTTTCCTTTTTTCTTCAGCTTCCTTTGACTTCATTCCTTGTAACACAGCTCAGAATCACGCCAGGAGCTGTGATTGCAATAGGCTACTTGCGTAGCTGAGGAGCTGCTGGCTAGGTCTGACAAACCTCAGCCATCTCCAAATTACAGAGATGTGGGCCAGTTTTGCCACCTTTGCTCTGAAGCCCAGAAATACTGGATTTACATCCCCTCCATTTATTATTTTGTTGTTGTTTTCAAGTGTAACAGGCTGTAGGGAATTTAAGTGTTGTCACTGTTCAGGACTCATTACAATGTTAAAGCTTATCTTTATGATTTCCCCATGCACATAGGATGTGGATCCACCCAAAACCCAGTGGAGCAAGTAACATATACTGGTGGTTTTTCTGATTTATGCATGGATTTGGAATGGGCCAGTGGATTTGGAGGGAGGAAAAGAAGGTTTCTAGTGCTTCCCACTTCTCAATATTTCCATTCAGTTTTATCCCAAGTTAGAATTGATTTCTGCTATTCTGTCCTGTTTTGGTTCGGGTCCCTTTCAGCCACCCTCTTGGCAGTTTCATTACGTCTGTATTTTTGCAGATGTAGAAAGAACAGTGGGGGTAAAGTACAGCTTCAGTGCAGGTAAACATCACCTTTCTCTTAAAGTTAACCAAAGATATGCTGCTGTTTCTTCCAACTTTTAAAGTGATGTCAAGTGTAGTAAGTATTTCCAGGAAATGTTTGTGCTCTGGATGGTCCTCTTATGCTTTGATGGCTGCTCATGTCCTTTAAAAATTGCTGTCAATGTCTGTGCTTAGTAGAGCAGCAGTGATTTTCTTCGGTGATGTTTCAGTGAGGCATCTGAGTGATGGCTTTAAAGTGAAATAAGAAAACAAACTCCAAAGTACTTTACAGAGATCCTTCCAAGAAGAGTTAAGAAGTGCTCCTGTCAGAGTAAAGAGAAAGAAGCACATGTACATAAACAGAAGAAAATTTCATTGCCTGCCTTGCTCTATCCTTTCCAATCTCCATTGTGTCTGGCAACATCTCAGAACGAAATGGTTGAGAAGGAATATTGAGTCTGTGTCTTCCAGCTTTTTCCACTCATGTAAATCAGGATTCTCTTAAAGGAAGCCAAGAACTACTTTGTGGCAAGCAGAAAGAGAATTCATCTATTCCTTTATAACGCTCAGTTATTGAAAGATAGGCAGAAAGAGTAATTTCTGAGAAATCCTGTGTTTGACAAGGTGGATTTTGATGAGAAACAAACCTTTATGAGTAAGTAGGGAAAAGAGATACTTCAAGAAATTTTATGAGCAGCAGAGAATATAGTACAAAGGAATCAGCATCTCATTATAGAATGTTACTCAGGAAACCTGCACTTGATCTTTTATATAGAGAGCATTTTGTTTAAATAAGGACATACATGAAGATCTTTATTTGAGGGAGTTCAGAGTAAAGGAAAGATGCCTGTAATTTGGTGCCTCTGCTTAAATACATGGAATTTTGTGGTTGACAATTGAACTGGGATGATACGATATTAATTAAATTTTAACCCATTAGTAAATATGTCCTTCTAAGAAGCTGCTCAAATGAACCAGAAATATGTTATACGGTAGCAGCTGCTAGAAGATGAAAATATGTCATTGTAGAAATACATGGTATAATGAAGCATGGGAAATGAATGCAGTATCTCAGTAAGGACAAAAGAAGATAGATGACACAGAGTTTTAAATATTCACCTTCTGTGTTGAATTTACGAAGGACAGATGACGTCAGTAAATTGAAAACACCACTGAGACACATAAATCATTAAACATAACTATTAAAGCCACTTGGGGGAAGAAAGTTGTCAACAGAGTTTGCCATTAAAAATATAGTTTAGTCAAAATCAGAGAATTTCTTGGGGGTATGTCATTTTCAGTGACATTTGCTACATTAAAATATCAACCAAAATTGTCTGCATTCTGATAGTGTCAAGAACAGTAGTGAGAAGCATTCCCAGTTGACTTCTGCTTTGGCACCAAGATTATGACAAGATATTAACGCTTTATCATGGATGCATCTTTTATACTGAATATATATGAATATGTGGAGTATATGGGACACTACATTGTACATTATCCCATTCCCCTGAGGTATAAAGTTCATGCTCTTCTAATCTCTTTCACCTTCCCTTCTGTGAAAGGGCCCTATGAACAAGATGTATTCTTTCTCCCTCAAGAGATTTTTATCTTCTCTCTGCTATGTCTCTTTATTTGCACGGTGGGTATCACCGAAGGTTTTTTGATGAAGGTAACAAGTCCTTTGGTGGTGAGGGTACTCAGGGAGGCAAACTGGTGGGTAGTCTCAAAGGCAATACAATGTTTTCCTTTCTGAACCAGTACTTGTGGGGACTTTATCACTGATAACCCCTGAAGCGTGCCGAACATTTCTCTATATGTTTTAAATTAATGTTCAGTGTTCTGACATTATATCAAAAGGAAATGCTTTGGTGCTGTTGATTATCAGCTGAAAGATGTTTACTGATATTTTCATAGGAAATTCAATGGTTTTACCTTTCCTCTTGGAACAGAAACCAAGCATTAGCCTGTCTGAATTCCTCACATAACAGAAAAAGTGCTGACTCTTTACACATTTAGATAAGAGAATGTAGCTCGGAAGGCAGCTTTTAAATGAATCTTGGCAATTTTTGCATTCCCTAAAATGATCCTCATTGGCTATTACAAAGTTACAGTGAAGGTAACTTAAATATCAAATATTCCTTTCTGGTCCTGAAACAGTCTCAGCTTTACTAAGGATAGCTGTATGGAAAGAAAGAAGTGTAGCAGTTCAGCCATTTCTTAACTAGCCAGAAACAAAAGGGGAGAATAGATGCCAAGAGATGCATTTGGAAACCCAAATAGCTCTTTTTCATTGTTCAGATCCTTTCACTGATGAGCTGATTGACAGCTGTGATTCTAAGGTATGCGATTTCCACCCAAGCAGAAGCCTCCAGAAGGTGTTAATTGCAGACATTGTTTTAGTGTTTAACAACACAACAATGTTTTCTCTTTGTTAATTGCAAATCCTGTGCAGTGTTCCTTTTGGAGCACTGAAATGCTTTAGAAACAAAATACTTGATTCCTGGCTCTAAATACTGGCAGTCTCAGCCATGATCTGGGAGGCACATGCAGTCACCACTGCAGAAACACCTACAAGGAATGTTCTGGATTGCTCTATGTAGGAGTCAGGTAACGGGTGCAGTGGTCTTAGGCAGGAGGTAGACCAGATAGTTGGTTCTTCCTTAAATGTGTGAACAGGCAACAAGTAGCAGCAGAAACATGAAGCTTCATGTGATTGCTCAGTTCAACCTCAATAAAGTTTTGTTGTGATTTATACTATTAACTTTTAAAAGGAAAATAATAATAATAAAGGTGGCACAGATGGGCACAAACACAACAGATGAGCATTGATTCCAGGGTGTGGTGAGGCAGTTGAAGGCAATTAGAAGAAAGCCCTCAGGGTGTAAATTTGCCCTTGAAAGAAAGGCAGGCAGGCAGGGGACTCAGGTGGCTGCGATTTTGTCTTCCCAGGTGGAAGAAATAAGTGATTAAGGAGGAGGATGAGATATAAGGGGTAAGAGTAGGAAGGTGAAGGTTTCTGGTAGGGCTGTATGAAGTTGTGGGTAGTTTGTGGAAGAATAGCTTCTTTTTTTTTCCCCTAGTAGAGAAGCTGACCTGTGGTTGTTGGTAAACTTTGGAAAAAGCAGATGCTGAGTGATCTCAACAGCTGAAGAACAACGCTGGGGTCTGAAGTGTTTCCGATCAGAGGCATCAAGGAAGAAATGTGTCCTAAGTAGGTAGGAAGCTGCTCTGCTGGGGGGGTGGTGGTAAGTGGAGAAAGAAGATTTGACAAAATAGGGAAGGGTAATGCTGGGAAGAAATATGCCTGAAAAATGCAGGGAATAGAGCAGCAGCTTGGAGTTGCGATAGAGTAGAATAATGTGATGGTGTCAGAAAGCAAGCTTTGTGGGGGACATGGGCTTGAGAAGTGAAAGAGCAGGCAATGGAAAAAATGGAGACAAAACAAGGTTTGTGGACTGCAATAATGTAAATCAAAGCAATTGGTTTTAAGGGTGGTTTGAGTTCTGGAATCGGCTAAGAAAAATATGCTAGAGGTGAAAGAACATTTCACCAGTCAAGATGCAGACAGATGGATTGATTTAATTAAAACACAGGAGCATGAGCTTTTTGAGAAGGAGTGTAGATTTTCTGTTGGGGATTTTGAACTTAAATGATGTAGAAGTACTGGCTGGTAACAAAGAGGCAGAAAAAGGATAAGAGCCAGGATAAAAGTGAAGAAGCCTGATTATGCACTGGTGAGTGTTGTATGTCACTGCTGAGTGAAACAGCTCAGAAGGGGTGATAACAAAATAAATTGGCAGATATTAAAATTGCTAGCCAAAATCTAATATTTGGTGAGTAAAAAGTTGCTGGAGGGTGGGACAGAGATGGAAGAGTTTACCCAAAAGTAGTTTCCCATGCTGTGACTTTCCCTGCATGTGCTGTGCTATTTGTTCTCGGCATCTCTGAATGAAAGGCATCTCAGCCACCACCTGTGGAGATTTGACATGAGCCAGCCAGCAAGTCATGTTGGATGCATCTGGTTTAATTGTATTTCAGTGCTTAGAGTCAGAGCATAATATGTAAACAAGACCCTCTTCAGGGATGTAGGCAATTACACAAATCGGTGTGGAGACATTTTGCCAGAAGAGATGTATTTTGTTTACCTTCTTGAATTTGGCAGGGAATGGACTTGCTGCTTGCAGAGGTACAAGTTCTTGTAGCTGGAGAGTTGCTGTTTGGGCTCAGAAAAGAATGAAATAATTGGCCACCGTAAATGCCTGTAGCCTAGCAGCCTATGTTTTCAGAAGGATGATGTAAGCAGAGCCAGAGGCCTTCAGACACTCCTGTATGTTTGTGACAAAAGCTAATGTGGACAAAGGATTGTCCTGGCCTCAGTGGGGAACTCTGATAGTGCATTCTTGCCTTTTGAGCATGCAGCCTTAGAAACAAGCTGTCCTGTGGCTGATGATGCAATTGCAGCAGAATGTTTGCAACCTTGTTTAAATTGGAGGCTTAGACCCCAGGAGGGCCCTGTTCAGCTGGGGAGGGGCAATGCCATACATACTCTTGCCATGCAGCAAATTACCCAAAGTACCTCTACTTGCCTTAGTTTATGTTGAGTGGCATTTAAACTTAATTTTGTGTCACGATGAGAAACCCTCATGTGAACAGTTTAATGTGTGGCAACTCCTTAAGTTGTACTAGTGTGAGCTACTTTTGAATCTTCAGTTTCTTTTCCAGCTGAAGCTTTTGCATGTCTGCCCACAGAAGTTTGCACTGCAGCATCACTGTTCAGGGGTTTGTTGGTTGTGGGGTTTTTAAACTGGTGTTGGCAGCCTGCAGCAAGGGGTTGATCTTAAATAAGTTGGTATGTTATAAAAGGCACACAGGCAGCTTCTAGCATCCTGCAGTATGTGATCTTGAGGGGGCTGGGAGACTGGTCTGAACAAGAATCACAACCCCCCTTCCCAGCTGCTGTGGGTCTTTTCACCTTCTGTCAAAGGTGATTTCTCCCATTCCCATTGATATCTATATATATGAGTGTGTATATATATTGTACATCCCGCCCATTCCAATTTCTTTAACTTGTGGAAGGGAGGCATGGCTCAGCTTAATTCTCTTGAAGATCTGCCAACACCCACATTAACCCACAAGTGTCTTCTTTCTAGCCAGTGTTTTGGCAAGAGACCTATCTTCACACTGCATAGTTCCTTCTGGAGAGCAGAAGGGACAGATTTTTGCACTGCTGTTCGCAGTTCCACTCGGAACGTTTTCAGATTTGTGCTTTGAGGTTGAAAGGGTTTTTCTGCACGAATTTCTGAATTTTCTGTGTATTTTCTATAGAATCATAGAATAGTTTGGGTTGGAAAGGACCTTAAGATCATCCAGTTCCAATCCCTCTGCCATAGGCAGGGACACCTGACACTAAACCATATCAACCAAGGCCTCATCCAACATGGCCTTGAACATTGCCAGGGATGGAGCATTCACAACTTCCATGGGCAACCCATTCCAGTGCCTCACCACCCTTAAAGAACTTCTTCCTTATATCCAATCTAAACTTCCTCTGTTTAAGTTTTAACCCATTACCCTGTGTTCTATCACTACAGTCCCTAATGAAGAGTCCCTCCCCAGCACCCTTACAGGCCCCCTTCAGATACTGGAAGGCTGCTATGAGGTTTCCACGTAGCCTTCTCTTCTCCAGGCTGAACAGCCCCAACTTTCTCAGCCTATCTTCATATATGGGAGGTGCTCCAGTCCCCTGATCATCCTTGTGGCCTCCTCTGGACTTGTTCTAACAGTTCCATGTCCTTTTTATGTTGAGGACACCAGAACTGCACACAGGGCTGCAAGTGGTGTCTCACGAGAGCAGAGTAGAGAGGCAAGATCACCTCCCTCTACCTGCTGGTGATGGTTCTTTTGGTGCAGCCCAGTATATTGAGGTGGCAGGCTTTCCTTGTCAGCCTCTTCAGGTTAGGAACTGACTTGTTCAAGGCAGTTCTTTGCGCTTGTCTTGCCTTTTGATCCATTTCAGCATACCCCTAACTTTCTAAATAAATTAGAAGTGTTTGCTTTGGAATAGAAAAATGGTATTTTAAGGGTGTGTAGGAGAAATGCTTATTTCCAGCTTAGGCCTATTATCAGAAATTAAATGCTTAAGTAATCCCATCCATTATGCAAAGTGAGAATATCATGAGAACCATGCAGAAACCTTGAAAAGACTCTTCCAGTTGGTTTCATTTGCCACTGAACATTGTTTCCTCTAGTGCATGCATAAGCAGAATGTAGGTCTGTCCACATAGACACAGTTAGCTGCAGCCTGCCATTGACACCGCTTCTGTTCCCTCATGCAGAAGGTGAATTCTAGCTAGGATGAAATATTTTGCTAATTAAAAAACATTAAATGATCTCCATCTACCTTTTCCCCAATGAGCAATGCAATTGAGTTATCATTAGAGCTTGTACTGAACCTTTGATAACAATGAAGTCATTTGTATTAAATTCAGCCTTAGTTTTCTTATTCCACCATGTCCTATCATTGTGTTCATTGTACTTTGAAGTCATAGCAAGCTTCCCTCTCCTGCTATTCACCTGATTTATTTCAGCCCTAACACATAGCTCCTAAGTTCTTTTTAAATTTGTTTCTGAACAAAAGGACTAAAATCGGAGTCTCTTAAATGAAAGACATGAGGCAGTTATGGTTCCATTCATTTGCTTGTATCTATTTGCTGTATCTAGAGAGCTATTGTTATGCATGCAGTACTGGAAAATAATAATACTAATGAAAAATAATAATTCTCCTAGGGCTTGCTGTCAATAGCAACAATCCAAAGAGAACTCAAGCCTAGAAAGCGGGTGATGATATTTCAGTTCTGCTGCTAAACTTTAATGCTTTCTGGATGCAAGAAGAGATGAGAAGATAGACAGGAGCTAGAGGGATCTGCTCAGTCTCTGAAGCTGGCTGCTCGTGTGTAGTGAATGGGGTCATTCAGCTGTAGACTGGACCCTTTCTGTGGAGATATGCCAGCTGCTCAATGATGTGTGACTTTGAGTGTTGTTATAAAGGGGTGGTAACTTATGTGGGAACTCTGCCTCCTCATGGCCCTCCTGTCTTTCTCCCTTTTCCCTAGGAAACACTTCCTGACTTGGGGCCATGCAACAGCTGAAGTTTTATCTCTTGAGCATGGCTGGGGCAGGAGCTCAAGAGCTTAGAGACATATTTGAGTGAACTTGGTGTGTGTGAAAGGGTTATAAAACTGCTGGAGGTTGTTTGTGGCTCTGTGGATGATGCTGAGTGTACAGTGGGATGTTACTGCTGCCTTTATTTCTTCAGATATCACGCATTTGACTGGCTTCTGAGAACTGACCTTTCACAGAGAAGAAATTAAAACTTCTTGTTGGCATCCAGTTTGAGTTGGATCAGGATCAGCATTGGTGATGAACTTGGCCGTGTAGGAGTGATAGTTCTTCAGGCTACGTGGATTGTCCTCACTCAGAGGAAGATTGTTTTTTTCAGCCTAGATGAATAAAAAAGATCCCAACAGTCTAAGTTCCATGAAAAGCCTGGGTATTTAAAACTTACTCTCTCTGTGTTAGACTCCTCTCAAAACAGAGAACAGAAGAGCTGGGCAGGTGGGATTAGTTTCCTTTCTCTGATAAAAGCAGATTAATTTTAATGCTGGCTAAAATTGCATCCATTTTCTCTTGGTAAATGAACCATAAGACACATTGTCAGAAGTGAGCCTTCCATAATGACTGTGGTTAATATTTTAGAGCCATTTTCTCTGTGGATCAAAGCTTAGACTTGGGTGTGTGAGAATCGGCAATATATGCTGTACATTAGCTTGATTTCTGTTCATTTGCAGCTCAAATTCTTCCCCTCCCCCATGCTAATTTTGGAATACCCGCATTCTCCAGAGCAAAGGATTTGTGTTTGATTTCATACCCAGGTATATGTGTATTTACTGTGGGAGTGTTGTCTTGTAGGCAGAAGCTTGTGTGCTTGTAGGTCTAGGCTGAGGCTTGTGAAATCACAGTTGTTTTCTGCTCTGCTGCAGAGTTCCTGTATGGTTTCCAGAGAATCCTTGTGCCTTGTGGTGACTGTTTCCTGAATGGCAGCATGCATATTAAAATCCTTGCTTTACTTCCCATTAGCCCAAAATCTCTTAAAAGGCTGTGGTGCATTATGATAAAGGGGGAAGATATCCTAGGGTTCATTGGCAAAGCATCTATTCCAGTCATACATAATCCTTTCCAAATGCTCACTTTGGATGTTGCTTCTGCTCTCCCAATTTTTGTTCTCTGAGCATGGCAGTCAACTTGAATACAGGTCTGCAGGAAGCATTCATATTGATTTCTGGATGTGCCTGCTGAATTAGATAAGAACCATTTCTGCAGCAGTTAGTTCTATGAAGCTCATGTAAGTAGTTGCTCCTACTGTCCTGACTTGGTCCTGTCCCTTCCTGGTGCAAGAAAGGGACAAAAGTTGTGGCTTGCGAGCTATATGGCAAGTTGGACCCCAGCAAGGGATAGGGTGGCTGGGGCAGCTATGGATCCATGATCACAGTGTGATGTGGCTAATCAAGTTTCTCAGCCTGAATGTTTACTGTGGGAGTGAGTGGGAAGAGACTAGTGAGAGGAAGTTATTGTGCACAGCACTTCTGCTAGTGTATTTCTCTTCAGACTTGGATTCTGTGGATTATTTAATGAAGAATTAGACTTACTTGCTGAAGGACAGCTGGTTGAATTGTGCAAATGCAAATTCCTGTGGTCTCAGGAATACTGAGTATACCAAAGTGTGTGCCCTGACTGTCGGGGTCTGCTGGTCATCTTCCTTGGGTTTTCCCCACTGCTGCATCTGTTCTGTATTGCGCAGTACAGGCAACACTGGGACCAGCTACAAAGGGCTCAACACGTGCATAGACAGCGTGTCTTCCCAACCCCATATGAATATTCAGACAGAACAGCTTCCTGAAATGCCAGGCAAAGGATGGCTTTTGTCTCATGTTTTCCTCATGCACTGGCCACTTTCTGCAAGGATGGTCTTTGGCCAGATCTCACTTGTATTGACCATGAGTGCTGCTTCATTTGGAGAGAACATGAATGACTGAATGCAGTTTCCATTTGTGTTGTGCTCTAAAGGGCTGTTTTTTTGCCTGATTCCTGCTCTTGCTTTCCTGGAATAAAACATGACATATAAGACCATGGCACCTCTGCTGTTAAAGCCCCATCTGTGTCTGACTGCCTGGGTTTCCCATTATTTTCTAGTCCTAATGCTTAAACCAGTGCAGCCACTATATAGTGCTTAAAAATGACTTGACCATAATGTTAGTTCTTAACATCTGCTTTGGTACTGCTTGGGGTCTGGAACAACTGAATAGCCCATGTGGCTGGCAAAGCTGTAGTTGAGAAAATACAGCAGGAATATTAAAGTTTTAAGACATCCACTTGGGAATGTAAGTTGAGACAAACTATGCTGTGAATGTAGGATAATGGCCTGAGTCTAGGATGAGAAGTTATAGGACAAATGCAACAGCTCTGGTGTGCTAATAAAAATAATTGGGCACAGCCAAGATAATAGTTTTCCTAAGAGCTCTTGAAACAAGTGGATTTGTTAATATTGCAATTGTTCTCAATAAAGTAGTTTTCTTCTACTTGCACATTCTGCTCTCTTGCCTTTTTTCCTCTCCAAATTAGGGGAATGAATTTCTTTCTTAATTATCCAGTTCTCAAGCCCTGATGTAGATTTCTAACACTTGGAGGTATATTTAACTAGGTTCTTGTTTATGAAGTTGAGGGGGGAAAACCAGGGAAATGTGGAAAATATATTTACCTCCATCAGGTCCTTAGTGAAAGCATACTGTTCTACTGATTGATAACCAGTAATACCAAGCAACTGTTGTTTCTACAACTTGGGTGTTGTATTTATTCCAGAGAAGTGACAGAAGATGGAAGCAGTTATTTCTGCTGTTTTCCCTTGATATGCCATTATGGTTTCCTTGAAAAACCATTACAAGTTTAATACTTTTCATCCTTATTCACATAAGGAAAAGGGTTCTGGAAAGACTGGGGAAAGGTTTCAGGAAGTTAGCACTTAATGAAAACAAATTAGGAAGCACCAGCAACACAGCTGGGTGAGCCAGAATTCTCATTTTACATCTTTATTATGGGACTCCCCAGGGCTCCTGCTGGGTCTCTGCTCTTTGCTTTCTCTGCCCCATTTCACAGCTCTGTTACTGCAGCATTGCCACAAAAGAAACCCACCTTTTAATTTACGAGTATCTGAGAAAGGAAATATCAGCACCATCTATTGGGGAAATAGAGGTATTGGTTTCTTCACTGATTTGAATATGCGAAGTCTGATGGGTTTTTTGCTTGCTTTTTATTTTTAGCTGTAGCTTAAAGTGAAAATGTGCCTAGATGACCTGCTTGGTTTTTAACTTACAGCAGCCTGGAGTCTGTGCTTGGGGGATTGTGTCTTATTTTAAAAGATACCTTCAAGAAATGCAGTGAACCATTTAAAAGGGGGCAAGCAGACAAAGATTCAAATGTCAGAATGGTACCTTAGCCATGGCAGGTTCTGTCACATCAATAGGACAAGGGCAACAGCTGAGAAACAATTTGCAGCCGAGAAGATAGGCACGTCTAATGCCTTGAGTCAATCTAGGCTAGTGTGTCTGAGACACTTGGGTGATGAATGGGATATTTGACCTTCTTGATCTTTTTAGAACAAAGAAAACTCTATAGTGTTAAGAAAAAAGCATAGGAATTATTATCGTTAGCAGAAGACTAACCTCAAGGCATGTCTTGGGGTTGGAGAATCATGATCTGAAGCAATTTTAGGACAAACATGGTTTGACTGGTGCGGTGACTCCTGATCAGACTAGTGGCCTCTCTAGCATGTTTCAAGCAATTTGCATGTGTAGAGCCTATTGAGAACTTCTACTGTGAAGTTCTCTCTGAACACACTTATTCTACTGCAACGTGGATTTCTTGCTGTTTTGCTGGTACTTCTACTCATGGCATTTTTGAGCTGTTCCTGTAGCTGTATATCAGAGGTGCATTTGTCTTTTCCCTATGTTCCTCCTTGAATAACAGGTAATTACTTGCCGGGAACACCATGCTGGCAGGCCAAGGTTCAAATCCCACTATTAATAAGCAATGATACTGCAAGAACACAGTAGGTAGCAGTCTATTCTGTCAGCAAGGTCTGATCTCTGCTGCTGTAAGACATATGTAGCCCCTGAACCGGTGGACCCAGGTCTGTTTTACTTCTGGTTTTAAATGGTTTGCCCTGCAATACTTGTTGGAGAACACTTAAGTCTTTCTGTCCATTGAAAAATCTTTCCTAAATGTCCAGCATCATTATGTTTAGATCCTGTTTATCCACTTGCAATTCTGCCAACACAATCTGTTAAATTTCACTCTGTAGTATTTGCACTGCCTTCATCTATTTAGAAATAAAAGTTGTATCCTTTGGTAGCCCCTATTTCAGTTGGTAAACAAGCAAAGGTCTTTTATGGCATGGCCACATGATTGCAGCTAACTGAATTAGCGCCTTAAGAAGCTAAGGTCTCACAGGTAACTCAGTCAGTAAAAGTTTAGCTTTTTGAACACTGGACAAATATTCCAGACTTCCTGTGTGGCTATCGGAGAGACCGAGGCATTTCCTATCACAAAATCCTATTTCAGTAGCTTGCTCTATCAGTGATAAGATAGCTAAATTTCAGATAATTAACACCCTAATAGTCAATGACTGTTAGCTAGATGAATGCTGTTCTGAGAGTATGGGAGGATTAAATAGGAGAGGAGGGAGCATAGAACTGTACTACCTTTTGGAGTGTGGACTTGTTACAGACGCGAAAGGGTTGTTAAGACATTTGTGGATAGTGTAAGCTGGATGGCTTTGACTTCGATCCCATGGGCTAGAGGGAATTGCAGCAATCCCGAAATGCAAACTGCAGAATTGCTTATGCAGTGACAACCTCCAGCTCCTTCACTGCAGTTTTCAATGATCCTAGCGGCAGGTTTTCTTGCATGCTTCCCTTGAGAGCTGTGTGCTCGGTCTAATTGATTGACCCATTAGCAAAGCAAATTTCTCTTGCTATTCAGCCAAAATTTTCCTTCTGCTTAATTTCAGCCCATCACTCCTAGTTATGCCCCCTGTGAGCCTGCCTGAGCTACCTCTGCCACACTATAGCTTTATTGATCTTGGCTCTGTGCAAGTAATTCTTGACTGACTGAGCTTACTATTGGCAGTACCAGAGCAGTGATGGCACTGGGGACAACTTGTTTCTTGGCTTTTTCTTCCATGGGGCTGGAAGAGAGGAATGAAGTGGAAGGCTTTGATATTGTTCAGTAAACTTTCTGAGCGGCTGATGAAGTGATTTCAGAGTTTCCCCCAGGTCTTCAGATATTTGAATTTGCAGAGCTCTGCATGTATGTGATGTTGTGTGCAGATACCCAGGCCACTGGATGTTGGAGCAGGTGTCCTGAGATCAGAAGCTGCCTCATAAGTATTTGGCCTCTGTAAGATTTCTAGAGAGTAGTTCTTATATTCCTGTAAGTCAGCACATGGATGTGTTTTGTGGGGACAGGAGAAGGACAAGGTCTGGGGAAAGTGCTTTTCTGCAAGTGTTTGGCTGAGAAAACCTGTTGCTGTGTGGAAGAAAGGCATCAGGAGAACTGACCACCAAACTTCATACCCTATGATCCCAGTCCTTGTGAACTGGGAGATGATAATCACCCTTGGACTTGCTCACACCTTATTTAGATCTACTTTGTACGGGGTAGATTTCCCTCTCACTATGAGCTTTGTGCTGGTGAGTTTATTCTGCTTCTGGGGGTGCCACTCATCTGAGTGGTTGAGAAGAAAAATATTGTGTTGCTAGATTGCCAAGTTCCATGCACATACACTGTGCCTCATTTACTCCTGGATGCAGCAAGATCTCTTTCCCAGAGGTCCTGTAGTGGAAAGGGAGAGAATAGTATTTGTTTTGGTGAGATTTAGTTTGAAGGCCGTTTGCAAGACATTTTGGGCAGCCTGCTCATGCTATTGTGGAGGCTGCTTGTAGGTGCTTCTCTGAGCTCATCGAAAAACAGAACAACAGGATAGGTAGAGAGATGATATTAGTAAGAGTTGTAAAACTAAACCCATGGATCAAATTGTTTACTGTGTAGGTGAAACTAGGGGAGCATGTGTGGGGTAATATACGCTGGTAATATACAACCATTCTGTGGAAAAGCAGTGTATACTCATCTGTACTATTACTTTCCCCATGGAGTTTGTTGAAGCACCAGCAAAAAAAATGTAGTTCTCAAGCCTTAGGCACTACACAGTATTTAAAAGCTGAGGTACAAAACTCCCTGTTTTAGGATACAGCCACCCTGTCAATGCAAGGAGATGAGCTAAGCACATACAAACTGCAGCAGCCCACTGCTGAAATGCTGGTGGACACTAAGCCACCCCCATGCTGCTGTGTGCTCCCAGAGGCTTGCTCTGTGAGTATATTAATAAATGTGAGCTGTGCACCTTTTCGCTGTGGCTGCAGAAGCAAAGCCAAGCCAATTATTTACCCATCAGAGTGAGGTTACGGTGTCCCTCCTCGCCTCTTCTCTCTCCATTCTTTTGTTTTTGTATTGTTTTGCTGAGAGTGTAAATACAGCCGTGATTAATTGCCTTGCTGACCTGATTCTGTCTCTACATGGGATCTGCTTATATCAAAATGCTCCAGCCCAAATGACTAAAGTGTGTCAAAGTGCGGTGATTAAAGAATTATACATCCTATTCTCAACTCGTTGTGTCTTTGGACAGAAGCCCAGACAATGGGGTGGGGGGGAGAGAAGGGTGAAAACTAAAAAAGAAAAGTAATAAGGCTAAATTCAGGGAGAGGGACTTTCAATATTTTTCTCCCATTTTATTGAGAAGAGAAGATTGATAACAAACATTAGTGAGACAAAATTACAGTGATTTGTATAGATCCCCAGGTGGGCAAGTTTAACATTAATAAAATACTATAGCCTGCTCTATCATAGAACTGTTGTACAGATCATAAAATGAAAGGGCTTTATATATAAGCAGGGGAGTGTGTGTGCTCCTATAATATTGAGTCATCTCTAGTACTAATAGATTAAAATCCTGTGATGGGCTGGAATAGTGAACTGTTTAACTGCCTGGTAATGCTGTAGATGATTATTCTGGAAGAGGATGCACCTGGCAAACTTACCCGGATGCCAAAGCAAACCCATTGGGTCTTGCTGAAATGACCCCATAGCCACCAGTCAGTGCCTTAAACCCAGCAGCTCAGGTGCCCTGTTTGTTTCTGTTCAGGCTGTCAGCAAGCTGTGCACCCCTGTGGCTCTCGTAGGTGTAAGTGTAGCGCAGCACATCAGAGTTGACAGCTTAAGTGCTTTCTCCCTGCTGCTCTAGAGTCTGTGGCAGGAACTGTGCAAAACTGAAAAACAACTACATAGAAATAAACACTTCATGATGAGAACCTTTTATGTGGTGTTTTAAAAATAAGTTTCTTTGGGGTTTCTGTAATGACTGGTTTTATTTTATTGCAGATGATGCTGAGTGATAGGCTGGGTGATGCTGCCTTGTGCTGGCTTGCCAGCAGTCATCTGTCTCTGCTGTGGTGGGAGAGGATCTGCTGCTCCCTCCTCATCCTGGGACATTTTTCTGGTGATTGTTCTAGTTTACAGCAAATACATACTGGTTTGGGGCTGTAAAATGGTAGAGGGAAAGCAGAGATGAGTTTCATCGTGATGCAATACCATCCCCTGCTGCCTTGATGCACTGACTTTGGCCATGCTGCCAGGCAGGTGAAGTGAATCTACTTTGACGTTTAGCCCTCCTCTGTACTTCAGGCATAGCTTAATTTCCTCAATTTAATATATTTAACTTATCACTAAGGTAAAAGGGGAGGTAAATTTGTGGTGATGATATTTAGCCAATAAATTCCTGTTGACTTCATGTTTCATTTTCCAGAGTGATAAACTAATGTGGCATACTGGACATCTGCTTTCCTTTCAAACATGCAGAACTGATGAATTGCTAGTTTAATTATTTCTAGGAACTTAAAAAATGAAGTAATACTTTTTCTTCCAGTATTAAATATTTCAAATACCATCACTTTTTTAGCAAAGGAAGATAACATTTACTGCAAAATCATATTTGTTTTGACAGCGTTGTATATTTTGGTCATGAGAAATGAAGTAAGTTGAACACTTAGTTTCCTTCTCTTTATTTTGGCTAAAATTCCTGTTTCTGTTTTCAGTTAAAGAACAGTATCATCCAAACCTGTTACTTTTTCTGAATTTTTGCCCGTACCCATTTCCAATTTTTCCTACTGTAAGTATTTAAGACATACAAAATGCAAAAGTAGTCTCTATTCTCCTTTTGTCTCTACACTCTCACCTATATTCTAAATGATGGTTTGAAATGAGATGTAAAGAAACTTTTTTTTTTTTTTTCCCAAAGAGGGTCAAAGTAAAATTCAGTCTAGAAATCAAATAAATCAAAATTCAGTGAAGAAATTTGAATTAACACTCTGTGTTTTCCTGGAAAAGAAAGCTTGGTTGGCAAAAAGTTGGTTTTCCGTCCAACTCTTATTACTAATAACAAAGGGGAATTTCAGAAGGAAAAGTTATATTGATGCTTCACTTAGTTTCTACTTTTTTTGTTTGTCTTTTGAGTCAGGTGATTGACTGATGCCTCTCAGAGCTGGAACTTGAGATGTTTTGGTTCAGTTTCCTGTTCCATCGTAGTGTTCCTGTTTGGGATCAAATGAATTAATTTCTCAAGCTGGGATGTATTTTTAATCCAGGCTTATCCTGCAGCCAGCATACAGAAGTTCCTTACTGTGCTTAGGTTTTTGAATCCTATGGAGAGCAGTGCAGCATCTGGCTCTGACAGAATATATTTATTGGTTTTGGTCCTTTCTCATAAACTAGCTTTTACTGCTTGCTGTGAGTTCTCTTACGCTTTGAGTTCACTTCAATATATGGTAGTCTTTCGTCATGTGCTGTGCACCAAGGAAAGTAAACTGAGAAAGGACATTGAAGGGCTGTGTATATGTACACTCGCAGGTTTTCCTAAGCATGAGCTACGGTTGCAGTATGTTGGAGGGGTGGGGAGGGATGTTCAGCCCTGCCCATGACAAAGATTGGACATGTGATTGGAAATTATTGAAGGGAAGCTCAGTAGAAGGGGGAAATCTACACAAATGTTCAGATTTGAAGCGAGAGTTCTCATTACATCCTTAATTTTTTCCTCTTCTAGGCAATTTCTGTTCAAGCAGACCAAGTGGTCATGTGTTTCAGATGCTTATATTCTGGGAGGAACCAGACTCTGCTCTTTGTTGACCAGAAAGCAAGAACGAAATTAGAGCACCTAATTCCATTGGTTCAGTTTGTAGCTTGTTGGCCCTGCTGGGCAACTTCTAGCATGTTGCTAGACTGGTGTGCCAGTTCTCTGAGGCAGCAGCTTTGCATAGGACTGTTACGTTTGCTTTGGAGTCTCTGGATCAATAGTCTGCATGACTTGCTGATAAGCAGGTAAAAATACAAAGCAGGTAACACTCTGGACTGACTGAATCTTTTCTGTCCTTTTCATCCTTCAGTCAGTCCTGCTGTCCTAACTTTATGTGGCTTCAGTCTGGTATACCAGTTTCTAGGAACCAGAAGTTAGGTGCTACTGCTTTAGGTGCTGCTGTTAAGCATTTATTATCCTCGATTTTAAGACTGCTATCCATGTACCTTCCTTTGAAAAAAGGGAATCTGTGGTTGGTGAAAAGCTCTGTAAAGCCATTATTTCCCACAAGAAGTAAAGATTAATGCTTCTGCATAGCCTCTGTTGCTACTCAGACAGCTTTAGAACAGCTGTGCTAAAAGTGAAACCATGGGTTGTCACTTCTAAAATGCTGGTGCTGAAAGACAAGAAAGGAAAAGAATGGCAGATGTTTATCTCCATGTTTATACCAAATTTTAGTGCATCCATCACTCAGTGCTATCAAGACTTGTGGAGGAAAGATAATAAGATTTATTGGTGGCTGTTGGCACAACCCACCCGGTGCATAAATATGTTCGTAAAACTCTGGGGAGTCTTGGTCTATCAAAATGAAATCGTCAGAAAGGCCCATGCTCGGGCCTCCCAGCTATGGAGCAGATGAACTCTTTGTGGGAGGTCAGTTCTCCATGATCACTGTAAATTGCATGAAGCTCCTGGTGGCTTTATTGGGGGGGGCCCCCCCCCAACTCCCCTACATTCAGTGAAGGGCTGAGGCAGAAATCAAGAAAGCAGAGACTTGCAGTAGAGGAGGAGTAAAAGACAAGGAGTAAGATGTGCTTTATGTGTTTTTTGCCTCCAGTCTTAAGCCATCAATGGGGCTATGGCAGTTGGACTAGCAGTAGGCTGCTTGGATGATGCTTGAATAGGGAAGTAGGGATTGTGACAGGGAAAAAAACAACTCGGCCAAAGAACTGAAGTAACCTATAAGCAGTTGAACAATGAGGAAATTTGACTTATGATAACATCTACAAGTGCTGAGCAGCAGCAATAAGCACTTCACTGGATCACTGGCTGGGCTCCTGTTCCTAGACTTTGAGGCTGGCAGCCACCTTTGCTGCGAGGGTTGCTCTGTTGCTGTCTGCCAGGGCCCCCAGGCCTCCCCAGTGAGCTGCTCCCCAGCCAGGCAGACCCTTGCCTCTATTGAGAACTTGAGATGCTGCTACGAGAAGCAGATCGTAAGCACAACAGTTCCTGGACTTGCCCATGTTGCACGTGTCTAGAAGATGAGGGTTCCTTCAGGCATTCTGATGCAGAAGATCAGTTTCTTTGAACACTTTGCAACTTGCCATTGTCTGAAGCACAAATGTGGTTTAATAGAAAAAAAAACCAAAAACCCTCCTAACAGCCTTGAGTGAAACATTTTACACTTGGAGTCAATTCTACTCTAGGGAGTTTTTTATTCACCCCTTTCCTCCTCCTGAACAGGATGTCTTTAAGAACACATTGTATAATCCAGGCAATGTCTTTGACTTTTAAACAGCAGATACTCAATGTGACTGTGTATTTGCTTCACCACAGTAAGAAATTCTTCTTTGCATCCACTTGTTACTGACGTTGCTTGGAAGCAGCACTGCATGTACTTCCTTTTCTCAAAGATGCTGTAAAATTTAATCTTTGATAAGTTAAGAAACAGTTGTTGCCTTAACTTCTGAATGACTCAGCTGGGTGAGGATTATCTGCAGAGAAACTGATGTTCCTTGTGCTTAATTGAACCAGTGTGTTAGGCTGAACAAATTTCATTTCAGTAGTGTTAAAGCTCCTTGGGTGTGTTAACTAGATGTCATGGTTTAAGCCCAACTGGTAACTAAGAACAATGCAGCCTTTCCTTCACCTCCCCTTTTTGTCCCCCCTCCAGGTGGGATGTGGAGGAGAATCAAATGAATGTAAAACCCATGGGTTGAGATAAGAAAAGTCCACTAACTAAGGTATAATACAAAACTACTACTAGTACCACCAATAATAATAACAAGGGAAATAACAAGGGGAGAGAATGTAAAACTAAAAGGGGAAAGAAAAGTTAAAAAAACCCCAATAAACACAAGTGATGCAAAATACAATTGCTCACCACCCGCTGACCGATACCCAGACCCACCTGAGCAGAGATGGGACCCTCCTAGTTGACTCGCCCCAGTTTATATAATGGCATTATGTGCTGTGGTACAGAGTACCCCTTCAGCTAGTTTGGGTCAGGTGTCCTGTCTCTGCTTCCTCACAGCTTCCTGTGCCCCTCGTCACTGCAGAGCATGAGACTGAAAAGTCCTTGATCAGGGTAAGCTGATACTACTTAGCAACAACTAAAACATTGGTGTGTTATCAGCATCATTCTTAGACTAAAACCAAAACAGAGGACTGCACCAGCTACTAGGAAGTAAAAAAACAGCTGTTACAGCCAAACCCAGGACACTAGGATTTATCCAACAAGGGTTTTACTCCTTTGTAATTAACTTTATTAATGCTTTTTAATTAAAGTAACCATACAAGGCTGCAAGTGGACTCAATGTATTTTGGCCTTTTTAAACACTGGCATGCTGCAGTTGCCCTGCTAACAGCATTAGCAGTGGGCTTTTCTCATCACAAGAGCCCCACATGGTACTGTGGGACCAGGTAATGAAGCTGATGTGCTGTGCTTTGCCTTTGGGTGAATGGACATGTGTCTAGCCCCAGATCTGTGTTCAAGTTGAAATCCAGAAGTTAATTTCTCTGGTAGGCTGCAGAAGCTGTATGGCCTCACGGAGAACAAGTATTTGAATAGCTCAACAAAAGCCTGTTCTACACTGTCAGTCATCCCATAGTTTGCCTAGTCCAGCTACAGATGACTCTATTTTTAGTGAGAAATTTATGTAGTCTAACAGAATTTAAGTGTATGTCTCCACTTAATGTTTTCTGATCTGTTTCATCTTTGTCACACTCCCATATCTACTCAAGCACAGACCTTTTCCTTTCTTTGATTCTATGCCTTATTTGTATTTCATGTTGTTTGCCTTGCTAAAATTATTATTTAAACATAATGATTTACCAGAAGTACTATTTTAATGAGCAATAGATTTCATAGCTTGAGGTGTGTCCTCCTATAGTTCTGATTTCTCATGGGCACTGAAATTGTTCCATGCAAAACATATCTGATGTCTTGTTTTAGTTATGCACAATCCAGCTTTCCAGCTGCTGGAGAGGAAGACTGTGACTAACGTTTAACATCTTTTTATAGCATAGGGAGATGTAAAGTTAGAGATGGGAGGATCTGCTTTGTTTTTTTATTCTCTTATGTTTTCATGTTTGGTCTCAAAGGTGATATCCACCTACCTCTAGCCAGGTGGAAAGCAATGCTCTGGCTTCAGGTGCTTTGGAGCTTAAGAGAAATCACGTGGCTGGAAACTGAAAAGAAAACCACAGTTTAGCTAAAAGCAAACCCTACATGAAGGGATTATTTAACATGAAGTCCTAATTATCAGGGACAACAGAATAAAAGATGGACAAGCTTTTTTTTTTACCACTTTCCTGGACATCTGCAGGAGGAGCTCCATCTGCTCAGATTTTCAGGTCTGCATCCAAGACCACACTCATTGCCCATACGCAGTCAGCAAGGCTGGCCCTGGAGGATGCTTTTTGCAGAGCCTGTGCTGGGATGGCTGAAGCTGGTTTGTGAGATGCAGGCTTTGTAGTCGGAGGTTAGTGAGCTGCTGTGTGCCCAGTGTTTACAACTGCTCTTGCACCCAGCTATAAAGCCTAGCCTAGACATAGCTGTGGTCCATGCAAAACCACAGCAGAGGTGCAACTGAGCAGACTTGCTGTGAGATGCGGCTGTCTTCAGATTGAGCCAAAGTTGGAAGAGGTTCAGGACAAATCAGAACTTGCCAGTTTCATCACAGTGTACTAACTGGCCTCCTGTGCTGATGGGGCTATCTGGGTTTTGTGCTGTGGAGTTGCTGTAAAGTCTGGAAAATATGACTCAAATTGAGTCCCTTTATTAGAGAAAAAGATCAGAAAGGTGAGACTCATGGGTTCCTGTGCTGCACCTCCTGTGTGGTCATGAGTAACTCAATTAACTGCTCAGTGCTTCAGTGCAAGCCATCTGTAACATAAGCATCACGGTACTTACCTGCTTCTGAGGGCCATTTACTTAATTAAATTGCTGAGATCCTCAGGTAAGAGATATTTTAAACAAGTAGTTCTGTGCGCAGTAGAAGTAATGGAGCTTGGTTTCCAATGGCTTTGTCTTGTGGTTTATTGCCAGCTCTGATTGAAGCTTTCCCCCTGGGCCAGGACTTCATGAGAGTTTTCTTTCTCTTTCTAATTCTCTCTCCAGGATTCACAGGTGTTCGATAAAAGGTAAGCTTGGCCTTTTCTTCAGAAAGGGCACTCCCAGGGGATGTTCCTTGGATGTTTCTTTTCTGCCCAGCTGCTTGGTGCTTTTTTTAGAGATTTCTCTGTGCTGCTGCAGCTGTAAAAGTTGGTCCAAGTCCGTAGGTCTGAGCGGTGCAGCAGGAGGGGAAAATTCACAGGGATGCTTGCAAAAGCCTTGCTTGCAAAACCTATCGCTTACAAATGATGGAGGAGCAATGAAATGATGAGACAGGCAGTGGGGTTCAGGTGTCCAACTTAGGAACTATTAGAAAGAGTTGTGACCAAGGCTCCTAAATCACTTGGACACTGTTTATGTGCTACAGTGCTGTCATAAGGATGCCTACATCCCCTTCTCCTTTTTAATGGTTCCCTTTGCATCTGGACCCATTCCAGTGAGGAAAATGTGGTTTATGGATTTTCCTCAGTCATTAAGGCCCAGGAGAGCCTGTCAAAAGCAGTTAGCTGATCCCGGGTCTCTTGTGTTGATAGCTCTGCTGCAGCTCCCCTTCCTGTAACTCCTTCCTGCTGACAGTCTGCCCGATTGGAGTTCTGTAGGATTTTCTTCAGCTGCTCCAGCTTTTGTGCACACTGCCTTCTGGGACTTCTACAGGCTGGGGATAATGTGTATTGGCACCCCACTTTAAATTAGGCTGGGGAATGCACTGCATATCTAGGGGAGTATCTCAGGACTCGCTCACTGCAAAGGGAGTCTGAAGAGGCTTGAGATGGGGACCAGGGAATGGGGGGAATACATCTGGTGGGCTGTATTTGAATGTGAGAATCACTGCATCTGCACCCTTTAGGCAGTACTCCTGTCGTGGTTAAGCTTGTTATCAAGTCAGCTCAGGAGTTCCTACTTTTCCCCTGTTGCAGTCTGAGTGAAACACAGTGAGAAATGAGCTCCTCTGAGCTATGTTTCTGTTTCCTTGGGTGCTGCTCAGCTGAAGCTGGGAATAAAGTGACTGTAGGGTGTAAATGAGGAGTAACATCGTTTACTGGTGGAGGAATCCATGGGTGCAGGAATTACACTGCAGATGCAGAGTCTGGCTTTTGGGCTTGCAGCTGCAGAGAGAATGAGTAATGAATAGACAGTTAATTGAAAGCTAAAGTAGCTATTTACTGACAGTATAGTCTTGCCTTTTCTCTTATGTGTAATCTGTGTGAGATCACTCAAAGTAAGCCTCTTTGACCCAACTTGTTTCCAATATTTGTTTGTTTTCCCTCTTCCAGCTGAATTTTTATGTCACGCTTTTCATTCTTTTTCTTTTTTTGATGCCAGATTCTTGTGTTGTTGATCCTCACTGTCAAACTGCATCAGTGATGGAAAATTGATTCTTTCACTGAGCCAGTTAAATTCTGCTAATCTCCACTCAAGTAATTGCAATTTTAGAGAACAGGGATGCAAGAAGGACTGCTTGGATAAAGAAGAGTTTACAGGTCTGGGCAAAAGGAGTTTTAAAATTCTTTTGCGATACCTAGAGTAATGATTGAGTCTGGGAAAAGAGGTAAATGTTTGTGGGATCTCGCTGAATGAGGCTACTTAAATCTGTTTAAATTCTTTTCAGGGCTGAGGGGTTCATTCCTTGAAAGAATAATGTGGTTAATAATGCTCCTACTGGCTGAGTTGCTGACTGGTAGTTTGTACCTGCTCAGCTTTTTCATATTTAAATACACTGTCTTATGAATATGTAGTGTCAATGCTTTCATTTAGAAAATCACATAGGTTGCAAGTGTAGAACAGGAAAGCCTTTTACTGAGAAGATGAAGTTTTCTCATGTGGGAGATTATAGAAAACAGCACATAACACTTTAGTATTCTGATGATGTAGCTGCTCATGGCCTCTGACTCGAAAAGCTCCCCATAAGCTAATGCTGAATATGATTACTGAGCAGAAGCCTTGACAGGGTGTGTGTGGTTACAGTATTGACAGCATCCTAAACACAGCCAATATAGGAACTGCTCGGGACCAGGTGCCAGTAGAGCTGGCTGGCATTTCCTTCATTAATATTAAAAATAATTAGCAGTATGTGAAAGGTTTTGGTTTTGTTTGGTTTTGTTTTGTTCCCTGAAATGTCAAAAAACCTGGGGGAGAACTGAAGTGAAATACAGGTGTCTTGCTACTTACATAGAAGCTTCATGCCCCATTCCCAATCTGTCTACAGATGGAAAGTGAGGGCAAGAACAACTTTCCAACTGAGCTGCCAGAGATGGAGGCAGGCAGGCAGGCCACCTTCAGTGAAATCCATGAGTATACTTAAAAGAGCTTGTATAGCTGAGAGGAAGAAATGGGGGCACTCTACTCCCACCAGCAATCTTGGATACCACTAATCAGCTTTACTAGGCAGGTATTGGTTTTATTTAAATATATATTATTTTTCCCCTGGTAGAAAGTCAGTTTTAGATGCAGAAGGAAGAGGGTTCTGAAAATGATCTATGGAAAATTCATTTTAAGAATGTTCCCAACTGCAAATTATTCTGATACAATATTCCCAACCAGTGAGTAATTTTCTTCAAATATTTGAAGAGCAGTCAATCATAAGAAGTGTCTTAGGAAAGGATTTTGCTTTAATGAGGCTCAAAGTATGCAGTAAGGATGGTTAGAACAGCTCTTTAACTGCTTAATATCTGGGCGCCATGCTAATGAACACTTCAGAAATGCCAGAAGCCCAGGGTAGACTTGCATTAGTATTTACATTGAAGAAGTGTCCAGGACATAAAACCAAGGACCCAGTGTTGTAGATGCTAGGCAAGGGGATGGTTTATACTTGGAAGCTACTTATGGTTACAAGTAAAGCCAGGAAGGATGGAAATGGAAGTGTGCTGGCAGAAATGATGGGGCGGGTACCAAGGTGTGCTGGGAACACAGCCCTGGCTATTCAGCCCAAGGAATTCTCAAGTGGTGCCCCAGGAAAGGGGAGAGGTGAAACTGTCAAAATGATCACAAAAATGCTGTAAGCCTGACAGAAAAATGAGTCAGAGATGGGCTATTAACAGTAGTTTTAAAAGTGGATCCAGGGATGTTTACCAAGCAATTTCATTGCTTGAAAACATGGAAATTTAATATCTCAGCTTTGTTTAATATATACAGTTGTGTCTCCAGGGAATTAAAGCAGCAAATATTATTTGGATTGTCTGCATTTATATTACTGTTCATGAGCTGACTTTCCTTTTGTTTGTGTTGTTTTGATTAATTTCCTGGATTGAAGCTGCACATGAAAAATGTTTCAAGCCATGTAAGGGGCAGGCTTTTATTTGGTAGAAGCATTTTTGCAATTGGTAGTTAAATTCCTTTGCTGTCTTGGAGCTCTGGGTCTGCAGGCTGGGTTGGGGAGTGCCAGATTGTCCAAGTTTGGAAAGAACATTGAATCACAGAATGTTTGGGTTTGAAGGGACCTTAAAGCTCATCCAGTTCCAACCCCCTGCATGGGCAGAGACACCTTCCACTAGAGCAGGTTGCTCCAAGCCCTGTCCAACCTGGCCTTGAACACTGCCAGGGATGGGGCAGCTGCATCCTTCCTGGCCACCCTGTGCCAATGTCTCAGCACCCTCACAGTGAAGAATTTATTCCTAATGTCTAATCTCAGTCTCTCTTCTGTCAGTTTAAAGCCATTCCCCCTTTTCCTATTACTGCATGTCCTTGCGAAAAATCCCTCTTCAGGTTTCATGTAGATCCCCTTTAGGTACTGGAAGCTACTTGAAGGTCTCGCTGTAGCCTTCTCTTCTCCAGGCTTTTATTTTCTTTCTTGTACCAGCTTGAGACACACACCAGGATGGCTTGCCTTGCCCAAGATGGTGGCAATGAAGTGTTCTGTTATTAAAGTAAGTCTTCCTGGAAAATTGAAGTGATGCACCATTTTCTAAAGATGGGCACTGCTGGACAAAGTATGCAAAATAATTGAACCCTCAGCCAAAGCATTAATTATTCACTAGTGTTCTAATAAGAAATCAAGGTCAGTTGTGAGAGAAGTCAAGATCATTTACGGTAAGCTTTTGTTGCACTCTGGTAGAAGAAATGCTCCTTCCCTCAAGACCACTTCTTTTATTCCCCTGAAGAATATACTTCGCAGTGTCTTGAACTGGATGAAGCTTATTGTAGTGCTCAGAGGACCTGAGTTCCAACTCTGCTTGTCTGATGATGCAGAATATAAGCTGGTTTGAGTATTCAGTGGCCCATCAGATGTGCTTCCATAAAGAGGATTCCTGCAAGGGGGTTAAAGTAGAGCATTATACTCAACTTTATATTGCATCATCAAGGCAGGAGCCAGGTTAGTTGGCTTGACATGGCAGGCTGAAGAAAACTCTTATCTTAGATGGCTGTGGAAGACAACCACGTGGGGAAGTGGCAACAGTGCCATCCTCTGTGCCTCTGTCTGAGTAGCCAAGCAAATTTAATATGCGTGCTGACCATCCCTAGCCTAAAAAACTAGGATTTGGGGTTTTGGTTTGAAAATCTGCCATGTCCCCATGAGTTCCAGTGCTTCCAAATTAAAACTTTGTTCATTCAAACTAAGCCTTCAAGTTATTGATACTAAGCTGCTACAATTACCACCTTTCGATGGGGAGCTGGCTTGGCTTCGGCAGCTTTGTCCTCAGTTTTCAATTCTGTTCATGCATGCGCAGCATTAACAGCTTGAATTGATGGAATAGCTGAGGAACAGAGGTTACCATTTCAGCTGTCTTGCAGATCCCATATTCAAAGCATGTAATGTGGTGCTACAGCAGCATTTGTGCTTGTTTGTTGTTTTGTTTTTTTAACTGGAAAGTGCAGCCTACTTAACAAAACGTTACCAACATAACAGCTGCTCAGAAAAATGGCGTATAAATATCACCTCCTGAATGTGACAAGGGATCTGCAGATGCTGTTTGTGATATGTGCGCTTTTCCTGCCCAGGATGGGACTTCAGCTTGCTGCAGGTGAACTTGCTGTAGTCATTTAAAAGGAAGCCACGGCTGGCAATAAACTGGGAGCAGCCTGAGCAGTGGGAGTGGAATCTCCAGAGAATCACAGCATGGCTGTGCATTGCTTTGGGTTGTAAATATCACTACTTCTGCCCATACAGAACTACCAAAATAAGCTTTGGAACTGAAGGGATACGTGGCCCAAGTGTTTGCAGAAGAAGGGTTTGTTAAGGGGATGTGTGCAGCGGGACAGTGCTCAGAAGGAAGAGGGAAGGGAAGGTTTGAACAGAGGGAACAAAAAAAGTCTAGAAGAATGAGCAGAGTGGGTGAAATTTCTAAGACAATGAAGAACCCAAACCCTGAGATTTCCACAGATTAATAAGGATTGTTTGCACTGTGCCTCAAGGGACGGCTTTAAACTCCTTTGAGGCAGTCAGATTAAGCAACCTGAACAATTCCTTTAGGCCATGAAAATCCACAAATTGAGCAACCTGTCCCAGAGGGCTTGCATCGAGATGAGATCAAGTAAAGCACTGCAGGGTAAGTGATGTACCCTGGTTACCAGCAGAGTTGTGAGCAGTCCCTTACTCCCTGGCTCTCCCATTCTGCACTCAGTCCACCCTGCTTGCAAGGCAATCATTCAAATTCATCTCTGTACCAGTGTTCTTTCATAACTCTGGGGTGGGGGTGGGGGAACAAACACCCCAAACCCAGAAACCCTCCCCAACCACCAGCAACCAAAAAAAGAAAAAAAGAAAAAACCCCTGAAAAAACTCATCAGGAAAAAAAAAAAAAGAATTAGTTTATTGATTTATTTTAAGGAAGTAACAATCTTGGTTCTGAGGGTGTTCAAGCATTCACTTCCTGAAGATACAAGCAACTTGTCTGTTTGGAAAATGAATGAACCCCCCAGTTCCTTCTTTTTTTTTTGAATGGAAGCCAAATAGCACTGCAGTACAAACCCAGAAGCACTTCACAGTGAGAAAGGGCAGCTTGGAGCAAGGTGCTGAATAACACTAAAAAGGTAAATAAGTGTGATGCATTCTCTGGGCTTACTGTTGTCAGCTCATGTTGCGCTCTGTTTTACTGCAGAAGGATTTACTACGTGGGGAAATGTGCAAAATGGCACTACTGCATATTTCAGGAGTGGTGCTTAGTAAATGGTTTTGAACTAAGTCTGCATCAGTACTTGAGCTGTAGGGAACTCAGCACAGTGATGGAGGGACCCTTACTCTATGTTTGACAAAGCCATTTTATCTGTGTTTTGTTCTTTTAGTGCATGTGTTCTATTTAGTACTAGCTTTCCAAAGAAAAATTTAGTGCTTTATAAATAAAAAGGAGGTGAAACCCCCAAACATAATTAGAAATAAATGCCCTCAAAATTCACATTTTTGCTAAAAATTGTTCAATTTGAAAGGCTGTCAAAATGCTTCTTGACTTTGTAGTCTGTGTGACTTAAGGTCCCTTTCTCTGGGGTCTGCAGTGCTCACCCCCAGGATGGACTTTTCAGATGGACTGTGTCCGTGTTGCACTTAGATGATTCCATCTCCTTCCACCCATTATCACACTTTCCACCAACATTACATGGGACTACCCTCAGTATGGCACATAGCTGTTACATCTTATGAAGAGACCAGCATTTTTAAAGTCAGTTACCTCTTTTGCCACAATACTTATGCTGGGTATTGCCAACGGCTATTTTTTTTCCAGAAAGATATCTGAAGTTCAAGTGAGTAGCAAACATCCTTTGAAATCTAGTCCTTATAAATGAGTAAAAACTTTACTGTTGATGGCAGGATGGCTTTCCCCTTGCTTGTCTGAAAGTATGGCAGAAAAAGAAAACAATTGCTTTCTCAAAAAGCCTGATACAAAGCTCACAAACATTACTGGAATGATTCTTGTCTCCTAATGAGCTGTAGTTCAGGCTTTCATTAGGTTAACAGGCTGAATGAAACATTGCTGAGTGTGCTTCTCATTAGAAACTCTTTTCTTGAAGTAGAATAGAAAGTTCCCCACAATTCTATTTGTTACGAAGATGGACCTAGCCGAGACTACTTCCTTAAATCTATCATTGGCAATATGTATGAAGTTCTTGGTGGAAGGTCTGAATTACCTTTGATTATGGTAAGATTTTTTTCAGCTTTAATTAAATATAGATAGAAGTTCTTCCTTGGTAATTATTCCTTGGGATAATTATTTTAGAGTGGGTACATTTTACAAGAAGTGTTTCTCAGGGATTCAGTCTTGGCAGAGACAGGAGTGATGGGAGCAAAATGGGACAGAAAGTAATTTTATGAGTTGATAATAAAGTTTTGTCTAATTTTTAGAATTAAACTGACTGTGTTCTTAGCTGCTGCTGAATTAAGAGTTGCTGAATGAAATATTCACACAAAGCACTTGGGTTTCAAGGAGCTTCTGCCTAAGTTCTGGTACAAAATGCTATTTGGATTTGTTCTTTGCACTGTGGCTGCAGTCCAGGCTTTGTGTCCTGGGCTCTGCAGATACCAGAGTAAGACCCCTTCTTCCAGGAGTGTTCAGTGTTCAGCAAAGATGAGCCTTTACTGCTGAGATTTTTTTTTTTGTCAAGAAAATCATAGAATCATAGAATGGTTTGGGTTGGAAAGTACCTTAAGTTCATTCAGTTCCTACCCCCCTGCCATGGGCAGGGACACCTCACCCTAGACGATATTGCCCAAGGCTGTGTCTAACCTGGCCTGGGTAGTCATATCTGCATTGCAATGAGTATTTAAGTTCATATAAAATCAGACGAAGCACTTTTATCCTCCCGTTTAGTGTGGATAACACAAAGGCAGTACTGTCATCTCTCCTGGAGTGGAAGGTTCGAACGAAAGTAGAGAGAAATCAGATGGACTAAACTTTTTAAGGAAAGCTTGTAGCCAAAAGAGAATTGAGGCAAGTTCTCCAGAGTATGTAGTTCATGACTTAAAGCAGACCTGGCTTCTCTTTCTGTTGTTTCTCAGAGTTTCTTCCATTCTTTTTTCCTCTGCAATTTTTTCTGTTGCACCTATTTTAGTAATCCGACAGAAGGCTAGCTTTCTCCTGTTTTTAAGTCTACTGTGATCAGTTACCTGCTTCTGCTTTGCCTTACAATTGTATTCTGACTTGGCACAGAACAGCATTCATCTTCACAGTAATGAGCAATTAATGACTCCACACTGTTCCCTAAAAAGCATGAAGTAAGTGTAATTGTCCTCATTATGTTGATTACAAAACTAAAGTGATAGAAAAACTTTCTAGTTAAGGTAACGAGGCCTTAATATCACTCTGTGTTTAGGTGCTGAAGGAAGAGTTAACCTTGTAAGAGAAGTTTCTTGCTAACATCAGTGGGAATTGGGAATTATTCTCAGACTTCTGTATGTTGACATTTCATTGCCTGTACTCTTGCTGCAATGTTGATATTGCTGAAATGTTCAGGCTGTAAGAAAGGCGGAGTGGAGGTCAGATACAGAAGAGTGTTTTCTTGTCCTGTGCTGCGCTTTTGCTCTTTCTTGGCCTCCAAAAAAATTATTGATCTTCAAGTACTGTTGTTGCTAGACCAAAAACTGTATATTTAAGCTGCTGTTTTCTGCTGACTGGCTTCGAGTTTCACATAGCGTGTGGAATGCTGGCTGAAGTAGTAATCCTACAACAGGGAAACCTGTCAAGTGTAGCTATTAGGTATAAATATCCAGCAATACAGAGGCAATGCAAAAGCGTGAGCGTGTTTGGTTTAGAAGCATTTCATTTAGTATTTAGTATTAGCCTGTATTCAATTGGGACACATAAGATTTAGCTAGCTGCAGATTGGATGTGGAGTCTGTTACGGACACCATGCCAACGACATGCAAGAGCCCTCCTTGGAGCTGCTTGTCTTTATACTTTGAGTGTAATGGGAGTCTGCACAATTACAGAGCATTGTGAATGGGCAAATAAACATTTGGAAAACTAAAATGATCTTGGCTTAATTCTGTCTTAAGCAACAAGTGGCATCTACTGTGGAAAAATTACTTCTTCGCTCCAAATGACCTAAGATATCTGAGAGATTGTATACACACAAATCTTCCCTGAACTGCCAACACAATCTTTAGGTACAGTTGCCAGCAATTCTGTTAAACCCAAATTGTTGTGTGCTCTATATTTTGTTTGTTCCCAAATTAAAAGAGTAGGGGAGACTTCTTCCTTAAAATCTGCAGGTATGATTTCCCTTGTGTAAATAGTATTCTTCTGTGTGACAGTTCAATCTGGAAACTGATGATAATGTTTTCATACTTGCAATGAAAAGCTTATGAACAGTTAAAAGCCTGTGCAGTCTGCAGACCTACTCTTACCACATCTCTCCTGACAGGTGAGATGTACTTCTTTTTAGACCACCTGTTTCAAAGGGTTTTATTCATGTAGTGCATAACTGAAGAAAATCAACTGCTTGAAAGACAGAAAGACTTTGACTTAGCTCTTTGATCAGGAAGAGAAAGGGCCATTCAGTCACAACCATATCTAGATCCTTGGAGATCTTTCTGTAACAGAGTCCAACTTAAATCACCCACTAAAATGCAGAGTAGGAAGAGAGGGGTCATCAAAGATGACATTATTGAGGTTGACAGCAGTCCAGAAGCAGGCTTACATCTTCAGGCTAAGGATGGTACTTTTCCAGCATCCCATAACACTGTCATGTAGAAGTGGATATTAAAGATACCTGAAATAGTGGGCACTTGTTATGAATAAGCAGTCCTGCTCATTTTTTAAAAAAAAGCAAATGCATGCTTGAGCTGACCTGTGATAGACTTCCTTGATACTGCATCAAAAATCCTTTTCACTGAAAAACTGGAGCTGTCATATACCTTGTCTAAAGCATCAAAGACTTAAAGCACAAACTTACTCGGCTAACCCTGCTGTTCATTCTGTTAGTACATGGTTACCTAGCAAAAATGTGCCCCAGGTAAGGTGATTTTTTTAAATGCATATTGATCACAGACTTGGAGAGACCAGTGGAAGCTGTGGAGACCAGTGATGAGTGGCATTCCTCAGAGGGACTGCTGCTGTTTAACATCCGTGTTAGTGACATGGACAGTGGGATTGAGAGCACCCTCAGCAAGTCTGCTGACAACACTGAACTATGTGGTGCAGTTGACATGCTGGAAAGAAGGGATGTCCTCCAGAGGGTTCTTGACATGCTTGAGAGGTGGGCCTGTATGAATGTTGTGAAGTTCAACAAGGCCAAGTGCAAGGTCAGCACATGGGTAGGGTATTTGCTAGTTAGGACTTAGGTCATAAATTAAACCTGGCATTGGGCTAAAAACGTTACCCTGGACTAGGAAATGTTTTGGATTTAGATTGTTTTATTTCTAGAGTAAGTAATTGGAAGGTTTTTGTGCTAGTATACTGTAGTTTCATAGATGTACTGAAATGAGATATGCAAGTAAAATATACCCATATGCTGAATTGTAATGACATCTTCAGGTTGTTTCTTTTAGCTATATTAATTTATAAACAAAATTATAATGAGACCATGTATAGAGGAGACCTTGGAGTTGTGTTTATGTAGCCACGGATATGAAGACATAACACATAACACACCAATTCATAAAATCATAGAACAGTTTGGGTTGCAAAGGACCTTAAGATCATCTAGTTCCAACCCCTCTGCCATGGGCAGGGACACCTCACACTAAACCATGTCAACCAAGGCTCTGTCCAACCTGGCCTTGAACATTGCCAGGGATGGAGCATTCACAGCCTCCCTGGGCAACCTATTCCAGTGCCTCACCACCCTAACAGGAAAGAACTTCTTACTTATATCCAATCTAAACTTCCCCTGTTTGAACCCATTACCCCTTGCTCTATCACTACAGTCCCTAATGAAGAGTCCATCTCCAGCATCCCTATAGACCCCCTTCAGATACTGGAAGGCTGCTATGAGGTCTCCACGCAGCCTTCTCTTCTCCAGGCTGAACAGCCCCAACTTTCTCAGCCTATCTTCATATGGGAGGTGCTCCAGTCCCCTGATCATTCTCGTGGCCCTCCTCTGGACTTGTTCCAGCAGTTCCATGTCCTTTTTATGTTGAGGACACCAGTCCAATGAAAATGACTCGTACTGATAATTTTATATAAACCACATTGTAATAGTTTGCAGGTGATGGATACATGGGAGCTTTATGAATGCATTGCAAGCTATCTGAAAAGAGCTGCTCTGCTGAAATTGTGGATAAAGTGGGTGGAGATCGCTTTGGTGAAGGTACATGACAAGTATTTTGCCTAGAAATACTTGATGTGTCAAGGGAGTGCTTCAGTCTTGCTCTGTCTCCTTAGCTCCAAAGCACAGAGATAAGTACGATGGAAGAGCTTTCAGCAGTGGCAGGGGAGCCGTTTTAAGGAAAGCTGGATCTTTTTTCCCCAGTGTGTTAACCTCAATTCAGTTTGAGTACTTGGAAGAGCAGATTAAATTCACCATTGCTAAATTCGCCTCCTGTAGCCAGGGTCAGACAGGGTTTGGGGACTTCATGTTTGAGTTAATGCCAAACTGCACAAACACGGTTGTGGGAGGTAAGGAGAAAGTGAGGTGATGTCCCCGTGAGTCAAGGTCCACAATGTTGTACTTGCTTTGTCACAACCAAAAATATAGTGGAAAAAGACATCAGAACCAATGTGCAATCTAGACTCAGAATTTTCTGAACTTCCAGATTTTTTTCCGATATGCAAGATGCGTAGCTCTTTTTCCTGTCTCCTAGTAAAACATAATTATAGCAATACCAGGCTTTTCTACATTATGATCACAACCATTATGTCTTTTCACGTGAGTATGGAAAGCTGTCAGTTTTCAATGCTCTTCTCTGACCAGGAATAGCACTACTAGGCCACTTATGCTCAGAGTAATTGCTCTTGTTAAGAAATTCTCTTGAGTGTGCAGAAAATGTCTTGGAAAAGGAGGCATTGTTTTGGGAAATTGTAGCTGTCGCCTTTCAAGGTATCATCAAAAGAAAGTCAACATTTACCATTTCCTATTGAAAAAAGAACTCTTTTTAAGTTACTAATGGGATTTGTTTTCAAATACGTTTTAACAGATTTCTCTAAAGCCTCTGCTTCTGACTTAAATACTGCTCCAAAGCCTTGTTTGCTGGTGTGACAGTAAGCTGACAGACCAATAGAAAACAAAGGGTTTATCTAACATGGATTATGTGAGGGGCATTTCATGCATGCATTGTTGCAGCCAAGGAGGAAAAAATACATCCTGGACGTGCTTCATATTTTCATTGATTAGATTTGTTGGTCTCAGAGGCAGGTAGCAACATAAAATCATTGCTTTATATTAAAATGCCTGAAGCACTATTTCACTTTCTAGCAGTGCTGAGGCACAGCTTTTGCTTTCTAGGCTGGATTAGGGTGTTTCTTTCGCAAACTGCATTATGCCAACAAAATGTTTACCAGGCAGGGAGAATGATTTTCCAGTCTGGTTTAAGAACTTGTAATTTAAGTTTTCAAATGCAAAGTCTGGAAGCACAGAAGGAAATAGAGCTTCAGAACTGTGTGATTTTGCAGGAGGTTGGAGTACCTGTCCAGTGTAAGTGTAGACTTTTTCTGGTCTTAATGAGGTGGGTAGCCAGCATCACTGAAGACTTCTGAATCTTGAGCTATGTGAATGTGGCTTCTGTGATACTGAAGAGTGCAGGTGATAACTCTAGCACTTGTTTTCTCTCCCCACCCAAGGAAAAAAGACCAGGGGGAAAACAGACAGCCCTGCTCATCTCAAATGAGGTGGTAGTGCTAATACATTTTTCAGGGTGTTCTCTTCTTGGAATATAAGGCCTGAATTCCTACTAGCTAGTAGTAGTATGCTTTTTTGTCACACTAAGATAAATAAAGCAGTATCACTAGAGCCCTTGATGTTCTAAGGGTTTGACCATCAGAGTTGTGGGGGAAGGGATAGATCTGACATCCAAGGAACTGAATCAAAGGTCTGTATATGTTGAGAACTTCCAGCCTGAAACATGCATAGGTTTTCATACAAATATCAGATCCAGTGTATTTGTTATCAGAGTCAAGCTATAGTATATCACCCTCTTAGTGAGATCTGGTTGGCCAGATTGCAGTATGTCTGTGTTTTCTTCCCAACCATCTTTGACTTTCCCTGTTTTGTTGTTTTTTTCCTGAACTGACAGTTCTGTCCACCATTTCTGTAATTACTGTCTATCATTTTAAGTGATGGGCTGAGGGCCAATACTTAAGGTCAGGGCCATGAACATCTGACTTCCTTTGAGAGTGAGCTGGTTGAGTAGGGAGAATATTGATTCACCGAGTAGATCAACCGAAAACAAGGAATTTTTTTCAAATGCTTTTGACCTAATAGCATCCAACTATCTCTCTACTTGAGGCAAGCTAATGAAAGGCTAGATCGTATCTTGTACGAATCATTTATCAAAATACATGATTTGAAAAAGCAGCCCAGAGACTAGCTGCAGACAGCTGGGTGTGTCTCTTAGCCAGGAGTTAAGACTAGATAGATTTCTAGAAAATGCAGAAATGAGTGAATTCATCTCCTAATTCAGAGTGGAAACTGATTCACCTCCACAGCTACTTTGGTGGATTGCATCTTAAATAGGAGCATACAAAGAAAAGCAGAATCCACTGCTTTACCTAAAGCTTTATGATCTAATTCACATAAATGGAGACTGCAACTTATTCTTCCTTCAAATGGATTGTTTGATTTAGGATAAAATTGCCCCGATTTCTAGGTTTGTTTGTTTGTTTGTTTGTTGGTGAGTTCTTTTTGGGGTTTTTTTGGTTGGTTGGTTGGTTGTTTTTTTTTTTTTTTGTTTTTTTTTTGTTTTTTTTTTTTTAGCTTTCCCCCATATGTATAACCCTGAACAAACAGACTTTTCATCATTGGGTAATAACATCAGTTAGAGAGCACTGAAAACTTCCCAAGCTACTTGGAGATCATAGATGACGATGCAAAAAAGCACTCTCTCCTGTTCCCTGAAAAACAAAACCAAAGATGGTTCCATCATGCCTCTTATGACTGGCATTTAGAAGGGTCCTAAGTGAGCTCATATTTCTATCTACTAGCTGGAGTCTACTGGTTTCTGATTATCTGAAACACTTGAATTCTGTATTTCTGTCCCTGGTCTGACTGAGTGATGTGGAAATGTTGAAGCAGGTTTTTGTATGATGGACAGTAATAGGGAGAGAAGGAAAATAGTTATCTAAAAAGACCTTTAGATGGTCTTGGCCAAATTTAACATCCTTAGAAAATCTTAGCTACAAATAACAGAAACAGCCTATTCTACAGAAGGAGGAAAGTGCCATGCAAGAAACGTCCTAATCACTCTGATACTTTTATCCTTGCACATGAAGAATTTATGCTCAGGAAGTTGGTTTCACTGTGACAGGCAACTATTTGTTGAGCAAGTTCAGCATTAGTCCTTTCAAAGCTATCAGAGTCCTTCCTGTTGCCATTTTCAGAATAAATAGATGGGAAATGAGGAAAAGCTCAGGCATTTTTGTAAGGGCATCTAAAAGAAATGCTGCTACCTTCTTTGATTGTTTTATTTCTTTTAAGCCTGTTAGGAAGCTCAAGGAATGCTGCTGACTTGCAGAATGCTATTGCTGTTCATACTTAAGTATTTCAATGTAGAGTAGCAAAAAAGTATAGTATAAATGATGAAAAGGTGTTGCACTGGAAATGAGGGCAAAAGGATAATGAACAAAGCATGAAGGCGATTTTGACAAACCTCTCTAGGAGAAGCTTCTGAGAGTCAAAGCCACTTCCTATTGTAGCATGGCACCTTTTCTGTTCTGGCAGTTTCAGGACCATATATGCTAACTAAGCCAACCTGAGAATGTGGTGAGGCTGGAATGTATCTGGCTTGATGGAGATGGGTTTAACTACAAATCTATCACCTGTCACCACTCCTTGTTGGTGAACACTAACACATCCCAGGTTTTGCCTGTGGTTCTGGACATGAGATTTCAGGCTGTTATAATCTAGCTGTCCCCTGCCCACACTTAGAAGAAAGATGTGAGGTGTTTTTTGTTCTAAAATTAAATAGTTTTGTTCCACTGAGAACAAGGAAAAGCAAGAAGAGTTCTTTTTTTCATCTCCCTTAAAGGGTGCCAAACACAAACTGAATTTCTCAAGAGAATCTGCCGCATTGCTAGTCGTGGTACCCTCCCCATCTTCATCACTGACCTCTGGTTTGCAGATGTGGAAAGCAGGGCTTGGGTTTGTAATGACTGGATTTATTTTTTTTTCCCTCTTCCCTGCTCTGCTGGGGAGAGAAAACATGTTGGTGGGTTTTGGTTGTGCATGGGTTTAGTTTGTTTTGGGTGTTTGTGTTCATGGCTTCACTATTTACTCTTGCAGAGCTGCCTCACAAAGTAGAGTAACTCGGATATCTCCTGGTCATACACCTCACAGAGGTGCTTAGACAAACATAAAAGGAGCTGTACATACCAGTTAGGGGAAAGAAAAACAGTTTAAGCTTCTTTTGGGGTATATGAGTATTGGTTTGAGGGTTATCTGGACTTCGATGTGAACTCACCATGTCTTTGGGCAGCAGGGGGCATGCCTGGAAAAGAGGACAAAATCATATACCTGCTTGATTATGCTTGTCTCCTTATCTCTCTTCCTAGAGAACTAAACAGAAGAGGTTTAAGGGGCACCCCCAACTGCTGGAAGACTTGAAGGGTTTAGACTGGCTAAATTAAGGCATGCTAGAGTTCACAACCAACCAAAGGATCAGTCTAGCTAGCACTTGTTAAGCAATCATTTTTGATTCTCAGTGAAAAAAAATCACAGGTAAAAATCATAGACATGAAAAAAATCATAGGTAAATTGTAAGGTAGCTTTTTGCCATGACTAGAATTAGGTAAAATTCATCTCCCTTGCTGCAAAGAAAGATGTTACAATCCAAATTGTATCATCATATGTTGTCAGCGTGTTAAAAATGAAACTAGCCAAAGACCTTATGGGAGTAGGTCTTTAAATATTTAATCTATAACAATAGAGAGCAAGTACAGGACTAGAAATAAGGAGGGAAACTAGAATTTCTGAAAAAGGATCTAGCAATTTTCTGGCATCAGTATATTACAGACAGAACTCTGGGAGGAGGGAGCACAGCTGTCCAGCTCTCAAGGTATGCCTACTGCAGTGTCAAGCAGAGAGGCAGTCAGAGGTAACGTTCCCTTTGTAGCATGATACTGAAATTACACTAATTATTCTTGCTTCTTGAAAGGGCCAGTTAGCTCAAGAGTAGAGTCATGCAGAAGGGCTACCTAGCTTGCAGGGTCCCAGTTACTTTCTTTTCACCTGAGGCCATTTGGACATATTGGCTAATTCAAGCAGAGTGGGCTCAGATACCTCTGTATCTTCACACTTTGCCCTTAGCTATTGCCAACTTTCAGGGAAAGAACAAACAATGTGTAATTAGCTTTTTCTTTTTGTCTTTTTGTTTGTTTCTGTGTGGTTGTTTGTTTTCACAGGCTCTGATTTCTCTAGCTATTGTTGTAAGGAAGCTAAACAGAGAAATCTCTAATCTCTTACCTCTTTAAACTCAGGACAAACATCGAGCTGTGTCTTTTAGTGGGAGATGTTTTGTCTCTGCCAATTACTTCCCACCTGGAAAGAGTATCCAACAAGCTGTTACTTTTGCTCATATTCTGTATTACTGGCTACTTTAATTTTATTATTCTATTTTTTTTTCGTGGTAATGGCCTGTTTCTGCATAGAGAAGTGTTAAGGTTTCCTGGGAAAAGCAAAAATCATATTACTGATTTAGGCAGTTATATTAGAAACAAGTTTAAATGGTATGGCTAAGTAAGCATTGGAACAAATGGTCTAAGGTCTGTGGTAGATTGACTGTCTCGCAAAACCTTCATCAAGATTGATACTTTTCTGCAAGAGATTTTCCAGCCCAAAGGAGCTGTTGGTCTTAATGTGAGACTGCAAAGGGTGTTCTTTGATCTGCATTACAGAAAAAGGCAGATACCACCATTATAATAACCTTAAAGGCCATGGGTCTGATTAAATTGCAATGGTTCAGTAGACAGTAAGAATCTCAGTAGTCTTTTCTATGTCCAGTGCTGGTACAACTGAGAGTTTGCCTAAGAGACTGTGGAAGTTTCTGGAACAACCAACTCTTATATTAAAAAAAAATTATGTTAAGCAAAAGCTAAAAGTTTAATTTCCCTCCCCTTCCTCCCCCCTTCCCTCAGGTTTTTTTCCTCTTGTGCCTCTCAAATGTAAACTTTGTCTTTCCTTTTCCAGTTTTGCAATGGTGATCTGTTCCTCCTGGATCACTCTTCCCTGAATCTACGTCCCTTGCTGTCAACATCATTACCATATCACGATGTTGCAGCTTGGCAACACATGGGATTGTGGAGGCAGAAAGGTGAAACCTTGGGAAAGATGCAGTAGGTTAGAAAAAAATAAGTGTAATAAAATATGAAGCATCATAGTTATGTTTTCTACCTTCAGACTTTGTATATACTTGAACAAGATGTTTAGTGATTTTGGTAACTTATGGGCTTCAGATAGTGATTCTGAAGAGGAGTAAAGAAACTGATTGGATCTGAGCTGATGGCCTTTGATCTCCGGGGCTGATGAGCAATGAACAGTTGCTTCATTCCCTATTTTTGTTACCTTATTTTTAATCCCTTAAAACCTTACCTTATGTTTTAAATTACACATTCACACACAAGGTAACCTGTTCTTTGCACTGATTTTTTTCTTGTAACTTCTGACTGGATGTATTAACCAGAAGGTTAAAATGTTATGTTGCACAAAACATTAAAAGAATCCGAAAACCCTGTTTCTTATGTATAGTTTAAGACAAGTATAGATGTTTTCATGTATGGAAACAGTGCAGAGCTCAGTGCTTTGGGAAAGACATGACAATTTAAAGCTTTTAAATTTCTAATCTTAAGGAAAATGGAATTATAGAAAAGTAGAGCTGGAAGAGATCATGAGTGATCATGTAGCTCATCTCTGCCCTGTGGCAAGAGCAACTCAACCTGAACTGTTTCTGACAGAAGTGCATCCAGTCTATTCTTCAAGATGTTCAGGATACTGATAATAGATGCTCCACAGAAAGACTCAGTAACTTATTCTCATGTTTTATTGCTGTAGGGAAGATTTCTCTTAGTATCTAGGTTACATTTTCTTTGTAGGTATTCTAGGTTATGATTCCTGTTGTGTCCACCGCAAACCTGGAGAAGACTTTTTTTCTTCCCCCTCTTTGAAACAGCCCTTCTGAAATCTATCCTAGACAGGGTTAAGATAATGCATTAGGATGGTTTAAAATATTTTTAGTTCTTAAATTCACAACCTTAAAAAGATGTAGTATGGGAGAGGAAAGAAAAGCATCAAAATATGATCTGGTTTGTACAGCTCAACAAATTCAAAAGTAGAGACCAGACTCCTGACTCCAGATCTGATTCCTTGCCTGTTACGCAAGTCTGTCTTCCTTAGCTAAAAAGTACTGAGGCACACATGAGGGACACTTGTCATTAAAGCAGCCTATTTTAGGGATGATCATTTGGTCAGTTTTGAATTCAGGTGCTGGTGGTTCTATGCAAGCCAGATTGCATGAGATTTGAGCCAGCACTGTTTACTGCAGTAGCTCTGAATGATGGGGAATGGAAAGAGACATATAGACTATACATGGTGAACAGAGGCACTGAAAAGAGATGCTGCTAAAAACCTAAAAGATGTCTCTGAAATTCCATCTTTTTTTATTGCATAATTAAGCACTATTGCTGACACATCCTCCCTTATGATTCCCTTTAAGTTGGAGCATCTGGCCGGGTGTAGCACAAGAACAGAGTTTTCTTTTCCCTATACAACAGAGTTTTGATTAATTAATCATTGCTTCAGTTTGAATAATACATTAAAGATGCACTTGACTGTTCTACGAAAAAAGTAAAATACATCCCCCCCCAACACAAAAGGAAATACTGCTCTAGCTCGTGAAAGATGTGTTCTCCAAATGGCAAAACCGTTATAAAGGTAAATGCGTTATCAGTCAGCCTGTATTTCTCTTCCTGTTTGTTTGTTCAGCATGCACAAAAAATATGAACTTTACACAATAATATTAAAGAATGGTGCAGTTATGATGAACATACAATTTGAATCAGTGTTTTGCTATATTAAACCAAAAGGAATTATGAAACTTGTACATTGATGGCTGCTGTCCATACTTGTGGCATCACAATTCCTGTTTCATGCTGATACAACCACAAGAAGTTGGGTACTTGTCATCCGAAAAGTTCTACTATGCTTTCAAAAGTGCAGGGTTTGTGTTTGCTCAGCACTGAACCTGCTGCTTCAGCAGCTATTGCTAGTCCCAAGGTTGTAGAGGGACCTTAATTCTATGCTGTGCATAACTCCCCTACAATCTGGAAGCAGTGAGGCACAATTTCTGAAAGCACAGAGCAAAAATGCTTTGTATCCAAAGGCCAGGCTTTCCTGGTGGTGTGATTTGTTTTCTCAGTATCTAACCGTGGTCAGTATTTTCAAAAGAGGGCATCACCCAATAGTTGCTATCATACTGTATGTAGGCTGTAGGTGCTCAGTTCTTGCAGATCTGGCTGTTAACTCCATGGACTGAGATTTTTAAAGGAATGTTCAGGGTTAGCCTAAGCTTGTCTTTCCATCGTTTGAGCTTTCTGGAGTTGCTCAGTGTTTTCTGTAGAAAGCCAGAGAAGCAGCATGTTGATGTTGGATCTGGCATATTCTGTGTGTCCTGTAAATATGACTGCAATCCTGTTGTATTGGCACTTTAAAAAGAAGTGTTAGTAGTGTTAAGGATAGAAGAGGTAACAGGATGCTGAGTGTGGAAATGAGACCTAGTGCCTGGGTAATTCCAATTGCTGAGGAGCTGGGGTGCAGGAAGTGCTAGCTAAAAAAATCCTGGCTATGCAGACCTGAGGCAGCTCCTGTACCTAACCTGTACAGACTAAGTGCTTCCTCATCCCTAAAGGAAGGACTGTGGGGATATCAATATCCAGTGCAAAATTGATGTAACTTCTAGTGTGCCTTATGAGTGGTAACAGCACCAAGGTACAGGATGCATCTGCAGGCTTGATTTGGGTCTGCCTTCCTAGGTGACTGAGCAGGAGAGCTTCACGGTCTTTGCATTGGTACAATCCTACTGTTAGATGTGACTCTTGGCCAAAAGCCCCTGCTCTGAAAGCCAACAAAGTGGAGCCCAAATGACCACTTGATCTCACTAGATGGAGTGGAGGCACTGCTGGATTGTACCCCGAGAGGTTCTTGTAAGAGCTTTCCTCCCTCCCTGCCCCCTTTAATCCATTTTCAAGCCTAGCAATGCCTCATGTTTACCCAGCAGGCCCGCATGAAAAGGTCAGTTTTATTTCTTTGACCTTTTTCGGCTCAGTAAACATTGGCAGCTGGAGGTCCTCACTGTAGTCATGTCAGCTGCACTGAAATGGTGTTGCAGGTAATGACATGCATACAGAGCATCTCTGATCTCGTTTGCCCATCACACAACAGTCATCCCAAAATTTTAGCCACTGCAGAAGTGTTGGCACTGATTTGCTTTCAAGGAATTTGTTGAGTGGGTTTTCTTTCCTTTTCCTTTTGGCATTGGGTTTCCCTGCTTTTGAGTTAAGGTCTTAAATATTCACATTTTCAGGTTACAGGTGTAATGGTTACCACTAGTGTGAAGCCCTGGGTATTATCCTCCATGTATTGCTGCCAGTTTGTTAGGATAGGAGGAAAATATTTTTCTTGACAATTAGTTTCTTAACCTTTTATTTGAACTGGGCGATGTTGTCAGGGACCTGAATGGGCTAACGTCTGGTGAGGGTGGGGGGGAAAGAGAAGTAGTACGAGGTACCCACTGAAACTTGGATTGTGAGCTTATAACCAGCATCAACCAGAAACAATTGAAATCAATGCCACTGCTATGGAAGTGCAGAGGCAAGTGTGACCACCATCAGTAGCAAAGGTTTGTCCTGCTTCCATTTCAGATGTTTGTCTCTAGCGTCTTTGGTCCCTCTCTGAACCTTCTTCCTAAGACAGAAGTTAAAGCAGTATCCATGTCTCCAGTGTCAAACTTAATCAGTGGCCATGTGTTATGCTCAGCCACTGTTGTAAGTCCTGTAGTCCCATCAGTGGGAACGCTCATGGGAAGCGATGAAAAGCAAGATGTCATATTGTGTTCAACTTTTAAGAGGTTCAAGGTGGACTGATAGCTACACAATTCCCGTTAGACAAGTGATGTTTTCCTACCTGTCCTGTGCAAAGCTGAACCTTATTTATTACTCTTTGATTTCTGATGAACATGAGTATCTCTGTTTACTGAGTTACAGCCAACGCTCAATCTGCAGAGTGTTTTTCATTTTCTGGAATGTAGTGAAGACTTTGTTTTGATAAATTTTGACAAAATTTGGACAAGTTTATGGCTTGATTAGTACCATACAAAACACAAGACTATGTGTGGGTACCATACAAAACACGAGACTATGTGTGGTATAGAAAGTCTCTACTGTGTCAGATATGTTGCTGAACTTTCAACAAGCACAATAACCTTAGAAGTAATTTCTGGATAGTGATGGGAACACTCCTGGGTACTCTGTAAGTACTTTTGTCCCTTGTTAATAACTCATTTTGATTGTTGCATTTTTAATACTTGGATTAAGACAGTGATATGCTCTGATCATTTCTGGTGAATGCGTGAACATCTGTTTTTTGTTGTGGTTTAGTGGTGTTTGCTGTTGGCTGGGGATGAAAGGAGAGATCAAATGGTTTGAAGTTAACTTTTTTTGGTTTTTCAAAGTTGCCTTTGTTCATAAGCTATAACCTCGGAACTAAGCAGCAATTCTAACTGTGACTGACAAGCAGTGACGGGAGGGAAGAAAATGTAAGTGATGATACATTAATTGTGCTAGCTCAGCAGTGATAGACAAAAGTCTTGCGATTGCTCCTTAAAATTGTCCATGCTTTACCTAACGGAGAGATGAGGTTGCAAAAAGGAGGTACTTCATTATGCACTGAGCAATCCAAGTATGCTGCATGCTGATTAGGGACTTGCTGCTTGCCCAGAAACTGAAAAGTATTTGGCATCTGCAGCCTGGTGACCCGAGGGCAAGAACATGGGTTCTCTGACCTCTGTCAGCTCAAAGTAGTAAAAAGTGAAACCCCTATGCACATTGATCATTGAAACCTGAATAGGAGCCAACACCTTTTAACAGATCACAGTTTGTAGGCTTCCCCTACCTTGCCCTTCCTCTCTTCTTTGAATATTTTGTGATTTCATATAGTAACAATGGTGGTTACTTTGTGCCATTAAACAATAATGTCAAGGAAAGGCAGTTCCACCCTGTGTATTTAATGATATATGTTTAAAGATGTCATTATAGCTGGCAAGCATCAGTGTCCAGGGAGAACTTGGACAGCTCAGGGTACAAAAGTGGGTGATTAAATAATCTGAAAGCATGTACAATTGATTGCTTGCTCTGTGAGCAAAGTACTTTTGCAAGCCTGATGAATATCGTTTCATGCAATGTGCTGTATGCAGCTGGCTAAAGGTTTCTTTAAATACTTACCACATCTGCCGTGCGTGTTGGAGGGACTGTGGAGCCAGCTCTGGAGAATGGAGAGCTCAGTCTCTGCTATACTTGCTCTGAACAAATATCGTTCTAAATGAAAATGCCTCTTCTGTGTTTCAGGTTAGGCAAGAAAAATCTGCCCTGCTGTAAAAACTAGTGCCTGAGCTCCTGCTGGGCAGACAGGAGATGGTACGACTTCCAAAGGATAAGCCAGAAAATATATTAAATGGATTTTGTAGGAACAGATTATTTTTTCCCTCTAGGACTGCCTCTCTTATTGTGCTGAGAAAGTGTTGGGATGACCAACTTAAATTCCTGAATTTTAACTCAATTTCTGAGACATGAAGCCCACCCTTAGTGAATAACACACTTCTGACCATATAATAATTTCAGTTAAAAACTAGACTGAAGGTAAGGTGATGGTAAGTACCCCATCCCCTGTCTTGACTCTGGGGTTTGGTGCCAGTCTTGCTCAGTGCGTATTCTGGTGTCTGCGCCCTCAATTGCCAGTCACTCCACATCAAGGAGTTTGCTTCTGTGGTCTGTCTTATTGGTGTCAGTTTTCTTGTTTTTCTTCTTGTGCTTGGGGAGATTCTGGCTTAACATTGTATAATGTGTTTTGGCTTAGGAAATTCTTAGCACTAAGATGATAGTCAATCTAGGTGCTCACAAACCCCCTCTTTCCTAATTCAACATGCAATGACTGCATGTCATTGCAGCATCCACTGCTGAAATGACATAGTGCAATGCTGCTGCTAAAAAGAGGCATGAGTACACTGAATTCCCACTAGAGCAAGCAGAGAACCTGGGGGAAAAATGGGATAAATATGCTGGTGGTGTTATATAGGGATGAATTACATTATATAGGGATGAATTAGGCCCTTTTAAAGCAAAGGGAGGAATTTGCAGAGGCAAATAGCAATTACCTCAATGAGAATGTGGCCAGGGCATCAGTATTAACATTAGTGAAAAAATGCAATATGATGGATCTTTATTGATATGACGGACCTTTATTGATTCTTGGGGTTAGGACCTTGGCTTTACATCTGATCTGAAACACAACAAGTCCTGAAGCACAGCACAAGATGGTTTGGTTCAGTGTTCAATGAAAAGATGCTGCCTGGTTATTTTGTAAGTAAAAATTTCTGCTGTCTGTCCTTACACTACTGGAAGGGTGCACAAAGTGAAGTACTTGCCATGCCTTCTTTGACGTATTCTAGTCCCAGTTGGGAGCAGGACATATATGGTGCCTTTGCTCTGTCATGGGCTCACAGTTGTCCTGTGTTCTTATGGCAATGTGGGCCTGTTTCTAAGTACTATAGCATGTTCAAACCTGGGCACGCTTGCAGGTGTGCAGTTCATTAGCCTTGATCTATCTGTGCTCCGTGGCTGTAGAGATGACTTTTACCAAGGTATCATCGGTGTAAAACCTAATTTATATAGCAAGCTTCCAGCCCTCTGTGTGGCAAAAACTAAACTTGCTTAAGCAACTTATTTTCACACAGGGAAGTTTCAATTTAGTATCCTAAAGACGGTAATGTGTAGAAGAGCCTCAGCTTTTCTAACCATTGAACTGCAAAATCTCCTCTATTGAAAGCTTCAATGGACCTGATCAATTCATTTGTAATCTCTCTAAGCATGAATAGAAAATGTTACTCACCTGATTAGCCTGTTTTATAGCACTTCAAAAGCCTTGATAAAACTGGTCAATGCAATAAATACCTAATGAGCACTGAGCCTCTTCCTTGGCAAATAAATAAATAAGTCATAGCACAAACTCTAGGCAATGCTTTCAGTCAATCAGCATAAATCCTTCTTTGGCTGCAGACATGAAGCCTGAGATAATAAAACGTAGTGGCTTTGGATGTGCTACGCTGATTACATTATTTCTTTTTCCCCACAGTAATAGGGACAAACACAAGTCGCTTCCTTTTTCCAGTTTAAATGCAGTCTGCTGGTCGTTTCACATCCTCTTCTAGCCTGCAGTTCTTGCAGCATTGCTATTTTAATGTTTTAAAGAAACGTGCCTTGCTGGTACTGAGTTTGACTATATCACTTTCACAAGGTACACTCAGTGATGGATAGATTGAGACTGCAGAAGGAAGCCTTTTATTTGCTTGTGGTCCTGTTGCCATTTCTTAACTCACACCCCCACAGCTACTTACATAAGTGATCTTGTTGGTACTAGCAGGTTTATTCTTGGAATAATTATTTGGAGGTGTAATATACTGAAGTGTCATGACAGGAGAGGATGCTGTCTTGATAATTGCTGTAGGAAAATATTTGACAGAATGCTGGAGCTGTAGAATGAAGAGGATACCTTAATGTTTGTCATCCCTCTGATCTCTTCTTTGTATGGCTATGACCACTATGGTGCAGGTAATCTGGAAGCAATGAAGAGATCTCAGCATGGTTCATGATAGGTGATCCATGTTAACCTCCTGTTCCTTGTATTAACCTTTCCTGGTCATTGCATTGTGCCTCGATGCGCTTTGTTCTTTCATAGCAGCTCAGGCGTATGGATGATTTATTGAAATCCTGAGTGTGTGTTAATTAAACCACAATAAAAGTGGTTGTGACCATTCCTGCTGGTGGTCTGAAAGATGTGCTGGGTTGATCAAGCTGTTAAGGACTCTAGCAGTGAGTATAAAAGTATTTGGTTTTCTGCAGAGTGGTTTTGTATCCCATGCTAATTTGCTTTTGTTTCTCCAAATTCATATTTTAAGATGCCTGCAGGACACTGGCTCGGTCCCTGATATTACTGTGTCAACAGCAAAAATGTGGAAGATTTTAAGTATATCCCTTTCAGGTTATAGCATAGCCTCAGCGTGTTCCCCTGCAGCCACCTGAGCCTTCACAAGTGGCATAAGGAGCAGAAAGAAACCTCTGCACTTCTACTGAATGTGGTTGAATCAGATCTTTGTGAAAAGCAATGAAGCCATAATTCAGATTTTTTTGGTGCCTATTAATAACTCAGTCACTTGTTTTTCATAAGCACAGACTTTGGCTCTTCTCTCTCTTCTTCAGATCCTACTAAAAATTCACTTCTAACATCCTTTTTTTAACTGAAATTAGCAAATGCTTTCTTAAATAGGTTTTGTTCCAAATAGGAGCATCATAAAGATCACCAGTAATGTCTTGAGTTTTACTCGTTGTCATAATATATGGACTATGAATGTCAAATTCTTCAAACTTTCATAGAGCCTATGTGTAATATCAGTAGTAAATTTGCAAGGCTTTTTCTGGCAGCTTTTAAGAGATTCCATGACTAATCCAACCTTCTGCAGTATGGCTAATTAAAAAAAATGGAGTAGCAGGCTTCCAAGTAAAGCTGGAAGAAAACATTCATCATTTCTTTTTTTCCACCAAGAATGGTGTTGATCTGGCAACTCCCACGGTTTCTTAAGCTCATTAAGTTTCACCAAATTCTTATAAATAACTCCACAGCAACAGATCAGAATGTTTTATCTTTCTAAACCACAACAAACAAAAGTATCTGAATGAGGGGAAAAATTGTTTTGTGCATAATAATAATTATTATTATTTAAGTTTTTCTTTACACAAACTTTCTGCCTCTAAAATACACGAAAAAAATGAGGAGGGATGTCACTGGGTTTGGCACTGATTTAATGAGATTGGTTTTCACATACACAAACACAAATTTATAAAGAGGTTTTTACATACATGTACCCATACATGTATAACTGTCTAGAAAATGCAGTAAATTTGCAGGTTAAGAGTTGGGCTTATTTGTTTTTAAGGAAAGGATTCATGCAAAGGCTAGCTTGAGTTTTTGTTTATTTGTCAGATGACACTGAAATTAGCATTTTGTATGTGCTTTTTGCCCTTTTCCTGGGAGATCATCTTGGTTAATGGCCTGCCCATAGATGGGATGAAACATAAGTGCAAAAATGTTCTTTGGCTTACAGAAAGGAAAGGCAACCTTTCGAGTAGGAATCAGCTTCTCTGGGTCCACAATGCAAAAACTGTCATTGTTTGTCCTGACCATTCTGATGCCATCTTAAACAGGGTCTGAAATTCCCATACTTAAGACTGCAGTGCAAACAGAAGACTTGCTTTCAAAAGCATTTATTTTATGTATTGGTGTATTTTGCTTAGTTTTGTACCAGTCTTTTGACAGTCACTGGGGATGTTTGAGTATCTGTTTCCCTGTTGCTTAGCACATCTTTCTTGCTATTAGTATTATGACATCTATTATCTTTGTGATTATACTCCATGACAAATTGCCAAGCAGTGCATTGTATAAAGAGTAACCTTTTTTCCTCTCTAATAGATGTAAAAGTAGTGCTCAAATTCATTATGTAGGAAATGGCTTTTGGGCCCAGTGACTTGGCCAACATGAGACACATAAATTCTTCCCAACTTGGTTGGCCGTGTCAATGATGCATTTAAAAATTGTGAGAATTAATCTTCATGATTCACATAAGCCACTTCTGTTGAAAGCCACCATCTGCTAGTGACTGGACGCTCAGGGCAGTTCTCTATTGCTGGGTTCCTTTAGTCAGGAAGACAGTTGTAGCTTCCTTGAAAGAATATTTTAGCTATTTTGGGAGATTTTGAAGACCTCTTTCCCAAAGCCAGGGTGAGTGTGTCAAGAGTTGAGTTTGCTCACCAGCCATGAGGACAAACAACCCAGAGACTTGTGACTGTTGTATTTCTTTGCTGGGCTCTGTCAGCAAACAATTTTGAAGGAGTGTGGGTTTTTCTGGCCAGCCTTTGGAAGACATGACAAGGAGAACAAGTCTCTGTCTCACGCTCCTGGAAGATTCTATCAGAGGTGAGGTTCTGCAATATGTGCCTTATCTGAAGTCTCTGGCATGTGTTTTCAGAGTAAACTGATGTTTACTTCTAGTAAACAGACAGGTCACTTGATGTTACAGTCAGCCCTAGCAAAGTAATACCCAGCAGCCCAGCGTGGGCAACTATTCTGACAACAGCAAAGCAGGGTTGCTCCAAGAATAGAAGGAACCGAAATGTTAGAAAATACATGGGGATGATTTGTATCAAAAGTTTTCAGAAGTGAACTTGTTGGGCTGGAATAAGTATGGAAAAAGCTATACTAATGAAAACCTCCTTGATGATGGTCCACAGGCTGTCTGATTTGTGACAGTAGGGTACTAGCGTGATCACCTACTGAAAGGGTTAATGTAGTATAGGATTTCCTGATGGAGGATGAGATGATCATTTAAGAACTTGGATACCCATTATGTTTGCACTAATAAATTGGGTTTGACCCACTGTTCTGGTTTTTGATGCTGTCCTTGGAAAAGTCTGTTGTACTGTTGCTTAGGAGGGAGCATAATGGCTTATGACAATAGCACCTGAAGTCCTGTCATGGAATGAATTCCCAGGAGGTCCTAATCATACAAAGCTAATATTGCTTAGCTAGCGATAATGTCATGCTGCCAGGCTGAGTTATATGGATTGCTGTGGCAAATGCCTGACTGCTTAATTTTAATTCAGTGTAAATAAAAGTGGTGTCAAGCATATATTGTGAATAAGAAATGGCTTTGCATGTGAAAATATTAGTGGGGGACTGATCAGCCAAAATGGCATGACCACCACTTTTCTTATTCATGTCTGGCAGCACTGCTGAGGTAATGAGTGATCTGCATCTCAGCTGTGAAATAGTGCTGTAAGCTCTTGAGAAGACCTTGAGCAGAAGGAAATTAGATGTGTGGATGTACACCAAAAACAAACCAACCAAACAGAAATAGAAGGGACCAAAATGAAGAGGAAAAGCAGTGATACAGGAGTATGAAGTGAGTCTCCCTACACTGGTGGAAAAACTTGGTACCAGGATCTGTGTCAGTACTGCAGGCTTGCCTTTCTCCAATGATTTCAAGGGGAGCTAAGGGGTCCTGATACCACCCAGACTTATGCAAGAAAGTTTAGTGCCTTCTGCTTTGACTGATGAGTGAGCTGAGACAGGGTGAAGGGAAGCACCACCCTGAAGCGAACAGGGGGTTAAACACTGATGTGTTCTCTCAAAGCACTCGTGTTTGTAATTGAGGTCATCCATAGGTTATGAAGGCAGAACCCAAGTGTGGGTGTGATGTGCTCAGATTTTGTTTATGGAGGTTAATTCTCCCTACTGAATGAATCCATCAGTAAAATTATTTCTGTTTCCTGTAAGCCTAGTATACAAAGAGAGACAATTAGCTGCAGGTTTATATTAGTGAGGGTATCTCTAACAAATTGCTTCTATTCCTGTAGTAAGGCAGTTAGGTTTGTTTATAACTTACCCTCTACCCCCAAAAAAAAATCCAAATATATATGTAAATGAAGTGAATCACTTAAGCCTCTGTCAAGTTGCCAGTTCAAACCTACTTACTTTGGGCACATCTCCCTTTATCATCAGAACCTGGTTGCTCACTTTGGACTCAGTCCACAGACTTTTCTTTTTGCCTTCCAGGTTATGCGTAAGCAGTTAATCACATTGCAGCAAATAAATGATTCCAAGTTGCTGTAGGTTATTAGATTATTTACTTTTTTAGTAGGTTGTTACTCCAGAGAATTTGAGGGAGAAATTCTGATGTGAATATTCATGAGAATACTAAAAAGTGAGAAGATAGTTCTGTTATTTATGTTTGAGGAAGAAACTGCAGCCTTGCTTTCATCCTATTGAGTTATAGCAATTGCATAGTGGACTGCAATAATTTAATTACATGGGTTATGAAGAAAAGGATTGTTCTCTGGCTAGAGTGCTGTGTTGGAGTTATGAGCGCTCTGCTCTGTACTGTACACCTGGTTTGACCTGGGCAAATCATTCTCCTTTAGTTTTTCCACTTGTGCTGAATGGGGATATTAATTACCCACTTCACAGAGGAGGGCATGTGGCTGAAATTAATTAATATTTATAATGTGCTTGGGTTTCCCTGATGAGGTTGCTATAAACAGTTATTTCTGGGTTTTGGCTTGTGTGTGTGCATACGGTGTACAAATGCTGGTTCCAGCCAAAAGATAGTAAGGTGCAGTCTTAAGAATAACATTCCTTGGCACATATATAAATTCAATTAATCACTAAAGATTTTAAAGCATTAATGCAGCTGGTACTGGCTTCGTTAGTGCAATGTAATTGCTCTGTGGAAAGCAAGAAAGTAAATAGCAAAGAAGAAAGCTTATGGTGTTTTCTAATGGAAGGAGTAAAAATCTTGGCCCTCAGGGACAGCCCTTCGAGAAAAGATGACTTCAGGACATTGAACATAGCTCACCTGAAACCTTACAGATAAGGATGACTGAAAAATCTGGTCACCTTATTGACTTCAGTGCTGCATAGGTGGAAGAAACTGAAATGCCAGTTAAGCCCTAAATGCTTAATTTACAGTTTGGTAGTAAGTATAAGATGTTATAAATCATATCGACAAGCATGTTAAAGATCATGTCAATAGGTATATACCAAGTACATAACACATACCTTGATGTAATAGCCAGAGGATTTGTTTTCAGCTGGATTTCTGTGCCAGCTGTAATTTCTGCCAAACTATTTTATATCAGTTACATAAATCCAGTGAAACCTAATAAAATGCTTCACTTTTCAGAATGTTTGCTGGAAAGCAAATTCAGGTAAATGTGTTCAAGAGTGAGATCTTAGTAAAAAAACAGTGTGGTGAATCAGTTGCCTTACGATGTCAAATAAAACTTCTCAGTACAAGTGGCCCACTGATGGCAAACCTGCATATGAAGTTGTGCATTGCAACCAGCAACACTCAGTTTTAGCAGCAGGTTGAGTTAAGCAGAGGCTTAAATATTGTCAGGAAAATTGTCCTCGGAATTAAACATGTTTTTATTCATTTTGTCAGATTGGGATGGTATCAAGGAGATGTTCAATGTAAAGAATGTGTTTAAGTGCTTTGCTGAATCCAGGCCATAATGGCCAAGATCTTCACCTTTCATTGTAATGATAGGTAGCCTCTACCAGGTGAATTACTTCTCTTCTTGAAACACTAAACTTTTGAGCCAGCTTTAACCTTAACACAGATTTTTTGGATAGGTACTCTAGCATTTTCTATAGAATCCCTTTGATGCTGTCAGTAAATCCTACTTAAATCATCTGTCCAAGGAGGGCTCCAGAGAACTCCTGTTTTCTCATCCTGGAGTGGGTTTTTATTTCCTAATAACTTCTCCCTGAATTTTGACTCTGATTAGCAGCGTGCCTGCATTTTAATAAATGATCTTAAAGAGCTCCCTTCTGTCTTCCCCCAGCAGTTAATTACACTGTGTAAATATGCACACAGCCCTATTACTGATGTTAATCCCAGTGCTGGTAAAGCTGGACAGGAGAGTCTAGAAATGAATTGGAATAAGGATAAGCACAGGTCTTTCATTAGCCCAACTAAAAGTAATCACAGATCTCTTGCTGATAATACACATCTTCCAGATAGAGGACTAATTACTTCTGGCAGTGCTGTGCTACATCACAGAGATAACTTTATTGTAATCCTGCAGTGATCTAATGATTGCACATACCAGTAGCTGCTTTCCCCCACTTTCTCTCCTTGATGATGTGACCTTAGAGGTTTTGAACCTTCATACTACATCTTGTAGTATTTGTTATTCCTTCTCACCACCCACAGTTTCTCCTCCATTGTTTGCCATGAAGTTGTACACAACTCAGGGATATTAATTGGTGTGTTACATGTGTCCAGTTTTAGTTGCCTTGAAGGCAAGCAACTGGAGAAGGCCTTGTATGGATTACCTGAGAAAAACAACTGGGGACATTAAAAGGTTGCAATGTCCTTCCCTTAAAAAACCTGATATCCAGTTAAGTTGTTTTGTCCAAGGTGGATCACGAGACTCAGCCTGAAGTATTCAACATCAATGTGCTAATTGGCAAAACTGAAGGAGCTTTCAAGCTGAAGTAATTTTTATTACAAAACCCCCAACATTCCATATATGCCATTTACATGGAATTCCTTTAATATATCTTTTGAATAGAGATATTTGATATAGTTTGAAGAGAAAAAGAGCAAATGGTTCAACTGAAAACAGATCAGTGCAATAACTTCTTGTTGCTGTATGTTTGGTTCAAAACACACTGTCAGTGAAAAATTAGCCAGCTGTTATTGACAGCCCAGTTCAGGATCCTTTGAATACATCTCTCAGGAAGTGCTAGCTTAGAAATACCAGAGGTATGAGCAAGTGTAGCTGTATGGTATTGAGCAATAAGCTTTGTGGATGCACTCGTCCACTTACCATGGTCATCACTTTCTCTTCTTGAGGTGTTAATTCCCATCTCTGTTGGTTGAGCAGTTTACACTGCTACTGAGAAGCACTGCCATTTTGAGAAACATATTTTTTGCCTGCAGATAAAAGCCCTTTCTGTGAGCTTGTATGAAAGATTTCTCTAAGCACTTGTGTGTGCAGATGAGGAAAGTTGCCAGAATAGGAGGCTGAAGCATACGTAATGAGATGTGGCATGTAAAAATCTCCCTGAGGCCGACAAGGTCCGGAGATGAGTGGTCTGTTCATATTTACAGCTTAATAAAATGTGTTGAAGTAAATACTGGTTGTGAATTAGGGCCCAGCTTGATGCTGTGTTGGAGGAAAAAAAAAACAACAAACATTTATAACAGCTTGACCAAATTTTTTCCTATGTCCACAACCTCTTTAGCTTTTTTCCTGTGCGATGGGCTCTCATGTGCTTGCATTAGACTCTCACGGTTTTATGGACCTGTCTTCCTTTTCTGACGGCAATGAAATACTTTCTTATTTCCTGGAAGCATAGCAGGGTTTGGTTATATGACTACTCCTTGCTCACAGCATCACACTGAGTCTCGGCTGTTTGCTTTTAAATAAGATGGTGCCTGGTATTTTATTCTTGTTCCAAATCAAAACAAACAATTTGGAGGGATTTGTGTCTAGACTGTAAACAGTTTACTTCAATTACTGTTTGCTACAGCATTTACAAAACTTGCACACTGGAATGCGATTTAATGAATTATTAAAGACATCAATCTTACGATAAACATGAAGCCAAAGTATTGAGAACTGAAAGAAAAATCATAGAAGCTGACTTGTATTTTAACTAAGAAATTATTATCAGATTTTGTCTGGGCAGTTTGTTTCTCTAGAGTGGTTGCAAAGACTCAGTCCAGAGGAAATATTTCTGAAATTGCATGAGATTTTAAACTAACTCATTTGCACAGCACCTTATTCAAATTTGTAGAAATAGTCTATTTCAATTCTCACATAAAACTTCAGGACTTTTCTCGTATAGTGCAAACTGTGGTGCTTCCCTTTTGGCACATCAGTAGGTAAGGTGTGAGATTGCAAAGAAACAGAAGTGCAGAAAAGAAAAAGCTGGTTACTAAGAGACACCTGTTCCACAGAGCTATGCAACTACAGAATTGTAGTTTTCTAGTGTGAGACCTGGGGGTGATTTGGCTGTGTAAGGCAGGGGGTTGGAACATCTGGCCTGAGATTTCTAGTTCACAGTGAAGCTTCTAAGCTGCTTATCATGGGCAAGTCAATTATGCCCAGTAACTAAGGGCACTTAGATAATGTGCTACCTTGCAGTATGGTGTCTAAAAGAAAACTGGGAGCAGATGGCAGATGTGTGTCTGTCTTGCAGGCAGTAGGTTGTGTAGGCAGCTCTATGATATCCCCTCCTGTGTCTTTTCATGCCCAGCAGCATCCCAATCAGCACCACTTCCACACTCCTTTTACATGAAATGACCAAAGTCTATAGGGAAGTTTTTACTGCTCAGTGCATGTAAAACTACAATTCACAAATAGAACCTAAGCTAAGCACTGCTAATGTGCACATGTTAATATATTTGGCCATGAAGATGAATTGGACATGTCTGTCTTTCTCTGAAACTATGAACTATAAGGCCTCTCTGAGACCCGTAGGCTTGTGTTTAAACCACTATTGCATTTCAAACTAAGGATTCAGCAGAATCTCTCACGTGAGACTTACAGTGCTCTGCTGGCTAATGGAAATAACCTATCCATCTTAATGTGCAAACAATGAGGCTCAGGTATCCCATTTGGATAGGACTACAGAAACTGGGTATTTGAAGTGCAAGCTTATGGTACTGATCATTGATTTTGTACAGCTGATTTTTATTTCCATTATTTAGACTTTAAACTACAGAGCTGCCTAAAATACCTTTCTTGTGTTGTGTTATTCCAATGGCCTTGTGAATGATGCTGCAGATCTGAAGATGGTTTGCTTCCTACAGACAGTTGCATTCTCAAAACTTACTTTTGGAAGAAGAGCAGGCTCTGGTATTGCTATACAGATTCTGAGGTGATTTCAGTTTAAAACAGGGAGAAAAATGACTTTTGATATCTGATTTTAGGACTGTGATAAGTCTTCTGCCCACTTTACAGGCAAAGAGCTAATAAATGTCAGTGTTAGAGCCAGTGAAAATATCAGGGAATAAAACACAAAGAAACAGTCCACAAATAGAGTTTAAGTTTTTATTTGATGTTGCTGCTCTCTTTTCCTTGAACATCAGCACTTAGACACTCATCATAGAATCATAGAATAGTTAGGGTTGGAAAGGACCTTAAGATCATCAAATTCCAACCCCCCTGCCATGGGCAGGGACACTTCGCTCTAAACCACATCACCCAAGGCCTCGTCCAACCTGGCCTTGATCATCTCGCCTCATCTTTTGCATGATGTCTGAAGAGTTCAAAGTGACCTAGGAGATGCGATATGCTGAGCTCTTACTCGCCTTTCACATGTACATCTGCATCCTTTTGTTTCCAGATATCTAAAGCTATATCCCTTCAAAGAAGGGAGAGAGGAAACATTGAGTAATTTGTGTAGTTTTGTTTTTTTTCTCTTTCAGAAACAAATTTCTGGGACCTCATTCCTTCATTCCCTTAGAAAGACAGACAACAGCTGCCAATAGAAGGTGACTCATAAGTGCAAATGACAGGCTGGAAGAAGCTAGATTTGGGTAGGAAAAAAGACACAATTTTACACACAGAATGAAGGTTGAACCTGGCTTTTTTTGTTTTTTGGTTTTCTTTTTCCTATAGCTTGCTTTATTTCTTTAGTACCATGCATAAAATGAGAAGATTTGTCCTGTAAGTGGAAAGCAAAGGAGAACAACATTTCTGATTTAACACATTAGGGCGAGGTGGAAAAAAACAGCCGCAGATGTTTTTAGTTGCCTAATTCACTATTGAGAATGAGGGACAGAAAGCCTGCTGAGGGACTGGGTCTCTGTGGTGGCTGGAATAACTGATGGTATCTTGACTGTTTGAAATGTTAACTATTAGACAGCTCAGGGTAGAACTGGTTGAGAACCCTGTGTTGGAAGGGATTTTGTTACATGTTTTCATGTTTTGTTGGGTTGGGGTTTTATCTGGAGGGGAGGAGGGAAGGATGGAGCAGTTCTAAGGAATATGGGTAAGTGGAGAAAACAGCTATTTGGAGATATATATATATATGTATGCATATGTATTTTTAAAGCTTTTGTGTATTTTCTTCAGAAATAGTGAACGAGACCATGCTTTTTTTAATGTAAAAACAAACAAGTTCAGTTGAAATTGAACGGTGCGCTTAACGGGAGCTTAGATTGAACATTTTTATTCTAACCAAATCATCTGCATTTAAAAGCAATTAAGAACCTGCTGTCATAATAATTATTTACTTAAGGAAAAAAGATAAATTAAATATGGCATTTTGTTTAGTAAGTACAAAGTATTTTGTTTAATTGCAGAGCAGTTGCCTGCAGTCTAGAGACTGCTGATAACAGTATTCAAATAACTGAGGATGTAAGTCTGTGCTAAAAGTCCTTTGCATATGCAGATTTGTTTATGTATTGTACTGGTCAAATACTCTTTACACATAAATGGCTGTGTTGACAACATGGGGATGTGCATTGCTGTGATTAAAGTAGCATTGCTGTCATTGCTGCCCCTTGACCCAGTCTGACCAGCACAATCAATATAGCTGTTAAGTGCTTTCTTGGGGACCTCTGCCCATGCAGGGTCATGTGGGTGGTCAGTGCAGGCAGGCAAGCAGAAAGATAAACACATCTGACATTCTGAATTGGATCTGAAGTTAAGCTGAGAAAATCAGTATTTTTCACTCCTATTTTTTTCCATCTAAATTCAGAAGATGTGTCTTGATTTACACCTGTAAAAAACCTGACAAACTGTTTTGAATGGTAAGACTCGATCTTTCTGAAAGCTTTTCTCCTGCCTGTTGCATGTGTTTTGGTTTTGTTCTATTTTTATTTTCCCATGGGGGCCTGCCTTCCTCTTCCTATTCCATTTTCCTGCATCTATCTTCTTTTCTACCAAGTAATATAGAAAAGTGTTTTAGAAGGGCAAAGAACAGTGAGTAACACTTTTCTATTTCCTACAAGTGGTGAGACTTACTTAATGTGAGAGACAGACTTGTTTCATGCTATCTTGATCTTCTGCCCCTCACTTCCAAAAAAAAATCCTAAACCCAAACAACCCCAAAATCTTCTGAATCTTTGCTGTGAATTGTTGGTTATATATATGGAAGGAGGAACTATATTAATCAGCTTTGCAAGTCATCCAGAATTGAAACAGTAATTTGCTCCTGTGCAAATGCAAACTGCTTGTCACCATAAGGCTACATCCTCTTGCTATCTATATTCTGTGTTTTTCAAAGTACTTGCAGGCAGAAATCAGAACTTTTGTCCTCAGGAAGTGAAAAAGAAGAAAGTGAATTTGTTATTCAGCAAAACAGCGGTATCTCTGAAACGAACATGCGTCTCCAGAAAAAACATGGTCTATTGCCCTTCCTGCTTACCAGTCTTTCAGTATCAGCCACTAAAAGTTTTAAGGCCAGATTAAAAAAATAATGATAATTGGATATGCAGATCACTGCATAAACAACGTGCTTATGCCATGCTGTGTCTAATTTGTGCATGGAATCAGTGTAATTGCCAGCACAAGTTGGGTAATGGAGTGTGGAAGTTATGACCATCATTTCCTCATCTGCACCAGCTGAAATGAAAATCAGTTGTGCTTTATTTACATAGTGGTCTTTCCCACAGTAGCTTACTCTTTGGTGTAGATGAACTCAGTGGGACCAGTCAGTCTTTGCTGTGGCAGCATGTGGTTTCAGAAGTCCAAAGGGTAGTGAGTACAGTTGGTCTGGTAAAGACAACTGAGTATCGGAGAGGTTTTCTCCTAAAACATACGTGCTGTTCAACCAGAAGCTGCTCTGTTCTGTCCTGACTTTTTCCACACATTCTCCCAATTAGGAGATGAAGGCATTTTCTGAGTCTCTTGAACTTGTGTGACTGCTTCCCTGTGACTGATGTTGGCATTTTAATGATTCCTATTGAGCAAGAATGAAGACAAACGTCAGTGGAGGGCAGCTCTATTACCTGGCAGTACTTACAGGAGCTGCCCCTCTGAGGAGGAGGTCGGCAGGGGGCTGCAGAGGCACTGGGGGTGATTGCTGGGGGTTTCCTGGATTGAGCATCAGGCTGCTGTTTGTGCCATTCTGTGTTTCCAGTGCTACTGCTGTGGCCGGATGGAATGGTCTGAGCTGTGTGCAGCTAGCTGCAAGGGTTGCATTCAATTTGTGCCTTTCTTTATGCTAGGGCATAGAATTCCTTGTCACTGTGCTGGTTTGACATGAGCAATTACTTCGCTTTCTGCATGTAGAGGGAGGAAGGAATAAGGAAAACTATAAGGAAACAAACAACAAAAACCTCTTTGGCTCTGCCTGACTCCAGGGTGTCTGCTTTTTCCTGGTGAGATTGGTATTGGTGAACCAGAGTTATTGCCTGAAGATCTGTTTCTTCACAAGCAAAATGTTCTGGTTCATTTTGTGCTGATATTTTCTGTACCTTTTCAAACTGTGCTAGAAATTTAACATGGAGCTAACATTAAATAACATGTTTTCTCTGTGAAGGAAAATAAAGCCAAAGGACTGAATTTTTTTTTTTTTTTTTTAAGTTTTGTTTTTGGAACAATGTGACATTTTTCTTTTTTCAGCTTAGTTTTGCTTTAATAATCTTCTAAAATGCTTAACATCCTTTTTTCTATTGACAAACTGATTTTAAAAGAGGAAGAGTAAACCAGTTTTTGTGGCAAGATTTTACTGGTTTAAGGACATGTCAGCCAGTTACAGCTGAGTAGTCTTTAATCTTTAGATGTGTTTGTGCAGTGATAATCCCTTGTAAAATGCTAGGAAGCGCCTTACTTAGAGCTGAATTTTATTTTGGGTTGTCACAAGTAAATCTGTGGAGCTGAAACCTTTTCACGCTTGCTGTGACTTACCCCAGAAAAAGGGAAAGCTACAGGCTGGTAATGCTTGGTCTTGGTATTATATCTTCATCATTCAAGAAAATCATGACAGCTTTCAGGTTCATGAGACTTTTCGCAGATGAAAGATACATACGTTTGTATCTGCTTCATGGGATTTTTTTAAAGTCATACTTTCTACCTTTCTAAAACAAATGGGAAAGCAAGTTTTTTTATTTCATAAAATTGCATATAAACCCCTGCTGTAGTATCAGGCAGCTCTTTAGTACCAGAGACTGCAAGACCCATGATAAAACTGAGGGAGCTTTTTCATGGAGAAGGTAACATACAGCATTGCTTCCTCAGTCACCCTCCACTATCAGGCATGTATTTCTTGCAAACATGGTGCAAATAACACCCTTAGGAAGTGGCTTTCATTTGTCTTTCTGACAAGCTTAATTTTAATAAACTTTGTACTAATGGAATTTCCTTTTTTTTGTTTCATTTGGAATGGAGGGAGCCTTCAAATGTGTGCACTGAGCTTTCTCTGCAGTGGAAAAAGAGTAAGGGAAATCCCTTGGGGAGAGCTGAGCTTCCTGTAGCTTATAAATCTTTTCTGGATCTCCTAGACAGTGCCGTTTGTGCAGTGGAAGAGTTGCAGCCCTTGGGTATGTTATCTCTTTGATTTGGGCTTTTCTAGTTGTAGTGAGGCAAGTCTTTGAGTGAAGGAAATTTGAGGTAATAATTCATGATGCTTTGCTGCTTTCTACTGGCTAAAAATCTGTTCCTCAGAGTGCATTACCCCACTTGTAGGAATTTCTCAGAATGTCTTGCCTTCCCTGAATGATATTCCCAACTGGTGGAAATTATTTGTGCTCCACTGGAAACCTATAGAGTGGCACCAGTTTGTCTGTTACTTCTTTAATCTCTTTAGGAAATACATGCTGTTAGTAGTGCTTATAGTACAATACTGAACTACTTGATTAACAGCAAGCCAAGGGTAAAGGCTAATAATCTGCTTTCCCTACTGAGCTTTATGGATCAGGCTGCTGATGATAAAGGTGGTAGGTGACATGATGAGAATATTTTTCTTCCATAAGACTTATTTATTCAGTTGCTTGGGTAGCTCAGAGGCAGAAATACAGAAATACCACTCTCCCTGAGAACAGGTGTTGAGCAAGCAGAAGAGATGGAAAGAAGAAATTGTATGTGCCTCCCTGGAGGCACATGTGTCAAATGTAAAACATGAGTCAAAGGGAATGGAATATAAAGCTTCATTCCATACCTGTGTCTTGATAAATGGCTGACTACAATTGTAAGACAAAATAGTTCAGTAGATCGGTCACTGAACTGGTGACAGGGCTGAAAGTTTCTGTTAGCAGAGGAACCTCCTGAATTACTTCTATAATGAATGAATCTGTGCTATTTCTCTAGTGTTTTGGGGGATAACGGCTTGCAGATGAGAGAGGTATGGAAGCAATATCCAGCTTTGGGGCTAAATTCAGGTTTTTAAAGCCCCTTCTTAGTTGAGGCCAAAGGCAGGTTGGTTTGCTATAGGATGAAGTTTAATAAGGCTGAGTGGAAAGATCAGTGGACTAGAATTTGGGAATGCAGTGTTGGAAAATCAGAAATGCAACTGGGAGGAAGATGCTTATTTGGCTGTTATTTGCATTCAGAAATAAAGTTTCTTGTGTAAGGAAAGGACTATGAGAGGATAGAGAAATAATTTTCAAGCTGTTAAGTGCTTCTGAAATGAAATATCTAAACCAGTGCTTTAGTGCTGCCATAGTATCTGTCACTTACCAGAGCTTCAAGTGCCTGGATCCCTTGTCAGACCTTGAATCTTGCCCATTGAGCTTGGGAATCAGTACTTCTATATTTGTAGAAAGGAACTCTTATGATGTTAATCTGCTGTGGAAGGACACACAGAAGTCCTGAAACTCCAAAGTTTTCAGTCTAAAACATTTGTACTACACAGACTGAACTATTCAAAAGAGCTCAAAATAGGTTTCTTCCAGCTTTCACTGTTGCATTGGTACAGCTGATGAAACAATACAGTTCTCTGCAGTGTGTTGAGAGGAATGGGCCATTTTTTGATGTTACACCTTCCAGGCAGGAGGGTTAATTTTGTTGATAAGCATTAATAGCATTTTGTTTAACTTTTAGGAATTTTGAAAATTACATGTGATACACTTCTTTCCATCTTTAACAACCTCAGTAAGGGAAGTGGCAAAACCAATAGGGGGACCAGGATGTGTGGGCTAGTTCCAGGATCAAGGTGATACCCCATATGAAAATTTTCCTTGCACCTGTGTGTTGGTCTGCTTTTGTTTAATGTAAGTTTGCCCCAAAACATAGCTAAAGGAGTTGAAGGGAGTGATGAAGAGACAAAGGGCCTTACCCTTTTTTAGAGATCAAAGGTACTCTCACTAGTGGAATGACTATTTCTTGTTGTTTCTTGACATCATGTCTGGAAGTCCAAAAGGGCATCCTATTCCCCAGGATGATTTGCATCATTACTGTTCCACCTGGAAGATAGCACTTCTGAGATGTCATAAAAAAAGGTCACTGATTTGGGTGCTACGGTTCTGGTAATGGGCTTTCACCCAGTAGTCTTTTATTCCTGGTTTTGGCCTCTGCTGAGAGAGGAAGTCAGGAATTTACTTGGCTTTTTCATTCCAAAAAGACTGCATGAAATCCCCAAATTTAAATAGTTTATATGTAGTAAAATGAGGCTGCCTCCCTCTACATTCCACATGACAGTGAATGAAGATGAGGAGGAGGAAAAAGGAAGATAATGGTCACCAGTCACTTGGCACTACTGTGCCTCTCCTATGCTTTCTGCTAAAGCCTTGAGGATATAGGCAGGAGGCAGCTTAGGTTTGTTATCCTTCAGCTAATAGGATCTTAGTCGCACATCTTAGTGGATTAATAAGAGTTTTGAGCACTGGTTTATAATATGCTTTGATTTCCCCTCCTTTTGAGTTAGCTTCCTGATAAAATGCATGCTGAGGGCGAGATCTGAGGTGCAATTTACCATCCTGCCTTTTAGTTTTAGGAGATGAATCCTCTAAAGGAGACAGGCACGTGCCTTTCTTTTTATTTTGTGACTAGGAGGCAGTTAAAATCTAGTGAGTTCTCTTCCTGACAGATAGGAAGAACCCCAGGTCAGAATGTCAGAATTTAATACCCTCATCCTTCCTTGTTCTGCTCAAAGGGTGCAGTTTCCATCCCTCACTGCTTGGTGGAAAACCTCCATCTGTGCCATTAGTTCTACTCTCTCTCCACTTTTCCCTTCAGCATAGTTAAAAAATGTAGTAGGAGAAATAAGAGACTGGAATTTGCAGCGTGGGAAAGGTGTAGAGGGTAATGAGGACCTGTTTAAAAAATAAAAACCTTGGGGTTTATCTTACTTTTTTATTAACTTGTAGGGGACTGTCATTTCAGCTGCAGTGCTGCTTGCAAGTTTCGCAGGCCTAATATCTTCCCTAAAGGTATTTAGCATTAATATGCCTTGACTTATATAGTAGTTATAAATAGTATAGCCCATTAAAAGATGGAATCATTCATTCCTGTTGGACTCCTTCCCAAAGGCTGTGAGCTGAATGTGCTTTGAACCCTGTGGAGGTAAATATCAGATACGCTCTTTGTATATGGAGGTAGTAGCTTAATACAAGCTGCCTTTGCACTTCAGTCACTGGTTAGGCTGCAGCTGGTGCAGATAACTTCTCATGTGCAGCTGATTTGATCTTTTGACTGGAGACTGAGTAGAAGGATTTCTGTCCTGCATTACTGTCTTTCTGACAGTCCTGTCACTCTTCACCTTTTTCTATGTGTGTGTGTCTGTGCTCTAAATAACATCAGGAAAATGAGAACAATCTAACCATTTTGTCTGGAGGATGTTTGCCCTCATCAGGTAGATATCTATCTCCCCATCACAATGTTAGTTTCAGTTTTCTTAGGTGATGGAGCATGAATCCTATCTTTTGACCACAGACAGTTGCTTTATTTTGACATAATAGACACAATTTAAATCTTTCTATGGGGATATGACCATGCATCTCCATTTTAAGGTTGGTGTGATCTGCTGCTTGAGGAAGTTTGCATCAGTGCTGCAGCAGACGTTCTCAGTTTGTAAAAGTATTGTTTTAACAATGCCCGTTTCATGGGGATCCTAGGTGGAAATGCAGTGAGAGGCCCCACTCAGTGGCTGCAGCTCTCCGAGGTGCAAACTTTATATGTTGTTATTATAGCAGTGCTTGTGTTTGTTACTAGTGTTGTCCTGGCTGGCTGTTGAAATTAATGACGCCAATGGGATCTGGTTCATCTTTAGCTGGTGGCTGTAAATCGGATGGGGAGGTAGGGAGGAAGAGGAAAAGAAACAACCTGTACTTCACGTTTTAATGCCAGGGCTTTTTTTGTGCTTTTTTTATATATTTATTTAGAACTAAATTTTATTTTTTATTCATTACCCACCCCAAAATTACTGGGACAGATCTTACTCTGAATATATATTACTTCCTTTAACAAGTTGTTTTTGACTAAGTCCTGCCTGCTTTGCTAAAATACAACAGTTTTTATTCTGACAGTATCAACCTGTTCTACAGAATATAGAGCCCCAGTGAGAATAGACCTTTAACAGGAATTTATATCCCAAGTCTGAAATGTGCACTTTGTCTGTTCTGATCCCTGGGTGCCTGTTAAGGGATTACTTACATCTTAACGTCCAAAGTTTTTTTCCATAAACAAATGAAACCTTTGAATCTGAGGTTCAAGGAATATGCACAGATGAAATGTGGTTTAACAGGTCTTTGGGGAGAAATAGATAGGATGGGAAAGTGAAGAATTGATGACCTATTAACTGTTTCAATTTCCCATCTTGAATTATTGACAACATGTGACATTACAACCTTACAAATTACTGTCAATAAATAGCTCAGAAAATATGACCTTTGCATTACAATTGGTCTCAGTATGCCTTCCAGCTTATTACAAACAGCTGCTCCTGGCACATTTTGTTGCAGCTGGAGTGGGTGAAGGAATGCAAGGAACTAAAGAACTTTCCTTGGGTAATGAGGCAAATCTCTGGGTGATGGCTGAAATGTCTCGTTTGAGACTGGGCTCACTCCTCTGGATTTTTGGGGTTATCTAATTTTCAGTGGTAAAGACATCTAATTAAGGTTAGTTGTCCTTTTGTTCTGCCCTGCCTCTTTCTAGATCAAGTGATGATTCTGTTTGTAAGTTCTAGAAAGTGCTATGTTACTCTTAATTCCTCCCACTTTCTTGACTGTGGTGACCAGTGAGTGCAAGCTGAATGGATGGTTTGTCTCATTTGTTCATGGCAAAGCAAGTGCATTAAATTCTTGCTTTGTTTTGTTGTTCATGTGATTAACACACAAACTAAAGTAAGTGTTGTGCTGAATTTGGCCCTGAGATTTCTGCTGATATGGGACAAGCTGCGAACACAAGGACTTGATTTTGCATCTTTTCTTCTTAGCACTATTGAGGAGTAACAAGACACCAAATTGAGGTTGGCAGCCAGAAAGCTCATAAGGCACTTTCTGAACCATAGGCCTGAGCCAAATTAATTTCTAATCTAACTCCATTAACAAAGGGTCACTGTAAGGTGAGACCTACTATGTTTGTTTATGGAGTGATGCATTTTATTGTCATTTGCTAATGTAAGATGCATAGGGAGTGCTAGAAGAGTGTTTTCAGAGGGAAAACTAGATGTCCTGAGCACATGTAACAGAAGACTGCTGAATACAAATGACTTTTTGCACTAAGTTTGTTTTTTTTTCTCAGTTTCTGGGAAACATACCTTGTGTCTGTTAGTCTGTTGTTCACCACTGACTGAAAATCAGTCAAAAAAGTGTGTTCCCATCTGTGGTGATGCAAAAAGATGGAAGGATTAGAGAAGGGAGAATAGAAAGCTTGAATTTGTCTCATACCTTGTTAGAGATAGGGTGGAAGTTGTGATTTAAAGTTAGAGCAGGTTAGAATCTCATGAAGTCTATCTCTCCATGCACTCAAGGACAGGGAAGAATGATTTCAAGAGTTTCATCAGAGTAAGTATTCCCTCCCTGCCTTCTGTAAAAAACTCTTTTAAACTTTGCATGCATGACATGTGTAATAAAACCAACCTACAGCGCAGATCTGTTATTAGGAGTGATCAGTTAATGTTTTCAGGCGCTTTGGGGACCTAAAGATGAAAGGCAGTTATGGTCATAAGTTTCACTACCCCTTCTGCCCCCCGATGAAAGTTTTAAAGATTCAGTTTCTTCTCTAGGGTGAGAGGGAGGCAGTTTATTATTCAAGGACATCATCCTTAACTCTCCTGTAGTCTCCTTGTGGCCAGGCAGGACCCCTCCCTAATTCTGTCAAGTACGATCTTTTGCTTGTGACAGAGTGCTAAACAGTGATTTATTGCTTGAATACACATTGCCTACATGAAAGACGTTTGTTTAAATAGTAAAGTGCTAAATAAATTATTCATTGCATGCTAATTTTTCACTTTTATATTCTGTAGTGAGCTCCAGAATAACCAATCTGGATATTGTATATACCACATGAAACCCAGTTTTCTTGTGTGTATCCCTGCATACCCAGGCCTCCCCTAGGACATGGTTCTTTTCCCAAGGAAAGACCTAGTTTCAGCCTTTCAACTTTGTTGCCCTTGATGATTTTTTCCCTCTTCATTCTTTCTTTACAGAGAGATGTGTGAATTATGTTCAAGTAGAAGCTTGGGTTGCTGGTTTGGGAAATACTGTGTGTGTTTGGAGTTTATGGGTATTTCTAAATCCTTCAGAAACTTCTGGGTCCTAACCAGGGAAGCACTACCATAAATACAGCTTGCAAAGCAGAATCCTAATGGCTGAGTGGTATGTTTCCATGAAGTCTCTTCTTGCATGCTCCCTCTTTTTCTGCAAGTGTTGTATGCTGCTCTCTTTTAGCTGCCAGTGCATGTAAGATCAGATGTCTGAGACTCAGCAGCAGCTAGTTTTTACTTGCAGATATGCTTCAGAAATGGCTTCTCAGCACTTAAAATCTTTCTACCTTGGCAAAGCCTCCAGAATGTTGCTGAGTGTTTCAATAGCAAGCCCAAGAGCTAGCCAGGCACAGAACAGCTTAGTGCTTTTCTGCGGTCAACCCTTTCATCCTTTCTTAGGTGTCTGCTCTAAATCACTGGCAGTAACTGCATGTTTAAGCAAGAACTACTGATTGACAGCGAATATAATAGAGTGTAAGAGAAGAAATTTCCTTCCAAGAAGTTTAGGGTTTCACCATTCCCTGGTCTTAATTCTGAAATAATCCCCCAAAGGCCTATGCGGGGGTATTCAGTGAAACAAATAAACAGAAGACGTGCACAGAGCTCTCATGCTAATGGCTTTTAAGCATGAATGCAATTATAGTGTGTAATTGATTCCCTCTATACTAACTTTTCTCTTCTGAAAGGAAACCTTGTCTCTCTCTTAACTGTTTGCCTTTGTATTAAAACATTTAAACATAACAGGTGTTTTTTCCCCCCTTGTTTTTCTCTTCCTTTACCACTTTCCTGCCTATTTCTACCACTGGAAGAAAATCTGTCATTACAGTTACTTTGCAACCTGACTACTTCTGCTTTCTGTTTTTAATTCATTAATCACATGGAGAGCTGCTCAGAAATATTTCCGTGAAATGGGAATTTGTGAAAATGGGTTTCAGTGCTGGAAAAAAGGGCTTGAAACCAGGGAATTGGTCCTTTTCTGAGCCAGGAAAAGCCGTCACTCAGTGTCTTGACCTTTGGGCTTTAGCTATTACAGAAACACAATTTCCCTCTCTGTGCATTGGTGGTGGTAGTATTTTAAATTCTTAGACTGAGTACATTTGTTTCATTCTGTTGACAAGCATGAAGGTTAGGGCTATCTTTAAAAGATTTGAGGGAGAGGGATGCCTCATTTTGGCTCTCTTCATTATAATTCATACTGTTGCCTCCTCTAAAAGTTGTCACCATGCCAGGTACCCCTGTAAGCTGAGCATAAAAGAAACTGCCATACATATTGCTCTACTGATTGAATTATAAAAGAGTAAAAAGGAAATACTAGTATCCATGTTTGGCGAACATTGAATTGCCTACCGGTGTTTTTTATAGATACCAAAAAATATGAATAACTATAAACAGATTTAGACAAATTCACGAGGGCTGAAGCTACCTATAGTTGCTATAAGAACAAAAGAATTGTCATACTTGGCTATATTCCCTCTCTAACAGAGGCTAAAATTGCATGCCTGGGAAAGCTTGCACAAACATTGTGCTAGATATATTTTTATTTAGTTGACCTTAGTGCACATCTCTTCCCTGAGCTTCTGTCTCCCCTTGAACTGATGTTTTCAGTATCCAGAAAATGTGGTGGAAAGGAATTTTCTGACTCATTTAGATGTGGTATTTTGAACCTACCAGTTTCATTTGCTGTGCTGGGTCTTGTGTATTCAAAATCAGTAAATAATCAATTTGGGACACTTGTGACTTTTCAGATTGCTTTCATATCTCGTTTGTTGTTCTTTTTTGGATTGAAAGTTGGAGTAATTTCTCACTTAAAAAGAAGTCCATTCCACATCTTTGATCATCCTTGTTTGCTTTCTCTGATCTTTTTATGAATAGGCATGATAGTAGCAATAGTTTCTGAATTAGGAAGAGTATAATCTGCTTATTGTTGAAAATCAGTAAGGGAAAGAATCACCCTGTACGTAGACAATTTTTAATGCTTTCTCCTTAAACATCTTCTATTGCCTCCTGTTATAGATGGGATACTGGGCAATATCAGACCTCTTTTATGTCCACTGATGGATGTAGAAAAATTAAGGAATTTTTAGTTTATTGATTCTTCATAATAGGTTGTAGGGAGATGGGGTATCAGTAATCTAGATGTGTAACCATGTGGCTGTCCTTGGGGTATCAGTAATCTAGATGTGTAACCATGTGGCTGTCCTTCTCTGTCATCACACTTTCCTCCTTTTCCTTTGCTTGCTGATGTGTTTATATAAGGAAGCAGTTGATCTGCAGTCCAGCCAGAAAGCAAATCACAGTCTTCATGCATCCATAGTTCTTGGTACTTGCATAGCTGTTAGAGACCCTGATACTTGCTGACTGGTATAAAATTGCTAAATAATAATAATACAAAGAACAAGGTTTGTACAAGTAATTTGCCCCAAACAATGAGTTCTCTTGAGATCGTCTTTTTCTATTCATGAGCAGCCTGTAAAACTCTGTCATGAATTATTCAGATTTATTTTTGAATTTATTTGAAAACATTTCCTCAGAGAGATGCCTCACCAAACAGCTCACTGAGAATATTCCTCAGTTCTGGTTGTGTCAATTCCGGTTTTTCCCAATTCTAAGGTTCTGTGCTGGGCTGGGAAGGTATAGATGAAGAAGGGAACAGATAGGTGTTGCCCAATTATTTGTAGTGGTTGATTGAATGGCGGATACTCTCAAACACTGCAGTTTAGCTCATGAAACATGGTTTATTATCGCATAATGCATAAGAAAGTCCTTTGGCTTCCTGCTCAATTATAGGAGACCAATAGGCTTGTGAAAACTTAATTTAGTGCTTCTTTGTTATTGACTTATGCTCCTGGTAAGTAGGCAATGGAAGGGATCTCTAGAGTTTAATAAGGGATTCATGGATCACTGCACATTGAGGTGTACTTAAACTGTCTTGATTGTGGCTGGATATTTGTTTCTCTCTTCCCAATTAGAAGGCAATGTGACAGTTTTATCAGGAGAGTCTTGTAAAGGATAGCTACAGCATTACCATTTTTTTACAAGGCTATATTTATTATAATAACTTATTAGCAAAATATTGTTATATTGAAGACTGCTTGTGTTGTGTGCCTCTGTGAGACAGTCCCAATGCCTAAACATTTGCAGATTATAACAACGGAGCAAGCAAACTGCACATGCAGTGTGTTGAGTCCCAGGAGCTCTGGATGTATTTGTGTTGCATACTCCTTGCATGGGTGGGGAGTGAAGACTGTTGTCTCCCACCAGGGAGGGAAGACTGTTGTGACACCTCTTTCTCAAATTGTGGCACATCCTGAAGATGAGGTCATAGTGTTGAGTGTGTAGCTGGCACATGAATGAAACGAGAGGCTTTCTATCAATTCAGCACTAATGTTGGAGTTCATGAAGACCCTAAGTTATCCTATGCTGGAAATTGATATGCTCTTAAGGCTTGAGACATAATAGTCCATGGTGTTGTGTAAGAAGTCAGGACACAATGGCATCCTGAAAGCTTTCAGTGGGCTGCAGGGTTGTAGGGCAGGGGAAGCAGCACGGAAATCATACTTTTTTTTTTTTTCCTGGGATTTTGATGATCAGAGAGATGTCTGATCACTGCAGTAACAGTCTACAGAAGAAACCGAATCTCAGATTGATTCACAAAGCTGCTCTAAGTGGTTTGCAGTCAGGTGTTAGAAATATTTTATCTATTTATTATTTCAAATGGTTGCAACGAACTGTTGAGCAAAGAGCAGTCTGTGCACAAGTAATGTGAGCGGATTTCATGCAAGCCGCTAAGGGATTCCCTTAGGACCGATCTTCCTGGCAGAGGTTTAGGTCAGTGTAAGCTAACACTGTAAAAATCAGAGCCATAGAAGTTGTAGGCAACACCTTTAAAAATTTGTGTTCTTCTGTTTGAGAAATAAAGGCGAGACAGTGTTTTTCATTTCATTACTGTGCTTCTTCACAGCCCCTATTCTGACATTTAGAACAACATAATATGCATGTCTCTGTTCATTAAGTTCCTTCATACTATGCAGTGACAGCCACAGAGAGGAAAAAAATAAAGGAAAAGAAACAATCTTAAACATGAACTAACCTTTGCAGGCTAAATAACACAGAAATGAGAACAGCAAAGAAGAAATATGTTTTCTGAAAAAGTAAATAGAACCAAAATCATTGACTTGCATAGGTTATTCAAATATCATTACAAAGGGGAAAAGAGAATACTGAACTCTGGGGCAGAAATAACTCATTTTCTGCCCAGTGACTTGTTTGTTTTGCACATGCATGTTTGAGGAGATCTGTTGCTAGTGTTTGAAACACAGTGAATGACACAAGGAGACTGCTGAAACTAGACAGGCTTGAAGATGTTTGTGAGCTGATATATATGTCTGTAAAAATGAGAGAGCTTCCTATAGAAAAGCCCTTTTGTGTTTTGGAAATAGGGTATCTGCACCAAGTGGAGATATCTGAGCTATTACCCAACAAACTTGTGCACAAGTATGCTTTAGCATGGTGTCAAATATTTGCATGGAAGTGTTGAATGCTAAGATTTTATCCTAAATTTACTACGTAGAGAGGGTATAGTGGTATTATTTATGGCTCTAGATGTAGCTAGTCTGCAACTGACATATATATATATTTGGATTGGTCCAGGGATACCTCTGCAGAAGGATTGTTAGAGCTACATCAAAAAGTGTGATGGAATGCAGCTGGGTTCTTTCTCCCCGTAAATTCCAAGACGACTACAGCACTTTAAGATTGTGTGGGCTTTAATGAAACTTCTGAGGGAATTAAAAGGAACAAGAAAGACATTTCAGCTCTCTGGAAGTGAAATATTTTGATTTCCCTTATTGGCACTTTCAATTTTTTGTCTTTTCATGTTCTTTTGGGGATATCAATTACATTTTCTTTTTTTCCCCTCAAACAAGGATGTTAAAATTCCCAATGGATTTCTCTTTCATGGAAGTTTTGAGATTTGTTATTTTCCTTATTTGAAAAAAAAATAAAAAAATCTGAGTAATTTGTGAAAAATTACTCTCAGTCTGTTTGGCATCAGTAATTACACACCGTGAATCTTAGTAGTCCATAAAAATTAGCCTGATTCTAATTCATGGGGTTTACATATGGGGAAAATGTTTCTTGATTTTTGTATGATCTTCTGTGATGTTACATCAGCCAGTGGCAAAGAATGGGAGAAAAAAACCAACCCACTGTTTTTTCCTATTTACTCTTCCCAATTTCTATGCCTGTTATCTTCAGGTCTGCCTCTAAACCTACCAGATGTCAAAGTATTCATTAGGGGAAATATTACTTAGTTATTGACATCTCTGGTTCCTCTGGTAAGCAGAGAAGAGGGCCAAGAGAACAGAAGACTTGGAGAAAAATGTAAGTAACTGTCCAGTTGCTTTGTAGATCTAAAGGAGGCTCAAAGCCAAGGGTATGTGCAACTTCCATATGATGTCTCCAAGCAGGCCTCCATGCAGGCTGGCACTGAACCTTATTGAATTCACTGCTACCTTTGATTGGGAGAGTTGTTATTCAGAAGGGGTTTATGTGCACACCCTTTCCCCTTCCTTTTTCTCCCCATGTAAACTTTATTTTTTTTAAGTAAAGGATTTACAGACCCATTCAGGGGGTGCTGTGAGGGATGGCAGTGACACAGCTCTGTATCTGGAGCAGACAGCTGCCCTGCTGTCACTGATAAGCATTCCTGGGAGGGTGGAGATTGAAATTTAGCACTTCTAAAGCCCTAATTGGCACAAGCCTTCGTGAAGCATATGTGCCCACTGCAGCTCTGCCATCTGATGTCTCAGCAGGTGGCTGGCGCTTTGCACGTTGTCCGCCTCTTCAAAGAGGGACCCTCCAGGCTAGAAAGAAGCACCTTCGGGACAGCCGTGGGATTGTGCGTTTTAGGGAGCGCAGGGGATATCTATGTCAGACAGATGGAACGCATCTTCTATGAGGAACCGTTGGGAGAGTTGGGATTGTTAAACCTGGAGAGGAGAAGACTCCAGGGAGACCTTTAATTCTTAAAAGGGACCTGTAAGAAAGATGGGGAAAGACTTTTTAGCAGGGCCTGTTGTGATAGGTTATGGGGTAATGGTTTTAAACTAAAAGAGGGGAGATTCAGACTGGATGTGAGGGGAAAAAAAATCTTTAAAGTGGAGGTGGTAAAAAGCTGGGGCTGTTCAGCCTGGAGAAGAGAAGGCTGTGTGGAGACCTCATAGCAGCCTTCCAGTATCTGAAGGGGGCCTACAAGGATGCTGGGGAGGGACTCTTCATTAGGGACTGTAGTGGTAGGACAAGGGGTAATGGGTTAAAACTTAAACAGGGGAAGTTTAGATTGGATATAAGGAGGAAATTCTTTCCTGTTAGGGTGGTGAGACACTGGAATAGGTTGCCCAGGAAGGTTGTGAATGCTCCATCCCTGGCAGTGTTCAAGGCCAGGTTGGACGAGGCCTTGGGTAATATGGTTTAGAGTGAGGTGTCCCTGCTCATGGCAGGGGGGTTGGAACTTGATGATCTTAAGGTCTTTTCCAACCCAAAGTATTCTATGATTCTACTAGAATAGGTTGGATGCGGTTCTGGGCAACCTGATCTAGATGATGTCCTTGCTCATTGCAGGGGTTTGGACTAGATGGCCTTTAAAGGTCCCTTCCAACCCAAACTATTCTATGTCAGGGTGACCTGGGGAGCAGTAGAGAGGGAAGGGCTCATGGCTGCTGTGTGAGCCCACCCTCTTTGTAGCAGGGGTTGCATGTTGTCTCGCAAGCAGGGGCTATTTCAGGGGGGCAGAACACTTGGAGGATTGGGGTTACTGCATTGCCCTGGTTGCCACAGAGTGGGTGTTGCTGGGGGAAATGGGGGTGTCCAGGGAACCTGGAGGTGGCTTGCCACTGTGGGGACATGGGGCATGACTGGCAGGGGCAAAGGTAAGTGGGCTACTGAGGAAATCAGGACCTGGGAACACACTGGGGCATCATGGACGAGTTGAGAGCTGTGGGGCAGGCTTCTGGTCATTGCTCAGGGAGCCTCAGGGCTGCCCCCTGCACCGCCATGGCCAGGCCCCCCATGCACCTCAGGGGCAGCAGGGTTAAGCCTTGCAGCAAGGGCTTGTCCCATGCCCAGCCGGAGAGTGGGGCAGGCTGCAGGCAACTGTGGTCTTTGGGCTCATCCCTGAGGATGCTCTTCTACAGTTTTAATTTCGTTGTGGGTTCATTTGTGCAGTGTCCCTGAGAAGCAAAGTCAGGGTGTTTGCTTCCTGCCTTGTCTTCTGCCTGATGGGGTTTGCATTTTCACAGCCTGAGTTTGAAGCCAGTTATTTGTGGATAGCAGGATGAGTCTCTTATTTTAGACGTAAAGACTAAAATGGGAACAGATAATAAGAGAGGCTGCTTTTCTTCTGGTGATGCTTGGCCCTGGTAAAGCACTCTTTTTTGTCGTGCTTTTCCCATCTCCCCTATCAGCTGCATGTAACTTGTGTTCATGCAGATAGGAAATGCTTTGGGCAGCCTCTCCCCATGCTGTGAGTGATTTAACACAGTTGTGCTGCTGAAACAGATGTCTGTCAGATGTGTGTGCTCTATCCCCTATACCTTCCTCTAATGCAGTAACTACGTGCTTACTTATGTTCTCAGCTCCCACATTCCCAAGCTTTTTCTGCTCTGTCTCATATGCTGAGCATAATTTGAAAGACAGGTCCTGGTGTGGCTGGTTCAGGGCTATTGGTGTGTAAAAGGTAGGATAGCTTTTGGCTTTGGAAATGGTAGTTGTGAGTTCTGTTCCTATACCCCAGTGCAAGCAGCCACGTGGCTATTCCTCTGCCATGCTGGTGCCAGCTTGCACAGGGATTGAATTTTCTCCAGTCCCTTGTTTCTCTGCCAAATTGGTTGCGGTTGGCAATGTTGTCAAGGGAGCAGGGGGATATATCTGTGAGCCTTATTTCTTAGGAATTCAGGCTGAAAATAATAAAAGATATATAGATCATGGGTTTCATCAGGTGAGAAGTGTTGCACTTTTACTGTGGTTTTAATGGGATAGAGACGAGGGTAAGATATACAGTGATCAGGCAGGGAGAAATGCAAAATAAATTAGTAGCAATAGTAATGGTCTAGTAGTTTTTCCCAAACGTCGGAAGCCCGTCACCTTGAAAGTCAGGAATTATTTTTTAAGACATTAACAAAAGAGCAGGTTTAAACGTTTTCTGGAAATTCTTTTTGCTAAAATTGCTTCCCTTCCTCTGGTAAGGTAATTTTATTCTAGAAGAGTCTGTTTTGGCAGGAGGGAAAAGCTGTTTATCAAAAGAGCTTATAGAACTCCTAAATGTGCAAACACTTTTCATGAGGACTAATTGTAAAACTTTTCACTGAAGCCGTAGAAACGTCACTGGTTAGGGAAGTTTGGAGGTCTTCAGTTCAACCTCTTACTGAAAGCAGGGTTATCATCAACTACAGATTAGGTCTCTCTATATATTATAGTATTAGGTCTATATGTATTATATAATATATATTACAATAATTAGGTCTATATATTGTATTATTTGATATATATTAATACATATAATATATATTAGATCTACTTTCAAGGATGGGGGCTTTACAGATGTTCTGGGTAGTCTTATCCCAGTGTTGAACTGTTTTCCTTACAGAGATTTTTTTTCCTGGTGTCCAGTCTGAGTCTTATAGGCAAAAACTGGCGATGGCCTCTGTTACATCATCTGCTACAACCAAAAAGAGTTTGACTGGAGACAGATATGTGGGTTATCTGCACACCAGAGCTGTGAAAAAGATCAGCAGTTTCAGTACTTGTGAAACAGAGCAGAAAGTAATCACTATTTCTACTGCATACAGCAGATCTCATCTTGTATCCTGAAACACTGTCTAGCATGTCAGCTCCTTTCCACTGCACTCTGCCTCCTGGGGCTAAGGGAAGAACCTGTTGGCGATATCATGCAGAGGATCTGAGCAAGAAAAGGTCTGATTGGCTCAACTACATCTTTGCAAATACTTCCCATGTCAGTTTAGGCAAATGGTTTTAACAATTCATTCAATTATGTTAAGCACCCATTAAAGGAATCGTAAACTCTCCCTGGGGTCATTTCAGTTCTATGAGATTGTAATTGTTTGAGACTAACCATGATTTCTTTTTCTGCCTTCAGGTGATTCTAATCCTGACAAAGCTGTATGACTACAACCTGGGAAGCATCACAGAGAGCTCTCTTTGGAGGTATGAAGATAAATTGAGTTAATAATTACCACCTTACTTAAATAGGAAGAGCCTGATACCATTCTTTTATTGAATTTAATTGGATTTTTAATAATGTGCCAGAAGGTTTGTAGCTAAATCCCCTCTCTCTTACTTCTTCCATACTCAAGGACAAAGAGGCTGAAGTTTGTCTTATTTCAGCTAGATAATGTATTTCATGAATGGGCCATCATTTGATTTCCCCTTTTCCTTTTTATTCAAAATCAAATCAAGCAATTCATTTATTTTTAGGAGAATTCAATGGCTTTAAGTCCTTTTTTATAATGAGTCTTATGACTGTTGTCCAGATGATCCTTAAGAAGACTCTGGGCTACTAAGACTAGGGGAATACTTGTGAGTGAGTATTCAATGTCTGTTTATTCAGAATTGATAGTACTAGTACCAGATAATTGATTTCCATTTGTGTGATGTTGATTACTAAACTGATTTATAGAGAATGCCATGATACTTTCATGATTTCAAAACATGTAATGCACTCTGTGAACCAAAGGAAAGAGCTGGGCTATGGTCAATTCCTTCAGGCTTTTATTTGGATTCAATGAGAACAGATGGGGCTTGTTTTCATCTTTCTGACAAATGGATCTAACGGGTGTTTACTTCACATGTCCCTAGTAGTACTTTCATGAACTGTAAGGGATAAAACAGGTTTTCTAGTGGTTCCATCTGTGAAACTTTGGAGGGAAATAGTAGTTTTGTATGGAGGTGGACAGGCTGCCATCTTGATACAGGAAAACTTCGGGTGTTTGAAACTAAAACTTCTTGTTAGTTAGCTAACTTCTTGTTAGGATGAACTTGCTTTGGTAAGGTTGTTTAGGAAAGTTTTTTTTTGTTTCCAGGGAAGGATTTTTGGTCAGAAGTAAAACAAATAATCTTTCTGTTCATGGAACTGGTCAGGGGTTTAAGAGAATGACAGAGGAGGGATTTGACATGAAGTATATTCCAAACTTGAGCTAGTGTTGTACCCACTGACCTCAAGAAATATAAAAAGCCAAACAAACAAAAAAGACCAAACCAAGAAAAGAAAAATAAATGTGGTGCCCCCCCACAACAGCAGCCAGAAAACTCAGAAGTATTAGTATTTTGTGTGGTTGGATAAATGGTTTCTTATCCTCCTATAGGGGGAAAATCAGATCTTTCCATTTCATGCACATCGCTGCTATGGCTAGACATCAAAAATGACCCTAAAATAAAACAAATATTAATGGTCCTACCATCAAAAATGGTAGGTTTTTCTACTGCCTTTGTCTTTACTATGGTATATACACCATAACAAAGGGTTTACAGGACTGTGGCTTTGGCAATGTTTTTCTGAAGGGGGCTCATAAATGTGAAATACACTTGGGTTTTGTTTGGGTTTTTTTTTTTTTTTTTTTCCCTTACCCTTATTACCCTGTGAAATATTTATCTCTGTTTCATCAGTCCCTGAGGAAGAAATGGCATTTCAGCATGTGGAGACACCTCCTTACCCATTGCTGACAGTGCTGATGTACTATATTACTCATGTGATGTGTTGAGATATTTGTTTAGGACTGAAAACAGAAGACAGATCAGGGTGGAAAACATGTTTCTTGTAAGGTATATGAATATGGGCACAAAATTGTGCTGATAACTTGATGCTGTTGTCTTGTTTCAGAGCTAGTTTCAGTGAAGCATGCCACAATGTCGTAAATTTTACCTGAATTAAAAGATAAGGGGTTAGGGATGTCACTAGAGGATGTACCAGAAGCTGGGTCCTTGGCAGCATAGCAGTCCTAAAGCTAGTGGGTGTAATGCACTGTTCTGGACTTTATACAGTCCTAATGTCAGAATGTGATTAATAACATAGGAATAGCCTGATTATTTTGTCTAGCCCAGTATCCTGTTACCAAAAAGTAGTCAAAGAAAGAATATGTGAACACAATTATATATGACACTTCCTCCTAGTATTCTCCTAGCATTCATTCTCATGGTCAAAGTTGAGGGTCCTTCCTCAAACCTTCAGTTTAAGGTCTCTCAAGGTCTGAATAATCTTTTAGTTCTGGTACACAGCAGGGGATTAATACCCCATGAGCCAATATCTCTTGGAGTGTGTTGAAATCTTTAGGACCTGTGACATCTTACAGCAAGGAATTCTGTCGATTATTTGAGAAACCATTTGTCGTACTTTGACCCCATCAGCTTTACTTACTTGGTGAACATCACGTCAGGACTTGATTATGGTTGCATGGCCAACTATCTAGAATCCCTGGGCAAATGGGACTGGGAAATGTTGAAGGAGAACCAGGAGAGCTAAAATAAACCCATTTGTCTTTGCCATGCTCCATTATTCTTGATGGGCTCTTCAGTGCTCATGACTGGTCTGAAAGCTGCTAGTGCACTTCATTGTCATTCCTTGATCCTGTTGCCTTACGTAAGCCTTAAGTGACTGTGCTCTGTCCCGAGTCTGGCTCTGCTGTAAGATCCCCACTCACCATTCAGGCATGCCTTCAGGTCACTAATAAATATCCCTGTGAAGATCCTGGGACAGCTTCTCTGTTCTTAGTGTGATGGAAAGAAATGAGAAGATGGGCATATCTTGTCATTCAATGCACCTGACAGGTTATTAGCTGTTGCTCCTCCTGGCTGCTTAAGTGACATGTTAATTTAAATCTTCCTGCTTGTTTGAAAAGGATAGAAAAAATAGAATTGAGAGAAGGGGAGAAACATATCTTGCACTTTAATTTATTACATGCCTCTAGGTTTGATTCTGGGGAATGGAAGAAAGCATGATCTCATGCTCTGAACTCTCTCTTATGACAAGAGGCTTGTTTCTGAAGGATAGAGGAGAAAGACAGGTTGTTCTGCAGATACCTACAACTGAAATACCTGCCTTGAATATATGAAAAAGAAATACCACTTTTGCCTCCTGTGCCGAGTACATATTCAAAAGGTTGATGGATTATGGGGGGTTCTTTAGAAGCATGTCATAGGCTTGAGTCATTTATGCTATAGCTGGTTCTAAGCATGTCTGTCATTTGAAGGTGTAGTTGGGTGATTTAAGCAGTCTTGTGGCTGCTGGGACTGTAACCATCTATATCACAGCTATGCCGTCACCTACAAGATACAAGTCTGTCTTCTTTATAAACACACTACTACCTGCTCAGATGGCATTTCTTTGCAATTTTTCAGCCAGTTTAACTACAACTGGCTGCAGCATTAATGGATGGAGATCTTCCTTCTAGAACTACCAATGAATTAAGAGACCACTGGCAACAGACATGAAGGGATGAACTACAGAAAGAGAAAAGAGACAGGGAGAATCTATGCAACCTTCTACAGTGCGAAGGCTCTGTGCTCACTGAGCTTTGGATGGCAAGTGAGCTGCTGCTTCTGTGCAAGGCAAATGAGGTTTTGCATCAGGCTGGGCCTGACTTTAATTATGCTGTTATCCTCTCAGCAGGCTATTTTTACAGTTTTAGTTGAGGGCTTTTTCTTAAATTTTTGTTGTTCTTTTTATAGAAGAGAAAGAAAATGGAGGAGAAAAGATTATCTGTCACTGAGCAATTAACTGAGTGTACTGAATTTCTCTTCCTCTCCTAGGTATCTCTCAGATCACAAAGAGGATTAAGCTGTAAGAGTTAGATGGTTTTTACCACTAGAGTAAGATAAGCTTACATTCCTGATAAATACAAATGTCAGAATAGTGACTGTGGTATCCAGGAACTGCAGACAGCTGTGGGGGAGGACTAATCTATCTTTCTGTTTGTGTAAATATGATGCTCTGGAAAGATGTGCATGCAGAACACCTTCCCTTAGGACCTTGAGAGGCTGACAAGTAATGAGTGCTGCCATTCACCTCTGCTTTCTTATAACTCTCTGTTTGGTCAGGAATGAGTAATTTCATGGAACTTTCTGTAAAAATAGCAATAATTAAGTTTTGCTTTTCAGCCAGAAAGTAGGAAGATGTGGAGTTTGTTTGGTTTGAGAGCATTTACATTTTAAATCATGTTCTGTTGTTGTGTTAGTTCTGGAAGTTATTGATGATAATCCAACTCTCCAGCACTGTGTCTGAACTCTGAGCTCCCTGGTTCAGGAGTGCTTAACACTTCCAGCTGGTCCTTCACTGCTCCTGGTTTCTGCAATAAAGAAACTTTAGCACATATGCCATAAAGAAATCTCAAGGACTCCAAAAATTACCTGTGCCTTATATAGATCTAGTTTTAACTTCCCATATGTAAAGCAAGGAAGCAGAGGATGATAATAACTGCCTTCCTCCTCCTTCCCCCCACCTCCCCCAGAGAGCTTAGAATGAATGGATTTAGCTAACTGGCATCTACAGTATTTTGAGGATTGACTGGTGATAAATATTACAAATGTCACATCAAGATAAAAATTCTCAGAACTCCAAGGCTCGGTTTCTAGCTTTTTCATGGCTTTTTTGTTTAACCTTGAACTAGTACTTTAACCCCTCCACCACTTTTATTCATTCCCACCTTCCAACACCACTACTTCACATCGTCTTGCAACTCTGTCCCTTCAAGAAGGGCAATTGGGTACATATGCCAGGGAAGAATCCGAACCTTCAGAGTGTCGCTACCTCTCGGTATAGGAATAACCTTGTTTGATGAAATGCAGAATTTGCTGTCCTTACTGTGTTCTTATCCTCTTTCACTGTGTTCTTATCCTCTTTCACTTTCAGCCACTGCTGAAGATGAGATACTGGGCTAAGTCAGACCACAGTACTTGGTACTAAGGTCTAAGTCTGTGTATTGGGTAGTCCCATAATCACCATTGATGGGTTTGCAGTAGTATGTTAGATAATGAAACACAACTATGGCACCACAGGCATGTGTTCTTTTCTCTTGTAGCTGCTCTAGGGATAAAAGCCTCAGGGAGAGAAGTAAGTGTAGATTGAGGACCATATCTGAATACAACCTTGCAGTATTAGCCATATGATCAGTTTGACATCTTTCTCTCCTTTGAACTCTATTGTTTGAAAAGCCTTGGCTGTGAGTATATGGTTATAAATACTACAGAAGTTTTGAAGTCTCACATATTTAGGTTTCTGCATGCATTTTTTCTGGCTCCTTCTATGTAAGAATGCCCTCTCTACAGATCGAAGCTATAGCCGCTCATGTCATCTTCAGTATTGTTGTGTTTGTGGAGTTTTTCTTCTCTAGACTTAAAGAGAATGCAACAAGAGACTTGATATATTGTCAGTATTTGCTTACTTCCTTTGAGGGAAATTTCCAGGGTATGTCTGTTATTGTATTCATTATTCTCCTGCAAGTTTTATCCTGGCTTCTTACTTCTGTTCGGCAGATGGGCTGTTCTCAATTCACATTTATTTTCTACCTGCTGAGCCACATTAATAAGGTCATAACGTGTGGCTTAGTGACACAGTGTGCTCTGCAACAGCAGATTAAGGTCTTTTAGCTGAAGTAGGTAGGAGACACAAATCCACATGAGAGGAACTGACAAAGTGAGGGGAACGAAACTCTCATTAAGCACATTTTAACCAGCAGTTTTGTGGGAAAGTGGAATTTGAAAAGGACTGTTTGAAATGCTTTTATCTATAAATATGGTGTTTCAGTTGCTCAGTGTAAGTCGCTTTTCTTAACTGAGTATCAGAGCTTGATAAATGGTGCTACATTATCTCCTATGGGCATTTAGTGAAATCGTAACAATGGCATTTCCTTTTGTCTTTTATTTTACTTTCTTTTTATTTTCAATCCTGCAAACATATGAACTACTGGCTGCTGCGTATATAGATGCTGGAGGGTACCTGAGGGAGAGGGAAAGAATGAGTTTGCACACTCAGCTGTTCACGTAGGAAGCAGTATCTTTTTACGGTTTGATCGCAGCAGGAGATCTGCTTGCACTGGAAGCAGGTTTAGAACATGGATTTCATGCGCTGATGGAGTGTGGAGCTGAGTGCAGCCTTTTTCTTGTGTGATGGGACATTCTATTCAGATCAGGACCCAACGGGACCTCACAGTTTCTATAGGTATAAGTTTTTTACATGAGAGGGCTCATTTTACCCATGTGACTAACAGTAATAAAACCTTCTAGCACAGTCAACTCTTTCAGTTGGTTGCCAAAGTTTCCTGGGAATTTGTCTTGCTATCAGAAAGAGCTCCAGTAAAACTGGGGAGGCTAAAACAACCAACCAAGTTAAGAAAAAAAACACCTGAAGAAGAAAATAAACCAAAAAAGACCTACCTAGGAAACAAACCACATCAGATGCTGAAAGAGGTCCAAGTTTAGCAGGAAACTTAAATGTCACTGAGTTTTACTACATTCTTACCTTTCCTGAAGAACGAGGGCCAGTATAACCCTTGCATTTTGTGGCATAATGTGGTGTTGTTAATCAATCTCAAATAAGTTCTGCTTTGATGTGGCTTAAGAATCATACCCTGATATTTGATGGTATTAGATTTGGTTGAGGATTTAGTAATGTGCTCCACATTTTCTGGTCTGTGTGGGTAAAATATACAGCATTAATGACAATGCAAATTTATTAAGCATATTAAAAATGAATTCTCTGTTGCAGTCACGAAATGTATGAGTGTTATCAAGTAAATAAAATAGAACCCCAATCCATTTTCTGCATGAAAAACCATGTAAATCAAGATAATGAATATTAATGCTGACATATATTATCCATATACTGTAAATAACAGATGCACAATGTTCATGCCACTTTATGGACATACAGTATTTAAAGCAGTTTGTCATGCTTATTCTGCAAATTAGAAGATGATCTTGCACATCTGTTTCCTAGACTGTACCTGCTTGCACAGATGATATTGGTAAAACAGCAGAACTTTCTCTGTTTACGGTCCATTGAGTTCATCTGTCTGCTGCGGCTATGTGAGAACTGCAGACAAGCTAGACTGGAGCTGATATATAAGAGGAAAGATAAACAACGCAGCAGTTAGCAGTTCATAAACAGGAGGTAAAACATCCTTTATCTTCTGATATTTCCGTCCCTTTTGTATCTATGCCGTCACCCTTCCTTTTGCAGAGCTGGGTAAAATTGTACTTATTTTTTTCAGAGGGATATATCCTTTATTAATCTCAGAAAAGAAAAAATGTATTTGGGCTAAGCCTGGGTAAGCAAAAACCAGCTCCAGCTGAGTGAGTTATACTAGCTTGGCATCTGAACTCTTAAGATCTGTAGAGTCAGATTGCAAGTATTTCTGCATTTACACCATGGGAATTATCCAGGTACACATTTGAAGTTTATAGTTACTACAGAAAGAGTCAGATGTGTCAGCAGGACTTAGTGAAACACCTAGAAATGATGTGTTGTAGAACTGCAATTTAAATACATGCAATGGTATGTTTGTTGTGTAGCATAAATTTACTGCTGTTTACAGTAAAACACAGTGGCTTGTTTGGACATGTCCTTTTTTCTCTAACCTACCAAATAATAATTGGACAAAACAGAAAAGGAGAAATAAAGCCCACAAGTAATCAGCTTGTGTCTTCAATAGTGACAGCAAAGCCAGCTTTAGAATGTGATCCTGCTGACAGCTCCTGTGCCTTGGAGTACAACATTCTCAGCAGCAGAAGGTTTTTCTTTCTCATGTCAGAGCTTAGTGAGGAGAGGAAAAAAGTAGAACATCAATGCATGAGTTGTTCGTTAGGAGGGCACAGAGTCCCTTAGGAGGACCCCAGGGCTACTGGGTGAGACTCCAGATCTGTTGTGTGTGTGTGCACCAGTATTATTAGTGAGAGCTATACTTTGCAGGGAGCTGGATCAATTAGGACAAAAAAAGTTCATTTTGCCTGTTGTCATTGGGATGTACTGCTGAAGACCTATGTACTCAGCACTGAAAAGGTTTGTGCTTTGTATGGCAGGGACAACTTGAGTGAGATTCAATTCCTGGTGAGCAAGAAATCAGTTTGCAGCTCAATTTCCCCTTATGAAGGTTTGGAGAAGGCGTGTGGGAGTTCAGGAACTTTTCTATCCTGGCTAGCAACCTCCCGCTGCTGTTGCATTGAGTCATTTCACTGCTGAGATACGTGAAGTTGTGAGTGAAGATGTCCTGTCGATTATGAACATCAATTGTAATGTACTCTAAACCGATACTGTGCTTTGCCAATGGGAGGTAAAAAGCCTTCCTTCTCTCTTTCACCCATTATTTTCCCTTAACCCCCTAGTGAGTTTCTTCTGTAAGGAAGTTGCATGAATTTCCCTAGTGTGCATTTTAATGTGTGCTGTGTAGTTGAGTGTGAAGATAAAACCTCTTTTCAATGATCTTGCAATCCTGATAGTGTGTCTATGAGAGATGCTGAGTTGAAAATTAATAGAGATTTAGAGATGACACATGTATTGTGTTATCATACTATTTCATAAGGAGAGATAGACTGATATCTGATCTTCTCTCAAGGCAAAATTCTTGCAGAAAGATGGTGTTCATTCTACTAATGTACTTTTACTGCTGTATTTATACACATATCTGTGTATGAGTTCCCATTCATTTCCTTGAAGCCTGAATTCCTAGTCAGGTGACTGCTCCATCTCAGCTTTTCTGTGGTGGAAGAAAGCCCCACTTTCTGTTTCTCGCATAGTGAAGAGAAAAATGAATGGCTTCAACTGTTGTACAGATGGGAAGGCCCAAACAGAGAATCTTCACATTTGGTCCTTGAGAGCCAAGCAGAGCCCTGAGTGCCAAGCAGAGCCTTGAGCCTGGCTTTCCTGTAAGCCAGCTGAATGTTGATTGTTGTCTTATGTGTTCATAATTTCTAAAACCAAAACAACCAAGGAAAACCAAACTTCTTGCTCTTCTGCTGGTGAGCAAAAGCTTTTGGTTTTTTTACTTTAACTTCTCATGAAACTTGAAGGTTTTGCTCTTTGGTGGTGGTGGTGATGGTACAAAGTTGTGCTCTCTCCTAAGGTGGAACAGTATGAGATGAGACACCCCCTCAGAGTTAACTGGGAACCAGGTATGTTCCATATATAGGGAGAAATGCAGCTGGTTGGAAAGGACACAGACACTAAAAGCCAGTCTGAGGAGATGTCTGGTTCCTTGTCATGGATTAAAAGCTGCTTCTGATCTTGAAGTCCTCAAGAGAGTTTTTTGCTAAGCTGCAGGCTTTAAAATCTGCACAGCACTCAGCTGCCAATCTGTTGGCCTCATAACCTCTGGGGAAAAAGGGACTGCAATCAAAATCAGTGTGGCATTGTCCTTTCACATTTGAATACAAAACCTGTTTTAAATAAGCTAAAAGGGAAACAAGAAGCCAGAAGAACTGTGCACTAAATAACCTTTCTGTAAGACAGGAGGATGAAAGGAAGCTGTAGACAGGTCTAAGCTCCCGTTGGGCTTTACCAAGTCACTGTGTTCTTACCGATAGTTCGGGTACGTTTACATTGTCCCAGGCTGTCTCAGCTCCAAAGGATCAGTCTGGGAGGCTGAAACCCCCACATTTTTGGTCTCTTCTATTTCTTTCCTTGCTTGTAGGAAGCAGCATATCTTCTGTTTAGTGCTGTGGAATGAGAACTGCAGCTGCGAGTTCTAGCCTTCCTACATACAGCTTTAGGCAAACTTCCTCATCATTGCATGTGTGTGTAATGGGGTTATGCTACCTGACCATCTGTAGTAAATGGGTGAAACTGGCTAATAGAACCAATCCTGTAAGAGTTAGAGTGGAAACGCAACTGTATAAGACTACAGTCTCTATTCATGGCTGAAGCCTAACAGAGGTTTGCCCTATGCTTTGCCAAGTATCTGGCATGTTCTTATTCAGTATTGAAGAAGACCTAGAGAAACTCTTGGATATCTTTGCAGACAGGGTGGTTTGTCATCTTTGGGTCAATGTATGGTATTTTTAGTTTGGATTTTGCCTGAATAGAGTTTAATCCTTGCATAAAGGTAAGAAATAGCCAGTTCTCTTTCCAAGGAAGGAAAATCAACAGAGCTGTTTTAGGACCATAGACTGTGTATCATTGCTGGGAAGAACTACTAGATAGGAGAAGCAATCATATTACATTTTTATTAATTTCTCTTTTAACAGTAGTTTCTTTATGAAGATATGAAACATTTTTTCCTAATTGTGTTTATAACTTCTCAGCTCCTCTGTTCTTGTGTTTTATGGAATGTGAGAGAGGTAGAACTACAATCTTTTTTCCTCCTTAATCCATGGCATCTCAGCCTGAATGGAAGCAACACAGTGCCCCATACATGACAGCTAGACAGCTATTACCGGTATTGAACTCCCAGTACAAAACCTACTACCTTTGGGATAATTTTTCTTTCTTGCCCCACTAAAGAAAACAGTTTATGCCTGAAACATGGGTTCTGGTGGTGAGTTGCCATATTAACATTAATATCTAATTAAAAATGTAAGTTTTATAAATATATTATAGGCTATTAAATTACTCTTTCCAGTAAGCGCATCTGTGGCTTGCTAGAGCCTGACCTCCTTTTTCTAGAAGCAGTGTGCACTGACTGCTAGCATTGTAGAAATATAATTTCACTTCCATGCCAATGCTCTAGTGACGATGGGCTCTCTTGTTACGAGGCAGCATAAAATTTAGAGGCTAGTCACGATGAAGGTAGTAAGAAAGAAAGTCAGACCTCAGTAAATTTCCTTTCTGAGTGTTCCCTTTTCAAAGGTAAATGGTCTTATTCTTTGTAATCTCTCTTTGTATGTTAACAGCTTTCCCAATGCTAACTCTTTTGTAAGAAAAGCATCTTACAATCCCAGACTGCTTTATCTCTGGTAAAGGAGCCAAAGGAGGAAGAAGCCAATATATTTTTTATTTTGAAACTCTACCAGCTACTTAGCACACATGAACTGTAAATTCAAGATGTGGATGCTACTCAAAGCAACAAGTGTGATGTCACAAGTGTTTTAATAGCTTTTGATTTATTTCCTTAAGTGCTTTATTAAGATGATGCACAACAGCATTTGGAAGCCAAATGCAGTCTTAGTAGAGTCTTGAAGGAGTTATTTTCGATCTCCTGACTTTTCTTCCTCAACACAGTAATTTGTTTGACTGGGACAGAAGGACCCTGGATCCAGAAAGGATTGTACTTCTTGTTTAGTGTTTCTTTGTGAGTTAACCAGCCCAGTTTGTGATCTGAGTGAGTAGGGGTATGAATGAACTTACTGTGATACGAGAGCTGCATGGTTCAGAAAGCAGGATACTGATTGGGATTGGGAGATTTGTGTTCTGTCACTTGTACGGGTTTTTGGCTTGTAGATGGTGAAATATTTGGTTAGGCATAATGAAAAATCAGCAAATTCATCTGTATCAAAAGTCAGCTGCAAGGATTCCTTTCCTAGCAAGATATTTCTAATGACATTCTACAAGGTTAGTTCTAGGTGCACTGATATAGGGCATTTTTGCCATTAGTCTAGTGATAAATCTGGTATAATTTCCAGGTTTTAAGACAGGTAGGGCAGTGAATCAAAAAGAGACCTGAGGGTAGTCACAGTGAGCAAATGGATTACGTGGTGAGCTAGGCTCATTTGAAGAAACGTATTTTAGTCTAGAAAAGGATAATAGTAGGACAAAGGCTGAAGGCTGTACTTACAGGACTATATACTGTCTAGTTACAATGTGGAGAAGAGCTGTGATTGGACAGTGTGTAGGAGCTGGAACATACAAAGAACTGGACTTTACGTCCCGTTATGAAGGGGCCAAAATGCACTGATTTGATCAATGGCTATGTAAGCTGAGGAGCCAGGAGTTACTTAGTTTTTCTTTTTTAAACTAAAACTCTGAAATGTTTATTTTAAGATACTGATTGGGCACAGAGAGCTTTCTGTGCTAGCATACAATTTTTAGCAAAACTCTACACCCAGGATGAGGGTTCTGGGCAGAATTGAAAGAGCAATGAAAAGTGCAACACAGTGTTGCACTGCTTAGGATGCTTTTGTGCTCCAGAAACAATCTAAACATGACTATGAAGGATGCTGTCTGTGGACCACAGAGTTGCAGAATCCCAACTGTTGGATGCTGGGAGAGTGTTTGGAGGAAATACTAATTCATGCTTCCCTTGTTTGAGCTAAATGAACTTGTGCTCTGACACAAGATGCCCACCCTGATGATGTGGTAGAACAGAACTCTGTATAGGTAAATGTACACATTGGAAGCATTGCTATTGTGATGTAGTTACACCTCATAGCTAAATTTGCTCATTTCCATTTTGCAATTAATTTTGCATAAATTCATTCCAAATTATTCAATTCAGCACAAGGCTAACTTGGTGAAGTGCTGATTTGAATTAAAGAATAGACATAAAATTAAATATATCTGAAACATGCCCTTAAGGTCATGCACATCACAGATACTTAAAATTGCAAGTGAACTAAGCTTGGTGTCTCTAAGAGTAAATAGACTTAGAAGGTGAAACAAAGGGAAAAAAACCACCATCACATATGGGTGCAGTAAGGTGGGCAAAAGATTACTCAGACCAGATAGAAGACGCCAAGTACTGACGTGAGGTGGGGACGGCAATCAAGTTTGTGAAGCAAAGATTATATATAGTTAAGATTAGTGGGGTTGCATGGGGAGTCAGCTCTTCTGCTTGTAGAAACTGTTATGCATTCACTCCCTGAATCAAACTGTACCACTTTCCACTAGCTGTTAATCTGCTTCAGAAATGAATTCTGGACACTCACAAAAACAGCATCACTTCTCTTGTTAGGCTTTTCTTATTTTGATATCTGCTATTACCACTTTGTGTTTTGATAATGCTATAAAGCAAAGTAAAGAGAAAAGATGGTTGAAAATATGTTAAGTGTAGCTATAAAGTCTACTCAGTCTATGTCCCATTAGAAAGTAATGGTCAGTATTATAATAAGTATAAATACATTGTCCAGCCCTTCTATTAGCATAATTAAAAAGGCATTGTTTGGCAGTTGACTTCTCTTGCATTCAGTTGCTCATTATTGCTTCAGAAGAAACATGCCGAATCAGTTGGTTTGGAAAGAAGATGGAATAAACAAGGCTTGTTAATTTGCAGAATTCCAGTTTAAATTGCTTGAAAAGAACTAGTGTTGAGATATAATAGCCTAGCTTTATGTGTGTGGAGTAACTCCTAGAATGCTGGTTAGTGCCCTGAAAAAAAAGGGCGGTAATGTGGGGTGTTTTGGTACGGGAGATAATGAAAGATGTAGAATTGTTCATTAAATGGATTCCAGTGACAGAGGAGCTGCATTTTGCAACTTTCTTCAAAACCAAATCCAAAAATCCCAGTGGGTGTTATTTAGCTGAGGTAAGGTCTGAGGCTATTTACTCCTGTTGCAACAGCTAGCACTCTACCCTTCTTTTATTATAAGTAATCCCATCAAGTCAGTAAGAATTGAACATTGAACAAGGGAGGTAGGTAATTTCAGTTGTATGAAGGGCTATTTTGGATCAAATCAGAGATTGGTTAGACCCAGTACCTTGTCTTCAATGTGAACCTGCATCAGGTAAGTGTGTAAGAACAAGGCCAAGCATGTGCTACTTTCCTGATACAGCCTTCCAGCTAATACTGACTTCTGGCTCCAGGACTTTATAAAATGGCAGAAGTGCTTAATAGGGGTATTTACTAGCCCTTGGTGGGTGTGTTTATGGGGGGGTTATTTTTCCTTCTCAAGAATGTATCCATCATTAGAAGCAATACAGACTTTCAGCATCCAGAATGGTGGACAGCTGAAAAGCACCAGGTGGTGGTTGGCATGTGTCAACTGCAGTGACAGCTGAATTAATGCTTGAGAAGTGAGAAGTCTTCTCTGCCTTTAGCAGTCCTGTTTCTTTTCCTCACACTTCTTTATATATGTGAGTCCTGCTGTGTGATGAAAGCAAAGTCACCCAGCTGTATTTTATCTTATAAAATGAACTGGCCACTCACTGTGTTGGATAGAGTACCCTATGGAAGTGAAAAAGAAGTAAATGACACAAAATTGCACTTGTGTGTAGCCTTTAGGGCACAGAACTCCATATGGCAGACGGAGAACAGAGTGTCTTTTGAGTTTTATTGATTGCTGTTTATTAAGCATTGCCTTACCCTCTTAATGAATGGAGAGGGTAAAGAACATAACTTTGGAAAACTCCATTAAGTAGTAAGAAAAAAAAATCTGGTTCTTTAGTAAGCTTGTGCTGCACTGATTTGTACCATGGTGCCTATTAGAAAAAGGAGGTATAGAAGAGAGATGGCAGTGACTTTGACTCTGAAGGCCCAGCTGCTTGGAATACATGATACATCAGTGACTCCTATATAATTGGTGCGCTTGAACCTACAATAGAGATGTTATTGGCTTGTTGCTTAATTTTTCTGAATTAACTTAGTGATGACTACCTTGCCTTCTTCTGCATGAATGTTGCTATAGAGAATTGAGTTTCCTTCCCTGTTTGATAGATCTGATTACCCATGAGAGAGAACCCTTCCAAAAGCACCTGTAAAAAATCTTGGTCAGAAAGGAAAAAGCAGAGAGAATGTAGATTCTAGCAAGCCATATCTTTTCTGCTGTGGGAAAGAAATCTGAAAGGCAGCTTCTGTATGTCCTAGGCATTCACCACCTGATAGGATGAGTCAGTCTCTACTGACTGCAAGGTATCTTTTTAGTGATGGAAGGAAGAGTTGGGGAAAAGGGGAATCATGTAGTTACTGACAGTACTACTTTCAGTGGCTCCAGGTAATGTCATGCATGGGATGATGCCAACTCTTATTCTGTCTACCTGCCCTTGTGCAGCAACCCCTCTCCCTCCTTAAAGATTGAGCATTGACACCTATGCTTAAGTATCTACTTTTGATGGAGGGATTTCTGTTACTTTGGAAAACCCAGAAAAGTTAATAGTACAGTCTGGCACATAGGAAACTACATGAGATGTGTGGGGTAGATCTAGCTGCATAATTCCATTCATTTTGGCACCTGTTTTATTTCACATAGAAACTGATGTCTTCCAGCTGCATTTAATGAGCTCAAATCCATCCAGAAGGGGAAAAGGAGGCTGAGTGGATCAGCAACATCTCAGATGCCTTAGAGCCTTAATTTTCATGTGTATTTGGCCTACACTTGACAGTCATCATGTACCTGCCTTAACAATATCCCCCTGGGCATTGTCATCCTGTCCTCCCACATAGGTTTGTCCCTTCCTTTCCTTTCTAAAATGCTGCTTCTCTGGACTCCCTGTTTCCGTTACTTCCTTTGTTAGTTTGAAGAAGTTTTAAGTCTTTCTCTGAAAGGTACATAATACATTTATGTTTTCTTATGGAATATCACATAAGAGCTCAGAACTTTTCTGAATGTGGGTGTCATAAACATTTGTCTTCTCAATCACTAAACCTCTAACAGGCTTTTATGTAATTATATATGATAATTATACAGACTCCTGTAAACTGTCATTAAGTCTGTTGAAGGGCTTGTACAGATTTCAGTAAGCCTTCATTGCCAGGTTTTCCTATCCAAAGAGACAGAATGTTCTTTTCTGCTCTCTTTTGTCTTTTCTATACCATAGGAAGTACACAAAGCTGTTATAAATTGAATAAGTATTTGTAGAATGGTATGCTCCTTTCTGTTTGTACCTCCCATGGAAGCAGTCCTTGTACTGGGACTCTTGCAGCAGAGTATCACACAAATCAGGTAGATACAGCAAGTGAGTCCAGGGCAGCAGGGAAGGAAGGGTTGCCGGCACATGAGGCAGTGACTCACAGCTCTCAGCCCTATTTCTTGGAGGAGTTACCACCATCTACTGTTGGCATCTGATTCCCAGGAAAGATTTAAGGTATGTGAAGAACTGCTAAAATTAATATTAGAGATTAGTGGCTTCACAGTGGACAATCAAACTGAGTTGCCTCAATAACATGAATAGATTATTGTCCAAGGGATTGGAGATGCTAAGGCAGAGGTAAATTCTAAGGAAAAATTCAACAAAGGCTAACAGACTTTGTCTTTTTCTTCTTTTAAAATATCTGATTGGCAGCTGCTGTGCTGTGTGAGATCAAATGGGTGCAGGTGGCTACACTTGATCAATGGCCAGCTGAGGCTGTTGTCCTTGCTGATGTCTTGTTGGAATCACCATGCCCTTTCTGGGAGACAAAAGGGAGAAATAAATCACCAGGCACCCCACAATAACTGTTAGGCTTTCCTGACCAAGCCTAGCTCCTGGTCTTCAGCAGGAGGGGGCCATGGTCTCTCTCTTGCTCTGTGGTTCTGTGTAGTGGGTGCAGGTGGTTGCCCTGATTTTTAAGTCACCAGCTGTGCCTGGTTTGTGGCTGTAACACTGCTGTACTGCTGTGGCAGAGACCTGTGGGTGGGAGATGAATCCCATCTGCTCAGATTATGAGGTGGCAGTAGTCCTGCTAACAGGCGGAATCTTGCTGCTGCTAATTTACTGAGCTCACAGAGCAGTGTTCGGAAACTCAGCTTTTCTTAAATATTGCTCTGTAATGTCTAAATGAAAAAAAATAAAGGATAAACTGCCAAGATGCCAAGATTCTGTGTAGGAACAAGGCTGGCAGCATAAGTTTTCTACTGACAAAATCCTGCAAAAATGGGGTAGTTACACTCAAGGAACTGAAATTGCTGGCCTCTGAATTGGACAGGACTTGTAAGTGCTATCGAACAGAGCTAGTGCCCAGTGATACAATAAGGAGTGTTGTAGTTAGTATTGCCTTTCTGCCAGAGTCACAAGTAGACAAGTAATAATTTCTTAATTCAGCATAAAAAGACTGTTCCATTAGTTGAAATAATAGACTAGGAGTGGGTTTGTCTGGAGGTAAATAACAGAGAGACAGTCTCCAGGCAGGAGTGTATATGATTTACTTAGTGTTTGTGTTTCAGCACTGTCATTTGCTGTATTCAGGCTGACTTTCTGGGATTAATAATTTATTATGCTTAGTTACTAGTGCTTCCCCTACAACAGACTCTTTACTACTGAGTTGCCCACCGCAGACTGGTGGTCTTAAATCAATCGCCTCAAGAATTGCTTCTGTCTTCACTCCTAATTTTCTGAAGCAAACTTTACTCTTAGCTGCTGCTTCACTTCCTGAGCCTTTTTACTCCATCAGCCAAAGACTTTTATTGTGGCAAGTCCCAAAGGTGTGGTTTCTCAATTCCCAGGTTCATTTTGAAATGATTCCCCAGCTGGTACCAATCACTGGTGTGCTGATTAGCTGGTATGACAACTATGTCTAATTAGCTAAGCTGGTATCCTCTGTCCTGAATACCCAAAGGAGATGTTTTATTTGAAGTTTTTATTTAGATGAGCTAGGAGTTAATCATTATGCAGAAGTCCAGTGGCTGAGGGCAGTTCAGCCTCTGATCTAGCTGAATAGCTTTGATTCCTGGAGGCAAAAGAGACTTTGTGTTTCAGGGTGACAGTGTGAGTTTTCCATTTGTCCCTCTCTTTTACCCTACAGAATAAGATTCCTTCTCCTGCTTACTTTAACACAGCCCTCAGAAGATACATTTGTGCTCTTTCAGGCTCAAATGCAGAGATGTAACAGTGGGCATTTTACCCTGGTTGTACATTTTGTGTGGCTATTTGAGCAACATCACATTTAGGAATGGTGACATGAGTTAAGTATCTCCTTCCCTCTGAAGAGAAACTCGGTAAAGCAGAACTGGGACCTAATGCACATGTATTTCCAAAGGACTGTAAATATCTGGAATGTAGAAGCAGGAATGTAAGAGTTTCATGGTCCCAACACTAGCTGTATTTCCAGTACTGGCCAGGAAGAGCTCCCAGCACTGATGGCTGCATCTGTCCTGCAGAATTCGATTATTTTCCTGAGTCTTGGCCAAAATACAGTTTTTATTCTTCCATGCTTATCAATGTGGCTGAAGAAATTTGGTAACATGTGGGTATTTTTCTTTTGGTGTCTGTAAACCACTGGTGAACACAAATGTAAGCTTCCTTAAAATTATGATCATAAGATCCTTTCCAACCTGAACTATTCTATGATTCTGTAATCCTAAAATTAAGGTTTTTTGTTTAAACAGTAAGGGGAACCATTTAGAAAGTATACTGTAAATCTTAATTTGGTGAGAAACATTTTTGAACATGCAATTGCTCTCACCTTCTCCTTCATCACTGACAGAACCATAAAGCCAGTCTTGGGACACTAGTTCCTTTGGTGGCTGTCGTTCACAGGGTTTGCAAGTGCTTGCCCTACTTACATGCCTTCTTGAGGCATTTTCGGGGTCTCTTGCAGACACAGTTGCTCCTTCCTCAGGAGCAAGGTCAAAGCACTTCCTCTACCTGATTCTGTCAATGGTCCTTAAGTGCAATTAAAGAAGTAGCTTTCCCTGAGCCATATTTCCTCTTCAGGAGCAGGTTCCCTCTTAAATATTGCTAGTCTGTTCTTACAGCAAACACCCCACAAACCAAGTCAGAGCAAAGTATGACAGAACAGCCCCACATCTAGTCCATCTTCTGTACTCTAATTTGAAATTATTAGCAGCTCAGAAATCCACTTGAATGTGTAGTTTTGTAAACCATTAATAACTTTAGGATATTCCCATTGAGTCTTAACATGAAATAAAACAATAAAAGAATCACGGGACCTTTATTTCATTCTCCAACAGTTCTGTTTTACTTTGATAAATAAAACTTTCCTACAAAAATATACTTATTTTAGTATATTCTCACACTGCCACCCAGGCTGAGTTTCATGACTCTCAGCAACGTCACACAGTGTTGATAACTTCATGGGACCACTGCTGTGCTGTGCCCGAATGAGTCAGTTTTCCATTTTCAAAGTAGCTTTGCTAATTTCCTGCAACCACACATTTCTCATATAAAACTTGCCTTACTTCCTGAGGTTTGTCATGGCCCTACCTCAGAGCCATAGTTGGCTCTGATACAACTCTGAGGCAAAAAGACCTATCATCTTCAACTCCTGTTTCCAATCACCTGACCTAAATGATTCTGTAGATATAAGGGCTTTCTTTGCAGAACCTCTTTGTTTGTTGCTCCTCTGCAATAAAGCTGGAAGAGTCAGTCCAGTTTTAGCTGCACCCTGCATTTGATTTTTATTATGTGTATCCTGCTGATAGTTGAGATTATCCAGGCTATTCCTTTTCCTTCCATTTTATGGACCAGTAAATCCTTTTTGTTACACTGGAAATGTGCAGAGTTTCATTTTTATTTTAATGAACTGCTGCTGGGGGAGTCCTTCCCTTTTTGAACCCAATCACTTTGTCAGCTTGATTAGTCAAATTGCTGGTGAATCTATTTCTTTCCTCCATAATCATGAGTGTAGTTGAATTATTAAACATCTCTTTGCCCTACACGCAAGCAGGGTTCGAAAGCTGAAGGAGAGCATCACCCACAATGATTAGTAGTATAGTAGTTCAGAGAGCCCTCTTCAGATGGAAGAGGCTCCTAAATTGAAATTCTGCATCATTCAAGAATGACTATCTCTGTCTGCCTTGCCATAAAAGAAGATTCGATTGAAAATAATTTCAGTGTATTGGTGGTTGCTGCAATAACAGCCCCAACTGTTGTTTTCATGCTCAGAGAGCTACCAGCGCATCAGTGCTTTACCTGATTATTTTGCTGTACACTGTCTTCTCCTTCCACCAAAGCAGGGACCTTTCACATCTCAGGTGGCTATCTTCCCAGAAATAATCTGATCCTTCCAATGTTTTGCCAACAAATTCCATTCAGAAGCCTTTCTGAAAAGTTTTGCTTTGGCAGGTTGGCATTTTCTAAAGTGAAAATATGTGTCTGAAACATTTCCAAGTTGACTGAATTGAGTTTCAGTTTTATCCGTGAGCTTTCAATGTGTTTGGGGCTTGTTTTTATTTTGGTGTTTTGGGGTTTTTTGTTTGCTTGCTTGTTTTTCCCAACCACCCCTTCTAGGCAGAAGCACAAGTGTCTGAAATAATGAAGATTGTTGAGGCATTGACTGTACATATGTCAAAGATGCTCTTCAAGGCCTCTCCAGGACTCCTGGAGAACTTAGGAGTTGACAGGTGAAATTCACACCACGAACCTACTCAACTGACTGGAAAAGTGGAATTTCTGTTTTATGAGGAATTTGATATTTCTGAAACTGTAGTGTAAAACATGATAGCAACTGTGAAAGTTGTCACTAAATTGATGTTGTCATTCAGCCAGCCAGTTGGTTGTGAAGGTTGGACATGTCCTCAGAAGATGTTTAGATTTGGTCCAGAAACTGTCATCTGATATAAAGTATTCTTAGGGAAAATATTATTTTCAATGAAAAAATGTACTAGGACACATCATATTCTTGTATGGGTGGGACAATAACAGGAGGTCTTCATCTTGGTAACAGGTAAGGCAGTACCTGCCACATTCAGGACCTGTGCTAGTGCTACAGTGAACCCTTTAAATATTCTGTGGAAGAGCTGTCTGGGTGAATGCTATACGGCACTTGTCTTCCTAGGCTGGAGGCAGGGCCAACTCCAGCTATGGGGGAATTGGGCTATTACTGAGAGTGCCACTGAGACAGCATTACATGTATCATCGCCTCTCTGCTTAACATGCTGCTGTCCTGGAAAGCTGAACTGTGTCTGACAGGCACAGGAGCAATAATAAATCCTCATGGGACACATGCATGATAACCCATTCCTGTAGCACACAAGGTTGTTCACATTTTGTTCCTGTGCTGCAGCAATTAGAAATGGGAAGTCTGACTTGTCAGCAGCTTGCCTAAACACTCCAGCTCTGCCTTCGCTGCTTTCTGTGGTGTGGTCTGGTTCCAGTCCTTCAACAGTAGGGCAGGAATATGTCAGTTTTGACAATGTGACTGAGCAGCCTTTGGGCTGGCTGTGTAGGGATGCATCAGTGAACTTTCTCCCTTGGGCACCTGATACTTTTCTCATTTGATTGACATGCTTCTGCTGAAGCTGGTATGAGAAGTGTTTGCTTTCAAAATAAGTGGAGCAAATTCTAATTTGTCTGGAATGGGCCCTCCTGTTAAATGTTAAACTGACCTTTTCAAGAGAAATTTACTTGATAATTCTAAGTGAAGCCCTGCTTTAAGCTAGACCTGTCACTACAACATGATTAAATTCACTTAAATGTACATCAGTTGCACATGGAAATTATTAATGGAAATTGAAATCAGCCTAAATGGTAACCATAAATTTTAAAACAGGGGGAAGAGGATGGCGATAGAAAAAACCCACAAATGATGTGAAGGTTAAGGTGCCTTATTCACCCAAAGATTATATGGGCTGAACAAGGAACTTTATTTTGAAGCAGTGAAAAAATTGCTGTCATCTTTTTTGTGTGTATTTACAGAGCTCTAATTCTAATCCACCAAAGAACCATAGAATAGCTAGGGTTGGAAAGGACCTTAAGATCATCAAATTCCAACCCCAATTCAGTGCCTTTTTGGCAGGGGTTTGATCTGTGAAGACTTTAATGAACTGGTCACAGTTCCTGGTCTTATTTCACCTGCTACTGGACCTTTAAGCAACAAATCCTCAGGTTTCTGGCAGTCTGATAAATGGTGCAGGAATGTGTGTGTAGATAGTGCTGAAAGTGGGATTTTGGGCATACCTGTGGTATAGGAATGTCTGCTCCCCAGTTGATCGGCACATTTAAAATCTTGCGCCTGTTCTTGCCTCATTTCCCTTCCCCACCATCCAGCATGACAGTTCCAGTGACTGGCTATTGTGTCTGGCTGTTACTTAAAGTGTCTGTTGTAATTGGGCCCTAATAAATCAAAACTAAATTGACGACCTGCCACTTATGGGCATTTATCAGTGACTTTCCATCAAGCTGAAGGACAGGACTTGGCAGGCATCTTCCAGACAAATGTCCAGGGACATATGAAGGTTCTTTTTGAGGGTGTTGTCTTTATGTAGCTGCGTGAACTTTGTCGGTCAAAGTGCAAAATTGATCCTTTTGTAATTAATAACTCTTGTTCTACCAGACCTGGCTTCCACACAGGTGAATTAGCATGGCTTTTTCCAGCTGTTTCAGGATATAGACTATCATGTGGAGCTAAATAATGCTCCATAAATATAGCCAGGTAAGCTGAGAACTAGGAGCTAAGTAGGCTGCACTGCCCACAGCTTGTAAGTGAACACTAAAATCTCATGTGTGTCCAGTGTATGATGGATAATTTTCCTTTAATGCTACCTTCACTTGCTGTGATAACAATATGGGTGGGCACGTGTAATATATACCACCATGTGCCTGCTGTCCAGTATGGGACATGTACTGCAGCCTGTTTGAGTCCATTGCACTAGCAATTGCATGATTGGCTTAGCACAAAGCAGTAGTGTACCTGGAAATGATGGATTCTGGTGGATGTTGGTTGTGGTATTACATGTAAATTTGGGGGTTTATGTGGCTTTTGTGGTCATGTTTGAGATTTGGGGGTCAGTATAGCTGAAATTTGCTGACTTTCTGAGCATGCTGGATACCCTTTTTTAAAGGGAATTAGTGGTGGCTGAGGGTGATATGTATGTTATAAGAAGGTAGAAGGCCTTCACAGATTCTTGGCTGAATTCCTGTTGTAGTATTATTTTAATGACTGGATTATATAATTAATGTCTTCATGCACCCATAGCTTTGGAAAGACATTTATTTTCTAATTTTAATTCCAAATAAATTAAAACCAGATTCCTTGGCAGGGGGAGGGGGATTCTTCTGGTCGATTTCCATTTTATTATTTTTTTTATTACTCAGTTGAATATAAGTTCTGAGTAATGGGCGAATATGGCCCGTCAGAATTTTAGTATCAAGGAATCTTTTCAAAATGTTTCAATCTGCAATCTTTATTTTCTCACAAACAGAAAATATAATTAATACAAGATGTTTTTGCAGTGCAGGGCAAAATGATAGCTTGATCTTGTGCAGGATGTTTCTGATACGGAATTTATAGCTTAGCTTTAACTTTCTTTTATCATTTACCAGTAACATAAAAGAAAGATCTCACTTTATCTGTAGCTAGCACTGACTTAAAGATGATTTTCAAAATCAAAGAACCAGAAGAGCTGAGCTCTTTTCTAGACTATCAGCCTGCAGTTCCTCTATGCACAAATGTCTGTGTATCAGTTTGCTAATAAACTGTTTGAACACCTCACCTTGACCACATCTTGCTCTGTTCTTAGTGCATAGCACATGTTCCTGACCATCTTTTCTGCAGAGTGATTGGGAGCATGCATTCTCCTCAGGAGTAGGAAATTGTATTAATCTTCTGCTGTGTACTTCCATTTCATTTCTTGTAAAAATCCATCTTCTGCTACTGGAGTTGACCTAAGGTTAGATGTCAAAGGAACAAATTACTGTCACTTGCTTGATACCCCAAGAGTAGCTATAAATAGCAAGCTTTATGACCCCACTGATCCTTCAGATATAAAATGATAAACATGCTTCTACCAACCAAGAGGAAAAACTAAAGCTGTGTGGCTCTGGCTGGTGTATATTATTTGAAACGAACACAAACAGTATAGCTGTATCATTCTTATGGTCTCAAAAGGAAGAAAATAACACTTGTATTTGCCTGCTTCAAAGCATTAATTAGTGATTCTTGGGTAAAGTAATCCATATAATCCACTAGCAAAGCTTTTAAATCCAGCAACAACAAATTCTTAAGTGATGTGGTACAGTAACACTCTAGCTAAGAGCTTAGCCTATGCACTGCTAGGATGCGGAGAACTAATTGAAACCTTTTCAGTGGAACAATTTTCTGCTGGGAAATGCAGCATTAGTCAGATAAATCTTGACTGAAAATGTCAGAATGATTTGAAATTGAAAGTGTATTTTGTTTGATTTTTCTCCTTGTTTTATTTGAGCTTTTTCATGTGTGGTGACAGCCAGACTGTATTATAAAGTATTCAGTTGAATGGGTAACACTGGTGGTAGGGGGATGAAGCACTATGATTTTTTTGTCTTTTCCCTTAATCTCTTTTGCTGCATATTCTTATCCTGTTCAGATTTTGGGAATCATGCTAGTTTAAAGCAGGGAAAAAAGAATTGTTAATGTTGCCTAAGGGATGGTTATTCCATCTTCCAACTAACTTTAATATAAATTAATACATGAGGCAGATTCGTATCTGGTTTCAAAATGCTACTAGTCCTTGGGAATTGCTCCATTACAACAACTAAGGGGCTTGGACAACGATTTTGAAAATAGTGTCTTGGGCTGTCTGGATCTTTTAAGCTTTGTAGCTGTTGATTTGCACTGGCAGGCCAGAATGAAGATTGCATAATGTGTTGCAAATGCTTGCATGGTCTAAGCTAGAAAGCCTCTTCTGCAGGGTATGTACTGAAAGCCATAGAAAACCTGGAACATTTTTATGACACAATAAAACTCTTTCTTACTGTTAATTGGAGATTGGCTAAAACAGTTTTCTGGATGTATAACATGACTACGGATGCTAACATAGCTCTGCTGAGCTAGTATATCAAGTGTGCTCAGCCTGCTGTAACGGTGTATTATTTTTTTGCCTGGCAACACCCACCTTTTCAACAAAGCTGCAATGACCTCAGTGTTACGATGGGTTGGGGAGTGTAGGACCTGCATGGTTGTCTCGTCTCCCTGATTAATGGAAAAGTTTCCCGTTGCTCTGCCCTCAAGCTACAAAATCCATTAACCACCCTTTGGGGTGCCTGAAATTTATTCTGGCCATTACCATCAATTAGAAAGTTAATAGCGTGATGATTACTGGGCTACAGTCCTAGCTATTTGTGTGATTTACATCAGACTGGGGCGGAAATGGGAAAATGCAACATTCGACCACTTTATAAGCTAGAATTTGGTATTAAGGTTGCGATGACATCAGTATGCCCCATGTAAACGTACTGCAAGAAGAATAATTAGTCATTCTCAATTTGTCTAATTTTAAAGGCAGCTTTTAATTTAAATGTGGGGAAAAAGAACTTTAATATCCATCATAACTAAACTGAGATTTTTTTTGTTGATGGCTATAAGCCTTGAATAAGTGGACTTATGGGAATGGCTTCATTCTGAGTTGCAGTGTTGCCTGATGAAAGAAGGGTGGAAATTTGCATCCTAGCGATCTTGCTTGTTTTGACATACAAGTTAGGAGACAAGGAGATCTTCCAGGCAGGTGATTTTCCACTTGTAGTTCGCTGATCCCCAGAAATTTCCCTTTGGTACCAAAGAATAAGTTTGTTGCCAGTAAACTTTCATTCCTTTCTTCAGGGTCTGCTTCTTCATTGCAAATAATGCTGTGATGGCAAATGAAAAAAAAACCTGAAAAACAGTACTGTGGACTTAGGGAAGGAGAAAAAGCTTGCAGTGTACATATAGTCAGATGCACAAGCTTAAATAACCTATCAGCTTTTGCTGTATATTAGCTCTGAAAAATTTGTGGTCCTACTGGAGTTACTGATCCTTCCCATATACATTTGGCATTGTGGCACAATGTCTCTTAGAAAAAAACAGGAAAGATAGCACTACGGTTTCAGCCAGAACACCACTATTGCCTCTTGAGTCTTTAACTGAGAGGTTCATGTGGAAGTCTTGCTTTAATGGCTCTCCCTTTGTACTCTCTGCAGGGTTAGGATTAGGGATTAGGTTAGCATTGGATTAGAATAGTTAGAGTAGTTATGAGTGCTGGCATCCCTACACTCTTTTTGACTTCTGTCAGTGAAGGGCTGGAGATGAATCTTTCAGGTCGCAATAAGATAGGAAGCTGGTGGGGAGACTGGAGAGTCATCCTCTCTGATGCTCAAGCAGTGGATATGAACGCCCCAGTTCCTTCAGCTGACACTTTATCTTGTCCTCACTGGCAACAGCCAGTGTTGCTGAGTGTCTGTTAACCAGACAGAATATGCGTAGTAAGTCCACAGTTATTTTGCCACAAATGCAGACCTCTGTTCTAGATGTCCTATGTTCTTTCACAGAGCAAGTGGTCATTTAGCACAGCAGTATTTGAGAAGAGTTCCAGAATGTAGCTGTGGCCCCCAGAATGGGGTCATCCATAGCAAAATCCCTGGATTTACAGTCCATTCCTACAAAACATTGCCTAGAAAACACTTTTCAGGGCAGAGTCCAGTCAAATCTCAGTGTGTCAGTTTGCACAGTTTGCACACAGAGCTGGGAGTTGTACATTTGAAGTAAGAATCTTCATGTCTTGCATTCTGACAGTGAAGATCCTTCTGATTTCCTGGAAGGAGCTGCTTCCAAGCCAGCATGAGTTGATTGTTGATGCTGTCCAGTTCCATGTTTACAGTGCTACATCTCCATAGTAAATACTTTGGATTAACTGAAAGTGTGAACATGATCTGACCTCTGATCAGCAGGCACGCGAGTGGGGAAGCTGAATACGGGTTTTAACAACTGCCACAACCTTCTGTTCTTAGCCTGAGGGCAGGAGAAACCAGTGTACTGTACAGTAAAAAAGGTATTATTGGTCAAACAAGACAGGATAGACATCTAAAATTAAAGAATCAGTTAAGGGGTGTGTGTGTGTCAACAACAATGTTAAGTGCATTATTCCCATCTAATCCAAATTTGGTCCTTTATTCTGCTAAAGTATTCGATCTTGCTCTTTTCTTTGAGTATCCAACCTTTACACAGCAATTTCTCTGAAGCCTAAGGTTAAAAAAAACCCATCTGCACAATACAGCGGAATGCAACTTCTGCTGAAAAAGACAGTAGCATCAGAAACTGATGTAGTCTTTAATGTCAGCTTACAAGGGCAAGATGCCTCTGGATTCTTAAACATGAATGTTTGATCTGAGTTATGTTGGTCCATGGTTAGTTTGGTAAAATGGAAGGCTCTGAAGGGGTATTATGCAATGGGATATGTGTGTCATCAGAGCTGAAGCATTTAGATATGTCCACACAGGAGTTTTGGCTTTACCTTATTTTATTTTGATTCTTTACTTTTGATGTCTATGCCACAGACTCTCTCTTTCCTAGGTTTTCATTTTCAGTGAATTTACTAGGCGTTTCCAAGAACAACCTTGGTAAGCAACAGAGACTAGTTTGTTCTAAGGGTTGTTCACCGTAGAAATTACAGGTGTGACTAATCTCTGCCAAGAATACTATGCTTTAGCAGAATAGATGTGAGCTAGTATTTAGCAGTTCACAGAGGGAAAAGGTTTGTGTCATAGCACTGACAATAGAGATGTTCATAGGAGTGTGGATGGCTATGAAATGCTGAGATATACCTACAGCTTGCATCAACAGATGGAAGTTTTCTATGTGGCTACTATTTCTGGCAGGTCCTTTACTAAATATATGCAAATGGATGGATGGTTGTTACTTTGGATATGATAGAGACAGAAGAACAGGTATTCTCTGCTTAGGATGCTAACTTGAGTTGCAGTCAACTGAAATAGCAGTGAAGGCAGGTTACCCAAATTTGGGTTTCTTCAATCGTTACTTTAAGGAGAAATAAACAAATTATCTGGGTCATCTACAGATAACCCCTCCTGGCCTCCCATCCCTCTATTTCCTTTCTTTCTGATTTGAGTAAGGTTTTGAATAAATATCCAATGCAGTATGTAAACTCTGAATTGAATGATAAAATACAAACTGCTTCTCCTGTATGTCATATCTTTTAAATTATTTATAGTGATAATCAGCTGAACTACATTAAGCCAAAATTGAAAAAAATTGAGTGTTTCTGTTCATTTAGAGTACTCCAAATAAAAGCTGATTAAAAAGGAGAAGAAAAAAAATTGAATTAATTTAACTGATTATGCAAAGAAATGTCAATTCCATAGTTTCCTATTGTTTCTTTGTAATTTTTTTTAGCCCTTCTTGTCCTCCAAGTAATTTTGATGGCTTCTGTAGGTGGGAAACTGTATTATGTGATGAGAAAATTCTTTCCGTAAGGGAAAAAAAAAATACAGACTTCAATAAACTCATCTAAAACCTCATAACTTCATTTCTAGCAAATTCTACAGTTGCAAACTGGAAGCAAAACATTTTGAAAGTGGAAGTTCAAGTCTGTTTCAAAATGTACCTATATTTAGTTTTGTATTTCTTCCTTTTGACACTGATATTAAGGCTCTTTCCAAGCCTTATTTGCACACACAAACCCTCAGCAAACTTATGCTGTCAGGATGGAGTGGGAAGTTAGTGAAGCCTGAGGGGACTTGCATTTGGCTTTGTCAGAGACTTCCTTCAAACATAAGATTAATTATCTAGTCTTTCCCTCTGTTTCCCCTATCTAGAAAGTGGGAACACTAATACTTGCCAACCTGCTGAGGGCCTCATGGGAAAAAAAAATCATCAGAAATACATTCACTTAGGGAGCGAGACATGTGGATCCCTTGAGTTTTGAAGTCTCTCTTTTTTTTCTTTACCCTGGAGATGTCTTTAAAAGTTAATTTCAACCTCCCAGGCTAAATTTGAAGTGTTTTAGTGCTGTGACATGTGCAGTGCCATTACAGGCATTTAAAGAAATGCTAACTGACTCTTGGGCTTGTCACTGCTGTCAGAATGCTTAGCGCTGCCCCCTCGAACCAAAATCAGGAAGGCAAAAAAGCCTCCCTAAATTAGCTCTGCTTTAGCTTAATCCATGCTTAAAGCAAATGAGCTATAGCTAAAAATCAGCCAAGCCTCATTAATAAAGTAAGAAGAGGCCAAGGAAGGCATGAAGAAACAGTACGGCTGGTCCCAAGCTGCAGAAAGGCCTTTGGCAGAGGCCTGGGCTGCTCAGTGGGATGCAGAAGGTTTAAAAAAAGTCCTCTTTCCTGTCTTAAAAAGTGTGTCATTCCAAGTGTGACTTCAGGACAGAAATGTGTACAAATGAGGACAAGGTCTTCCTCCTTGCTGCATGAAAACTGTGTCTAAGGGCACAGGGTTCACAGTGTTTACATCTTGCAATTGCTCTTCAACATGGAGACGTAAAACACCTTTCAAAATGTGTCAGCCTCTATGAGCTAAGTAAACAGGTTCCATTAGAAATGGGACAGACTTAGGGAATTATTTATACAATGAGTTAAGACAGTCACTGGTGAGAATCATCTAGGTGAAGCAAGGTAATTTGTAAAGCAAGAGTAGCTTTCTATGAAAATAAAGAATAGGATAAAAAGTTCTCCCTGAGAGAAAGGCTGAGATCAGACATTGTTACCTTCTGGAAAAAAATATCAAGGTTATACGTGAAAGAGTTAAATCAAAACAGGCATCAGAACAAAAAGTGTTATCTATCAATGGCTTGTGAAAGGCTTAATAGGAAGGACATATAAAGTTAAATGGTTAGGTGTTGAAGAAGATTTTGACATTACTAGCTTTTGTGAAACATGGTGGCATGGCAAAAATCAATGGGAAACTTTAGTAGTTGGCTATAAAACCATAAAGGAAAGAGTTTCAATTTAAGTGGTGGGGGAATAGCAACTCAGCCTAGAAAGATTCCCTGAAACAAAGAATTCAGAAGTCAAAAAGAGGAGAGTAAGTGCAGCCTGTGACTCCACAGTTCTGCCTTCTGTGATCCGAAAGCCTTGCATCTAAAAATCTGCTCATGTAGAGATTAATACAATAGTAACTGGCAAACCTTGCTGGCCAGTCCATTTGGAGGCAAACCAGGTGGCAAACTCAGTTATGTGGGAGGGTGGAACAGATGATCTAATAATCATTGCAGTTTCTTAAAATACCTGGTGCCAGGGACGAATTAATGTGCATAAGGAGAACCAGGCTAGAGCCCATCTCTTCACACTGCTCCTGGTCACGACAGGCTGCCCTGCTCTGCTGCTCCATAACCACATCCCAGATGCTTCTGGTGCTGCCTCCCAGGGCTGGCTGCCACTTGGACAGCAGCTAGAGCAGCAAATTAAACTGTGGAGGAGGAAGAATGAGGACATGATACACTGACAGTCCTCTCATGGTGGAGGTGGGGGGACCAGTCACACTAATATATGAAAACCAGGGGTAATGGGTGGAAAAAGGAAAACAATAGTAAATGGTGCTAATTAAAATGATTGCTTCTTAATGAAGCTTCATCTGTTAACATGTCTTTCATGGGAAGAGAGCTGCACTCTAATAGGCAGGAGACATGATCTTGCACAGCTTAAAGTCTGCATGTGTTTTTCTCTTTTCTTGTTCGTCGAGTGTTCCAGAAAGGTATTGTTGCAAAAGAAACCTTGACCAAACAATCAACTGGTTGATTCTTCAAGTCTTCAGCTGCTTACGTAAAATAAGTACAGACAGCCTTAAATTTGTAACAAAGGAGAGTAAACTGCAGCTTGCTGGGGATTAATTTAATCGATATATTCCAACTGACAGTTGTCTGAATTTCAGTCTGCACTTCTTGAGAAAGATGAAAATTCCCATAGGGTACATGCTACTGGTTGATTCAGAATGCCTGTTATGATTGTGAAATATTGCTAGGAATGGATTGAGATATATTCGGGACAGTAGGTGGACTAATGGAATTCAGTGACTTTATTTAAAATGTGCGAAGTTTATTATAATACTGTAATAGAAATGTCATTTACCCTGATGGGAAGAGAGGGAAAAGCCCTGTCAATGAATAATAATGAAGTTATTTAAATGTCAACGTTCTTGCAAATAGTTTGTAAAATATAAATTATTCTACGTGTTTCCAGTTTTGTTTTAATTTATTGCTCGGGGAAGTCAGAGCTTCAGTCCCACAGTTTCTGTAGTTTTTTTATACTGTGAAATGAGTTAGTCATTATTAAAATATTGGGTGTTTGCAGAAATCAATCTGCTTTACTGAAAAAAACAAGGAGACTGATTCTAAACAGCTACTGGTAAAATCTGGGATTTAATGGAAGCAATTAGCACTAAAATGGTGGGGCAGGTCTGAAGTTCAGAATTGAGACTAAATACCCTGTTTCTGAATATTATTCTTTTACAAAGTATCGTCTGTGTTTCAGCAACATCCACAATGTGCTAATAACATCTTCTTCCATATTTAGACTTCCACATATACCAAATCTCTCTGCAGACCTTCCTATTTCAAACTCCTCTGGACTTATTTTGACTTAGCCTGTAACTGTAGCAAACCAAAATGAAACAATTTACACAGGGGTTTAAACTAATTTGAAGAAACATGTATAAACACCCCATTCCCCTAAACAATTTCAGAAACCACCGCAACATGCATGTCTACAGAAGAGCTAATAAGGTAGGGCTTACTGTTCAGTCATTACACATAGTTATTTCAGTAGCTGTGGCTTTTTGGCAGATGATTCAGAAAGTTTGGAGTTTTATTTTTATGTTTTCAGCTCTACAGGTCTTGGGTTTAGTCCTTACATATGATTTACCCAGGTATTTGCTTGCTCTGCTGGTGTTATACAGATGCACTGAAACTGAGTTCTCTCTGTAGAGCTTCAGAGAAGCAGCCTATTACACAAGGTGTGGGTGATGTTGGCTGATACATATCCATCCCACTTCAGATAAATGGGATTGAATTTGCTGATGTTGTTAGTGCCTGCACCCTGCCGAGGTGCATCTGTCTTTTGCAATGCTTTCAGGTTAGGCTGGCTTCCTGGATCACTAAATGGCTGTGGCATTTTCCTGGGTTAGGAGTCTCCTGCTGTTTTATACACACATTTAATAAGACAAATTAAGAGCTCATTATCTAAGGGCTGCTAATCAATGCTTGTATACGTATATACACACACACATGTGTATATATATATATATACACTCATATATATACATGAGTAAGGTGAATGCAGGTTGGTGATACTCCTTGGACTGGATACCAACAGAGGCTTCATGTACACAATGTTTTGGTCAATAGAGTTCTTTCATTTGAGTGCTGTGTGTGTGTATTTTCACCATTTTTTTAATTAATTTATTTTTTTTTTGTTAAAACTCTTCTAGATGACTTTCTGCTCTAACTAGGCAGGTAGAAGGACTGGCTATTGCTAGTTTAGAAGTGATATAGAGAGTAAGATCTGTTAGTAGCTTCGATTGCTTGTGTATTTGTTCATCTGCAAAACAAAGATGTTTTTCTAAGCTTTCCAATCGTTCAGTTGCTTTTATAGATGTTGACAGAAGCACACATTTCCATCTGTATGTGACATTGCCTGTAAATAAACCTATGAATGCAAAATAATTGCCTAGAGATTTGAAGGAAGAAATGGAAGGCAATTCTGACTAAGATTAGCATTTTCAATAGTCCTTTGACATCTGACTGTGCTGTGGCAGCGACACTGGCTACTTTTCTTTAACGATTTCAAAGCAAGTTGTTTTTTTTTTTGTGTGTCAGATTTTCTTCACTCCTGTCTCCCTTTGAAGGGTCCCATTTTAAAATCACTATCACTGGTGTAAAGAAGAGCTTCATCATTTCATTAATTTTTTTTTTCCTAGCTTGGCAGGTCAGACTTAGTCTTTAAAAGCCTTACATGTCTTTATCAGCCCAAACATCACAAAGGATAAATTTTGTTTTTTTGGCAGGCCACAGTGGAAATACCAATTTCTGAGAAGGCTGGGTTGTGAGGTTGAGAGGTAACCAAAGTGAACCAGCAGTCCTTGGTAGGGCTGTGTTCAGCATCCTGATGTGGCTCCCTTTACCTGAACACTGGAACATCTCTGTTACCCAGATTTATATAAATTTTCTGCAGTTTGTGGATACCAAGTGTACTGATTTGGGCTGATTATCTAAATCCCCTGGTTATTAGGACATAATTCAGGCAAGCACGAGTTTCATAATGAACAAAACCTCTGCTAGTAATTGATCTTGGTTCCAGTCACATGTTAAGAGTAGATGCTACAGGAAGTCTTCACAGCCTTGCTTGTTTTGTTCTTCCCCAAGGCATGTATCCAGTGTCTCTGTGGACTACCCTTGTATCAGAAATATATAATTTTCTCTCCTGAAGGGTGGCTCTTGAAGCAAGAGTAAAGGAGAAGTGTCCATACTGTCTGCTACTCCATGTGAAAAAGCCTTATAAATTGTAGGTGTAATGCTCACGTAGTTAGGTTTTCAAATGGATGTCAGTGTTTTTCACAGAAACTGAATCCGAATTTCACTGCAAAATCAGCTGGAGCAACTACTATAGAATATGCTGAGAAAAGACTCTTAACAAAATTAGTCTAATCTTGGAGTGTACAATGAGCTGATAACTTTAATAGCTTGCTGTCTGCTATTTGGCTTTTCTGACAATCATCATTTTCTATACACAAAATTTGGCATTTCTTATTGTACATATTTATTTTAAAATGCTTTGGGATGATGCTGGTTTAATTTTTCCTAATCTAATTTAAATGCAAATTATAAGCACTCACATGATTCTGTGTGTATATAATTAAGTATCATTATATACTACATGAATCATTCAAAAAGCTCTAGAGAGCCATTCTGCTATGTAAAGCATGACTTATGTTGAAAAGCTGCCAAATGACTTGTGGTTTTGTGATTAAGTGTTTGTACTTATGAAATCTCTATTTGAATTGCAGGTCAACAGATTATGGGACAACGTATGAGAAATTGAATGATAAAGTTGGTCTGAAGACTATTTTGAGCTACTTGTATGTTTGTCCAACAAACAAACGTAAGGTAGGTGATAATGTGGTTGGCTCATTTAGACTTTATGATGCAATTTAAGTCCTGGTGATCTCTCATGTTTTCCTCAATATCTGTTACTGTCTAAATAGCTCAAAAGTCTCTCCTTCTGCCTCCCTCCTGTTGAAACAATATGTAGCTTTATCAAAGAACAAGCCAGCTTGTAGCACCTATACTACCTACCAGTGTACTTTAGGGAATATATGTTAGCAAAAGATAGTCATTAAATGGATAGGTATCATGTGTTTAATTTTTTGCTTACCTTCTGGATGATGATGATTTTTTTGTCTGAAACTGAGAAAGACTCACTAAAATGGCAGAAATGCATCTACAGTGGCTAGATTCTATGTAACGTTATTTGTCATTTAAGTGCTCCCAATAGTGAACTGAACAGGATTTGACAAATTCCTGCAGAGAAAATGCCTTCAGAAGCCCATAAGGTTTTAATCATGCAAGCACCCTACTGACTAACAATTTTCTAAGAATTTATAATGCTGACATAGTCATAAAAAGAATTTGATGCCGCCTTTGAAATACGGTTTTGACAAAATTTTTCTTATTTTGAGGTTTACAGTAGGAAGTGCTGAAGCACAGTTCATAATGATGGTGAAGACTTGTTTTCTCACATGTGCTAGCAAACAGTATTGTTCTTAAAGGCTCTCTTTCACATGCTGTTTAAAAGAAAGAGTTAACTCCTCTTATTTGGTGATAGGTAATCATTGGTGTTGGTGTTTTGGTGTGAAAACTAAGAAGTAGTTTAAGTCATCTGAAAATACTAGCAATTGCGTTTCGGATTTCCTTATATGTTGGGCCAGAAAAAAAAGGAATGAAAATAAAACCAAAGCATGATTAAATAAATGATAGCGGTGCCACCGTTGTCTTATTGATTTCTTAGCTGTGAGGCTACAATGCACCCACAGGTGGTGGAAGGCCCAACACCAGTTCTTTACCAGAGGGAGTATCAACCTGGCTAGGGTAGTTTTCTCTCCTTGCTTTCTGTCTGAGTGGTTAGTTCAAGTTACTACAGGCAATCTAGAATTGCATCAGCAGAAAATGCTAGTGAATACTCATTTCTGAAAGAGGCTGGACAGCTGAGGTCACTATGATGCTGTTTTTTATAATATTGAGACATTTTTGTATTCTTTAAGATAGACTGTGAAAGAAAGAGGGAGCTGTCCTAACTAGAGAGAGGAGAATACTTAGCTTTGTTCTGTTGTAGGTCATATTTAAGCTTTTGCTCAAAAGAAAGGCACTTCTAGGCATTAGTCATTTGACCTGTTAAGAAATTGTTACCTGATGTCACCTGCTTTTCTCCAGTTGACTGTAAATGGAAGTCCATACCACCAGCTGAGAGGTAGTCACATCAGGGTATTCTTGATCCTCCTATCGATTCTCCCAGTTGAACCTTTGAATAATGTTTTGTCATAACCAAAGCAGCTTTGACTGATCGTAGAATCATATAATGGTTTGGGTTGAAAAGGACCTTAAGATCATCTAGTTCCAAACCCCTGCCATGGGCAGGGATGCCTTATACTAGAGCATGTTACCCAAGGCTCTGTCCAGCCTGGCCCTGAACACTGCCAGGGATGGAGCATTTACCAAGGATGTTCAGGGACTTTCATCCTTCCTCTGTTAAGTGATCATTTGTGAACAGTGGAACATAAAACTAGAGTGGACTTTTGTGATCATGCATTCCACTTTGCTACAGGCAGGTGCCTCTTGTGGTCCTAAGAAGACAGCTATCAAGTGCTCTCTTAATGGGTTGTAGCTGTGGGATTTCAGTCCTTACCTATTATGACGAATTCAGGTTTTGCTGGAAGACCCTTATTAAAAAAGAAATTAGCTACCACTTACCTTTGTAATGCCACTTGATTGATTCATCATACCTGCCTACATTGCTAGGCAAACACGTGGAGAGATAAATGATTGTAATGAAAACAAACAAGAAACAGCATGGGTTCAAGTCTCCTGTTGAGTCAGATTAAATTGGGATTGAATGGTCCTAAATTAATGGAGAGATGTCATCTCATTGAAGCTGACCCCTGTTAAATTGTGAAGTTTTTCACTAGAAGCTGAAGAATGCAATTATCAGATCAGTCAAATATTCTTCAGGTTTGAGGTTTGAAATGTCAGTCTCTTGGCACAGAAACTGCAGTATGGAGGGTATATATGTAATTGTGCTTGGTTTTTGTTGGAGAGTAATAATACTGTTTTAGAAGTAAGAATGGTTTTAGTTAGCAAAATCTACATGATCCCTTATCTGTTGTGGTGCAGAGAAACCCAAGAAATGAAGGGATCTGCAAGCATGTTAAGCCATCATAAGTGCAGGCTGGCTTGAAAATCCCTCACCGCCTCTGGGTGCACATTCTTACTGCCTTCGCTGCACTGCCAGCCTTGTTTGTGTAGCCATCTGGTAAACTGGATTGAGGACTAACCTAGCTGACAACTAATACCCTTCCAGCTCAAAAAAACAGATGAAAGGAAAAAGCTTTCAAGTGGAAGGATGGAACTGCCTGTTTTGGCAGTAGACTGCACTAAAGTTGGCCTGTAATCAGTGTGAGACAGTGCCAAAGGAAAGCTGCAATACCTGGGATGAAAGGACTTGTGTAACTGCCTAAGATGCAATTTTCCAAAATTTATTTCAATGGAAGCAGAGTTAAGCTTTCAGGGAGAACTTTTTGAGGCCCTACTTATGCTGTCTACCTCTGTAGAACATCAGGCTATTCCTTGAATAAACATTTAGCTTTAGTCATCTGGCTAGTCCCCCATGTTTAAGAGGGCATGAGGAAGAGAGTGTAGAGCTGTATTGTATTTTCACATTAAAATACTTTCACAGTGAAAACAAAAATGCTACAACTCAGGGTCTTTACCCAGAAGCATGGGCAGATGATAAGTTGACTTGCAGCCACAAGGGCCAATAGTATCCTGGGGTGCATCAGGAGGAGTGTGACCAGCAGGATGAGAGAGGTGATCCTTCCACTCTACTTGACCCTGGGGAGGCTCCATCTGGAGAACTGTGTTCAGTTCTAGGCTCTTCAGTGCAAGACAGACAAGAAGCTACTGGAGACAGCCCAGTGATGGGCCACAGGGATGATCAGGGGCCTGAAACAGCTCCCTTATGAGGAGAGACTGTGGGAGCCGGCCTGTTTAGTCTAGAGAAGAGGAGACTGAGAGGGGATCTCCTTAACACATATAAATATCTCAAAGGCGGGTGCGGATGGTGCCAGACACTTTACAGTGGTGCCCAGCAACAGGCTGAGGAGCAATGACCATAAACTAAACCTGGCCACTGGCTGGGTGCGTAGCTGCAGCCATTCTTTGAAATCTATTTCTCAAGTACTATAAAATCCATGAATTTTATAACCCGCATACTGTCTGTCTGAGAGGTTTATACATTTCTGCAGTTAATACCAGGCCAGTGCTCCCAGTGTATCTTCCCTAAATATTTGTTACATGTGGCAAGCAATTTTTCTGACTGCACCTGCAGCCTTCAATGTTCTTTGTTCCATAAGGCATTCCTTAACATAAAGAAAAGGCCTTTTCACTTGAGGAAAAGAAATGGTGCATTTTTTTTATCCTGCAGTTATTGGACAAGAGACCTTGCTCCAAGTGATTCAAGGAGAGGGGGAATAAATAGCCTTTTAGCACATGCTTAACTTTTAGGAATAGTCCCATTGAAACAGAAGGTAAATGTTGAACTTTGCTGACTCAAGGCTGATTGCTTCTAAACTAAAAAACAAGTGTATCTTGTACATAGTCTTGTCTGTTCCTTCCAAAGCAGAGCAGTTGGAACAAGGAGCTGTAGAATACATGTAATGGGATTTATTCGAATAATTGATAGATTTGTTCATGAATTTCTGATTATTTTCACATTCTGAAAAAGAACACAGCAATGTGCATTGAATAAATTTAGTTGTAATTTATTTGCTGTTCTCCATCTAGAAAAAAAAATCTATAAATAGACAGGATTTGCAGAGGTTCTCACAGTCTATGAATGCCAATTTCTTTCTGAAAGCTTCTGACTTCCAGTTCTTTTATCTATTGAACAGAATTAAATCATTTAATGAGACATTGCAGGCAATGTCAGATTACAAAAGGGTGCTTTGAAAATAAAAATGAGAACAAAGTCAACTGTTATTTACAGTTTAAACTGATGACATATTGCTGTTGCTGGTATTTTCTGAATTACAGTATTTTCATATGGAAATTGCAGGAAACAGTAACATAGTGATGTATATGCCCTAGCAATAAGAGAGGTGGAAACCCTGTTTTTCAGTATTCGTTCTTTCTCTGAATTACTGTACTACATGGCTGTATGACTGATGACACAGACCAGGGGGATAAAAAAAATGTAACTCATGGATCTTGCCGAAGACACAGAGCCAGTCTGAGTATTTGTCAACAAGTCTCCAGGAGAAAGAATCCCCAATGTGCAATAAATCCCTAGGCTTAGGTATGTCAACGTTGGCTGATTTGTTAGGTTCATAGAGCCTTTGTGAAGAGGGAATAAAATTATTTAAATACTTTCACATGAGGAAATAGCATTTGGGAATTATGCACTGGTGGGTGAAAAATTAAACTAAAATAGAAATGCAAGTAGGTGCCTTGAAAATCCGTTTTTGTGAATGTTTGTCATTCACTTTCTTAGAAAATCACATGCACTAAGTTTCATGGTCTGTCTTTAAACCTTTCCGACAGGTTGCTTTTAAGCATTGCATGGAAAAATTATAGACCTATGCAAATGAAAAGTGAATGAGTGGTGGTGGGGACTCTGCAATTGATTTAACTAGAGGTTTCCTTTGCCTCAAAAAGTGCTGATGTCTGATTTAGGCGCTGTATCCTTGTACGAAGTACACTGTGCTCTTTGCAAAGAACCAGTTTGTGCAGCGCATCCTTTTTTTGTACTTTCAAATCCCTTGTACCAATCTTCTGCTAATTAACTAAATGCTGAGTATTTGCCAGCAACTTTTATACTATTAGTGGGACTAGTGAATCAGATACTTCTTGTGGGCTTGAATTTTTGTGTTAGTTTTGCTGTTGCTGTTGTTTTCTCTCCTTACTTTCTGCAGGCCTAGCTTAAATCTTCCCTTTATTTCTCCAACTGTTCAGATTTCAATTGATATGTGGTACAGTGTCCTCTTTTCTTTCTCTCTAAAGATGAATGTATTACTGATGCCTCCCTCTTCTTTTATATTTAGTGGACGTGATTAGCACCTTTATCACAGGGTGTTAAGCACTGTCCTGTTGTGTGTGTAGCCCCAAGATAATAGATATTTATTGTAAATGCATGGTTTTCAGTGCCAGTAAATGTCTGTCTACTTCAAATTCATTTCTATAAATGAGTTTTAAATGAAAGAAATTGTGGCCTAGCCTTCTGTTCTTTCTAGCATTGGGTGGTGGACAGAATAATTGGCAAATGTTTCCATCAGTCAAGGGAGGAGAGCTACCCTTATTAGCTGAAATGGGAGTTATTGAGTGCTACTTTGTATCCTGCAGTATTAGAGACCTTCACTTGCTTCAAGGAGGTTCTGGTTTTGGAATGTAGGTTTCCCGTTTGTATAAAGGGTGTTATACAAAATGTGTCCTTTACACTGGCCTGTGCAACTGCTCTTCTGAGAGTTGGGGAGAATGTCTGTGGATATGAGTATTTCCACCTGACCTTGCTGTTTCGTAGAAGCTCCTACCCTCAGTTGCTAAAATCAGATTGGGAACACATCTGGAAATGCTCTCTCACTGACCCGTCTCACCATGGAAGCTTTCAGAATATGACAGCAAGTCTAGATTTTTTTACTCAATGAAAAACAGTTATTTCCAGTGGGTTCTCCTTGTAGGCCCCTATAAATCTTGGTGTGAAGACTTATCAGTTTATATCGGAGAGGTCAGAGCTCAGCAGAGCTCTAAACGCACCTCACTTTAGCCACTGAGCCAGATCCTGTCACTGTCAAAGGATGGTATCTTTAGCAAATTAGGCACAGTGGGCGACCAAAGGTCTGTGGTCAATCAGTCATGCCAGTAACCCAAAGTGCTATTGCAGTCCACTCTTGCAGAGAAAGAATCAATTATACTGTTGCTCTCCTCTTTTCATTTGGAAGGAAAGGTCCTTGTTAGCTGCAGGCTGTGAATGCAGCCTTCAAAGAGACAGTCATGAGACCAAAAAGGCGTTGTCTCACAGATGTGCATGGTGTTTTGTTTGAGTGGGGTTTTTAATTGTTGTGTTTTTTTTTTTTTTTTTTTTTTTTTTTTTTTTTTTTTTTTTTTTTTTTTTGTTTTTTTTGTTTTTTTTTTATGAGGTAGTGCCCAGGAGATTTCAAGGAGATGTTTAAGGAAAGCCTTTGCTTACATTTTGAAGATCTACCTCGTACTCAAGTGTTTAGCAGAGCGAAATACAAATTTCATCAAGTGAAAATTTCTGTTTGGATTAAGCCCCATATTGCATAGGGAGGTATACAAAGAAGACACCAGATTTGTTTTAAATGTCTTCTACGTGGTGACCACAGGAAATGCTTCTTCATAGTGTCGCCTTTCAAAGAGAATGTTTTGGAGGGAGGGAATTAAGAATGGGGGTGAAATTCATCTGCTGTTTCTGCTGACCTGATAGGCAGTTTGGAGTACATAAGCCTTTCCTCAACGGTTTCCCAGTTGGAGAATATAGGGATTCTTCGTCACTTGCATTTTTTCATTTAAACACAGTGGTCTAAATCTGTTTCAGCAGTTTTGACTAGAATTTATCCTCCTGATCAGAAATGAGTTGAAATTGTGAATATGGAAGGGTCAGAATTATTATCTTGGATGACAGCAGTGGTTCAGTGGACCTCTGATAACACTGTTCACATGTAAACAGTTCACTACCCACAGGAAGAGGAATGTCTAGCCTCATGAATTAAGCAGTTTTTCATATCTGCAGTTCAGCAATAATGATGAAGTAAGTCTACTGCTATTAAAAGCTACTGTCAGTGGTAACTGGAAAGTTTCATATCTTTCTGATAGTTCATATATTACAATCTTTGTTTCTGCATGTAGTATCTTTAGATTCAAGACTAATGTTTTTATGTGTACACCAGGCAGTCAAGTATAGACAATGGTCTTTTCTTCCCCTTGCCCCACATGAAAACAAGAATAAAGACAACATTTTTTGTTAGTTTAGAAAGGTAGATTGGTAAAAAGGTAGATTGTTCCTCTAACCTTTTGGATAGGATGTAACATATCAGTTCAGTAGAGTTTCACTGGAGTCAATGAAGATCTGTAAAGTGGCAGTGACTGAAGAGCTGGTCTTGAATTGTTAGTCTTTAAAGCTAAATTCATAGGAAACCAATAATTAACAAGCATTTGGTCCCTGTTAACAAAGTGAAGGCAGTGTGTCATATTTGAAATTGAGTATTTTGACTTTTGAAGTGTCTGGCAGCATTCACTACCAAACTTTCTGATTTATGGCTATAGTATATGACAGCTCTCACAGTAGCCATTAAACAGAAAGCCCTTGCTATTATTCTACATCCATATCTCTTCTTGGATATGAATTGAAATCAAAGCCCATTTATTCCACTGCTGCTCTTCTAAGTATATCAAAAATAGTGTCAGTTTTGACATTTTCCCACTCAAAGTAGTACTACAGTATGCTGTTGTATCTCACAGAAGTCTCCAAGGACACGCTGAGTGTTGAAACTAATGATAGGGAAGTATGAGTCATGGAATTCAGCTTTAAAGCTAAGATTCACCCAGGCTGAGGGGGGTTTCAAAAGTGTTCTTTCCATTCTGATTCTGACCCCTGTTTTCTATAAACTGGACAATTAAAATTCATGCAAGATAATCTCTTGTTGAATGTCCATAAATTCTTTTATCACTTTTTCATTCCTCATCAGTTTATCAAATATTCTGGAAGAGGTGATATCCCTTTTGGCAATGGAGGATAATATACTATCAGTTTAGAGAGTAGAGGTGTGATATGTTGTTAGTTGCAGCCCAAATACAGGCAGCTGGGATTGATGGTAGTGCAGAAATGTGTTTAACTACAGAGCAGACCTGTCTTATTGTCAAGCTTGTAGCTCCATCCATTTCCGTAAATAAGACAGAGTGTTTAAACCAGGAAGAAAACAGTTGCCATAATATTGATTTTTTTTTTTCTATGAAAAACTATCCCCAACCAGTTGAAAATCCATTTGTTCAGTGTACCATAAAGTTGGACTGAAAATATGTACAGCAGAGTTGTTTTCATTTACCTTCTGGATTTTGAGCCATTAAACATACATACCTAAATCTCACTTTTATATCTTTTCACTGCTTTGCTGTTGTAGTAACATACTTCTTTGGTCATGAAACATGGAAATTAAGTTTACCTTAAAGGGAAAAATAGCATGGTACTGTGGCATTACTACATGGTGGCTGTTTTGTTGGGGATTGGAACAGGTAATATAAATAATACAAAATGGATGCATATTGACCACAACTCTGAACTCAACCCTCCCTTGTCAGGCCTTAGCTTTCAGATGGGTACAGGTCACCCACAAATCTGCGCAAGCCCAATTTTCCTATGATGGAGTCTCTTCTACCATGTTCAGAAACACTGAATTCTGGTCAATGGTTCTATGGAGGTTTTTTAGGGATAAGTGACAGTAAAGAAGATAAAGCTGTTGAGGAAGTAGAATGGTGATAATGGTGGTATTAGGAAACAGTGCTGGGGGCGAGGTAGATTGTTATCAACTGAGTAGACTAAAATATGTTCATAAAGAGCTATCACAGGACTTGTGCTACATGGATCAAGCCTCAGGCCACTGTTTACCAAACATTTCTTTATTACTAGGGGATGCTTATCTGACCATGGCAAATGTTCAGGGCATGTTTGTACCGTCATAGGGGGGTTGTGTATGTTTGCTAAGAAGAACATATGAGGATTTGAGATAAATACTTGGTAGTAAATTTTGCTATGACCAACTGTTCCCATAAATTTGGGAGCCAAAACATTGTTTTGCTGCTTTTTCTTAAACTGTCAATGCAGTTAAGAAGCTGAAGTTGGTGGAATATTTTCAAAAGCTAAGAAATGTTTAAATTAACACAGTATTTGACAAGAATGAATCAGATTTGTGTTCTATTGCCTATAGAACATTATGAACTATGAATTTAGGTATTTAGAGTAAGAAAAAGCTTCATATTGATTGAAAATACTTATTCCTATTCAAACCATTATTTTTTTCTTCTGTGGAGGTCATTCAAGGCTTTTCTGTCTTGAAGAGATTAATGTTAAATTGAGAATGCTTTGGGGGTGAAAAGCTAAAATAATTTTGTTTTGAAACATTGCCACTGTTAAATTCTTAAGAAGTTTACTAAGATAAAACCTACTGAAAACAATGGAAATTAATAATACTTAAATTACATTTTTAATCACTTTTCTGATTCCTTTGTTGTTAAAACTCTGCCCTTAATTGTTTCAATAGAGTAAAATACTGAATTCTCAGCAGCCAGCAGCTGCATGGTACTTAGTTGCTGGCTAGGCTTACCCAATGGCACCTCTGTACGTATTTAGACCTCTGTATGCCCCTGTGTACACATAAAATGTGCAGTCCCATAGATCTGATTCCTTCATCAGAGGAAATAAGGAGAATTAAAAGGGAATTCAGTGGACAACAAATGGCAATAGAAAAAAGAGGGGAGAATGTTACTCAAAGTTTAAGTAATTTATAATAGCTGAGTAATTTAGATGTAGCAAAAACTTTCAGACATTAGTCCTAGACAGTCTTCAGGAATATGCACAAAAAAAAGTGAGAATAAACTGTAGTCTAGTCTTTGTATCCTAAATTCCCGTGTGATGTCATTTCTCAGGGTTTTGACTCTCCTGTTGAATGATGAGATGCTTATGTACTTGTATAAATATTATTTTTTTTTCATACACACAGATAAAAGGTACAGATAGAAAGCAATGGGATGTATTTCCAATGAAACTGCACATTCAGCGAGAGAACCTGCCTCAGTTTTTGATGATTAATTTTGTTCCACAATTAGGATGTGTCTCTTCAGCAGGCACCATTTAAAAAAAAAATAAAATTCATTTTTCCCTGCTTTAGGGCTCTTTTGTGCAGCAAATTGAGCAAATTTTGAACATTATTTTGGTGTGTTTGTCTTCTTCAGCCATAACATGTTTTAGAGGATTTAGCCTTGAGCATATAGTGTGAATACTGAGTTCTCTGTTTGCTCATAGGTTCAACACTTTCTGTGAAGTCTACTCTGGAGCATGTTATCTGCTCTGGATGTAGCCTTCTGGTGAAGACAATCCATTAGAAGTAGTTCCTTAATAGTAGGTATGGCAATGGGTTTACAGCCGTCTTAGGACATTATGCAGTACTGAGAACTTAATATATTATTGTGATGTATCCTCCTGCATCAAGCCCAGGTTTCTTTTGTTCTACTTATAAGTTAGGGATTTATTAGTAGAGAGGTAGAGATGTGTTGTTTTTCTTCCCCCCATGTTTGAATAGCATCTGTTCCTTTAGTTTCTGGTGTACAACTTATCTCCCATTTATTACTAATGTTAAATAATGAATGTGATAGCATATCAAATTGAAAGACAGCAATCTGTGCATAGTTTTTGGCATTTAGGGAAGAAATGCAAACACATCCATATGCCCTCCCTAATGTAATCTTGTTCAGCTCCCAGAAAGCAAAGAACAATTGCAAATGAACTGAAGGCAGCCAAAAAGTATCAACTGGGGAAGAAAATGCAGCAGCCTCCCTGCCTACATCTTGAGACCCTTTATGGGTCCATTTATGGATTTTGTGCGAATGGGTACTTGAGAAGAGATATTGTCAGTCCTAGTTTATGGATATGTTCATGTATATGTTTTTCTAAAATCAGAAAATAATCAGCTGTGAAGACAGGAGCTGAACACAGGAATTTGATTGAAATCCTAGCCACAAAATCATTTTTCCTCCTGATTCATGTAATTCTGGAAGACCTGTTCTTTTTATACCGTTCCTTCCCAGCAGGGAATCCTAAACTGCATCCTGTTTGTGCACATTTGTACCCTTCATTTATATTGCTTGCCAAAAAAAAAAAGAGGGGGAAGAAAAAAAAGGTAAAAAAAAAAAAGTTACAATCTTTTCACCACAAAAAAGAGCAGAAATGAAAGAAAGAAACCTCATTCAAAGCCTCTCTGGGAGAACAGTAGCCCTAGGCAATTGCAAGAGGGATAGAGGAAGCTTAAGTCACTCATCTAATGCAGCAGTGGGCACAGTTCACATTATCTGCTGCCCCAGACCCCTGCTTTTCTAACAGCATTGTGCACTGCAATATTCCTTTTTGTATCTTGAAAATACATTTCTCCCACACCTTTAGAAGATGTCTGTCATTTCGAACTTTGGAGCTGAGAGCTATCTTGGAAGTCAGTTCCCTTGTTAAAGTATTTCACCATTCTCTTTTTATAATACCTCTACCAGCAAAACTCTTCCATATGTTCCAGGATGCCAAACCGTACCTTTCAGTACTGTTTCAAGTGTGTTACTGACATTTACAAGCTCTCACAGGAGCATTCAGTCAATTCCCACCAAAGACTCCCATTGTTCCAAGGAGACTGACCTTCCCCCTTGAGCACCAATTAAAATCTATCAATTCTATTCCCATAGTGCTTGCTGTAATTGGAGCTTTGACTTTTTGCCAGGAAGAACTTATTGGGGCTTTGTCTTTATTTCTGAAACTTTGCTAATGATAGCAAGAGTGAAAATTCCAAAACGTATGTACATACTTTGAGGAAAACAACATAGTTTTAATGGGGCTTTTAAGCTAATCTCTCCTTTAATTGTTGTTAGGAGTATAAAAAAAATCAAAGTGAAAACAGGTATGTTACATGATGGCTTGGCTTGTTTTTTGTTTTTTTTTGGTTCAGCTAATGTGCTCCAATTACTCTACAGAAAAGATTTATCAGCAACAGAAGGACAAATGTGCTAGGTCCTTGCTAGTACTTGACTACCGTGCTGTGAAAGTTGAGGGGAGAAAGGTGCAGAGCTGTGTACCTGTCAAGGGTCTTGAGACTCAAGGCCTGTCCTTTCTTGTATTACAAACCACTAGAAGCAGAGACTGTAAATACTGCATTGTTAATTTAAAATTCATGCATATTAATTCTTTCCACCAATTTATGTTTCCTCTTTCAGCTGAAATTTGTGAGGGTAGAATTTATTGCTGATCGAGCATGGAAGTTTTTTTCTCTATTGAATGTGCCTGGAAAGCTATTCAGACATCTGCCAGAATATGTATTTTGGTGTGTGACTTTTGTCATCTCTTCTTGTTTGGGGTCATTGAGTTTATATGAACATTTTGTATGCTCAGCCTGTTGTCAAATCCTCAATGCTACTTAATGAAAAATGTTATCTTGATACTCATCACAGAAGGAAATTCATTTTTAAGACCAGCATAATACACATGCTTATGGTATAGATGAATGGGTATGAAACAGATATTAGGAAGTTGCCCAGAGTGTTCTAAATTAGTATATTGATGAAGAGTTCTGAAAAATCTAGTGTCTGTCAGTTTGCACAAACCTAATTATAAGACAATTTGATTTGCACGGAAAATGCCGTCTTGTGTATAAGCCAGTGTAATACCTGCCAGTATCTTACTATCTGATAACAACAAAGCCAATTCTGGTTCCTTTTGCTTTCTGCTTTTGGAGTAAGGCATCTTGATTTTGTTGCTTATTCACTTGTTTTCTTTTAATGCTCTAGCAAGCTAGTGGACCATACTTTGACATTTTTGTGCAGGGTGATTCATGTGCCTTCATGACCAAGTCAAATAATCACCAACACCTAAATTTACCAGCTGGCACCAAATACCTTCACACTTGTCACGTAAGTCACAGGTAGTTCTGGAAATGTATGTGGGTAACACCAATAATTAGTTTTTGCTTCACCTACAAAACTCTGTGTGGTACCTTGAAAAACTAGAATGATCAACAGTGGTTCTCCACAGTTCATATTCTACCTTTAGGGGAATTTGATGAAACATTTTCTTCTTCACAGGAACTTGAAAGTGTCGGGTTTTTTGCCCACTAGATGGAATTTAAAGGTACCAGACCTGTGAATGGCCACTGAGTAGGTTCACTGTTGAGAAGGAACAAGGGCGAAACATTTCTTTTCTGGGCTAAGAAAGAGCCCAAGTCCTAGGAAAGAGTTGCTTGTGCATTTTGGTTTCACATGTACCTTTAATCTTAAGGTTTCTATCTCTCTGCAGATTTGGACAACCACATTTCCACCATCTTCTCTAGAACAAAGCTAACAATAATTGAAAACACTGACAGTCCTTTATTACATTCTGGACTTTTAATGCTCTTTCTGCTTGCCTGTTTGCTTCTACCAGTTCCAGAATGTTATTTTAGATGTGAATCAGGCTCAAGATTGATTTTTATGTCTAATAAACCTGGAAAAATAAAACTTTCTGGACTGAGAGCTTTATTATCTGCAGGAACAGATTTGTCAAGCCCCGCTAGATACTATTTCATATATTATGGGGAAATAAAAAATATCAAAAAGTAAAAATAAAAAGTATTTTATAGAAGGGTTTGAGATTTCCCTGGGATAAACTAAACTCCCTACCCTTTCTTCTTTTTCTCTCTCCTGGCCATCAGAAGAGGTAAGTAAAAGATTATGACTGAGCAGGCAAGCCCTCAGGGATAAATGCAAATTTTCCATCATTTGAAGCCAGCAGGAGGCAACTAGGTTTGCACAATCAAGGGGCAGTTTATCATCTGTGCCATTTTGTGCTTTAACATTACAAATCCAAAGCAGCACCATTTAATTATTAATTCTTTTGTTATATGGGGCATAAAATAAAAAACATTGATTAATTATAGCCCACATCTAGAGAAGTGGAAATATTAAGGCTTTCCTGTATTCAGGCTTTGCTAAGAAGGCTAAGAGGTAGAATTCACCTCAGCTTTTTCACTTTTACTAAAAGTTTCCCTCATAGCTGAAAAGAACCATTGAAGATGATCATGAAGGGGGAAAAAAAAAGGGTCCATGAACCTCTTTCTAATGAACAATACTAGAAGAAAATACTTCATAGGCTTTATGGGATTTAATAGTGCCTAACCTGAGATTATTGGTGTCTAAAAAGAATGGTTGACTTTGGCTTGAAGCTTGTAATCACATTTTTATTACATTTATGATTTATGTCTTCACCTTCTGTAAGCTTTTCTGGCTGGGTTAGTCTGAGTTTGGGTTTTTGCTTAACTTCCACATCATTTTCTTTGATACCAAGCTACTGCTCTGACAGCTAGGAAAAGCCAGCATATAGCAATTCTCTAGAAACAGCTGCCTTACTCTGAGAAATCTCCCACTCTGTCTTCACATTGCAAAATCTGACAGGAGGTGTCATTGACTGTGTTAGAAGAGAGGTAGCAGATACTAGAGGTTAGGACTCTGCACCTGGGTTTGTGCCATACTACGACAGGTATTTCACTTAAAGCATTTTTAAGTGCCTTAGGAGTGTATGTGCTGGTTTCCTGACTTTGCAGTCAGGTTGAAAATAACTTTGAAATATATGAATCACCTGGCACATCCAGATGAGCTAATAATTCCAGTTCTAGGTAATCAGAAAGTCCCTCTTCAGCTTTAACCTTACCATGTTCGCAGGTACATGCAGTTAACTCACTGACATCATATACCTAAGCTGATGGTTAATCTTGATCCCATTGCTCTTATGCAGGTCATGTATTGCAATAAACATTTTCCCCTTTACAGCAAAATGAAGTTGGAAGGGTTATCTTTACAGGGAAAAATTGGACAGGAAATTAAAATAATCTGATATGAATTTGGTGTGCAGGTGAAGCCCATAGCTACGATCACTGTTTACACTGGATAGGAGTACTTCCCACAGTAACTCTGTGGCTCACACCCTCTAAATAAATAACCAAAGGAAGTTTATAAAAGCCATTCTTTCTCGTGGTTGATAATGATCAAGCAGAGTCTGATAACTGGGTAGCAGCAGGTACTATGCTTGTCACAGTAGAGACCACAAACCCAGAGGGAACAAAATAAAGGTGGATGTATTAGTTTTTAGCTGTGTCAACCTGCCTGTTTACTTGACCCTGTAATTAGGATCATGCCATTAGCTGTTCAGATCAAGGCTGTGGTTACAGATGTAGTAAATAAGGGGTAGGAATAAAAGAAAATAAAATGCTGCAGAGTAATAAGTCATTTTTGGGAGTGTTGAAGATTCCAACACTTGTCCACTGCTCAGTCTGTGATATTAGAGCCCCTAAAATCATGCTATATACCCCTGTTCTTAGGTATGTCTGCCTGCTCACTCAGGATCTTTCAAGAATGACCCCGAGTCCTCTCTTAAGGGTGAGATTTGCAAACATACTGAGCGTGTTCTAAAAGAAAACTCAGATAAAAACCAAACCACTTCTTTTTCAGGGCTTCAGGATTCACTTGCTTTTGGCAAGGATATTCTAATCTAATAGCATGCAATTGATCATCTCCGAATGGTTGATGTTGATTAGAAAAGTCAACAACAAAGTGGCTCTTTGAGGATGTTGATGGTGTTTGCACGGTGATGCAGGCAGGATCTTCAGGCAGCATGAGTTTGGCTGATTTTTCCACCATTTGGGATAACAAATGTAGTGTGACAAGTCTGCATATTCAGCAATGTAGCCTCACGGAGCTAAGTCAGGAGGACTCAAGGTTTAGATTCTTTATCTAGCTTCCCAAAGACACTGTAGGTATAGCCAAATTTATATATAGTTATAACTTGATAGGGCACCTCAATCATAAAACCACTCATTGGTTGATGAAGAGAATCCCAAGATGAATAAGAGTATTTTTTGCAGCTGACTTCTAGAAATGATGGGCTGGCACAGCCCAAGGTAGCATTCAGCTAATTCAGCTACCACCGAAAGGGGCATGGACTTCACTACAGCCTGTCAGAAAGTTGGAGTGCTTTTCTTATGTGGCTAGAGCCTGTGTCAGTGTATCTCAACTGATGTCAGTATTCAAGTTAGCTGAATTATATTCGTATCTGTAGAAGTCTTATCTCCCAGAGCAGTGGGAAGGTGATTTTAAGAAATACAAGATTTTTTAATAATCTGAAATTTAAGTACTCTGGGTTTATTTGTTTCTGTGCTTCCCAATTTGCCACATAACTTTGAAAAACTATATTGACGTTTTGCACCTGGAAGAGTTAGCTCTTGACCTCTGCAAAGCAAAAATGTGTTTAACTGAGAAATGCTCACTTTCTTTGGGTGAGGTGCTGCATAAGTGCAAACAATTTTTATTAATAGTCAATTCATGTGCATAATAAAAAAAATAGGTTTCCACTATAAAGAAGGTTATATTATTCAATATATCTAAATTACAGCCACAGTAAAACTGCAAGTATAGATTCTGTTTGGAATTATATGAATAGGTGCTACGTTACACTATATACTCCTGTATGTTATGGCTTTGTGAGAGATATACTGTCTGTACACTCAAGATGGAAAAACATGTCTTTCACTAAAAAGACATTTCCTAGGCAGGATGCACTAATCTTTTATGAAAACATGAATAAGTGAAGCAGATTCATCGAAAGGATAATGAGAAAACAACATTATTTTTGCTGGAGTGGAGGACAGTTTTAAAATAAAAGTCACTCCCCTGAACAGCATCTCTCTAGGTCATCCATTTTCAATTTCTAAGCAGTGAAAGGGCTATTCTGTCCTTAAAATGCAAAACCTTGGGGAAAAAAATAAATGTCTCATCCTTTTGAAAAATCCATCCCTAAATGTCATAAAATATTACTCTGTAATCTGTCAAATCATCCCCACTGAAGTCTCCTGTGGTCCAGCTTGAGTTTAAAGTGAAATTAGCTCCCATGTTTCTTCCTTCTGGGTCAGACCTTCATCCCATGCAGGTTGTTTCCCAGGCGTTCTCCCGGGACAGGGTGTTTCATGGTCAGACATGACATTAATGGTGATGAATGTGTAATGGCAGCAGTGATTTTCAGAGGAAGAGAGGGCAAGCACCCAGCTCACAGCAAGTGCCTTCAGTGAATACTCTTTATATGCAAGTCTCCTTTTTAATGTGCTTCAATCCAGATAAAATGTTCCAGTTTGCTGATATATAGAGAGCAGCATCAAAGATAAGTGTTCCCCTGCTTGAATGTGTGGAAGAGCCCCTTTCTGCCTTCAGTCTGTGAATATTTGTAATTCTCTTAGTCATCAGCAGGTGGAAATGTGTTTTTGGCTATCTTTGCTGCTTTGGCAACCCAAAAGAGCAATGAATCTCTCTGAACTGGATTGGTATTCTTATTCATGACTGCACAAGAGCACGTCTTGCTTTCTTCTCTGGACTGTGCTGCTTGTACATCAGTCAGGTCATTGGTAGTGTCTGGGTTTCAGTGGACCTGATGTTTTAACAGGTCATCATGATGTCGTGGGGTAATGAAAAGATGAGAGGCTTCAAGTAGTCACCCAGTAAGTGAAAAAACAGTGGATACAGGGGTTGTAGCTTAAGTTCACCCTGGCTGAATTCCTTTCAGACCGCTGGAGGACCCAACACAGAGACAGGATATCCAGACCCGCTCCTCTCAGCCTTCTGAGGGCAGGCAGGTAGGTAGTGCTTGACAGTACAGTGATCACAGAGCAAGCTCAGCCTCCATCTCTAGTTTCTTTTTTAACTTTATTATAGCCACCTATGAATAGTTTGGCAGGGAAAGGTGCTATGATCTTCACTGTCCATTTAGCTCTTTGCTTTAAGTTGGTTACAAGAGGTTTATTGAATACCAAGTGCAGTCTGTGCTGTGATGGGCACATGCACAGTAAGGATTCAGACATCTTCACAAATTACTTCATGTGAAACATCAAACAATGAGTGGAGAATGACTATTCTCATCACTCTGGGCGTTAGAGATGTTCTTAAGTACTGCTCACTGTTATTACTTCCAAAGGCCTTTTATTTGTGTTCTTCAAGACGTTCTCTTTCCAGCCTGTCTTTCGGCTGTTTCTTGGAAAATACCTCTCCCACCACCTTGATCCCAAAACCCATTTCCAGTGCCAGAGCTCTATGAACACATTTCAGATCATGATGAGCTTAGTTTAAATTGACCAACTGAAGTGTTGAAAATATATCCTTGGGTAATAACCTGTATAAGATACACTTTTTCTTCCTGATTCCCCCCTTTTCTGTAACCCCCGCATCGCTTTAATGTTAGAGCGAATATAGCTTCAAACCTCATCTTTACTGTCTTCAGACCTTGCTTGCCCAGTTGCGTGTCTGTTCTGTTTGCCTTCTCAGTGGCCTTGGGTATTTTCCATTAAAAGCAAGGGAGGAATCTTGGCATCATTCAGGGAACAGAGAGAAGGAGGGGGAGGAGGGAAAGCTCAGGGATTTTTATGCATCTGACTTCTTTTGCTCTTAGTGTCTAATTGCTCCTCTCTTCAAACACTTGCCAAGAAAAAAAAAAGTAAAGAACTGAGCAATATCTCATCACTGCTGCATCATTTGACTGTCTTTTTTGAAATTTCCCCCAAGTAGCAAAAGTATTTAAGAGGGGCTTGGCACTGAGCAGCCTGCACTCCTGGCACACAGCAAATTGTGCTGCTGTTTAAGCAGGCAAGCTGGGGTGAGAGAGCTCTCCGTGGGGTGAGAACATGCATTTTTGAGGGTAGATGTGTTTGACGGGCTGCGTTGTGGATGCGTTTCCATATTCGTTAACATATGGACTGAGAAGAAGAATTTAAACCTAGTGACAAGGAGGTCTTAGATTGAAAAGAGTTGTTCAAAGTGTCTTTAGCTTGGATTTTTCAGAAGGACTTTTCACTCTCAATTCTTTTTTGATCAGTGATGTCCCCTCACCAAACACAGGCACACAAATGCATGCGAACACATCTGAAAAAGCCAGTCTCAGTTTTGTCTTTTGACTTTTTGCAGGGTCTTTTATGGACTAATTATCTAAATCTGTATGCTAAAGCATTACTTCATCTACTCCTGAAAATAATTTTGATTAGTACTTTTAGAGAGCTTCCCCCCCCTGCCAGAACAGGGAAGTCATGGAAGATGAAAAATACTGCTTTTCCAAGGGTGACGGGGTCTTTGTGAAAGACAACTTCAGTGCAGAATAGAAATAGTAATTAAAAGTAGAGAAAAAGAAGGAATCTGAAGGATCTGGTAGTAAAGATAATCCTAAGGGGAAGAGAGAATGTCAAATCCTTGTCTCTAGAGTCCATGCATTATGAATTTTATACTGTGTAGATGTGTTCAATGAGAAGCAGACTGTGTGACTTCTCGAAGGCTAAAAAAAAAAGTGAAGGTTTTCAGATATTTCCTTCTGATGAAGGAAGTTCATGAACATCTTTATGAAGCAGTGATATAAAAAGAAACAAAATTCTCTGTTTCCTTTCTCCATTGTACCTGAAATATATCATCTTTGAGGTCAAAATGTATTTGAGCCTATTTAACAGGATGTGGTGAAACTACAAAAATGTTTGTGAGGAAATGAAGGACGAAATAATCTCTTTCTGAAATTTCAGGGGAAATTTAGGCAGAGAAAGTAATTAGGCAAGCTAAAAAAAAAATGCCTGAGAGAACAAAAATTGCCAGCATTGTTTCATACAGTGTTTTGAGAACTTTAATGAATGCAAGTGGTTCTCACAGTAGTTTTAAGTGTAGTATGGAGGCTTGCAGCAAAAAAACCCAACCCAAGCAACCATCCAAGCCTGATAACTACAACAAAATTGCAAGTATTCTGGGGGGAGGGAGCTTTACTGATTAAATTTTTCTCATAAATATGTAATCCACAGGTAAGATATTTGGGGAGGGTAAGTATATTTACCGGTTATAAGATCAGAAAATTGATGATACTTCAGCGTTCACTTAGTAAAAGCATTTATTAAGTCTTAAAAGCTGAATATAGATGGGACTTTGCATATGAGAGAGAAACTACTTTAATATGTTCACCATTTAGTTCCAGATTCGGGAATATAAAGAAGGGAGGCTTTATCTCTGCTACTCCACCACCTTGACATGACCTTGCTTGTTGCAGTATTAAGAATATGCTCATTTAAAAACCATTTGTTCCATGGCCATAAAATGTCCCTATACTATATAACTGTGTCATATAATATGTGTTAAAGTCGCTACAATAAAAGGTAGGATAGGAAAGGAGGAAAAGCAAAAGGAAATAAGAAACTCAAAAGTTCTATGATTCTTTATGCAATACTATTTGATTTTTAGACTATAGCCTTGTTAAGCTAAGTAATTACCAGAATAATTAATGTGTTTTGCTCTGATTTTAATTGTGATTATAGCTGGGGTAATTTGACAAAGTACAGGTTTAATTATCATGTTAAACAAGATCCTTTTACCCTTTTTAAATTACCATTATTAATTTAGTACAATATTAAGGTCTTTGGTGAAAATAAGAACAAGATTCATTATAAATCAAAAATAAGCATGTACATTGAGGAGTACTACGTGAACTGGAATCAAAACTTGGAAAAAGAGAATCAGAGCATATCCTGGGAATGGTTCACAAGCTTTTAAAAGCAAATGTATCAAAGCTTGTTGTACGGCATGGATCTCATTTTTAATCACTATTCCACTGTTTGAAAATCATCCATATAGGCTCTCACTTGGTTAACATTCATTTTATGAGTCTCAGATCTTGATCCAAAATCTACTCAAGTCAATAAAAAGACTTACTTTGAATGCAAGATTAAATTATTCTTATTAGCATGTCAGAAGAACTTCCTCTTTTAGTATTCTCACCGTTGCAGCAAGGAAAACCAGATTACAGCAAAATGTATGTCAGGAAAGTGAGATTTTCTTTTTAAGATTGCAGATGATCTGGGCTCACAGGTAAAATACTGGTCTTCATTTCAATAGGTGTTAGGACCCAAAAGCTTTTGAGGTGTTTCGGGGGTTACCCCTATATGAATAATTTTTTTTATATTTCACTTCAGTTTGAAGTAAAGCCCTGTACATAAGCCCACACATGCTCAAATACTGCTGTGGTTTCCCAACCAGAGACTGGTGCAAGATCCACTGTATTGAAAAGAGAAATAAATGAAATATATATGAAATACTCATGGTAGTTTTGTAGTCAACAATGAACACATTACCAGGAAACCAGTACTGCAGTCAACAACAACTAATATCCTGTATCAGTCCTAGGTTCTTCTTGTACACTTGACATCCACCATAAAACTTAGTAAAGTGTAACCATTTGCAAAAAGATTCATGATGCGTCACAGAATAATCTCTGTTGATGTCAAAAGAAAATACAAGTAACGTCATTTGAAATGAGAGCTTTAAAAATGTTGGCCAGCCAAGCAATCAGACCCAGGTATTCAATAGGTTAACCCGTTTACCCATGTGCTCATTCACACATTTACTGGTGTGTGCACATATATTGTGGTATCTAGTTTTTCTATGTGTATGTAGAATTTCTTTTACATGTGAAAGAAATCTGTAGTAGTTATTCTGTTTGCATTAAGTTCAAAGTTGCTATTGTCTCCTACATCCAATTTTATGTATGAGATAAAAGTTCTACTGTGGTCTCTTCTGCCCTTAGCATCCATATGTGAATAGTCAGGACCAGATAACTGATGGTTAACGGTCTAAAAACATTAAATAATTTGTCTACATCTGTAACACTACTGGTGAAATGGGAATCTGAATCCCAGTGTAAATCCTAGCCTTTTTTCTTATGAATTTGACAATGTTGTTTTTTTTCCTTAGAAGGTTTCAGATTCAGTTAAAATGCTGCTGAGACGTGCTAAATCAGTGGAAGGTCAGCAGCATATAGGAAGCTGATGGAAGCCAAACAATGGAAAGTACCACACTTGTGATCAGACTGAATCAAGTGACTGCAATTCCTTGTGTTTAATTTTTCATTAATTAAAAACAATAAATTATTTTTTACCAGACTCATCTGAAGGGAGCATTTGCGGATGATATACATTAATAGTTAATGGCATGACTTGCAACAATGGTAACACTGAGTTCCTTACATGAATAATTTACTCAGTACATTCCAGAGACAGTTGTAATTAAGTGTGATGCTGATGGAAAACACACACATGCATACATACAGTCATAGTAACGGAATGCACGTACATATAGTTGCAGAGATACAAATATATATATAGCAAAGGAGAAAAGGTGGACTTTTGTGTCCTAATGACCAGCTATCCCAGCCCTCAGCATGGTATATCAGTTTTTCATCCCACAGACATTATATACTAGAGGAGAGGGAAGCTCTGGGATGGTTTTGCAGTTTTGAGTTTGGTAATGGCTCCCAGTCATTGAAAGATAGAGTTGACAGGCTCTATAACAGCACTGATCTGGTTTTTAGAGAAGTCTCTTCTTGCTCATTTCCTCCCAGTCATGGTTTAGTCTACCCACTGGACTGTGAAGCAGTATAACACCATTTCTAACCGCATGCCATTGAATTTCTTGCAGTTCAATTTCCTGTCACTGTTTGGGTATCACTGGTCTCCTGGGTGATATTCGAGTAGATGAAGAGATCGAAATGTATTTATCCTGCTTGCTATTGTTTTGTTTCATCATAGACTTCATTTGTGTCTTATATGAGGTCACTGAAGTCAGGATCAATGAGAGTCCCTAGATGCCTAGCTTCGCTGGTTTCACAGGAGTTAAATAGGAGCTGGATTCCTTCATTCCTTTAGTCTGTGCCAAAGTCAGCTGCTGGCCTAAATATCTGATAAGATGGGACACAGGTGGAAAGTGCTCTGGAGGTCTCCTCACTTCTTATCTCTTACCTTGTCAAAGTTTCAGAACTGTATCTCTTCTGATCAGAAAGTTGTGTAGGTAAATATTAACAGCTATAGTAGTTACTCAGATACTGCAGTAATGGATAGATTCATAGATATACATAGCTGTATTATTTACTGCTAATTTAGTAGTGCTTTGCCTGTATTCACCCACACATAGTTATGCACTGAACTCTGACTCCCTCTGGCTTCCTCTTTGTTGCTGTGGAGTGAGCCACATGCCTGATGTTCTAAACCAGCAAAACTAAGTGTCTGCCTTGCTGATTTCCAAGTCACTGCAAGCGCAGGTCCATGGGGACACTTAGTCCTTTCCTGTGAATCAGGGTTTATTTTCTTTTGAAGTATTAATACTAAAGAAGAGAAGGAGGAGATGTCTTCCTCAGCTGCCTTAGGTCATTTACTATTTTAATATGATGCTGTGGATTAAGAGGACTGCTGAAGGGCAAAATGGCAGCCTCCTCTTTGATCCAGATGACTGGCTGTGTAGGTAGTGAACATTAGAAAAGAGAAACAGCTCCATCCATCCTAGGACTCTGTCTAAGTAACAGGGAGACATAAAGCTAGTTCATATTAGGCCAGGGTTTTCTATGTAGGTTATATCAAAATCTGGCCAATTCTTTTTGCATTCATAGTTCTAAGAAGCTGCATTTCCTAGTTATCTGCAGAGCTAATGGTCTTATTCAGGCTTTCAGCATCTCATATCTCAATTATTGCAATGTCCTCTCCCCTGGGCCTGGCAAATGTGTCATGGCCATCTCTGATTCATTCAAAATGCAGCTGCAGAAATCAGACACCTAGCTTTCTACTTTAGTCATATGACACATCTTTTTCAAAACGCTCCCCAGCTTGTTACTCTGAAAATAGGGCTGCCAGCCTTTGCTTTCCAGATCTCACTACCTTTGCCATACCTCAGTGTGTATTAGGTCAGCTGCTGCCTCCATTAACCTGTAACGCTAGTTTCCACTTCTGCCTACAACCTTTTCAATTAAGTGCTTTTATACGGTTTCTTGGTGTGCCCCTCGTGCACAGGAGGAGATGCTTTCCAGGGAACATCCACTACCCTGTGCCAGTATGGTCCTTAAACAAAACAGGGGGTTTCCTCTCTTTATTTTTTTTTTCTTTCTTCTATTATTCATACAAAACTTCGAACACAGTTGGGTTTGGGCTTTCTGCTTGTAACTTTGCAGGTACTGTACTTTGTTTTGTTGATGTTTGCACGTTAATTAGAGCAATAGACTCCTGAACTGTGGCTGGGCTGCTGAGATTCTGAGTTAACACAAGTAATAATTAATGAAGTAGTTGGAAAGAGCGGTATGAAATGATGATCCAGACAGGGAACAGGCACTTATCTGTCTGCTGGAACAGAAATGAGAGGGGAAAAAAAGATGGTAAAAGTGAAGGAACCAGAGAAAGGAAGTAGAGAAAGGATGGAGTTGAGGTGGGGGAGGAATTGAGAGGATTAACAAGAGGGATTTTCAGAATCACAGGTAGGGGGCTCTTGCAAAATCAAGCTGTTATTTTTTTGTTTCATGGGTACACAATGAATTAAATAATTTGCATAACATTCCCAGGACCTCCAGCTTAATCCTTACAGTTCTGAAAGATTCTTTGTTTCAGGGGGATTAAATTCTCTAAAGAATTTAGGGCCAGGTCTACAAGAAGGGTTAGCACCAGCTCATTTTTCCTTTGACTGTGGTGGGAGTTACACAGCTAGGCCTTAAATAATTAGCCTTTTGTGGAGTTAAGATTTCATTCTTTTTTATGGTTTTTATGCAAGATTGATGTTTCATTTTTTCGGAAGTGAGAGATGGAGGAAACATAATTTTGGGTCAAAAAACTTGTTAGATTTCCTCCTGAGCATTGGTTCTGGGTAGAACTAAGCGTGTTATGATTAATTTTTATTAAACTGCTGAAATTTGCAGAACAAAGTAATGTTTTGGGACATATTTAAACATTTAATTTTGAAGTGGTTAAAATAAAACATTTAGGCTTTCCTGATGTTTATTTTTTCCCTGAAAATGTTTCAGATGAAACTGGTGTCTGAGACTGCCAGTATATCTGACTTTACAGTGGCTCTACTGAAACTTTGAAACACACAGAATATGTCCATTTGTTCTTTTTAGAAAGCAGAGCCACATATCAGTCAGTGTAGTTGTGAGATGCAGGCTTTTCCTTGGATGTCTTGAGCAAATTGTGTCCTGCATGTTGCTTTTTGACAGTCTGTTGTTTCATCTGCTTTCTTCCTGGTTTTGATTTAGATTCATGGCATTATCCCTGAATTGTGAGTAATTTTTACAGGGAATTGGCTAAATGATTGGTAAGTCAGAGGGACAATCTGAATGATACCAGTTTTGTCACCATACTATCTGACGATTTTTTTTTTTTAATTTCTTTCTTTTTTCACTAGCTGCTGTAATTGTCCTTGCATACATAAATGTTTATCTTTAGGAGCAGACATGGTTCTGCTCTACGGGGAGGACCATCTGTGATTCATTGTGTTGTATGACACAGGACTCTCATTGTCTCAGGAGGATTATGCACTCTCAGCTTATCTCTGATGTATCCATATTGGCTTCGTTCACATCCAACTATTTTTTAGAGGTTAAAAGTAAGAAAAGCAAACACAAACTTGCAACTCCCTTAGATGGTCTTAAAACCAACTCCAATGAAAACCCTATGAAACATTATTTGCTAAGTCAAACCAACTCTGTTTGGATTGGGAGGAAGTTCTTTGCTGTGAGGGTGGTTAGACACTCGAGTAGGTTGTTCAGAATGGCTGTGGCTGCCCAATCCCTGGTACTGTTCAAGGTCAGGATGGATGGGGCTTGGAGCAACCTGATCTAGTGGAAGGTGCCTCTGCCTGAGGCTGGGGGGGCTGGAACCAGATGATCCCTTCCAACCATTCTGTGATTCTGTATTCTGTCAGAGCTGATTATTACAGGGTCTTTCAAATCCTTTTTGTGTAATGCTTGCTCTGCTCCACATTACCTGCTAATCCTACACCTGCTCCTCCTGATTGGAGGTATAGGCAATCCTATTTAGAAGTATAGGCAATACATTCTGTTTACTGGTTTGTTAATATATCTAGACATGGGCTACCAAACCTGTCTGAGGACAGATGAAATCTGATGAAGTTGTAATGGAGGGGAAAAAATTAAAATCAACTTCTGAAATGTAGCTTGGTTGCTCTAAGATCCGTGTATTGATGGTCTTGCTCATTTTTTAGGTAGTTTCGGAGGAATTTCTCAGGGGAATTCAATTTAATGTCCTCAATGTTGCTTGCAACTATGAATTTTTTCTTCAGTAGCTGAATGCTCATGGGGAATGTCTTCATGCTGCAAATATTCCCTGCTTTTTGAGGTGTTTCTTTCCATTAACATTGAAAGATCATATATTTTTCCCCTCTTAAAAAAAAAAAACAGAGAAAAGAAAGAAAAAGGAGAAAATGTGCTTCAGGATAGTACATACCCTGAAGCTATTTATACTGACTTGGAAATGTATTTAAGGCCTAGCAAGTTAGAACATCTTACATGTTAAAATGCTGACCAATTTGTAAAGCAAACACTTTCTTCTAAAAATACTGTATTTTCACAGACATATTGGTGATTTTATTTGCACATTTTTTGGTGTGTTTATTTGCACACACACATTCTTTCAAATACGGGGATATCTGTTATATGAAATAGGTTAAAATATTTTAACTACTTCTTGTTCTGTTAGATTTTTGATTTTTATAAAACAGCATCATTTAAAAATTAGATCAATGGAGCTTCTTCCCAACAATGTTTTCAGTAACAGAAACTCATGAAGCATATTCTAAAGGTTTGGGCCAGACCATGAGCTTCATGACTTCTAGTACATGAGCACAGTTAGATCAAATTGACTTTCACAATTCTGTAACAGAAACCTCTCTCTTACATGCTGACCTTAAGCTGATTTACACTAATTTTATACTTGAGTGGCAATATGGAGTTATAGTCACAGGCATACAGTTTTATAGAGCTAATTTACCAGGCTGATAGGTGAACAGCAATGAATTGATTAGGATCACCATCCATGCATGTTCTCTTAACTTGGCAATACAAAGTGACAGAACTTAGTTTAGGTCAAAGCAAAAAATGCTTAAACTAAGTCTAATTATCCTGGGTGTACTGGGGATAAAAGTATGTGCATAGACAGGCAAATGCTTCAGGTAACACGCAGTAAATTAAGTTAGGATGAAACAACTGCAAGTCTGAAGAGTTACTCCTGACTTGTCTTAGTGTAACCAAGATTAAAATAAGGTGACAATTCTTTAAAAAAAAACCAACACAAAACATGAAAATTGAGACTGGGTTTTATGAAGTATTGATTTTTAGTTATCTGTGAGAAGGGACCCTTAAAATGAGGCCAAGTGTAAAATTTTCTCTTTCAGGGTAGCAGAATTTTAGGCTCTCATATCTCACAATTTGTAGAGGATGAAGTGAGAACTGAAGCTGGATGAGAAATAGGAGTCAGAAGCCGTGAATGTAATATGAAGAGTATCTAACAGAATATCTAACAAGTTCTCATTTCTGTAGTCCTGGCTCTTGCGTAACACTGTTGGTCTCTTTGTTGTCATCTCTCACTGTAGTAATAATTTAAGCTTTTTGGGACAAGGACCTTACATTTGTAACTGCGGTGCCTCTGAGGCTGTATGAATAGTGCTCCGATTAGAAAGCAGAGAATTCCAAGCTTCCAAAGTGTCCTGGGTTCAGCAGTGGCAGTCATTTTTCTCCTTCTTCGTAGCTGGTGCAGCGCTGTGTTTTGACTTTCAGGCTGGGAACAGAGCTGATAATAATGATGTTTTGGTCTGACTTTGTGAGCCTCATGCTCTGCCAGGGAGGAGGGAAGCAGGGAGGAAGCAGAGACAGGACACCTGACCCAAACTGACCAAAGAGGTATTCCATACCACAGCACGTCATGCCCAGGATGTAACTGAGGGTTACCCCGGAACGGCTAGGGGGACTGCAGGGTTGGAGGAGGTATCGGTCGGTGCTTGGTCGGGCTGGGGGGGGCGAGTTATCAGTTGCCTGGTGGTGAGGTGTTGTATTCTCTTCCCTTGTTATTTCCTTTAGTATTACTATTATTGGTGGTAGCAGTAGTGATTTGTGTTATACCTTAGTTACTAAACTGTTCTTATCTCAACCCATGGAGTTGCATTCTTTCTGATTCTCCTCTCCGTTCTTCCAGGAGTAGGGGGAGGGCAAGAAGGGGGGGGGGGGGGGAGTGGGTGAACAAGCTGTCTGGCTGGGGTTAAACCATGACACAAAGCTACAAAACTTGAGGCTGGATGGCCTTTGAGGTATTGAATCCTATATCTGTCACCATCCCTTTGATTAGTTCTGCTTTTTTAGCACTTTTCTAGAGCTTAATGTCTAGGGCCTTCTGATATGGAAGGCTTTCATCTTTGGTGTATAGAGTATGAGCTAGAGTGGAAAGAAAGCAAGATTATATTGGAAAGACCCTAATTCTCATCTGAAGAACAGCTAATTCTTCTGGGTCTGAAAAAGAATTTGGGGAGGTTAAGTAGTATTGATGCAACCTGACATGATGATTTGCTTCCAAATAAAACCTTATCCTGATATGAATTGAGCTAGCCATTCACCTTTCAAGTAAAGGGACAAAACAGTCTTACAAAGCATGTTCACCTTGCCTTGTGTAGACCTGTTAAGATGGCAAAGTCATGAGATTATCATTCTTGACTCTGTAATGAAGACTACAGAGTTATCTGGAGAAGAGTTCAGCTATCAAATGAAAGGTGAAGTTCCACTGCAGCCTAACCCATCTTATGTCAGGTTACTGTCCTCCACACCCTACTCAATAGTTTGCTTCCCATGCATTAGGGTTATGTAACTGCACAGCGGGCTGGTTCAGTTTGATAAACAAGCAGGGAGGTTGAGTTGAATGAGTGTCCATGATAACACAAGGTGGGGGGGGCAAGAAAGTCTGCAGCTAGAGGCAGAGGAGTCAGGAGGATCCTCATATCTGTGGCTTGTGTCAGATTATATTGATATGCTATTAGATTTTTCTAAGACAGTAGCTAAAAAAAAGTTTCTTTCTGCTGATCCAGAGGGTCCAGAGCTGCAGATATGAGGTGTCTGATGTGAAGCAATGGGACTACTCTTCTCCCCATCATTTCCCATGAGAGAAACAGATGATGAAGCCAAAATAAACTCAGAATTCAAGTTTCTTTATTCTTCTTCCATACTTGTTTTGTCTTGTTAGTTGTTGTCACTGTTGTGAGGGAGGTTGATTAGAAAAATGTCAATATGGACAGGACACACTGAGCTGGAGCCTCCTTAATTAGCCTTCTGCCAGCTTTCTGTGAGAAGAGCGTGCCTAGCGACTACATTTGCAGACATCAGTGTAGTTTTTCCGGTGCCTCTTAGGCAACCCACAGCTAAATGTGGAAGCTGGCACTGTTCTCCTACTTGGATTTTTCTCTGGCTCTTCTCAGAGCCTTAGTATAAGAAGGTTGAAATCACTGGGTTTTCTGGAGTTCTGCCACATTCGTCACTATTTAAATTGTCCAAGTGACTTTATTACACTGGAGAACATGGACAAGGCAGATCTGGGCATAATAAAAGGGGGAAAGCTGTTCCAAATCAGCACCTGAATCAAAGTATTTGGTCATCTGACATCTGTTCCACTTGTCAGCTAAAAAAAATGTAATGAGCTCAGATACATGCCTACAAAAAATCTACAAATGTATCAGTAAGACTACAAAGCTGGTGCTCTGGAACTAGGGGAAAAATCCACATACAACTGCTGAATAAATGCTTATAACTTAAATAATTGTTTGAGAGGGTATACAGAATCTGATAACAAACTTCCTAGAGATTTGGTTGGCATACAAAGTAGGCTTTCTTTTCAAAGGTTTTTAAAATTTGTTTTAATGGGTGAGAAAAGCTGGCTGATGTTTTAGAATTAGCCAAGTGCTGATATAAAAGCTATCTCATCCACAGCCCTTGCAAATGTTGAACATTCACTGGAGTTTAAATCTCTGGTGAATTTTCTGCAATAGCTATATGGTAACCTAATATTTCTGTCAGAACAGATTTGCAAATGACCCATAAACCTAAGAAGAAACTAAAGCTGCAAGGATGCCCTGGGCAATATCGCTCTCTTTAGTGACTTTTTGTCTAAATCTGAGTCATTGATGAAGTTTTCTGGGTGCAACTTCTATTCAAGCATAATAGGGAAATCAGGACATGTGGAGGAATAAACAATGGTTTATCAAGAAAAACAGTTAATTATTATCATATAGTAATGTTGCTTTATCAGCTTCCATGACAGTTGGTCTAGGCTGTAGAGAGAGTAGTTTTCAGAATCTCTCTAAAGAAGGCAGCTGTCCAGAAGACCAAGAATAGAACATACTATCCACTACGTCTCAGCTGCACAGAGTAAGCCAGGCAGCTCTACAGTGACAAATGTGATTATTGATAAAATTTTAGATGAATTGGTCAGCGGTCTTAGAAAACTTAGAATGGTAGAATAATAGAATAATTGAGGTTGGAAAAGATCTTTAAAGTCATTGAGTCCTACCATTAAACCAGCACTGCCAAGTCCACCACTAAACCGTTTCTTTTAAATACCTCCAGGGATGGTTACTCAACCGCTTCCCTGGGCAGCCCGTTCCAAAGCTTGGCAACCCTTTCAGTGAAGATTTTTTTCCTAATATTTTTCCTATCCAGTCTAAACCTTCCCTGGTTTAACCTGAAGCAATTTCCTCTTGTCCTTTCACTTGTTAACTTGGGAGAAGAGATGGACACACACCTTGCTACAACCTCCTTTCAGGTAGTTGTACAGAGCAGTAAGTGCTCCCCTGAGCCTTTTCTCCAGGCTAAACAACCTCAGTTCCCTCAGCCGCTCCTTGTAAGACCTGTGCTCCAGACCCTTCCCCAGCTTTGTTGCTCTTCTGTGGACACACTCCGGCACCTCAGTATCTCTTTTGTAATGAGGGGCCTATAACTGAACACATGATGGGGTGCAGCCTTACCAGTGCCCTGTACAGAGGGATAGTCACTGCCCTGGCTGTGCTGGCCACACTGTTTCTGATACAGGCCAGGATGCTGTCCACCTTCTTGCCTGCCCGGGCGCAAGCTGGCTCATGTTCAGCCATCTGTCCGCCAGCATGCCCAGGTCCTTTTCCACCAAGCAGCTTTCCAGCCACTCTTCCCCAAGCCTGTAGCATTTCACTGGGCTCAGGAACTTTGGAACTTAAAAAAAGATAAAAGGTATATCAAATAAATTAAATATCCTTTAAAACATAGCTATGGAACTGGTGACCTGAAGGAACCATTCCACCTCCAACTTCTAGTTAAGTGTAATCTCTGACTCAGACTTTGTCTCAGACTGGGATGCTCAGCTGGATGAATTTTAACTTCTTAAAAGGAGACAATTGCTTTATCCAAAACTATTCAGAGACTGGAATTTAAATGTCACAAAGTTCCTGTTTGTTAACTCTCTTTTCTTGACAGTATGTCTATAAACTGATTGTTCCCTAAAGAAGACAGTTGCCCCAGAACTATGAGATAGGAAGAAGGATAGTATTCTGTTGAAGATACTGTACTCAAGTATTTGAGGTTTGGCACAGGCTTTCTTAAGTCTTTTAACGAATGTGCTGTTTAATTGCCTTGTGCCTTATCTTTCCATGATTAAAACTGAAGGTGAGAACTTTTGCTCTCCTTACGCCATTTAAAGGATAACTGACTAAATGCATGTGAGGTAATCAAATTTTATGGAGATAATTTGCCCCATAGAAATCAATGTTAGATAGATGTAGTTATCATTTTGAGATTGATGTAAATTTGATGCCAATTATTTTTGAAGTAAAAATAATTTAAACTTCACAAATCAGTTATAAAAATGTTAATAATTTCTCTGATTTTGAATGTTAACAATTGAGCACGCCATTATCTATTAGAATTTGGGGAAATTGGGAATGAGATCTTTGACACTTTTTTGATAGATTAGGTACAATAGAATAATATCGTGAGAACTGATTAGGGAAATACTTTTCAAATAATTTATTCAATAAACTCCTTAGCAAAATCTGCTATTTGTCATGTTCCTAGCTCTAATTCTGCTTTTTTTATAGTGACAGTTCAACTGATGAGGGCAGCAAATACCTTGTTGGAGACTCAAGAAGATTAAGCAATTATGTGAAAAAGAATGTCTTCGCCACATTCAGTAATTATTACAATATCACACCACTTGTAACCCTGAGCACTTTTTGATGATTGACTATAGTCTGGAGGAACATCTTTTAGGTTATTGAAGTGACAATGTAAATAACTTATATCTTCATTTTCACGGATCTGGATCTTCAGCATATGCTAGGAGCTCTTTTAGGCAGTTCTTTTATTCTCCTCGAACATAATGTAGCCTTAAGAGAAGGCTTCTCCTGCTGGTAGACTAAGGGAATCAGGAAATTAGTCCTGAACTCTGTCTCTCTATGTGCTCTGGTTTAATTCACAGCCAAAGTATTCTTTTAGCAGGGCTAATGCATCACCTGGAGATGAATACATTTTTTGAATGATCCATTTATCTTTAAAAACTGGGCTTGATAAGGTATTTATGAGCAGGGCCTGTGGTTAGAGCTGGTTGCCAAGGCCACTAACACTGTTAAGTTCTTTGCCTCTGTTTCTTTCTGACTGCCAGTCCTCAACTGTTTTTTTTTTTATTTCTGGTTATGTCTCCATAACATACTACTCTCAAGCACCTTGGGCTGTCAATTTCTATCATGTTAACTAGTACACACTCACTCTTAGTGTGTGATACATTTCAGGGTGCTTACTGCTTAGTGAAAATGAGGAAAAATAAGTACGTATGGGCAACTAACGTACGAGAAATAAAGGACAGTTGCCTTGTGGGATTTGACTTATAGAGCTATGTTTTTTACTTCTTTTCTAGCCTTTTTAGTACATACAATCTTTTCATTCACCCAAGCATGTGGAGTGAAACTGGCATGTTTCGTTGGTATGATCCCTGTTTTCAGGATCTTATAACGTACAGTGCATGAACAAATTATAATTGACACTTTTATGGCTTGAGCTGACTAGGACAGTAAATGATCCAGTGTAGCTGGGACTTCACAATGTTGCTTGGCTTCCCCTCTGTTCTCCCTTTTTTCCACACCAGCCATATTTGTTGTGAAGGGCTTTGCATGTAGCTCTGGTACTTTTGTCTTAACTGATTCTAAGTCTGTTCTGAAATTTCATAGTCGTAAATGCTCCATCCCTGGCAGTGCTCAAAGCCAGACTGGACAGAGCCTTGGGTAACATGGTCTAGTGTGACCCCCATGGCAGGGGATTTGGAACTAGATGATCTTAACGTCCTTTCCAACCCTAGCTGTTCTATGATTCTATAAAATGCAGTCCTCCTCCTTGGCCTCTGACTTACCTGAACCCTTTCTATAGTAAAGTTATTTGATCCTGTTCCCTCAGCTGTCTCCTTTTCCCTGTGCTAGCGTGATGTCTGCAATGTGTCTGGAACACGTTCTTTCCATCACTGGCATATCACATTTTGCTTCCTTTACTTGTGGCATCTACTGCCATCTGAAATCATGTGTTTCATGCACTTTTTAAACCTACACATCAAAAATCTTACAGAGAAGTCAGTCGTGCTGTCTTATGCTATTGCCCGCTATGGCAGTGGAGGTAGTGTTCCTAGTGGCGAGAATGGTCTAGCATTTGCTTTTTGCTTGTGAATTTATCATGGCTGCAGGAAGCTTAAGAAGAGGCGGCTTTACATGTTGAGTACAAACCATAGAACAGTTGCTAGGAACATCTAATCAACTAACTTCTTCTGCGTCACTGAGCAACTGACAGACCTGGACGTGAATACATGTCTATATCTGGACTATATCCTCCAGGAAGTAGTGCAGTAAAATGCTGGTATTATATGAGCTTGTTTGAGGCTTCTTGAATAGTAAGAAATGGTAGCTCTGGTCTCACCTAGCATCCATTACGCATTATAGAAATAACAAATCATTAGTAGGCAGTTCAAGAGTTCTACTGCATATTAACTGTAAGCATCTAAGTATTGGGATCATCAGTTTTTAATGTAGGGGTTAGGCAGGGCAGAAGCAGCTGAAGAAATATGTATTGGATATTATGCAGCAGGTGGACTAAAAAGAAATGGGCAACACTGGAATTTGTTGTGGCTGATGATACAATCATTCCTAACTTATTTTCCCTATCACCAGAAGTAGCCTCATTGCAATCTGAATTGTATCATTAGAAATACTACTGATCAAGTTCCCATTCGCCATTGAAGTCATTGGCCTTCAACAGCCATTGTTGCATGAGTTACATGTGCTGCTGAAACTGATACTGATCATTGGCTTCTGATAACAAAAATGCATCTCCATCTTTAAAGCTAGCTATCTCATTCAGTTAAATTTGTCTATACTCTCCAGAGTTAGGCTTGAGCTATCACATGGTTTAACTTCCCCAGCTGTTTGAAGCCATTAAAGCATTATAGGCTGAGTCTAATAGCCCTTTGTCATCTCATGAGTAATAGCATTACTTGAAGTCATTAGTGGTTCAACCTTTCAAACATTAATTGAAGTTTGGTTAGCAGACACCCAAATACCTGACATAAAGTATGATACAGAAGGACAATTTGTGCTCTCAAAGAACTTTTCGGAGAGTAGAAGCTTAAGGTGATTTTTGAGTTTCACTCTAAAATGACATCGAGTCACTAAAAAATGTCAGAAATTCTAGTGTTCTCATCAGTCTATTTTAAAATTGTTTTGATGTATAATTCCTCTCTTTGCTATTGCAGAATTACTTCTCTACAGCTTTGGCAATCAGTCTGATAATGTGTAGGATTTTGATTTATCAAGATCATCTACACAGCTAGGAGTGCCACTTTAAAGTACCCACCATCTTTTATTCCTTTAAAAAAGGGCTAAAATGAGACTATGTTTTTATGCCCTTCCTCATATGCTGTATCTTAAATAGAATGATAAGTTCTGTTGTAGCAATATTCAGACAAAAATGCAGCAATGCTTTACCCTGGTTTGGTTCTAATAACTGTTATAGAAGGGCAATTAACCCTAATGTCTGCTGTGCAAGAAAGCCTTCTTGCAAGCTTCACAGCTGTATGATTACTAAAAGCTTTAGTCACACTATTTAAAAAGCCAAGGAGGGATATAGATTAAACTTTCCATCATGCTTCTCAGGATGTCTCTGGAGGTACAGACAGGCGACATTCAGTCTTAAAGAAGGCTTTATTTAGAAGTGATAACATTAGGTGGACTACTTCAGCAAAATAAGTGCTCTTAAAGGAACATGGAGCCTACTTTTGTTCTCATTGATCAACTTTGCACTGGATGATAAAGATGGGAACGTATCGGCTCAATTGGTTCAACCACTCATAATGCCATTAACTTCTGATCATGCTTTATTAGCTGCAGTAAGCTTTTGCACCAGCTGAATTTCTCTGAAAAAGTTGGTTTCTGTCTATATTGAACTAATTGATCATGCCTGTCATGGTGGTGTGTGAAGACAAACCAAGAATGCTGCTCTTTTGCTTTAGACATTATAAATGTAGGTTAGATCATGCATTAAAGGTGAGGTATTAACAAAATCCCGGCACACTGATGCATCATATTCATTTTGTCACTTTTATTTGAAAGTTTTGAGGAAATTACTGTTTTTTAGAAGAGGGCAAATTGCATGGAAGGAAAAGAGAAAGACAAGAGGGTCAAGGAGGAGAAGCATCAGCAACTCTGAATGGAGTAGTAGTAGCATAAGAGCACCTTTTTACATTGTCATCTGTCTTAGATGTCATATAGTATATGCAATAAGGGAAATGAGGCATGGGGCATCATTTCCTCATGAATATTTTATCCCTCATGCTCCTTCAACATCTGGATGTGACCCAGAACAGCTTTCAGATACATGTGTCTGAATAAGCTCAGGAAGTCATCTCTGTGAAAAACAGCTATACAGCTGAACAACGGTGCCCTTACTTAATGTGAGCTTAATGCTCATATTACAGTTGCTGAGATATCACAGGTGGTCTGTGACACTGTAGTTCCATTTGAGACCCAGTATTATGGTAACCAGAGGATAATAGCAGAATTGTAAGATTTAATACAGTAGCTACCTAAGTGCGTATGTGAAAGACTGGGTAAGAGTTACACAGTGACTCTACCAATTCAACCATTATACCAAAACTGAAAATCTAAAAAAGTGTTTTGTGCTGTTGCTTAAGAAACTGCATTGAATTTCCTGTCCTGGGTTTAGCAGTAGCAGTCATTTTTCTCCTTCTTAGTAGCTGGTACAGTGATGTGTTTTTTACTTTTGGCCTGGGAACAGCACTGATAACACCGATGTTTTTAGTTACTGCTCAAACGTTTTAGTCTGACCAAGGACTTTGTGAGCCTCATGCTCTGCCAGGGAGGAGGGGAAGCGGGGAGGAAGCAGAGACAGGACACCTGACCCAAACTGACCAAAGAGGTATTCCATACCACAGCACATCATGCCCAGGATGGAACTGGGAGTTACCCAGAAGGGCTAGGACTAAGGGGTTGGAGGAGGCATCGGTCAGTGCTTGGTTGGGCAGGGGGGGCGAGTTATCAGTCGCCTGGTGATGAGGTGTTGTATTCTCTTCCCTTGTTATTTCCTTTATCATTATTATTACTGGTGGTAGCAGGAGTGATTTGTGTTATACCTTAGTTACTAAACTGTTCTTATCTCAACCTGTGGGAGTTGCATTCTTTTGATTCTCCTTCCCATACCTCCAGGAGCAGGAGGAGGCCAAAAAGGGGGGGAATGAGAGAGCAACTGTGTGATTTATGCCTGACTTCATTTAAACCACCACAATTTCCTCAACAAAAAACAATACAGAAAGTAAAGAGAATTATTTGTTGTTGGAGTTGGAATTCTTTTCAGGCGCATTCAGTGTGGATAATTTGACTTTACTAACTGCAGCAACAAAAATAAAAAGCTAAAGTAACAACTTGCAAGCAGATGCTAATTCCCCAATTGTTCATGCAACATGGAACATAATTTGAAGTGATTATGAAATTAATGCATTAATACAAAAATGCTTTGGAGAGAAGCAAATCAGATAAATGTGCATAAAAGGAACTAGCTGTAGACATAATTCGTGAAGCTGTGCTTTATTCTCAGTCAGAGGGAAAAAATTAAACTAAAGAGAAATTTTAAAGAACATTTCAGAATTACCGTGTGAGAAACCAAAATGAAACAAAGCTTGGAGCTTCAGCAAAACCAATGTGTAGAGACTGCTTTAGAATTAAAACATACAGAAAGGATCATGTCATATATTTGGGAAAGGAACACTTTAAGGAAGAATTTCCAGCTGTATGAGTGCGTATCCTGGGTAAAGATTCCAGCCTGGAAGCTGGAAGTTGATGGTAGAAAGGAACTGTGCCTTGAATCTGAAGAGAATTTATATTGACTGGTGAGAATTGGAAAATTAATAGACAAGGCTGAGGGACTGTGTTTAGTGTTTTCTGCTCTTAACTGCATGCTTGCTTCCTTACTGTAGCCAGCAGAGGAAGAACCTACCCTCCACTGTCCTCATTCACAACCTAGATTCTAAGCACACCTTTCCCACATTGCACCAACTTTATTGTATCATCTTTGGTATTTCTGTAACAGTATTTTGAAATTAACTTCAATGACACAGGAGGACAGCCTCGTCATGTGGCTTGAAGTGTTTGGTCTGGTTTAGTGAACCTGTTTGTTAAACTTGCAGGGGATTTCATTGCTTACTTTCACCACTGCTAGAGAACTCAGCACAAAGTACCTTCTTTCTGGTTTTCTTTCTCACCTTGTTTGATGACCAGCATGGGGTAGGAAAGTTATCCTGATGCACACCCTCAAGCAAGAGACTTCATTCATGCTGAACTCCTTTCCCTGCACTCATTTTTGTTTTTCCATGTCCATACCTAAAAATACAGAAGTAGCAGAACCAGGTGTGCCATGCCAAAGTTTATAGTGATCCAGCAAATGCATGCTCAGCTATCATCATCCGTTGCATGGATGTGGGTTGAAAGTAGATAATTGCTTGAAAGGAATTTCATTTAAATCTAGTCATAAAATATCACTAAGAACCATTAAATTGTATAGCCATGTCCCCAAAGAAAAGAGGTGTAACCGTTAGTGCAGAATTGTGGTGCCAGTTCTCATATGATTTTGTCAGGAGTCTTATGATATGTATCTTTTCTAACATTGGCAGCTGGTAGAATAAATGTTAAATTGAAAAGAATTTAAATTTTTGTTAAAATGAAGTTTCTAGATCTCAGAGTTCTACAGAAAAGCTTTAAGAATTAATGTAAACACTACCTGATGAAACCTTATTTTCTCACCCCAAGAACAGACAAAAGGTAAGCAAAATCCTAGATGAAATGAGATTCTTGTTATTGATTCTTTGTAGCCAGATTCTTTTCAGGTAGTTAAGTTTGAAGAAACTGTAGAAATCTTTATAAAATAAATCAACAAAATAATTAGAAAAAAAAATATTCCACAAGCTGAAGAATAGTATTTATTGTTTTAGGCAGTAAGTTTATGTACGTTTACTGCTTTTTTACTGTATATGAGTTTTTGTTTTCTTTCTCATAGGTTCCCTACAATTTCAGGGAAATAAGAAAAAAAGTCTCAAATGTAAATTGCTTTTTTCAAAATATTGATATCTATTGGGGAAAACTGTTCTTGCCCTCTTCCTCTTCCCCCACCCCCATATATCTTTGGTTAAAATGGCATAATCCAAGTTCCATCTTGTTATGCTTTCAGTTAAGGTTGTACTTTTTTACTTTCAAAACATGAGAGTTGCACACACTAAAGGATCTGGTACTTGCCTCACAGAGGTCACTAATTGCAATGAAGTCCGTCCCAAGAATTTAGCTAGTTAGGGCAACACAGATGAAAGAAAAATAGGAGTTTCTTACCAGCTCTACCTGGTTCAAACAGCTGCTGTTTGAAGTTATTACTGGGTTACAGCAATTTGTAAGCACTCTTCTTGCTGGAGGCACCAAACCCTCACCTGGGAAGTGATGGACTGGTTTAAGTGCTTTGAATGAAATCAGCCACGTTTATTGAACAGTTTCAGCTGGTGGATTTTAGGTGAAATAAGGTGAGAGGTTTTGTAAGGAATGGAGGAATAAGAACTTGTACAGAGAAATGCATATAATAATAATAACAGATAATAATATCCTCAGGACATCAGGGCACCTCTGCCCACAGTCTGAGGTGCATGTAGCCTTGTGATGTTCCTTTGCCTTTGTTTCTTCACTTTAGGTATGCTGTGAAATACAGGCAAGAGTAAGAGCCTCTGAAATACTAAACCGTACAGTGCCACATGGGTGCCAGGGCTGGCCAGAAGCAAGTGGCATGGATTGAAACAGTTGGCTATGAACAAAGTGTTTAGTGAATTGACCATCTGTCCAAGCTTGGCATAACTGTGATATAGCAGAGATCGTCATCAGACCATCAACACAGCTACTTAAAACTGTTTACTGTGTTAACACTTTTTAGCATTCATGGCCACAGACTTGTCACCATTCCCACCTTTTCTCTCACTTTACTGAAATATCCCTGACACAGGAAATGGATTTTACAGTGTAATGGAGTTGCATGTGGTAGAGAAATGGAGAAGGTCAGGTAGATCTGAAACAGATCTTTGAGCAACTTGATCTCGTGAAAGATGTCACTACCCATGGTAGGGGGATTGGACTAGGTGATCTTCAAAGGTCCCTTCTAATTGAAACCATACTATGATTCTGTGATCTGTAGTTATCATTGCATGCACTGGCATACACTGGGAATGCAAGAGATCTTTGTACCAAAATGTTTGAAGTGAGACTTGTTGCCTTCTGTGGCAGCATTAAAGTGTAATGTTCCTCCCACTTCTTCTCATTTGTGGAAAGCTGAGAGAGAGTAGGAGTTAATTTATTCTGGGCTGAAAAGTGTACAGTTGCTTTACCGGTCAGTCCATTTATCCTTATTCCGGTAGCCAGTATATTACTGTACCTCTGATTGCACTTCCTTTTCTATTCATCTTCCTTCCTACCATAATAGTCATGTCTAGGTGAGTCTGAGTCTTTCTTGTAGTGGCATAATTGTTCTTAATACAGCATTTTTATAGAGAATGTGTGTATAGCTTGGGAGAGAGGCTGACAGGGAACCACCTGAGAATGTCTCTTCCTAGAAAAAAAATGTACTGTAGGGGTATATGAAAGAGCCATAACTAGAGGAAATGGAAAACTAGGCATCACATGGAAAACAGCGATCTAAAAGATGAATATAATGAGAAGCTTCTTTTATAATGAGGTTAATTTACTTTGGAGTAGTCTCGCTTGTAAGCTTGATGAACGATTCATGCAAGGATTTGAGTGTTCATGTGGCCTAATAAAAATAAACAGACCAGAAACTCCTGAAACTATCAGTCTCTCAGGCCAGGTAAGTTCCTGATAACCCTCTTGTAGATGGGACTTGAAAGCTTGAGCAGTTTTATCTGCCTATCACGTCACCATTTTCACAATGTATTAAGATATTTTTCTTGCCCCAGGCTATCCCTGTTTGTACCTCGATAATGGGATACACTCCAATGTCTATATCCAGTGAGTATGTGTCTATAAACTTTACAGCTCAGGGTGTGTTAATCATCCTTGCTCTTAGGTTATTTCCAGTGTCTTTCAGGATTAAGTTCAAAGCACTTGAAGTCCAAGTACATTTTAGAGGATATGACAAGAAATGGAAAAGAAGATCGTGTGTATTGTGAGTTTATCACTAACTCACCCTTCAAGGAAAAAATGCTCCCTTAGTGCTCCTCTTCTCCCTGTCTCCTTCATAGCTCTGATTGGGTTGCGATACTTTCGGGCCAAGAGTCTGCTCTTACTTTGATTAGGATTAACGACCTTTAGGGGCCAGTATTTGGGGGGTGAAAGATGCTATTGTTTGTAATATGCTTACAGTGCAAGTGGCTTCTTTCTTTTTCTGCCATTGATAGATTAACACAGGTTGTCCAAATAATTTTCCCTCCTGATATGTGCACTTTCCTTCTCTACCACGAAGTTGTGAAGATTAACTAATTAATCTCATGAGATTCTTTAATAAAAGGAGTGCCTTACTGAGCAAAAGAACAAAGTAGAGGCAATATGCATGAATGCAGCTCATTCCAGACCTCTGCAGAGCTGAGGTTTCTTTTCTTCTCTGAGCAAGTAAGACTGTAAGAATGCCTCAGATGACTTTTTTTTTCCTTGTTCAGTACAATGTGGAACATCTGTTGCAAAAGAACAGATGATTAATAATTGAGACTAGATTGCACGGTCCAAAACAAAGTGCCTGTAGTACTGTAGCTTTCCCGAGTATTTTATCTTTGTTTCATTTCTTCTTAAAATATAGTAATCAAATACAATCATTGTTATGAAATAGATTTTATTCCAGAATGGAAGCTTCTACAGTGTTTTGCTTAGATTTTAAGGAATAGATTTTCAAGCTGGTCTGGGTGTTGAAACTTTTTATGTCAAATATCTATAAACAAAGGAAAGGCAGTGTGTAATAATAATGAAATAAGAATAGGGGAATTTTATTTCATGTCAGGCTACTAAATTAGACACAAACAGGCTGTGAAATGAAGAGATAAAAATCTAGATTTTGAGGGAGATTTGAAAACCAGAGAAGCTTAATCTTTTCATGTTCCTTCCCCTAGAACTGATTACTTCAGAGCTAATGTTTATGCATGTGATTAGGAGCTGAGCCCAACAAATTCTATTTTCAGCACTGCTACAGGTTCATGGCAGGTGAAACTAACCTTGGTGCTTTGGGTTCATACGGCACTTCTGGCTTTCAAAGCTCTTATTAAGATAGACCTATAACTGAAAAGTAATGTAAAATTGAGGGTGTTCTTTGTTCTAAACCTGACATTATAACCCCCAACATTTACAATTAACACTGAATGGAAACTGAACAGTTTCAGATTGGACAGGCCCAAAGAATCTCCATGAATCTCCATTGAATGAGGGCACTTAAATATTGACAGGACAAAGTCCTGAGAATCTATCTGTAGTTTTGAAACTGGCTCAGTATGAAGCCAGAGGCTGGAGTAAAAGAACTCCAAAAGTTTTCACCTACCTATATTAAATAATTTAAAATCACTTAATAATTTAAAATAAAGCAAAAGTGTCTCTGAAACATCCTGTAGTAATCTACTAAATTACGTTAATAAAAGGTTTTCTTTATTGTTTTTAGTATTACATTTCTATTTTTGCATAAGGATGACGCAAATAAGAGTCCTTTTTTTACAGTACTCATTAAGACACTAGGTACATTAACTCAAGTAAGGACAAAACATAGAGTCTTTATTTTCATTTAATTGTTGAGTAATGGAAATAGAAGCTGTACTTAAAAAAGCTAAGATTTAAAAAATGATGCTAATCTTCAGGGATTCCTTTCTCCCCTGTCTCATCTTTTTTTCTCCTTTATTCAAGTTATTACCTCAAAGCAAAGGCATGTATTTTAAGGATTCACCCTAGCTGTTGGGATTGCAAACACTCTTGGGAAGGTGAAGGTTGCTGTTTCTCTCTGTTCAGTCCAGTCCACAAGCAGTGACTCAGCACCACACAAAAAAACTGAAGATGTGGGAACTTCTTCACTTTTAATAGAAAAAGAAGTAGTTGGATCTTTTCAGGTCTAATCCAAGGTCAGGCACTTGCTAATGGGGCTTCTGTCAAAGCTCAGCCACAGGGAGAAAAGTCTGTAGGTAGCAACCTGTCCACTTGATGAACACCCCCACACTGATGAGCTGCAAGTAACGGACCAGGCTGTGTGTGGGTGCACTGCCCTCTTTTGGACTTTGATAGAAACAGGATCAGTCCCATTCCATCCGGTACTTGGATGTTTTCAGAGCTGAAGTTTAGAGTAAGGAGTGGTTATTATTTTATAGTGTTTTCTCTTAGAAGAAATCTTCTCCCCCAACACCTCTGGTTTCTTTATAACTGTATTCATATTAGCGGAAAGAACAACTTAATCACATCTGCATGTGTGTCTCAGCCTCATGTTTCCTTTCCATAAGTCTACATTGCATTGACCCAAACCTATACCTGTGACTTTGGCAATATTAAAATTCAGACAACATGAAGGAACCACATTAAACTGGGATTAGTCTAAGTAGAGAAAGCTGAAAAACATTAGTGGCAGTTGTTAATTAATACAGTTAATACAACATGCTGATTTGTGTTTGCTATGTTCAACATAAAGTCACTGTACTTTTTCACTGGCATTCAGACAAAAGTCATGCATTAATGAAAATCAACTGTTGTGTACCATGCTTGAAAAAGAAACACTGAAATGTCAGCTGACTAGTACGGGTATAATTATCACATGAAAATCATAACAGTAGTTGTAATCCTGGAATTGTGCTAAACACACACACAGAAAAAGTTTTTGTTCAACTTGAATGTTTAGATATTGAGAGAATTAAATCATTTTTCTTTCATTAGAAAAAAAATTATAAAATTAATAAAAATAAAAAAAATACTAGTTATTTCAGTCAATATGAGAAGAAGGAGCAGTGAGATGCAATGACCTGTAACAACCTTGTTCACCTGTAACAACCAGATACAAGTTTTTGTAGTTCACACTGAATTAGTAACTTTTTACCAATTTTTAAAAGAAGTCCATTAAATAAAAGAAATCTGGGTAGGACTCCAATATTGTGCTCAACCGAAAATGAGCTAGAGACAAAAAGCAGAGAATTGGACAGTTTATAATATAAATGTTTGAGGCAATTTTTCTTAAATCTTGTAACAGAAGGAAGATACCATGTTTAGCCAATGCAGCTAACTGATGGTCTTATTCAGTGCATAGGGTAACAGCACTACTCTAGTTTCTAAGAACGTAATTTTAATAGGTGTGTTTGCTAAGACAGCTGGTGGGGTTTTCCATTTGATGAGGAATAGTCTTTAAAAACAGATGAAATGTCTTGCTTGTTTGTTGTTTTTTTTTTTTTCTTGTTAGCATGTGTATGTGGTGGGGTTCAGTGGCTTTTCAATGCTCTTTGCTTAGCCACTTAAGCATATGCTGTAAAAACTAGTAAAATCACTCATACTATTAGTAGGTAAAACCTTTAAACATGACACTGTGCAGGAGAGCTACTGGAGTGGTGAAGGAAAGGTGATCTGGAGAAGCCTTTGAGGAAACCTTATAGCAGTCTTCCAGTACATTAACCTGTGGTGGGGGGCTACAAGAAAGCTACAGGGAGACTTTTTTCAAGGTCAGGTAGTGACTGGACAAGGTGGAATGGCTTTAAACTGAAAGAGGATAGATTTAGATCAGATATTAGGAAAAAACCTCTTTACTGTGAGGGAGGTGAGGTGCTGGCACAGGTTGTTCCAAGAAGTTGTGGCTGTCCTATTCCTTGAAGTGTTCAAGGCCAGGTTGAACAGGGTTTTTTTGAGCAACCTAGTGGAAGGTGTCCACTGACTGTGGCAGGGTGTTGGAACTGAAAGAGCTTTAAGGTCCCTTACAACCCAAACCATTCTCTGACTATATGGCATCTCACGTATTCTGTGAGAACTTCCACACGTAAATGCAAGCTATTTTCTGCCTATGCTGTCTTGGTTTCAAGGTGGCAGACATATTCCTAAGGTAAAAGCTTTTTCCAAAATTTCTCCTCTTCCTTTTGAGACTGTTTGGACTTTCACTAAATAATAGGCTTATTCTGTATAACTGAAGAGGCAATCAGCAGATTTTTGGAAGTGCCTGTTTATGTCTCTGTCTGAAGCTTGGATAAGGGGGAGTTACACAGTGTTTCTTTTATTTTTGTGAGTTGTTATTGATGCATACATTGTCTCATCCTGTATGATTGCCACAGATAATAAAAATTAGAACATTCATTGGCTGTTTTCTTTTGTGGTCATGTTTGGCCTCTAATTAACTTTTTCCTAATGCAGAACAGGTAAATGGATTCTTTTTTCAAGTCATTAGCCAGCTTTTCATTTCAAACCACATTCATCAAGATGCCAGATGCAATTTTCAACAATTCTTCTATTAGGAACACTGTACAATCCTAGCTTTCAAAAATATTGGCAGCTGATAATTTTTCTCTCTTTAAAGATAAATCTTTCTCAAAAGATAGTCCTTTGCCATCTAGCATTATGCTGACAAGAGATTGTTTTATCACTCAGTGAGCACTAAATCTTTCATGTGTGCAAACAAGATTAATTCACCAGCTGAACCTCACCACGTGAGTTCTCTTACCTTTAAACAAACAAGATTTAAAGAAGACAGCGGTATCCTATATGGACCCTCCTGTGGGTTCCTTTGGGAAATGATGCTAGAGTTTCCTCTGTCCAGATCTGGACTGAGTCTGAATCTGAATAGCACTGTCTAGTAATGATGAGTATAGTTTTATATGGTGAGACTTGGAATATGTTACCTTCTATGTAAGCAAAGTGCAGACTGATTTAATGAGTTTGGGTTATGTGTTTTTGTGTAAGAACTTTTTTACTCTAAAGTTGCTGGGTTATAGTTACAAAATCACTTGTCCACAGACCTTTTCCTTGTATTGAAGTGGTCATTCTGAGACCATTCCAAACCAGGTCATCATTCAAAGGCAACATCTTTTTTTCCCTTAAGTGTTGGAAGTGTAATTGTCACTGAAGTCTTCTTTCCCTACAAAAATTACTGTGCTAAGTTAACAAGAGCTTCTGGCAATAAAACACTTTACAGTGCCTTGATTGAATTATTAGTGTATTATATTAATGGGATCTTAATGAAATTGCTCGGCAACTAACCTTGTCTTTAGTCAGAGACAGAGGCAGCTTAAAAATGGTCAGCTCTAGTTCATTTAATGTTTTCATCTCAGTGCTAATACTGTTAGCCAATTTATTTAAAGCAGAGACTTGGGCCAGATTGTGGTAGCATTACTCATGAATGCAGTTCTACAGCAGCTGATGCTAGCTCATGAGTAAAGCTTATTAAACTTTGTAAGGCTTTGGTGTCCTCTTTCTCTGTTTATTATCCAAATAAATGCTCGAGTTATTTCTTTATGGTAATTTTGTTCCTCTAATTTTCTGTAAAGTAGTATTGCATTCATTTCAGAATGCCATGGACAAAGCAGTTCCTTTATTTGGCTTCTTTCATTTTATTTTTTATTCTAGATCTTAAAAAGCTTAAGAAATGAACTAGGTTGATTAGTTAAAATTAGCAGCGTATGTTGCTTTGTAATGCGTGTATGAATTCCTGGGTCTGGAGAATCAGGTTCTCTCTTTACACGATCTTTATGCCTTGCAAATGGCAATCTAAATTCAGGAGTGATATGCAAAGTGGCAGAAATTACATTTCATTATGCTGGGACTCCATAGCACTGGTGCTTTTGCAATCAGTTACCATATTAAAAATTACCAAACCCCAGAGAAGCTGGAAAAAATGCAGCTGTTTATCTAAGTAGGGAATGCACTGCTTTTGTGAAGAGTAGGACATCTCTGTTCTTCCTTGCTGATTTCCTCTTTTTCTGTACTTCACTTACATTTTCCAGTGAGAAATTTTGTTTCATATGAGTCACCAGTGTTTGGTCTGTGCAAGAAGCAGGTAATAGGTGAGGAGGGTGAAGGTTCTTTCAGGAGATTTGAACCTGTTTGCATTTCATCCCTATTTATGGTCAGGTGATATAACTCAGATCTGTTAATACATCAGAATTAAATTAAAGCATTTGTCAATCACAGACTCATAGAATGGTTTGGGTTGAAGGGATGTTAAAGATCATTTATTTTCAACCCTGTTGCTGTGGGCAGGGACATCTTCCACTAGACCTGGATGAACCTATGAAATACATTTGTAATATTTTCCTACTATCTTATTTAGCTGCTACTAGGCTCTTTCCTACAAAATATTAGAGAAAATTTGGTCCAAGTGGATTTATGAGGAGCTAAAATAAAGATTGAGAGCAGTTCTGGACTTAACTAAGCCACTGGATGTAGTATTCAGGGCACTTGTTAAGGATCACAATTCCATCTGTGGAAGCAAAATCAGAATTCTCTTGTGAAGTGTTCTGGACTTTTTTTTTGTGAGGACAGCAGATATCCACGTAACTGTCAAGGGCAATCTGCCATCAGCAGAGTTAGCATCAACGAGGGGTGAAAATAGTGTGGATTGCTTAAGATCTGTAAATTTTGGTTTGTGTTCATTTGTCACTTCTAGGAAAAACAAATCAAGTTTCTCCCTTTTCAGGGGGTGGATGACTAATGCATGTCTTGCATTTGGTTGAAAAAGACTTTGTCAACTTTCTTGGCTCTTTTTTCATAGAGGAAAAAAATGATTCTGCAGCATTAGAAAGTGCAGTGTGTGCTTGCTGTGCCTGGTGTGAGTACGAAGATTTTGAGCACTGATTTGAACAGAGAACAATTATTTTTGCTGGGGAGAAGTAGAGTCTTGGCTTACCCTCACTCTTCATTTTTGGGGGATATTTTTATATTAATGTTGTCATAAGAAAACAATAAACAAGACCAGAGGCACTCTAAGGTTGGTCTCCCTTTACTAAGTGACTTTGCTGACTTTGAGAGGCAGATATGTATGCCTCTCTCTTTACTCCTGCGTTAAGAGCTTTATTGTGTGATGCTGGAATCAGGGGTAGTTTAAAAACTGTTAAGGTAAAAATGATAGGCCCAATTATTTACAAAAGAAATTGCAGTATCAGCCACCTGAGCTGATAAGATTGTTATTGTTTATAATATTAATTCACTCTCTAGCGACATATATAAGAACAGCCATGCTAAATCAGACTGAATCTTAACCGGTCCTACCCCTCCATAAAACCAATTGCTTGTCCACAGAACAATCCACCCATCAAATCCATTAGAAGGGTGGTGTAGGGGGCTGTGTCAAAGGCCTTACAGAATTCCAAATAGGTGACATCATTAGTTCTTCCCTTGTCATGTCATCTGTGTTCTGTATCTCACTCTTGATTTCATTTGATGCTCATGAGTTTCAAATTATGAGAGAGTGAATAGTTATTTTCTAAGCGTTTCCAGGCCATTCATAGTTTTGTAGACTTTGGTCAAATTGCCTCTCATTTATGTCTTTTGGAAGTTGATTAGTTCATTTATTTGCAGATTGTATGAAAAAATGTTTCCTAGTTTTCTTCAAACACCTATTCTGTGTTTTCTGCCATAGCCTTTTTGTTGTTGTTAAGGTGCAGGATGAGAATAACACCCAACGTAAAACTTGTGAGAACACTGCAATGGCCTAATAGCGTTATTTATTATGCTTGTTTAATTCTCTCTTAATAATTCCTACTGGTGTAATTGAAGGTGTTTTGATCTGAGGACTGAGTTTCTATTTTCACAGACCCCTTCACTGAAACCTGCAAAAACTCCTTTCCCAAAAGGAATTATCTTCTCAGAGACTATTGTTCTGTCTGTTATGCTGGGATTGCTTTTCTCTATCTGTGTTGATGTTTTGGTTTGGGGGGGGCGGGGGGTGGTTTGGTTATTTCCTCTTTTTTTTTTTTTTCATACATTATCACTGATTTTCACCTGTCATTTAGTGCTCAGGTACTCAGTATTGTGCAATCCTTTTACAGGACTTCGTAGCTGACTTTTGTCTTCATCATTCTGAATGCATTACTGCCATCAGCAAACTTTGTCACTTATCTTTCCTTCTTTTCAGATCATTAATGAATAAATTGAACTCCACAAATTATTGGGAAAATTCCAAATGAACATGTCCTTCCATTGTGGAAATGGAAAGATTTTCCCTGAAGTTTGATCCTGATCTTCTAACTATAAATTCATCTACAGAAAGGCCTTTTTCCATAGGCAATTTCAGATCTTTTCGCAAGGGAACCTCTCAAGTCCTGACGGATATCTTTCCCTATGGCCTTTAAGAACCTGGATAGATATGCGGTGTGATTTTCCTGTGCAAAAGTCATGTTGATTCTGCAGTGATGTCCAGAAACCACTGTTAGCTGGGAAAGCAGTAATATGTTATGTATTAGGCATTGCAGAAATAAATCAAGAAGATAGCTCCTTTGTTGAGCTCACACTTAAGGGAATCCAGCATGCTTCCTACAGTGAAGACAGAAATATACAAATAATGTCTTTCTAATCTCTTATCTTAGTTATTCTTAAATATTAATGTTTATGACTTCTAAATTTATATTCACTTTGTTACTGTTGCTGGTTTTATTTCCCATGCTTTTCTTGTTCAACGTGTGTATGTGTCCACTTTTTTTTTTTCTGTATAGGCAAGTATATCAAGTCAGTGGGTGAAAGACTACTTCAAAGCAGAAATTGGCTTCTTTTATTGCAAAGCATATTCTAAAATTTACTTATTCTGTATTTCATATGCTGCAACAACAGCAAAGATTAATGCCATTGTACTTTGCCTCCTTACTCATTGATGCTTCAGGCAACTTAGGCAATAAAACTAAGCTAATGTGGCTGCAACTGCATTACCGCATAGTGCAGTTCAGTGGAAGCGGGTTTGTAGAAAGAAATGGTTGATGTTGAAATGACACCTTATCTGCAGTACGGGCATTTTGGAGGCAGAGGATCTGACTTTAGAGTAGCACTAACCTGATACTCTGAAGTAACTGCCCAGTAGTGGTTGGAATGCTATCTTTTGGGCTTGTAGCTCTGATTGTTTACAAGAAGAAATGTTGTAATTAAATTTCCTTTTCTTATCTTGTAAGAAGCATGGTGCTTTGACTATGATGTGAGTAGTGACTGTTTAGTTAACTCTAGCTTGTTTTCTTTTATGGCATCTGTGCAAAGTAAGCGGCAATATAGAGGACAACGATGAAGCAGATAATGATGTCCTAAGCCGTGAAAGTTGGTCTTACAGTTAACAATTTGACTAGTGGCTAGATTAATCTATCAACTCCCTCCCTGTTTTCAGCTCTCTGTATGCTCTTGCATAAACCTGTGGCACTTCTGCACAGTTTAATGACAGATAAACCACTATTGTTATTGCCACATATAGCAAAACTCATATGTCCTGGAACACTTTGTATGTACAAAATAGCTGGCTATTGCAGTGCAACAGCTAAGGCTTCTGGAGACCTGAAAAGATCAGGTATCTATCTGGTAGATACATAAAAAAACAGTAGGAATAGCCTAAGGCAGTAGTTAGCAGATTAAAGCCAAAGTCAGCAGTGCTGGGAAGTCTGTTCAGGCACTTAAATTTTATTGATTGAATGAGGAATTAGGTGCTTCAGTGCCTCAAGAGCTTGTCCCTCAATTCCCTTTCTAAGAAATGGAGATAAGAGCACTTGCAGACTTCAGAGGAGTGGCCTGACAGAAAATGTGTTAAGGCAGTGATGTGCTTGGATGCGACAGTGATGAGGTCAGGTGAGTTCCTTATGCAGGTAGAAGAAAATACATGAGACTAGAGTGGATCTTGATTAACAACTTGCCTTAGAGGCACAATGCAAAGTCAATGACAAGTCTCTTACTAACTTCAGGGAGCTTGGATTAAGCTCATTGATTTGTGCTTATTTCTGCTCCAGTTGCTGTAGTCTAAATTAATGCTGTGCTGTGATATTTCAAATACCAACATAAACAAAATCCACTCAAGAAGGAAGTCATAAAAATAGGAAAATCATAATGCTTGAATCATTGTACTGAATCAATAAATGTTAACTGTAGGAACAATGTCCCAGAAATCAGTCTGGTAAGAAACAAGAACCAACTGATAAGCATCACAGTAAATTTTTTGGCTTCAGAAGCTAGATAGGCTACTTAGTGACAGTAGATGATCTATATATTGACATTTTGATTATTGATGTTTTCTGTGTAGTTTCTGTCATGCAATCTTCAGTTTAGGAGCCACATCAGTGATATGCTTGATGTATTTGGAAGTGTTAAATGGAAATAAGAATGTTTAATAATGCATGTTTTTTTCACAAGATTTTGAAAATAAGTCAGGGATGCAAAAGGAGACTGTACCTTTATGCTACAATCAAAACATTGCCCTATTTTACATTCAAGATACAGTGTGATGATGTAACAGGCTTATGAAGAATCCCAAACTTCCAAATCACAGTCCAAACTGTTACCAAGGGTTTATATATGCTGCTAAGGGTTTTTCTAGAGATAGATAAAACCCCTGGCAGCTACCCAATAATGAAGGACATTTCCTGTGTAGATTGTATGTGTATTTACACCTTCACATACAAATAGTTCTTTAGTATCTGGTGTCTATCAATACTTAGGGCTCCCTGTACTTCATAGTTAATGAGTTGTGTCTAACTCTGCCTGCCTAAATGAAAGAGAAAATATGGAGTACCTGATTTTTGCAGCACCCAAACCCAAATAGGAATTTGCTCTGAGAAATGCCAGGTGGGGATCCTTTCATTTCAAGCTTGCCTAAGAACATATTGGTGTTTGCCATTTGCAGCAGCACCAATACTTGAAACAAGCAAACAAAAAAACCAACCAACCCAAAGCTAATGATTCAAGGCTTTAATACCTTCCCAGGCAAATATTCTTCAGAGCTCTTCATGTTTGTCATTCATAATGCCTCATTCTCATTCCTTAAGGGTATTAGTCTGTTGATTGCTGAAATACTGGAATGATCTCTTTTTACTGCTAAAACCTATATATTTTCTCATGCAGACATATGAGAGGAGTACCTCATTATTCTCTCTGATTCATCAGCAATGCATACCAATTAATACCATAGTTAATGGGGAGAACTAGTTACTACAACTGCAAACCGTGTATCTTCTGCCACTCCTAAACTAACACTCTTGGACAAAGCTAGAAAGCAACTTTACTATTTGGAGATTATTTTTGATACACTACCAAATCTGTAATTCACAGCACCACAGAAACTGGAGATGGAAAGAACCCAGCATGTTATCAAATGTTTTCTTCTGCCAAAGCATGATGGCTTCTTGTAGACAGCCAGGTTATAATGTTCCAGGCAATGAAGCTGTCATATTTCTTTAAATTCTGCCAGAGTCTAACAAACCTCACCATAAGTGATCATTCTGTGTGTGTATCTCTGTCCTCTTCCTATGTCTCTTTTTTCCTTAACACCTAACTTTTTGTCATTAAGTCCGTTTAACTACTGCTAAAGTCATTTTGCCTATTTGATCATATGTTATGTGCTTGTATACATAGCTGAAATGTGCTTGTTTTCCTTACTGAAAGATTAGCTATGCTTAGTTTTGACATTACGTTCAAACACTTTGAAATAGATGTATTTAATAAGCTTACCTGCAGTTCCTAGCTGCTTATTTTTCCATCTGATGTCTCTTCACCACTGTATTTTCATCTTTCCCTACCATATAGATTATGCTGCTGACCGATCCAGAAGTTGAGAGCAGCTTATTAATCAGTTCTGATGAAGGGGCTACCTATCAAAAATACCGCCTGAACTTCTACATCAACAGTCTGCTCTTCCACCCCAAGAAGGAAGATTGGATCTTAGCATACAGCCAAGATCAGAAGGTAAGAATCTTTGGCAGCATTTTGCTTTGTTTTGCTTAGTAAGAACCTAGGGTTTTCCCACCTCTCTATATAACATCTGCAGAGCATTCAGGAAAGTCTTTGAGGTGATACCAGGGCAGTCTTTGGAAATACTGAGCTGGTATTTCCAAGCAGGAAACATGGAGTAAGCCTCAGTGTAAAGGGCAAAGTAAAGGACATGGGCAACTACTGTGGTCTTGGGGCCTAGCCCTATATGTGGTCCTGGCAGTCTGCGTTTATTCATCAGTCCTTTTGGCAATATCGAGTGACAGACAGTGGGCAGAGAATACAGCTAGGATCCTTCATGATAGGAATAACAACCTCTAATGGTGCTTTTTGTCCTCTTAACAATTCTCTTTCTCTAGTCTAGCACCAGCTCAAAGAACAGTATGAGACACTTCTTGTTCCAATCTGGTTGGCATATTTTCAAGTACCCTTTGATTTCTAAGAGAAAAGTAGCAGTGAATCAATTTTCTTTGGAGTCCAGTTCCTTCAGTAGGGGTAATCCATCAGCCAAATAAATACACTGTGAGATTTGCCTTGATTTTTTGCTGCCCAACTTGAGACAATAAAACAGGACTCCATTGTAAGAGACCACATTCTCAGAACTTTTTGAAAATCAGGAACATCAATACCCACAAATCAGTCATCTTCCAGTGAAGGACTTTATAGAGCTCAATCTGTTTATTCAAAGAAAAAGCAGATGGAAGGGTAACTGTTGTTGTGCATAAATAACTCCATAGGGGAAGACAAAACATAGGAGTAACCATTTTGATCTAGTAAAAAAAAGCCCTTCTAACAAGAACTGATGGCTAGAAGTCAATGGTAGATAAACTCAGCTGTGAAGTAACTAGTCGTTGGAGCAAACTGTTTTGAGAAATGACAAATTTACTGGCATTTTGATATTTTGAGTAAAACTGGAAAAAGACCAAAACAGTTTCTTGAGTTTCCAATGGGTAAAAGAATGAAATATCTTGGCATCTAGTATATACGCCTTTATACAAAGGAGTTTAGTGGTCTCTTTTTGTTTTATATATGATGAATCTATGAGAATCTGAATCATTAATAAAAAGAATAGCTGAATTGCTCAGATTATACATTAATGTAAATATCAACATTAATGTTTGAATTCCACGATGTTTTCTGTCTGTGTATATAAATTCATTTTACAAACATTAGCCTACTTTAGGCTTTTTTTTACTATTACTGTAAGCCTGAGAAAATAAAGGCAAAAGTAAAGCTAAATAAGTAGGTAAGGTCACAAAATGATTTTACAGGAATTTTTGGAATAGAAGTTAAGCCTGTGCTTTAAACTCAAAACCAGTATCCTTCCAGGACTCTAGCTTTATAGCCTTCCCAACTATGAGAAATGCTCGCCTAATTCTTTTTGTAGAGTCAATGGCATGCAATGTTTTTCATTCATCCCTCTCAGAGCATTTTGTGGTATTTTATAATATGCATTGTAAGCTGTTCAGAGGAAGGTGCAGATTAAATTTCTGGATGTTTAATATGTAATTAGAAGAGGTCAAAATGTTTCATTTCCCTTGTGGCTGTTGAATTCTCTGGGCTTACATGAAGCTGAACAGAATCTGGTCACTGCTGTCTTTTAGGACCTATTGGGATGAAAGTTGTTGCATATTAGGAAATTTCTTAGATAAAGATCAATTAAACTTTCAGGGGCAAATTTGTCAAATAAAAGTAGGATATGGTAGAAAATAAATTTCAGCTGTTCTGGTATTCAGCGCTCAGGAAATAATTTTGAATTAGAGTCCATACAGCTAAGCCTCATCTGATTTATGGTAGATGGCTACCAGCACATATATTGTCATTATTCCATAGGAAACTCTCTCTTCTATAGAATCCTAAAAACCAGTTCGTTATTGTGCTTGCAAGAGAAAAATCATGTAGCACAAGGTCTGTAGATCTGTAGCAATTAACTCTAAAATAGAATTTAAAAAGTACTCTGTATGGGTATGAGTCACAGGCCTGGTTTCTCCCTTAAAGCCTAATGGGTACATTTTCTGACTTGAATAAGCTTTGGTCAAGAACCATAGAGGGTAACTAGCAGGCAAAGAGCATTAATCAGCTTGGGCTAAATTAAATGTAACTTGAACTAAGGGTCAAGTTCAGCCTGTGGCTAAGTGTAAATGACTCCCACTGGTTTCATGCTTGTATATCCAAAGGCAGAATTTTCTCTGAGTAATTAAGGGGTCCTGCAGGTATTTAGATAACTGCAATGGGATTTGTTGGGTATTTTGGAAAAAATGACACTCCCATTTGCTATTTCGTGGTCTCATACTTAAGGCCATACGTAGGAAATTTACTTCTTGGATTCCAGACACTGTGTCCACGCTAAGAGTCATAGAAGGAAACAAGGGGAATATAACTCCATGGCAAGGAATTTACATTTTTATATCACTGACTTTGATGACACTGATTGAAGAGGTTGTGAAGGTTTTGTTTGTGGGGGCTGTAAGGAGTAAGTAGGATTTTGACCAGCTAGCATTGTTGCAGTAATTTAATTTTGCTGTTGACAGCCAGGAGAGAGGTGAGAATCAAACAGAAAATACATTCACATGCTTCTAGCAAGTCGCATCATTGTTGTCATCCAATTGCATCTTGTCAATGCAGCAGGTGGGACCAGGAAAATCGGGTGGTGAATAGAGCAAGAGCTGGAGAGAAAGGAATCACACTGTGTTTGGACTGTTTGGTTCTCAGAAGTTGTTCATTCAATTCAGGACTGATGAGGGCAAACCCAATAGTCAGTGTACGCCCTTCATTGGTTATTTGTAATGAGCAGGAAATGGGGTCATATAGCATCATCCCTTAATCTCATCACAGCCCACTGAGTCTGTCAGTATAAGTACTACAGATCATCTTTTGTGTAGTTGAATACAGATTTACTCAATGGCAGGGAAATCTATGTTAACTGAAGTAATTTTATGTCCCAGTTTCTTGGGTGTTGGGTATGTGGGAATGTTGTAATGACTGGGGTTCAGCTGATGAGCAACAGCTCATTAAGTTTCAGCAAATCCTTTCCTTTGTACACATATCTCTCCCTATGTCTCTGCCTTGGGCAGCAGACTTCAATTACCACTACTGACAGACCAGTCCCGTATTCAGTCATGACTTTTTCCTGCCAGTGTCGAGAAAAAAAGAGCAGCAAACCATCTGCTGCCTGCACTAATTGCTTCATGATTGCACTCACTGTTCTGGCTTAAAGTACGGTTGATTCTTACCACATAATTGTAGCACTGCTATATGCTCCTCCATTTTCTGTGTAAGAGGAGTTACAAATCGGGAGGAAGCTTCAGACACAGTATGGCGTTGCTTGTGAAGCAAGAGCTTGTTGGACGTCTTGTACATGTGAGCTCTCATGGATTTAATCAGCATGCTTGTAGGATGAGGGGCTGTATTTTATGGGATTATTGCTTATGCATTACCATCTAATCTTCAAAAGTGGTTTGCTGTGTAATCAGAGGGTGGGATGTAAGAGTCCCTGCTTCATGTGGATATGAATATATCTTCTTCATTCAGATGGGTCAGACACACAGAGGAATGGGTAGCAATCAGCCATGAATAACAGAGCTACTTGGAGAGATGAAATACAGGTGAAATTGGGAAATACAAGTCAGATGGGCAAAATGCAGCGTTGTAATTGCCCAGCTCGAGAATAAATGTGCAGAGGCACTCAAGCACTGAAAAACAGAAACAGAGGCTAAAAAACAGGTTTCAAATGGAGTTGTTGTTGTTGTTGTTGCTTCTCCTCTCTTATTTTAAATGAACTCTTGAAAAGTAAGCTACCCCAGACTAAAGGAGCTCTGTCAATGCAGCAATAATAAATGAAGAGGTTTACATTTCCTTTTTATTTTTTTTTGCTTCCTGTTCTTTTATTTTTCCTTGCATTTTGGCCTTTCCCAGATGTCTGATTCCACCTGTCTACCTTCATTTACTGTGAATGTTATGGTGGAGATGAGTGAGTTAGGGACTGATACTTGGCTGTATAGCTGAAGTTGTGGGACAACATATCTTCTGTCATCAGGCTATGTCATGTTCAGTTTCTTACAGTAAAGGAGGTCCACTCCTCATGCATTCAAGTGGAAAAGAAAGATGTCCTCACATAAGCATTTATAGGGGAACCACTTAGAATAATGATGCATATTGCCACAGGATATCTATGTGACAGAATAGGCCAACTCCTAAAAGTACCTTCAGCCCCATCTGTCCATGTGTTTGGCCTAATGGTGTGCTTGACAAGAAAGTATCTGCCATAGAGATAGCCAGTATTTACTCTTCAAGATGTGATGGGCTATTCTTGATACACTTCATAATCCTAAAACCTCTCATTTTACTGCATTAGGATGTAACTTTGAGGGTCACCCTCTTTGGAAAAGTGTTGAAGCAAGACCTCCTGAAGTTCCTTTCAACCTAAATTATTCTGTTTCTGTTGACACCTTCTCAGTTTCAGTGGTAACAGTCACTGAGTACAGAGACCAGAGAAGAGGGAATAAAATCCAGGTTTATTTTATCAGAAATTGCACCATAGCTTTTTTTAAATAATTGCTGACAACATGAGGTGACATAATTTTAAGGTGTTGCTTTTTTTCTTCCCACACTGCTGACAACATTTAGAGAACTATTCATGTGGGCTACTGTTAGCTGAGGCAGGCTAATCCCATCTAAAATTAATGGAGAGGGAAAAAGCTTCTCTAGTGATAAGCATTAGCCACTTTGAATCATCCTGTAGAAGAGATGATCTCTTTTGACAGACTACAGATGCAACCAGGGAGCTAGTTTGCATGAAGCTAACGTTAGCCTACGTGAATAACTCCCCCTTTCCCTACGGCATTATTCCTGCAACAGTCTGCACTATTTGTGTTAATATTTGCAGTACCACTAATCAACCAAGCCAGTTTTCCAGCAGACTTGATTCTCTTTGACACATATGGCTGAAGTTGAAAAATAATAAGGAATTTGCATGTTAAAAGTTGTGTGTCCCAGCCTTTAAAACGTTGCACTTCATGAACTTAGATAGCCTGTCTGGGTTACCAGCACTTGTGCCAGGGATGGTAAGGGCCTTTCACACAAAGGCCTTGTGAGCTCTTGTCCCTTTTCTTAAGACTTTCCACGTGCCGTGTTTCTAACAAGCAAACAGCCATGCACAGAAATATCAGTGTTTGTAGGTAGGGCTGTGTATGCCATTCGTGTGAAGACCTTAAGCACAGATACTTGATGGGCATCCTGATAACACATCTTGCACACAACTCTTCATGAATATGCCTTGTTATCTCTAGGCATACTGATAAGCATTTGGTGTCAACAAGCATTCTGAAAATGAACAAGGAAAGGACACCAGAACTATTCATCTGGCTGTTATTTTATTAGTTTTCCTTCTTTCTTCTTAGACCATCAGTTCACCAACATTGTCTCAGTAAGAATAATGGTGTCAGATGGCTGTTGGCTATTTTTTCTTTAATGGGCCATAAGCCTGTGTACAAACTGTGTCATGAAATATGCTTTCCCAGACTACCCGTCAATCTTTTACAGACCTCACTAAGCATAATATGCTGGGGTAAGAGTTTAAAATAGAAAATCAAATTAAGTGGGAGTAATCTCTATCATTCTTCCCTCCTCTAATAAGTAATAAAAAGTAAAAAGAAAAAATCAACTAGCAGAGCCCAGTGGCAGCCTGGCAGTCTAAAGAAGAAGATAGATTCCTGGGCAAGGAGTGTGGTCAGTGAACAGAAGGAAAGACTCTCAAGCAGTAATCACTGCGCTCTTTACCACTGACTCACTCATCTTTAGGCAAATCAATATGTTCTTGCTTATCCATCTGTATAAATATCAGCCCTCTGTACCCCTAGAGAACTTGTTCTTTTGCTGCTTTGGAATCCTTGGATGAATTCTTACAGCTACGAGTAGATCTGTCATTTCTCTGCAAGATTTTACTGTGCTATACATAACTCTGGTTTTCCTACTTCCATGGGAAAAATATTACTTTTTTCCTTTCCATCAGAATTGGAGATTTCATTGGATTCAGGAAAAAAAAATGTACTCCGTATCACTGGGTGTACCACTGATCTCTGTGGTGTTAAACAACTCCATTCACTTTCCTGTGGATGATTCACCTTTCCTTTCTCTGTCATTTGTTTTGTCTGTACTCTCCAAGGTGTCTCCAGTTTCTTATTATACAAAGTGCTGTCAACACTAAATTCACTTGGAGACATAGGTTTTCATATAATGCAAAAGATAAGCAATAATAATTTATGTTTAAATTTAAAGCTATGCTTGTGTGAAATTTCTGACACTTTGCCCAAAATTCTGCTGTAAGAAGTCCTGCCTGTTCTGTCTCATTCTGCTACAGAATGACAGAATGGTTGGAGTTGGAAGGGACTGCTGCAGATCATCTAGTCCACACCCCCCCGCTAAAGCAGATTGATCTAAAGCAGGTTGCTTAGAATCACAGCCAAGCACCACTTCTCTGGGCAACCTGTTCCACTTCTCAGTCACTCTCAAAATAAGAAAGTTTTCCTCATAATCAGTTGGAACTTCTTGTGTTTCAGTTTGTGCCCATTGTCCCTTATCCTGTTGCTGGGCATCACTGAAGAGTCTGGCCCCATCCTCTTGACATGCCTCCCCTTAGGCATTTGTTTGCACTAATGAGATTCCCTCTCAGTCTTTTCCAGACTAAGCAGGCCTAGCTCTCTCAGCTTTTCCTTATAAGAGGAATGTTCCAGTCCTTTTCATAGTTCTATGATCCAGTTTTCAAACACAACTGCATTTGTTTAGTGCAGTTATCTAAGCAGTTATTAACCTACCTCATAAAGTTAAAATTTGACAGAAAAGAAGAGTAGGATACCCTGTTGCCTGTTACAGAGAGAGTCTTTTTTTAACAGAGGATAGAATTAGCCTTGACGACAGCATACTAAGTGGAGTGGTAAATTCATCAGCCCTTGGACTTGTGATTGGATGTCTTTCCAAATGGTAAAATCTTATTAAGCCATCAGTTGTTGGCCTGAATAATTCTCTTTACTGCTTGAGTTACTAGTAAAGATTCTGCAGCATCTGTTAGGAGGAGAACAGACAGCTGATACTAGTGGTTCTTTCCGGCTTTATATCTGCCAGGCAGATTCCTTTGAATATCTGCTGGCAAAAATGTGTTTCCAGTCACTTTTTTAATATGGGAGTTTAATGCACTAAAGACATCATGCTAATGCAGTTACTTGCAAGCTGCCACAAAACCAGAACACCAGCTGATGTGGCTTATATCTGAGAATGTGTGAGGAGTTATTGAGGGATAGTTAGGAAGAAAGCTGAAGGTTATCTCCAGGATGCTTTGTCTGGCGAACATGCACAAAAGAAAATGCTGTGTTACAACCATTCTGAGCAAGTCTATGTGACAGTAGTGTGTAGTTCATCAGCAAAAGCAGACACAGAGCTGCAGACCTCACTGGTGTTTGAGTGTTTGAGCTCTCAGTGTTGAGAGCAGCAGGTATCTGAAAGCTTCATCACTCTGATGTGTTTCCAACAGTATTCAATAAACACTGATGATTGGGTAACCTGATTGATGGCTTCTGCATGGCTTGATTAATGCATTGCTGCAAATTAAAATGTTCAAAGTCTATGCAGTGTCCTGTGAACTTCAGTGCTTCAAGGATATTTAAGCACGCAAACACTGGAACTTGTAATTACATCATAGATCGGGGAAGTAAATGACTATCAGCCTTAGCCCATTTTTGTATCCTGGATCATGAGCCTTGTGCTTTGCTCTGTGAAGAAATTATCATGCATGGTTTCAAAGTCTTTGATTATACAAAACATTCTGTTCTATTAAATTCAGTATTGGAAGAGAATAGCCTGGTAGATGTCTCTTCTGGATGAAGAACAGTGTGATTCAGGGAATAGCAGCATACCTCCCAGCCTTTGATTGCTCAAAATAAGAATTCCCCTGCACAATAATTTTTATTCAGTATAAATGAATAGAGATAAGAAGAACAACATTTCAAATTTGGCCTCTTCAGAAAGAGTTGTCTTTACCCAGTTTGACTCTGTTATCTTTTAGTTAAAGCTAAACTGTGTTTTGGGAGTGTTATGTTCTTTGGTGAAATTGAGATAAATTTAAAAGAAAAAAAGATAAGCTGAAGAAAAAGTGATCTCTCAAAATCTATACATGGTTCATCAGTAAAATAATATAATCTGTGTCTTAGGTGCACTGCTGTTTTGGGGATTTTTGTCCCTTCAAATTCTGTTTGAAGGCATAAGAGTGAAACCTGATGAACGTTAGTCATCTCATACAAACACCAGGAAGTGTAAGAGGCAAGAAGTCAGCATATGTGAATAAACTATAAAGAGGACAGGCCAGTATGAACCTTCTCAAGGAAACAGAGGTGAACTTGAATCAAACCCTGTGCTTTCAAGGATGCTCTGAGCTATTTTTCCTATAGCATGTGTTTTTTTTTTACATCAGTACTGTGGTATAGGCTGAATTGCTTTGGTCAGGTCTGTGTCCAAGAAGGATGAGTGGAGCTTTCTTGGAAACTAGAGAAGAGAGGAAGAAAACTTTTGTGAATATAGGAATACCAAAGTTAGTAAATGCGATTAACATATAAGCTTTGATTCAATGCCATATTCCATAAGAAGTTGTTTAGGGCAAATATGTAAAAGAAAAATAATGGGAGCTACTTGTTTGCTCAAATTATCTCCTTCATGTTGCTTCCAGCATGCAATTTAAATCACCTTTTCTTTAACCAGATTCTGAATTTCCATGTGCATAATGCTTTTTGCATAAGATGAAATCAGTGTATAAAACTGAAGATCCTCATCAGCACAGGAAGCACATGGAGCTACCATGTGATTTAAGATCACAATGTGAAGAAGCATCAGAACCAAATATAACCCGTTCCCTGTCCCCCTGAGCTGCAAGGGGGGAGGAGGTAGAGAAATTTGGAGTCAAGTCAGGGAAGAAGGGAGGATTGGAAGGAAGGTGTTTTAAGATTTGGTTTTATTTCTCATTACCCTACTCTGATTTGATTGGTAATAAATTAAGCTAATTTCCCCAAGTTGAGTCTGTTTTCCCCATGATAGTAGTTGATGAATGATCTCCCAGTCCTATATCAACCTACAAGCCTTTTCATTGTATTTTCTCATCCCTGTCCAGTTGAGGAGGGGAAAGATAAAGCTGATTTGGTAGGCACCTGGCGTCCAGTCAGGGTCAGCCAACCTCAGTAACCTTGCTTTCAAAGTCAGATGTTAAATAAGGAAATGTCTCATAGATGTAAATGTTACATAGATTATGTGCAAGTTTTTTGGTATGGCGAGTTTGCTGAGTATACATGTAGCAGAGTTACCCACTGGCTCTGAGGAGTACTGAGCCTGTCGGAACTGGGGAGTAATTGTAGAATCATAGAATAGTTAGGGTTAGAAAGGACCTCAAGATCATCAAGTTCCAATCCCCTGCCATAGGAAGGGACACCTCACACAAAACTATGTCACCCAAGGCTCTGTCCTTGAATACTGCCAGGGATGGAGCATTCACAAGTTCCTTGGGCAACCCATTCCAGTGTTCCAATGCCTCACCACCCTAACAGGAAAGAATTTCTTTCTTATATCCAATCTAAACTTCCCCTGTTTAAGTTTTAACCCATTACCCCTTGTTCTATCACTACAGTCCCTAATGAAGAGTCCCTCCCCAGCATCCCTATAGGCCCACTTCAGGTACTGGAAGGCTGTAATGGGGATTGCTTTCTTTAAGACAAGTATGCATTTACTAGCAACATCCGGTTGCTGCCATGCTTTCTTACCCATCATGTTCAACAGCCAAATAAACAATTCAACTGCTCATAAGAACCAGATTTTTGACTGAGAAAATCTCAGTCAAAATCCAGTGTTTGTAAGGGAAACAAGTGGTGCATAGTACGATTTTATTAAAGTGCTTGTCCAGGTGAAATACTTTATGAAACTGTTACAGCTCATTTTGTTTGTCCTGAAGATGTGGGTTTATGTCAGGAGATCTCAACTTCATAATTCAGTCAAACCTGGATAGACAAACAGGGGTCTGTAGGTCATAACCTCATACCTTTGGTTATTACATGAAAATGAATCAAATCTATGTGATGACTAGGGAACATTAGGCTCTCGAAGATCGTATTTTAGCTACTTGTTTTGGAGCTTCTAAAATGCATATAGACTAATATTAAAATACAAAGCAAAATAAGACTGCAAGTAAATTAAAAAGAGATGAGTCCTCAGTTAGTGTAATTTAGTTTAGCTTCATAAAAGTGAGTGAAGGTCTGATGGTTTATAGCAATTGTGACTCCTACAGAGTCCCTCTAGGAGAGGTATTTTAAGGATGAGTCTGTATATTATACATTAATGTTTCTCTAGTTTTTCAGTGGAAATACACAGTGTTTCCCTGTAAAATGGTGAGAAGATTGTGCTTTTTACTGTTTTTATTAGAGTTATTGCTCACTAAGGTGTGTCCATTGGAAAAACTGTCGAAGGTGCTTATTACTTTCTGTATCCTTTTTTTGGTAGCCCAGTACTATAAGATATGTTGGACATATATATGCTTTATATATATATATATATATATAAAATACAAGTTAACACAAACTTCACTGATATTAATGCTGGTGTCAAATATGATAGTACTTCAGAGACTTATAAAACAAGACATTGATGAACAACAAAAATAATGTAAACAAAGGTATCTATATGTTCTCTGAGTCCTGTGAATTATTGAAAGTTGGGTTTGAAGCCAGTGTAACGTGGGAATCTTATGGCAAAACCATTGTTTTGTCTTATCAAACATTTCCAACAGTAACCACCTTGTTCCAGAGGGAAGTATAAAACTCCTAGATTGCTATGCTGATTTGTGGATGAAACACAAAACTGTTAGAAATAATATCGAAAAATCATCCAACTTCCACCATTTTGAATAGTGGAACCTTTTACTGAAGTATCTGTTGTAGGGAAAATTTGGCCTTACACTTACCTGCACTTACATTTGTACTCCTATCTCCTTGTATTTGTAATACCTCTTGAGAGCCCCAGCAACCTTTATGTTGGGTAAACACGCTACAATAAATGATTTCTACCCTAAAGAGCCTAAAAATCTGAGTAAGGGAATATGTGTAGGAGGTACAATGCATGGGGTAAACTAGGGAATAATAAAATAGATCTAGTCAAATGATGGAAGGGGCCAGAGATCTTTTACAGTTGTAAACTAGCACACGGTATGTTACAATAAGTGTTCATTCTATGCAATACAAGCTAGAAGGGTAAAGAAAGATATATGGCAGAATGTATTTAGACCAATTTGGAAAATAGAGGGGTTTGTGAAACTAAGATCTTTAGAGCTTTCTGCTTTGAGAGATTTTCCAGAGCTGAAGTGAAGAAAAAAAGAGTTATTTTTTCCTTTTTCCTAGTACACACTTTCCCTTTTAGAAGTGGTGGTTCAGTCTAGATCAGCTGTAGTCAAATAAAATTCCAATTATTCTTAATGGAACATTTTGGAAAAACATAATTTTTTCTCCTGACATTTTCTGGAATTTAGTTGTTGTTTGTTTGGTTTTTTTTTTTTGTTGTTGTTGTTTTTTTATTATTATTTAATAGTGGAGCTGTCAAAGAAAAAACTGAAAAAAGCCCATCAAATTTGACTAATTTCTGTTAAATATTTTACTTTCACTCAGAATTTATATTTACATCTTCTTCCTCCTCATCAAATGCTTTGTTTTTTAACTACAAACATTTCTAAAATATTTTATTTTGCATCTGTATTTCGATTGGATTATAGGACAGTTATCCTTACATTAAACCCAATTTTTTTTTGTTTTAAAAAATGGCTATTTATTAAAGAATGTTTTGATTTTCTCAAATTGAAAATGTCATCAATGAATATAGGCCAAAATGCAAAAATAAAAGAAAAAAAATTAAAATTTTACTTCATTGCAGTTTTGTCTCACTGAAAACAAATGCCAGATCACTACCTGCCCCTCAGATGAAAACATACATTGAAATTGTAATAGGTTCCTTTTCTATTTGTGGTTAAAAAAAAAGAAGTGTAGCAAAGAACATTATCTAACTTAAGTCTAACAATGAAAATTGTCATCAGATGGCAGTGCTTGACAAAGAAAATAAAATGTCACCTCTGAAGAGACTGCATGCACGAGTCTGTCACAAGAAGTCCCAGAAGGGAAGGGGGCTTTTAGAATAACCACAAAATATGATGCTGATGCACGGATTGACTCCACAACTCGTTAAAGTTGTAAAGTAGGTATGCTTTTTATTCAGCCCTGAGATGCACGGGGATAATTCCTCAAAGTCATGTGTGCCTCAGTGTTGTTTCCCTCTACATTTATAAGGTTGCACCATACGCCTATACACATTCATGTCCTATCCCCGCTTCGTATTACAATGAGCTAGAAGGTCCTTTGCGCCTGTGCAGTGCCCCCTCTGGTCATGGGCAGGGGTCTCAAGATGAAGTAAATGAGTCTTCCTCCTGTGGGTAGGGGTCTTCAAGATGAAGTAAGAGTCTTCCTCTTTTTGAACTTTTCACCTTTTAGTCTTCACTTATGGCCTTAGGGTTTGGTCCCAGACATCAACCATCTGGTTCTCCCCCTTAACAGTAGATTCAGGGGTCTGCTTTTCCCTATCAATAGGTGCTTATCGGTAGAATCAGGTGTCTGCTTTTTCTTGTCAATAGAACCAAGTTTCTGCTTTTCCTTATCAATAGTTAGTGCCTTTGTTCTGCTTAGTAGGCATGATAGGTACAGACAATACCTTTGCTTAAGCAAGCCAATTCCTCTAACCTCCCTGTACAACCCCCCTGTACATTGGTCAACCCTCTGCATCAATGCTAGGTTTAAAAAATATCCATACAAGCACTATAATTGCTAAATGGGGAAAAATAATCCCAGCTGTATCATGACTGATACTTGAGAAAAGCCTAGCCTCCAAATATTGCTTTATTATCTGGTCCAACTAAATAAACTCAGTATAAATTGAATAATACTTGGAATAAAATATCTGCAAAGGATTTTTTTTTTCCTTTTTTGTTGGGGTTGACACATAAGGTGGGGAATTTCCCCTTTGCTAAAGGTACATTCATGCTTCTTGTGCTGCTGTGAGTCATTAAAGGCTGAGATTGGTGTTGAGGTAATGGCAAAGGAGTAAAACCCTTCTAAAGCCTGGTTTTTAAACTGTCTCATCAAAGACAATGAAAGCTTTGGGCATAGTTTCCCAGGGAGATGATATTTCCCTTTGAGAACTGTTACCTTTTCTCATGTGCTGTCTCCAGCTCACTGGGCACTGGCTTCTAATTTGAGGCCAATCCTGACAGGAGAATTGCTATATCTGTTTCGTCCCTTTGAAACAAAAAGTCTTGCATTTCTCCACTTTCTGCCTGAATCACGTTTCATTCAGGGCACACAGTAAGAGAAATCAGGGCTGTCTGGGTTCTGTAAGCATCACAGCTTCTGTTCTGCTGGAGGAGTTGTTGGATGCACGAGGTGAACAGCCCCTCTGAAAAGCTGTGGAGAAAGAACAGGGCAGAGGAAGCTGTGGCATGGGGGCCCTTCCAGTCATCTGGATCTGTCGGCATGGAGAAGGATGCTACACAAACACAGGGAAGTTTTTTGCAGGCTGTAATTAATTCATCCTGGATACTGGTACTATCAGTAGCAAACTCAGAGAGGGGATGACCTGTTGAAATTTGTGCTCAGGGGAGCTAAAAATGGAATAGAGTGAGGGATACAAAACAGGAAAACCAAGATCTGCTGTGGTGAATTCAGCTATCTGAACACCAGTATCCCTGGAAAGCTTACATCCTACACATCCTTGGCCTGGAAACACAGAAGCTTTTGCTGAGTGGTTTGGATTGCTCCCTATTCTTAATTAAAGGATGATCTGAATCTTATTAAAACTTAAATTACTGTATGTCAAAAACATATTACTTAGCATGGAAGAACCTACTTTCCCATGAAACAGAAAACATTGCCATTGGAGAGAGAGATTGACAATAGGTTATTGTTATTATGTTTTTATTTTTTCAGCAATTACAAAAGCAGGTCTAAAAAAATGGATTTTGAATGTGAAGGGGGAAAAATACCTCCTGTAATCATAAAGTTCTCAATTAGGTCACCTAAAAGCACTTTACAAAAGTCATTGTTAAGTGTTCCAAAAGATTTTCTTTAACTTTCGAAAAGGAAAGTTTTTTCCTTAGTTATAGATAGTGTCTCCTAAAGTTTCAAATAAAAATATGTTTAGAGTCTTCTACTTAAAGTATAATAATAGACTCATCACTGTAGTTTTAAAATTGGATGCATTTCTGCCCACAAAGCTAAACAGGTTTTTTTCTTACCCTCATTATCTTCTGTTTCCTCTTCTTCCCTCTCTCTTCTATGATGGTGTTCAAGAGAAAGGGAGATGAGAAAGAAAGGTGAATTTTTTACCTTTCATATTTTAAAGTAGATTTTAACATATGTCAGTCTGCCGTTTACCCAAAAGCTGTTGTAATTGGTTGTTCCATGTTGATTTTACAACAGGGAAGCTGAGGCATATAGGGGTTTGTGTTGGGAGCATAATGAAGAATAAGAAGTAAATCTCAAGGTTTCTTACATCCTGATCTCATAATTCTTAGAAAACATTCAAGTCATCCTTCTGATCAACACAAAGCTTTTAAATCACCTCCTTTCCTTCTCAGTCATTCTCACAGGCATTCTCTTCCCTGCCAATCCACTGCCACTACTGGTTCCAAAAATATTTGTCAAGGTTGGCACATAAAGATTCAGATTGTTTGCATTTTATGCAAGAACCCTGAAATGGTGTCATGAAAATGCAAATTGCATTTCAAAAAAGGGGCCCAACATCTTCTTTGCCAGAAAAAGGGACTGACCAAATCTGTCAAGCAAGGGAAGGAGGGGAAATCAGATGAATCTGCAAGAAAAGTTTAGGGCTGACTGCCTCAAAGTGCTTCCATATGAGAAATTTGAAGTTAAATGAAGCAAAAGAAAGAACCCAAGTGATCCTTCCCTCTACTGTCCTTCTGAGAATTACCTGATGGCAGCATTTGTGGAGAGCAGCTGTAAGTGCTCTATAACGGTAACATTTGAATATCATTCCACAAAGACATGTCGAAATATTTATAATACCTGTAACATGCCTTTTTGCTGACCTTTCTCAGCCTGGTTTGGTATTTATCATGGAAAGATTTTCTGAAATGATTGATGTATTTGGATATTGTTTGTGTAACCAAACTAGGAGAAGGTGTCATGTTGCTTGCAGGACAGGAGAAAAGGGAGAATAGGTGGTTTCCATGGCACAAGTAACTAGTGCTATTTAAACTTATTCAGACCTGCAAGAGAAGTTTGGATGTGTTAGAGCATCTTTTTTGTGCCAGATCAAATAAGCTGTCTAGGGATAGCTTCTGGTAACTAGAAAGAGAACAACCTTCTAGCATAGCATCAAGAAAGGCAACTGTGTTTGTCTGTTGTCAGAGCTATGCTAGTATATAAAAATGCTGTGTTATGCTTTACACTTGGTGTCCAACACAAGTTTAAAAAAGTAAAAGGCAGCCTTCCCACACCCCATGATGTTGTTACATGGGAGTACTGTGAATATCTAGATGATAAGTTTTCTGTCATGGCAGGTTGTTGGGTGTACACTGATCCCTCGGGTAATACCAGTCGTGTCCCATGTCACACAGCTTAGTATTGCCTCTGCCAATAAAAAGCAGCATAGACACTTTTCAGCTGCCCCAGGTATGTCCCTTTGAGACTAGAGGACATAAAAGTCCAAGTCACTATCTCAGAAGTGATAGAGGCTTCTTTGGATTAATTTCTCTATTATCTTTCAGGTTTACTATGATTCATGACTGTTTGTTTTTGTCTTCAGTTATTCAGTTCAGTGGAGTTTGGCAGAAGATGGCTGCTTCTTCATGAGCAAGTTGCCCCAAACAGATTCTACTGGTAAGAGCAAAAATGTCTTCCTCATTTCCTAGGCACAGCTTGCTTATACATACAGAGATGTTGAAATGGGGGCTTGAAGGCAGTGTTGCTGAATGCAGTCGGCACTGCTGATTTGTTGAGGTTAACTTAGAACTGGTATGAAAGTGGCATTATTCCTCCTGTAATGTACAGCACTTGAAAATGAGTCTTTGATCTAAGGATGATGCACAACTGAAAAATACTGAATAATAGTCTTGCCATGTGTAAGAGTGAGATGTCTTCCAGTGGCTGGTGTTATGCTTTTAACCGCTGTTAGACCTACTTCAGTCCTTGAAAGTCAGCAAGTTAATGAACATTGAACTAGGCACTACAGTTCTTCATTATGAGCTTAAATCACTCTGCAGTATTGCTTCTAAGCAGCAATGCAAGATTTTCTAGTCAGATTTCAAGCTGTATGAATCAACCATGTGTAAGTTCTTGCTGAATCTTTGAATGCCAGTCATTTTACAGCAACAGCAAAATGTTTGCAAATTTGATGCCAAAGTTACCTTAAAGAAATATCATAGTTTTTTGTCACTGTTGCAAGCTTAACTCTTTCTGCATTAACTTCTGCTATATAGCTTATATCTAAATTAACTTAGGGACATATTCTACATGAATATGACGGAATCTGAGCATCTCATAATTTTTAATATAGGGGACATCTGTAATGGATGATTTCACTACAGATTCAAACACTTGTAAAGATCACAACCACTGTACAATAACTCTGAATGTAGGTACAAACTTTATTCTGCAGTTCTTTACTACTAGCAAGTTTCTTTGTATTTTGAGTCTTGCCTCCTTCAGTTTCAATCATCACAGATTTACCCAATGATTCAGGTGTACTGAGCCTCTTCTCATGATTCTGATTGCAGGCAGATCTCTTTGCATTTGCTTTCCATAGCAGTGATTTGCATAGCCAGTGTAAAGCTCTGTAACCACGCTTGCAGTAAAATACATATCCAAAACACCTCCATGCTGTCACTCAATAGCAATTAGTGTAACTTTGACTAATGTGAAAAAGAAAGCTGAGGAAGGAAAGAAACATTGGACTGCAAATGTGTTTGTCATATTCTAAATAAACAATAAGTTTAATTTTTTATATTTCAATTTACTCCTCTTTTAGCTTACACTGGTGTAAATCTGTGATACTTCTCATCAACTCTTTATTGAGGCAGCAGGCCACCTGTGAGCAGAAGTTGGCACTTGTCCTATAAATCTGTCCTTTAAAAGAGACCCCCACGGTAGCTTCTAAACTATAAGTTTGTGCCAAACCCACAGGTTTTGAATATATAAATATTCAGGAGTGGTTCAGTCAAATATTTTCATTTATGAAAGAAATAAGAGGTCTTGATCAAATTTACTTCTGAAGTTGAATTTGTATTTGGTCTGCAAAGGATATACCAGAGATTTTGTTTACTGCTTCTGCTTTTAAATCCTTTTCTCAGAACCTGTCTTAGCTTTTGCAAACTAAATTCCATTTTTAACGTAAAGCTTTGTTTGTGTGAATATCTTCATAGACAGGCACATATATATTTCCATTACTCCCTATGCTTTCCTGAAGGACTCCTATCAGGATTTCAGAATGTCAGATGTAAACACACAGCCCCAAACAACACTTGTTGCGTTTTTTTTTTTTTCTGGGCTAATAGGAATAGAAAGTCCTAGAAATCTGGGGACCCAGTCTTTGAGCCATCCAACTAAATTGTACTCACTGAAGATGGTCAGAGAGCTGGAAAGAATGCCCTTTTTCCTGGTGTCCTATCTCCTGCACGGCACTCCAAGCCTTTAAAGTTTCCCATCATTACTTACAGTTGTGAATTGAGCTGATAAGTGCCTGCAAGAAGAATAATGATGAAAATGATCATTTTCCCTTTCCACAGAGTTCAAACTTTGAAGGCCACTTAGAGCCTAAAAAATAAGAGAACTCAGGCTTGGAGCTTCAGAGGCAAAGAGTAAGATGAAACGATGTTCCAACCACCCATTTAATTCCCTACAGCCATAGACAAAACATGAAACTGCAAGTCTGTATTTTCACCTTGAACAAAATGTCCCTTGAATAACACACTTCAGTATAAGCTAGACTGTACTTTTGCTGTCAAAAGTAAAAATCATGCAACTTGTGGAGACAGCTGTGCCTCATTCTGGCTTATTTATTATGATCATCATCACCTTGGAAAATAAATACTGCTAGCTGCAATGATATCGACACTGTCCTCACAGCCATCCATAGTAGAAAACAGAGCTGTGCATGTGTAATTGAGAATATGTATACCACAGGTAGCAACACTGGGCTTTTCTATGCATTTCCCTGAACACAAAACAAGCACTGAAGTGCTGAATCAGAAGGGCAGCCCTTTGCACTCAAAGCCTGGTCACTGCTGGCTCCCCATGCAAGAAAAGCAATAAAGACTGGAACATAAGAGGGTGCAGATGTGTAGTTGACATCCAAAATTCTGTGGCAACATCTCTCTGGTCAGTCCTAATGTATAAGTTAGGTAGAGACATGCTCACTGTCCTGTGGTTGGTTTGTTGTTGCTTTTGTTTGTTTTTTAATTGGCTTGGAAATATGCAGAGTCTAATCAACCTGAAAAGTGAGAAGACTGACTTGATTTCTAAAGATCAGAAATGAATAGAGAAGGAAAATGTCCTGAAGTCACAGCTTTCCAAAGAAGGCAGACTGTGGGCATACTCTCTTCCTGTTCCTGGTGCTTGCTTTAAATCAAACCGCTTTGAAGGGATAAACCAGACAAAGCTGTTATTTTCTGGGGAATGATGCCTATATGCTGATACCTAAGAAAGGCTGAAGAGTTGCTTTAATACAGACTGCTTCCAGGACTATCTAAACCAGGACTTCTAAGATCAGGAAGACACAAAGCAAAACCTTTGGCATCTGTCCTCCTGGAGGATGCATTTACTTAATGCTGCTTCTTTTGACAGGGAAGGAACATCTGGAAGACTTTAAAGACTTTTAAATGGATTTGAATGACTGATGAAAGCAAAGATGCATTTTCCCAATTGCTCACTGGTATTTTAATTGGCATTTTTATTCTGTCATGTGGTCTTGTAAATATCTTGTGGGTCACTCTTCAGTTTGCAAATAAATGCCACTGACCTTGCCGGTTTTAGTCTTGAGAAGGCTCTGTCTGGAAGTGCTGTCTGAGAAGCTGTAGTGTCTTTTACAGCTGCATTTCTTGCATCTGTTTCCAGGATAATTTTCTTCTTTATTCATTTATTTTTGCCTGCTTTGTGAAACACTCTTTCCTGCTACCACCCCAGGGAAATATAAACCCCTAAAGAACAACATTAAAGCAGTCTGCTGATGCTTACTGCATAACTCTGAGAAAATATTCTGTGTAGAGGTAACACAGTTCCTTATAGTTCATATGTATTTTGTACTCTTGTATCTCTGTTTCATTGGAGTCATTAGTATGGAAATAGAGTATTTGTTTATTGAGTGCTTCCCTGTTCCTCCCTTTTCATTCTTCCACCTCATTCACTCTTCTTGAGCTCTAAGTGATGTCCTGACATCCACACTTGTGATGAAAATGATAGTAATGTCACTTTGTGGAGGAAGATATCAGATGGGTAATGAGCAGATCAACCTTTTAAATAAGTGACTACAGTTTTCTTATCTAAAAAACCCCACAAAAAAAACCAACAAAACAACCCAAACCAAAGCAAAACCAAAACAAAACAAAAGGAGGGAGGGAAAAAGGATCTGTAATTCTCTGTCTCATTAAGAGGTTATAAGAACATGTGTGCTTGTCAGGTTTTAGTGATGGGCTACTGTATACACTTGAGACTTCTAATTGTTATAGTTCAGGTACTCTACCAGACCTTTTTTGCATAAGCTAGGTACGTGTAAGTGTTATACCAAGGAAAGCATAAGCCACTCAAAGAATCAGTTGTATGTTATGTATCTGATGGAAACATAAAAGAATCCACACTGCATACAGCCTCAGGGCGCTGCAGTTCTGCACTGTATCAACAGTTTTCATGGGTTTTATTATTTCTGTGGCAGGTTCTGGAGATTTTGCTGTTAAATGTACTGTGACAGGAAAATGTGTGAAAATTATCAAGGTACTTAGTAATTTTGGAACTGTGCTCTATGAAAATACCGTAATTACTAGGAAGGACCATTCCAAGCAGTAATAGTTCCGAAGGGTAGGATGGAAGCAGCAAGTTAACATCGGTTATGCTGATAGCACAATATTTACTAATGTAGTTGGCATTAGGGGAAGAGAATGCAGTAGATGTTAGTTAGAAGAGTTGGATAAATGCTTTATCTAAATAATTGTGAGTTTATTTTTGTGATACTTGGTGATTCTTCACATACATTATGGTGGTATTTGCTTGCAAAGATACTGGTTTGTAGCAAATACAAATGTGAACACACTTGGTGAATCAGTCATATTGGGAATTACTTTACTTATTCTTGCTTTTTTAAAGGGGTCCAGCTGTCTAGTCAAAGTTCAATAGTGATACTCTTCTGACTTGCAAATCCAAACATTCATGACCAGTAGTTCCAAAAAAACATTCAAAGTGCATATAGTTCAATGTGGTCAAAGTGCGTATGCAGAAAATGCTCATTAAAATGTAGATTTTTATTCTGGTCCTCAGATTATGTCATGCCTTGAAGCACAAATTATTTTCTGGCAGTCAGCAAGTCAACGTGTCACAATTAGAGCAGGCCCTAAAGAAAATAAAAATAAAAGGTTTAAATGCTTATGAAAATGTCTACAAAATATTATGGGGGAGGGAGAGTGTTAGTGAGAATGAGATGTTTTCTGAAAAGATTCTCAGCTAATTCTGATCATAACCTAGCCTTGAAAAACTGCGAAGACTGTAATAATAGGACAAGTGTAATATTTTTAAACTTAAAGTGGGTAGGTTTATGTTAGATATAAGGAAGAAATTCTTACTGTGACGGGTTGGTGAGATACTTGCCCAGACAAGTACCCCATGCTTGAAAGTGCTCAAAGTTAAGATGGATAGGGCTTTGAACAACCAGATGTAGTGAAAGATGTTCCAGCCCATGGCAGGGGGTTGGACTAGATTATCTTTAGAGGTCCATCCCAACCAAAACCATATTATGATTTTAAGATGACTGTCTTGATTAGATGAAATGTACAGTTCAGGGCTTTCATGTGCAACACAGTGTAATACTCTGATTAGAAGTAAAAACATATCATAGGATATCTCATTTCTGATAGGGTCATGTGTCCATGGCATTAATGATTTCCTGAAGGAATTACAGGAGATATGTCAGTTTGGTGAGACGTTGCTAGAGAATCCACTCTGACTTTTTTTTTTTTTTCTTTTTTTTCTGAGTACAAGGAGAAGAAAATGTGTGCAAACATTTTAAAAAAGCAGACGATCAACTTTTCCCCTCAAACAATACAAATATACACACACACACTGAAAGGGAGAAAAAAATAAACTGGTAAGCAGCTGGAAGGACAGATGAATACGTATTTCTGTTACTTTTATGGACAAAGGCAAAGAAAGTTAATCTTCAGAGTAGAATTATAGAGTATACAGCTTTTCTTTTCCAGAGAATACAAGAGACCATATTTTAAAACCCCGACTGTGTTCATTGGAGCAGGTGAAAGAGCTGAAAATCAAGGGAAAAGAAGTGTCAAAGCCCTGTTAAAAACTTCATTATATTCAAGCAGTTGGAGTCATCTGGGCGAACCGTCTCAGTGTTCTTGTCAGATCTTGGCTTGGTGAGATTTGCATGCCCACCCTGGTGGGCTGAGGCAATTTATTTGGCATTGTATCTGGGCTGTTTACAGGTGATGTTGTGTATTGCTGAAGACCTTTTAATCACTGTAGGGCAACTGCTAGAGGCTGATGGGGAAGATGCCAATCAAAGAGCATTGTGACAGCCTGTCCAGGATATCATCCACTTGATCCAATACACAATGCATACCTGATGCTTTGAAGTGTACTAGAGATTTAATTAAAATATATGTATTACATCGCTTAAGTAGGGTAAAGATGGGCACATCACAAGGGGACCCAGGACAGTTTTCAGGAGGTCTGAATTAAGCAGCTGACTGATAGGGAATAGCAAAAGTAGTGAATTTTGCTTGTTTTCTATATTCTTTTTTTTCTGAATTGAACACCACATTTGCTTCTGGTTTGGCTCTGGGAGAAAGTCAGACTGAAGGTCTGAGCCTCTATAACACAGGCTGCTATTATCTTGCTAATATATTTAGGCAGCTTCATGGCTGCCAGCTTAAAAGATACAAATGAACTGCAGCAAACAACGCTGCCAGGGACCAGAGTGAAGAGCAAATCTACAACTGCGCCTTTTCTTGGCCCTTACAATGCTGCTACTGCTAACATTTCTGATGGTGAGTAACACACATTAGAGAACTACCCGTCTCGTACAAACAAAGGCTGAAATCTCTCAGATTTATCTTGGGAATTAAGATTTTATGCCTGTCTGGCTTCGAGCGATACAAACTTGCCAGCCCCATGTGTGTCAGCAAGGACAGGAAAAACACTTGCAGCATCCTCTTTCCATTGCTATTAAAAACTCATTTAGAATCTTTGGATTTGTGATAAGTTTTAGTTCTTAAGAAATTGAGATCCAAAATACACATCTTTATTCCCTGGACAAGGCTGAGAAAATTGCCCAGAGTCACACAGCAGAGTCTGATAGCCCTCTGGTCCTCTGAGTCTGTAATAACCAGATCCTCTGGTCCCAGTAGTCCCTTGAGAGAACGTCACTCATAATCAAATCAAGATTTGTCACAGCAAAATATAACTCCTCAGTCCCAAATCCTTAGTTTGGCAAGGTTCCACCATGCATGAGAATAAGCCTCCTCAACCTTGTTAGATTATCATGGGGACTAAAGATGGGGATAGAATAGTAACTTGAATGTTCTCCTGGAGGTCATAGCTGAATAGAATCTTGACCATTTACATGGCTCTCTCCTCTTCTCCCCTTACAGTCTTATCCTTCAGTAACATGTTATAGAAACACTGCAAAGATCTGATAAAACCTGTCTTTCCCTGTTTCCCTTTCTGGCACAGGGAAACTGGTGATGATTCCAGTACAGTGTTACCCAAGCTTGCTGATTGTAAACAGTAGAGCTGACTTTAAGCTGTTTAGATCTGTGTTGTTTATAAATGCAATGCCAGTATCCTGTGCTGCATGGAATGACTGGCTGGAGACTGTGCTGGCTTGGGACTCTTTGCACTGTATTACTCTGAATGGGGCAAAAAATGCCTCTTACCTCCCTGTATCCTCAAGCCTTAATGTGGTGAGTGCTCTTGTTCTGGGTATCCACATATTTTGCTCTTAGCTTTTTCTGAAAGGTTTAGATAGACAGGAAAAACAAGATTGACCAAAATGAGCTTTGCAGTGCAAAACAAATTTTCGTAACAAAAGCATTAGATTCTTGAGGTAATTGCAGAGACAGTGTTGGCATTGAAATAAAAGTAAAGGTGTGACAATAATTTTTTTGTTTATACATTGCATGTGTATAGAATTTGTCAAATGCTTCAATCCTGTTTATGTTGACTAAATTTTGTCCCTACCCATGGCAGGGGGATTTGAAGTAGGTGATCTTTAAGGTCCCTTGCAAACCAAAGCATTCTGTGGTTCACTTGAATAGGCCTTTCTGTACTAAGAGGCCCCAGTTTGATGGATGCATAAGTTGGTGTGTTTTGGTTTTCCCTATTCACTAGATTTATCTTTAAAAAAATGATCCAGCGATACTTCATAAGTACAGACTCCCATGAGCTTCAACGTCAATCTCATTCACTTCCCCCCATTTAAGATCTGCAGAAGGAGGCAAGCATCTGGATACCATGTTCAAAATCTTGATTTGAGGGCTAGTCCATAGCAGAAGCTGCAGTGCTATGCAGTATGTCTGGAACATGGAACATGTCAGTCTGCAGAAGGCATTGTACTAAGCAGCTGATTTCTCTATATGCACCTATAAAGGTCAGTCCTTGAGGCAGTTGCATGGTATAGTTACCTCTAGATTTGTCCATATCTATGTCAGGAAGATTTCACTGCTATTTTCTGTTGTATGTTTAATGAGCAGCATACTGTGTTACTGGAGTTGACTTGGCATTCTTGCTGTAATTGACTTTCTGGCCTCCTCCAGAGCATACTGACTGGGCCACAGCACTCCAAAAGGCCAGAAACATGCATCTTAACACAGTGGGAAACCATGATCGTATTAGACTGTAACAGCAGAGAAGCAGTAAATAAGGTAGGTTTGGTCCACTATATCAGGTAGCTGAGTTCAGGGGCTATAACTAGAGGGGGCCTTCCTCCTTCTCTCCTTTCAACCCAGTAGGATGTCTTAAGTTTCCTGCAATATATAAAAAAGAGGTATAGGACATGAGTACTATCTTAAAATCAGGATTTAATCCTGGTAACTGAATTCTATCCACTTAATTTAGATCCTTATTTTAAGAAATCCCTCCCACTCAGCATTACTAGCAATAGATACCTATCTCCCTGAGAATTTGCATCAATCTATTTCAGAGTTTTAGGAAGTTTCCTATCTGGAGCATCCCACAAAGGGCTGTGGTGTTACTGCAGTGGGGGAGAAGGAGGGAAAAGTTCTAGGGAAAAGGTGACAAACTGCATAAAGCATAGCACAGAATGGATTTGACCCAGTGGCTGCCAGTTGAATTGCACAAAATTGTATCGGTTCATCTAATTGGACAATGTGGGAAAGAATAGTGCAGAGATGTAGCAGGGAAAATCTAATTAGATTATTGCCAGGGGAGATTTATTGGCCAGATATAAAGAAATGAAATGCTGATTTATGCCTGTCTGGAATCTGGTTCTTTGTTTCTAAAACATGTCTAGATAGTATTGTTAAGAGATGTTACAGCTAGATAGGAATCTTTACAGTGTGTTCCAGGAATATTAAAATGTGTAAAATTTCACGTAATAGGGACTAAACAAACCACAAGAATTCCCTCTCACGCTGAGCTCCCTGGGGGCAGATTCACTGACCTCTGCAAGCTAAGAAAAAGGAACGGAGAGTATCTGCAAAGTCATCATGGAGTCAATATAGTAGTAAAAGAAAAAGGAGCCTGGAGGACTCTCAAGCTCTATTTTTGTCTTTGCCACATAAAAACCTGTGTGATCTTGGTCAAATCAATGAGGTCCCTGTGCTCTTGACTAATCAGAGGAGTTTATCTATATAGCTGAGAACAAAAAATTTTCCTCAGCCTTGCTTTCTAACTTGGTCTGTTGGTCTTGTACTTTTCCATGGGTCTTGAACAAATCAGTAGCATGCAGCGAAGGTTACTTAAAGGTTGATTGTCAAGTACTTTTGTATCTTTGGACAAAAAGCTCCTTGTTCAGTGCCATGTGTTACTATTTTTATGAATGGCAATTAGGATTTAGAGTGTTACAGAAGCATCAGTGGAACGAAAAAAAATGATGCTGCTGAGGACTCCGTGGACGTCATCCACTGTTGTTGTTTTCACACTGTCCTTTGAAACAAAAACCTGCTATTCAATACATTGGAATAACCTGTCAATTTTTAACATGAAGTAGCACAATGTGTCCCAGAGGCAGTGGGGGAGCTGGTTTTGCCTTGGCAAGATTTACGATAAAGGATTCTCATGAGTGCTGAGGCTAAAGGAAGATAAATCCCCAAAGGCAAATTTTACCAATAATTGAATTACAAAGCCATTATCGTGTGCTGAAAAGAGCAACTTTATGGCTCTATTGTGACAGGATAAAGCTTGTTAGAATATTTATGTTCATAGGACAACTTTGGCATAAGGGTCTTTGAGAGTATGTTCTCTCTTCCACCTGTCTGATGCAGCTAATTAGCCTTTCTGTGTAATGCAGTATATGTAGAGAGGGAGGTGTTTTTAAATTGGGGTTGGGAAGAAGGAATGCTGAAGGTCAGGAGTCGTCTCAAAAGAAATAACACAGTAAGCACAAAGTCATCTGCAGAATGCAGCTAAAGGCCAGAAGGAGAATCAGGGTAGGTTTCAGGAAGCGAATAGAGGGCAAAGAGGCAAATGATGAGGGGTCAGTCAGGATTTTTGATGTGATGTGCTGCTTTCCTGTTTGGTGTTGTGTCGCAGCCACTTCTGACGTACTCTGAGTCAGTGTCAGTCAGCTCAAAATGCCCAGAACTAGGTGAATCTCATTCCTCCCACCTCACTAGAGTCGTGCTGTTATCTGTTATTTATCTGCCATCCTTTGCTGCATGAACAAATCATACCTTATTCCCTTCAAAAGAAGGTGAGGGATGGTTGTAGGAGTCTTGATTCTGCATTTGTTCATTTCCTCTGAGATGTGGGAAAGCAGCATAAGAGCTCTGTTCTCATATAAAGAACAAATGACATTCACACTGGTTCTGTCTGTGAAAAGGGCATAGCATTTCTGTTCTTCCAGCTTTCATTCTGGGCCATTTGCATTGGAGATTCTGTAAAATAGCATTGTCATTTATTGCTTAGCTTGAAAGACCTTTGATCTTGACTGCTGTGATCATACATGGTACAAGGAATACATATGAAATGTTTGCCATCAGTTTTCTTGTGCATGTTAGTTGCAGACTGTGTCTGAAGTCAAGTATCCAAAACCAAGGGCACCCAGCCAGAATGCGCAAGCCCTTGAGATGGAGCCTTGATTGTCTGGTGCTTCAAGTTCTTTGTTTATTAAAAATGGTGCTTTGAAGTTAAGTACACCAAGTGGAAGCTTTTTCTGTCTTCACAATGATGCTTTTTTGCAGTTCAGAGTGGTCTGACTGCCTTGCAAACCTCATCAGTTCCCAGCATCCATAAACAATTGCTTTTGTCCCTAGAAGTGAAAAAAGATAGAAGAGGTGGAAACCCCAGGATAACAGGGTCTCTGTTGAATTTCCTTGGCTCACAAGAGCTGACAGGCCAAGGAAGCCAAGGTTTTAGAAATGTTTCAGACAGAGAGATGGCAAGGGGCTGGTCACTACAGAAATACGTCAACTAGCATTTTCTGTGCAGTGGGAAGTGCCAGGCTGCTTTTGTTTTGTTCAGACTAGCTCTAAACCAGAGGATGATTCAGGGTCTTTTCGCTGTGCTGCTTCTCACGGTGGATGTGGAATCTGCATTGAGCAATTACTGCACTGCAGCCAGTGATATCGATTTGTGGAGCTCTCAAGTGCAGATGACTATTTGATCGTGATTAAAATTTTAGAAAGCAACTTTGTGATAGGACTGTGGGGGTCCTACATTTTTCATAATGTGAGCATCTTCTGTATAAAGGCAGCGGGGTCACTGCCTTGCTCTCCTCTTGGCTTTTTAAGTCCTCATTTTTTTTAAATCCTCATTTTCTTCAAAGATATTTTTTAAATGTCTTTTTTCTTTTTTTTTCTTTTTTTTTCTTTTTCTTTCATTTTTTTTCAAAACACCCAGACAATTATACCAGCAAAACTCAAAAAGCTAATCCCAAAAATACAATAGGCAGCATTCAGCAAAACCTGTTGCAAGCATATCCCTAGTGTACTGAAGTTTCAGGGAGTATTACAGAAAGCCTGAGATTAAAGGGATGGACAAAGGGCATGCTGGCGTTTTACCATAAAATGAAAACATAGACCACGGCAAGAAGAAAAGTTTGTGGATATATAAGTGATTGGTCTTTGAGAATGAATACTGAAAGGAAATAATAGAATTGAGAAATACGAGAAGAAAGTGCTGCCAGCTTAGTTAATAAAAATTGCTCAAAATAGGACATGACCAAGTTTTGGACTGGTGTTTATTTTTAGATGAATTTCTGAGAGAAACCAGAAACTCCATGGGTCCCAGAGTGTTGTTCATCCATACCCTTGATCTTTGTAGGATATTTGGTTTACAAGCTATCAAAAGCACAGTGCTTTTCCTTGCTTAGCTTGTGAAGTGTAGCTTGACCAGGTTGCTTTGTCTATGTACACAAAAGATAATGAAGTAGAGCAGGCAGTTGTATCATGTTAGATTCACTGAGTTTGAGGTTTTGGTGTTACCTAGGGCAAATCCAGCATGTAGTTTCCTCTTCCATATGTGAAACTTGTATTTATTGATCACTCTAGTTTTGGTATAAGAATCTCTGAACCTGGGCATAAGTCAGGACTGGAATTTCTTTGTAATCAGTTAGGTGTATTCATTTGGTTTTATACTAATATTATGGGCTTAACACTGTTATTTAATAATACTAGGCTTGTAGATGTACAGTGTCTTTCTAAACTCCTAGGGATGATTGTGGCTTTTTTTTCCCCCAACCAAATGAAAAAGCCAAGAAAATTCACTAATAGTGTAGCTGTATGCTCAGTGGTGGTGTGATAGATCTGGTTGACATATTAAGTTGAAGATTTCAGATATATATTCCACAGTTCCTAACACCTTGTTTCCAGTAGGTGCTTTAAGAACTGATTTTCCTATGCATGTAATAGAATGTTCCTGTCTTATAGGGTGCATGTTCTCAGGTGCAGTGTAACCAAGAGGGTGATATTTATCTCCTGTACATGCTCACTGTGGTCAGTATTGCGTTCTGAATGTCTTGTAGGCTTTTACGTTCATATAGTAAATAATAAAGCTGAGGTAAGCTATATAAAACATCTAAAACTCTCAGAGAAGGGAGCCAGGACATTCCATTTCTCCTTTACTTACAGTCCCTAATTTATCAGTAATTCATGTTTTGAAATGTAGGTAAACATATTTCAGGTCTGTTGTGTTACCTGCTTCAGGACCTTTATGTAATCACATGTGATTGACTGTAGCATAGCACCTTATATTCAATGGAGAGAAACAGCCCTTTCTAGGCTAAAGCTTGTGTTCTCGTAAAGCCATATTAACACCGTTCAGGTGATCCACAGTGCAAAACTGCCTGTTTCTCCTCACTGCCTGCAAAAACGTGTTGTGTGTGATTAGCTCAGAGTTAAATATCTCTAGCATATAACTGGGTAAGATGAACATTACTTTATATGGCTTTTCAGGTGTTATGGAGGGATGTATATAGAAATATCACAGGGCTACCATGGAACAAGACAGCACGATACAAGAAAATAAGACATTAAAAAGTTTTGGTCAGAAAATTCTCAGCATAACACAGATGGGTGTGATATGCTTCTGGATGTCAGCTGTGTACAGCTGAGTTCAGCAGATACGTATTTGCATTTTGCCTGTCCTTTGCAACTGGTTGTTTGTGTTATTTATATTATGGGTCTGAGCGTGACCTTGTGTTGTCACAAGTAAATTAAGCCTATTATATGTCAAACCAATGAAATGTGTATTTTCTGTGGGAGGAAGAAAGATCTAGCAGATAGGAAAACCTAGATATGGTTCTTTCCTTTACCTTGGATGTCCTGTTTGACTTTAGGAACTCTCTTAGATTCTCCGCACCTTAGTCTTCATCATTTGTCATCACTTTTCCAATTTACAGAGGTTAGGAGAGCTCAAAAGAAAGCAAGCCCTTGAATAGATGGGTAATGTTTACCACCAGTTATGTTTCAGCCATCCTTGTTTTGTACATCCTTGGGACAACTGATGGCTTAATTCTTCCTTGAGTTGAAGCTTCTGCAGTCCCAGTAACTGGCTGTCACAGTGTGAAAGTAAGTAATATGCAGGTCACTACAGCTGTAGCCTTATATCTTTCAGGCCTTAGTGGGTCCAGATATCTGTATGCTGCTTTTAAGACATTTAAAAGTTTGATGTAAATTATAGCTCATATCACAAGTGAAAACAGTAATCATGTCCCATCCATCAGTGAGGCATCTCATTCTGAATTAGCTGACTTTCCCCAAGAAGATGCAGTAGAGGAACATCAGAATAGCACTGTGAGGGGGAAACTCACAAAGAACCTGACTGCAGACTCACAGGCTTTTACTAGGGCAGCAAGTTCTTTGCTGGATGAATACCACTGTTGCATCTTTCTGAGGAGACAGTGAGTTTAAATCTGTGGAATATAATCCTTGTTTCTTTGGAGAGTTCACATCCCCATGGGGCTGTGTGAGGTCAGGAGGAGGGATGTGCTGCAAATCTGTTCTGTGTCTTCTGTAATAGCCTAGTTCCAGGTGTGCTTAAAGCCAGCTTCAATAAACAAGAATCAAAAGGAGATATGATAAATTACAATCTTAGGCCTTCTGCAGTTTTTAAGAGGTGTTCGTCATTGGCATCTATCTACCTTGACCTGAACTGTAACTAGCAGGTCCAGCATTTTGACCCTAAATGTGTTGAAGTTGACAAGTGAAGGAAGAATGCTTTAGGAAGCTACTCCCTTCCCACCCATGTAGTATCAGTTATCGGGAAGCAGATATTTTAAATACAAGATGACAGGAGAAAGGAGAAAAAGACCTTGCCATAAATGCTGTTAAAAATGGAGAAGAGGTGAAAGCAATGCTGGTTCAGAGTCTTTTTTGAAACTTCCATTCCCCAGCATAGGAGAACAAATATATCCAAACCTTTCTGAGCTAGAGAATTGCTACAGATTTTCTCAAGCATAGCTAAGGATTAATCAGGACACAAATAGTCTTGTTAACATTTTTATAATGGTTATTAGGTAATGTGCATGATGATTAAGGGCTGGAGCTGCCTCTGATTGCAGTCAGTGGGAACAGAATGGAGGTCTAAATTGCTGTTTGAACTTCACTTTTGATTTTCTGAAAAATAATGAGGTTTTTAACGGAACAACATCTAATTTATCACTAGAAATGAATGTTTCTCTTCCCTTATTCAACTAGTAACTTGGAGGTCAGGCAGCTAACAAGAAACTGGTTGTTTAACCATTAGCTGTAATCTAGGATTGTGACCTGGATGATAGGACCAGAAACAAGGCTGATTGTCAGAGATGCTGCTGAGGCTGCCTTTTAAGGGGATTAGCACACGCTTGTAGCCTGTACTGCCATAATTCAGAGTGTCTACCAAACCACAGGCCGTTTGAACTGTCCCAGGGAGTTGTTGAGGCCACGAGTGGCAGTGCAGGAGAACCTAAAAATGGAAGCAAAGCTTGAGTCCAAGAACCCCTTATTTGCAGTGCTCATTGACTTTATGTTGTTGCTTGTTAATTCAGAGAGAATGAACAGTCATTTTTTGAGTCAATCTGAAATTTCTTTTATTAATGGAACATTGTTTGTATTAGTTCAGAAGTGATAAAATGTCCTGAGATGAAGTGGGCTTTTAAAATATCTTAATTAATGAGGGAACATTGATGATTAAGAGTGTCAATTGAGCAAATGTGCATAAAATGTCCAATATAAAGGAACAGCTATAATTAGTATGCTGGCAAACACTATTATCCCATCAATTAAAGTCTTCTTTATCCCACCCAGAACTGAAATGCATTGTTCTGACCAAACCAGGAAACTCATAAAAATTTCAGGCACCAAGAAGAACAGAAACAAGTTTCCAGGCAGAAATAAGTGAACTGTAGGGATCAGAAATAAAAAATTCATGAGGACAATGGCATTGACTCGATAAAATAGTGGATTTTTTTTTCCAAATTTTCAAGTTTATTTTAGGGAAAACTCCAAAGTGCTTTCAACATGATCAGCTCATACTTGTGAGTATGAGTTTAGGTCCAGCTAAATAGGAACTCCTGTGGAATTAATATCTCAGACATTCATTGTATCTGTTGTTTTTAATGCCTTTGTATCAATTTGTACTTTTACAGGTCTATGGTGGGGTCTGGTAGAGAGCCTGATCTCGTTCACCTGGAGGCAAAGACAGTGGATGGTCGTAAGTACATCGGCTTTCAAATATTGCGGTGTGGCCTGTAGCAGCAACAGTGTGGCAGCAGGGCCAGGGCAGTGATTGTGCCCCTGAACTGGGCACTGATGAGGCTGCACCTTGAATCCTGTGTTCAGCCCTGGGCCCCTCACTGCAAGAGAGACATTGAGGTGCTGGAGTGGGGCCAGAGAAGGGCAACGGAGCTGGTGCAGGGCCTCGAGCACAAGTGGGATGGGGAAAGGATGAGACACCTGGGGTTTGGAGAAGAGAAGTCTCAGGGGGCACCTTATTGCTCCCTACAACTGCTTGACAGGAGGATGGAGCCACGAAGGGTCTGGGCTCTGCTCCCAAGGAACAAGGGATGGGACAAGAGGAAATGACCTCAGTCTGGACCAGGGGAGGTTTAGATGGAGATGAGGAACAATTCCTTCCCCAAAGGGTGCTCAGGCATTGCAACAGGCTGCCCAGAGCAGTGCTGGAGTCACTGTCCCTGGAAGTGTTCACAGACCGTGCAGATGAGTCCCTCAGTGCCATGGGTTAGTGGTGGCCTTGGCAGTGCTGGGGTAAGGGTTGGACCTGATGATCTCAAACATCTTTTCCAACCAGGTTGATTCTATGATTCCGGACTGCCCTTATATTCTTGTACCCAGGCAGTATCATGATGGAAATCTGGCTTATATTTAGGGATTCACTCATTTAATATGAAGGGTTTGACTGATTCAGGGCAGGTTTGTTAGAAGTTTTTTCCAGCAAGGCAAAAAGTTGGGACAGGCTGTGAAAGGAGCTGAGAACACAGTAAGGAAGAACAGATGATAAGCAGTAATTGACATTAGTGTATACATCACTTTTTTTTCTTCCTACGTGATTTAGTTCATGGGAACATGGCATTGGAGGGAAGTTCCTGGGTCTCAGAGTCTAGCTGCTGTTGTTTCATGCAGTGCATAATATCCCCTGGTTCATAGCTTTAGAGTTTTAACAGACCAGAGATACTCTGCCTTAGGTACTACCTTTGAAAATATGTCATTTATCTAACTTCAGAAACCTTTTAATGATCAGCTTAAGTGTATTCTTTACTGTTGTTGCTTGTCCTGTCACTGTCCTTCACTTTCATCAGCTCCTCTCCCTCCTTGCTTAGCCTCTTGAGGTACTTTTCTCCATTCCAGGAACCTTCTTTTACCTGTAACTCCAAAATATTCTCCTAATTGGCTGCAAATTCTCTCAAGCACCTTAAGCCTCCCACTGGCCTTTTCTCCTCCAACACATGCTTCCTCAAGGTTTATCTTTGAGCTTCACTGCTTTTGCAGATCTTCCTCCATGGATTTATTTTCCACAACACTGGATTGCCTCAGGAAGGCATCAGACCAAAAGCCTGACTGCTACACAGCTTGTCATTGTAATTCCATATTGTTTCCTCTGTAAACAGCAGCTTTGCTGCAACAGAACAAGCGAATATTTACCATTTGCAATAAATAGGTATTAATGATGCAGTGAATTAATGCCTTTAAAACAGACAAAATGCTCCCCTAAATTGTACTTAAAATGTGCCTTTTGTCACTGGAAACTGACTGAAAAAGTAACTGTAAGGTAACATGGGGTTTAGCTCATTGAAATTTAGCATGAAAGAGAATTTTTTGGAAGATGAATTTTGACAAGAAATAGTTGCAATATAAACCATAAAGTTTAAAAAGTCTTTCCATTTCAAGATAGTCAAGATTAGTAAAAGTGAAAGAATGTATTATCTGTTTCTTATCCTTTATGATCCCTGATTCTTATTATTTCTCCTGTCAAATTCACTTACCTGGACATGGCAACAAGACTGGGAACGTGAGGCTCTCCCTGGGCATGCTAAATGAGAATGAAATATTCCAACAGAGCTGTCTGTTTCAGCACAAAATATTAGTGGTTTAAGGCATTAAGAATTTGAAAGGTCATTGAGATGAGGCACTACAGTTGATGTTTAAGGTTCTATATACTTGTGCTGCTTTCAAGGGATGTTCAGCTCATAGTGGGCACAGAAAGTGCCATGCCCCAAATGCCTTGAATGGTCTTGTTTGAGTTCTTAGGCTGTAATATGAACATTTTGCACAACTGTTGCATATTTTTGCAAAAGACTTCTTGACTGCTTAACAAATTAGTAAGCTTTATGACAGCTTTTAAGGTGGAAACCAAAAAACAGAAAATGAAACTGGCCTCACTGAAGACTCAGGCATGTTAGTAAAGAATTACGCAATAAAAAATTATTGCTCATCAACTAAACTCTAGTAACTGATTCTGTGCACTTATATTGGCTTAGTTGTGAGGCAGCATAGCTGAAGTTTTTCTATTAGTGAGGCTGCGACAGATCTACTGATGTAAATACAGCAGTGGTGCCAAACTTTCAGCCAGTGTGACCCCTCTTGCAAACCACTCATTCAGCTGGTACTTCTACTCATGAGTCAGAAAGGTCCCCAGTTCAGCACATTGCTAATATAAGAAAGTGTGTTGGATTTCCAGTAAGTGCATACTCTGTTTTGCCCATAGTTCTGGGAAGCATTGGTCTCTAGCAGAGGACTGTGGTGGGAAGCAGTAACCTTGGAACATAGCACAGCATTTTTTGCCAGAAGACATTTGCTAGCATTGCAGGATTTTGGGACTGAGACAGGCTGAGTGTGCACATGGCCCATTACTCTAGTTACCATGATCAACTTCATGTGTATAGGTCTGGTAGCTACTAAAGCCTTCTTCTAAGAATTAAATCAGTTTCCTTTTCCTGGATGAAGTAACCATGACCCTCCAATGGATGAGCAAATGTTTCTCCTCCGGAATGATGGTGTGTGACTGCCACTGGGGTGATTGGTGGAAGTGTGCTGAAATGAGAAAGTTACATTTTTATCAAGCTGAGTGTAATTGGCAGGTAATTTTTTTTGTGGGATTTTTTGTGTTGGTTTTGGCTTTTGGTTTTGATTTTTATTTTTCTCTTCGTGCATTTACTTATTTATACTTTGTTTGGAATATCTCTTTTGAGAGTTAACCAAGTGTGAAAATCCAATAAAGGGATTGAATTTGTGCAGGTAGACTTGCCAAAACAAGCCAGGGAGAAAGAAGGGAAGAAAGGGGAGTGGTGTGGAAACAACCATGAAAGGGTACAATAAAATAAAAGACCCTGAAGTGGAAAAATAAGGGCTAAGCAAAAACCTGCTGAACTCAGTGCAAATAAGAAAAACCACCTCATTCTTGTGCTGGTATCTTTTCCAGCAGAAGCTGAGTAGTACAACTTCAGCTTTAGGTGGGAAGAAGTAGAAGTGTCAGCAGAATATGATGGTAGCCCATCTCCCTGGCAGGGTTGTTTGAGAACATCTATCAGCAACAACCTTAGTATTGGGCTTTCCCTGCTAGAAAACCAATAACTCTCTATCTCTTCTCCATGATTATGATCTGTCTGTGCATTTTATTTATTGTGTTTATATGCATAATGTAAAAGGTTTACAAGGCCCAAAATAGTGTCTTAGCAGGCATAAATCAGTATAACTTCAGTAGCATGATTTACACCTGCTCAGGATCTGGCTAACAATATTGTACCTGAACACACGTTCTCACTACTGTTTTTTTCTGGACTCCTGAACACAGTGTGTCTGATCAAACTAGGGTGCAAGTAGTAATGAACAAAATGAGTACAGACTCTGCAGTTTGGTTGTATTGACTGAGATAGATTTGCAGGGCTAAACATTGTCATTTATGTTTTTAATCCTGCTGTGTAATTTTAGAGAGTACTGAGCAAATTTTATCTTCTCAAATATGATGTAATTTTTTTTATTATTTTTTAAAGGTTTCATGCCCAATCTGTGTCAAGCTGGGGCTGAGAACAAAGTGGTAAAAGTGATTTTTCTGGTTGGAAGAACTTCATATGAGCCTTATCTTACATTTCCATTTGTACACTTGGGTGTCCCTCGTGTTCCACTTTGATTTTGGAACAGGATCAAAGGCAAGCCAGCAAAGTCAGCAGGAATAGTGGATAATTTTTGCCTGTTTTCAGGTCAACATCCCAGTAATATATTAATCCCCTACCATTCTTAACCACACGATAAGCTTCTTTTTGTTACGTTCACCACCGTAGACAGGAAGCAGAGTGACTGGTGGAGCTAAATCTGGGTTTGCTAAAACGCAGCTTGAAATGTTTTCTTCACTGTCAATTAATTAATGACATGTAGGGTTTAGGTTTTTAAAGAATACACAAGTCCTGAAAGATCCTTAGTTATGGGCTTATCTCATTTGAGCTAGAGAAGGTTATCTCAGTATTCAAGCTAATGGAAACGGGAGGTAATTTTAAATCAGGTGATGCCTCGAGAAGAATCCAGGCTGTTGGTGAGGATTAGGAAGATGGATTCCTACAATGCATTTGGAGATTAACTGGGTACCCATTGGCCCTCCGGAGAATGGCAAAGCTGACTCACAGGATATCTGAGTGACAGTTTCTATAGGTGCATGTCAAGAAAGCCAACTGTGTGTCCCAGGCCGAAAGTCAAAACCACAACACTGCCCCAGCTACTAAGAAGGAGAAAAAAAAATGACTGCTACTGCTGAACCCAGAACAATGAGATAAGCATTCACTTATGTAGATAGATGCTGACTGATTTTGAGTTTTTAATTTATAAATTTATCTTTTCTTCTTAAGTATAGGTGAAAGAAGCTAGAGGGTTTTCTAATATGCTGGCAAAAATGTAAAGAACTCCTGATATTAGAAAAGTAGTTTTGATTCCTTTGCTTTTCTTCTGTTGCTCTCATTTACATGGCAGCTTTTCATATGGAAAGGTAATTTAGGTGATGCTGTGATTGCAAGTAAGACCAAAGCCTCACCTGGTGTCAGCAGGCATACTCTGCTTGCTGATCAACATCTGGCCAATAGTGTCTGAATCACAAAGTTGTGCTAAGACTTTAATTTCTGTTTTCACAGAAGGTTGCTAGGAAGAATAATCACTGCTGTGGAAAAAAACAAGTAGGCAGTCTGGCCTGGCAATCTTTTGCTAACATGGCTAGAGTGGTGAATTAATTCCCATAGTGGCCTAGACCTGTGCAGTGATTTATTTTTTCCTGGTTCTGGTTAGTATATTTTCTTGATCACTATTAGTATTTGTCCTGGAGAATAACATCTGTTACCTTCTGCAATTATAGGCTTATGCCATAAATGGCAGAGGATATACTTCCCCATGTAAAGAAAAATTCCTGACTATGACATGCAAGGAGGAAAGAGTAGCAGCAGGACAAAACCAGATGTGTGAGTAGTTAGTAAAGGGGATGGCTGTATTTCACTGATTCATTAGTGGTTAATTGCTTTGTAGTTGCTCAGTCCTGAAGAGTCCTGAATACATATCCATATTACAAACGTTTCACAAGTCGACATTCAGACCAGATGGAAATGGATAAAGAACAGTTATTTTGTGTGCTTCTCAAAAAAGGAGTAGAAAGATTAAATTATGGGAGAACATTTAATTAAATTGTGGAACTCATTGCCAGGGGAGGTTGCGAATGCTGAAGTTATACTTGGACTACCAAGACAACCGGACAAATTCTTATGACCTTTTCTAGGTTTCTGTTATTAGTCACTGTTGGAGAGGGGTTACAGGCCTGGGTCTTTCAGTGACGTATGTTGCTACTGTGTTCTTGTGGTTCAGGATACCAGTCATCCTTCAAAAGCTGAAACTATCACTAATGTCTAAGCTACTCAATTATGAACTGGGATACTCCATAGAAAATCTGGAAGACAAATAATTCATAGATTATGTGGATGTTTTTTGCATAAAATCCTGATTTGTTCTTAATGAATTTATTTGTAACGATAATACATTCCTCAATACATTAAAGACAAGAAAAATAAAATTTATACATTTTCAGTGTGTACAGTAAATATTTTCTCGGATTCTTCTTGTGATCAAATCAGGTTTTGAAAAGATCTACATGCAAGCATAGACTAGAAAACAGTGAGTATTAGGTTTGATATACTGTCCAAAATAGCACTCAGCAACAAGTATCCTGAAGCAAGGCCTACTCTGCTTTAGGAAGGGGTTTGAAATTCTACTGTGTACATTTGCAGAGGCTCACCAACCTCCAGTAACAACCTACAACCATCCGTCTTCACCATCTGAGCCAAGAAATGTCTCAGGGATAGAGGATGATGCACTTCCCTTGGGAACATATTAACATGGAGATTGAGCTAAACAGAAAAGACTAAAATATTTCATGGCACAAGTGTCCCTCTGGGTCTCAGCTTTTGCTGTGTGTTAGCATTTGCAATTCTCTTTCACCATTGAAAGATTAATTTTGTAAGAGGTTTCCCTTACAAGATGTCTCCTTCATTCTTGTGTTCTTGTTACTTCTTGCTTCCGCTTCAGAAATAGCTGCCGGTCCCCAAGAAAAGTCCTACCCTAGGTGTCTAAACCTGTCAAAATCAGAGTGTCTGGGGGTGTAAGAGTTGGGAGTTGCTATGTTCTTCTCTCCAGGCACAGCGTGACTTTTTTGTTGTATATTAAAAACAGCAGCTGTTGTTGGAGGTGAGGGTTCTGGAACTGAAAAGCGTAATGTACTAATTACCTATTGCAGGGAAAACATCTGTGCAGGAAAACTAATGAAATTAATTCCAGAGCCTAGCAACTGAATACATTAATTGACATTAATTAATGCTAAATTACAAAGCTCTGCCAATGGAGTCACATAAAATGTCCACAAGAATCAAATGTCCCCCTCTCCCCCCAAAAAAAATCCTTGTGTTAATTTGAACACAGCAAAACTTCCCTTAGGAAAAAGGAGGGATCCAGGCACTACAAGAAGCCTGTTTTTCCTTCTTTCTGTCTCCCATAGCAGAGGGAGCTTTTCTTGGTGTGCCCATCTCAGGGTTTGGCTGTTTGGGAGGTTAGCTTAAGCAATTTCAGTGCTCTGCCCTTTAGTAGTTATTACTGGTATTTTAGAATTGGAGCTGTGGAGAATTGCACTGTAAAAATTCACAAGAATTGCCTTAGTAAATCTTCATCAGTGGTGCAATCACTGCTGCACAGACTCCTCCGATCACAGCAGAAACAGGCATAGTCCCCATTCCTCTGTTAAAACAGGATCAAAAAAACTTAAGTCACCTCTGATGGATGTCAACCTGGCTTGCTCTTTAAAATCTCTTGTGGAGGAGATCCCTTAATCTTCTTTACTGGCTCGTCCCAGCAGCACCCGTCATGCTACCTCCCTGTGCTCTCAGGATAGATAACCCAACGGCATTGCAGTCTGTTTCCCAGACAGCTGGTGTGCCTTGTGGAAGTAAAAGGAAAGAATGGTGTTGAGGGCAAAAAAGGAAACGGTGGGAAATGGAGATCTGATGCTAAATAGCTCTATGCTGGGCTGATTCGATCCCATGTGTGAAAAGCCACCCAATCTTGCCAAAAACTCAGGATCGTGAAGTCAGACATTTCAACTGTGATGCTGCTTTGTTTAAACTCAGGATTGCCAGGAATTTCACTTGGGAACCTTCCTGAGAGAGAATGAGAGACCCTGTCTGCAGTACTGTGTTCAGATCTAGAGCCCCAGTGAGGGTGGTGTAACACTGGAACAGATTGCCTGGAGTGGTGGTAGATGCCCCCATCCCTGGAAGCGTTAAAGATCAGGCTGGATGGAGCTTTGAGAAACCTGGTGTAGTTGAAGATGTCCCTGTTCACTACAGGGGTGTTGAAACTAGACGGCCTTTGAATGTGCCCCTTCCGACCCACGCCATTGTTCAGTTCTATGAATGTGGGTGTAGGTTGGGGAGCTGTCCCTCATGCTACAGTGGACTGAATTAAACAGGAGTGGAAATTGTTCGTGTTGCAGGTGAAGAGATGCATGCCTGTTCTCCACCTTATGACAAAGAGGGGACATGCTGCACCACACTGTACTACGGAGTGGTGGAAGAGTCTCTGGCCCCCTTGTCACCCTCCTTCCTGGGAGAAGAGGGACAGAGGGCTGGACAGCTTAGAAAGAGAACTTTCCTGAGCTCACTGGAATGAGCAGGCTGAGAGTTATGTCGTTCCCTGCCCTCTCGTGGCTAATGTGGGAAAAATCATGTCCCTCGGAAGGAAAATGCATTTCGATCATGCTGTCCGGGGTGTATTAATTAATGTTTTGCAGTGAGCTGCAAAAGCATAAAATGTTATAAACTGCAGTGACTAATAATATTTAGCATGTTATATATTTCAAAAACTCTGCAAATGCTGGGGGAAAATCATCCCTCACCAAACTTTCCTGATGGTTCATTACCCTGCATGTCTGTTTCAAGCAGAAGTCAACAGCCCTTAGAAGGAAGGAAAGAAATGTCAAATGATAGATTTTAATTAAAACCAAGATTAAATATGAGATGGTAAAAATCCAGCCATTTCTGTTGCAGTGTAAAATGCTGCTTCTCTGATCAGAAGGTGGTAATTATATAAAAAAGGGGCTGTGCCTCTCCAAGAAGAAAGATCAGAAGTAGTTCTAACATTAAATACCATGTAGTGTTTCTGTCATATATATGCTAAATGCTAAAATGCCAGAATCCTTCTTCCTATAAATCGGCTTTGTCATTAAGCAAAGTGCAACTTCTTAATTATTTTGAAAGAGCCCAGATTTAATACTGAGAATCTGGTTCTGTATTCTAGGATAAACTAACACCATGAAGAAATTAGAATTGGTTTTTCTTCAGGTGATGGATTGTGACATGAGCATCCTGCGGGCCTTCAGAATAGGAGATGAGGGCAACTCATACAGTGACAGTGGATGAGATGGTTTATGGGCTGCATTTAGGCCATTTACTTTGAAACATGTGACTGAAACTGCTAAGGCTTCTATTTTCAAGAGAGTGTGGAATGATTGCCCAGGTTGCCAGAGTGCACCTACCCACACTATCAACGGCAAACTAGGTAAAACCCTGAACTGGAGGTGGTCTGAATTACTTTCCAAGGTGACCTCTGCAGAGTTTAAGTGCTGTAGGGAATACAGAAGTATGCCATGGAAGGGGCTGTCAGTGGTGACCCTATGGGACAGGTTTCAGCATACTTGTGTATGCTCTGGACCTTGGCCATGTTCTGAATAAATTCAGGATGTGACCATGGGAGAAGTCGTCATGCTCTACAGAAAATCCTACGCCATGGGGATGACAAAGAAACCGTAGAGGCTCAGTACAGACAGCATCTCTCCTGCAGAATAGACTCGCATCTTTAGATCCACAGTTCCTTTGTGAGTCAAAGGACTTGGGTTGCCTGAGCTAATAGGCTTGTGACAGTAGGGAGAATCTGTGCTCAGGATCTCACGTGTCTTGGTTTTGTTCTTCTCCTTTCAGATGCCCAGTACATCACCTGCAAGATGCAGAACTGCAGTGAAGCCACTCATGGCAAACCATTTCCCGGCTATATTGATCATAACTCCCTGATTGTCCAGGATGATTATGTCTTTGTTCAGGTGCAGAACACCTTTTTATTTATTCTATTTTGTATTCTATTATTCTATATTATATTCTTTTCCATTCCTTTGCATATGTGTGCTTGTGTGTTAGCTCCCAACTAATCAGACAACACTGGATCCAAATAATAAAGGTACCGAGTGAATTGTAGAAGTTCATTACAATGCTAATAGTCTTCCTTTTACCTCCAGTAACTTGTCACTCTAGGGTCATAAAGTTCCTGCTTGGAGCATCCACCCTATGTACTGGAGTGCTCTGTGCCACTCCCTACAATGCTGTCAGCACTCTATGGTTACTGCTGTAACCTCCCAGCTTGAAGTGATGTGTCAGTCATCTCTTTTTAAAGGGAATAGACCAGAACGGTTTTAAGCATGAGAGTGAAGTAGAAAAGGAGGGAGGGAGTCAGAAGAAGAATCAAAGAAGGAATAATCAGGCTTTATTGTTATGCCTTACTTGTGATTACAATGAAAAGGCTGAAGATGAAATGTACTAATCCAAACTGTGTTCCAGGTGGGACCTTATGAATACATAACTATTGTGGGTTTCATTAGGCTCCCACCAGTGTCCATTTAACAGCAGTTGAAGGGGACAAAAATAACAGAATTGCAGGGAACAGAGGTGAACTGGAAATCATTGGAACTAAACAGGTTTTCCAGACAGTTTATATTCTGCTATGCTTGGAAGTGGAGGCAAGAGAGAGGACTGATATTTTAAATTTGGTGAGTTGATTGCTAATTACTTTAGGTTAATGAACTCAGTCATAAACTCTAGTCTAAATCATTCACTAATAAATCTGGGGGACATACATTTCAGAACAGCTTTTGTGCTTAGTGTGTCTGAAGCATAAAAGAAATGTTTCTGTGGTAAGAAAAACAGGGGCACGCATCACTGTTCATCCATGCTCTCTCATTTCAGAATCACTGTGTGTTTGTGTCTTGAGCTGGGTAATTTCTCTTCATATGTGAATTGATTCATTACTTCATCACTTGATTTTGTGCTCTTCAAGACTGTTAGTCTTCTCTGTTCTGACCTGATGTTACACACTGTAAAGAACTAACCCCTTTGCCTCATCTAAAGTTAATACTGGGGAGATTGTTTGCCTTTCTGTATAGCCCTTGTATTTTGATGCATTTTTCTTTCTTTCTATATAAACTGCTGTATAGTGTTCCCAGTGCTGTCAGTTTTCAGCTTTCTTCCACCTTTGTGCTAGCTGCATGGTGCAAGGATGAAGGAGCATATGAGGAGAAGCAGCCTTTTATGATGTTCCCTTTAATGCCCAGTGGGACTTTGCACAGCTTTATACATTCATGTTCATAATGCAGTTTGAGAGGGTATCAGGTAATATTTGGATTTTGGAAGCTCCCATTTTAATCCTTAGATATCTTAAGATTCTTAAATATAACAGGTCAAAGAGACAGTACTTGCCAATCATTAACAGTTGATACTTACAGTTATGAAATAAGAATACTGTAATCCCTGGAAACAACCTATGCTTTGTTCAAAGTAGACAGTGAATTCACTCTTGGCAGGTAATTTAAAATTGGATTCTTCAGGTGGTTACATATTTATTGGGATGTATCTGACTGGCAAGGAACAGCTAAATAACATGCTGTGGCTGATGTTGGGCTCTGCCTTATCCCGGCACTGATCTGCAGAGGATGAATAGTCCTAAACCTACCAGACTGTAAAAGCTTGGAAAAAATAGATGAACTCCCTGAGCATCCTTCCCAAGCCTTCTCTGCCTTCCTTGTCTCTAACGTTTCTGCAGTAAGGCTGCATTCTTATTTGGAATGCGAATTAGTAGGCTGAAAAGCAGGAGAATAGGGGAATGTGAGTTTATTTCTCCCACTACACCATATTGTATTTATAAATTCACACTCTCGTAAACAATGCTTCTGGACTTCCTCCCCCTAACTTTTGCCCAATTCCCTTAAAAAAAAATAAAAAAAAATTGAAGAGATTTAAAATAAGAAATAGTAATTATTTTACTTCATCTGGTATGAACCCAGCCTCTATCTATCTTGCATTTTAAACTACTGCAGTGCATTTTAAAACACTTACTACCAAAGAAAAGTCTTGATAAGCTCAGATATCAGGCAATTAAAGCAACTATCTACATAGAAATATTGAAGTATTTGTTCTTCAGTATCTTTCATCCCAAGATTTCAAAGTACTTTACAAATATTGATTATACTTCAGCAGCCCTTGAAGCCAGATAACATTGATGACTTCTTTTTTCTTTCAATTTCACGCCCCTTTAATATGTGATAGGAAATGAAACCTCACATTGCTCCAACCCAGCATTTTCAAGGTCTTGTCAACAAGTATTTAAAGACTTAAATAAATGGCCAGATTCACAGAAATACTAAGTCAACTGAGCTGTGAATGCTTAGCTGATCTTGTAACAGCTACATCTGATGGCTTGTGTGGGGCCATACAAGAACCAAAGCTGGAGGCAGAAATTGAACTCAATCTTCATGTCTGCAAATCTGCTAATCTAACCAACAGCAGCTCTGCATATAGCAAAAAGACTGTGGTCTCTTATTGTGGTAAAGCAGAAGAGAGCTATGGTATCAGCAGGTGACATAATGGTCCAAGTGAAGCCAGGACTTTACTTTCTCCAGTCTTGCACCTGAAATTCTGGACTTTGTCTCCCTTTGCAAATAATAGGTTTTCTCTTCCTTTCTTTTTTAGCCACTGTTGGTCGGATCAATGCTTATTCATCAACTGTAATAGTGCTGCAGTTTTAAGCCATTGCCACCAACATAGTGGTATTTCCCTTGACAGGTTTAGCTTGATATTTTTCCTGATAACAAAAACATGTTTTATAAAATCCTGATGATAACATATCTGCTTCTCTCATAGCTGACATCAGGAGGGAGACCGCATTATTATGTTTCTTATAGGAGGAATGCATTTACACAGATGAAGCTGCCAAAGTACTCCTTGCCCAAGGTAAGTTGCTGTTGCTGAAATGCCCATATGAACCTACAGTTACTTTGATTGTACAGAAATTCTTGAATCCAACACCAGTAACAAGATGACATGTAAGGAGTGAAAACGTTCTTCTTTAACAGAACATTTGCAAGCAAGAAAGGACTGGAAACAAAGTCAGCTCTATGGTTAGTCAAGGACATGAGCATGAAATGTAGATGGATACTACAGCCCATGTTAATTACCATTTCTTTATGGTTAGTTAATTAATTTTTAGAGGGGATGCTCTTTTCTTTTTCACCTTTTTTTGGTCTTAAAATTCCCTTTTCCCATCCCTAGCCTGTGGGTTGCTTTTTGTGCTCTGCCTCATTAGCAGATTTTAATGGAAACCAAGCAAAGAGATGTCTTTGTGTGTCTGCTCCATATCTTCCCTCATTAAGAACAATGGTGAATTAGCATTGGAGCTTGAAAGGCTATTGCTGCCTTCTAGAGCTGAATTTTTTTAAAGACCTATCTGAAATGTTAGGTCCATTTTGAAGAAGTCACCATTTTGCAGCTGGGCTTCTAACACTTCTAACTGCTAACAAAGACAGAGGGGTTTTTTTTTTTAGGCCTTTTCATTCTTGATATAGTCTGGCTTCAATGAAATTTAAGCTCAAAGGTAGCAAAAGATCTTTTGGATTCTGTTTGAGGTCTAACATCTATCTGGAGACAAATGCATTCCCAGAAGGTAAGCAAAGAATGTCAAAAGGAAGAGGAGAAAGTGCACGGTCAGACTGTTCCTAGTAGTTGAAAGTGTATCCGATTTTGTAGGTGGCAATATTCAAAGAGATAATTCAGCTAATATCATAGCAGGCTATCTTTGATTCTTCAAACCAACTGATCTGTTTATAGCAGACTGGCTGGGTGACCTTCATATAAGAACACTGCCACTGAAACCCTGACCTTCAATGCTCTACCTTGCTTACTTTGCTGTCGTACCCTTCACTTCTGTTTAGATCACCTGAAAACCTAGTTTACAGGACATTGAGAACACTACTAGAAGGAATGGGTCTTCTTGCGTCTGACACAGGAGATCTATGGTCTGCCCCAAAATCTTCATTCACGTTTAAAGAACGCTTAGTTTGAAACTTCCTGCCCAAGCAGGAAGGAATTACTCAGATCAGATTTAAACAATTGTTATTTGAAGTAGCCTTTAGCAAAGGAGTTGCGTTTTTAGCATGATTCTAGCACTCACATCAGAATTGTCATTTACACCTGATTCAAACCACCTATAGAGAAGCTGCTTGCTTTGAATCGGTTAACTGCTTTAGCCCAGGCTTTTCCAAATGTTCACCTTCCTAAAGAGATCTCTGGAGAGCCGGGGAAAATGCACTGCAATTGAATTGCAGTGTGTTCTCAGAGAATAGAAACTGGAACAGTACAATGATGCTATTTGACCCAAAGCAAAAGGCAGATATATAAGGAGATAAGACACTTTGTCACAATCTCAGGATATCTTCAAAGACTGAAGAGCTACATTTGGCTTGGAAGAAGCTACAGTGGAGCTGTGGCTGTCTAGAAGGCTGCTATCAAAGCAAGATAGCTGCTTTTATTAAAAATGCACAAAGCATTATACTATTCAAGGAATCGAAACATAGAGTTTCTCTTATGCTTAAATTCTCTTTTATCTCCTTCAGCTAAGAGAGAGGGGCCAAATATGGTAAACAGTGCTAAGCGATTTCTGGAATTAGAGGTAGAAATATCAAGCTTCTTGTCTCTCCATGTTGCTCTTCCTAAGGTGAAGGGGTGTGAAGGCAGGCAGTTTTGGCAGGTGATGACACCAAGCTGTGTGGTTCGGTTGATACACTGGAGGGAAGGAATGCCATCCAGAGGGACCTTGACACGCTTGTGAGGTGGGCTGGTGCCAACCTTATGAAGTTTAACCATGACAAGTGCAAGGTCCTACACCTGGGTCAGAGCAATCCCAGGCACAGCTACAGGCCGGGCAGAGAAGAGATTCAGAGCAGCCCTGTGGAGAAGGACTTGGGGGTGCTGGTCGATGAGAAAATGAAAATGAGCTGGCTTCAGTGTGCGCTTGCAGCCCAGAAAGCCAACCGTATCCTGGGCTGCATCAAAATGAGCTTGAGCAGCAGGTCGAAGGAGGTGATCCTGCCCCTTTATTCTGCTCTTCTGAGACCTCACTTGGAGTATTGTGTGCAGTTCTGGTGTCCTCAACATAAAAAGGACATGGAACTGTTGGAACAAGTCCAGAGGAGGGCCATGAGGATGATCAGGGGACTGGAGCACGTCCCATATGAAGACAGGCTGAGAAAGTTGGGGCTGTTCAGCCTGAAGAAGAGAAGGCTGCGTGGAGACCTCATAGCAGCCTTCCAGTATCTGAAGGGGGCCTATAGGGATGCTGGGGAGGGACTCTTCATTAGGGACTGTAGTGATAGGACAAGGGGTAACGGGTTAAAACTTAAACAGGGGAAGTTTAGATTGGATATAAGGAGGAAATTCTTTACTGTAATGGTGGTGAGGAACTTGAATAGGTTGCCCAGGGAGGTTGTAAATGCTCCATCCCTGGCAGTGTTCAAGGCCAGGCTGGACAGAGCCTTGGGTGGCATGGTTTAGTGTAAGGTGTCCCTGCCCATGGCAGGGGGGTTGGAACTTGATGATCTTAAGGTCCTTTCCAACCCTAACTATTCTATGATTCCATACTGCTGCTCAGGCAGAAATAGCCTACAGCAAATCAAAACTAAAATATTCTTGTTGGTATTGATAGCCTGGTAGCCAGTTTGATTAAAAGCCTAAATGAACTTGAAACTCAGTCCTATACAGGAAGTTCCCTATATATGTCTATATTGGTTAACTGTGTAGATGGTCATTCTTGAGGCCTGTTAATTTCTGCATTGATATTGATCTGTGGGTTGGTACTACCTATTCTGTACCACAGTGTGGTCTCTGTCACAGACCCTGATATGTCACTCATGATAATCCCCTTAAATGTTCACACAGGATATATTCATTCCATTTTAGACCAATGTACTGTGCAGACATCTGTGAATACTGAAGCAAGGCAACCAATTTCTCTTTTAAAAAGACCTGTCCTTAACTGATGCTGGGCTGAATACTGATGGAACGTGTGTGTGTGGTACCTCTGTTTTAAATTTATCACCTTCTTTCAATTTCAGGATGCACATCCTGATGGACGAAGCAATAACCACGAGAAAATCCTTAAATACAAACCTTAAAAAGAGCTGACAGTCCCAGTAATTGACAGGATAATACAGTCATTATACATTCCTGCTATTTAACTTGCCAGGAAGGAAAATTTCTTGCCCAATTTCAAAAAGAGCAATTGAAGCATGTTTATTAGTTCAGAAAGGCTTTAGCCATCTGAGTAGGCACCTGATCAAACCCATGAGTAGATTTGGTCTCTTACTTTTGTCTTTGGAAAGGCAAGAGGGCCAGGTAGTAGAATTGTATATGAATGTATTTCCACTATGTGTTGGAACAGAGAGAGAAAAACTTGGCCTCTCACAAGGCAAATACAAGGGGAGCCCCTGAAGTTGATGACCGAGAAAGGTGGCTTGCTTCACATTCCTATCCTCTTCCCTTTCTGCAGGGAGGTGAAACGTACTTTTCTTGTAGTAGTGGAAGATGCAGTGAAGTTCTTGCTCCATATCAAGCGATTTTTTAATTATTCCTCCCCCCTAAAAAAACAACCCTCACCCTGAAAAAAATAAATAGTAGTGAACGTGATATGCACATTAATTTTCATTTTTTCAGTGTGGGAAGCAGAAAATTCCTCATGTTGGTCAAAGACCTCTTTGATGCCCATATATTGATCCCTTCCTGTCAAAGCTTTGCATGTTTACTGCATCTATTGAACAAGGCCATATTAAGAAGAAAAGTTAATTGATCCCCAAACGCAAACAGTCAGAATGCTGTCTTTCTTTATTTTCTGCACTAATAATATATATGCTATATAATATAAAATACGTGCTAATTCTGTCTCAATCTCTGCTTCTCCGGGCTTAAGTTACTTCAGCTTTACTGGGATCTTCTTTAGACTTGAATTTTGCAGCATGATGTGATCAAACTCAGGAAGCATCTAGTGAATAAATTAACTTATTTGCTTCTTAAGCATTCATGTAATTGCTTTTAGTTTTCCCTGGTGTTGATCAAAATATCTTTTACCTCTCTCCCCTAGTTATTACAAAACTATTTATTAAAATGGTAAGTTAATGAAACTGTACATTCACCAGACAAAATAAGTTTTACATATAGTCTCTATCTATGTTTAAATAGAGAGGGATGCCCGTGTGTTTATTGAGTTTAAATCTGAGATTAGAGCTGCGCTGTCCAATGTTGTCTGAAGCACACTGGGACACCTACTCATGTAGATCTACCATGAGGGTAGATCTACATGATACAGGGTGACAGTCTGAAATAAGGACCTGCTGACGAACAGCTGTGGCACTAACTTCTACTAGCACAGCTGGAACTAAGAGAGGATAACTATTTAGAATCACAATTAGTAGAAGGCAGTGGGACTTATATTGCCTTTCATGATGCCTCAGGATTTAAGCCAATCTGTTCCTCCATAAAGCCAGACCATCTTCTGGGATGTATTTTTCTTCAGTGCAAAGAAACAAGTAAATCAAGTGAATATGCATCCACTGCATACTCAGATGTAGATCTGGATGAGCAAACAACTGCTCTGAATCTTAACTTCACTTTCAAATTTATAGATCAGATTTCTTCATTATATTATTTTTCATCTTTTTGTTGGAAGGGTCCATCTGAAGGTGTTCATTTCTCCTACAAAACCACCAGAAAGGCGATTGCCAAGGCTATTATTAACAGAAGGAAGAAGTAGCATCTGATTCCAAAGAGCATATTTTCTGATAAAGTTCTCAGTTTTGCATATAGAAAGCTCTGGCTGAGATTCATGGAAGCAGAATAACTCTGGGATATCTGCCCAAACCAGACAGAATAGCTGAATCTGCTGGGAATCACCTAGTGCAAAAAACCCTGCATTTATATTCCTACCTCCACAGATTTTTGTGGCACCAAAGAACTTAGAATGCCTATGCTAGGCAGATAGAACCTAGGAATTTCATTATAAAAATCCCCCTCTTAATGGCCTTTCCCACTGAATAGTAATTTCTTCAGACATTGAAAGAGGGAGTTGGGTTTCATAGTTTCTGTTTTTTCCTTAATTATACAATGTTTTCAGTGCTTCCTGCCTGCCGGAACACACAGATCAAACAGAGTAAAACAAAACCTTACGCTAGTGATCTAACTAAAAATCTGCTCTCTACATCTAGCAAGTATCCAGGTTGTCTTTCTGTTACCTTTCTTGGAGGTTTGATGTGTTTGCGGTGTGTGGTGTATTTAGTGCAGTGGCTTCCAGTCAATACCGTCATTAGAAATAAGAAATAACAGCAGCACTGGCTGCCGACATTGACCCATTAGATCTTCCTTGTATCAGTTCCCAATGGTTTCTGAATGCTAGACAAGGATCAAATGTTTCAGATGCTGTTTTTTCTAATTAAAAAACCCCAACTAAACCAAACCAAACAAAACCCCAAACAAAACAAAATATATTTTAACATCTGTGATTCCACAGCCACAAATGGAATCACTCAGATGTCAGGAAACCCACCAAAATGACCAACAAATAAGCATCACCACCACCCCCCAACAAAGCATTAAAATGAAAGTGTTGGTGGGGGAGTGCTGCTTTGTAACACTTGTATTGCCAATGTAAATGTTCAGTTAACACCTCATCATTAATTACCGCTTTGAAAACTGGCAGAAGAGAGCTGGTGTAAAATATTCCTGAATGGAATTATCCACTTACAGGAGTGTTGTCTGCAGTTTCTGATTAAACTAGCCTAAATATATCCCTTGCTCCTCCACAATTACTTTGGTGCCCTTGGAAATGACAGGATAGAGCTCCTTCTAGTAACCTTCCTTTTTCTTTCCTCAGGACATGCATGTTATCAGCACAGATGAGAATCAGGTGTTTGCAGCTGTACAAGAGTGGAACCAGAACGACACATACAATCTGTATATCTCGGACACCCGAGGGGTATACTTCACCCTGGCCTTGGAAAATGTCAAGAGTAGTCAAGGGCTGGAGGGAAATGTGATGATTGACCTCTATGAGGTATGTCATGACTCCAAACGTCTCATTCCTATTTCAGGAGCTCATGTGATGCCAGTACTATTTCCTTCATGCACATCACTCTTGTAACATGAATGTGAGCAGCAGAGCCAAAAATTGACTAAACACATAGTTTTACCTTCCTTTTACTTTAGGGCCACAGTGCTGTCAGCTGAGTTTCAAGGCCAGATTTTACACAGGTGGTCAGTTTAGGCCCAGCCTTAACAATATGAAGAGATTAACTGCTGTACTCTCCTGTAGATTCTCAGATGAGGAAGAGCTCATGGGTCTGTCATGCAATGGAATATGTATTGTATCTGAAGATGTAGTGGAATAGTTCATTCAGTGCCTAAGAGGAGCAATTTAATTTTCTTGGCCAAAATCCTGCTGACCCACATTGGTCCAGCCTATGGCTCTGAAAGCTCCCAACACTCTGAATAGCATCATTCCCCAATTTTTGCGGCACTTCTGACAGCCTAATCTCTTGGTTTAGAAGTAAGGAGAGACAGCAGTTTTCACTTGACTCTATCACCTTCCTCAGCTTGGACTATTCTGGGAACTGAAGTGATTTTTAGATACACCCTCTTGGGCTATTCCATGAGCATGGAATCTCTCCTACTGCATTTTGGTGTCCATTTTACCCCTGAGCCTTTTGCTGAGCAAGTACGTATTTCCTGAGCTCACCTGTAAGAAGGACAATATACACTGTTTTTATGACAGCTGATCCTAAGATTTTTAATGTGTGCTTGTACTTTTCTTGCTCTGCTGCCTGTTTTATTTCTGGAGATGGCACTCAGCTAAGTAGGAACTCAGTCCTCAGCTGCTGTTTTGAGGATCAGCTTCTCTTTTGAGGTCTCCCCCACAGTCTTTTCTGACCAGGGAAAGGGCCATGAACCAGATCTGAGTTCCTTTGAGAGTAAAACATTTCCCATCACCATCTGAATATTAGCTCTGCTGTATAGTTTTGCCTTCAGATGCCATTTACTTGGAAACACCTTGAATTGTTCAGAGAGCCCAAGTGTTACACATAAATGCAGATGAACTGTAGGAGGATGGGCACTGGCATTTCAAGGAGATTTTTACTATTAATCTCTCTGCAGCACTGGCAGCCCATGGAAAAACTGTTGCCTCTTATTACTGTCAGCTTGAGAAACAGTTTTACTGCATTATGTAAAGGTGTCCCACGTCCGGGGGGGGGGGTGGGGTGTGCTTGGGGGAATTACCACCTTTGTTTTGTTTTATCAAGCTGACACCACACAGTAACCTGGATTGAAATTGATGGCATTGGACTTCTAGCATCATATCTGCTGATTATATAAGTAGAAAGATATTGGCTGGCACTGAACCTGGCACAAACCTTCCTTTAGATTTGATGTTCTAGCTGGAAGGGAACAGAAAGCCAGCCAGAATGATTCTCCAAGTAGTGTTGCTGCAAATGATGAATGCTCTAGGAGTAATGGAGATGAAGATGAAAGAAAAAAAAAAAGATAAAACAAAATTGAGAGATTGCAAAATTAGTCCTTCTGTGGTGACAGGGGTATATTTAGAACAGGAAGATTGAGGAGATGCCGGAGAAAAACAGGCTGATAAAATCAGGGCTGTTCAGCCTGGAGAAGAGAGCCTTTTACAGACAGCTGGAATTAGGCCCACAATTACAGACCCTCATGGGGGACTTCAAACACCCTGACGTCAGCTGGAGGAACAAGCAGTCTGGGAGGTTCCTGGAATGCACTGATGGTTACTTTCTGAGACAGGTGATGGAGAACTCAACGAGGAGAGGTGTGCTGCTGGAACATATACTAACAAACAAGGAAAGACTGGTTCATGATGTGAAAGTTGAGGACAGCCTGGGCTACAATAACCATAAGATCATGGAGTTCAGTATCATGTTAGGAAGAAGCAGGGCTATAAGTAAGATCGCAGCCCTGGACTTCAGGAGAGGTAACTTTTGCCTCTTTAGGGAATTTCTTGGAAGAATCTCATGGGAACAAGCCCTAGAGGGAAGAGGAATCCAAGAGAGCTGGTTAATATTCAAGGCTCACTTGTCCAGGCTCAAGAATGCTGCATCTCCGTGGACAAGAAATCGAGCAAAGGGACCAGGAGACCTGCATGAATAAACTAGGAGCTCCTGTCAAAACGCAAGCACAAGCGGGAGATATACGGGAGGTGGAAGCACAGACAGACCAGTTAGGATGAATATAGGGATGTTGTCAGAATATGCAGAAATATGATACTGAAGAAGGGACCAGATTCTTCTTGGTGGTAACAGGCAACAGGATGAGAGGCAATGGGAAGAAACTAAAACCACAGGAAGTTGTACCTGAACATGAGGAAAGACTTCTTTACTGTGAGCGTGACTGAGCACTGGAATAGGTTGTCCAGAGAGATTATGGAGGTAGTTAAGAGCCATCTGGACACAATTCTGAATAATGTGCTCTAGGTGACTCCGCTTGAGCAGGGAGGTTGGACTAGGTGACCTCTGGTGGTCTCTCCCAACCTCAACCATTCTGTGGCTCTGTGTAAAAAAATCTGATCAATGCTGCTCAGGGAATTGCACTGGGCATGAAAAGAAAATAGAGACTTTTTCATGGTGTTTCATCATTTTCTCCTTTCTCTTGTAAGTTTTCAGGAGCCCTTCACTCAGAAGTTGCTATGTCAGTGCTGCTGGACCTTGTAGAGGATGAGGAGACTACTCCTAGAGGGACATTATTCTCCCTCTGCATGTTGGACAGAGCAGGGTATGAGAATAGCTCTTCTCTCCATCACCTGGCAGTAATATTTCATGAGTAGCACACTAGACTCAGCATGAAGTGGGTCTGTAGTCACAAAAGGGCTGTCCTAAAAATGACCTCCTAGAGAAAGGGGAGAGCGAGAATCACTGCCCATTGGGTTTGAGTGCCCTTTCTAGTTCCTGCACCTCTCCAGTAATGTGCTATGTCTCTTCTTGGCTCTGTATTTGGACTGATCTGCAGCAAGACAATCATGCCTATGGGAATCCATGCCTGAAGTGATAACAGACTGTGAGAAGATGTGTCTATAGCTATGATATATAAGCCTATCACTCTAGGATGTATTTTTTTAGCAGTATACCTCTTGGATAAGAATTATATGTTTGGCATACAAAGTTGATGATGGAGAGCGAAGAATGTGTTTTGAGTTGTGTCCTCGAGTGTCTTGTATGAATCTTTCTAAAACTGTCAACAACATTTGTATCCACACACAATGGATTCGAAGCAGTGAGGACTGTCTACAATGCCTCTGTGGGAGCTGATGGAGTACTTTTCTTTCTGACCACTGGTGGTCAGGTACTTACTTGCATGAGCTTTCCTTTCTTGTGATTGTACAAACAGCAAGGATAAACAGATCATTGTGTGCATCACTGTTGTGTATATACAATAGGAATATCTCCTCCACCTGAGGGCACACAAACACATATAGTGTGTGCAGTCTCTTTTTTAAGATAAAGCTGTCCAAGACTGACAGTGTAACTTACACTTTGCTTTCTTGAGAAAGGAATCTGAGTCCCAGCCCATGACTAGAATCATAAAAAGAAAGATTCACAGGATTTCACACCACATTTATCACCTGATATATAAAATGCTCTTTAATCATTTATGGCCAGCATTTCACAGGGACTATATAATACAACTATTTCAGGACAGCAGCAAAACAAAGTACAAATGGAGCTATAGGCTCTGGCCTCTGGTAGTAAAGGCAGAACTATGTTATTTTTCCATCCCTGTCTTACCACGCAGTATCACTTGAATACAAAATGCCCTTATCATTTTAGGGTGCCTTTCGACTACAGCAAATCCTGCATACTGGGTTGGGTGGGACAAATCCAGCTAAGAAATTGAAAATATTATCTTTTTATGCTAATAACAACAATATCGTTAACTGCTTAATTTAAAGACTACTGCTCGTTATAACAAGTCATGTCTAAGACTTTAAATAACTTCAGATGAAATTCCATGCCATTGCTCAAGCAGGAAAGTGCTATTCGGAATGACTTAGTACATCAGCGTACTGTACCAATGCACTGTACACTGGTAGTCCCACAGCTCGTCACTTGAAGAGCAATAAGGTCCTATTCACCGGGAGCTGTAGCATCTGAATCCAGACACATAATTATATTAGCTGAGCTGGAACAAGCTCCAAATTTGCTGTGTAACCATTTGCCATGTAATGCCATTTAAGTGAGAATGTGTATAGGTAAAAAGGCTTGATGAATAATTCTGTGCACTAGTTCTAGGGGGATGACTGAACAGACTTGCTGGAAACAAAAAAAAAATCTCTCTTCCCCCCTCCTTCTCCCAATTTTGCTTCCCTTTTTGTTGCAGCACTCAGATTGCAGAATGACAGCCCAACAAATTCATTCACAAGCTGCAGTAGCTATTGGGCTATTGATTTTCAGTGTGCTGAGAAGATGGGAACATTCTGCAGTGTGAGTTGTGGTATGAGGTTGACTTTTTTTTTCTCCCCACTATGACACTTCTGGGCTTGGTTCCAGTGTTAGTCTGTTAGCATCACATCTTTACAAAATCCTCCTGCAGGTCTGTGGATTAAAGCTGTTGGGTAAAACACCAGGAAAAATAAATCTCATTGCTAGCTCTATCACTATCATTCTGGGTGGCCTTGCTTGTGTCACCACTGCTTTGGTTTCCTCAAAATATGAAGCAGTAATAAATATACTTCTGTGCCCCTAGTTATCCCACTGAAATGCCAACAATTAGGAAATACACTGGGATCCTTGGATGAAATGTCTTAAGCAGGCTGTATGAGAACAGAAGCACTGAACTCCAAGTTTATGTGTGTCGCATTTTTTCGCAAGGCCAAAGTTGCTTTTGTTTCCTCCTGTGGCAGTGCAAGAGACAAGTAGCTGCCCTGTGCATACTGTATCTTTCAGGGGAAAGGATGCCCACACAGTTGAGAGATTGTCACTTTACAGATAATGCTATCGACACCTTACCATGTTCCCATGCTGATTCTGAAATATAAGCTTTCTTTCCACATTTGTCAACTTTTCCATTTGTTCCTAGCACCTCAGTTTGCCTTCCTTTGATGTTCCTTGGCAATTCTTGCCCTGTTATCCACCACACTGACATAGCCATGAGGTCCCTGTTGGGTTTGACAGGGCAAAAGAGGTGTGTACAGAACCTGCAATGACTTGATCTATTTTTCAGCCATGTCAATTTTTCCTAGGTAGCAGGGATAAAGGGAATGTTCTTGGCTAACAAGAAGATTGACAACCAAGTGAAAACTTTCATCACCTACAATAAAGGGAGAGACTGGAGTTTGTTGCAGGCTCCAAACACTGATCTGAGAGGAAACCCTGTTCACTGTCTCCTGGTAAGTACCGAGGGGGGAACTTGGGTAGTGACAGCATCCCAGAACAATCCTTTTCAACAAAGTAGTACAAGAAGGAGAGGGCAGCAGTGTATTTCATGGTGCGAATACTGCATATTAAAAGTGCAGTGCATCAGGTTTGGGCTGCCAGGTGGTATTCCAAGAGCCGGCATTGTAATTTAGCTGAATTCTGTTAAATTTCTGGAAGCATTGTAGGTCACCTTCCTTCTGCACAAGCGATGGTCTCCCCTTAAATCCAGGTAAAGCTGGATGCTGTTTCTGCGCAGTTGATTCTCTGGACACTAGATGGGAGGAGTGAGCTATTGTAGCTCAGCAGCTTTCAGGGACCTAATAGCTTGAGGCAGGCTCAAATGAAAGAAGAGCTCTGATTTCTTTCAGGCCACTCTGTCGGCAATATTAATATTTATCATTTTCTCGGAGCTCAGAAGTGAGCGTTGGGTGTATATTGTATCTGTATCTGTACTTATTAATATAGATCCACATATAGACGAGTCTTTAATCATCATTATATGCAAACAGTTTCCAAGAGTGAAAATGAAATATAAGCAGTGTAAATAGAATTGGAGATGTCTGTCAAATTAGAAAGCTTAGATTGATCTCGACATGTTTTGCAGCTGATATAATCTATACACATTAGTGGAATAATAGTGAGAACCCAAGACTTTGGGATTCTTGATAGCTTTTATGTTACACAAATTCTAACATGATTCCAGGCAGAATCAGGGGCACTATTGAGACTGCTCTTCCTCCTGCAGTCCCGTACCCACATGTTGTTTTCCATCAGAAAAAAACCCAACACCACCAAACCCCCAAAAGATGTTTCTCATGTTGAGGCTGTAAGCTTGTTAGAATCTGAATCAGCATTATGTTTTGTGCATTGTGGCGAGTAGCTGAATGCTACATTAATCTCTTAACATCCCATGCATTATTGTAAGAGCAACGAATAAATAACTTGATATTTGAAGCTGTTCAAATAATTGATTTTTGATTGAGCCAAGATGCAAGCCTTTCATTTTCTGTCCAGTATGAAAAAATAAATAGGGAGGACTGCAGGTCAAACAGAAGAGTTATTTCAGAACATGACTAAATTTGTTTGGGTTTGTTTTCTTCTGCCAAGTCTTTAAAAATTGTAAGTAAGAGCTAAACTGTAACTAAATCTGTAACTAAATCTGTAACTGTAACTAAATCTGAGGGTTGAAAACCAAAAAGATGATATTCAGAAAACTTTGCACACGTAAAACAATTGAATTGTTTTGGAAGGGCCTATGGGTAAAAGCTGTTGTGTTTCCAATAGTCTGTGATCTAGTTTGACTCAAGTGAACATATTTAAACCCCACACCTTGACTTTATCAAATTATGATCAATTTTGTCCAAACCCCAAGACTTTTGTTATATGAGAGTGTAATATTTTAGGGAGCTGGCAGGGCAGAAGAAATAAAAACTGTGCAAGCAGGTAAAATAAACTTTATTCTTTTTCCATATATTTGAAGTTTGAATTCTGAGAAATGGTCTTTCTTTGTATTGTTGTGCACTGATCAAGAGAGCTATGACTTGCCATTGTAGTTAGAAATGAGCCAAAGGTACTGTTCTGTGGGGTCCTTATGGACCAGTCATTTGCAGGTACTGCATATTTCATGAACAAGGTATGTTCCCACTGTAGTTACCCGTGGTGTAGTAGAAGTGGTTGTATGACTGCATATAAACCAGGGCTGGATAGCTCTTATGGAGAGAGGGGATTACAGCTCTGTTAAGCCGTCCTATCCATACTGTATCTGCTACTATACTCTTGGGCACCTGAGAACAAAATTCATTTAATTTCAAATTAGATATGCCTGTACGAGCTGGCATTCCCTTAAGGATGGTAAACTTGAACAACCCAGGCAAGGAGTCATGACCAGTGGCAGAAGTGTGGGCACTTGTAGGGACACAGTGAGAACTGACCCGGAGAAGCTCTTGGTTCTCTGTGTATTGTTTTTACATCCTTGTAGTTCCACTGTGCACAAACCACTATTTAAACACTGGTTTGTTTTTATGTTGCACTCTGTGCAACCATGTACTTGCTCTGAGAATTGCTTCCACTTGTATAAGCCCAATGTAGACTTGCCATCCTGTTTGCACTGGAAAGTGACCGCTTCTTAAATGTTCAGTGACTTGGGCTGGGGTGGGCATCACAGATCCTTGGGGATCTGTAGAAATGTGTCCATGATTTCAAGGTGGTAAGGCAAAAATCATCAGTGGACTTAAAATGTGTAGCTCAGCTTTTGCTCTTCCAGAAGGAAAGTGTAAAGGAACTTAGCCCTTCCCTGGGATAAGGCCAGAGGAATGTATAGCCCTGTTTATGTTTTCTGTTCCCTTAACATCAGGTAAAACAGGCAAGAGGCCTCTTTCATGAGCCTGTCTGAGCACTCCTTGCTGCTTAGGTTGTCACAAACTAGTGGAATGTTAATAGAGCAGGGATCATCAGCTGAGCATACAGGGTCTCCAGTGGTCACCTTACAGCTTTGCAAGAAAGCAAATAGATAAATCTGAAGTAAACTGACTTGTACAGAAAATACATCAAAACCACAAAGTAAAATAACAGCCCTCCAGAGGAGAGCCAAGCTAACTAAAAATCTGATTTGGGTTTCACACCCAATAGCGGGGGAATATGAAGGCAGAATATGGAATGTGAGAATTCAAGAAATGATAGAGAACAGAAGTTGGGAGTGGTAGGGCAATTTTTTAAACAAAAGCACTGGAAATGTATGTCAGGAAATAAGTCAGGGATCCATGAGAGTGTTCTGCTGAGGAATTGTCACCTGCTCTGAGCAGTTCTGTTTCTTGTCAGTGTGACACACATGCAGTATTTAAACAGTTCACAAAGTTCGCTCACCTCTTTAGTCACACTCTGTCTACCCCTGCATCACCAGAAATTTTACCTCTTTGCATCAGCTCCTTTATCTACTACTTATTGCTGTTCCTTATGGCATAGCTGACTGAATTCTTAATAATCCACTGCACATCTAGCTTAGCTCCTAACCTTACTCCATGGCAGAAACTAATGCTCTCACACACTGCTGACTTTCAGCATAATTGTCTCTAGCAATAGCTTGGGACCCAGCAGTGACATATGTTCCAGCTTGTTGGCAGAATGGGATCTGCCAAAGTGACAGGATGGTCCCCAGCCTGTTAGTGTAATGCTGTGTCCTCTGTGCATCTGGTCTTTAAACCTAAAGTAAGGGAGAGTTAATGCAGAAATAAGTATATAGCAGCTAGGTTGGCAGCTAAAGAGGTTAAGAGAAAATCTGGTTGAAACACAAGGCAAGCCAGACGGAACTGTCCCTCTACTGACAGTATGCTTGAGGTGCTTTTTTCAAAGCAACTCAAAGAATTTCTTTGCATTTTTTGTGAGATGGCTATGAATAATGAGATTAGAATAAAAAAAAATGTAATACTACATAATCCTAAGGTTTTATTTTTCTTGTTTATACCACTTACTTTATAAGCTGAATAAACTTTATCCTCATAAAATAGCTGCCAATGTATTATACACCAAAGATGCTCGTTTTCTTTGATACTTGTATTGTGATGTGGTTATCTGAGGAATAGCTCTATCTTAAAAGTTATGAGCATCTCTCTAGGAGATGGAATCAATTAGCTTTCAGGGGTGGTCTTGTGGTTAAAACACGGCTGAATCTCAGGAAAATCTTGATTCAGATTTTATGCCTGTCTCAGATCTCCTATGTGAACCTTGGGCAAGTCACTTATTTTCTGTGTGTCTCCCTTCTCCAGGCATCTGTTTATTCCTTCCCACATTTTATTATTCTTGTCTATTTGGATTACAAGGATTTCAGGACAAAGACCCATTGCTCATAAGGAGGGGGGCATTCATGACATCTGCTGTATAATAATTTAAGCATCTAAGTGAGGTGTTTTGAATATCTGTCCTGGAAGTGTTTGTCTGTCATCATTACTCCCTGCTACTGCAGGTGAGAAAATACTGTGACTACCCTTATGTTTGGGAATGGTGTCTAGCATCATTCTTGTGTTCTAATGCTTTGCGCCACTCCTGATCAGGTACAGTCACTAATAGCCTTTTTGTACGTGTCTCACCACTGGAGACAGTTCAGATGCTCTTTGAAGAGCAGCAAAGAAGTGCGTGTTTAGGAGGAATTTTACTGAGGACTGATGAGCCTCCAGAGAGGGGAGCATAAAAATGTTGGCCTGAAAATACTAGAAAGCAAGTCATGAAGCCAACATGATTGTAAGAACTATGCCAGTGAGTAGAGCAATAAGCTATGTCATTCATGCTTTACCTTCTGCCTAGTTTTTAAATGCTGCATGGCAGTGGTTGTCTTTCCCTTGGTGTCTGTGCATCAGCTAGCACAGCTAGCACAGGGAAACCCAAAATTGGTGATTCTGATGATAATGATTTCAGTAACCTATTGGTAACAACAAAGGGAATAGAGACAATTCATGGAAATACTAAAAAAAAAAGCTGAGATATCTGTATATTAGTTAAACTGTGGGAACTAAAAGAGGAACACAAACCAGTCTGGAAAACTTTGTTGATGAACCATTTAAACCTCATAGCAGCCTTCCAGTATCTGAAGGGGGCATATAGGGATGCTGGGGATGGACTCTTCATTAGGGACTGTAGTGATAGGACAAGGGGTAGTGGGTTAAAACTTAAACTGGGGAAGTTTAGATTGGATATAAGGAAGAAATTCTTTCCTGTTAGGGTGGTGAGGCACTGTAATAGGTTGTCCAGGGAGGTTGTGAATGCTTCATCCCTGGCAGTGTTCAAGGTCAGGTTGGACGAGGCCTTGGGTAATATGGTTTAGAGCGAGGTGTCCCTGCCCATGGCAGGGGGGTTGGAACTTGATGATTTTAAGGTCCTTTCCAACCCTAACTATTCTATGCTTCTATGATTCTATGATTTAAGGATACAGATGAAGAAGGTGTATATCAGGGATGGCAAGAAGAATACTTCCACAATAATGATACAAGATGGCCATGGGCAGTAAATTTAGGTGTTTGGCTAGAGTGTTTTATTTTTACCTCATACCCATTTGTCACTAGAGACTGTAAACTGCATTCCAAACAATAAGAAGTCACACCACTAAAAATATTATCTCTGTTTAGACAGGTGACCTGGCTCTTAATGCTTGAGATATGTATTCCATTTCTGTGTACTATGTCTGCAAAATGAGACAAATCTGAAAGAAAACTTATGGTAGCACAAAGATTTGAGTCGAGCAAGGTCTAATCTCTGTCAGAGTGGGGAATTGGCTGAGTTGCTGCCATTAGCTACTGTCTTCTAAATGCTGAACTGGACTTGGAATATGTTAGCTTTAAAAATATGTTCTGTATTTAGTCTTTTCACAATGTATTAAAATATAAAAGGGAAGAATACATGCTCTTGCAATGCTTTTCCAGTTTTTGCATGCATGTCAGCTCGATTTGGATCCCACTCCCTCCCTGTGCCCCCGGGCTGCTCTAGCGGCTGCCCTCACAAGGCTGTCAGTTAGAGTTAGGCTGCTCAGTACATTCCACTTGGCAGGTTGTATTCCCTTCTGCACAAACTGTGTCCCCTTTCCCTGTCTCACATAAGTGAGAACTTCCATCCCTCTTCACCACCCTCATTTGCCTTTGCCAAAAAAAAAAAGTCCTGCAATTCTCCACTGGGGGATTTTCATTTCAGATTCATAGACACCTACTTTGACATGGGGTGGATAAGTGGTCTTCCTTCAGTCATCTGTGGGGCTTGGTCTCCTACAGAGGAAACCTACAAAACTTCAGGGGCTGCAGACCTAGCCTTTAGGCAGCTGGTGTTAAAAAGGCCTGCCCCCATAGAGTCTGTGGGTCATTCTGCATAGCCTCTCCTGCTCATCCAGGAGAGATGTGCAAGGTGAAGCATGGGCTTTGCTGTGTTTTTGCTCCTGTCTGATGTCCCCCTCATCTGGGTCAGTTCATTTCAGGTTTTTTTGTCAGTATTTTTCCACCTCCCTTCCCTTAGCATGTTTCATGAAAAGCTTTTTATGATGTTTCTAAGAAAATAGTGCTGAATGTAAAACCCAAGAGAAGGCAAAAATTATCAGAAATTTTCAGAAATCATTACATTACAAATCTGGAGGGAATTGTAATGGAAGTTTTGGAAATCTTCCTGCCTGTCTTACTTTCTTGCTCAGCTCATTTATTCTATACCAGTCTTGTAATCTAGTATCTGACATACAAAATCAATAACAGATAGGTGAGGTTTCCATGGATGTATTTGTTTTGAATTCTCAAAGGTCACATCCCGATGGGGCGATGAAGCATTGTTTCAAACAACTTTTAAACTAACACTTTCTAGTCCTGGAATATATTCTAGTGCACTGAAGAAGTCATGTGTCAAAAATACTCAGAGTCAGGAAATGGTATGGCACTGTCCACATTAAGTTGTTTCTTATGGCTAATTAATGGTCACACAACACCACACCGATGGTTATATTGCTTTTTGTTGCATAGATAGCTTGAGCACTGCTGCTCTGAGAGTCACTTGATTGTATCTGCAGCCTTGCTTGCTTCTCAAGAGAGCTAAGGACCTGGAGAGCTAGGTAGTCATTACCATTACCTGCCCTCACAAGCCAGGTTGCCTCCCTTTTTGGTTTGGCCTCAAAGATCTCGTCCTTGTGACAGAGTTTCGGCCTGGTGAATCGGTTTCCCAGTGGGAATGGTGTGCATCAGAAAATGGTAGCAAAGCTCTTGCAACAGAACCAGGACAATGGTTTTATCTTTCTAAAGGTGAATGCAGTAATTAGGTAGTAATACAGAAAGACACTATATTTCTAAGCCTATAGAAATATGGGCATGCATTTCATGTTGTGTCTGCTTTTTGTTTTTATTTCCCCTTTCTCCATAGCCCTATTGCTCCCTTCATCTTCACCTGAAGGTCTCAGAGAATCCCTATACCTCAGGAAACATTGCCAGCCGAGACACTGCCCCCAGTATTATTGTAGCATCAGGTATGAAATGTTTAAAGATTGCCTGGTATAATGTGCAAACACTGACAAAATCTTGTTTGTGATGGGTGCGGAGGGCTTTGAGTGGCTCTTGGGGTGTCACACCACAGGTACTGGGAAGGAAGGCAGGCTACCAAATGGATCTTTTACATATGTATTTTTTCTTCAAGATGAAAGTCTTTCCCTTTCCTTCTCTTCATTCCCCCCCTCTTTCACTTCCCCAAAGTAGAAGTGCTGTAACTGCAAAACGTAAATAAATACATTTACTCCCCTGAACTGCTAATTTTAGTGTTTCTTAGAGTGTAGCATTACTAACCAATATTCATCTTACAGGTAATATAGGCACTGAACTATCAGACAAGGACATCAGCATGTTTGTTTCTTCTGATGCTGGGAACACTTGGAGACAGGTGAATGACACAGAATCACAGATTTAAATCATAAGCATAGGAAATTGTTGTCAAAGTAGGTTCAAACTATTTTTTATTTCTTTCTTTTATGTTTTTTTTCCTAATTTTTATTTCTTTTGGTTCAGAGTAGCTTTTTGTAAAACTTTGCAAAAGGGTAAACTTCCCTTCTGAGAGATAGAGAGGTACTCAAAGAAAAAGACTGGATACGTTATTAGACTTCATGTAACTGAAAAGTATTTTTATAATTCTTCTCAGAATTTGACTTCAGTTTAACCCTCTAGCTAAAAGAATTAGTTAAAATATGAATACTAAGGGGAGAGAATGTGTTTCCTTTTACAGCTGTACATCCCTTGCATCTATCAAACCATTTTTCTCTTTGTCCATTATTACACTTTCCTAAGATCAGCAGTTGTTCTGGTCTACCTTCCCCCACTCTGTATTTCTTTGAACAGCTTACTTTAGGTGGGCCACCTAAATTGAGTTGTCCAAAGTTCAGTGTCATATAAACAGATTATGTTGTCTTGCTTTTAAGCTAATGGAGCAAAAGACACAATTCAGTTCCTCTTGTTCTGAAGTTACATCTCTCTCCATTAGTTGTGGAAAAAGCTTGGATGATGAAGTTAAATCAAATTCCTAATATTTAGTGGAATAACACCTGTTAACAAAGAATTGCTACTCTTTAATGTGATTATCCTTAGAACAGGAAGTTCTACGATTCATATTTTCTGGATGGGATATCAAGTCATGGAAAGAAAGAGTGACTTTCTCAGACAAATGCTGCTATATAAACTGGAGCAGATGTTTGCAGAAAGTCATTTCAGAAAAGACACAGGAGGACCAGATCTTTTTAAATATTTGGTATGCCAAAAATGTTATTATTTTAGTGTTTGTCCAGCCCTCACATCACTTACGTGAGATAAGGCCAGGTATGTGTAAACACATGAGGTTCTTCAAACAAAAATCTGTCACTGAAAGAAAGGGAATTGTTGATCCTTTAAAAAAATTCATTTTTCTAACTTTCTGTGAAGCAGGGAGGGGGGGAAAAAAAGAACCAAACAATAAAAAACAAAACCCAGGAACTGTCTCTATACAGAATGCCTTCTGCTTTGTAATTTTCTTATCACTTACCTGTCCTCCATCATGATTGTACTTAAGGAACCATGACATTTTCTTGACACTAAGAAAATTAGGTTCAAATATATGTGGTTTTTTTTTTCCCAGATCTTTGAGGAAGAGCACAGCGTTCTGTACCTGGATCAAGGTGGAGTACTGGTTGCCATGAAACACACATCTCTGCCTATCAGACATCTCTGGTAATGACTCCATGTGTGCTGAATGTCTGCTGTCACTCTTTTCAGGTGCCAGGAAGCAGGCAGTTAGACTGTATTCAGAGTTTTCTGTAGCTACAATCTAGAAGATATCAGTTAAGATACTAGCAAACACAGACAAAGCTAAGAAATCCCAGCAATTCCAATTTCAGCTGAGCCAGAGCTGAGATATTATCAATGTAATTCTACAACTTCCCAGGTATGCCACAATTTGGCTTCTTGATTTTGGTTATATGTATCTGGATTATGTATTTGTCTCTTTTTAAGTTACCAAAGAACTCATTGTTTTCAAAATTATTGAAAAAGTTGTCTTCCACATGGCAGGCAGCACTTAAGAGCCAGAATTTTGTTGAATAGATTCAGGGCTATATAGCCAAAACCACTAAAGTGTCCCCACTACTTAGCACTCTCAAGTTACTGTGGTAAGTAAATACAGTTTTGTGCTTTTAGGCATTAATTACTTCTGCTACAGTTGGTGTCATATCAATACCTGAAACACACAGACCCAAATCTTAAGAAGTGATGAGTACTTCTAGGCTTTCACTTAGACCTACCGCCGGTAAGACTGCTGGTCAAAAGAGGCAAAGATCTTGTGCTCCAGTAATCTAACCTCCTTAAAATGTCTTATGTTGGGGACCCAAAAATAAATGCTCAAAATCACTTGGTTTATTAAAAAAATTAAAAATAATACTATCCCTAGGTTACATTTTGCCCTAAAAGCATCAATGCTTTGATTTATGATGCTTCCCAAAACCATAGTTTTTTAAAGGACTAAAAATGCAGTATCCAAGAATAGAATCTGCTTTCCACTTCTCCGTAGCAGCTGTAGTAGGCTAGAGAGTCTCCTCAAGTAAAGTAGAAGGAGAATAAGAAAAGATGACATTAATTCTGCTTTCTCCACTAGGTTAAGTTTTGATGAAGGGAGATCTTGGAGCAAGTACAGTTTCACATCCCTCCCACTGTTTGTAGATGGAGTTTTAGGGGAACCTGGAGAGGAAACTCTCATCATGACGTAAGTGAGCATGCCATTGTGCTGCTGTTGATTGGAAGTGCATCATAAATATCTTATGAGGGTTTCTTGTAACATAATAGAATTTTTGGTTAGGGACCAAACCAAGTACAGTCTGAAGCCAGGAGCATGCAGTCTTCTGTTGCTATATCATCAGTGTTTATCTGTGATATGATTGAAGGGATGACAGCATGGTTCCTTGCAAGCTGCAAAACATTATCATTTAGCTTATCAGCATGAAACCTGACTCCTCATACTGAACGTGATTTACAGCAGAGTTACTCTTGACAGATGAATATTTGAAAGAGAAACTGTGGGATATTTTTATAACTGTGGTTCTGCTGCTACTTTCTTTAAAAAAAAAAAAAAAAACAACACCAAACCTGAGACACAGAAAAATGAAGACATTCTTTTGTAAAACTGAATGACAAAATGTTGCCTGGAGCAACTCATGAAAAATTATGTTTAGTTTCAGTGTGGTATGCTGAGTTCTGAATGCTGAATAAAGCTGAATTCACTCTGCCAGAAACTGACATTTTACCTGAGATCGGATTTGCAAAAACAGGAGGAAAATTCAGTTTCTGTCTGTAAAAAATGGACCAAGCTGAAATAAACAGAGTATGTGGCTCAGAAACTGACCCAAGTTCATGGAAATGTATGAAGAATTTTCCCTCAGATTCTGAATTTAATTTGTGTGGAAGGGATTCCCAATGCTTATAATTGAGATATCAGACTCCTATAGGTATAACCGTGTCCAGCCCCACACCAAGTCTTCTCTGTATGGTCATTCTGGATCTTGACATAAGTGGGAGGATCTTGATCCACAGAGTAAAAGCTACATGCAGTTTTTGAGAGGCTTGCAGATATTTAGCAGCCTAAGTTTCACTCTATCAGTCAAGGAAAATCAGTGGCAGTCCTAAAGCAATTGCCCTCTGTTAGAAATTTGTAGGTGACCTTACTTCTGTCAGTATCAGACTCCATCTGGTGCTACCTTTTACTGTATGCTGTTTCTGCTGTGTTCTGTAGAGTGTTTGGACATTTCAGCCACCGCTCAGAGTGGCAGCTGGTGAAAGTAGACTATAAGTCCATTTTTGATCGGAGATGTGAAGAAGAGGACTACAGGCCTTGGCAGCTCCATAGCCAGGTAAGAAGCAACGATCTGACATGAAGTAGCTAATGATCCTACAGTTAAAGATCAGCAGATCCAATGTCTTTTCCTGTTTAGTGTATCAGATTGTCCCCTACTGGATGGGTCTCTTTTGTTTCATACATGTGTTGGCCTCAGGTTGCACTCTCTGAGCCCTGAAGGATGGACAGCTGTCTTCTGGGTTTTGTTCTCAATGCAGGCAATTAGCTCAGACTTGTCCAGAGTTGAAGAATGCAACAGCAGAAGCACTGCCACTGAAAGATTCCTGAAGTCCTTCATACCTACATTCCCCATCCTTACCTCCTTGCTCTTCCCTCCATCCTTCTGTTGCCCTGTCCTTTGCATCGTGAATGCAACCGCAGCATCACTCCCAGAACCATTTCTTAAGTGCTCAGCAAGGTAATTTGCTCTGCACAGTGACTGTACCTCCCTTGGGGCACCTTCAGAGCTCCCCCAAGTTTGACACAACGGCCTGTGTTATATCAGGTTAGAATAAAATATAGCACAAATTCTGTGGTTATATAAACAAAGGCTCCACTGAAGTCTAAAGCAAAACATCCATTTATATCATCAAAGGTTATCTTTGTGTATATGTCTTGCTGGGCAAGAATTTAATAATGAATATGAAATGAAAGTAGCTTGACTCAGACTAGCTGCTCACACAAGGCACAACTCCACACTAAACATACCAGTTATGACTTAGATCTTTAGGTTTTAAAAATCAGTACCGGTTCCTTGAAATTCAAGGAGGCACAGCTTTTTACACCAGTTGCCATTTGGGCCCTTCTGTTTCATGGGCAAATCAAAACCATGAAAAGTTTCTCTTTCCTACAGCGATTTTAACAGCATGAAAGGTAACAAGTGAGACTCCACTGTATTTTGTTCTTTGCTTTCTTGTGCTTGCATAAGTAAAAATGCCAAGGATTTTGCCATACGTTTTTGTGGATGTTGGCTTTTCAGCTTACAGAACTATTTTTAGGAAGGCGGCTGTGGACTCGGGCCTTTTCATTTCCTTTCCATTGAGATTGCAAGGCTGAGCACTGTTCCCTAGATGGAAATATTTAGCAGAGAATTGAGGATAAGAGTGAAAAGTCATCACTCCATCCACATAGCAAATCGTACCCTGATCAAGTGAACTCATAGTCCATGGAAAGTATTTACACATATAACTAGTTTTTGCTGAACAGAATTATTGCCAGAGATCAGGCCAAGGAAATAGACCTGCTCTGTGTCTCAGATTGCAGAAGGATCATACCGTGTTTTCAGTTGCTGTGAAACCTAATCTATAAATGAGAAATGGGCCTGGATCAATTGCTCATTGGCTTTGGAGCAAATTCAGAACTGAATCAGATACGTAAGTAACCTCAGATCATTTCTTAGTGTGTATCGGAAAAGCTGTTTTAATCTCAGTTAAAGCTTCAGGAGCTTTAATTAGGTGCCATGTACTGACATGGCATTTGACTTCCCATCCTCTTCCCTTGAGTCACAGCTCCCATTGCACAGGCTTGGCAAAATGGGGTGATACAAATAGCCTGGTGGGTGTCAGAGAGATATTTTTGGTTTTGTTTCCAGGGAGAAGCTTGCATCATGGGAGCAAAAAGGATCTACAGGAAGCGCAAGTCAGAGAAGAAATGCATGCAAGGAAAATATGCTGGGGCTATGACCTCGGAGCCATGTGTGTGCACAGAGGCAGATTTTGACTGGTGAGCAATGGGCACAAGAACTGTGTGCCTTATACCACACTGATGCAGAGCTCACTAGAGAGGCTATAGGCTTGCAGAGAGTAGAAAATAGTAAATGTATAACTGGCCAAATATGTTGCTCCCCAGGTGTGTCAAAGGAAGGAAAGGTGGAATAGATATTTGTAATTTGTGAATGCTCCGACAAAATTGATTCTGAACACACCATTTTCCAGGTCACATCTGAGCTCTGTGCAACATTAAGGTAAAAGGTCCATTTAGCACATCTAACCTCAGCAGTGACTGGGGTGGCTGTGAAAGCAGTGTGCAAGGCATGACATATATAATGTGTGTAAAAAATGAAAGTAGTTCTTCATGCATGCACGTATATATATGTATATAAGTGTAAAAGTAAATACGTGCATATGCAAAATAGGCCTTCAGCTTCTGGAAATCAAGTATTAGGTAATTCCAGGGTAATTTGTTATACTTGGTCCACCATTTTTGATAGTATGATTTGTGTTAATCTCCTCCTGAAGCATTTTCTTCTCTGCTGTATTCTGTGGGAAATGAAGTCCATTGGTGAGCTATGAATGGCATGATGAAAAGTTCAGCTTCTAGTTTCATTTCAAGATCCCTGCCGACTTGCAGCAATTTGCACAAAAAAGACAGGGAACCACATTATTGAAATCTTTCTACCAGCTGTTTTCTCCAAGGCTGAGACAGTCCTGAGTATCTCAGAGGAGAGAAATGGTGGCTCTTTGGCAGTGCTGGTAAAAACCCTTGTTCCTCACCCAGCTAGATCTACGCCATGTCATTAATTAAACCCAGAATCTGTAGATGCACCCTGAAGAGGTTCATCTCATATTGTTTCTTGCTATATGAGTCAGAAAATCACAGAATCCCAAGTGTTGGAAGGGACCTCAAAAGATCATCTAGTCCAACCTCCCTGCAAGAGCAGGGTAACCTAGAGTACATCACACAGGAATTTGTCCAGGCGGGCCTTTAATATCTCCAACATAGGAGACTCCACAACCCCCCTGGGCAACCTGTTCCAGTGCTCTGTCACTCTCACAGTAAAGAAGTTCTTCCTGATGTTAATATGGAACCTTCTATGCTCCAGTTTACACCCATTGCCCTTGTCCTGTCACTGGACATCACTAAAAAAACCTAGCTCCATCATCCTGACAATCAGTCTTTACATATTTGTAAACATTGATGAGGTCACCCCTCAGTCTTCTCCAAGCTTGAGACCCAGCCTCTCCTCATAAGGGAGATGTTCCACCCCCTTAATCATCTTTGTGGCTCTGCGCTGGACTCTTTCAAGCAATTCCCTGTCCTTCTTGAACTGAGGGGCCCAGAACTGGACACAATATTCCAGATGTGGCCTCACCAAGGCAGAATAGAGGGGGAGGAGAACCTCTCTTGACCTGCTAACCACACCCTTTCTAATACACCCTAGGATGCCATTGGCCTTCTTGACCATGGAAATCTACAGTGTTTCCCTTCTTACCCTCCCATAACTGTAATTATATCAAATTTTCTGTATAAAATCACAGAATCACGAGAGGCTTTTCCATGTGACAAAAAGAGTAAATCTTCCTGCACCAGAGAATAAAAAAATGAGTATACTTGGGCACTGATTTTCTGAATATGGTTTCTTGATGATTTTCTCATCTTCCACTGCATTCTTTGTTAGGGAGAAGATACCTCAGTTCTGCGTGTAGTTCATCATTTAGGTGCCCAAAGGTCCTGGATTTCGACCGTATAACATACTTCTAGCAATGTAAAAAAGATAGCAGCCAACCAGAAGATAACGCACATGAACAGGAATAATATTCCTTAAAGATTTTGACCCTCCTGTAGGGAATGCAGTTCAAAGCTGTGCCAAGTTCATGCCCAGGCTTAATAAAATAACTGGTGGGGTTGACTCATGATGGTTAAACCAGTTACACTTGTAAGGGGGACACACTCATGAAACACTTCTGGTAAAAAGAAGTTCCTTCCAGAAATTCTCTTTCTCTGAGAGTATGTTCTTATTTAATTAAAAATGACTGTGTGCTTTGTTACTACAAACCTTTGTTGCTAGGTACAGAGCAAAAGTACCACAGTGACATTTCCTGGGGGAAACATGCTTTACTGCCTTTTACATTCACTTTAAGGAAACTTTCTCCAAAAGGTCTGCTGAGTTGTGAGAGAATCTCTAACAGAATGCTTGGATAGTTGGGGCTGTATGGCAGATTCTTACAGTTTACATGCACCAAGGCGACCACTCAAATCTGTTGTAAGAGCAGAATTAGGAGTTTGTGATGAAAGTAATCTTGTTAAAGATTTGCCTGAGGAAAATATCTGTAAAAATACTGCAGGTTTCTGTGCTCTTCTGACCAACAGAAAAACTTACTGACCTAGGAGGGCTTTCCTCCTCCTGATGTAATCAGGTTTGGTTTACAGCAAACTGTAGTGATCCCCTCCGGTTCTCTCTGAGCTCTGTTATCCCTCCAGTCCTTGGATCTGGATTTTTACTTTATCCATTTAAACTTCATTCCCCACCACCTCTGAGGGAAAAAAAGACTGAAACCTTGTTTTAAGCATCCAGTTCAGAAATATTTACCAGCAATATTCATCACTTATTTATCTACTTAACAAAGTGAGGAGCTATTTTGACATAGATTTGCCTGAGAAGGACAAAAAAGCCACAGGGAACAGAACACAGAGGTTTACCAAGGAGAAAAGAAATGGCAAGAAAAAAACAATTCTGCTTATCAGCCCAGTTTTATTGTGCTAAGAAATGCAAAGCTGCTGCTGTACTGTAGTTCTCAGTGCCTGCCTTGTTGAACTCTGCACTAGGCTTCACTGCCAATGCACTCCACAGAATATGGTCCAAAGAAGCATTTGGACAAAAACCAGTGAAAGAATTCTTGCTGTGGAAGGATGTCCTCTGTGGGGTTCTTCCTGCAAAAGGAAGAAACACTTTCTTATCCTCACTCATGACATTTCAGCACTGCTTTTGAAGTCTCTAGTTCTCTTATTATTTTTTGCTGGGCAGGGCTTTTAACTGAAGGAGATTGAAGGGGACATGTATCCGCCAGGCAGGGAGAAGCCTCTTAGATGACTGTGCTTGATTTTGCAATCTTGAAATAAACTGGGCAGCTTTTTACATTAACATCAGTTGTTACAGGACCTGGCATTGTATAAAGAATCAAAGATGACAATAATCCCTGCCTCTATCAGGGCAGGACTTTCTTTGCTTTTTAAACACTAAATTTGTATGGAGGAAATTATCTAAGCTTGTCAGAGCTTGGAGAAGAAAAGATGCCTGTGTGGTCAGGTAAAGTGGGGAAAAAAACCCAACAGTGTTATTCCTGTTAATTCTGCAAGCGCTTTTTTATCAGTTCAGAGGGGAAAATTGATGGTTATGAAAGATATAGATTTTATAATGTTTTTTCTCCTTGCGATGCCATAAAACTCCAGGATTCATTTCTAATCTGTATTCCATGGTAGTTCTCTCTCAGATAAAAGGGCATAGCAACAAAACTGAGTGACATTAGAAATCACTGTGCTTTCTACAGCCTTGGGAACCTAAACTCTTCTGACAGCAGACATCTCTTACCATGGGCTAGAACCAAAACTAGAGGGGGGGGCCAGGGCTGAACTGCAGGTATTCATTCTCCATGCAGGGCTGAGACTCGCAGCCAGAGGGCAATATTGCTTCAGGAATAGGGTGTAGTGGAACTGTGAAGAAGCCCTCGGCAAATCTGTCCTAGCAACGGCTTAGAAACGAGAATATCCTTCTTCATTTAATTGATCTGAGTAAATGGATGATACCATTACTTGTGTGTTATTAAAGCATTAATTTACCAGGTTCCTTACATTGTGTTCCTTCCCACCATTTGAGCATTATTACGGCAATATCTCTTCAATAGAAATACTTCCTAGACAGATGGAAAAGTTTCGTGGTGTTCATCCTTCAGCTACCTGTCTCCCAGGTCCTTTAATAGAAACTTTCAGTAGTGGTAGCCTCACTACCAGTCTTCCCTCTGAACCCGCTGTTGTTCATGCTGAGGGCTTCTATCAGTATTCTCATATCTCACCTTGGTGGGAAGTATAAGCCTTTTGGTACTGGTTCCAGTGACTTTATATAGCCACAGAGGCACAAAGGAGCCTTAGTGCAATTGAGAATCAGGCCTATTTGTTTCACTGATGATATCAGTAAGGATCTGGCTAGCTCTTTTTCTATTGTATTAAATAAATGAGACACTTAAACGAGGCCTGCCTAGTAAGTTTATTTTTTATGCTAAAACACTGGAGTCCTGCACCATGAGAAACTGTCCTGACAAACCATGGGGATGCAGAAGGCAGAATGCGATCAGGTTCTCTTGACTTCATGTGTTGCTACTCATCAGGTGAGGCAGGCACCGGTTCTGAAATATGCATACATTTGCACCCTCAGGTTAACTAACTTTGTTTTACCCCTGAGGTAGGCTTTGTTAGCTAATGAATAGCAATTTGGAATGAATTTTTAGTTCATTTTGAATGCTTGTGGAAAACGCAGATTCACCATGCAAAGTCTACAGTGTATCTCTGCATAGTTACGGTCCTAGTTTTCTGCCAGGCATGGACTTACTGGAAAGTTTCTGAGGATTTTAGGTTCCCTATTAACATGAGATGGTACTGGTTGACTCCAAATACTTTGATGCAATTATAACCATATGTCTTCATCAATCCATAATACAAACTGCATCTGACTCCATCCTTCTCTGTGATAAATCCCGTGTCAGATCCTGTAGAACTGGAAAACAAGCACAGCTCCCCAAATATACACTCGCATCATAGTTCAGTATTAGAAAATGGTATTAAAAGAATAAAAAGTTGGTAAGACTTTTCCACAGCTGTGGCCAGAGTTGTTTTTTTCCACAAGTGCTTTTGGAAACTGCAGAACAAAGGTGACTGTAATCACAAATACCTCAATTCACCCCATTCAGTGTCTGAAAAGTTCAGAAAACACAGCATACAAAATAGCAAGCAGCATTTTCAGTTTCTAGCATAGCTGATGTTAAGTTGAAGCTGTTAGTGTCAAGGAAGTCCTGTGGTTACATGTTAAGTCACGTCTTGATTTTTAGAAGGTATGAGCATGGCAGTCATGCATCTGACTTGACTTGTTATTTCTGCATCTTAAGATAGCGGTATTTTAATAATTTCACATGGATTTACAGTTCTTCCATGACATTATGTTTGTCAGCTCTATATTCAAAGTACAGATTTCCTGAAGGGATTTCTTTTCCTTTGATTATTACCTGTGCTGCAAATCATAGAATCGTTAGGGTTGGAAAGGACCTTAAGATCATCTAGTTCCAACCCCCCTGCCATGGGCAGGGACACCTAACACTAAATCATGTCACCCAAGACTCTGTCCAACCCAGCCTTGAACACCATCAGGGATGGAGCATTCACAACTTCCGTGGGCAACCTATTCTAGTGCCTCACCACCCTAACAGGAAAGAATTTCCTGCTTGTATCCAATCTAAACTTCCCCTGTTTAAGTTTTAACCCATTACCCCTTGTCCTATCACTACAGTCCCTAATGAAGAGTCCCTCCCCAGTATCCTTATAGGCCCCCTTCAGATACTGGAAGGCTGCTATGAGGTCTCCATAATCTTGGATAAGGGAATTTACTGTAAACCTTCATCAAGGATACAGAACTTCTGGAATGAATTTATATCTGTCTCTAATGACAGAGAAGGACTTACAATCCTACTTGACTAAAACAAGTAGGATTCCAGTTTAAACCAGTAAAAGTGGCCAGGGTAAAACCACCATCAGTGAGAGCTACAAGATAGTCTGCTTCATACTGATGAAACAATCCCTGCTGGTAAATGTTCCACTCTTTTTTTTATAGGCACATTATCTATTTCACCTGACTTCTATTCAGGCAGGCACAAAATATCATCACTATATGCAAATTCCAATTCCCAGTCACCAGGCCATGACTTGGCTAGCTGATTGCCATCTAAAGCTGATGCCTTCTCTGTCTCCAGATTTTGCTATACTATGGCAATCCAACTGATGCTAATGCTTGTTGATTGCTACAAAGCCTGTTGTGCCAAATTGTAAGCAGCAATTTGTTGTCAGCATCAGTGTTCTGCATGCACCAGCCTGTAGCCAAGGAATTCATTAGATTCTGAAACTGTGGAGGTGAAGGGCGGCTGGTGCATCTGCAAAGAGATACGGAACAGCAACTGATGTCGTTTACTGGGATGATATTTCTGTAGGGCCTTAATGAGCCAGATGATTTGCAAGCCTGAAAACAACACTGTGAAACTTCTGTGCTTAGAGCTATGTCTGCGGTGAAAATTCGTATTATTTCATTCTCTTGACTCCGAGAATTATGGTTCAAGTATAGTCAAGCATAGCTAAGTCAAACTTTGCTTGTCCAGATGTGCAGGTTCTAATCAGAAACAAAATGATGGCACAAGTCTAGATGCATGTATAGTAAAAAATCCCAGAGCAATACTACTGCGTCAAATAGGACTGTAGCCACTGATCCCTTCTGAGGCAGATTCCACTCTATTATTTTGTTTTGTTGTCATCTGACTGATCACAGAATGCTGTGTGTGTACAGTGTTGCAGCTTTTTAATCAGTGACAAAAGATGACTTCGGAATATAGTGCTACAGAGTGTTGATGAATTACAAAAATACAGGAGTCCCACTTCTATGTAAATATTTGTTTTCTCTAAGCAAATCAGAATGGTATTATTCTTCATTATAAAGTGTATTCTGAAGCTATAGTGTTCGTATTCCAACAAAGATGATTGGAGAAGCACATGGCAGTGGGAGAATACGTTGGCTGAAGCTTGCAAAGCAATTAAGCAGCATTCACTCACTAGCATATGAGTAAATAGATTGATGAAAATTCAGTCAAAAAAACTGAGGAAAAGACCATTTAGGTCAGCTACTTCATTGCTGTTTCCTACACTATGTTCTCAGTTACTGGTTGTAGATATCCCAAGAACCACAGCTGCCAAAATGTTCCTTTGGAACATTGTGCAGTCTAATGGTTATTTAGAAGTTTTCCCAAATGATATGCAGCTTTAATTTTCTTTTGCTTAATGTCATCTTTTAATTTCCCCTTTTTCTAGATTGCCTCAAAACATTTTTTCCTTAGTTCAGAAGGAAAAGTTACAGGCAGTAAAAAAAAATGACAAAATTCTTCTAGGTGTTCTGCTTTTGATAACAAATGTATGAAATTTAACACAAATAAGTTGCAAAATATTCTCTCATTTTCCTTCTTGGTCTCATGCTTTAGGTCAGTACTGGACTTCCTAAAGTTGTTTAATAATGATTCATTAAATTTTTGTCTTAGACCATTAAACTTTAGTCCAGAAAGACAGACATTTGAAGGAAGTCTTCATTATGTTAAACATTCTCACTGTTGTTAATATTATTCTACAAATATAATTGATCACATTGCTGCTTATTAAGAGATGCTGAATCTAGTAGCCTGATAGGGGCGAGGCTGCTGCAGCTTCATGTCCGCTGATCCAAGCAGTAGTAAGGTTGAGTGTTTGTTCTTGATAGGCACACATGTGCATGCACTTACAGCACATATATGCAAATATACACATCTGGTGACACAGACTAGCACAAACAGAAAACACAGCGCTCACACAAACACCTGTTGCCTCATCCTGTTCCCCTATCAGGTTCATCAGGATGAAATCCCATTTGTGGAAAATATGTGCACAATATATGCAATATTGATCCCACTATTACCTGATCTTAGACACCCACGTCTGTCCAGTATCTAGCCCCTGGATGCTTTGTCTCCCCATTTGCTGACAACTGAGTATCTCCAGTTGTCTCATGGCAAAACATGACATACACATAACAGGTCTCACAAGTAGGTCCAGATGTATATGGCTTTACACCAGTAGCCATTCCCTCAGACTTCTTGATCTCTTCAATTGCTAGCTCAATATCTAGCCCTTTCTTATGACCCCAGAAGCACCTAGCTCACACATCTTTTATCCTACTCACTGGCATCTCCCATTAATTATCTGGTAGGTCTCACCCTGGCCATCGGCTGATGATTGTCCTATGACAGGCTTGGGAGGAGTTGGGGTAGGGGCTCTGCTGACTCCGATCAAGTTATTGTGCTTCCTCCACCTTCGCTTTTTCTCTCTGCTTCTTTGCATATGTAGAGATTAGCCTTTAATTATAATAATGCTGCCCTAATCCTCATTTCCTAGAGCATCAGGGTACTTCATACCAAAACATTAACGATAATAAGCAGAAAAAGTGCTTTACAAAGATGTACAATTTTAAGACCAAGGATCATGTTGCAACTGGAATATTGGAATGGAGTTGGTGAACTCTGTATAGCAGTTCTCAGAAATTACAAAGAATCATAGAATAGTTAGGATTGGAAAAGACCTTAAGATCATCTAGTTCCAACCCCCCTCCCATGGGCAGGGGCACTTCACACTAAACCATGTCATCCAAGGGTCTGTCCAACCTGGCCTTGAACACCACCAGGGATGGAGCATTCACAGCAACCTTAGGCAACCCATTCCAGTGCATCACCACCCTTACAGTAAAGAACTTCTTCCTTATATCCAATCTATGCTTCCCCTGTTTAAGTTTTAACCCATTACCCCTTGTCCTATAACTACAGTCCCTAATGAAGAGTCCCTCCCCAGCATCTTTATAGGCCCCATGTCCCCTTAGCTTCTCCATTATGGGCTATGGAGAAAGTTTAGTAACAAGAGTAAAAGTGATTTTCAACAAAACAATTCTCATTACTTAGCAGCTGTGGAGTTAACCCACATGTGAATGGAATACTGATTAAAGAGGGGTTTTGTTTGTTTATTTGATCCATAATAACAGTTTTCATAGGGTCTTTGTTTACTTGGGTTCAAAACTAATTTGAACTGTTCTTTAGTGGAATAAAAGCTGATTTAGTCATAGCTAAACCCAAACTGGGACAAAATATTAGAGTTAACACGATTTTTTGGTAGCATTTCCTCTTCCAAACAAAAATAGAATTGAAGATTGCAGCCTTCTTTTCCGTTACCAAATACACTGTTAATGCCTTCAGCTCAGAGCTCTCTCAGGGCTGTAAATTTTCCTCTACAGCTCATGTGATATAGTTTCCAGATACAATTAACTTTTTAGCACTTATATTTTCTAAGATACAACTGAGACAGCAGTGATTGAACTTAGCTTAGATCCTACCTTTTATTATATTTTAGTCTAGAGTTGAACTCAAGAAGCACTGTTAGACTGGGGATGGAGAACACTTCATGCAATAGCTCATAAACTAACTGGTCTGGTTCTGCTTGTTAATACTAAGACATGTGCAAGATAACTGGACCACCCCCAGAAAAGCTAAACCAGGATGAAGAATCTGTTCTAGGAATGAAAAAAATAAGAAATCTTAGTAAATAGGTTGAGTAAACCCAAAACTTGCATCTATAATAGAGAGCATGGACTAACACCTGTATTTTTCTTTTTGTTTTTAATGTGACTATTTCTTTTAATGCTCAAACAGTGATTACGGATATGAACGTCACAGCAATGGGAAGTGTTTACCAGCATTTTGGTATAACCCATCTTCCTTGTCAAAAGACTGTAGCCTTGGACAGAGTTATCTTAACAGCACTGGGTAAGTGACACACCAGACTTTATTTAGCTAGAGCACCTATAGGACTTTAACCCTATGACAACTACAGATAGCATTTACTATAGGCGTCTCAAAGCTGGCTGAAGCCCTTGAGACCTCTTCTTCACTGATTTTGTTGGCATGTAGTCAGAACTCCAGATCTCCATCATGTATGGTCCAGAGTTTTCTCTGAAAAATGGCTTAAGTAAACTTGGGGGGAAAATTGTAAGGCCAAGGCCAAATCATTAAAGTCTCTGAAAAGACTCCTTTTAAAATCATGTGGGATCAGGTGGGGCAGAAATGGTGAAAAACCAATTAGAAGAAAGAGATTAACTGATAAATGTGTGAACTGAAGTAATAGATGGGCAGCTAGCCTGAATGCTTATTATTCTTTGGCCTTCTTGGAAGTCAATAGAGGATGTAGTTTAAGTTAAAATGCTGGCCTCAGGCATCATTTCTGATGCAAATGGTTGAACCAACCAAAGGAATCCAAGCTGTTTTGGCTTTTCCTACACTCGAAGATAGTCAGGATTTGCTTTTTTCTTCAACTCTTATTTTCATAGCTCTTGAAAGTTGAGGCCACAGCGACCTCACAGCTGGTTGAATTAGAGAGTATGTGAGAAGAGGTGTTAAACTATGCCTAACAGTATAATAACTGAATATAGTTCTGTGCTGTACATGTATATCATATATTTATAACTTTATAGTTATTTAGCACATAATATAGAGAAGAATATAATTTTATGTTTTAGACAGTTTATTAATATGTGGTATATAGGTGTGTTATGAAGGAAAATATTATATGCCATTAAGAACAGTATTAACTACTTGTATGTTAGGCACATGAAGCGTGCTTGGCTGAGACAAATGCTAAAATATATTTGGGAATCTGTTTTCTTCGAATTCTTTTAGTCCTCAAAACTTCCTCCCTGTTCCCAGTTAACCCTGTTACTCTCTGTCAGCATCTTCCATAGATTTCTCTCTTCCTTTTCAGGTACCGGAAAGTTGTTTCTAATAACTGCACGGATGGTGTGAGAGAACGGTACACGGCAAAACCACAGCAATGCCCTGGCAAAGCCCCCCAGGGCCTTCGCATAATTACATCTGATGGCAAACTGACAGCAGAGCAAGGGCACAACGTCACTTTCCTGGTACTACTGGAGGAGGTAGGCTCTATTTTTACGTTGCATCCCAGGCCCCGTGGGTGTATTTGAGTCTGATTCATGCTAGACAAAGTTTGCAGAGTGGTGAAGAGGTGAACCAAGAAAGTGTGGGATAAAGTTTGTCAGCTCCACAGTGTAGCTAGGTAGAGTTTGCCCTAAAATGTGACAGGTGATATATGGAAATTACTGTAACAGTATTGGAGTGCATAGGGTGATATCAAGGGAGACCTTGATAAAAACTGGGAGCTGGTTTGGTTTGGGATTTTACAGTAAAACTGGAGAGCACAGGTTTCAGTCGCAGTCCCCACCCTTAACTGTGCTTTCGACTTCTTGCTGTGTTTGAAATTGAATTTCCATTTTTATTTGACACTGACTTTCAACCAAACATGGCTAATGTTGTAATCTAATGTGCAGATCTGTTCTCATCACTCAAGTTGGTACATATTCTTTAGGTGTTTGAGGATGAAATCTCAAGATGTCAGCAGAAGCATTAAGTCTGAGACCCATTGCAAATGTGAAGCTGACTCAGAGTGAGAAGAGCCTTTGTTTTTGTTACATCTGTAACTTAACTTTGTGTGTCATTGTTCTCCTCTGTTCTGTTTTTGAATCCTTAGGAGATGTTTAAAACATTTTTGGCTGTTTTTAGTTCTCAGCACTTCTTCATCCATGTTCAATTGTAGGTGCCCAAATAATAACATTCACAAAGTAACTTTTTTCTTTTTTCCTTGTGCAATTTAATCTCTTTAAGCTTCTACCCTTTTTCCTGTGTAGCTGGTTAATAAATCCTAAAACAACTATGCTTTTACGCTACATCTCTTTGCAGCTTAGAGCATTTATGGAAATTACTTCTGACCATCTCCATAGTAAATGTCATCCATAGTGAGGAAAGAGAAATGAGGATTACCTCTGGAGCTGAGTTTTGTAGGGGTGTGTTGGAGTTTTTACATCTCTATTATTGACGCTTTTCCCAGCAAACAGGTGTCCTTATTTGTAAAGGCAATAGCATATAATAAATCATATCTAGCCTGTAGCAGTTGTTTGAGCTCCATGTTCATTTTCTCCAAAATGTGATCACTTTATTTGTGTTGACAATCGTACAACATTACTGCTGCAGATGCAGTCATAAAAGTATAAACATATAAATTCATCTGGATAAATTATTGATTTCTGTGTTTTTGAAGATGAAGAATAAAAAGTTGAAATCAAGATTCAAAGTCTTTAGGCTTTAAAAAAGAAAGAATTAAAAAATAAATGAAGTTTTCATTGCATTGCCTTTCCAGTCTCAGCAAAGTTTTAAAACAGATTCAGAGAAAGAGATAGGTAATATGAGAAGTCATACACAAAGCTATCAAAGAATAGTGCCAGTAGTCAGAGGGAGAAACCATCACCAGTGTGAGAAGCTCAGGAAAAATGTCTTGCTCTTCCTTCTGTGAGTGTTTCAGCTCACACATCCCGTAGGTATACCCTGATCACTCTGTCATACAGGGACCTACTGTGAGTTGTTCTGTCTTATCTGTTGATTCCAATCTTTTTTGATGCCCTGCTTCAGTAGTCACCAGAATCTGGAAGCAACACCTTCTCCATTAGGAGATGATGTCTTTCTCATGCTGTGTATCAAGAATGTAAAGTATGTTTTGATGAGTGAGTGAGCTTCTGAAGAGATCTAAAGTGGAGCTTTCTTTTACTATGTCTGATAAGGAAGAGGTTAGGAATTGCTGTGAGGGCTGAAATAGTACTATCAGCCTCCATTCTTTCTGATTACTCTCCCTGCTAGGTGAGGCTTGACCTGCTCCTAGATTTGTCAATATAAAGAGCAACCAACAGAGCTTTTTGGTGAATTCGACCCAATCTTGCAATGATTCTGTTCAGTGGGATTGAGTGCACCCTCAGCAAGTTTGCTGATGACACCAAGCTGTGCGGTTCGGTTGACAGGATGGAGGGAAGGAATGCCATCAAGAGGGACCCTGACATGCTTGTGAGGTGGGCTGATGCCAACCTCATGAAGTTTAACCATGACAAGTGCAAGGTCCTACACCTGGGTTGGAGCAATCCCAGGCACAGCTACAGGCTGGGCAGAGAAGAGATTGAGAGCAGCCCTGCAGAGAAGGACTTGGGGGTGCTGGTTGATGAGAAAATGAACATGAGCCAGCTTCAGTGTGCGCTTGCAGCCCAGAAAGCCAACCGTATCCTGGGCTGCATCAAAAGGAATGTGACCAGCACGTTGAAGGAGGTGATCCTGCCCCTCTACTCTGCTCTTGTGAGACCTCACTTGAAGTATTGTGTGCAGTTCTGGTGTCCTCAACGCAAAAAGGACATGGAACTGTTGGAACAAGTCCAGAGGAGGTCCACGAGGATGATCGGGGGACTGGAGCACCTCCCATATGAAGATAAGCTGAGAAAGTTGGGGCTTTTCAGCCTGGAGAAGAGAAGATGGAGCAGAGACCTCATAGCAGCCTTCCAGTATCTGAAGGGAGCCTACAAGAATTCTGCGGGTAGACTCTTCATTAGGGACTGCAGTGATAGGACAAAGGGTAATGAGTTCAAACTTAAACAGGGGAAGTTTAGACTGGATATAAGGAAGAAATCCTTTACTGTAAGGGTGGTGAGGCACTGGAGTGGGTTGCCCAGGCAAGTTGTGAATGCTCCATCCCTGGCAGTGTTCAAGGCCAGGTTGGACAGAGCCTTGAGTGACACGGTTTAGTGTGAGGTGTCCCTGCCCATGGGAGGGGGGGTGGAACTTGATGATCTTAAGGTCCTTTCCAACCCTAACTATTCTATGATTCTATGATTCTATTCAACCCTCGTCCTCTGGAGTTGAGGTCAATATTTTGAGTGCTACAGCTGATGAGGACTCTTCCTTTAGCTTGTGTCATAGTTAATATCTTTTAGGATGTAAAAAAAAAACAGTGGCCTTTGCTTGTCTAATAGTTGGTTTGCATCTTAACATCAATTCTATCCCTCTGAGACTGTTTGAAGCCTTCAGATCTGCACAGCTGCAGCCTCCCATCTCCCTTTCGAGCCAAGGTACGAGAGTTCGTTTGATATTTGTACTCCTATTGTATTTCTAAGGCTTTCTGATCCATCTAAGGACCCACCTGGGTCTAAAAAGAAGAGGGAACTGCAGAGACAGGCTCACTGGAGGTCCTGAAAAGTCACTGCATCTCTGTAGTGAAATGGATTACTAAGAGAGTAGGGGGAGGCAAATAGCAGCACTAAAGACCTGATGTGTTCACTCTAGTGTGGGAATCCAGGGCAGGAATCATGGTGCAGGGTTTTGTTGTAGATCTTGCTTGCGCCTGCAGTGATGTCGAAGGCTGGGGACTGTATAATTCTGACTATAACACAATATCACTAAGATATGTCCAAACAGAAACAAAGACAAAGCATTCAGAAGTGTTCTGCTATTGAGGAAGGCAGAAAAGGAAAATCATTACTGAATCTGTGTGAGCAAAGGCACCAAAACCATCAGTGCGTAGAGCATTGCTGATTCCTAAGATTCTGGCACAGTTTCTCTAACCCTGACTCACAATAAAATTTTCCTGTAAAGAATTTATATTTGGTAGCACATAAATATCATTAAAAGGAAACCGAACCAACAGTTCATATTTAAATCATCTGAGTGTAAGTATGCTTTCCAAAGTAGCCTAACTATTTTGTCACCTTTTAGGATTTCTAAAACTGTTTGCAATGTCACCTCATACTTAATATCTTTGATCTCATTACTGGAAAGGTTTCTCCAGGTTAGTTCTCCTATTAATCTGGGTATAATCCTCATGGTAGTTTTATTGTGTGACAACAGCCAGGAAGAATCAATACTTCCTTTTATAATTAGCATACGTCCCATTTTACAAAGCATTGCAAAAGTGTTTAATAAGGAGAGGACCATACTTAAACTGGTAATTTTGTTCTTAAATTTCTATTGAGCTAAGCAGGATAGTAACAGCATCTTTATCACTAAATGGCAGTGCAGGAGAAAACCAGTTATGCTTGAAACCAAATTTTCCTATTGCCTCAAAATCCTGCCAGTTTAAATGTTAATCTTTTGCCCTGGTGTGGGCTCTATGCCCAGACTCAGGGCTAGTACCTCTAACACTGCAGCGTTCGACAATGGAGTTGTTCTCATCCTAAGCAACGTGAATCCTTTATTTTTGCACAGCAACAAAAGATCTCCCAAACCAAAAATTACAAAGCCATTTTTCCTACTGAAGTTCTTCAACCCAATGTCCTTGACATATTTTGCTGCTCTGTTGTAGAAAATAGAGGAATTTTATTAAGTGTATTGTTTCTGCGTGTTTTCCTCATCACATGGTCATGTAGGTCTCTTGCCTGTCACAAACCCAATTGTTATTTGTGTGTTTAAGTTATTTGTTAGAACATCAGATGCTTGTGCTTTCAGTAGAGACACTGAAAGCTGCGGCCTCCAGAACACTATTCAGCACAATGGCTTTCAGACTTGTTTCATCTGATTGCTCATACATCTTTGCTGAGGAGATGGACAGTAAAGACATTCAGAGTAGAAAGGTTCAGGGATTTGGCTCTTTCATTACAGATTAGTCACAGAGAAACTGCCTCCTCAAATTTATTTTTTACCTTGATAAAATGACAACCAAGATTCTTTGACATTCCAGATCTGCCTCAATTCTCACTTGACAAAGTCACTTGACTGGGAGTAGGCTTTGGCTTGCTTTTAACTACTTGCTGCTGCTATATGATGTTTGGATTAGACTAATGTGTGAGGAAAGCTCATTTGTTCCTACAGTTCAAGCTAGAATTCAGGGCTAGAATTCAGGAAATCTAAACTCATTCCTGATCCTCACTCTGAGCTCCTTCTGAATGACTTTGAGTAAGAAACCTGAACTTTTTGCTTTTTCATTCCCCCATTTGATGAAATCCCTCATTTGAAAATAGAGCTTTGTTTTCTCTGTCATGCCCTCCATGCCTTTCATTTATGTGTTGAATGCATGTAAGGCCGGACAACTCTCTCACTTAAAACCACTAAGGTACGTTGTGTCTCAGATGCATCTCAGGTGCGTTTAATGACCCCAGGTATCTTGCCAGGGGGACAATACCATTAGCATTTCCCACCTCAGCACTGTCATTTGATGCAATTCAGAATTCAACTCAGCTGAAGTCTCTGGAGATGAGCTTAGAATTAGGTTTGTTTTGATTGTTGATTTATTCAAATTAAAGATGCAAAGCTAGTAGTACTTAAAAGCATAGTCTGTACTTTTTCATGGCATCCTACTGTGTTCCCTCTCTTGGTATCACAAGTTAGTTTGTAACGATTACTAGAAATAGGAAACCTTCACCATAACTTTCAGTGCCCATGCTGAATCATGGCTGTTTATCTTACTAATATCATCACATTGCTGTTAGTAACGCATAGACGAAAGACCAGCACATCTCCTCTTCCCTACCCCTGATTTCTCAATTACAATCGTATTTGCTGTGTTACTGATGATGACAAGCTGGTTGGGAGAAATCAGTTACTTTCGTGCATTTTTAAATTCACTGATGAAGTTCCATGAAAATGTGTGAACATTGACCTCACTTTCATGATGACACACAGTACTGCAGTCTACTAATGTACTTCCAGTCACACAACTTGAATTATTCTGCATAATCCTGAGAGGCTGTACTTACTGATTGCTGTGGAGCACAAGATTTAGTCCTGTAGAACAAGCTCATAGCTGAGTTGAGCTAGCATAATTGGCAGTCAGAATGAATGCTTTGATTAGGAAAATTAACTGGTTTGGTGTAGAAAAAGAAGCACATGTGAAAAGCATCAAGCTCTTTGCTCTGATAAAAGGCACATTTCTCTTCAGTTTCTGATTTTAAAATGTTAAAAACATCTCTCTGAAAACAGGAATTTACACAGGAAGGCATGTTCTCCAGTACTTGATCAAGTTGGACTTGAATATCTGTTTAAAATTAATCATATGCTTTAAACAGACTTAGGCTAAAGTTATCCCATGTGTAGATGTTCAATTGAAATACAAATATCTTTGATGGATATTTCCTGGTGGTGACAGGAACATGCCAGAAAGGGTTAATCGAAAGAAAGCGCAAAACATTAATCCATTAAGACAATCTAACAGCAGCAGTGTCTCTCTCTTGCAAAGGATAATTAACTCTATTATCAACATGTGTAAGGAAGACGCACAAGTCAGTGCATAACTGAAGACTTAAAAATGAAATTGAAACATGGGAACCAAAATTTACAGCCTTGAACTGTGTTTCACTGCTTAAATAAGTACAAGTATTGGAAGTCAATAAGGAAAACTAATTATTACTGCCCTCTGGGCAAGATTCAGAGAGAATAAGAGAAAATCCATCTAGGTGGTTCTCACATACACCAAAATACTGAGAGTTGCATAAAAGTAATCAAAATGTAAAAGTATTATTGCGAACTGTACAGGCTGCTTCTTGATATACCCTGAGGCAGGAAGCTTCACAGAGTTTTTTTGAGCATCCAGGCCCTGTGTACACTCCAGACTTATTATTTTGGCAAGATACAGGAAAAATGTGCATTGGGGTAGGAAAAGGGGGGGGGGTATCTTTTGCATATGCTTGGAAACCTGTGGATATTTAGTGAGAAAATCCCTTAGAAAACAGTAAATTTCTGATTTACATTTTAGTAACAAATCTATAGGTAAAGGACATAATATGGGATCTTAGGAAACTTGGTTTTGATTCCCAGGGTTTCTTTTCAGGCTAAAAAAATGTATTCATGCTTGAAGTTCAGCATATGCTTAAGTCTTTGGCTGGACTAAAGCTTTCATGAAGATGGCAGTGTATTTCAGGTTATATCCAAGCTTGTGAATATTGTATATATCTAGTACAAAGTATAAAACATCCATCAGAAGTTCTTTCAATTTTTCAGCAGTTGTAATTGGTTCTTGACTAGCTTAGTGTGATTAAGATACAGGAGCTGAATGCAGAGATATCACCACAAGCAGCCAGCTTGGCATATTTCTCCCTTGATGCCTAAGAGCACTGGTATTAAAAACCTCTTACAGTGAAGGCCGCAGAGGCTGCCCAAACATAGCACCATGCTGATTGCACCAATGTGTTTCACTGTGGCTGTAGAAGTAATGCAGGGAACTTTGTGTCTGCCCTAATAGAGCCAAAAGCTTCAGAAAAACTATCATGTAGTATTGGGCTTGTCAAAATGATGAAGAGAAGCTGGAAAAAGCAACAGGAGGGGTTTTTGCAAGATATATGTATACGCATCAAATTGTCGCAAAATAAAACTTCTCTTCATAGAATCAAATAGAATCACAGAATCAACTAGGTTTGAAAAGACCTTTAAGATCATCAAGTCTAACCATTACCCCAGGACTGCCACCACCACTAAACCATGTCACTGAGGGCCTCATCTCTACAGGTTTTGATCACTTCCAGGAATGGTGATTCTACCACTTCCCTGGGCAGCCTGTTCCAATACCTGATCACCTCACTCGGTAAAACAGCCCCTTGGAAGTGGCTCTGGAGAGATGTCTGAAACAGAGGCACTGAAGTTGATGCTGATCAGATGTGGGATGTATGGGAAAGGTTTTTATCTTGGCTCACCTGCTTTCTCTTCCTTTCTTATTCTGCCTGTGCTCTTAGCTGGCACAGATGAAACATTAAAACAAATCAAAACAGTCTCTTTGTTTTCTTGATGTTTTTTTTTTCTCTCACTTCCTAAGCTAGAATTTAAAATGTCAGCTTTTCAAAATATGGTATTTTCAGTTAAGTGCTATAGCCTGGATCTTTCTGAATGGAAAATGTGTTTCCAGTTCACAGGGTTTTAACACAAACCAGGAAAGGCCAAGACAAATGAAAAAGGCAGGGGGAACAGCAGCTGAAGCTCTTCTCTAATTAGATTTTCAGATGTTTCTGTCAGTATCTTTTCTCCCTAGGGAATTTGAAAGAAGATTTGAAATCTAAATCTTGTGTGCCTTATAAACGGGTCCCTTCCCTGGAGGTACCTGTGGACACTGGGGGCTTCATGGCTATGGACAAAATGAAGACAAGGAAAAAAAAAAACATTCATTAGAGCAAAGAGATTGACACTTGCAGATTCAGGGGTGTTCTAAAATGCTGTCAGCCTTTTCATCTTCCTCTGCTACCTCAAATAGGCAGAGGGATATACTTTGACCTGAAACAGACTTCAACTGCATGACCTTAAATATACTCTGAAAGGACAAAGCCAGGAGGGTCCCTGTGCTGGTGCAGTTTTAACCATTTGAACAGCAGTATGGCTTTACTCTTTGAAGATATCATCGCTTTTTCAGTAGGAAAAGACGTCTAAAACCCTAGTGGTGATGCACCTAGAAGAACTGGGAGAGCATCTAAAGGTACTTCAGAGGTCTCTGTCTTTGATCTGAGTCCAGCACCATGCTTGAAAGAATATATTCCTGCTCTGAAAGAGGTTTAGAGCTGAGGTGCTCATGTGTGTTCGCTTCCTTTGGTGGAGGCATATCCCAGTTGATGCTTTCCCTTGTCTTGGTCAAACAGACAGGAGTGCCCAAACCACTACCTCATGTTTGAAACTGCATATCTTCTTTCAAATAACTCAGTTAAATGAAGGGCATAACTGTACTTAAGACTATCTCCTCTGTTCCCCATGGCTCTTCATGAGGACTTGCCCAGTCCCTGTAAATGATACTCTGTGCAACACAGGTAGGAGCCCTTGGCTCAGCGATTTGTGTCACAAAGAACGTAAGCAGGTGGTTAAACTTCCAGTAAAGCATCCAATGGAGAACTTGAGGAGAGTCTTGCTGAATGGAGACCTTAGTATTTTGCATTGCTCAAGCACCTTTCTTAGGTTTGACAATCGAACTATTCTATGATTCTATAATATTCTATGATTCTATAATATGTCATTGAGAACTCCAGATATTACCACGTTAATTACTAATTAAAACTTAGTTGAGAACTACCCACGGGCAGTCTGGAGCTGAGTTAGCATGCAGTCTAACCACTACAGCTTCAGCCTATAAAAAGAGAGGATCTGGGAAAATTTCTCCCTCTTGCCATCCCCAGGTATAGCTCTGGTCTTCATGCTTTCCATTCAGGCAAAGACTATTTCTGCCTTCACACCAAGTTATAAAAAGACCGAGAGAACATAAGGAATATGAAGCTTGTATTACAATTCCCTCCCCTAGTCACACACAAAATTTCCCTTTCTGATGTGGAAACCTGCCTAATGCCAACCATTTACTTGGGTAGTTTTCATTGCAATTGGGCATGCAGAGGACCGCTTCCCTCTCAAGGGAAAAACAAAATAAAGCCAAAAATTAAACAAAATTAAAAAAAAAAGGAAGGAGTCAAGCCAATCAAATCAATTCAATCTCCTTTCAGCCAGTTTTATGAACTGCCCTCAGCTATTAATTTACCAGCATCCTTCCAGACAGTGGCAATTGCTTCAGCACACCAGGCTGTGGAGTGAACTGCTCCATAGCAACAGCCAGCCAGCATGAGCATAGGATCATGCAGAGACACTGAGGGCAACATTCACAAGGAGTAAAAATGCTTAAAGACAAGGTACAGCATCTTACCTAAAAGTGAGAGGGTCTATAGCAGCCACATTTGTTATACAGGTCACTGTCAGCTGTGTAATTATTCAGATGCCAGAAACTGCCCCTATCATAAGCATATCACTGCCTTGCCATACGAGAAAATGTTTAAAGTGTTTCATGTGTGCGCGACATAGGTTAAATGGACTTTTGTATGCAAGCATGACTCACTTTTCAGTCTTTTAAATAGGCTTAAAACAACAACAAAAAATTCAACAATTACTTTTTATTTGTGAAGCAGAATAAAGAAATGACATTGTTTCCCTCTTTGGGGTTTTAAAAGCCTTTTGGGCTGGGTGACTGATGAAGAGTTTGATGAAGCTACATGTAGCAGGCTGGAATCCAGTTTCAGGAGTGGAAGATAGAAGCCTGTTTCAGGACTGTTCTGTTTGTTTCCCAGCTGTGATTTTTTTCTGTATTTATTGTAATTTATGGTAACAGTTCTGAAACATGGTAGATTAGCAGCCCAGGAGAATGTCACAAATTGGCATTCTGAGTTACACCACAAACCTACTGTGCTGGGATTATCTCTAGGCAGGAGGAGAAAAGTTTAATCAGGTCTGTCAGTTCATTAGCCTTTCCCTTCTGAGGCAGGCACAAAGGGTCCCACTTAGTGTCAGTAGTGTTGGTAGCTGTCCTGAAATAAATACAAATCCAGCTCATTTTAAATCAGGCCACTGAGCAAGTCATAAGCTGCTGTAAGCTGTCATTATCATGTGAAGCTGAAGCAGTTCTTTTGACACCTCACCCCTTTGATATAGTTGACCTTTCCCTGAAGACTTCTCAGTTTTATCTTTCTGCTTTTTATGGTTTTAAATACAAAAGCTCACATTGTAGGTTGTTCAAAAGGCTCCCGAGGCAATCTCAATAGCTCCCCATGTCCTGAGTACTTGCTGACATGAGCACCGTTCCTCTCTACAACTCTGCTCCTCATTGTAAGGAAGCCCAGGGGAAGGAAACAGCATACTTTCCAGAAGATCCCCTAGTACCCCTGATGATTGGGAAAACCAGGGCTACACCTTGGAGGACACCTTCACAGTGCAACTGAGTCAGTCTCAAGAACAGGTCACTTTCTCTTCACTGAAAACTGAGCAAGTTGATGAAATGACCACCTTTCTTCTGGTAACAGGAGACCTTGTGACTGTCCACTGGTTGGTCTAGGTCACCCCACTGATCCAGTCTCTCAAAAGAAAAGCAGAGTTGATTCTGACCCTTTCTCTATCACCACAGGGAGACCTCCAGAGATCCTTCATTCAGGTGGATTTTGGAGATGGCATCGCTGTGTCATATGCCAATCTCAGCTCGACAGAAGATGGGATCAAGCACATCTACCAGAACGTGGGCATATTCCGAGTGACCGTGATGGTGGAAAACAGCCTGGGTTCTGACAATGCTGTCCTCTACCTGCATGTAACATGTATGTATGTTCATACTCACTGTTAGCTGCTGTCGCTATAGATGACATTTGGGGCTTTGCAGTTGGAAACAGAGTGGTGGGGTCTGATGAGTGTTTGTCCTCCAGCAGAGGACTCCAGACTGAGAGGAGTTACAAGCGAAAGTGACATTTACTTTTTTAACTCTATTCCACCTCTAATTTTGGGTATTCTAACTTAGGGCACCTCAAAGGAGTGTCCAGCCCATCCTGAGACACACCTTCGTTAGCATGTTTATACTTACAGAAAAACAAAGACATTGAGGATATTGAATCACTTTTCAAAGCCTTGACTTTTAGCTTGTACGTGTATTTTGCCTGCTAATGAAATACAACCACCTCTGGGATGGAAAACAGTACATTTCAGTCTTTCTGTTGTCATAGGAACCAAAAATCATGGTGTTAAACAGTATTACAAGAAAAAATATCTTCGCATTGCTCTTCTGCTGTTCTTTTTAACCTCTTTATACTTCAGCTCTGATTTGCAACTGAAATGTATCTCAAGTACTTGCATAAAACCACCAATGTGTTCTTTCATATTAATTCCAGCACATGGTTATGAATGCAAAAGGGTCAACCTAATACTGAAATTTTGTAACATCCCTAATGGATTTTGTTTGGAGCATCATTTTCCTTACACAGTGTGTTTGGGGGGGGGGGGGGGGTATCAGTGATTTATGTTTCAAATGTGTGCTTCTGTGCCAGATTTACTGAAAAAAGAAAAGGGAAATTCCCAAACTTGAAGTTATTATAACAGGAATGCCACTTACCCTCTACCAAATTAACTCCACGTACTGCCTAGATAATTTAGCACATTCCATATATTTTAACTCTAGGTTTTGAGTTAATTGATACAGCATGAAAGCAGCTGCCTCTTCAGTGGAAGAGGGCAGCTCTTTAACGGTGCACTGTCATATCAACAGATGGGAGCAGTGGGAGGTATAACTGTGGGAGATAGGAGGTTTATGGGAGCACTAGAGAAGCAGGAGCAAGGATCTCCCTGAATGCCCCCCTTCAGAAAGACTTTCGGCTGGCAGGTGTCCAGCCTTCATTCTCACTCATAGTGGCTTTCTGGTTTATAGCTGGTTTAATCCATTTTCTTGAGACATTGGGAGCTTAAGAACCATTTTGATTGTTTAAGCAGTAGATGGAATAGGCAATATTCAGACACATTTGTGTGATGTAGCAGCTGATAGTGTATGTTTCTGTGTCTTGAATAGGTAATGCCAACACAAGACTTAAAATACTGCATGATCATTGCAGCCAGGCCCAGATTATATGTGCCTGAGCCCTTGCAGAAGTGACAGCTCCAAGGGGCTATGTCTCACCTTTCTCTACATGACGAGAATTAGGGACTTCAAAACAGGCTGCAGACCAAGCATATTGTCACTCAGACTAGCAATAGATTGGCTGAGGGCGGAGATGTACAGTAAATCCAGACCCCTCCAAAGCCTAACACCTAGATCCACAAAGTTTGTAAATCCTGTTTAAATGCTTCCATTGCCAGTCAGCTGTTTGCTTGGGGTGCAAGAGCTTAGCCTTTGGAGCGTTTTGTAAAAATACCTGTCCTTACAATAGACACACTATATTGCTAAGATCCACAGAAAAGAAGTGTGCAGCCTGAGCACGGGAATGGCTACTAACTGGGTGACACCTTGTTTCAGGGTTAATACATGAGTATGTGGAGTGAGATCTGGTCCTTGCAACACCCTTCTCTCTCTGTAGCCAGCAGCCTTGCTGAGGGGAGAGCTGCAGGCACTGAACCACAGTGCTTGTGATCTCAAATATAAGAGTAAAACCTCCATCCCTTGCCCTCCTCATCCTGCTGCAGCTGCAGGGCCAGTGCACATCAGCAGTGCCTTTGTTGCACGTGGTCCAGGGATACAGAAATGCAGGTTATCGGAAGGCAGGAGCATTTTGGGGTGGATGGAAAGTAAATTCTGTATAAACTGCTTCTCCAGCCAATCATCTGTCTCTGAACTGTCCTGACAGGACAAAGTTTTCCCTTGGAAAGTTAGTTACGCATTTGCCTGAATGCTTCAGAATAATGTCACCCGTCCAAGTGAGCATCTTGAGAAGCTTCTCTCTTTCTGTTGTCTGGGACTTGTACCCAGTTTTTTCCTGGGGCAGGAGAGGTTTGTAATCTCCATAGCCCTGCATGAAACTCAGAAATGAATTCTCTTCAAACTGGTGTGGGAGAAAGCAGTTTTCTAGCAAGCTAAGGGCCTATCCAGAGTGAGCTATCCCCATCTGCTGGCCAGATAATAGTTCCGCATTTCAGCCACTGACCCATCAGCTATGTGCACAGAAATACTGAGGCAGATTTGGCTTCCTTTAGTTATTTTTTCATGTTCTTTCCTAGCTGACAAATGGTGAAGGTCCAAGGAGATGCTGGGCACGCTCTGCAGTGCAGGATCATTTGAGACACCTTCAGAGCAGTTATGTTCGAGTGTATCAGACTTCACATGGGCTCCATTGTCACTTTTGTCACTGCATCAGGTATTAGGAAATGTATTCCTTTAGAGGACTGTGCTGATATTGGGCATTTGGCAAACATCCCAAAGGATACCAGAGCTGCAAAATATTATCCTGTCAAAGTGCTGTTTTTCAGGTCTCAGAGTCTTGCTGAAAGCAGGCACAGCCTTATCATGGAAAGCTATCTGAGCAGGGGAATGCCATTAAAATCATAAGGGTGAAATTCTGGCTCCTCATGAATTTTCAAGAAGACTGTTGTCTGCTGATTATAAAAGAGAAAATGAGCCATGGTCTGGTCTATAGCAGGCTTTAGTTAGTCTGATCGTGGATAACTCCTAATTGGGCTGCTTCAGGTTAAGCAGTGGTTGTGTCTACAGCTCAGAGTAAATGGCATTTCAGTAGTAAGTCAGAAACACTGGTCCTTGTTTATCCTGGCATTGTTTATGCAGTCTGGTTTTGGAAAATGCTTTCGTATCACTCTGTGCCTCTGTGTGCTCTATAGGGGTATAGGGTGCTTTCTCCAAAACAGGTAGTGTTCCTTTGGGTTGAAAAGCAAGGTCTAAGTGGTGATGTGTGCATGGGATATGTCCTGAAAAATCCTCTCCTGAAATATATAAAATCCTTTAGTAGTGCATCTCAACTGCGTATGGACAGTTAATCCTCCCAGGCTGTATTTTCTGCTTATTGTCACAGGGGAGCTTGTAGAACACATAGGTGTGGCCTTAATTTGTGTAAGAAACCCATATCCACTGGGGTTTCTTTCTTTTCCTTTCTCTGTCACTCAGGAGAATTGCTTTGTTCTCCAAGTGAACAGTCAGAACACATTTTAAAAAAGAATCCATAGAACAAGATGTAACAACAAAGGCCCATCTGTCTCCAGAAGATGGGAAATGTGTAACCCTGGGCATAATGTCACTTGTCGAATGAATTATGTTCTGTTTATATTAAAGAAATAAAAGAGTTCATTGAGGAAAAGGAGGGAGTACAAGGTAACGTTAAAATTAAGGCATTCAGTGAATAGCTACCTTCAGATAGAGTTCAGCTGATATAAGCAGATACACGACTGCTGAAGTTCACCAAGTCATGGCAGTTTGCATCAGCAGAGATGCTTCCTGATCACTTAAGCAAATTGTCTTTCACATCCTTATGTCTTGCTGGTGAAGGCCATATTCACATAACAGGGCTCTGCCCCTATTTTTTAAGTCATATATAAAATTCCTTAGCATATGATATTCATCCAATTTTTTCAGGTCCAAATACATGGGTAGCTCCTATTCTATGATGAACAGATATAAGCTTTCCTCTCTAGACATAGCACCAAGCTGAAACATTAACTGCCATGCCCCACAGTGACCAGGATGATGTCTTTCCCCTAAACCAGTGGATTTCCCCGAGTTCCATTCTCCTCCAGGTTATTTCAGAGGAAGGAAGGACTCACCTACCTCTTCTGTCTCTGCAGGCCCCTTGGAACATGTTCACCTATCTCTACCATTTGTCACCACAAAGAACAAGGAGGTCAACGCCACAGCAGTACTGTGGCCGAGCCAAGTGGGAACACTTACTTATGTCTGGTGGTTTGGGAACAACACGGAGGTTTGTATTCTCTGTGGACTGAGGTCAGAATAATCCTGGAGGAGCATTCTGACTGTGGAGGGAGGGATGGAGAGAGGGATCTGGGAATGTTTCTAAATAGTCACGTAAGAAAATTATAATCCAGAGACCAAGAAACTAATGATTCTTTGATATATCAATGCTGGAATGCAAGAACTGCTTTGTGTTTGTTGCTGTGACTTAGCTGTAGGATTTATTGCCATTTCATGCAAATTGCCAATAGCTTTCTTCCTGCATTTTCATCAAAGTGGATATAGTGAACCAAAATCCAGAAGAGTTTCTAAGTATGTTTTCCCCCACCACCCCTTCTTCAAAAAACGACAACAAATCTCAGGGATTTTGGGGTTTTGGGGGTTTGTGGGGTTTTTTGAGGTTTGTGGGGTTTTTTTAGGAAACCAGCCTTTCAAACTGGTTTTATATCTGGAGGTGACTTTACACAGCCCTAGAGTTTAAACCTCATTTCGCTGGTGACTCACAAGGGAAGAGACTGCCATCAGCTCTATGCCTCCCCTTAAATATACTGAGCCTAGTCCTGAGCCCCCACACTGTATGCTAAACCATATGTGCAAGAAGACCTAATTATCATGTGCTACTGGTGGATAAAATGGTTCCAAACACACCTTCCTGCCTCTGGGCTCTGCTCGGATATGAGAACAGTATACAACGCATTCCACTGCCTCTATGCTTGCAGTGCAGGAAAATCTGCATAGGCAGTGTAACTGTTATTTTACATACCTTTGTGGCTGAAGTACCTGGAGACCCTGACTAGTTTCTGAGGGGAGAAATTCACATGAATTTTGTAGAGCCAGTAGGGACTTTCAACCACACATGGTTATCTTCTGTGTAATGTAGGTCCAAGGGTTTCATCAGTACATTCTGCTCGATTTAACTCTTTGTGATTAAGGCGGAACCTGACTTTTTTTTGTGTTAGTAATTCCCCTCAGATTATGTAGAATTCATTGCTTCTTTTTCTTACCTGCTTCCCAGCTATTTCCCCCCAGCTAATTATCCTGAGCATTGAACACATGAACTGTGTTTGTAGTCAGAATGTATCTAGCTTCAGTTTCAAGCTGTTGGATCTTGTTATGTCTTTGTTTGTAGATTAAAGAACTCTCAGTACTACCAGAAATCATCTTCCCCTGGAGGTACTTACAGGCTGTGATTGTCACCTTTTAACCTTCCCTCTGATCTACTAAGTTCATAAGTGATCAGAGTTGATCTAACTCTGTTCTTGTTGAAGTGAGAGTTTTACTACAGACTACAATGGCAACAGAGTTTAACTTAATACTGAGTACTTTGAAGTTCTCACCCAGTTCATTAATAAGCAAACACATAAGTTAGAGCAGAGACTGCTGCAAGAGGACGAAACTCATTGATAAACTGGTTGCATACCGAAGCAAGGTGAGGGGATCTGTGTTCTCACTAAACACCATCACTTACCAAAAATGACATCTCCATGTCTTAAAGATAACAAAAGAGAAATCTTAATGTGCCTCCTGGTTCTGTCACAACCTCTTTGAGTTGTGGCAGAACAAACAAATGACTTAGAACTAATTCTGGGAAAAGAGTGTGACACCTGAGCACCTGATCTTAAAATTGATCTCCTTTGGAAATTACAAGTACCTCAGATTAAATTTCAGGAGGACATCCTCATCTGAATTCCTGGGTCCTCCCCAGAAAACTGGCTTCCAAGTCTTGGGACCCCTTCTATGTCTTAAGTTTCCAAGCTGGAATTAAATCCCCAACCCATGGATAGAGAGCCAAACTCATTTTTGCTTTTCATTTCCAGTCAAATTAACTTAATTTCTCTTTTTCTGATGTGTTTGCAGCCACTGATCACATTGGAAGGGAGCATCACATTCACATTTTCTGTGGAAGGGATGAATACCATCACTGTTCAGGTCTCAGCAGGGAACACAATTCTTCAGGACACAAAAACTATTGCTGTGTATGGTGAGTTCTTCCCCCTTCATTTTGCATAGGATTCTCCACAGTCAAGAGCTGGAGAGCCAGATTATCTGGCAGCAACATGAGGTCTTTATTCTGGTATGCTTTGAGTGAGATAAACTCAGTTCCAGTGTTATCAGTTCAGCATAACATCTCTGAAGGACACTGACTGTCTAGACTGGGATGACTGCAGAACATTGATCTCCTTCATAGAGCCCTTGCATCTGCTCTATCACTATTTGGTCATCCTTACATAATGGTCAAAATGTTAGGTTGTTTTGCAAGCTGGTTTTCCGCCTTCTTGGCCAGCAGAGGCCTCTTAACTCATGCAAAAGCTGCTTAGCTTGAAAGATAATTCAGTGCTGTGTGCTGTAGTTCTGTACAGAAATCTGTACTGATTTGGTACTGTACTCAGGCCTCAGAAGCACTCAGGGCACACAAATATGTAGTGTAGATGGAGCTTAAGAACCACAGGGAATCTCAGTTTTAGCTTTTTATACTAAGCACATGGTCATAATGATCAATGCAGAATCTCTTACCAGCAACAGAGATTCAGAAGTGTGTTTTCCAAGGCTAGTTCTCTCCTACCTTTATCCCTGTCCCCTTCCAGTTAAGATTTCAAGTATTTGGGGCATGTCTATGAGAGTACAATCACAGCTTACTTTCACAGGGCTTGCCTGCCTCAGAAGTCAAAGAGAATGTAGCATTTACTTTATGTTCCCAACACAGTTCCCTTTCCATTGCTGTTCATCCATTGAAGTAAGGGGCGATCACCTTTTTCAGTTTCATGACAATCAAGCAGTGAATCTCTCAGATTCTTCAAATCTCTCAGTGAACCTCTGGGACACACTGCTGGATTCTCTGACAGTCTGTGCATCACTGCAGACTGTTGAAGTAAAACATGAGCTGCAGCAGGTTTCTTCGCTAGGTTTTGCCCATTCATTTGGCACTAAGGCATTTTACAGTCTTTACTCACAGCCATGTCATTGTATCTGCAGAGCAATTTCAGTCCCTGCGGTTATCATTCTCTCCGAACCTGGATGACTACAACCCAGATATCCCAGAGTGGAGAAGAGACATCAGTAGAGTAGTCAAGAGAGCTCTGGTGGAGGTAAGTGATATGCATAACCTGTCTTACAATCATTCTCATTTCTGCTTTTTGCCTACATTATGACTAGATCAGCTATCTTCTCAAGGCGTCTCTGTTTCTACCAACTATAAAAGGAGACTCAGCTACTGTTTGAGGACAGAATGCTAAATTTTAGAGAGGTTAAATTATCCCATCCTATGACAATCTGCTGCTTAAAATCAGCCTTCAATATGTTCTTTTTAATGACAGTGGATTATGTGGCTGAAGATTTGGATTTCAAACTGAGAGGGTAAAAAAAGTCAGAAGAGACAGCTGGGGTTTCTCAGCTCAGTGGAAAAAAGATGGTGAAAGAAACTCTTTGAAACAGGGTTTCTGCTTTGTAAAAATAATGATACTCAGATTTGGAAGGGATACAAGGCTTATAGCTATTATTAGTAAGCTTATATGGTCATTCATGGCATCATCTATGCAAAAAACCTGGAAAGACGGTGTGCACTCATCAGGTGCACACAAACCCATCTGAATTGTTTCTGAGATTTTTTTCTTAGTTTACTCAAAAGACAGAAGATGAGGAGGAAAGGAGAAAAAAAAATCTGGAGCTTCTTCTTCTGACTTATTTATGTCTGTATTCAAGGATGTATTTATCTTCAGGGTGAATTTTCCGAACATAAACAACTCAATAAAAAAAATCAAGCCGTAAAAAAAAAATAAATTATAAAACTACAGTACCAAGGCTACATTCAAAAAGCAGAACAGTGAAAACACAGCCTTTTTGTTGTTAGAGTGAAAAAATAAAATTGATAGCTAATTATTCCTCTCTATATAGCTAAATGATTCAGCTTAAACAAGCCTTTGTGAGAAGTTCCTGGAAAAATTAAAGATAAAACCAATAGATTTCTACAGCAATTAAGTAAACTGTATAAAAATGAGTTGAATAACTAAATAATTCAATAGGAAATTATAGCTGTGTTATAGAATTTTTATGAACTTTTATTAAAGTATTACATTCTTATTACAAAGTACCATAGACTTGGATAAAAATTCTGCATAGGAAATTACAGTTCTCTACTAAAATCTCTGTGTGTAAGGATGATTTCATATTATCACAAAATATCCTATTTTGTATTATGATCATTATTATTTGCTCACATCATTGACTTTCTGAGTCTTGTCTCCCACTTTTGATGACTACACAAATGAATTGAATAGATCAGCCAAAAAGCTTCCAGACCAAAAAAAGTAAAAAATCATTCCCAGCCTCTGAAAAAGAAGACTTTTTTTAACAGGTAATGCTGTGTCTTTTTCTTGACATCTTAGAACAACCTGTTAGGCAAGCACAAATAATGAAAGCCCTGGCTTCACAGAATACTTGAAGAGAATGTATGAGACCTTCATGTTGTTATATTTCTTCTACATCCACATTAGAAAAAACCCAAACCAACAATGGCAACACTACATGCTTTTGCTTGGTGTGCTGTGGAAGAGAAGGGTTCTCTTTTCATAGCTCCACAGGGTATTCCCTGCACTGTCAGCAGTCACACATGGGATGGCCATAGACTCAGCTCAGGTAACGGTGATTTGTAATCAGGTTTGCTGCCTCCTTGTCCTCCATCCATCATTTCCTTCAATGAGCAGCTGCTCCAAGACTTTGCTTTTGAACCACTAGAGAGAAGAATTCATGAGGTTTAGGTGCAGTTAATGTCTGAGAGGATTGCAAGTCCTGACTGCAGGGGAATCTCAGTGTTGCATCCATCTGCTGTGGTCTGTCTTATATCCGAGAACACTTTTCCTTTAAAAGTGATCTACTAAATTCAGCACTTGGAATCAAGATTTAAATGAGGATCTAGAGATTTAAGTGCATTTGCCAGATAATCCACAACACGGAGAGTCAATGGAGGAAGACTGAGCAAACTGTTTCTCCTCCTTTCAACTCACAAAACTTCCTGAAGGCCAAACTAGCTCCTTTAGGTAGAATAACTCTGCAGCCTGGTTCTGTAATGTCATGATACCAGCAGCTGAAACACACGACCAGACATGACCCTGGTAGTGATGCCTGTGGGGTACTTTTTTCTGAATTTTGGCTAATTTTTGTTGAAGAGAGCTTTGAGTTTTAACTGCTTACCTAAGATTTTCAGCCAACAAGAGAAAAAATAAAAAATTGCAGATTAATACAATCTTTAACACTTAAAAAATAATAAAAGGATCCTCATTAACTTGTGGAATCAACCCAGGATATGAACTATTAAGAATGTGTTTGGCTTTTGGGATTCAAACTTGATTCATCATCTTCTCTCTCCCCGAGTCTCCGCAAAGCTTGGTTAATCATACCTCTAAAATGCAGCTCTGCCCACATATTTTTGCCCAATAATATATGGTTTCTTACAGCTGCCTAAATCAACAACCTTGGGGACTAACTTGGTATACTCAGGTAACTTTAAAATAGCTAAATTTAGACAAAGCAAATCATACCGTATGCAACTGTTAATTACAAGCTCCTTATAGCATGTCTGATTATCACTGTTGCCTTAGGACCCTGCATATTTTACTGGAGAATGATAAAATAGCTTAGATCAGGAAATCATGAATCCCTGACATCTTACCTGCAGTAGATTTTAACAAGATTTTCCCTGTTGTACCAGATATACCCTACATCATTTGTATGAGTACTGTGATGCCTTAGCAAAGAAGCTCTCAGCATTCAGTGCCATCCCCAATGTTTATCTGACCATTATCTGTCTATGTATCAGGCAACAGGTATTTCAAGCAAGCATATTCTGGTCGCAGTGCTCCCTGGTCTACCCACATCTGCTGAACTCTTCATTTTACCACATCGAGATGCCACAGGAGAAAATAAAAGAACATCAGCAGACCTAGAGCAGGTATTGTGTCTATTACGTGGGGAATTGTGTTTATGCATTTGTGAAATAGCCTTTTTTGGGATTTCTAGGAGAGGTTGGAAAAAGTAATTGTGGTAGAAATGCATCTGAGTCACTGGGGTCTAAACAATGACTGTGATACATGCTCCATCCTCTGGGATTTTTTGTTAGGGTTTTGTTTTGTATTATTTCAATGGGGATTTTTTCCTTCCAAACACTGGAAAAAGGTTTTGGAGCTGTATTTAGGAGGTGAGACTCCTATTTGGGTTCCCTTAGTAATATTTAATTGGTATACATTTGTAAGATGTCATGTCCTTAAGAAGTTTCATTCTACTTCCTGGAAGTATGAAGAAGGCAGGAAGGATATAGGGCATGACTTCTGCCAACATGAACTAAAGTAGTCTCATAAGGCAAAGTTTATGAAGCTGTGAAGGGTCTAGAAAGCACTGAAGGACAAAGCTGGGTGGTAGACCTGGGGAGATTGAACTTTGTTACTTTAAATGCACAGGGATGTGGGTGGGTTATCTGCCTCCCCTCTTAATGATACTGGTAGTGGGGTTCAGCAACTACGGATTGTTTTCTCTGTGCAAGGCTGAAGTAGGTTGTGACAACTGGAGGAGTATATCACCTTGCAGACACAAAAGATCCTGCCCACCAGGTGGGCCAAGCATGGCTTGAAGATAAAACACTGTGCTGGGCAAAAATAATGGAATAGCTCTCAGTTTATTACCTCATATTCCAGGTGCAAAGATAGCTATCCCTGAGTATCCATGTTGGTATGGACTATTTAAGTATGGGGTGGAGGGTGTCATCAGCTCACAAATAACATCCTCAGTGCTACGGTGAAATCCTCAGCATTACTGGATGCCAGCTGCTCCACTGGATGGCGCAAGGGGTGTAGCATTTCTCTTTGGATTTGTCCCTCAATTTGTGAATCAATGAAGTCTTCCCATCAGTGCATGTATCAAGAGTATTTTCTTCTTTTTGTATTCTTGTCTTCTCATAGCCTTTTCATCTGCCTGACCTGTTACTGCCTGTTGCTGCTGCCTCTTGTAGTGGTTCAAAGCCCTGTTAACTTAGCTGTGGGCCTCAAACCACTAGGTAAATGTATCCTTAAGCTTTCCCCTGCTCAGCATCCTTAGCCATCGTCTTTTATTGACAAATGACTTTCCTCTGTGATTTTCACCACCCAAGTACTAAGCAAAAAAATAGAGATTTGCTGATCTGCGAAATCTTTCCTCCCTTTTCTTCTTCATCCCCCTTCTCCTTTCCTCAATCACAAATTGGCAAGGAAGCCAGTCCATAAACTTTCAAATTTACAGCTGACCCTGCCCCCCTCTGGCCCTCAGCGGCTTATTTTATTTTGCCAGTTACTTCATCTCTTTGCCCCTTTCTTTCTTCCCCCTGTACAAATGAAGTCTCTGTGGCTGTGGAGAAAGGAAGCCCTGACAGTGGCCTCATGATCCTTTTTATGGACAAGATAAAAACGTAATTTTCAGTGGGACTCCAGCAACTTCTCTGGCGTCCTGCAGGGTCCAAATGGTAACCTTTGAAGAGAGAAACTATTTCCCATTTGCAGCTCACTGTTTCTTATGGAGAAGTATCTCTCATGCTCCCATCAGGATGATCAGAATGTTTTTCTCACTAGTCTGCAGCTCCTGCCTTCCACTTCCTAATTACTTCAATGGAAAATGGCATTATTTTCACTGGGAAGGGCTTAAGGAGGGCCTCAAAAGGTGTCTTTGGCCTCAGCTCTGAAGCATATTCTGTTACTGTCGCTGTTTTGTCATCCATTTGGCCTGTGATCCTTCACTATCCCTTTCCCAAAGTGTTTCAGAGAAACTTCTCCCTGTGCCTGAAGTCACTGGGATGAGTACTGAGAACAGATGCTTTTGCTGATGGCAATTTATTTTGCTTCTTAGGTACTTTGTAATGTGTAATGTTCTCTTCTGGTAGGAAGAGATATCTGTTTTGTGCTCATAAGCATGCAACAAGCTATTCAAAAGCGCGTATATGAGTTTGTCAGTTTGCAGGTGCACACCCAAAGGAGTTATATTTCTGTATGATTTTTTCTAATCTGGAAGAGAAACTTTAAACTATACAGGAACAAAAATGGAACTAGTTTGCACAAACACTGCAATAGAATAAGATTTCTTAAGGAAGCACTTAATTATATAGGTCTTTTGTTTTTCATGATGGTGTACCACATGTAGAAGTTACTCTCCAAACCTGACACAAACCTGGCAAGCCTATCCAGAGACAAAGTGACAAATAGTTTTTGTCCCTGAAAAATGTGCAGTCAGAATAAATCATGTGGAAAGGAGTTGCAGAAATTAATGTTTCTATTCTGCAAAATCCCTTGTATCAGTACCTGAGGGAGGGAAAACCTAACTCATTGTAAAAATCAAACGTTGGTTAAGCTGAATGAAATACCACAGAAGGACAGAAAATCCACCATGCACACTGTAGACACAGATTTACCAGGAGAATGGATTATGCTATAGACACCTCCTTCTTTTCCTCTTTTACTGGAGCCTCCTAACTCAGAACGTATGCATGTCATCATATGATCTGGGTATAGGGATACAGCCTTGAATCCACCATATTCACATGCCAAGTACCAGAACAGAGGCAAGGGACACTCTATGGTGTACACTTGGTTCCCCTGCTTGGTTTCACAGTAACTGAAGACAGTACCTGTCTCCTTAAAAACGTACAAATAATTGGCAGTTGTAAAATGCTGGGGTTTGATTTGTTGTGTGTTATCACTGCAACACCAGTAAAATATACCAAATCTTAGAGAAACAGCTATCCAGATTGCCACTGGCCACCTGGTCTGTCATGCAGTTGTTACACCATCTTTATGGACAGGCTTGATGAATGTGATGATTACAGAACTCAGATCCACTGCTTCAAGAGCACTGAATTCTTTCTCTTTAGGGAAGGACAAACCTCTAATTAATTGCATTTCAAGTAAGTTTTGAGTAATTTATAGTACTAATCCAATTCAAAATTAATATGTAAGAATATATTCTACTTAAAATTCAGTAGAGGGCAGTGATACAAATACACAGATTCATACTCAGTTTATTTCAGTGTACAGTTTTATTCAATAGGAAGATTCTGAAGGCCTATCTTATTTATACTTTTCACAAGTTATTTATACTTTTCACAAATTTATACTTTTCACAAGTTATCTTCTTCTTGTTTTTTAGTGGAGACTTTTTGTCAAACATAGTGAACATGTCTGCTGTTAGTCAAATAAGATATAAGCAGAAGATACATGAGAATTCTAAAGTGATGCTTTCGCACCAAATCAAGGTGTCCTGGGTTCAGCAGTGGCAGTCATTTTTCCCCTTCTTAGTAGCTGGTGCAGTGCTGTGTTTTTGACTTTCAGCCTGAGAGTTACCCGGAAGGGCTAGTTCACTTCACAGTATCACAGTATCACAGTATGTTAGAGATTGGAAGGGACCTCAAAAGATCATCTAGTCCAATCCCCCTGCTGGAGCAGGAACACCTAGATAAGGTTACACAGGAACATGTCCAGGCGGGTTTTGAATGTCTCCAAAGAAGGAGATTCCACAACCTCCCTGGGCAGCCTGTTCCAGTGTTCCGTCACCCTCACTGAGAAGAAGTTTCTTCTCAGGTTTAGTGGAACCTCTTGTGTCCAATTTGTACCCATTACCCCTTGTCCTTTCATTGTTTGCCACTGAGAAAGCCTGGCTCCATCCTCGTGACACTCCCCTTTATATATTTATAACACTAATAAGGTCACCCCTCAATCTCCTCTTCTCCAAACTATGAGACCCAGCTCCCTCAGTCTTTCCTCATAAGGGAGATGCTCCACTCCCTTAATCATCTTAGTTGCCCTGCGCTGGACTCTCTCCAGCAGGTCCCTGTCCTTTTAAACTGAGGGGCCCAGAACTGGACACATATTCCAGATGGGTCTCACCAGGGCAGAGTAGAGGGGAAGGAGGACCTCTCTCGACCTACTAACCACCCCCCTTCTAATACACCCCAGGATGCCATTGGCCTTCTTGGCCACAAGGGCACAGTGTCGGCTCATGGTCACCTGTCGTCCACAGGACCCCAGGTCCCTCTCCCCTACACTGCTCTCTAACAGGTCGTTCCCCAGCCTATACTGGAACCTGGGGTTGTTCCTGCCCAGATGCAGGACTCTACACTTTGCCTTGTTATATTTCTGTCTTTTATTTGCCTGTCCAGGTCTCGCTGGATGGCAGCACAGCCTTCTGGCGTGTCGGCCACCCCTCCCAGCTTAGTGTCATCTGCAAACTTGCTGATAGTACACTCAATTCCCTCATCTAAATCGTTGATGAATATATTAAATAATACTGGTCCCAGTACCGACCCTTGAGGCACTCCACTAGATACACTTCTGGGGGCTGGGTATCATCTGTCGGCGGGTGTTGAGGTGTTGTGTTCTCTTCCCTTGTTATTTCCTTTATCATTACTATTATTGGTGGTAGCAGCAGTGATTTGTGTTATACCTTAGTTACTAAACTGTTCTTATCTCAACCTGTGGGAGTTACATTCTTTCAATTCTCCTTCCCATCCCTCTGGGAGCGAGGGGGGGAAGTAAGGGGCAGGGAGGAGTAGACTGCGTGGTTCTGATTTACAGCCTGAGCTTAAACCATGACACAAGGTTTCCATGTTTTCTTGCGTTTCCCTTTAATTCTCCATTTGCATGCTTTCACTATTCAAAATAACTGTAAAAGCAGCATGCAAAATAGAAGTAGGAGCAACTAGTTAATGGCATTTGAAGCCATTAATCTTTTCTCTGGGAAGAGCTACCAGCAAAGTAGCAAGCATGATGGAGTCTTTAGCAAACAGCAACACCAGCTGATTTGCAGCCAGGTGTGCTCAAGATATTGCAGCTGTGGCCACTATCTGTATCCAGCCAAAGAGATGGAGAATGACATGGATAACTGAATATCAAATGGGCAGTGATGAACCGAGATGAGATACCTCTGGTGAATTTAACACTGTGGAGAGTGGAGTTCAGGAAGCCTATATGTGTATGCATCTTAGGATTCTTTCCTTAAAGCAGATTTAGTTTTACTTCTGTTTCATTGTAGCTGATGGAGCTTCTATCTTTTTATGTATTTTTTTCACTCACTCTCCTAAGCTTGAGTATTTTAGCATATTTACTTTCACTACTTTTCTTTCCTCTGATGTATTTCGGATAAGCTGGTCATCTAAATATTTTAGCAACAAGATCATGACGGTAAATGCTTTCAAATCTTAACATAAAATAGTGCCAATCGGTCATGGAAATTAAATTCCAGGCAGAAGGGTAAATTATCTAGTGTTTACTAGCAAGAGGTATTTTTTGACATCTGTACCTTGTATGCAAGCCATCTTCCACTGGGTGCTTAGGGAAGGCTGGGACAGTCTCTAAGAACTAAAGGCAGGTGTGGAAAAAATTAAATAATATGAACCAGAAGACCTTGCACCAAGCACCAAGGGATCTTTTCCTTAGCCAGCCATTCTTGATCAGCTGCTTATGTGCTGTAGAAGAGTCTGTCTATATAGATTGTCTTAATATCTTTAACTCCTGCCGTATGGCTATCAGCCCTCTTGCCTTCTCATCTTTTGCTCAGTGTACGGAGCAGCCCTTGGTTCTCAAGTCTCCTTCTGATCACCTTTGCTCATTTAAAATGGATCCTGGCTTTTACGACCAGGTTCATATCTTCTGGTCAGGTTTTGCCCCAAAGTAACACAGGGGCATCTTTTGCTTTGTGCTCTCACAGTATCTCTGGATACTAAGGGCAACTTGAATTTAGTATCTGTCTTAAAAGATCTCAAGAAATTCCTGCTGGACCCTCAGTCAGTGATTATGCTTTTTTCAGTGCTAAGCAAGCAAGTCCCACATAAAGTAAACAAGATTATGCAGGGTGAGTGGCACCATTTAAAGTAATTCGTATTTGCCCTGACTCCTGATTCACTTTTTTAATGCCAGTTCAAGTTGCTTCCTACCAATCAATGTGTATAATTCTTTCCTTAGTTGTTTATTGATTTACTCAATGAATTGAAGTGTAACAGTCATTAGTTGAGATCCTTGCACAGTATCTATAAAATTATCTAGATTCCTAGCTGGTACATACTGGCACAGTTGAATCACATTCAATTAGTCTAAACCAATTTACACCAGAGGTTTCAAAATTCAATAAGGGTATGGGAAATGACCTTCTGAGTGATAATTCAGCTTCTTGGTGCACATGGTTCTTTCACAGTCCTGATTCTGACAAAATGCTAAGAGAAGCCAAATTAATTTTTGTTTTGTTCCATTGTTAAATTGGAATCTCTTTTTTTTTTCCTTCACAAATTGTCTGTTATTGTTATTCATTATGTGTCCTTTGATGAAAAATGGTACATGAAGAATGGTTTCTGTTACTGAATTATTTTTGCACATCATGCTTAATTCTGCAAATGAAGCAGATAAAGTCAATGAGGCTCAGTTAAGGACCAAAACTAATTCTGAAAGCTAATTATTTTCACAAGGGAGACACTTGAAGACTATAAATTAGGAGGTTGCTATTCTAAGAAGTTTAGTCTTCAGCTGAGTTAGTTGCATCTCCAGGAGTGAGAGAGAAACAGGGACAGGCCTGAGGCCAACCTGCTCCCTAATTGAAGGTCTAGCTGTTCAACTGGTGCATAGCTTTTTTAAACAGGCCAAAGTATTTTGATATTTCCTTACTTGTTTTTTAAATAAAAAGGCATCCATGGTACTGCTTTGAACGCAGAAATAAAGGGAGGCACAAGACCCAAAATGTTTGCCATTGAAACCTTTTCATTATCTCAGTGACTAAGATCAGGCTTCGTGTGGAGATTTACTTCAGAGGCGCTTTATGTTCTAAGCAAATTCAGTGAGTCAGAACCACTCTTGGTTAAAGTCTGATAACTGAGTTAGGAATAGACTTGATACAACAAGAAAAGCCAAAGAGCCACTTCTCCAGTCTCGAAGTGAGTGTCATAAGTGATCTACAGTTCACAGATCCCCTCAGGACCATGTGAGGACCAGAAACATTGTCAGGTTCAGCTTTGGAGAGCAGTATACAGTAGCAGTAGCCCTTTAGCTGTGTGTAACCTGCTTGTTGACTTCAAACAATGATGTTTGTAAACTATTGTGTATGGTTTCTATTTCAGATATTTTTAGAAGTACAGAAGTGAATTTTTCTCCCTCTCTCTATACTGTCTATATGTCTATTTCAAAGAGAATCAGACTTTCCACATAAAGCAAAATGAAAATATTGTACCGAGCAAGCAAACATTTTAAAAACATGTCGGAATGCATCTGTTCTTCCCTCAGAAGTGTGTGTCGGGCATCTCCAGAGCTGCCTGAGGAAGGCAGATGTCTGAATCTCACAAGAACTTCTGGCGCTTTTGAAAGGCTCAGTCTGTTACGCATTTTTTTACTTGTTCAGATTCTATAAAGACTCAGGCAAAAAAGCTGCACCCAGAAAAGCCACTGGGAGAGCATATAATTAATTGAGCCAAGGAAATCTGCTGTATACTCTCAGAAGCATGAGCAATTGCTTCCTGTTTTGACACTTTGCAGATAGTCCTGGAACAGTGATGGCTATTTCAGGCTTCTGATGAGATAATGATGGTTTCAGGCAGAAATAATTTTATTCTGAGTTGCATTTGTATAGGGTATAGTACAATGAAGTCCTCATTCATGATGAGATAACAATGCAATGCCGTAATAATAAACTTCAGTTGTGATTGTTTCTCTCTGCCTCTCTTCCTTTTTCTTGCTACCACTCTTATTGCCTCTCTCTTTCCTGTTATTCTTTTTCACCAGCTGGACAGACAAGAATGTTGGTTGAGCTTTCTCTCACATGCTCAATTCACCTGCTGGGAGGTTTCCACAGCACCTCTCAGCTGTAATGTAAACATTGCAGTTTAGCAATTATGTGACTGTAAAGCATTACTATAAACAGTGCTATTGTTTTGCCCTTTTCACTCTGCACAGCAGGAGTCCTCTAGCAGGCAAGGTGAGATCTCAGTGTTCCTCCATGCCGTTGGTGCCCAGCAAAGTCTATGGTCCCTTCTCGTGCTGACTTTCTCAAGTTTCTGCTATGCTTCCATTTCTTGTCCAAATCCTTGATGAAATCATTCTCCGATACCAGATAGCAATATCTGATAGCTGCATTCTCAGTTATACATCATGATAAGCCTCTTTTTGTCTAGAAGGTATCATGTGTGGTTATTACCACTACTGTCTCCCTGACCATTTTTTGTAGCTATCACAATGTTTTGAAGAGGAATGGCACAATGTGGTTGGCTTTTTTCTTCAGTTTACTGTCCTGTGGTGGCTTTTTTTCAAAGGCTCAGTTCCTGCAGCAGCCTCAGGACCTCAGAGCAGAAAGGAACATAATTCTTGCAGGGGTATGGAGGTCATGTTTGGGACTGGAAATGGCCAGAATACTTTTCCCTTTATTTCCATATGCCATTAATGTACCTGGGTTATGGCATGTCGATCTGCATCTGTTGCTCCAGTTTTAGAGATGAAGCACTCATTATATTCGTCAATCTTGGTTATTAATATGCTAAAATTCTTAAAGAGGGATATAATTTGCTTCCTAGGGTTTCTTCATGTACTGCTCATCTTTGTGTCACCATCCCTGCTGCTCTGAGCTCAGCAGATGGCTCTTTGTAAGCAGGTGGTATTTTTTTCTTGCTATTGGAAGAAATATATTTACTGCTTATTCTGGCACCCATAAAAAATTGTAAACTTTAAAGAGATATATTAAAAAATATAAATAAAATGCCTGTAAGAGTTATTGCCAAATTGATATTGTACCAAAGGCACCTATTCAAGCGATCAGCAGCCAGAAATGAAGTGTATAAGCCAAGAGTATTGAAAGAGCCATTAAGAATGTTAAAAAAAAAATGAAAAGGGCAGATAAATCTCATACTCTGATGAATGATAGCCAGAGAACATCTAATCATAGCTGGGGAGCGTTTACTGAAATAATTCAACCAGACAAAAATGAAGAACATGAAAAAGATGGTGCAAAAATTATTGGAATGTTCTTTTCTTCTGACAATTTTTCATTCATCTTCAAGATGGAACAAGAATTTATTTAAAACAAATTAAATTAAGCGGTGAGCACTAGAATACAGTCTCTCTTGATCTTGGTATGGATATAAGAACATGTTGTCAGCAACTGCATAGTAAGGGTTATGGGGTGCCAGTGGTTTTTCTTTGCAATTTTCCCACCACTTTTCCCTAATAAAGCAACATGCAGAACAGTGGCTATGTTCAACTGGAAAATTGGTCAGTGCTGTAAGAAAATATGAAATACATGAAGCATCTAACAAATTAACATACAAAGAAACACAACAAATTACTGACTCCATGTCTATAGGCTTCCATTCCTTGATTCATCTGTCTGGACTTTTTGCTTTTAATGGCAACATGCCTAGAACTTCTTGGATGTAATTAAAAGTGATATGGAGATAGTGGCTCTGTGAATATTGTGGCAAACTGACTTAAAAAAAAGGAATGTTTACCAACAGATTGGACCAAAGTTGGCTTCCTCACTGTGCAAATACAAATTTCATAAGGTCTTGTCTCAGCAAATGCTCATCTGTTCTGTTGTGTTCTTTAAGGAGGAGTAGCTTGCTTCATTTCTGCTAAAGCTCTTGTCATCAGAGTTATGGTAAAATAATCTAATGATCTAAAAGCTCTGTGGAATGTCTCTCCCATGAAAGAGAGAATGTAAGAGCATGTTCTCTCTGTGCATAATTCGTAAGAATAGATGGAACATGGGTTTTGTTTAAGCCACGCTATGTAGTCAGTAAATGCTTTCAGATTTCAGCTGGGTTTGGTACATGCTTACAGATTAGGGAGCAGCTGGTTTGAACTCACAGCTTCATGAAATTAAATTTGGTTTTAGGACTTGAAATTAAAGTGCAAGCTGGGGTAAGGACTTTTTGATTCAGATGTATCATGTGTTATGAACATGCTCTAAGATCACGGAACTGGCTATTCAACAATCAAAATGTTATTTGTAATGAGTGAATGAGTGTTATCAATTGAAATACTTCTCTTTGCTTGAATAGTAAATGTAATTCACCTATGTGCTGATGCTGGCTGATCCTGCAGATACTTGTACTTGAGGGCATAATGTTCCTCTGGGACTCAATTCTGTTTTGCTGCTAGGTTGCTCTTCCAGAGGTGTGACAGTCATTGCTAACTGTATGCAAACTGCTCGAGACATAGTGTTGGCAGATGTTCAGCTTTCACAAACTCCCTCTCCGTAAGGTGATAGGAAATTTTGCTCGGAAAGTCTGGTGCCTCTGCAAAACCTTTGCTTTGCTTTCAGCTTCGTTCCCTACCACCTACTGGCTATTTAAACCAATGATCAAGAAACAAATGCATTTCTTATTTTCTCTTTTTTTCCAGATTTCAGAAAGACTGATCCAGAAACTGAACCAAAACCTGGTCCATTTTGAGTTGAAGCCAGGAGTTCGCATCCTTGTCCATGCTGCCCATTTAACAACAGGTCAGTATCCTCTTTCTGTGTACACCCTGTTGCATCTATCACACCCAGCAATATATTCCTTGATGGTAGTAGCATGCTACCAGCTGTATTTTAAACATTTCTTATTTTTATGTTGCAATAACAGATCAGTGTGTGGGCAGACATTAAACTGCCTGCTCCACCTCTCCTTTCTTTATCATGACAAAAAGATATAGTGGCTTTGCATTTATAACTAATCCTTTTGCTTACTGATGTGCAAGAATTTGCTGCTGTTGATGGAAATGCAGTATAAGTATCAATAGAAATGCATACTTCTGGGCTGCCTCTGAAATATTCAACAGCTGAGTAGTACCATGGCATATTCAGCCTGGATCACACAGTGCAAAGGTTACCAGCTAGCCATGGATTTATTCAGATATTTTAGAGTCAACAAACATTCTAAGCCACTAAGCACATTTCGGGAGTTGTTCAGCAATCTGAAAGGCTAGAACCAATTTACATATTGCGCAAACATAAGATTAGGCAGTTTGGACTTCAACTAATCCTATATCAAAATGAACCATCTCCAAAGTCCTGATATTTAATTACAAGAGTCTCTGTCTGTTCTGTATGCTAAACCGTCATTTAACAGCACAGGCCCTATTTAACAAGAGATAGGATTTATTACAAGAGATAGGAGGGTGGTGGAGCACTGAAACAGGTTGCCCAGAGAGGTGGATGTCCGTCCCTGGCAGTATTCAAAGCCAGACTGGATGAGGCTTGGAGCAACCTGGTCTAGTGGAAGGTTCCCCAGGCCAATGGCAGGATGGTTGGAACTAGACGATCTTTAAGATCCTTTCCAATCCAAACCAGTCTGTGATTCTAACAAATCTATTCCCAGGAATTCCTTTTCTCCAGGAGCTGCTGATAATTCTGATCAGTTGGTATCATCTTCTTTTCCTAACTTGTAAATTAAAAGCCTCAGTTTTCTTGTACTGGCAAAACGGCTTTTTGTGGTGTGAACAGGTCTGCCCAAGCTGGGGTCAGTCCATGTGAATTTTCAGCAATAACCAGTGATTCTATATGTACTTTTAGAAAATGCTCAGTGCCCATCTCATAAAGGAAGCATATCTAAAAGCATCTTAATGTGAGCTTCAAATACAGCATTACCTGCAGAGGGTGATTGGCTTAGACACCCTCTTTCTGCTAACCAGAAATGCATGTTTTTGTTTGCATTTACACACAGCACAGGAACGAGTACTTTTTGGTCATTATAGATGCAAACACGTTTGTGTAGGTGGGTTTTGTTGTACTTGTCTTCGAAGCCACTGGTGAGATATGAGTGATTGCTGTAAACAGGCTTCAGAGTGTCCTATAGGAACACTACAGGATTTTGTCTCTTGCAGAAGTATGATTCAGTAAGAATTCAAAATGAGTCTTAACTGCCAAACTAGATATTTAAAAGCCCAGAGAGCAGCTACTGTAAGGTCTTTGAGGAAATATAGGTCCTTATCAAGCTGCAGAGGTCATGACTTAGTTCCCTGTCTAAATAAAAGGCCCAATTTCACAACATCAAAACTTGGGAATAGTTTAGAATTTGACAAAACAGCAAAAGAGAGTTTTAGATCACTACTGAAAGCTATTGTTTTGGTTGACAAGGAAGAATCGTCCTTTTGAAATCCAATTTTATAAAAATAAAAATAAAAAAAAAAATAAAGCAGGGAAACCTGGAACACAAGCCAACACTAGAAGCAATTTCTAGAAAATGTGATCCAGGGGGAAGCACATGATGCAGAGGTTCTGCTCTGGTCCATGGTATCCCTTCTTTCCTAGCCTTTTCCCTATGACTCTGTGTTGAACTCTGGGCAGCTATGGGCTGAAGCTGACTAAACCACAAAGCTCAGCATTTGTTTTTGTAAGTGCACATGTATGTATACATATGCCTACATTTATGTTCCCATGCCTCTCTGCACAAAAGTGCAGTTATCTAAACTAGCTTGGTGTGGATATTCAAGCAGAACCTGTAGAAATGAAGCTCTGTGTGGTGTGAGTTGTATGTGAGCATGTGCCTTCCCTAGAGCACAGAAGAATGACAGGCATTGGCCTCAGCACATTTCACACCTCCATCTACTTTGTTCAGGACACACTGAAGGGTCGATTAATTTACAGCAACTGTGGGCAACAGATTGCAATCCACTCATCATGTTTATTCCTTCTCTTGAAAAAAACCCAAACAACAACAACGTCCCCAACCCAACAGACAACAACCTCAATTCTAAGGCAGAGTAAAACATGCTAATATTCCTCACAAAGCAGTTAAATAGCTGTTTATTACCAGGCTCTCAGAACAGCATCATGACAAGAATATTGATGCTGAGTCTGAGTCGGTCAGATAGCCAATTTGTCATCCCACGGAACTGCAGAGACCGACAAAATACAGACGCAAAGGGGGATAGAGTAGAGGTTTGTGAGGAATTCCTATTAACAGATCATTTAATCCCAGTTCCTCACCTTCCTGAGTGGGAAGGAGGAGTCTTCTTACTTCTCTTTTGGCTTTATCAGCCTGGAGGTGAGAGCTGAAAATGTGTATGTGGCGTGTGTGGCTGAGTATTGCTTGTGTGTGCGTTTTCTTGTATCTTCTGGCTCTGTTTTAGGATGAGTCTGTTCAGTGCATGTAAAGTGGGAGAGAGGAAGAGCATGTGCATGATGGGTATGGTTCAAGTTAACTTTCACTGCCTTGCAGAGGAAGGTACTACCTACCCCTTGTTCTGTGTGTGATGCCAGATAGACACAGCCAGTGAAGCTGTATCTACTGTGAACACTAGCCCTGTATAATGGCACAGCTACAGCTGCATATCTGACTACAGTATGTGTTATTACTGTCTGCATGAACAGCTGAGACCACTGGACCTATATGAGTCCTTTTTGGATGCTGAATGCCTTTCAGTTTGTGTGTGTGTGATGGAAATTCTCTTTTAATACAATTTACTTTGTATTTCTGAGAAAACCATGCTCCTGGCTGTCTTATGTGGCCTTATTTTGCAAGCAGCTATGAAAAGGTGGTGAGCAAAACTGAGGAGAAGCACAGAGATATTTTTGTTTGATTAGCGTTGGTTTTGGTGGTGTTTTTTTAACTTGAAATTCTGCACACTCTTGTGTGGAAGACTTCTAGAAGAGAAAGCAGGGCACCGAGAGAAAGAGTAGAACATGTTCAGAAAAACAGGAAAGAGATAAAGGAAGAAACTTAAAATGTCAGAGATGTGAGAAGAGCTTCCCATGGTAACGCATGGATACTGAGGCAGTGCCTGTGAAGGGTGCTGCACTTCTGCTTGGGAAGGAGCAGGACTGAGCAGAAAACAATACATTTGGTGAGCATGGTTGCTTCAGTACAACTGAGGCATCAGTTGCACATTATTCACTATCCATTGGGAGCTACCTAAACTAGCTCTAAGCAAAACAGAAAGACAACATGACAAGTTAGCCCACAAGCAGCTCCAGGATTGTCCAGAAAATGCTGGGTTTGGTACCCAAATGACCTTATTTGCAACTACCGTGGGGGACTGTCTGCAGTATGGGAGAGTATGGTTCAGTCAGTCCTGTCAGGCCAGAGGGGAGAGGCTTCTAAGGAGAAAGCTATGGGACTTCACGTGAAGGGATAGATTAAGCACTGCAAATGGTCTGAACCCAGGTTTCTTCCCAGGTGGGTTAGAAAGGGAGAGAAGCCCTGGAGACATCTGCGCAGATGCTACAAGTGCAATAAGGGGAGGATGAACTGTGTTTCTGGAGGGAGAAACTTTTTGCTGAGGTCTGGGGGTGGCTGTAACCTTCTCTCCCTCTCTTGCAGCTCCCCTTGTGGACCTCACTCCCAGTCACAGTGGTTCAGCTATGCTGATGCTCCTCTCTGTTGTTTTTGTGGGACTAGCTGTCTTTGTAATCTACAAGTTCAAAAGGTATGACCCTCACCGAGTCATTTCCTTCTCCCCATTGCTGCCTTTCACTGAGGTGTTTGGGTTTTGTTGGGTTTTCTTTTTTGCAGTGATTTGTTTCTTGGTTTGTAAAAGCTGATGCTACATCATATGCCAGAGTACCCCACAATGATGGTTTCTGTTAATGTTTTAGGAAGATTCCTGGCCTTAATATATATGCACAGATGCAGAATGAAAAAGATCAAGAGATGGTCAGTCCAGTCAGTCAGAGGGAAAGCATACCTAATATCCCTCAAAGTGAGCTGATGAGCCCTGAGCAACTAGTAGATGAGAAGTTGGAAGTCCAGCCCATAGGTAAATAACTTGCAGCCTCCCACAGCTGGTCAGACTCTGACTTATAATTGGCTAACCCTTTTCTCAGCTTCCCCCTTTCCCATATTCCTGCACACTCCTTCCCCTGTCCTCTTCTGCTGCAACATTAGTTTTGCTACAGGAAACCTTGCTTACTCTTCCCTTTCCCTTACTGCCATGTGATGAAAGGGAGGGGAACAATTTTAGGCTTTTTCTCTCTCCTAGTTGCTCTATGTAGATCCCTTCCCCTTCTTAAAAATCCTGGCAGCATTTAACTTGCACTATAAGGCAATTTGATTTATTTTGCTGGGGCTGATGTAGTTGCGGGTCTAAACCCCACATCCAGGAGAACTTCAGCCACCCTCACCTTGAACATGGAGGTGAGCAGGTGATTTGGTAAGTCATATCTAAAAGCTAAGCATTCACTGATGTTTTGACTGCTCTGGCCTTTGTGCTATGCCAGACCTTGTTGCCAGCAGCAATGCTAGCCTGGCTGATTCCCAGGGGAACTGAGCAAAACCTGGGATTTCAGCAATGGACAGTTGGGTTTGCCCTCAGGCCTCTGTGGTTGAAAATTTGCAAAGCAGGCTTTCACAGGACCTAAAGTGAATAGACTTCAAGGGGGCATACTGAGATCAGTAACACATTCGCTCATGCTTATACGTCTTCTGTTACCCTGACTACGGTTAAAAGGTTGGGATGGAGCAGGGGTGTTTCAGCCTGGGTAAGTGTTGAGGTAAAGCTGGAATTGCTTAGGCATTGCTCGGACATGGCTCGGTTTAACTTGTGGGGTGACAATTCTGCAGGACCAGACCAGAGGTACAGTACAGGACCCCTGCAAATAAGGACATGGACCTACTTTAGAAGAATTAAAGTTTACAGCTGTTTCGACTTACACAGGAGTGAGACATAGTTGTAACTGAGATCCCTTATTTGCACAATCTCATCAGCTTAACCAAACCTTAGATTCCACCTGAGGATGTCCCTAAATTATATGGGAGTATTCACTAAAGTAGCCTTGGAGTCATAGCTACTGCTGAGAGGGAGCAAGGGGAAGGCCAATTAAAGGAGGGAATGTGATGTGCTAAGATTGCGGTCTATGAAATAACCTGGGAGGAAAGAGAAGTCTCTTGATGAAACTAATGTCTAAGTTGAAAGCCCCACTGCAGTCAATACTGATCTCACCTGTTCGCTAAGGAGAGATCTGATAGCTATTAAAAGCTTTTAAGTAGCTATTTATTGGCAGACCTGGACATCCCTGCTTAGCAGAATACAGGATGGAGTGAGGGGACCAACCTTCCCATGTGGTGTTCCCCATACAGAGCAACCTCAGGCCACAGTCCAGAACCCAAGGAAAGGAAATGCAACCAAGGTAGTCTGGACAGAGGACTTCCAAAAGGCTTGTGGATCACCAAGAGGTTTCAAGCCAAGACCCGGAGCGGTGGGTCCTAAACTTTAACAATTCTTTTTTCTTTGTTTGTTTGGGTTTTCTTTTCTTTTTTTTTTCCCCAGAAGCCTCTAAGGCAAAATTGGTGCTAAGGGAGAAACACCCAATTTCAGGTCAGGAACCCTCTTTCTAGAATTAAGATGGGCTTTGAGCTTACCCTTTGTAAAAGAATGAAACACCCATGGTTCATGCTGTTCAGGGGTAGGGAAACATGTTTTCACAAGTCAGAGACATAAGTGGCAGGAGTCAGTCACCAGCTAGCTCTACCCAAGATACCATCAAAATAGCTCTTGCTGGTGCTGGAAACTAAGCCCTTTAAGCCTTTTGGGAGTAGGTTTTCATTTGGTGTAACTGTAGCATTTCTGGCTTTCTACAGTCGCCAGCATTTTGTGTGTTTCTCAGCCATGATACTGGATACTATGGAATCAGCCTTTTATAACTCCTTGGTTTATACCTGTAACTGCAAAAGGTAAATGTGTGGGATAAATGGAGTCAATTCTCTATCAAAAGGAATAAGTCCAACAATCAGAGATCATTGAGAAAATGAAAAGGTCTGGACATAGGTATGAACAGAATAGGAAGTGCAAGGGCTCTTTGCTCTCCTATGCAACCACCTCATCTGCTCCTGGAAAAGAGCAATTTCTTTTAGAATGAGTTTTCTTTCTTTTGGGAAAACAACACAAGACTGTAATTGGGTGTTTCTCTTTTGTATGCTTGTTCAGAAGCCAGGTTTTTTTAACTCCTTTGACTAACATTCAGGGATCCTTCCTTGAAGGAATCTGAATGGATGTGGCTGGATCATTTAATTTTATCTCCAGACTCTGGCAACAAAAAAACATGGTTCCTATTTTCTTGATGTGAGTGGTTTAAGCTCTTCTTTTGCAAATGCAAAGCGTAAGGTTATTTGTGAAGCCTCCAACATCTTACCATTGCAAATGAGCTACTTCTGAGGACCACAACCCCTCCTTCCCTCCACCCCTCTGCTCTGGTCTCTCCCTCTTCTATTCAAAATGGGTGAATCATCTTCATTAGCAAAAGAACAGGACATCACCTTCAGTGTTTTAAATGACAAGAAAACATTTCTGGGAAGGACTTGTCAGTCTGGAACAGTTGAATCCCAAAGGCAAACAAGGTGATATCTTCTAACATCTTCCTTGGCTAATCACACTTGTTATTTACTGACTCTTTTATTTTGTTCTCTCTCTTTTCATTTTTTTGCCACAGGAAGTATTTCCACATCTGCTGAGCCCCAGAGCACAAAAGAAATCCCTACCTATGTAAATGGTTGAACTGAGGACACCGATGCATATCTATATCTAAAAAAAATTTAGGGAGAGCTCACTGCATTTGGACTTTTTAATTCTTCGGATGACAAAGGGTTTTTAGCTTTAAGCCTGTGCATGTGGACATTATACCGAGACCATAGTGGAACTGCATTGTACAGGTGTTCAGTTTTAGTGGGGTGGGTGGGGGGAGAGGATCTGGTACCACTATTCACTCCTGCGGCCCTTCCCCTCACCCTTCCACTCTCTTTTTTCGGATCTGTCTCTAATTTGTAGAAAATTCATAATGTTATAGCCAAGAATATGCATGGGGGTCTCTTCTTTAGGGAGAGGGGTGGGCTGGGATGTGGGGGGAGAAGTGCTGGGGGAGGTGGGAGGGGATGTTTAGGGTTCTTGGCTTTAGATTTAACTGCTCTTTTAGCACTTTGGGCTGCGGGAGGGCTAGCCGCCTCAGCAGACTTTCATAGGACACACATGAAAAATCACACTGGAGTTTCAAGGCACTGAAAGTATTCTTGGTCAATCTGGTTTGTCTTTCTTTGGACTCTGCCCTTCATTCCTCTAGCTGCAGCTGCTGCCTGTGCCCCACGGCTGCGAGGAGGCTGGGTGCAATTTTGGGTGATCCCAACCACAAGGCCAGGCTCTTTCTTAAACAGCTTTTTTAGCCTACTCACACCAAGGCATCTCACAGATACCACTGTTGAAAGATAACTTTTTGCCTCCTAACCTTGAATGGGACAGAACTAGCATGCTTTACAAGGTGGGAGGTCTGTCCATACTGCAGTTGCAGAAGGTTATTGCCAGCATGGACTTACACTGTACTTTGTACCAGCCTTACACCTTCAATTTTGTCTAAGAGAAAGCCCTAGTAGCACCCTCAACTGCATTTAGTGCTGATGTTTGGATTTGTCTGGGGAAGCCCCAGGAGATCTTGCCTTTGGGAGTCACCCCAGGGCTTGTCAGTTTTTGAAAGACACCTTGCCCATAGAACAGGGAGCAGGAAGAGGTTATGCACAGTTTCCTATGGCCTTCTCGGCAGCCCACCTTGGTTGGAGATCTGGACAAACTCCTTCCACTCTGGGCAAAGGAGGGAGAATTTGGCCTGAGATTGTTGCCATGCATGTTGAGCCCCAGCACCACAGGACTACTCTTGTACAAGATCTGTTTTCTTACGAATAAGCTTGTATCTTACACTGAAACCAGAAATGAGGTTGCAGGATATGTTCACGTAGCATATGAAAGGGAACAGCAGGTAAACAAGTTTAGCATACCTCGAAGAAGTCCTCCCAAGACACTGGCTGTCCACAGACTAATCTGTGGTCATTACAGCTGTTGATTTCCAACCCAACTCAGGTAAACCTAGCACCAGGACTTTGGTTTGAAGTGCAAAGAGAAAAAGACAGTAACCAATGTGTGCTAAACTGTTTTGGGTGAAGGAAAATAGAGACCAGTGTAGCACATGCAGGAGGCACACTGATTCCTTACGGGAGTGGATTTTGGTCAGTAGACGTTGTACACATCAAACTGAGTCAAAACCAGGAGAACACAGTGTTGCTGTTGTTGGCCAGAGTCCCAGGGCAGGGGCTTCATAGTGGTGGTGGATTTGAATTTCACAAATTGGATATAAGCCCAAATCAACTTGCTGGCAAAGAAAAAAAGTGATACCGAGTGAACACTAGACACATTGTAGTTAAAGGATAATCATTGAACAGAGTCCTCTGCCTCTTTCTGTTCTTTCTCTGAAGACAGGTACAGAAACACAGCAGTTTGGGTTTGCTATTGTCTTTGCAACTACAGCTTTACGAAAGATGGGCAAGTATTGGCAGCAACTGTACAATAGTCCCCACTGAAGTCCAACATTAGCCAACTTATTTTTATAGTAAGCCAATCAAAAAGTTTTCTTATAGTGTTGGAACTATTTCTAATTTTAAAATTACTTTTTTTGATGTACTTTTTCATCTTCTTTTCCCTTTTCGTTAAATACAATGTAGCGTAATGTATAATTGCTATTGTTTATTGCTTTTACAGTCATATTTATTAAACAGATAATGTCTCTAAATGAAGGTCCATGGTTTTGTTGCTCATTTTAGGTTTCTGTCCTTGTCTTGGATTACTAACATTAAAACAGTAGGAAGTTAGAAAACCTCACCTGGAGTATTGTGTGCAGTTCTGGTGTCCTCAACATAAGGACATGGAACTTTTGGAGCAAGCCCAGAGGAGGGCCATGAGGGTGATCAGGGGACTGGAGCACCTCCCGTATGAAGACAGGATGAGAAACTTGGGGCTGTTCAGACTGGAGAAGAGAAGGCTGCGTGGAGACCTCATAGCAGCCTTTCAGTATCTGAAGGGGGTCTATAGGGATTCTGGGGAGGGACTCTTCATTAGGGACTGTAGTGATAGGACAAGGGGTAATGGGTTAAAACTTAAACAGGAGAAGTTTAGATTGGATATAAGGAGGAAATTCTTTACTGTGAGGGTGGTGAGGCACTGGAATGGGTTGCCTAGGGAGGTTGTGAATTCTCCATCCCTGGCAGTGTTCAAGGCCAGGTTGGACAGGGCCTTGGGTGGCACGGTTTAGTGTGAGGTGTCCCTGCCCATGGCAGGGGGGTTGGAACTGAATGATCTTAAGATCCTTTCTAACCCTAACTATTCTATGATTCTAAGTTGATGACTGCAAAAGGAGTTTTCAGTAGAAGCAAGAGAGGGTGGTGATAGTGTTCTGGAAAACTAGTTCCTAGAAGCAAGATGCCAATATGAAAGTAAATTTCTCCTCAAAGTGCTTTATAAAGTGAAGCTTGGTACTTTTATCTCCATTTTATGTACAAGGAATCTAAGGGATGCAGAGGTGCAATGATGGTTTCCGAAGAAACAATGGTAGAGCTCTAAGCAGCTCCCTGGAACTCCAGCTCTGTTACCTGCCTGTGGTTATCCTTCCCCATAGAGGCTGTCTTAAAGGTTCTTTTAAAATACCTGTTTTGAATACCATTTACCAACACTGACAGAGGAAAGTTTAAATTATTCATACTACTGATTAATCAAGTTTACATGTAAGAAAAATGAAGCATGGAAGTTTCTGTCAGCTTGCCAGCTGACAGTGGATGCATATTGCTGAGAAAAAGGAAGAAAACATAGCTTCTCTGCTTTATAATTCAGGATGCAACCATCAGATCATTCTGCCTCTTATAACTGACTCCTGGTTCAGTTCTGTAGCTTTTTTTGTACCCTTGGCATAAGAATTTATATGTACACATAAACAGTCAAAGATCCGGGTTTCAGGCATCGACAGCAAACAAAGCCACGGTATTGCATATCAAGTCCAGGAATGATGAGTTTGCTTATTGGAGGAGTATGTAGTTTTCACATCCTGGGCAAATCACAGCATAATCACAATTATCAGCCTAAGGGAGACACTGCAACCTTTCTCCAGTTTTCATTCCGGCTGGATGTGCTGCTGGCACAGCTGTGGCCATAGCGCAGGTGACTCCGAGATGTGTGAGTAGGCATAATCTGCTTTTATAGTTTAAGTGCCCACCTGAATTAGCAAGCATCTGTTCTGGCCATAAAGAGTAAGTCTGGATTTGGCAAGCATCTCTAAAGCATTTTCATATCATTCTCTTCAGCTTGTGTGTCCTGAGGCAGAGACTGATGGTTATTTGTAGCTGTTGTTTTCTGGTTTGTATAACAACACAGTGATTCACTGCTAATGGCTGATCACTGAGACAATAAACAAAAAATATAGCAAATATTTATAAAATCCAGTATAAATTTTCTTTGAGAATATTATCATACCTTGAGAGACTAAATAATACCCTTCATATCCTTTGTCAGAAGGAGTGGGGAGTTAAAATATGGTTAATAACTCAAATAAAGTATTTTTCTAATTTGTTGTTGATTCTCTACCATCATCTTAACTGTCATAAAACAGACATATGGATGGGACAGATGTACTGGCTTCAGAGAAATTTCTGCTTCTTCACCTAGCAGGACATTTGTGCTAAGATGCTGGACTGCCTTTCCTGAAATCAGTAGGAGTTAGTGCTTAAATACTTTTGGGGATCTGAGCCTCAAATATTGTTAGCGTATGGCTCTGTTTAATTGCTTAAACTTTTGCTGGAAAGCAAGACTCTCAGAGCTCTTGCTGAAATGGTTATGCAAATGAAGCAGGAATTTCCAGTGACCCCAAATGACCCCTTTCTTTGTCCTGTCAACTTCTGCTGAGAATTTCTGGCAATTGCATTTAGTCCAGTACCTAGAGCTAATAACAAGGGATTAGTATTTTATCTGTGTGCTGTTACCTCTCACTGAATGCATGGAAAGATTTCTCACCACATTGTGTCTCCAGATACATTCAATGTTTTAAACATTACCCCTGATTGCAGAGCTACCATGTTTATGACATTAAAAAAGAAAATTTATTTTTCCTTTGGAGATGCTCCCCTTCTTTTCTCCATGAAGCAGAATAACAAAGCATGTGTATAAACAGTGCTTGAGCTGGAACAAAACCTTTAGTTTAGAATGTTGGTATGATCATATGCTCATAATACCCGGAAGAAAAGATGGAAGTCAAATCATTTTCTAATTGATAAGATCAAAGTGCTATTATGTACCAACTCATCAGCCTAAGAGGTATGTTTCATTTGCAGTTTTACCTTTAGCTTCTTCCTTTCCCTTACTGCGGGAATATAGCTGTCTATTATTGTTCACTGTGCTGAAAGCAGGACATGGAGAAAACCTGTGTTACGTATTTCTCAGAGTGAGAATTTCAAGATGTTTGCATTGTTATACAGTCACCCCAGTGCTAGGTGCTCTATGCACTAGAGGTGACGTTGTAACTTGATAAAGCGATCGATATAAGGGAACAAGTTTTCTCGCCACCTCTGTATTGCATATTGAGTCTTGCATTGTAATCTTGGGCCATTTTAACAAGTGGACCTTAACCAGACCTTTTCTACATGAAGAAAAAAACCCAGCACTCTGTATGAGAGCTCTGGATGAGATGGACAGCACAACATCTAAACAGACCAAGTGAGTATAGGATTAATGACTTGGGTTCTTAGATGTACAGACATGCATGGGAGACCAGCCAGCTTTCCAGGGCAGTAGCTCCATGCTGTTTTGTCTGTGCAAAGGCTTGCTTTCTGCTGGGATACGTTAGAGATTTGAAGTTTGTGCTAATTTATGTGGTTTCTTTTTTCTAGGAATTTTATAAGCTTTTGTGAGCAGACAGAGTACCATAACTGAAATACATCTAGTCAGATATCAAACCTCGACCCTGAGGGCTTAGAGAGTAGGACCATGCTTGGGTGTACATAATGATTTCCCACCAAGCTGTAATAGCGCAGCCATGTGTAAGCAGAATGGGAGCCAGACAACTGTTGCATTTCCTCAATTTTGCTGCTGCTGTATCACATCCAGCCATTGTGGACACAATTATCATGAAGAGTTGGCAGAATACTGCTTATGTTTTGCTTAATATTCAAATTAGTTGTATAGAAGGGTCCCAACTAGAACCATTAATGTGACACGCGAGGCACTGTATCCAGTAAACTGCAGAGAAAAAAAGCTACAATCCTAAAGGTTTGTAGTTTTTATAATCTTTTATAGAGAAGCCCTGAGAGACAAAGGTACAGGAGAAAGAATGCAGAGAAACTGTTGAGACTCGTGACTGCCTGCTTTCAGTACAAAGAGATGTTAAGAAACTCCCCCTCCGTTTCCGCTGTCCTTCCCTAGGCAGAACTAGATGTGTTGCTCGTAGACACTGGTGGTGGTTCTGAGGCTACATCTACCCTCGCAAACTATTGCTCCCCAGCCCGAAAGCGTGGGCCACTGGTCCCATGGACCACATCGTTCCGTATCGTGCCCCCCAGAGGCAGCTGGAGGGTAGAGCTCTGACACGCTAATTGGACTGACAGCTGCCTCCGCTCTGGCTGCTTGCTGCAAGTAGATGAATAATGCATGCAGCATATTTAAATGTAGAATGTAGTGCTGCAGTGTGGTTTCAGGGAGAAGCCCTTTGACTATTAACCCTGCCTGCCTGGGAGAAAACATCCTTATTCTGTCGCTGCAAAGAAAGCCTGAACTGAGAGGCTGAACCCTTGCCCCCACCCCAGAATGGTCTGGGATGCAGCATGTCTCCACCTTTGCTGCATGTGCGGTGCACTCCAGACTGAGACCCCCTCCTGGGGCTAAGGCACAATCAGTGCAGAGTCCTGCTCTTGGCATTTCAGGTGAAACTGGAAACCTTCTGTAAGCTTCTATAGCATGTATGATTGCCCATTTTAAGTGATTCCTGCCTGGTGTCATCTCAGGTGAGTGGATGAGACTCAGCTCTGTAGAAAAGTGGATGCTGTACCTCATGTGCAATATTTACACCAGATGTTTCACCACAAAAGCTCCTTTTTTTTTTCCTCCCACTTCCCATACATGTCTAGTCCCACCCAGGGAGGCTACAACGTGTCTGGGGCACAGCTATGAGGTTTCTTCCATTTCTTCTGTGGCCTTATTCATGAGGTGAAGCTGTTTGGTCTGTGCTGCCACCCCCTAACTAACTTATGTGTTTGTCTGGGAAGTACTTGCTCAAAAGATCCAGAAGAAGCGCTAATAAAAGTACAACCAAAATCCTTCTTCAGACCCTGCTGCAGAGCCACAGGACTGGAGAAACTGACCTCTGAGACACTGATTTCTTGGGCAAAATCTTGGAGTGGGCTGTTTATGGAGCTGGTTTTCCCCTGCTGCCACATTTGCTTGTGTACATAAGAGTGTTTTCCACTACAGATACACATGCAGGAGTATCACTTGGTTAATTATTTATGTTCCATTAGTGACTAGAGGCCCTGGCACTACTAACTGTCACAGGATGAAAAACAGCTTGTGCCCAAAATAATTTGGAGCTCAGGGAGGAGATTTTCAAAGCCACAGAAAGCAGTTAGTTTCCGAGTTGATGTTTACATTTCAAAAAACATTTCCTTAATGGATAAGAGAGAGGCCTTTCCTGAGTCCAGAGGCTTTTCTTCCTCACTTGAAGTACTAAAACAGCAGTCTGGTTATGAGTCTCACTCGCCATCACATTGCCTGAACCAGGATCAGAGCCAGCATGCCCATCTAAGCTCAGATGTAGCTGCAGAGGAAAGCTTTGTAGTTAGGCTGCTGACAGTACCCCATCAGAAAGGCTGACCTGCCCATCCACACTGACTCATTGTTCATTACTGGATTTTTCCTCTCTCCCTGTCTTCATGTCACATTGGCCTGAAAACTTACTGCATTGGCTCCTGCTGTGGGCCTTCCTCTCATTCCATGAGGGTACCCAAAAAGCCCACAGCCTTCAGCTGATCTCATCTTTTATCTGTAAAACAGAATCACTTATTTATTTTACAGTGGGTTTAAAGGTTCTTCATCCATTTGATACAGTTATAAGAACAGCTTATTTCTTCTAAGGCACAATCAGGGTTATTGGAGTTAACTTCAGGGGAAAATAAACAGTAGTTTATTTTTAGCAACACATTGTTGCTGAAACTCCTCAAAGCACTCAGTGTATGTTATGATATAGGAGGATTACATTTAGCAGCTCTTAAGAAAAACGAAATCATGATCCATCCCTAGCTACCTATTTTGCTTTCCTCTTAATAGAAACATTTTTATTAATTAAAAGCAGTGCTTCTTTTCCCTATAATTATTGCGCTTTTTTTTCCTAATATCACAGAATGTTCTGGTTTCAGGGAGAAGAAATTCACCTTTCATCTTTAGTTTTTCTTGAACTTTTCCTTCATCCATATAATACTTCCCATAATTATCCTTTTCAATAGAGATGCTAATGCAGAAGGCAGCTAACATTATTTTGTCAACTTCTTTGAACGAGATTCTAAAAATATATCATTGTATTGGCTCCCTTTTGAATTTTAGATACCCGCACTGCACATGGCAAGATACTAACGTGCATCTTTCTTAAACCTGCGGAGGAAGAAAGCTTCAGCTCTTGAGAAACAAACAGATCGCAAGGAAAAGTGATGAGTATTTCTAGCTCTGGAGTTGGTTTCCATTTTCAGATCTTACTATGTTTTCCCTAGTTTTCATGACCAAACTTGCATAAATTAAATGATAGAGAAGCTAGGACTTGAGCACGTGGGGAAATAATGATCGTCATAATTAAATAAAAGCTCTCATTTTTCTCTTTTTTTTTTTTTCCTTTTTTAATTAGATGATGTCTGAAAGACATGTCATTAACATTATGAATATAGAGAATCTCCACCAGCTATCTACAGACACCTGCTGGTTGGACTAACCGGACACTAGCTAGCCTCTGATTTTGGCTATTCAGTGCTTTTCCAATGGACAGTTAAGTGTATAGTTAAAAAGAGACCTTTAGAAGCATACTCAGGACCCCTTGTGTGAGTTCTAGTCATATATTTCAAAGAATTAAAAAGGCTTTCTTTTTCTTGAAGAACATATGGAATTGTTATAAACCCAGCTTTGAGAGACCATCAGAGTTACCAAGGCCCATTGCCATACCGAATTTGGCAGCAGATCTGAAAGATTAAAGTATTTACCCTGTGAGTATTTCCACTCGCTTGGACCTTCTTCACACCCTTATCTTGTGTGCATAACCCAGGATGGAAAAGCTGTGGGAATAAACACCACTACTGAGGTACCACATGATACTGGCAAAAAGTATCTGAAGAAAGTAAAGTGCCTCTAGGGAGAGGACTGTCCTGTGAGCTATCTTTCTCTCCTGTAATCCACAGGAACTCCTTTCCTCATTGTCTTGCCTGGTGTTGCTCTGATGCAATGGCTTGAGGCAGCAGGGAACCTGATATGATGGTTCATGTGGTCCTTTCCCATCCTATACACCTATGCTATCTTCTCCAGCCTCCTTTGTAACAGGCATTGTACCTGAACAATTAGCTGGGAGGACAAAAGGGAATGAATGGAGACACATGGTGAGGGTCAAGAGTTTTGTTGAAGAGTTACATATCTCTGTGAAACCTTTTGGCTTTTCCTCAGCATCAGCAGCTGCATCAATCAATAGCTTTGAGAAGGACTGATGCCATTTAGATTAATATTGCAGTGAAGCAAACCTTCAGCAAAAGGTAAAGTGTTGAAGGCAGTGAATCATAAAGAGAGCATCACCAGGTTCAGCTGAGCAAGTTTGACTTGAAATGGTTATCAGGAAAGCTCTTTTAGCCAGGAAGACTCAGAGATGTGCTCCCTGGTAGAAGTGCTGCCTGGGGTTCAGCACCCCGTGTTCACCTACCAGAAATCCTATCAGCTAATAAATGGTGTCACTGATTTCTCACACTGCTGCAGTCTCCTCCACAAAGCTGTTTCCAAGCGCTCCTGCCCAGAAAACTCCACCCCTGTCATTCCACGCTGACACCTTTGCTGATTAATTGCTAAGACAGCAAGGAAGGGGTGTTGTGCACAACCCTCTCAGCACACATTGCAAATAACACCATTCTAACACAGGATGTCCTATTTTTCCAAAAATGAAGTGACGTTGGAAAAAGCTAAATGATTTGTCACATTATTTTCTTTAAAATATTACTATTTTATTAAGAAACCAGAAGCTGTATCTTTTTAGTCAAATAGTTCTCATTTTCTTTCTTTCTTTTTTTTTTCTAAAACAGCATCTTAAAGCCTTTTAGAACACACAATAAAGAGGAAAAATAGAAGCCGAATTCCCTTTATCAGAGTATTTCCTATTAAAGATTGCCAGGCTCCCTCCCCTTCTGAATCTTGTTCAATCCTTAAACACCGGCATATTAACAGTTTGTAGATTCTGAGATAAGTAATACCATCATTATAAATATGCATAAATGCAGCCAGAAGGTTCCTCCAAGAAAAAACCTCTGTGAACACTGAGGATGATTGCTAGCAATTTTTTTGTTTGTTTGATTAGAGTTCTTAGTTGTTGCAAACGTGGTCATGATTATCATATTAATGAGCAGACACAGTAATTACCAAAAGACAAACCTGCAGGTTACGCCTGGATTGAAGTTAGTAAAGAATCCCATTCTTAATTAAATTCACCAGAATATTTCCTTAGCCTGAAGACTCTTGTTTTTTAAAATCCCTTTCAGCCAAATAACCACTTAACTAATTTCAAATTAAATATCTTAGTCAAGATATTTCTCAGGGAATTGCATTTGAATATTATTATAATATTATCTAGAGAAATGTTTTCTTCTCAGCTATAAAAAAAAAAGTAAATAAAACATTCTTTTCAATGGGATTTTAATTTATTTTTCTTAAAGTTAATTCAGCATTTGGCCACCTTGGAAACCAACATCCTTCATTTACCCTCAGACTGCAAGTGCTATAAACCCTGTTCACAAAGTTTGTCAATGTACCTAGGTCATAATTAGCAACATCTCTATGTTTGCTTTTCACAAATGCTCCATCGTTGCTTTAAGTCCAAATTGCTGCTATCTCTTTCAAAGTATAGTAAATTTTCCATAGAACTAGGGTTTGGGGAGAGGAGAAACCAAACTGCACACTCATCTGAGGGAAATTCTGCCATGTGTTTTCTTCTTTGCTTGTTTTCTTTTTTCCTGTCAGTTTTACTTTTAATATGTTGGTTTCACTGGTATGGGACAGCTCTGTTTACCCTCACCTTTTTTACTCACCAGAGCAGTGACAAATCTGTCTGTCTCTACTGCTTTAGCAGTGTTTGCTAAAAAGAGCTCAGGAGAGCTCATGTGGGTCTCTCTGTGCTGTTCCCTGTCATTTTGAAGCACAGCAAAGACAGTTTAGCTCTCAGTCTGAGATCTTTCCCAAAATAATGAACAACAGGAAGAATCTTCTGGAACTCAGTGCTGCAGGTGCTAGGGCTGGGAAGCCCCTCCAGGTGAGCCTGTGCAGCCCTGCAGATGCAGTACGCTGCTGTGAGATGCACTGGGTCATGTCTGCATCAATGTGATGACACAGGCAGGGCAATGAGCCAAAGGGAAATGCAGATAGGTTCCCACAGGTTTGGTTTTTGTCTTGTATATAAGCTGTTTTCCGTAACTCTCCCATCTCCTGTTGCAGTTATACCACGAGACATCATCCAGAAAGGATTGTCAGGGGTTGTTTCAAGAACGGCCTTTTTGTAAAGATGTTTTTATGGCAAGAGGACTTTGTAGTCAACCCAGGCTCATCCTGATTCAGATTTATCCACCAGGGCAGTCGAAGCATGAGGTAGAAGCTCTTGAAGGTATTCCCCTTCTCAGCCTGCTCCTGATTCCAACCAGCAAAGACAATGAAGTCAGAGTGACTGTTTTGAGCAATAAAAAACCACAAACTAGAAAATTCCAGTCCAAATCCTGCTTTGAGCTTAGTGATGTCTAATTGAGCTGGGAAATTTCCTTTAGAAAGCCATCTAGTCTTAATTAAAGCACTTGTGTCTTTCTGGTGTAAAGATTCACTTTAAGAAGAAAGTAAATTATGTGAGAAAATTCAAAGTATTTTACAGTGTTCTGCAGAGCTTCCTCATGACAAACCTGATAATGAACAAGAGCAGAGCACTTCGCTTTTCTCTACCACTACAGCTATGAAGGAAAGATGAGTCCCTGGAGGTCTGGAAGCCATCAGGACTTGTCTGAGTTTGAACACAAATGGTAATGACATAACATTTTTTTCCATTTAGTCTAATGACAGACTAGAAAAAAAAACCCTAATTTGTAGAAGTGTGATTTGGAAGCTGAACTTGAGGTATTCACATCCAGAAGGAAACCGTCACTGAATTCACTCACTTCTGCAGCTGGGCTTTATTTAAATGTCCTGGATTTGTAAAAAATAAATAAAAAATTAAGATATAGACTGGAAAAATTGTTTTTTATTGCTTCTGAAGGCCATTTCCCTGCTCTTTGAGCAATGCCATGTAATCTCTTGTGAGCAGGGCATTGGGAAGGAAAAGGCTTCAATAATCACTGTAAATTCTGCATCCTCGGGCATACTGCCTACTGATAAGTCATTCCACAAATTAGCCATAGAAATCCTTCCTTCTGGGAGGTAACAGTGCACTAAGCAGTATGAGAAAAGCACTGCTTAAGAAAGAGGATCTGAACACTGATGGTTCTACTTGTGCTTCTACGGTGGCTTTTCCACTCATTTTCATCCCTATACACCGTGCTCTAGCAAGTATCCACCCATCAGAACAGTGTAGTTTATCTCCCAGCCCAAAACACTTTATTTACCTATGTCTGAAGCACTCTGAGGGTGAAGGACTGCTTTATAGCTCTTTTCATGGGATATATTTTGCTGTTTTAGCTCAGAATTACCATGCTGCTCACTTCTTTTTTTTTAACACTTTAATTATCAGGAAGACATTTCAGCAAGCTGAAGAGAGAGCAAAACCAGAATGGCTCCATTATGAAATGAGAACAGACCTCACCCTGCCAAATTTCCAGCACACCAAGCCTCTGCCCTTGTTTTGGAGGAAGCTGAGAGGGTTGTAGTGGTATGTACAGGCAAACAAGAAGTCTCTGGGGTGATATTGCTTTAATCACTTCAGTGAGTAAGAGAAGCAGGCTATGGTGAGTTGTCATGTAATGAGCTCATGAATAAAAGCCACTGAAGAAAAACCCACTACATGGGGAGATGCTGTTGTTTTCTAGGAGTCCTTTCAAACTTAACGCTGGAGTTTTTAGCTGAGTTTGTATGTAATTATACTATTTAGTCATGACAACAGAAAGAAAGATAAAAGAGTCATTGGGCCCAGAACTGCAGAATCACAGACATCCCATAGGGGAGAGATCTTCAGCCATAACTGGATATATCTTGCCAGCTGGGGGAAGACAAAGCTATTTCTGGTCTTCCAGATAAAGAAAGATTTTTGTAAGACCCCAGTTCAACAAGGTCTTTTCAGTAGGACACGACAAGCAACTGCTTGTCACGTAGATGGTGGTTCCTGATCGCCTCTGCTCCAACAGACAGTGGAGAATCCTCCTCTTAGCAGAGTGAGAGGATCTGCTCATTGTAGCCTGGATGTTAATGTTACTTTTGGCCTACCTCAGGGGTGGTTTAATTAGACTGCTCTCAGACCTTCTGCAGTTGTATTTTCAGTACAAATTGTCGATCCTTCTCTGCCGCTGTCTGGTGTGATAGGCTGTGCTACAGCCATAGGGCCTGATGAGGTATGGCTACAAGAAAATGTGTTGAAAAGCAAGTGTGACATCAATAAGAACGGGGAAAAGAGAGGAACAGGCAAAAATCCTTTCTCTGTGGCCATCACTGGGAGATTGCCAGGATTTTGTTCTCATTCATCATCCATATGAGCATTTAGAGGACATCTAATGACTGCTCAGACATGGCATTTTAGCTATCCACACATTGCAATTGACCTATAAAAGGTCAATTGATGTCCAACTGAAATCAGCGTGAACTGATTAAACATGCAGCAACTGTGGCGGACAGTATTGGGTGGAGAAACCAATGTCATTCCATTGACAGCTTCAATAGAAATCTGATGATTTTCATCAAAAAATCATCCAAATGCTCTTGAAGTGCACTGAAGTTACTCCATTAATTTCAAGGAGCTTCTAATCAGAGCACACGTCTGGATAAGGCACAAAATTGGTGTGTTATTCTTTAAACATGGAAATAATTATATTGAAAATTAATTTTGTTTCATTTACTTAGGCAGTTGTGATTCCTTACTATTACTGACCTGCCCTTCATTTGTCCTCATGCCTTTCATTACCAGAATTCCAATGTAGTACAAAAATTGCAACTGAATGCTTGGAAGTTTTAACAAAAGTAGAGATTAAAATAAAACAGAAAATAAAATCCAGAAAAGTAAGACAAAAGATTTAGCTTAAGTGCACAAAAATATTGACAGAAGACCTCTAAACATCACCTTAATAGTTGCAGCTGACAATTTCAACATCAACATCAGAAAAATAAAAAATTAAATGGTGTCTTGCTTTGTGTTTGCAAGGCTGGATGTGAGGTGAAAGGAAAAATAACACCATGAAATGCCCTAATATTCTTGATATAGATTAATACACCCAGAGTGCTTGGAGTGATGAATATAGCCAAGAGATGGCAGCAGTTCATGCACTATTCATTTACTTTGTTTACTTTGCAACATTATCTTCTTTTTATAATGTGCAAGGAAATTAAGTTGTGTTTGTCTTATGATGTAAATTGTCTCCACTATTATTAAAAGAAAAGGAGGGGCAGAGACAACAGAAAGAGGGAGGAATAGTTTGTTGAAGGGATTTGGAAACTTGTTTCAGGCATGCATCTAAGGACTCTTTTTGGAAATAAATTATAAACGTTTTCTGTATAAAAGAGCTAAAACCCAAATCCATCTGTTATGGATGTACATACTGTATAGCTACACTACTAACTGGTGAAACACATTTCCTGCGACCTGCTATGGTCCTAGGCCCATAAATCCACATCTCATTTTCACAGGAAAGAATAACTGTTGCCATCTGGAGAACCTTACATTTGCTTTGAAGGTAGGGTGCTCTAAGTGATGCTCTGGTGAGTAGCTTCAACCTCACTTTTCTGAGGAGAGAAACTGCTTCAAGTACAAGAAAGTGGTGTGGTAAAAAGAGAAACACAAGGCTCATGTTTAGTTACAAATGTGCATCTAAAAGGAAACCCTCCTATAAACCAAATAATTATTAATTTTTACTCAATCATGCATACCTAAAGACATCTCTTATTCCACATTCTGTTGGGGGTAGACACTTTCCAGTGGCTTCCATCATTATTATTGATGAAAATGTGACACCTGTAAAATCCAGCAAATTTTTCTGATAGGCAATAGAATAGAAAAAGAAACGCTGAAATGACCTCATTTGTGAGGGTGGATTACTTCAAAGTGAACATGGAATGGATGAGGCATTGCTACAACAGTCAGAGCAAAATACTGCAATTATTAGTCACATAAAGAGCTGAACGCAGGGACAAAGACGCACTCCAACTCCCTGATTATTTTGAGAAAGAACAATATGCATTAAGAAACTGAGTTAAAGCATCTTGAGAGATTCAGTAAATGTTTGGTGACTTGAGAAAAATGGATTGCAGTAGAAAACTTAGATCATAACTCTTACTTGCACCCACCACAAATTTTGCATTTCAAGGCACAAAGTGCTCCTGTTTCGAAAACAAGAGGGTAGTGCATACCCTATTTCCCAAGTACTCCAGTTGCTAATTCAGTATAAAGATTTTGAATCTTACTAAGCCAGAACCCAAATTCTCCATCTTCAGGGTAATCACTTAAAATCAGAGGTAATTCAAAAGAAAGGATACAACAGCAGTAGATTTCTTTCTAAAAGTCTTCAGTAGTGCTTCAGGATTATTCTTGTCCATCTCTAAGTGGCTGCTCTTTCAGCACAGAGAACATTCCTAACTATTTTTCAGAAATCACTTTCTTCCACTCACACCATTCACTATCATAGAATAGAATAGAATCTTCAACTTAGAATCATAGAATAGTTAGGGTTGGAAAGGACCTTAAGATCATGAAGTTCCAACCCCCCTGCCATGGGCAGGGACACCTTGCTCTAAACCATATTACCCAAGGCCTCGTCCAACCTAGCCTTGAATACTGCCAGGGATGAAGCATTCACAACCTCCTTAGGCAACCCATTCCAGTGCCTCACCACCCTAACAGGAAAGAATTTCCTCCTTAGATCCAATCTAAACTTCCCCTGTTTAAGTTTTAACCCATTACCCCTTGTCCTATCACTACAGTCCCTAATGAAGAGCTCTCCCCAGCATCCTTATAGCCCCCCTTCAGATACTGAAAGGCTGCTATGAGGTCTCCACGCAGCCTTCCCTTCTCCAGGCTTCTCTTCTCCAGCTTATCAAGGTAAGCTAACGCAAAGAGTATGGATTTGTACCCTAAAACTAGCTGGCAAGATGATACAGTTAAATGGTTAAGGACATCATTCACATGATCTTATAAAATGATGTAACTCTCCTTCATTTGCAACAAAAGAAAGCAGTAAAGCATGGTGATGCTAATTATAATATATTTACATGGAGTACATTTCTCAAACAAACTCCAATTCCAGATAAACTTTTTTAAAATCTGAGCATGTAAAAATGTATATAAAGAATGAATATGCATTAAAAAAATGGTGCCAAATTAGCACTTCAGAATTAATTTAATGAGCAAGGCTCTGCCAAAGCTTTTGAGAAACTTTTGTGTCATCGTGAATTTCCTTCGTAAGTAATGTGGTACCCATGGATGCTCATTTACAGGCAATAACTATTGTCAAGCTACAGTTATTTTCAAAATTATCATGGGGCATAAATTCTCAACTTATTACAGAGATCCTATTCATATTTTTTTTTCAGTCTTCCACCTCTTTAATTTTATGCTAATTCAATGTCATTGATTCTGTTAGGATCAAAATGGTGTTAAACTGTATTAACTTCTTATTGTAGGGAGACCGAAAAGGATTTGATTGAACAGGTCAGTTCACTACTGGAATGAGACTCCTAAAAGTAGAAATTGCAGCTTAGCTTGCTGTAGTGCAGGGGGGATCCAGGCCTGGAGCCATTAGATCATCAAGCCATGGATGGTTTCTTACTGTGTCAGTAGCACATGAGGCCACTGAACCTATACGTGGCTTTTACCAATATCTCTAGAGCCATGAAAGATCTAGAAAAAGCTAAGGAACCTAGTGCTGACACACCTTGTGCCTGCATTTCTGGCTTCATCTCAAGAAAAGCCTGGCAATAGCATTTTTGCGCCTTTACAAAGTTCTTAGTACATATACAGGAAGTGTTCCATGAGCCTTTATTCCATCAATGAGCATTCTAGGGACGGCTTCTAAGATTTCTGAGGTATCTGTTGGAAGACTGAGCATTATCACCTTAAAGTCTTCTCAGCCCATTCAGGCCAAGGATGCTGAAAAATCCTGGGTACCTCACTTGGAGTATTGTGTACAGTTCTGGTGTCCTCAATATAAAAAGGACATGGAGCTGTTGGAACAAGTCCAGAGGAGGGCCACGAGGATGATCAGGGGACTGGAGCACCTCCCATATGCAGATAGGCTCAGAAAGTTGGGGCTGTTCAGCCTGGAGAAGAGAAGGCTGTGTGGAGACCTCATAGCAGCCTTCCGTTATCTGAAGGGGGCCTATAGGGATGCTGGGGAGGGACTCTTCATTAAGGACTGTAGTGCTAGGACAAGGGGTAACGGGCTAAAACTTAAGCAAGGCAAGTTCAGGTTAGATATCAGGAAGAAGTTCTTTATTGTAAGGGTGGTGAGGCACTGGAATGGGTTGCCTAGGGAAGTTGTGAATGCTCCATCCCTGGCGGTGTTGGGCAGAGCCTTGTGTGACATGGTTTAGTGTGAGGTGTCCCTGCCCATGGGGGGTTGAAACTAGATGATCTTAAGGTCCTTTCCAACCTATGATTCTATGACAGGAGAAAAGCGTTCCTGTGAAGACTTTGGATGAAATTTGTGTGAAAAGTGCAAAGCATGATTGTAACAATAGGGTAAAAATGCAGATAACGTGAAAAAAATAAAAGTAGGCAGGGAGATGCAAATTTTGAGTAGATCTTTTCATATAGTCAAACCTATGAGAATGCCAGCAACGTAGGAAGACAGTGGGTGTCTGATTATGATCTCCTGAAGACAGAAAAATTGCCATTGTAAAATTTCTTTCTTAAATCAGATGAATTTTTAAATAATAATTGGACATATACATATATATATATATATAACAACTTTGCTTACCTTTTCTTTTTTCCCATTTCTCTTCCCCTGGCTTTCTCATACAAAAGTTTCCCCTTCTCATACCAGTGGCAGCTTGGAATATGAACAATCTATTTTGTCTTCAGCTTAATTTCAGTATGTGTTTCTGAGCTACTTGGCAGGGGGCGGGGGGAATCCCTTTGTAATGGCTTCTAAATAAATTCAGTATCAATTTACACTACTAGAGGAAGTTAAATCAAAATAATTAGGATATTAAAATACTTTGTGCATTTCCAATCACTGGTTTATTGCAAATCTGGGTCTTTTCCAAGGAACAGTAATAGAAATAATATGTTAGAATGTTTCCTTCCCCTTAATATGAAACCATTTGCTCATGAAAAGATGATTGATAACTTGCATTAAACACAAAACCAGATTGATCTGCAGACATGCTTGAGGAGGGGCTGTAAGTAAAGGAGAGCAAATGTCACATTAACAAAACATTACACAGATCCACATTCACACACACTAAGTGTATTAACCAAATAAAAAAGAAACAACATAAAAGCTTTCATAACACCTCTTCTCATTAGAAAAATATACCAACCCTGTGCAATGTAATTGCTAAATACACCTTGGCATGGACAAAGAGAGATATTTGGAGATTCTGTTTGCAAGGGCTCTGAACCAGTTCAGGAAAAAGCTAGAGCAGGGTACAGAGGGTGGAGATAAATGTAAGCTGATTGCAGTGTCAACTAAGTTATTGGCTCTGTCTTGTTTCTGATACCTCTACCATCCTTCTTCACAAAATGAAGAATTATGTCTTCTAACTGTGTAGTCTACTGGGACTAAGGAACATAAATAAGGCTGCACTGTGAAAGTCCTTGGTCTGCAGAAGTTGCCATGCTCTTCTCTCTGTCACTGCCACAGGAACTGTCTGCCTCTGATAGCTGCCACATTTACTCTTAGGACTGACTTAAGTTTCCAGCCTCATAGGTGTTTGTTTCAAGCCCAGGTGAAGTGTCCAGGATTGCAAGTGTTACTCACAGGTACACATGCATCCATGGACAGGCTTCTGCCAGGTGGAGAAAGCAGGGCTGCAATCAAAGCCCAGACTTACGCAAAATACAGGAGTTCGGGCAGTGTCACTTGAGAAGATCTCTGTGTATTTCTGTGACTCGGTACTCTTTTTGTTCTGCTTACTTCTCAGAAAGAATTGTAATTAACCGTTATCTCCCTATTAGCTTTCCTCTTCTTTCTTTTCCTCTCCCCTGAAGAAGGTAAAAAGTACTGTAGTGTATCAGATTAAGTCTATCATCTCATGTGGTATCCATGTACAGATTCTTAGGGAAGAGTGTAAGAAAGAGTAGAAATATTCAGCCATCTGTGGCACATTCCTCCACCTTTCTGAGGAGCAAATATTATACCCATTTTCTGTTCATGTAAATGCATTTAGATTCACTGCTTGGGCTATCTGAAGTTCACCAAGTTGCAAAGTCACTTGATGTGCCTGATGTATGTACTACATAGGAGTCTAATTCCTGCTGTAACGGTTCTTGCAGCTTAAATCAGTCTGTATGTAACTAATGTATCCCAGCAGAGACAGAAGGGGAACAAAGAGCGCTAGACACAGCCACAGCCTACATAAATGGGGAAGAATAGAATTCTGCTTGGTGAATTCAAAACAAGGATAAGCATTCTTGAATCAAGTGAAAATGATGCTGTTAACAAAAGACTCCAGTGAAAAATGTGTGTTACGGTATAAACAAGAGAATTCTGAGTAGAGATCAAGATGCTAGGTTTGCTCAGCATTTGATAATGCTGCAGTCACTGCAAGAATATTATGTCCAGGTCTGGTGTTTGCAATTCAAGAAGCTTATTGTCAATTGTTTTGAAAATGGGAATGAGTGAAGTATTGAAAAGTATGCCCAAAATACAAATATTTAATGAATTCATTCTATTAGTTTAGGAAAGACATGGAGTAGCTTCATCCCGTTTCATACAGATTTCAGTGGGGAGGGTGAGTTTACTATTGAAACTCAAACTGATAAACTACAGTAAACTCAGGAATTAGAATTTAAAATTGAATGAACAATCTGTGCGATAATATATACATGCATATACATATATATTTAATGGAGAAGATATTAACCATTAGAACAATGCTAGAACAGTTTTCACAGTATTACGGAACAAGTTTAGATTACTATCAAATGTTTACAGATTTTGCTTGATTTTGTATTCTTTCACAAAAATGTTTTCTTTAAAACAGGCTTAAACAAAATGCAGTTCAAGCATATTGGAATATCCACTTTATACAAGTAATTCCTTAGAAACTCTCTTCAGTCCCTTCTGGATTTTATAATGTAGAAGCTGATGACACCTGAAATACCTAGGGATGTTCAGCTGTACCTAGTGGAACACAACTCTATTTCTGCAAATACATTCCAGTGCCAAAGCAAAGTAAAACCATACCTGATTCAGTGGGACACTGGTATTTGAAAGTAAATCCCTCAGTTTTTAATTTATACATTCTAAGATCCCTGTTTAAAAATGTGTTTCTTTTCTCATAAGTCACTGCATAAATCCCTGCTAATCCCCTTCATTTACACTGAATATTAACTTTATGGAGAATGGTACTAATTAATCCTCCATAACTACAATTTAGTGGCTGAGCTGCAAAACAGCATGAGAATTAGCATGGCATTGGGGCCAGGTTATCAGATCCATTTTCTGGGTAAGTCCTCTTATGTTCTGCAATATGGGCACAGCGTATAAAAGATTTAATTACACTGCCTTCCAATCAGCTTTCTTGTAAGCCAGAAGACTACCTTCTAGGCCTTTCATTTCACAATAAGGAATGCTTTCTCTGAAGCTACTTTTGCATTGTACTTGATTGTCTAATTGTTCTACCTAGACACTAATTATTAGTAATAGCTAATGACTAATGACCTTTCCTGCAACATGCCAAGATGACACCAAGGTCTATAAACATTCTCCTAAATTGGTAATGACTGGTAGTAAAAATTCTGATTAACAGCAACCAGCTCACTTTCTGCATAAAATATAAATGAACGTATCACAATTAAAAAAACATTAATTAATAGCATGGATAAATAAATAAATATAGTCTTCACTTGATGATGAAGTGTGGTGTTGTCATACATTATTCCTTCTGAAGGACCCTTTAGATGTTGTTCATTAGATGATCTCAGTAATTTTGCCAGGTCTGGCTGCGACCTACCTCAATGAATCACTGACTTACTTTGCCCGAACCCCCTACTGCTCTTCCTTAGTTTTGTTCAGTATTCTGACACCAGCACCCCCAGCAGAGACCTGTCCCTGAAGGTGATTCTCAGATTGTCTCTGTGCTGTCAGTGGATACAGAGAGTATTTTGACGGGGTACCTCAGATCTATAGAAGAATGAAGCATTCTTTAAAAGATCTTCTTCAGGATACACAGTAAGTAGGTTCTTAGTTTTGACGATCTGGTGGCTTATGCATGCTTATTTCTCTTCTTTATCACCTAAGAAAAAAGGAATGGCACAATAAGGGAGACTTTTAGGTTTTGTTACTGCTAAAATATTCAGATTATAGAGATATACCACTGTATTTCACCAAGAAAGGAAAAAGCAAGCCCAGTGAAGTGAAAACATTCAGATATGAGGAAAGCAGCACAGGACTACAAAGAGGTTGCTGGAAATTCTCCTTGTTTCATTATTTACATTTCCCCTTAGTAGAAAAAAAAAAGCATTCTTATATTCCATATAAAATATAATGCACTTAATTGATCTAAGTAATTTCAAGGCTGCTGAATAACAGAAGCCTCCAGAGTGGAATACTCTGACTTAATGATCACATAAAATTGCTCGAAGTGTTTTTAATGTCATTGTAATTTCTGAGTTTATTTAATAGTTGAGGGGGAGAGAAGGTAACATTAACAGTCATCTGCGTGGTTTGCATGACTGTATATAACAAATGAGACATGCGTATGCCATAAGAGCCATCATTTTAAAATTGCTGCAGTAAAAATGCAGTTATACTGAGCATTTGCTTTAGGCCATGATACAGTTTAATGAGGATGATATTGCATTAGGATTCAGGACACCTCAGATTTGTTTCCAAGTGTTTGACCTTTTAAGGAGTCAGATCTCTTCATGATTCCACTGATTCCTTCTTCTCTTTCTCAACCTCATCCATTCATTTCATAAACACTTCAGGCAGGAGGTGTACAGTTATAATCCACATTACACCTACAGAGTATATGGTAAAGAGATTTCTATATTTATTGTTTTATTTAGCATGGTGCAAACAGCTGCCTTTTATCCCTAATCATTGCAATCGTCATTAATTTCAGATATATTTTTTCTCACTGTCCAAAGCCAGACTCACTCATACATGAAAGTCAATACATTCACAGGCCAAAAGTGCAAAACCAATATGAGCTTATTCTGCAGAACAAGTGGGTATTATGTATGCAGTCTGCACAGATGCTTTTTCTCAGTTCAGGTGGCCTCACTGATTTGAAAACAGCGATAGGTGCAGTAGCAGTGTATCTCTTCTGGATACTTTTATTCTCCCCAGCCTGGTGTTTACCTTCTCTTGAAGTCTTTTCTCCAGTTTCTGCCAGCACTGTTCAGAGTTATTCTGCAATATTAAAACAAGAATTAAAGCTAATTCCATGTGCTTCTCTATTGCTACCCCTCTGCTCTGTTTGAAGTTATTTTAATATCCTTTCAACCTTGCAATTTTTTTTTCCTATTGGACTTGTCTAATTTGCCTAATTTCTAAGTCATGAGGATATCCTCAAGACACCAATTCATAAATTCCTCATGTTGAAATTGTTCATTAAAATCTAATTTTTACCATGTAATTCTGGCTTTTTAGCTAATGAAATCAGAGTAATTATAAATATCCATCTTGCAACATTGCTTATTGACATTTGAATATAAAGACTCAGAATGAAAGAAAAGCATCACTGGAGAACTTATTTTCTTTCCTTTAGCTGCAAAAGAAATCAGCTTAATCATAAATATATAGATTAAAATGCTCTCATCTAAGTTCATTTCAGTATTAACTTTACATTGCATTTAAGGTTTGCCTGGACATGAACCATAGGGGACCATATCTAATTTCACATGAGATACGTTTGGTTTGCTCAGATCCATTATTTAACAAAGGGAACTGAAATGCTCAGAAAGGTACAACTCACATTGTGTTTGATCCGGAGTTCAACAGGAGCATTAACATCTTCCAAAAATATGAGCTTATATTGAAGAAAGAATCACTCAGGAGAACTTCTACCACTTTTTTCTATAGTGAAAAATAGTCTTATTTTAGCTGATGACTGCAGACTAGATTCATGGCTGAATTCTACAGACTCCCATTGTATTGAGATTCTCTCTGACACAAAATATCTAACCCACAACAAGAATGTCTTTATATTTTTAACTTTTCGGCAACCCCAACTAGGAATTATAGACACTGATAGATTATTAATAATCTATATACTGATGCAACAGTCTGAAAAATATATGAATGGGAGAAAAACAATCAGGCTTGTAATGGGTTAATAGATTATCACCACCGGATGGGGATCTGATCCTGCATGTCAGTTCTGTAGACACACCACTTCCAAAAAGGCTTCAGAAAATCATAGGCCAGGAATTGTAAGGCTGATCAAGTAGGCACATTATTATTAGAAAAAAAATGATTTGTCAAAACCAAAATGATTTACCTAATGGGATCATTTTTTGTACATTTCCTGTCGACTCTTGTCTATTTCTGGACAAACTGCTTCTGAAATGTGGGGTTGCTCACTTATTTCCTTTGCTCCAGTAAAGTGCCCGAACTTCAGATCACCTTGCAAATGAACCCTGCTGGGCTTCCAGGCCCTGCGCCACAGAGCTGAAAGACCCTGAATGAGCTGAAAGACTCAGCCCAAGGCTAAATTCATGTCCTGACTGTACTATGCAATCTGAGAAGAAGGTTTCAAGTCCACTGCAACTGGCAATGAACTTGATGATAAGTGGAGAAGTTTAACTGCTTTTTTGAAATCTAAGAGCTTAGAGTCCTAGATTTGTCCTTATTCTAGTTTTTCAACATCATACAAAGAAATACTTTGATGTTCTGTATCCCTTTTTGTTTTTAAATTTAATGAAGCAGTAGATAGTCAATGAGGAGGGGAGAACTGCTGGGAGAAGCGAAGATGCTGAACTGAAAATCTTCACTCAGAATGCTTCAGCCACAGCAGAGATGTTCTCTCACTCCATATTTTACACAACAGGTCCAAACAGAAGAAGTTTGTCTAGTGGAAGCAGCAAGTTGTCGTTGCCAGTCCTCATAACGTGCAATTACTTTGGTTCATTCAACCTGCCTCTGTGATGAGATGTCTCACAGTAAAGACATCATAACCACTAAAATAACTATTTAGTTATTATGGCTAGATGATTCTAAATTTATTTTAATCAAAAGCTTCATTATCAGGTGATTTGATATCTGTTGGCAAAAATACTCTTCTTGGCAATGGACCAATGGATACACAGAACAAACGCAAGGGAGACTTGTTTCAGGACCAACATCAGTTAAAGAAAACTATTCTTCATGGACTGTCATTATGTCACTGCAGAGGATGGTGAGATTCAGTGGTAGAAATGAGAGATTCCTGCATATAACAGCATGTTCAGGCAAGCATTCCCTGGGGATGAGTACAGGCTGATCCTGCAGAAATCTGCAGTTGTAGCTTCTCATGCTAGCATTGTGAGCATTGGTCTGCAGCTTTTGCATAGTGGGTCCTAATAAGAAAACTGGTGGGCTAATGTTGGTTCGTACCCAAGAATTTAGTCTTTTGGCAGTAAAAAGAACCTAATGCCTCATAACATATGAACATTTGCTCTATTTCAAAGCAGGGAATGTTGAACCTTTATGGCAGCCTGCTGTCTCTGATTTCACTTAGAATAATGCAGACTTAGATTATTTTGTAAGTCAGCTTTCTTTCGGAAGTAAAAAGCATCTGGCAATCCCTGCAGTTATTAACATGAACAGAAAAAGGATCAAACAAAGAAGTCTTACAGCAGCTATTATTTACTCCTGTTGCCAGTTTAGTGGTGTTAATGCACAGTATACATGCATTTCAGAGAGGTCAGTGGTAGATGACGCAAGACTTTTTCAGAAGATGTAAACAGCAGAATAAAGATTTTGAAAGCATTGATCTTAGAAAATGGCAGTTACAATATCATGGGCATAAAGCTACTGAAGTGAGGATATGGAAAATAACCTGGACCTTGGAACATCTTTGTTTCTAACCCAGTGCTCAGTTAAGAACATTTTGTACCAGGGAGGCCAAGTGTAAGGATTGCCTAGACAGTTAATCTAAATCAGGTCCACACTGCAGCCTAGAGCTAAAGAGCTGGTATAATTGTCTGTTGTCTTCCTCTGAGCACCAAGATCTGCAAACAAAATAGACAGATGCCAACATGTTGGCTTGTCTGTCTCACTGCAAAACCCTAAGGAAAGGATAATATTCTTCTTGACAGGATCAAGAAGTCAACAGAACTAAGGGGAATTGATTCGTTAGGGCATTCAGACCTATTTTGTAGATTTTCTTTGTATGATTATATAAACCACTACCTTTTGGTATCATTGGTGCAAGGCCCAGATAGCCATGCCAGTAACCTGACTGCTATTGCTAGCAAGCTGCATCATTCACCAAGGAATTACAAAGGTTTCATGTAATTTATCCTTTTATTCCATAAGCTCTGATACAATAACACTATAAATAAAGCATCCCAGCTCACCAGCCTTTGCTCCACATTTAGATAACACATACATGTCAGGAAAAGATCATGAACCAAAAGAATATAAATGTACTTTTTAGAAGGCCTTGGCCAGTTTAATGCCACCTAAATCTAAGTGCCTAAGCAGAAAGCCTGGTTAAGGAGTCTGGTCACCTTTGGCACCTTATGTCTTCAGTGAAGAAACGTGCATCAATCTGAAGACATATTTTGATCCCAGGTGCAGCTCCTCCTGTCAAGATTCTTTTTCCCTTTTACAAGCACTGGAGTGCATGACACCTGACTTAGAAAACTCAATACTTTCCTGGGATAATCTGTGTTGTTTGGTTGTTGTTTTTTTTTTAATTATTCCCACTCTCCAGCATATTATCCTTATTTCTCTCCTTGTAAATCTTTAAATTCTTCCTCTATGTTTACCCTTTCTCCATCCCCCATTTTTTATGTGTACAGTATTCCTTCTTTTTTATTCTTCCTTTCGCATTGCACCCTGTCGTTCAGCTACTTCCTCTCTCTTATTGTGTTTTATGTATTTAAGTGAACATTGAATTAACAGTAAGTTTTCCCAAAGCTGGTCTTGAAGAAACTAAAACCTGTACTGGAAGTTGGCAACTGATACCAGATTTAGCCAATGCTATCAACTTGAAAGAAGACATTACAAAAAAAATATATAAAAATTATTAAAGATTTTGCTTTGAGCTGACATTTTTGTTGAATGAAAACAAAAGAGGTTTAAAGCTAAAAAACCATTTCCTCTTGAAAAGAGATTTTAAAATCATTACATGACAGTAAAAGAACACAAATCAAAGAGAAAATTCTCAAGATTTTTAACTTCCAGTTAAAAAAAATACCTCAGTGAAATTCAAAATCATTATTTTAATGTTCAATTTTTGTGTTTTGTTTTGCTTTTAAAGTTTATTACCTTTAAGCTCTGAGAAATTTTTTAGATCTCTTTTGATCTACCACAGGAATTAAAGATCTATTATTCACCAAACCCTGTATCCTGTTCCTCCTTTCTGTTCTATTTTTGAATTGTCAGTTTTCTCTTTGTCTGGCTAGCATCAATATTACATTGTCTCTACATGATCTAGTTCAAACTGTCACACAATAGCACTCATTGGTCTATAAACACTAACAAATTAATGCTATATTCAATGGAATGAAGCAGTAGTGTTGAAAGAGATTGAGGGCTAGCAATAGACAAATCATAGATGAATTTGCAATGTGATACAGCAGCAACAGGAAGGGCAGTGCAATCTTAGCCTACGGTCAGAGACATTACATTACAGAGAAAGAAAATAAAGCCAATAATTTTCCTCTGTACAGCTTGGCTGTAACCACACCTGGAATATTATATTCAGTCCAGGGCAGCAGAGACATATCGACAAATGGGCATTCAGACAGCAGTGCTGTAGAGCTGATTTAATGGGGAAAGTTTAAATGAGTTAAGTAAGAGAACTGTGCTCCTCTGGGTGGCACAGGACAGAGAGCAGCATAGCTGGGAACAAAGCATGTGCTGCCATGGGGATATGGATGTGAAGCTATGTTCTAAGGAAGGTCACAGCACTGCCAGTCTGCATCTACATCCCACATTTTTCTTCACCTATTCCCTCAGGATATGCTCTTCTGAAACAGAATTTTCTGACAGTTAAGCTGGAAAAGCAAATTCCTCCTTTGTCTGCTGCCAGGATATTTATCCTCAGAGCAAGAACTCTTCAGACCATCTGCCAGAGGTTTGTAATCTCTGCCCAGATGCATGGGCTGGACATGTGGGGACAGTTCAGCCCGCTCCTTCATCCATCACAGCTGGGAGAGGCAAATGCCATAAATGGGTTGACTAGAAGGGCCATCTTATTTTCACCTCCCACTTTCACACCAGAATTTGGCACAAGATACTCAAAGAACGGGGTACAACAAACAAGATTAATAATGGAATTAAGTCAGCTGTGCAAGACCCACTCAAGATCAGGGTCCTGATACTATTTGGCTGTGCAAATATGTACTGTGGAAAGCCTTGAAATATCAAGAATTTAAGCAAACATCCTGTGACAGCATGTGATATGTTTGTGTTGGATTATACAGAATATTTTCTTTTCATGATGCTTTGAGAACATCTGCACTTCTTCTGCCCATGCTATAAACTGTATTTCTGCAAACAACCTGTCCTCCAAAAAGACACATTAGACTTCACCATAAAAACAACTGGTTATTGCCCTAGCCCCAGAGAGTTTTTCTCCTGGTTTCTGTGTCACATCTGAGGAAGAGCAACTTTTTTGCAGGTGGTCGTAAGAAGACGTGAGTTGAGAGTAGGTATAGGAACTGAAATGTCAAAGTTCAGGTTAGATGTAAGGAAGAAGTTCTTTACTGTGAAGGTGGTGAGGCACTGGCACAGGTTGTCCAGAGAAGCTGTGGCTGCCCCATTCCTGGCAGTGTTCAAGGCCAGGTTGGACAGTCTTGGGCAACATAGTCTATTGTGAGGCATCCCTGCCTGTGAAAGGGGGGTTGGAACAAAGTGATCTTAAGGTCCTTTCCAACTCAAACCATACTATGATATGGAAATAACTTGGTTTTTCAAGAACTGTTTACTTCGGTTGTGAGGAGCACACTTTATATGAGGACAACTGCCATGCAGACAGCAAGTGGAAAAAGGACATGATCAAACCCTTATTGGTGCTTGGCTTCTTTAAGGATGATTCAGCTCTTCAGTGTTTTCAATACTGATATTTTTCTCTGTTAAGGCTCTTTTCTCCATCTTGATTTATTTTGTTGTTCATTGTGTCTCTGAAGACATACACTTGTGAAGCCAGTAGACACCTGGTGAAGCTAGAGAGGTGTGGTGCAGTGGCTGGCAGGCTTGGAAGGCCAAAGACTACAAACTTATCACCACATCTTCAGGGAGATCCCATCTGAAATATCTGAGCTTGGTCCTGTGGTCTGGAAGACCACAGAAGAAACTGGCATCGAGGATTCAATCAGACCTCTCTGACTTGAAAATTGCCCACACTCAACTCAATGTCCCCAAAAGAGGTGCGTGGTGACAGAAAAGGATGCTGACTTAAGTGTGATTGAAAGGAAATGAAACTGCTGTCGTTTTATAGGGAGGAGATATATGTAAGACTTTTTATTAGAAGAAAAAGAAAAAATCAAAGTCTAATTTATACGCCCAGGATTTATTTGAAGGTAAGAATTAGTTGTGCAGTAAGAAGTAAGAACTTGTTAACTGGTTCAACTATCATTTCAGAATCTACAGTGAAATGGCTAATTTATTATACAAATTAGACCCAAGCAGAATAAGTCATTCTGTTTAATCATAAGGATTTGGGGGGGGTGGGGGGTGGAAGTCTTGCATTTTTGAGCAAGACTGAATATTCCATGAAGTCAAATTTCCTCACTTAAATGAAGGTATTAAAATAGAAGAAAGACAGTGAAAGAGGTCACTCTGTTTCATCAGGATTACTTTCAAGTAGTTAATCACTAACTCATTGGGGTTTTCATGAGAAAAATGGCTCAAGTCTCTCCTGTAGCTAACTCAGCTGCTATATGGTGCAAGAAGTGGCTAGTTAAATGACTTACATAAACCAAGAAAGGTCAGGATTTTTGTCAAAGTTTTTATCTGGGAGATAAGTATGTTTCTTTTTCCTCTGTTCCCAGGATGTATTATCTATATAAGCTCTCAGTAACATTAGCAATAAGTTGAATACGTGCTTGATTCACCAATTGTTTCACAAATGGAGATTATACTTATCTTCACAGGCAGAAAAAGTGTCTGGTAGGAGGAAAAGCTGCAGTTCATTTCAAGTGTTAATTATGGTCAGTGGCCAAATTTGTGAGGATTATGTTGAAACTATAGTCTTTTAGTCAGAAAGATGCCTAAATCTTTATAAATCCTAACCCCTTTTTTGTTTTATCTGGCCTGTGATTGCTTTCTTAACTCTGTTATGCTGTGGAAAGAATGCAAGGATGCGATTCCTCGAACTGATCAGCTCATCCTGATCCCCATTGCTTCTCCAGAAATAAATGGGGTGAGAGAAATACCAGTCACCTGAGCCCTCTTTTCTTCCTATTCCAAGCAGTGTGAAAGGAGAAGTTATAGAAGAGATGAAACCACAAAGAACATTGCTTTGTCACTGGTAAGAAAGCCAGTGAACCTGGTTTCAGACTTTATTTTTTGCCAATGAAGTCCACTGTGTGAAGTACTGCACAGGACATGTGCATGCTTTGTCTTTTAAAGGCTTAGTCCAAACTTCTATGAAGTTGAGTCAAACTGTCAATTTGTTCATAAACTTGGGATTAGTCTTTAAAACTTCTGTCTTAAAGCCATTATATTTCAAGATCCAAACTCTCATCCAGAAGTTCTTGAATTTTAGAGATGCTTCTGTGAAGAGTTCCTTGGGGAAGTGTCATTATTTTTAATAAATTTTTGGGATTCACAAAGAAGCTGATGTTGATTACATGATTTATATATGCTCTCCATAGACTTGGAGGGGCTTCATACATTATTTTTACAGTGTTTATTGCTTATTATGGAAACTACATATAATAGTAGTTTCAATTATAAGCCTATTAGGCAGGTAATTGACAACACAAGTACACTATGAAGCTACACTCTGCTTGATTCCATATAAGGACTTCATTGTGTTTTTAGGCAAGCAGTGCTGATAAGCAGTGCATAAATGATTTCCTAATTAACTGCTTCTGTCAGAGGCTCAAACTCACAGTTTCACTCAACAAGTGAGTTGGCAGAGAGTTCATCTTTTCCCTTTCCCTCTCAGCTGCATGATCTCCAACAATGTGAAGCTGTTCATCTCAACAGGAGTCTTGTCCAGATCGTGGCAGCAAATGCATACTGCCAGTTGTACTGTCAGCAACTACATCTCTTTCAAGTTCCTAACCACAGAAGATCACTGAAAACAACAGGTTGACAGTTCTAGAAAGTAGATTCTGATTCTTACCCCTGAGAGACGCTTCTGTGGTTTTCAGTTCAGCCTAATGACTTTCACTGACTTTTCAGGACAGCTGCAAAGGATGCCTGAGATCTAAAATGCCTTACAAGTTTTAACCCATATTCCTACAAGTATCGGAGAAGCCAAAAGTGCTTTATGGGTTTATAGTGAGGAGAGATCAAATCCTGTGTGAAAGGATATACAACAAAAAACAAAACCAAGCATGAGGAACAGAATCCATGTGTTCTGGAATTCAGTTCTTTTTGAAATAAAAAAGTTGATAGTCCAAAAAAAAAAAAAAAACCAAAAAAAGGGGATTTTGCAGGTAATTAGCAAAGGTTTGAAGTATACCCATAAAAACAGTGGTTAAAGGTTGACCAGTAAAGAGTAGCACATTCCTCTCTTGTTGACTGAGGTGCTGAGATGTCTGACCATGGATTCCTCCTTATATCAGTCAGAAGGATATACAAGTTTTCCAAATGCTTTCCTCTCTATGAAAGACTGAACACAATAGAACAGCAACACTTTCAACCAGGCACCTGCTTACAGCCTATTAGGAAACTATTCACCTTACCTCTGAAATTTCCATCATACTCCAGCTGTAGTAGAGCTATACTGGAGACAACAAATAAATTTCTTATCTTCCTTAATTATTCTTAAACTTTTATGCTTTCCTAGACATCTACATGAGATAGAAGCTGAACCTGTGTTTATCACAAAAATTCTTACAGGTGCTTTCCATCAAATTTAATCTCAGTTTACCCATGACCAGCTCAGAGTGACCTTGTTTGGAGCTGAATTTCTGAGCATCAATAGTGAGACAGCACAGATACATTCAGCGTTCAAATATCTGAACTGTCTGCTGTGGAGCTGCAAATACTGTCAGACCAGTTCAGATAATTGGCAAATCATAATTTTTGTCTGGCTGCCGCTGATCTTGTTGCTTTCATCATTGTAGATCACTGCAAATCTCCAACATGTAGCATGTTCTTTGTCTTTTCACTCTATTTTACTGATTTAGGTGTGCCATCCAGCTTTTCTGGAAAGGGGATATGCATGAAAAGTCTCCTTTCACAGTAACAATTTCTCTTTAATCTCTGAGTATAAGCTGACTTGTAATTAGAAGTTTGATCCATTCTGTTCAGAGAGGTTCTAGTAGGACAAATAAGAAAAGAAATTTGTTTCATCTTTGCCTTCAAAATGCTGCTTCTCTTGTAGTAGCTCAAACAGAGAAGGAAAAGGAAACAAATACTGCTTTGATACTGCCAATTTCCAGAGTATATATGGTAGCTGGTGTTTGCTGGATGAAAGCACAGTAAAGAAGACAGAGCCTTTGTGGTCCTTGTTCACCAATGAAAAACAAAATGGCATCACTAATAGCAAACATCTTTCATGTATATCTGCAAGTGCACTGCCTATTTTTCTATCTTCTAACACCAATTTTTGGACTGGTGAAGAGTTAGGACCTTCTCACCCAGCATCTGCTCTTCTGTAACAGCCTCTCAAAGGGTTAAAGGGTAAAAGGAGAGAATACAGAAGTTAACAGCCAGTTAAGAAATCAGCTTTTAGAGGCCAAGAAAACAAGCCTAACTCACAGGAGGGATTTCTGATGGACAATTTGTTGTGCTACCCATATTTTAAAGTTGCCAGTTTTCATTATTCAAAGATTATAGGTGCAGTCATCATTACTAATAAGGGAAAATAACGTGGCACTATAAAAATGCAAGTTTACCTGCAATCACAGTTATCCTGCTGATCCTAACCCCACTAATCATGTTATGGCATTTGATTGGTAATCAGAAATCAGGTCAATACTGGATTTCCTACAGTTTACTAGACTGCCAAGGACTTCGCTTAAACTTTTGCATGGAGAAAAAAAATCCAGTTATCAAGTTCTCCTCTGAGGGGCTTCAGCCTTTAGGAGGTATGTATGAAACAGTCTGTCTATAAGAGATTCTGACTGAAAAAGTCCTCGAATGAACAATTAATTTGCTAAGGTATTTTGAACAAGCCAAGAACACTAGAGATCATACTGTAAATAATTGTATTATTTGATCTTATTCTTAATATGTGCAGGTGACAGAGTGACAACATATGCTTTCTTTGAGTTCTTTAAGCATAAATTTCAAGCTCCAAGCTTCAGGTTTATAAATCATTTTCATATTTAATTGTTAGATGTTGAAATAATGGCTTTTTACTTCAGTTCACATCATTAGGCCCATGGTCCACTTCGGATATTTCTGTCTGGGAGAAAAAAATTGGCACCAATGAATGAGGGAAGCTGATACACAGTACTAGACTGATAAATACATATTGCAAAACAGGAGGTTCAGGCAGAAATGCTTAGGAAATTAAACCTGGACATTTCATGCCATCTACTTAGAATGGCAATGCTACTGTTTATATGAGAACTGAAATTAAGATTTCAATTGCTTCTAAATTAGGAAGCGCACATGCACATCCACGCGCACACACACAGAAATTAATAAAACCCAGAAATAGAAAGGACAACAACAATGGGATGCAGAGGGGTTTTGATTATTTCAGCATGTGGCCTAAAACGCGGCACATTCAGCAGGATGCAGATTTGCATAATGTAATGAGACTGGAATCAAAGTGTCAGGAAGACAGACCAAGTGCTAATTAAGTAGACACTGCATCAAAAAACACCAGGATGGCAGGACAGTACAATGCAGGAAAACATTCCAGGGACAAACGGATAGTGGTGTTAATGGTACTAGAGAAAAACCAACAAAATGAAAACGTTTGGCTAGAATACTCTGGAACCATTGCTGCAAACTTTAGCAGACCATTCAAAAAGATTAATGTCAGCTTGAAGTCATTTGGAGCTACAGGTTCCTGGCAATTGCTAGACTGGCAAAGAACCTGATGAGTCCTTCTCTGAATGGAGGCAGCCCAAATCTATAGTTTAGTACCACAGCACTAGGGAGAACAGCAAGAAATAAACCCCCGATTCTCTCTGGAAATGTCTGCTGGTTTTAACTGGCCTTATTTTTAATCTGTGTATGCAGGCCACTGAAGATACTCTGTAAAGGACTCCATGCCATCATTATTTGGTATTCTGGCAGTGTGACATGGCTGGGAAGTAGGAGTTTGGGATCTTCCTTTAATCTGAGGGTTGAGATTTGAGACTAGTATTGTCACCACTAATCAACCAGAAAGTGCTAACAGTTTTGGTTTTTGGTTTTGGTTTTGTTTTTTTTTTTTTTTTTCACCTGCCTTCAGGATTCTATAACCAGAGCTAAATTGATAAAAAGCTTTTTTAATTAAAAAAATGGATATTTAACAGCTGGCATAAAAATTAGAAATGTATGTGTGTCTATTTTACACAAAGGTCTGCAATCCCCTATCTAATTTAGGCACTTGTGTTTCTTTAGACATCTTCAGCAGTTATATTAAGATGGACCTTTCTTTAAAAAGATTGAGTGGGTAGCTTTAGATGGTTTTACAAGGGGAGAGTAAATTCTGGAGGATTACTATGCCACCATTACACCACACTCATGGGAAGGAAGAGGAGCAGAGATCAGGTTTCTCAAATCTGAAGCCAGTTGCAGAAGTTTCTCTTGAACACAAGCATCAGTAGTTTATGCTTTTAGCTCTGATACACCTCTCTACAGCCTAAAACAGAACAGTCACAATGGTGTAGTCTTCTTTTCTGAAGGGGAAATCTAGTCCTCCCTTCAGTGGCCTGTTCAGAGTGAACAAAGCTCACCTATAGGTAAACTCAAGTGTCCTCAAGATGAGGCCACTTTCTGGGACGAGGTCCAGGAAAACTTTAAGACACTTACTTTTTGCTTTCGTTAGATAAGTGGTTCTTCAATGAGTGTATTAGGTGAGCAGGAAAAGCTTTTGAATCCTGCTAGAAATTATGAGTTCATTAGATGTGTTATACTGTTGTTTTAGCTACTGCCACTTGAGTGCAGAACTGCTCAGCAGTGAAAAAGTTATTTAGGCATGAAATTCAGAAATCTGAAAGTGGGAAATCATAGGTAATAGATGTGATGAAAACATTTTGACCATCTTCTCAGATAAAAGGGAAAAACTAGTTTCAAATACTCTATGCAGTATGTGATAGACATACTAATTAAACAGGTTAGGCAGAATCTTTTGCTAGCTATTGTAAATGACCACACTTCATGTACCTAACTCCACGTGAGGATATTCCTTTCTCATAATTTTCTGGGGAAAAAATTTTCAGCTTTTATATACTGAGTTTACACACCCTCTGAAGACAATTTAGAGGAGGACTAGAACAGGTGTTTCTCAATCAGATATGAGAATAAATTAAACCCAGTCTGAAACTCTTAACTAAATCAAAGTAGAAAGGATTGTCTGATTATTAAAAGACTCCCAAAACACAACAATGAAAATGCACAGGTGCTTACGTTTCAGGAGTTTCTGAGATGTGAAAGCTGAAACAGTCTTTTCTGTCTATTAGCTGTGGGTTGGTGAGGCAACCATCACCATGAGGAACACAAAAAATATTAAGCCACTAACTACCTCCTGGAATATGTTTTGTTAGAGGCACAGATTTGTCTATAGGCAGACAAATAAGGACACTGGGGTGAAAAAGCCATGAAAGCGAATCATGTTGAGATAGGAAGAGGTAAGGTAAAGGGACCTCTTTTTCTCTCTTCTACTTTCCCTTCAAGCTCATTTATATTAAAATACCTTGATGCATTGAGCCATCACACCAGAATTAAAGATGCTTACTTTGTGATCCACTGCATCCCTAATCACTGCCCCCAGGAAAATAGTCAGAGGTTTCTGTATACCTCATAAAAGTGAAAGCTGAGAAATCTACAAGATCCATTTGCATTTGATATCAGTGATGGGTTGGATCCAACATCTCTTCTTCCTCTTCCAACTTCACACTGTATCTGCTATCAGAAGATACATATCTTTCCCTATTCACATTCCTCCTTACTACTGCCACATCCCAGAGTATATCCTCCTTCTGGAGGTTGCCAATGGCTTTTTCAGAGGTGGAAGCTGCTTTATAGCGAGCTTCTATTCATAAGCAGTATCCACCTCCTATAAAACAGGTTCACCTAGTTATTCGGAATGAACCGTGTCCCTGAACTATATCAGCAGGCATGGGGGAAAAATAAATGTCTTCTGAGTACATGGATGAATGCATATAATGCTCTTAAATTATTTTGACAATTTCCTCTGGTTTTGGCTTTCTACTTCAACTTACCAGGCCCTTCACTACCCGGTAGACACCCTCCAGGTAATAAAGTAATATCCATGGCTATATATTATCTGCAGTATTTATCACATATACTTGAATTCATCCCTGAAAATCTCAGGACTAATGCAATACTCAATCATGCAGGCAACACATACAGAATACAAGAAACAGCATGGGGCTGCCTCCTTAGGAAAACTCTCGATATATCAGTGCATAGTTATTAACTTCATTTGCTAAGGAATGTGTCATGATCACAGCCACACTGTAGGCTTATAGTACTCATTGATCTCCCAAACAAACTCAGCAAATAATTAAGTATCAGATGCCAAAAAATGCACAAACACCTTATATATTTGGATTTGATTACAAATTATTTTAATGTTATGCAGTGAGAGAGAAAGAACATGAGAAATGACGGTCAAATTGAAACTGTAATCAACTCTAGAGAAAAAGGGTTTTGTAGGGGTGTATCTTTAACCCATTTCTTATCCCTCCTTTGAATTACATTCCTGGTAATTTTCAACAGAGGTTAGAATCTAAACATTTTTGAAAATGTATTTATTTATTTGAAAATGTCTGACTGAATTGTTTTGATTTTTCAGGGTTTATTATTTTTTTCTTTTATTATCTGAAAGATTCTGGTCATTATCACTCATTGTCACCAGTTCAACCAGCGTAAACCTGCAATTTAAAAAGAAATATTATCTGGAAAAAGAAAAACAACTAAAATTTCCACCTCAATGCAACATATTCTCTCTCAGTCAAAGAAATTACACAGGGTTAGTTAGTTTGATCTTATATTTGTACAAAACATATTAGCAATCTTCTTCTCCCCCGTCCAAGTAAATTCTACATTCATATGGAAACAAATTGTTAGAGTATACAATATATTAGGTTAACACCCTAAAAAAGTACAAATCTCAGCAGGGAACTAGCTCTTTCTGCTAGAAGATCATTCCGGTTTGCTCCCAGGCATTTCTCACCCAGCAAGAAATTTAAGCAAAATGTCAGTAACGTTTGATATTTTGAGATGTAGCTGACAGGAGATTTCCACCCTAACAGGGTGTGGTGGGTTTTAAAATATTTTTTGTACTGAAATACATTGGGTTTTGTTTGGTTGGTTGCTTTCCTTTAAAGTCAAAAATAAAAATGGCCAAACGCCATCAGTCAAAATTTTAATATGACAAGAGTAGTTATGTTCTTAATCATTGAACTTGTGACATATACTCTGTAAATGCTTCATGGAATAAGAAGCAGTATTGTGAGGGTAAAACCTGTATCTGCTAAAGGGAAGAGTGCCACTAAAATAAAAGGATACTTTGTAAAGAAATGAAGTTTTTATGAGGTAAGGTATGGCAGGTAAGCATGATGATGTCAATTTATATCTTTCACAATGCAGTCCTCACTGCTACAGCAGGAATGAATCTTCTGTGGAGAACAAATGTTAGAGACAGACTGCACCAGATACCACATCAGCGATGAATATATCTCTTTTGGAAGTGGCCTGATAAACTTAGTGCCTCTGCATCAGGAAGTCTCTCCCAGAGGACTTACCCTGACACAGTTCAACAATTTCCACAGAGGTGAAATTTCTTCCTAGTTGCCTGCAAGATCAGGCCAGCAGTGAGATAGAAAAAGTGGGAAAGCAAACAGCAGAAAATTCCTAGTTTGGAGCTGTTGCAAAATGGACACATGGAGCTTTGAGAAGTCCTAAGACACCCTAAGGCAAGTCAGGCAAGCTGTACAGAACAGGCATAGGTTCCCTGCAAGGTGAAGGGGACTGCAGAGGCTCTTCCTCCAGCTCTCTTCTCTGTTAGCACTGTGGTTGCACCCAACCTTGTTGGATTTGGGTGAAGGGCAGACTGTCTATTCACTCTGCCCTTCACTGTGATTTTGTTCTGAGGAGCCCATACTCTCTGTGTGTTTTCATACCCGAACATTCAGGTTTGGTAAAGCTAGACCACCTTGTACCAGTGCTTTCTAAATGAAGCATTCACACTCTTTCCGTCAAAATGGCATGTTTAATTTCAGAAAATGTCTCTTTTGACAAAAGCAACTTTTCCTTTTCAGTCTGGCAATGAACCAACTCCTCTCATTATTCATCCAGTTCTAGCCTTTTGCAAACACACTGGGATCACACAGAATAGGATCTAGGACATGCCCACATAGATATGGTTTCTAGGCATTTTCAGTCTCTTTGATTGCTTCTTCAGACTAGTAAGAACTTTTCTTCTTCTATATCCTTCAAACTTGAGCAAAGTGAGAGGGAAGTTGCTTCCACTGTGTGGTTAAGAAGAGAAAAATGAAAAAAAATGAGAGCTTGGCTGTACTATGGAACAACAGGATTCTGTCCTTCATCACTTCCTTCTTTTTATTAATTCCATTGGCAATTTAAAATCAATGAAGTACAGAACTTGGGCAGTTCGGAGCAAGATAAGAATGGCAACATTAAAAATAGAGCCTTAAATGCTGTTCAGTAGTTTGGGAGCATGCTTCATTATAACCTGCAGAGGAATTCAAATAGAAAAGCACAGCTGCATTGGATTCCTGTCCAGAGAAACTACACAAGCACAGCTTGCATAAAAATAAATGATTTGCATATTAAAGAAATCGCACATTATTTGCCATAGAAACATTCTAATCTTATTCATCCTTTTTTAAAAACCATCTATTATAGAGCCTCAGGGTTGTATATTCACATTCTTACTGGAATAATTTTCATGCCTTTGACCAGTGAATGACTGTCATTACTAGCCAGGACACAGACAGAAAACCACCAGCCACTTACTGCTTCTGGTCATCTACTACCTAGTCCCAGAGAGCCAACAACACATCATTTTCTCAACCCAGACGGCCAGAACAAACCCTCACTCCTCCTTTTTCAAATGTTCTAAAATTAGAGATTACTAATATATTTAAAAAAGAAAAAAAGCCTCTGCCACTCCTGTGCATCACAGGAGATCTTAAAGGCATAACCAATGCTTTAGGCCTGCAGGATAAACACATTTGTTGGCCATGAATATCCAGATGTTGATGCAAAATGCAGTAAGTAAGACCTCCAAAGGCCCCTGCTAATCTGCTTGAGGAATTAATTTCTCCATAACTTTAGCTCTGGAGCTTGTTTTCATCACACCACTGTAAGGAAGTTACATCAGTCTGGCTAGGAAAAAACTTCTTTCCATGAGAGGCTGTGAGAACATCTTTCCTCCTGAGTTCATCTCTGAGACAGGGCAGTCCAGCCAATGCAGAAATGGAATACTGAGCAAGCATTCTGGCATGAGCAGGTGCATAGTCCTGAAAAGTATGTAAAAAGTATAACAGAAAATGTATAAATGACCCCAAGTGGATCCTAGACTGAAGAATGAGAAACCATCGACAAGAAAAACTTATACCACACTGCAAGGGTCTCCAGATGCTGATGAGTCTACACAACACCCCGCCAGGACTGGTGCCAGAAGGAAACTACTGATCTCAGCACCCTGAAGAGCAGTTAAAGAGGAAACATAACACAAGAAAAAGATTAGAAACCAGGAAGTGTGTGTATAACAATTTTAACTATATTATTATTTCTTCTTTTGGTGATAGTTTGATCTTTACTATAAGGTGTGCTTTCTCCTTGCCCACAAAACAAGATTTTTGAGTATAACACTTCTTATAATGCAGATCCTTTGTACTTTGAAGTCATCTTTGGAAGTAAAAAAAGGTCTCAAATTACGAAGCATTCCCAAGTTTGTGTATTTTCAGCCCAAGCACAAGTATCATCTAAAAATCTCTTGAAAAAGTAACAGCAAAAAAATATCTGCTTAGTAAAAAGTAATCTAATTGTTCCTCTGCCAATTCCAATATCTATTATATCCCACTAATACCCTACTGGATGTTCACAAATATCTAGTGCCAATCTACTGTGTATAAAATTTATCATAATACATGATGCTTAACTGTACATATTGTATTTTTAAGGAGGTTGCATGTATCATAACATTTTCAAAGTGAAATAAGGCATTTAATAAGGTGCTCATCAGTACTACTATTTTTCATCAAAACCTGAATATTGAGGGAAAAACATGTTTCTTCAACAATTGAGATCATTATTTCACAATGACACATTCTTGACATGTATTGTTCTATGCCAAGTGTAAGTCTTGATGCAAGAATTATCAAGTGATGTGATGCTCTTTGGGTTGTGTAACTTAGGAAATCAACAAAGAATAGACTTAAAATCTGTGCTTCTACAGATCACGTACTGAGCTAATAACATTTATGGAGAATGAACAATGTGTTTTGGTGAAAGAAAATTGCTTGAAACTTCAGAAACACTTGACAAGGTTAAAAAAAACGGGCAGTTATAATGTCAGTGCAAACAAACAAACTAATGAATATGAAACCCAGTAGTGACATGTTAGAAACTTTGCCTCCTCAACATTGAAACCCAGAGGACTGTAGCTGTTCCTTGCTATGAACACCACACTCTTAAACACAAGCCTCACCATCTCTATTTAAACCTTTTGTCTCAGTCAAAAAGGCAAATGTCACAACTACAGAGTGCAAGGAATTACTTCTACACATTGCTGAGTTTTAATTTAACTGCAAAGAAAAGAAAAGCAAAATAATGATCTAGCACCACATGGGCACAGACTAGACGTGTTCTGGAAATTCTGGGATCCAGATGTGTGCTGGATTAATTTATGTAGATGAAAACATGAAAAAGAGCAAGATGCCCCTGCAGACTGTGGTATATGACACAAGCTCCCCAAAGATAAGAAATATCCACAATTTTCTTCCCTCTGCTTTTTTCCTCCTTCCCAGGCATATACTATGCTTGCCACTCTTATTTTTCCCACACCTGCCCACATGGGGCGTTGCTGTTGGAGACTTTTAGGAGTGGAGAACATTGGTGGATGGAGCTGGGAAGAGGTAACCAACATGGTGTGGCATCACAGGCTGGAGCAAAACTGAACTGCCCACACTTAGTATTATCAGGGCTGATCTATGCTCAGACCAATGACTTGCAGTGACTGGGTGATGTCCAGTCACTCCACTCTAAGTGACTGTGAAGTCAGTAGTGTTGGACATAGTACACCCTCCAGCTGAATAACTAATTCTGATATCTCCATTTTGGTGCTAATGTAGCCAAAAGGACAAAGCAGAGAAGAAGTGAGGCACTTGAAGAACACTTACTCTTGGGAAGCCAGAAATGACTACTCCTTTCTTCCATGTAGTATCTCCTTCTTTGTCAGGAATGGAGAGTTACAGAGTGTCAGGAGAAACAGACAGCACCTTGAATCTAAGTTTGACTGTTCTCTAGACTAAATAAAGCTGTAAACTCAGCCAACCAGAGAAATTAGTTGAGGGAAATGTTGGCATTTCCAGACTGGAAAAAAAACACCTGACATTCTCTTGCATGCATGTAGTGTTTCAGTGCAGCAGAAGCAGCTCACTTTTAATAGTAAAAGATGTGAGGAAGTAGGTATTCAGCTAGTCAGTAACTAATGACAAATGTGTTTGCTTCACACTGGGATCTCATTTCAGTTGGGGTTTGCATTCAAAATTTCAAATACTATTTCCATTCTCACTGAATCCTGGAGTCACCAGAAATATATATTTCTTCAGCTGATTATGTAAAACCTAGGCAACCTACAATGAAAACCAAACCCTTAAGCAATGCTGGCTTTAAAGTACTGTTGCAGAATCACATCTCTTATACGTGTTGATTGGTTCTATTTTAGCCATCTAAACTTTGCTTTTCAGGTGGAGATATTATTCTCACACGAGTGCTGGAACATCCCATCCTGGAAGACACTAACATAATTAATTAAAAAAGCTCCAAGCAAACACAGTTCCCAAAACAAGGGGAGAGGTAGGGACAGAGACACAAGACACCTTAGAGAGAGATGAAAATTATTAGTACCTTCCAAACAGGTGAAATGAGATTGTATTTAAAATCTCCCTGAACAGAAGATACAGTTCAGGGGCAGATATACTCCCAAGACTATTTATGATCAGGCCGTTCTACAAACAAATATCATATCAACACATATAAACATGAAAGTCCACCACTCATAAAGGCATTCTCCTTCATTCAACACAGCAGGAACACTGATCAGCAGGGATACTTTGGGCAGTTTACAACAATGAGGAAAAAAAGAAGTTTATCATCTGACAAGAACACATATAAAAACCAAGGCGACCCTTTAATACGCCTTTAAAGAGAAAAAGCACGCTTGGGAATTCTGAGGAGGAAATAGAGTAGTAGTCTCTGAGAGACTATTAGAAGAAAGAGTGAATTGTTGAAAGCTAACATGTATGAACCAAGGAAGTGAGATTCAGCTTACCTTTAGAGAGAAACTTTCTAAGAGAAAGGAAGATAAGGGATTGAGGTGGACATCCTGAGAAGGTGACAAGGGTGAAAGTCTTTTAGGGCAGACAACAACTACTTATTAGGATTAACGTTAGCACAGACCGATGAAATAAATATCCACTTGAAATTCTTTCCAACCGTGTGAACTTATGAAATATGATGTATTTGTGGGAATTGAGCATTTTGTTTTGGTATGTGCCTGATTAGTAGTGGATATAAGATGAATTAAAGGCTGATCTTGTGAGGAAGGAAAGAGGAATGCTTAATTCTTGGTTTCCTGGAAACATATCTGTTCACCTATCAAACTTGGGTAATTTAGGCAGACACAAGATGCATGATACAATGCTCTGCAACAGGTAAATGACAGAGGAGCTATAAAAGCCATTTATTTCTAAGTCATGCACTCAGCTCTTCCACGAGGATCAGACTGCAGATCAATCTTTAAGTAGTAATTGATGTGAGCAGCATTTGCTTACCCTCACAGCAGTGCAATGAGAATATCTCAACAGAGGATGTTAATATTTTTCTCTGTACCTTCCTCCTTTACAAGATCTCCTAGTAACACACATTTCTCTGTCACACTAATGAATGCCTCAAAAAAAAAAAAAAAAGATGTGTCTCTAACAATGGGATATAACAGAACATGGCTGATGTAGCTGCTCCAAAGGAGGTTTTAGCTTTGGGGATCACAGGAAAATTAACCCTCCTCTGTGGGCACACTACACTTTCTTACCTCTCTGAATGATAAAGTTAACTGAAACAATCAAAATTTATGGCCATTTACCCAAAAGAATTTTTGTCATTTCCTAGTGTTTTTCAAGCAACCACACATCAGAAACAGGACCTGGCACACTCAGTATTTTCTCTACTTTGTTGGCCTTGCTCCAGAGGTTTAAATGGATCATTACAGCAGAAGGGGCCACTGAAGACCTCATGCACATATACAATGGTATATATGTGCAAGTGCTAGAGCTAGAAACAACCTGCAGCATGCAACTGCTTGACATTGCTCAGAGATACAGACTTTATCCCCAGGTAGTACAGGGACACTTGCATGATGCTGTCTCCGAAATACCTGGTTCTGTTTCTGCAGAAGGCTAATTAGTCCCACTTTCTTAACCTGACTGTATGATCTCCTGTGCCACTCTTACCCCTAGATCATCTCTCATTGCCTGGAGCGTACATGGTCTAATTCAGGTAAGATAAAGTTGCCTCAAGGCAAAAAGGGCTAATGTGAAGCCTTTTAATGTCTATTCATTTCAATGAACCCTGTGTCCTAATAACAGTAACAGAAATCCAGCTGAGATCTGAAAAAGAAATGGAGTGATTAAAACAGAAAAGAATGCAATTTTATAAGAGTCATTTGGAATATACATGCGAATATTACTCTAAGCCTTTAGGAGAAAGATTTGTGAAATATATGTGAAGGGAGAATATATCTGAAAACATCTCCAGGAGATTGGCAGAGGAAGGAATTCATTAGATGGGATTTCATTGTGGGAAAATAATGAAAAACCTGAAAACAGTTCAGCAACAAGTCTGGTGACATATCTATAACTTCTTGCCACTCAGCCATAGGCTGAGTATACAGCATCTTAACTTACTGGAGAGATTTTTCAAAGTAGGAATTACTACTACAAGATTTGGGACAGCAAGATTGAACAGTGTGAAAGACACTTACCGTGCAAGTTTGACAGTGCAGCCTTGTCTCAACTTCAATGCAATCTTCATGGGCTTTTTAAGAATATCCTAGCATTTTAAAATGAACTGTATGTACCCAGTACAATGGAGAAAAAAAGACCTGCAATTGTTTCTTTAAACACTTTTTTATTACTAAAGTCTGTGGACTACCATAACCACCCTAGACTGCAGAACCAGTCTGAGGGAAGCAATTGATCAAGAGGATTAAAAAATATGTTGATGCCTGTAGTTACCAATTTATCATATCTACCTCCAGTGAGATGAATGATGAACCTATTCCAAATCATCAATTCCCATGAAATGTATACCTCCAAGTAAGAACATGCTAAATGATTTATAAAAAGCCCAGTGGGCCTGGATACGCTGTCTTGTTTGACTTTACTTATACAAGAAACCTTAAATACAAAAATTGATAGATTTGTATATTTCATCAAAGCTTGATTTAATTTATCAAGGGGAGAATGCGAATTTGCATTTATCAACAGATAAAGTCAGGTTACAGTTGAGCTGTTGGCTCAAACCCTGCTTTCATATTGCCTTTATTTCATTCCTTACTTTGTTTGGTTAGTGTTGAAGGCACAGGTATGAAACTCTCCCTTTTAAAATGTTTTCCGATATGTTTAGGTGAACAAGTGTAGTTTAGCCACTTACACTGTGACTGTACAAGACTTCCACAATTGGTAAAATTTCAGGTTAGTAAACTATTTAGTTTAAATTGGCTTGCCAATGGCACCAAGCTGTGTGGTTCGGTTGATACGTTGGAGGGAAAGAATGCCATCCAGAGGGACCTTGACACACTTGTGAGGTGGGGTGATGCCAACCTCATGAAGTTTAACCATGCCAAGTGCAAGGTCCTACACCTGGGTCGGAGCAAACCCAGGCACAGCTAGAGGCTGGGCAGAGGACAGATTCAGAGCAGCCCTACAGAGAAGGACTTGCAGGTGTTTGTCAATGAGAAACTTAACGTGAGCCGGCTGCAGTGTGCGCTTGCTGCCCAGAAAGCCAACTGCATCCTGGGCTGCATCAAAAGTAGTGTGACCAGCCGGTCGAAGGAGGTGATCCTGCCCCTTTATTCTGCTCTTCTGAGACCTCACTTGGAATATTGTGTGCAGTTCTGGTGTCCTCAGCATAAAAAGGACATAGAACTGTTGGAACAAGTCCAGAGGAGGTCTACAAGAATGATCAGGGGACTGGAGCACCTCCCATATGAAGATAGTCTGAGAAAGTTGGGGCTGTTCAGCCTGGAGAAGAGAAGGCTGCGTGGAGACCTCATAGCAGCCTTCCAGTATCTGAAGGGGGCCTATAGGGATGCTGGGGAGGGACTCTTCATTAGGGACTGTAGTGATAGGACAAGGGGTAACGGGTTCACACTTAAACAGGGGAAGTTTAGATTGGATGTAAGGAGGAAATTCTTTCCTGTTAGGGTGGTGAGGCACTGGAATAGGTTGCCCAAGGAAGCTGTGAATGTTCCATCCCTGGTGGTGTTCAAGGCCAGGTTGAACAGAGCCTTGGGTGGCATGGTTTAGTGTGAGGTGTCCCTGCCCATGGCATGAGGGTTGTAACTAGATAATGTTAAGATTCCTTCCAACCCTAACTATTCTATGATTCTATGATTTTTTGACCTTGAAACTATAGTACTGATCTTATCACAGCCCTGGATAAATCCACTTAATTTTTCTGCAAGATGAATTAAAGCAGAATTTGAGGATTTCTGCAGCAGATGTGAGACCTCATGAATCTGATATCTCCCAGTTGTGTATATAGCCTGAGATATGCAGGTATACTCCCACAACACAAATGGGAGTTGTGCATCTAAACTCTATGGTAAGCTTTAAAAGTTTGTGTCATTTTTATTCTTATCCCCTCTTTTGGCTGACATTTCTCTCTGTTTTACCTCCAAATCCATCTGTTTTTAAGGTAGTAGCTCTTTCCACTGGCAGCCATTAAATTTGCCCCTACTCCCCTGAATTTAATCTGAATCTCTGTCAGCTCTGCCCTGCTTTCAGCTGGGATAGAGTTAATTTTCTTTATAGCTCATGCAGTGCTGTGTTTTGGCTTTAGTCTGAGAGCAATGCTGATAACACACCAATGTTTTAGTTGTTAAGTAATGCTTGTCCTGATCAAGGACTTTTCAGTCTCTCATGCTCTGTCAGTGAGTAGGGGCACAAGAAGCTGGGAAAGAGCAGAGACATGACCCAAACTAGATAAAGATCTATTCCATACCACAACACAGCATCTACAGTATATAAACTGGGAAGAGTTTGGCCTTGGGTGATATGGTTTAGAGCGAGGTGTCCCTGCCCATGGCGGGGGGGTTGGAACTTGATGATCTTAAGGTTCTTTCCAACCCTAACTATTCTATGATTCTAAGAGCTGGCTGGAAAGGGTCAATCACTGCTTGGGGATGGGCTAAGTATTGGTTAGTGTAGTTGTAAGCAGTTTTATTGTGCATTACCTGGATTTATTTCTCTCTTACTTTTGTTGTTCCCATTTTCATTATTTTTATTTTATTTTATTTCTATTATTAAACTGTTCTTATCTCAATCCCCGAGTTTTACCTTTTTTTTCTGATTCTCCTCTCCATCCCACAGCAGAGCGGTGAGGAAGTGAGCAAGTGGCTGTGTGGTACTTGGTTGCCTGCTGGAGTTAAACCACAACCAAATCCTTGCTAGGGAAAATGACTTGCTCATCTTCCTGACTATCAGAGATGGGTGATATTTCTATAGCCATATCTCAGACAAAAGCCGCATGCAGCTCGTGAGACTTATTCTCTGATCTGGCTTGCACTCACTGCACAGAGACAAGTCAGCAGTCATCTTGTTTCCCTGCAAAACAAGATATGCAAACTCTAAGATAGGTCTCAAATTCAGCCTAGTTTTCAGCACCTGTGTTTTCTACTTATTTTAATGAAATTTTATAAGAGACGTGCCACTTTCCATGAAGTGTCTCCTTAAGTGAGAAGTTGCATAATTCGAGCCTAATTTCAGACTGATTTAAAAATGCTCTGCTCTTTCTGTAGCTTTATTGGCAAAATACCTTTCTGACCTGTGTTTTTTTGCTTTTTAATATAGAATTAATTATAAGGGAGGCTTTTTATTTAGAGGATAAGATACTTCAATGTAAAGATGTCACATCTGCTGGATAAGGGACAATGAAATCTGAAGCATTACCTGTGGTTGAGCTGAATGCTAATATTCAGTGGCTCTGATGTAATTAAACAGTACATTGCTCAACCTAGTCAGGAACACAGGAATATAGAAACTTCTTAGAAGAGGCTGGATTGTTATTATAGAGCCTGATTCAACAAAGCACTTGAGCATGAGCTTCACATTAAGCACACATATAATTCTTCCTTCTATTTTTTTCTACTGCAAAATATTTTAAAGCAAGCATATGCATACTCACCTTACAGAATATGTTAATTACATTCAGATATGAAAATTTCAGGACTCACTTCACTGAGACCACGTCATAGACTTTATCTATCTTCACAATCCTTCTGTGACAGACAAACTTGCTATTATATTCATTTTTTTTATCTAAACTGGGATGCTGATAATGTGAAGGTACCTAGTATGCTGGGACAATTTTGAGGGTGTCATTAGGAACAAAGTACTTGGACATAATTTAGTAAGTATGAACCTAAAGTCCTAATCCTAAAAGTTGCTTTGTGATTACTGTGGTTTAAGCCCTGTGATCCCAATAGTAGGTACATGGCAAAGCAGCTTTCCTTTTTAAAAAAATCTAAAATGAAACTTAAATTCATATTTCCTCATGCAGAACAAGACATACTTGATTGACTGTAACCAAGGTGCTCTTGACAGACATCTTGGGTACTTAGATGTCAGCCTGAACTCGATCTAGAAAAATGTGTTAGGTAAAATGAAACACATTAAATTATCACATTGCCTAAGTATTTCAGGCTCTTCTTAAGCTGTTATCATGGGATACAATTTGTTTGTTTCATTAAAAGAGAGATTTTAAAAAAAAAATCTAGAAGCATGGGGAAGAAAAATGTGTACCATTTGTTTAAAATTGCAACATTACAACTGATGATCCAACATTTTTCCTCTAGAGCTGAAGAAATGTAACATATAAAAATAGGTCAGGGAGAGTTTCAAAAGTACTTTGATGCCACAGTGGATACAGTGAACAAAAATGCAGGGAAAATGTTCAGTTGATTAATATGATAAACTTCTAAATTAAATGAGTTCCATTATGAATTAATTCCAAGATTTCACTTGCCTAAGACTTAGTAAGAACCCCTTCTATGAATCACTTTTCCACAATGGTGGAAATCAATCAAAACCACAGTGATGAGAGTGCAGGCCTTTGGCTGAAAATTCTCAGGAATTCACTTTAAATGTGCAGCATCACAACATGGTGCACATTCTAATTTTGTTCTTTGTTCCAAGAAACCTGCTAGAGGGCAGGAAAATGCATCTGACTTCCATTAGCCTTTTGGTAGGACTGTCATAAATTTCTTCCCTATCCTCAGGATACATCAACAGAAAAACAGACCGCTGTATGCACAAAGTAAAACTAATCTGTTACACAGAAGAAAGGTAATTTTCTTTCAGTTCATTTGTCTGTGTGCATAATTTATTACATTACAGACGAATGAGTTTGGCATGGAAGAAAAAGAAGAGAGTTGACGTAAAATAATCAGTGTCCTAAAGCCTAAAAGTTTTAATTTCCTAATGAGCTCATTTGATAAAGGTAGATGACTCTGCTCTTTGATAAACCAATTGAAAAATAAATTGCATTTACAAAAGCCTGTTTGCACTAATCCACGTAGAAGAGGATTATATTCCAAGGAAACTACATGAAGCATACTGGAATAAGAACTGTGATGACAAGAGCACAATAAAGCAAAATCATACTGGGAGTAAATATGAAAAGCTTTGTGATGAAACACCAATTATAGAGCCCTGAGGAATTACCTCAATGGCTATTTCCAGGGTTACTGCTTCATTCCATGATGTTTATTTTTGGGCTGGGAAACTTTTAGTTGCAGATGCTGCCTTCTAGCACTGTTAAGAATTGAGAGAGCCACGAAAGGATGAAAACACATTACAAGAATAGTATGGCTAAACAAGCTGGATGCAGTCCTTCTAGTTACTATTATTATTATGGAACTACTTATAGATCCTGTCAGTTTAAATGCTGTGATTAGATTAGTTCTGTACAAGAAAAACATAGATGAAATAAAGTAGGAATGCAAAATGTGATTTTGTGGGAACAGAATTTCTGTCTGCACAGAAATACCCCATACAGTCTTCAGCTGAGATTTCTCTGGGGAAGGGTGTCTGGGGAGTTTGGTAATATTTAATGGAAAGAAGTAACAAAGCTTTGATTTTTTTTATTTCATACTGAATTTTAGATGTATGTTCTGCAGATTTTAAATGTAACATTCAATGACAAAAAAAGATTTTATTTTTTTTTATTAGCATTTTTAAATCTGTCCAAATGTAACCTAGATTTCCCTCTATTCTCCCCACGGTTTTCTGCCTTTAGTCTTGATTAGAAGAAAAGTAAATGTCATTGCCTCAGAACCTTTCCCCCTGACATATCTCAGCCTTTTTCTTTGGAAGGTTAAGAAGATTAGAGAGAGGAGGGATGCGAGTGAGGCCAGGGTACCTGTACACACTGTGGTCAACGACAGAATAAAGATCAGAACTCAAAGACCTGAATGCAGGTCCAGTGTTACAATGCTGCACCAGAGCTGACATGAACAGGGAAATAACTTACTCTCATCATGGCATAGCTGAAAGATTTAAAATGCCTGTCATATTTGGAAACAGTGCTGCAGTGATACTTGGTGTCTAAGGTCCACAACTTTCTGCTACTTCTCCTGTACATTAACTGCAACCTGTTTGGAAAAGGGATGCTCTCTTTCAAACCTTTTCTTGGAGTACTTCTCACACTGAACTCCACCAAACGTTTCCAAACAAGACAGTTATATTTAGTTGAGACTCATTTTGTTTTCAAATACACTAACATACACTCTTAATCTAAATACATGGTGAAAGCAATAGCTTACACTGCATCTAAACAAAAGAAATCATCTATCGTTTATGGAAATATATTGATATACAGGACATAAAGTAGAATAATACCCTAAAAATTCAGTGTTCGACAACAGCCTTGCATTAGTTACTACAGTTGTTTAATGGTCTTCCACTAAAAAGAAAAAATCCAACCAACCAACAACAACAAATCCCTCATCAAAGTCATCCCACCTCAAAGTCATTAGAATAGCTCAAAAAGGTAAATTCCTACAAGCTAAGAGATGGTTGGTGTGATGGAATAGAACATCACTTCAAGGGCAGGCTCTTAATGTGTTTCTTAACATATCAAAATTGCTGCCAGTCCTCCTAGATACCTTAGCACCAAGAAACACTGGTAGAACTATGCTCTTATCTGAATCCATGCCAAGAAAACCATCAGTTTCAGTAAGACAGAATGCAGCTAGGTATAAGTAATACAGTGAAAGGCTCGTTGCAGGCAGACATAAGCTCTCCCTGTATGCACTCTGAACGTGGATGCTGAATAGTTGCTGTCTGTTCAAGCTAATAAGCCTTCCCAAAAGGTAATTTGTCTTACTTCAAGCTCACATTTGCCACTTCCCTAAAGCTGATCCGTACCGCTTTTTCAGGTATTTTAAGCATAGACCAAATAACTTAGCATCTGTCTGAAAAAAAAAAAAAAACCAAAACAAAACAAACCACCAAACAAGTAAATGATCCTAAGAAGCAACTGTAACCTCAGTTGCTGGAGTGAGAGCCATTGGAATGGCAAAAGAAACCTGTCCTTGTGCTGTTCCATGGATCAGTAAGTGACCAGGGTTTTGCGTTCACTGCAGTTTGAACAAAGAGGAAGATTCTCACCGGAAATTAAACTAGAATCAGTCTAAAACTTAACTGATATCAACAGGAAAGCTAAACAAAGGCAAGGACATGGTTCTGTTTGTTTAAAGGCTATAGGGATGCAAAAGGAAATCCATTCGTCCCAAGGCAGGTCAAGAACTTTCAAAGAATATTTGCACTTATCCTTTGTGAATAGGGTTTGGCATGACTTTGTGTAATTACTGCAGTGTGTGGAAGAAAGAAACGTTCAAAGAATTCTTTGTAGGCAACATGTTTTTATCTTGTTCAAAGCACTAAAGCTGATACTTATTACAGAGATGCACATTAGCTACATTCACCAAACCTTAGTGGGCTGAGCACCTGAGACAGTTGCTTTCTATTTCTGTGCCTAGTTTGAGCAGTAGTGATGGTTTTACAGTGGAAAGCTATCCAGCCTAATGCTGAGGCTGTTTCACATGCAACACAACAACCGCCTGCCACACTGTAGATCTCGGACTGTGAGGCTCCTCATTGCTGCCTGATATAAGGATTGGGGGGGGCACAGTACAATATATTTGCCAGCTGGGCTATTCCTGCCAGCAACAGGAATTACGCTCCTGCTGATAGTAAAGGAAGAGGGAAGTCACCTCCTGAGAAGATAAAACTTCACACTTTCTCAGTGACTGCAGATGTGTTGTGCTTACACAGAGAAAGAAAATTCACAGATTCTGTAACAGCTTTCATCCCTTGGGCAGCAACATGCAGAAGTGGAAATCAGAAGGAATTATTATGAGAAGATATAAAACAGAAAGGAATTTGAGAAAGGCAATGAAAGTGAGGAACCCCCTCAATCAATACACAGGTGTTTTTTGAACAAATGATGCTGAACATTTCTGATAATCCTCTGGGTACCCTAAAGAACTTTTATGTGATAGGGCAATAAATTATGGGTTAGCAAATACAGCAGGGTGTTGACAGAGGCAATTTGGTAAAGAAACGGCACCTATGTATTAGAGGGGGAAAGTACAGGGGCCATTACTCTCTGACTGGGTCACACACAATTCCTCTTTCCTCACCCAAAGAATAACACCTTTCAGTTGCCACAGGTTTCAGTGTTGTGGTCTCTTCTGTCAGGAAAGCTAGCTAAAATCAACGGGTTGACCTGGCCACCATAGTTACAAAGACACAAACACTGCTGAATGTCTCAAGGTTTGAATGTCCCAGATGAGGCAGATCACCAGGATATCAGATCATGAGGAAAATTCTTCTCCTTAAATGAAGGCTCCAACTTACATCTTCAGAGTTGTGAACAGAAAAATGTGGACAGTTCTTTGAACCAGAGGTTTGGTACAAATATGAGTTGTTTATTTACACTTCTTAATTCTGTTTTTTCATAAAGTCATGCTATACTGATAGATTTTGTTAAAATATTCAGCCCCTTCCACTCCAGAGATGTCTGCATTTCACAGGTGAGTGAAGCGATCACTGCATACAGTATCTGTCGAGCACTTGCTGAACTTCTGTAAGCTTTATTATTACTGATTCAATCTGTGTAAAAGGAAAAAAAGGCACCCAAATGGCACTTAAGATGGAATAAGGGGCCCTTCATAAAGCTATTAAGACATTAATAATTACAGGAAGACAGATGTAATTGCAACCAGAAGATCAATGCAGCTTCTAATGAAGAAGAATTTCAAGACCCTAAATACAAATTGAGATAAGAAACTTCTGAGGCTCTCACACATATGCCCTGCTAGATAAATGTAGCCTGGGAACAAAGGAATTCTGGTGGCGTTACACAAAACAAAGCACCTTTCGTGTGCTCACTGCAAACAGAGCTAATGATATGAAAAGCCTCCTCTTGCGAACAGTTTCTGTTTTTCAGTGGAGATGAAAAATCCTAAAGGCTCCCCAAGACTTAAGGAGTTGCAAAAAAATAAATAAATCTTCCCTCCCACCCTGCAGAAATATCTATGCAATGACATGTTAGAGAAGGCAAGAAATCATCATCCTTTGCCTGTGGCTAGGAAACAACAAAACCCGCTTGCATGCTGTGTGCCTGTGTTAGGATTGTGGTTTGGTCAAGGCAGAAGAGAGAGAATGTCATCATTCCTTTGCTCTTCATTTGAATCCCCTGGGTTTAGTGTGGGCAAGCAATACATGATTGGAAGAGCAATTCCACTGGGGAGGAACTTTTATTTACCTCTTGTCTTCTGTGGAGAAAGTATACAAAGGGAAACAATAATAGCCAACTCCTGTATATAGTGAGAAATTATATGGGAACATACGCATGGAGGAAGCCATTGTTTTAAAATAAGCCTACAAAATCCAGACACTCCAGTTATGACCAGCAATGAAGTAGGTGCCCTTCAAACAGTCAAATACACATTACAGTGAATTGAGTATTTTGTCAAAATCTCAAAGGAAGAAAAATAAGTCCCTAACTAAATCAACTCGGAGCATCTTAAAAACAGAACAAGGGGGGATAACTTATTGCTAAAATCCTAGAGGCTTAAGAAAAACCTGAAAATGCCAATACATGGAAAGAACATAAGCATCAGCTACAGAAAAAGGCAAATGCAAAGAGAAAATATTTTTGCCAGTGAAATCTGGAAAGGAAATTCTTTCTTGACCTTTTCCTTTCTGTCCTGCCAGCATTCCAGCACATCTCTGCGCTGTCCTTTACCTATGACTGTCTCCAAATCCCGTATTTGCACCTCATCAAGATAAATAACAAATAATACATTACTTGCAACATATCTCAACTTAATTAAAAAACAATGCTTTGTCTGATCAGTGGGAGAGTTTAATGACAAAAATAATCAAACCGGTCTTAGCACAAAATAGACATTGAAGAATAGCTGCAGGTAAAATATTGCAGAGCACACTGTGAAGAACAATTCTTCATTCACTAAGGGTGGGATCCAGCTCTGCTCCAGATCTGCAGCTCTTACAGCTCTGCAAGCTTTGTAGGAAGCACATCAATTTGTAGTAGCCAAAGATCTAGCTTACAGTGGAGCACAACTGAAGGAACTTCTTGGTCAGTATCTGAAGTTTGCTTTCAGCACTTATCAGAGAAGTCCATTTGTTGTTATGGCAAAAATGAAGCCATTTTTTGAAGAGAAAGAAAACCCTCAATTATCTAACTACTGGCTTTAGCAGTGTTTTTTCAGAGAGCAGGTAAAAAGACAACCTCTCAAGGGATTTTTAGGATTAGTGGGGATTTAATGAAAATAGTTCTGTAGACAAGAATTTGTGTCAGTAATTTGAAGATCTGAATGTATTCAACAGGACAGAAGAGAGAAGAATCTGACACTGAGAAAAGATTTAAAAGCAGAATGTTAAAGTTATGAAACAGCAAGGCCAAACTCCTTTTCACAAAGTCACTGCATATGATCTTTCTCAATCTGCTTCAAATTACAGTTACAGTATTACTTCTGGTCAATTGAAAAACATTACAGACAATATGTTGACTTAGTTATAATATACTGAATATCTGGCTCTGGGGTCCAGCTTGGAAAAACTCCCTGTTCTTAAAGTGGGAATACATCTGAAAACAGAAAGCTTTCAGTAGAAAAGGAGAATTGCTTAGCACTTATCGCATGTGGTCACAAGGTATGTAGAAAGGTGTGCAGAATGCCCGTCTGGGAAAAAAGGATGTCTGGGAACTTATCTGGTCCCACAGAAGGTCTTACACAATATAGATCTACCCCTCTATTGCTGCTTAAAATGATTATTGATAAGAATTTAAAATGTTAAGTTGCCATAACAATTCAACTACAAGATTTTTTAACCCACCTATGTGAGTTTCTTCTTAGTGACAAGTTCTTCCCTTTTTATTTTGAGAGGTTTTTGCCTGGCCCTGAATTTTCAAATACGACTCAGAATCAGATTGTCAACCATAAATAAGAAGTTATAGGATTTGATAGCCTCCTGTCTAAAGTATTCCCAGATGGGGATGGGGAGGAATTAAACACAGGAATAGAAGTTACAATGCACATCAGGTCACAGAACTCCAATGTGTTATTAATATATTAAATAATTTCCTTGGCTTTCTTTACAAGCATATCATAAGAAAAAGCTATTTCAGATTGAACAAAATACTTTGTATGATACAGAAAAAATGCTTTTGTTCCAGTAATAACCCTCCCCAATTAAATTTTATCAGAGCTGATTTTTCCTTTGATTTGCTGGTGTAGATATTGGACAAAAAATCGATTATTCATTTCAGCACACAAATAAGTGTCCTTAGCACTTTTTGTAGGATAATTAATGTACTCGGCAGAATACGAATTTCAACGACAAGATCTTTGTGGGTGTTTTTGGTTGGGTGTTAGGTTTTTGGATTTTTTTTTTAAACCATGTGTGATATATGAGACTTAGCAGAAATGTGAACATTTCAGCCTAGTGCTACACTGCTATCAGAAAACTTCCTGACATGTTTCTGTGAAGTGGATGGGAAAATCCCCTCTGAATTGCTTGATTTCCACTGTTCTGTTTCTGTTTTAGGCCCTTATCCTCAAAAAAACCCAACAGAGTTTGGGCTGCACTCATGAAAACGTTGTTCACTAACAGTGAAATGTACTGCATTTGAGCCACCTTACACCTGCAAAGTTCTGAGAAAAGAACAGGAAAGAGCTCACCATTCATCTCTACTGCTCTGCCCTCCTAGTTACTGGGCAAAAAGAGGAAAGGAAATAAGGCAAGTCCAATTCAACTTTGGAAATTGCACACACTGATTAAAGTCTTTCAGGGATAGTTTGCGTTATCGTGGAAGCCAAAGAAACCTATCTATCTATGTGTTTCCAGGAGCATTAAATGTATAGTCCTGTTTGTCTCCATTAGTTTTCATATTATTTTACCACAAACAGGTAGCATTTAAATTCACACCAGTACCACTGGGTTTCAGTTCCCCAAACTGTCAATCTCCAACAAAACCGGTTATGACCTCTAAAGCTAGGGTCCTGCAGGGCATCCAGGTTTTCTCTGTATGTGGTCTGGCAGCCTTCCTGCTGTGCCAGACTTCACAAGAGTCCAGTATGAATCCCTAGACCCTCAGACAGGACAACCCAATGACAGGCTTTGAGACCCTACCATCTTCCTCATTAAGGCTTGGCAGTGGCTACTCTGTCTGCAGCTGAAGCTGCAAGTCCATCTGTGGGGGTGTGTGGGGTTACTCATAACCTGGGCAAGGCTGGAAAGGTATTTCAGGGAAGTCCTCTTCTGCAGCCTTACTAAAGCATTAGCCTGTAGCACCTGAAAGTATTTTGAGAAGGATTTGAGCCTCTAGAGACCGTACCCTAGGAGCTCATTTTATGCAATTGGAACAGGATTTAAATGCATGAATGTCCACTGAACTCAACAGGCTGTTGTCCTCTTCACTTTTACTATGACAAAGATTACTCTTCACTACTCATAATCCCTTAATGTACTGAAGAAAAGATATCCTATTGACAAGTATTACTAGCCATGGACAGGCTTAAAAAGGTTATATAGATTAAGCAACTAGAGTTTTTCTGCCTATGAAGATTTCATTCTTTCATTCATATCAGAAGTTAACATGATCACCTCTTTGTCTTTTCCCTCTACTAAACTGTTCAATACGTCTTAAGGTTTCTTCTACATAATTTCTAAAGCAATAACATATTACTTTATGCAACCTAGCTTAAACATGTTATTATTATATGGATAATAAAACAATTTATTGTTCATCAGTCAAAACATTTCGCCCTCACTATTTTACCCCCCTCTTCCTCTAATGCCCCCCTCCCACTTCTCACTGTATTTCAGAAGGAGCACTTTGAAAACAACAGAATTAATTAGTCAAGCCAGCTACTGTAGCTTCATAACTCATTCCCCTTGTTACTCACTATTAAGTCATAGACCAGAAGGTGGGTGTCTTGATCTTGAAGGTAGGACAATGATACAATATATTTCCATCAGACGCTGGAAGAAAGGTTACAACCTTCTTCATACGGAATTGAATTAGGAATCAAAGAGAAGGGAATCAAGTTTATATTAACTCTTACAGATGCCAGAATGCTTTCAATCTATTTCTATTTTAGCTCTTTCCTCTAAAAGATTTTTAACTAATCACAACATTAGATTATTTCTTTTAAAACAGTAGGCGATCAATTTCATTTCAATGCCTGGGGAAAGAAATTTAAAGATTCCCAGATGTTTCATGGAAATCACCCAAAAGGATTCAATTGAGAAGCAATTCTGAAAGTAACTAAATTAGCTACCCAAGTATTTTCTATTACACTCTTATATGGGCATTTTTGTATCTTGATGCATTTCCTGCTTGCTCAGTAGAAAATGGATCAATGTCTGGCTGGAGACGAGTAACAAGTGGTGTCTCTCAGGGATCGGTGTTGGAACTGGTCTCATTCAACATCTTCGTCGCTGAAATGGACAGTGGGATTGAGTGCGCCCTCAGCAAGTTTGCCGATGACACCAAGATGTGTGGTTCGGTTGATACTCTGGAGGGAAGGAATGCCATCCAGAGGGACCTTGACATGCTTGTGAGGTGGGCTGATGCCAACCTTATGAAGTTTAACCATGCCAAGTGCAAGGTCCTACACCTGGGTCGAAGCAATCCCAGGCACAGCTACAGGCTGGGCAGAGAAGAGATTCAGAGCAGCCCTGCGGAGAAGGACTTGGGGGTGCTGGTCAATGAGAAAATGAACATGAGCTGGCTTCATTGTGCGCTTGCAGCCCAGAAAGCCAACCGTATCCTGGGCTGCATCAAAAGTAGTGTGACCAGCAGGTCGAAGGAGGTGATCCTGCCCCTTTATTCTGCTCTTGTGAGACCTCACCTGGAGTATTGTGTGCAGTTCTGGTGTCCTAAACATAAAAGGACATGGAACTGTTGGAACAAGTCCAGAGGAGGGCCACGAGGATCATGAGGGGAATGGAGCACCTCCAGTATGAAGACAGGCTGAGAAAGCTGGGGCTATTCAGCCTGGAGAAGAGAAGGCTGCGTGGAGACCTCATAGCAGCCTTCCAGTATCTGAAGGGGACGTACAAGGATTCTGGGGAGGGACTCTTCATTAGGGACTGTAGTGATAGGACAAGGGGTAATGGGTTAAAACTTAAACAGGGGAAGTTTAGATTGGATCTAAGGAGGAAATTCTTTCCTGTTAGGGTGGTGAGGCACTGGAATAGGTTGCCCAGGCAAGTTGTGAATGCTCCATCCCTGATAGAGTTCAAGACCAGGTTGGACGAGGCCTTGGGTGACATGGTTTAGTGCGAGGTGTCCCTGCCCATGGCAGGAGGGTTGGAACTTGATGATCTTAAGGTCCTTTCCAACCCTAACTATCCTATGATTCTATGATAGACATAAGCTGACAGGGTTTCACCTGCTTGTATCTTTAAAGGCAGAGCTGTACCAAATTAATGTCTGGGATACTCCATTTGGCTTCTACTTCTAATTATCTGAGGGAAAGACCTTACAAAAAAATTAATTCAACACCTTTTTTTTTTTTTTTATGCCAGTGAATGCCAGGAGGGCATATGAGGTCTTCTGCTGGAAATTATCAGCTGCTTCCATATATGTGGACGAGATTCTGATCTAATGTTGTTGTCTTAAAGCAGAAAGTGACATTCTTGTTCTTGTAACATTCTGAAATATCACTATTTTATTTCTTCTAAGAATTGGAACAAGTAGAAATAAACCTTTCTTTTCTCATTTGTGTGTACGCACACGTATGTGGGTATAAAAAGTATCTGTACTTTAAGCTGATAAATGCTTATGTAAAGAAGGTAAGTTTGGAAATGACAACAATTTTACTAAAACAAAAAATACAACATGATATTCCCAAATCTAGACATGTAATTAGATTTGCTGTTCCAATAAATTAGCCTTTGAGGCAGTTTGGTATTTAACTGTCTGCCTGTTTTGCAAAACCCTATCAGCTTGGAGTGGAAGCCTGGTTTTCTGATGCTACCATTTTTTCTGATGAGTCAGGAACTGTCTGGAAGAAATCCATGTCTTGATGCTTGATGAGATAATTTCTTCTGCATGGATTTATGTCACGCATTTATGTTAACATTACCAGATCCATCCGTTACTTTCATAAAGTTCAGGTTCCAGAAGTTCATAAAGGGCATTGATGAATAATTGAACCCGTAGCCTCCAAGTGTCAGTTAACAACAGTTTTGCTCTAGCTTCATATTCATTGTGGCTGTAAAGACAGTTAATGAGAAATTAAAGGTGAAGCTGCATCCTCTGAGCATATGGCACATACTTGGTGGGTCAGATCCTCTTGCATGAGGTGCTTCTTATTTTATTCATTTCATTTACTGTCTGAGTCATATCATTAATCTAAAGTGCAAGATCTTAACTTTGGAAGTTATTTAGACTGCTTAGAAAAGGATGGTCTCATGATAAAGACACTGAACAAAGGAGATATTTATTTCCCATCTTCCATTTCACAGACTCTTGATGGAAAAGCAATGAATTAATACTCCTCTGTTAGTGGGTGTATCAGAGAGCTGTGCTGTAAACTGTAGACTGAGAAGAGGCTTCTAAGCCAGCAGATTTGATGAAAAGAGTGGTCAGGCTGCCTCCCAAGGACCACTTCAAAAACCTGATTTCAGGACCTGGAGATGCATGGTTTAAAAAAACAGTGAGAGAATTTCCACACAATAACTTCACTCAAAGACTTTTGCAAAGTAGATGATGCACAGTTGGATTTAGACCTGCACTTCTAGTGATTGGCACTGAAACAATGAACAAGAGAAGCGCTGACTGCTGCCCACTCTGCTTTTCTACCAGAGTTCACCACTCTTTTAGTTGAGGCAGCAGAACAAATGGTGTGTCCACTTCTGAACCACTGCAGTTCAGAGCTTGATGTGTTCACTGAAGGGTCTGCCTGGAGAGATGCCTAAATCTGCGGTGGTTACACCAATCCCTGCAATGGACAGTGCAGGGTTCGCAGAGCCACACAAGCTTTCTCAGCAGTCGAAGCAAAACCAAATAGTACTCCTCTGGGCTAAAACCTGATGCCAGCTCCCTGCTGTCCTGTAAAGCAGACAGGAAGGAGAAGGAGAGGACTGCTGGAGTTAGAGACATGGAGAGCAAAAACTATGTTTTTGCATCTCTCTGGAGAGTGGGATGAGTGAGATTGTGAAAAGCCACTTTCAGCACAGCCATGAGTCTGCATGCCGAAGTCCTGCTCAGGGGCAAGTAGAAGTTTCTAGACCTGTGCCACAGCAGTGGAGCCACAGCCTACTCAACAGCCCATCCTGATGCCTGAGGAGCTTCTGCCTCCAGGTTCCTCATGCTGTGTTTGTAGGGCATGTGACATGGGACCTACCTTTAAAGTAGCTAACAAAGACTGCAAGCAATAACTGAGGCAGCATGAGCACAGCAGACACCAGCTAGCAAAATCTTCATCTTTCTTTTCAGTTCCTTAACCTGTCTGGGTCTGCAGCTGGCCTGGGTATAGAATCACTCCCCTACTGAGTCTGCAGAGGAGGCAGAGAAGGAATTTAGCCACTTTGGTTACAAGATGTAAATCAATATAATCCTTTGGCTTGTTCAAAGTAGAGGCATATATGTTCCTAGGCAACCATGGCTTTTGGGGAAATTCTGAAACTCTTGATTCTCTCTCCTAAGGCATAGACTAAGACCTGACCAATTCAATTTCCTACTGAATATTTATTACTATTTTCTATGTAATAGCATAGTTCTTGGTACAACTGGTGCCAAGTTCAGTGAGGAATTTTATCCACCACCACTAGTACAAACTATGCCTTAACAATACTTATGATTAATTTACAGTGATGGGAAGTGCAGATTTCTAGCTAAATAATAATAAATTCAATAAACATAAACCTGGATAATCTACTGTGCATTCAGTTACAATGCTTCTCTGCCATAAAAAGCAAACACAAAAACCTGCTTACTAAAACCACCCCCTGCACCCCTCAAAAACAGAAACCAAGATGCCCTTCCAAGGAGATTATTCCTCCTTTCTACCTCCCCCACTCATTGCTGTTAGCCTAAAAGCAAAAAGAATGCATAAGAATTCAAACTGGGTCTTGGAGGAATGCAGAGGACAGTCCAATGAATAATGCTGTGGGAGTGATTTGTAGTTTTCCCCAAAGCGTGAGCTGATTTGTTATGAATAGAACTCAGCCTGCTGCTCTGTTGAAAGCCAAATCTATGTGACTGATTTTCTTTTAAGGTATTTATGGGAAAGAATGATCCTGCATTTGATTGTGTGACCAATCACCCTAACACATACAGTTGATATTCTACCTGTGTACTCATAATTCTACATGTACTGACAAAAGAAAAGCAAAAGAAAAAAAAAGTCATGTCTTAGTTGACTGCTTTACCTTTTCATTTCACTAGTGTGAATGCCATCTGATTCAAATTCTTTAAAGACACATCTGTTGAAAGTAAGCATTTTAAGTAATCATTTTAAGATTGCATTCTCAGTGTGTTTTAAAAAGATAACATGGATTTTGTTAAAAGAGAGCACTTACTGGAATAATAATATTTGTTAAAAAGATTTGGGATTACATAATTGATTTTTGGATATTCTTGTTAATCAATGAAGTTTAAAAAAACAAGATAAATTTTTGCATTTCAGGGCAGAAACTTAACCTGGTGTAAGAAGCCATCTCTGCTCAGAGTGCTTAAATGAAGTCTTATAACTAAGGATCTGGATGCAAATTATTTTTTGTGTGAAAACAAACCTTGTCTTGTTCCTACCTCTGCTAGCTTGTTTCTGTAGATGACTAATATATAACCAAAACAGCCATTCTATACAGTGGCTTCTGTGGCCAGGGACAAGAGCCAGAAGCGTTCAAGGCACATATAAAGTTTTACCTTCATGGGTCTGGCCCACAAAGGATGTATGTAAGTGAGTTCCCGTTCTGCAGGGACAAAGTTACTTCCTAATGATACGTCCTCTGCAGAATAGAGGAAAACTCACTGGAAATAGCTTGTGCTTGTAGATACCTAGCAGAAAGGACTATGGGATAAGCTACTCAGAGATTGAACCATAGCTGAAAGAGGAAAGAGATCTTTAAGCAGATGAAAATAGCAATGGATAGAGCATACAGCATTAAATCTTTCCCTCCTATTTGCTGTGCATTAAGCAGAGATGTTATCATCAGGTTTTGAAGAATATCATTCACCCAAATTAGAGACAAAACTGGGAAAAATATAACCACTAACACTGGCCAGAAGTGACCAGTTACCAAATCTTAGCAGTGTTGGATCTACACTGGTTTCAGTTACTCATGCTCACAGAGCAGCCAAAGTCAGCCACCATTTTGTCTCAAGAAGCACTTCCAGGTCCATCTGGTTTGGCTGCATCACTATTATCTGAATAAATTACCCAGCACATTCAAAAGCTACTTCTCCTGATTCATAATCGGTTGTAGGGGTTACTCTGGTATCTATCATCGTGAGATAAACCTAGTCTCATCTGATGGTGTTATTTTAATTATGCTGTTTCTGTTTTGTAGGGAAAGATGACAACACCACTGCTATGAGCATTACACGCAAACAGCCAGTGATGGTTTAACTGTGGTTTAGCAACAAATATAGGAGTAGTAGCATGAAGGTATACTGACCTGTGAACAAAGACTCTGACTGTAATTTTTCATGGTTATGTTTATACAGACAAAAAAACATGAGCAAAGCGTTTAAATCACATCTAAGTTACCTAATAACAAATTACCACCGCTACAACTACTGCTAACAGTATTGTTGAGAGCTGATTTTACACAGCACATAATGCCTCTGGCTATGAACCACACCGAAGTGAGCTACCACATTCATAGTTTAGGCAAATATCTCCTATTAATTTCAAAGGCATTTAGAAATCCAGTTAATTTTTGAGGTTATGCCTCCATTTTGTAGGTGGTGAGGCTTGGATTGGATGTGACTGTTTCTCACATGCTATCAGGCAGCCATTTGTCTGTTGAGCAGTGAAATAGTTAATTGATGGTAAGTGGGTCAGGTGTAACAAGAAAAATGCAATCAACACTTGCTAATTTTTTTTTAAAGGGGAAAAATCCTTTGGCATTAATCCCCATGATTCATAAGAAGTAGAGGCAGGCTGGCAAAGTTTAAATGATTGAAAATGATGCCCGTGGCCTTCTGCAAAATCTGATTACAGCTCCAATGATCGATGGGTTGCCATTAGCAGAAGGGAAAAAAGAGTTCAGAAGCAGAGCCAAGTAAATCAAGAAAGACCTTTCTAGTTTACAATGAGCACTTCAACATGATTCAAAAAGTGTTTTAACCAAGATTTCATGTTCTGTAAATATATGTTGCCTTCAGAATATGAACTATTCATTTCCATGAGTCTCTTTTGGGCCAGGCTTTTATTTGGCCTGAAAAGATGCCCAACTTTCCCTGCCAGCTTTTCAAGGCTTTCTTTGATTTACTTCAATGACATTGGGGGACTTTAGCTTCTGCATCTGAGGTCTGGCAGAAATTCTGTTCTTTTCAGCTACAGGTGAATCAGATGCATGAAACTTTGAAGTTCTCCGTGCTGAATTCTTTTTTCTTTTTTAAATACCTGAAACCATTCTCTTTTCTTGAATAAGAAAGCTAGTTTCATGTTCAGGAAAATTTGGTATGGATTCCTGTCATGACTGGGAAATTTACTCCATTCAAAATAAAAACCAAAATGAAAAATAACTTAAAATTTGGAAATAAAATTGTTCCAACTTTACAAGTAGTTAAGTAACAGGTGTGACTGATTCACTGACTGAATTGAGTGAGAGAGGTGCTTTCATGTTAGGACAATATTTAATAATTTTTAAAAATCTGAAAATTAAAATGTCAGGGTTTTTATTTTATCTCAAGTGAAAATATTTCCTTTTGGCTTTGAGCTTTCAAATATGGGGGGGGGGTTGGTTGGAAGGTTTTTTTGTTTTTGTTTTTATTTTTGTTTAGAACGTGTCTCAGAAAAGAAGAAAATCTTTTGATTCAAAATGTACTCATTTTGTTTGACAAGAAAAATATTATTTTCATCTACTGAGTGAAGAGGGACATCCTGCCAGTCACACTACCCAAGAGAGAAACGGTCTCAGGCAAAATTACAGCTCATATCTTAATGTTTGTCCTAGCTTCAAATCAAAACCCAGCTGTACCACTTTGTAATTTTCCTGTAAGATCAGTATCTCTTTCTTTTACTCTCAAGAGCTCTGAATTGAAGCCTCAGCTCTGAAACAGACTATCAGTGCAAACCAATGCCAATCTTAGTCTCCTTTTTTAATTCAGCGGGAATTATCTGCAATTTGCAAACAGTGTCTTCAGAGTTATCCTGAATGCTACTTCAACTTTCCAAATCATCTGCTTTTTGCTGATGACCAGATGTTTTGATGTGTCACAGAGAAAATCAGAGCAGCTTTCAAATGAATTTTGAGCACACTCGAGTCTATTGCCAAAGCCTTGATAATGTTGTTGCCATTTTTGCCCTGGAATATGCTGGCCACACATGAAAAATCTTGAAAGCACATGCACCATCAAGGCAGCATTTGAGGATCTTTAAATTAAACCAAATCATGTAAAGCAAACAGAAGAGCAACAGACAACCTCATCATTTACTAGGCCTCCTAGTGAGCCCTGTGACATAGATAGATGAATTATGGGTAAGTTGATTTCAGTTTGGTTTTACCCATACAGTGTAATGCAGTTTTTTGTTAATTAAGAAATAGAGCATATCCTGACACCATTTGGGGAATAGGATTATAAAGATGTGATATTATGTTAGACTGCTGTGTAAATAGACTCATTCCCAGATTGTCTTAACAGTGAGCATTTTGATAAGATTGTTAAAACAATGGAAAGTGAACCCACAGTACATCAAAAGGAGTGTCATTTACAGAAGTGCACATAAGAATAAAGGTTCAAGACTGATGTAGAAAGTAAATGAATACAATTGAGCATTTAAGTGGCATCCTTTGGGACACTACATACAAATCCTTGCAGTATTCTTGTTCAGAAAAAGCAACATGGGTTTGTGGGAAGAAAAAGAAGAGCCCATTTCAGAGACACAAAGAGCTGTAGTGAGCCCCCTGTTCTTTGCATGTTCACAGCACATTGTAAATCCATCTCTTTCCTTTTCCTCATCCCAAGCTGATACTTTTAAACAGCTATTCCTCACGATAATGAAGGCCAAGTCCGGATAAGGCACCAAAACAGAATTCCATGTGAGAATCGTTCTGCTTTTTTCCTCCCCATACTTCATGGCTACATCGTCTTTTGATGCATCTCTGGTGGGGATTCAAAGTGGTATCTTGCACGGTCAAAAGCAATTTGTTACCCCACGTTTGTAGAAGGGCCTCTGGAAATGGGAACAACCCTCACCATGTGATCATAGAATAGTTTGATTTGGAAGGGACCTTTAAAGGTTGTCTAAGTCCACCCCCCCTGCAATAAGTAGGGACATCTTCAACTAGATCAGGTCGCCCAGAACCACATCCTCCAGCCTGGTCTTGAATGTCTCCAGGGATGTTGCATCCATCATCTCTCTGTGAAACCTGTGCCAGTGTTTTACCACCCTCATTGTAAAGAATTTTTTCCTCATATCCAGCCTGAATCTCCCCACCTTTCTTATAGGACCCATTTTCAATACAGAAAGGCTCCAATAAGGTCTTCCTGGAGTCTTCTCCAGATTGAACACTTAACCTTTCCTCACAAGATGGGTACTCCAGCCCTCTGATCATTTCTGTGGCCCTCTGGACCCTCCCCAACAGGTCCATGTCTTTCCTGCACTGAGGACTCCAGAGCTGGAGGCAGTACTCCACGTGGGGGCTCACCAGAGCAGAGCAGAGGGGCAGAATCACCTCCCCCCCTTGACCTGTGAGATGGGTGCTCCTGCAAGAAAGCCGCCAGAGGGAGCAATGTCATCAGAGCTGCCTTATAAATAAACCTATTTAGGATTGCTGAAGTTGTTTGGTGTCAGCTCACTGGAAGATAAGTACTGCTTGTTGAAGGCTATTTTTAATTAAGCAAAGATAGCACTCCAGCAATCATGGGGCTGATGATGCAGCAACTTGCCAGCTTCATTATAACGGAAAATATATTCCTAAGTCTGTCCTAGATTGCTCTTCAAGCACCTGTGTAACAGCATCATTCAATCACATTTACAAGGAATCTTAGATTCAGTTTTGTTCGGAAACAGAGAAGCTCTTAGGCAAGAAGTTGTAGCACAGTCAGGACCATATGCTAAATGAGCAAGACTGAAGTTTTCTGGTTTGCACCGTAGTCTTTTGTGACACCTTAGAGGGCATAATACAGTTCCCCACAGTGACTAATTAGGGCTTGCCTGTTCTTGCTATGTTGATCTAGTACAACACACAGAGCTTGGGCATAGAAAGCTAACTAATATTTGACTATAAGATACCATTGCCAGGTCATTTCCCTGCCTCTGAAGCATTTGACTGGTAAAGGCCAGTCTCAAAATGCTGGATGGGTACGACTTATTTCAGGCTTATCCATACTGCTCCCAAGGACAGCTGCATAAATGCACTCTGGATCAGCCTCACAAGAAATCATTGTCTAGCTTAGAAACTCAGCCTCCAGAGCATATGCTTAATAGCAGCAGGTGGGTTCCACATACTCAAACTCCACAAGGTAAGTTAATATCTTAGCAACTCCTGTCTAGAGTGACTATATTAGCTGGGCAGCCACAGGGATAGAGATGAGGCATGTCACCTTCATGGATTGTTTTGACACGTCTTCTTCAGCATCATATATATGTTGGCTCCAATTTTTCAATTAACTTCAGAGAAGAGGTCATCTTGTGCAACATCTAGGCTAGTTCCTGGAGTTACAGACACATCTATTGACCAACTTCATCTTTAAATTGAAAAGATGTGTTTTCCCCATTATCAGATGTGCACTCCAGAACAGCCCTGGCCTGTTTAGGAAAAAATAAAAAAAAAATCTATTATTATGGTTAGTTTAGACTTGCTTGTTCTTGGGTCAATATCCTCTTTCCAAATGTTTCTCTTCGCTATTAAACCTACTTAGTGTAAGACATCATTATCCATTGAAGCAGTAATTTTCTTTGATTAAAAAATGTTCTTTATCCAGTCTCTTTGTAAAACTGGATCTAAGTGTTCCTTTTTGCTTACATCGTTTGATTTTAGCTTCTTGGGCCAGCTATGGGACCCTAACTGTACTTACTGTGTGATGACACCCCCCCCCACCTCCCTGGCTCGTAGTAACAGCACAAAGCAGAGAGTCCAACAGGCAGTGGAGCTGTCATTTCACAACAGGAAGAGCTGAATACTGTTCCTGATGTTGCAGTCTCCACCCAGCTTTGCAGATCCCTGCATCTCCCCCTTCAGTTAAACAGTTATAGCAGCTAAAACTTGTCTCCCTTACAGAGTATTCTGAAAAATGATGAGAAAAACTGTACTACAAGTATGATATTTTTCCACACTATCTTTGCTTAAAAATTCCTTCTGTATACTACATGTAAATACAACTAGAATTCATAGTTAAACACAAATGTTTTCTTCTCTCCTGGCATAAAGGATTCCATCAATTAAAGAAAAATTCAGGGCATTTAGGATTTAGGCTATAAAGAGCATCCACTCTTGAAATAACACATCTCTACTTCTTCTTTAATTTAAATCCTGCTTAAAACTCATTTTTCAAGTTTCCAGAGCAGTTAAAAGTTGCTTTAACACACATGAAGCAAATGAAATTATTTTGAAATGAAAGACTTGTCATACATCATTAGGGTCTTCCTCCTACCTATAGGACCATTTAGGAAGCTAAATAAATCTATCCAGCTTTATAGCTGTAAGAGATGGTACATTAAATTTGCTGGTCCCAGAGTGCCTAGAGAAAGCCAAGCACTGGTATTCTTCAAGTTCAGGAGATTTTATTTTCTAACTTCCAAATTTGATTGGCAGGGATTCTGAGCAACAAACCCACAGTTGGCAACCATATGCAGAGGTCTACAAGCTTTAAGGAGACATTTATCACAAAGCACACCAAAGGATGCGAGTGCTGAATTTATAGTGAACTCAAATCTGTTTCTTTCTCACATCCGTATTGTTGTTTTTTTCAAGGCACAGAAACCTGGTATTCTGGACCCTTATTTAATCACAGTCTCCTGCAGTACTGGAGCTTGCTATAAACTGCAAGGAGCTATAGTCAGCTCTAAGATCTCACAGCTTGGGATATTGGACCCTCATCATCTGGACCCCAGGGTGATAGTCCCAGCGTTTAGTGTCCCTCAGCTGCAGCACCATCTGAGCCACAGAGCTGCTCAGTATTAAGAAGCTGGTGATGGTATCCATGGAAGCACATAAAAAGAAAAATCCTGGAGCTTTTAGGCACTTATATTTTTAAATGAAAAATCATAGAGAGCAGACACTTTTAATAAAAATGTGCATGATCGAAATCCCTTTTTTCGTAAAACACACCTATTGGAATTACTTTCTATCTTTTTTCAGCTGTATCTGTCTTTGAATTAGACCTAAATTATTTTCATTCCTCTTCTGCTAATATCGTTTTCTATTATCCCAGTGGAAAGGATGCAATCAAACTAATGCATTTGTTGGTTTTGATGCTGGTTCTGTGACATTTTCTTTTTGCTCTGCTGGAAAACTGACAGTTGCTTGGTTTCATTTGTGTTCCTACTGTAGCTGTATGAATAATACATGTTCCAAAGCCATCTGACTCCCTGTGTAAGGGGGGAGGAGGTAAGGGGGATTTCAAATGGCGTAAGTTTTGTTTCTTTTTTGCAGTTGGTTTGTTGTAGTTAAGCAAAAACCCCAAATATATGACCCACTTTTCACTGTCAGTGAACTTTATTAGTTGCCAGCTCTAGTATTTGTGGGTGAGGGGAAGGAAACACAAACATAAGCTGGATCAGTGGGACTTGGATGAAACACCACTGTTTTTATGGGGATCAGTAACAGAAACATTAATTAGCTTCTTTTTTATGATTTGTTTAGAATTTGTTGAACTTTTTCTCATGCTTATATTTAGTGTCTGCTGATTTGCATGAATGTATGCTGAGAAAACCAATGTGACAGAACCCAAACACAGAACACTTCTTGCAGAAAGTCGTTGTCTTAAGTCTAAGCTAGGTGTCATGATTAGCTTCCTACATGGTTTTCATTTTGCTAAACACCACTGCATTCCCAAACCAGAGTATGAAACACAACTGGACTGTGCAGCCCACAAAGTCAGGGAAGACTGACCACACAGCCTTTGCAGAAATCACTTGCAGGATGATTTATGTGCACTGCTACATATCTCTGGCTTTCCATATAGTCAGTATGACATTCACTGATGGGAAGTGAAAAATGCCTTCTTAGTCTTTATCCATCTAGTTAAAATATGGGGAGAAACACAGTGACAAATGATAAGGAAAAGGCTGAGGTACTTAATGCCTTCTTTGTCTCGATCTTATCAGCACTCTGTGCTGGAAGACAGAGACAGGCAACAAAATCAAGCCCACATAATCCAAGGAGAAACAGTTAGCAACCTGTTACAACACATACACAGTCTATGGGATCCACTAATGGTACAAGCATTGATACAGGCTGCACAGGGAAGTGATGGGATCACCATCCCTGGAGGTATTTAAAAGACATGTACATGCAGTGGAAGATCTGACCTCTGCTGAGCAGGTGAACCTGCGGTGTACTCAGCTCTCCCTAGGCCCAGTGTTGTCAGTTTTCCAGATACTAAGACAAGATACTGAGCATCCTCCAGCTCAGACACCTCTAACTCTCAGAGATCTCAGGAGTATGGCCAAAGATTCTACAGCACTTAATGTCCAAGTGCAAGAAATTAGTCTAGACTTCAGCAGCATCTCAGGCTGCTGACCTCATCTGACTGAGCTCTGATCATAAAGCGCCCTCAGACAGAAGCTTCAGCAAAAACAGGGCTATCAGACAGGTTGCCAGAATATTTGCAAACTAAACTGGGTATTAGTGTACTTAGTTTCTAAAGCTGTCAATGCATGAAGAAGAATACAGGGCAAGGAGAACATGTTTTGTTCTTATCCGATAATATCTACTTAGCACCTCTGGAAAGGTGGAAAGGATTTAAGGCTTATCCTCAAAAGCACGTGTTTTTGTCAGCGGTTGACCTGTTGCTCTATTTACACTTTCATTTTATGAGAAACACTGCACCCTTCAGGCACTTTTAAAATCCTAAATCCATTTTCTCAAGAGTTTTGAACTAATGGGCATCTTAGGGATGAGAAAACAAAAAAATCTGTCCCACTTTTTTGAGGCTGGATTGATGCAAAAAGGTTGCTTGGTTATCTGTAGACAGAATGGAGTTTCACATATATTTTTGTCTTGTCTTTAGCAGAGAAGAATTGGGCCTGTCTAACAAATAGTGGAGCCCTCACCCCCAAATCCGATTTCAAATGCATTGATCTATATACAATAGGAGTTTCGGAGGCTGAGAAATCCTGCCTACTAGATGTCTCTTTTCCAATCTAAACTGGTTTTTGGTGTCCTAAAACTCTTCAAACCCATCTTTGTTGTAAACCCAGGGTTACTCCAATATTTTTGTCAAACCGCTAACGTCCAAAAATACTCATTCAGCTGAAGTTTTTAGGTTTATTTTGCTCCTTACAGTGAAGGGAGATTGAAGAAACCACTCCTCAGCCCCACACAGATTTCACCATTATCAGTTAGTGAATGACAACCTTCTAACACCCTCCACAAGTCACCCTGTGACCAGAGAAATCTATAATACCAGTGGTAACACAAGAATGGAGTACATATCCAGTTTAATGTCTCCCTTTGCTCTCAACAGTCCCTCATAAATTGCCTAAGACTTAATGTTAAGCTCAGGCTTTAGCTGCCCTTTTACCTCCACTCTGAAGGCAAACCAGATTTAAACACCACTGATAATTAGCTAAAAAGATATGATCATTAAACTCTGAGGGAGTCAGCTCCAAAGCTCTGTTGGATGAAGGGCTGGATACCGCCATAGGAAGGTCTGAATTCTGCCGACTTTTCCAAAGTCACCTTGACATGACAAGACAGGGAAGCTGATCAAGGAGCCACTTGACAAAAGAGAGAGTAGAAGCTTTCCAAGGGAAATATCCTTCACTTGTCACCGTGTCACCTCCCTTCACTGCATTTTGTTTGTTTTCCATTAGCAAACACTGAGTAGGTAAACCTCCCTAAGAATCACATGGTACAGAAATAATTAAAATGTTGTCATATGAGAGACCCATAAAAAAAGCCAAATATGCTTTTAAAATATGGAAGGAGCACTATTTTCCCATTCCCTGCCAATTAACTATGTATTAAATTGGCTAGCAGCTACTTCATAGAATCATAGAATAGTTAGGGTTAGAAAGGACCTTAAGTCCAAGTTCCAACCCCCCTGCAATGGGCAGGGACACCTCGTTCTAAACCATATCACCCAAGGCCTCGTCCAACCTGGCCTTGAACACTGCCAGGGATGGAGCACTCACAACCTCCCTGGGCAACCCATTCCAGTGCCTCACCACCCTAACAGGAAAGAATTTCCTCCTTATATCCAATCTAAACTTCCCCAGTTTAAGTTTTAACCCATTACCCCTTGTCCTACCACTACAGTCCCTAATGAAGAGTCCCTCCCCAGCATCCCTATAGGCCCCCTTCAGATACTGGACGGCTGCTATGAGGTCTCACTGCAGCCTTCTCTTCTCCAGGCTGAACAGCCCCAACTTTCTCAGACTATCTTCATATGGGAGGTGCTCCAGTCCCCTGATCATTCTCGTGGACCTCCTCTGGACTTGTTCCTACAGATCCATGTCCTTTTTATGTTCAGGACACAAGAACTGCACACAATACTCCAAGTGAGGTCTCACAAGAGCAGAATAAAGGGGCAGGATCACTTCCTTCGATCTGCTGGTCACGCTCCTTTTGATGCAGCCCAGGATGCGGTTGGCTTTCTGAGCAGCAAGCGCACACTGCAGCCGGCTCACGTTAAGTTTTTCATTGACAAACACCCGCAAGTCCTTCTCTGTAGGGCTGCTCTGAATCTCTCCTCTGCCCAGCCTCTAGCTGTGCCTGGGATTGCTCCGACCCAGGTGTAGGACCTTGCACTTGGCATGGTTAAACTTCATGAGGTTGGCATCAGCCCACCTCACAAGCATGTCAAGGTCCCTCTGGATGGCATTCCTTCCCTCCAGCGTATCAACCAAACCACACAGCTTGGTGTCATTGGCAAACTTGCTGAGGGCGCACTCGATCCCACTGTCCAAGTTAGCGACAAAGATGTTAAACGAGACCGGTCCCAACACCGATCCCTGAGGACACCACTCGTTACTGGTCTCCAGCTGGACATTGAGCCATTGACCACAACTCTTTGTGTGCGGCCATCCAGCCAGTTCTTTATCCACCGAGTGGTCCATTCATCAAATTGATGTCTCTCCAATTTAGAGACAAGAATGTCATGTGGGACAGTGTCAAACGCTTTACACAAATCCAGGTAGATGACATCAACTGCTCTACCGCTGTCCATTAGTTCTGTAGCCCCATCATAGAAGGCCACCAGATTGGTCAGGCAGGATTTCCCCTTAGTGAAACCATGCTGGCTGTCACCAAGCACCTTGTTGTTTTCCATGTGCCTTAGCATGCCTTCCAGGAGAATCTGCTCCAAGATTTTGCCAGGCACAGCTGAGACTGGTCTGTAATTCCCCGGGTCACCCATTTTTCCCTTCTTGAAAATGGGGGTTATATTTCCCTTTTTCCAGTCATCGGAAACTTCACCTGACTGCCATGATTTTTCAAATATGATGGCCAGCAGCTTAGCAACTTCATTTGCCAGCTCCTTCAGGACCCGCGGATGGATTTCATCAGGACCCATGGACTTGTGCACATTCAGATTTTTAAGATGGTCTCGAACCAATTCCTCTCCTACAGTGGGCCCAAGGTCTCCATTCTCACAGTCCCTGCATCTGCCTTCCAAGACTTGGGTGGTGCGGTCAGAGCCTTTGCTAGAGAAGACCGAGGCAAAGAAGTCATTCAGAACCTCAGCCTTCTCCAAATCCTGTGTAGCTAGTTCACCCAAGAGCTTCCTGAGGGGGCCTACATTCTCCCTAATCTGTTTTTTATTTGCTATGTACCTGTAGAATCCCTTCCTGTTATCCTTAATATCCCTAGCCAAGTTTAATTCTAACTGGGCCTTAGCTTTCCTAACCTGGTCCCTAGCTTCCCAGACAACATCCCTGTACTCTTCCCAGGCCGCCTGTCCTTGCTTCCACTTTCTATAAAACTCTTTTTTCATTTGAATTTTCCTCAGGAGCTCCTTATCCATCCAAGGAGGTCTCCTGGCCCTCCTGCTGCACTTCCTTCTAGTTGGGATGCAACACTCCTGAGCTTGTAGCAGGTGATCCTTGAAGACCAACCAAGAGTCTTGAGCCCCCCTGCCCTCTAGGGCTATATCCCATGGAACCTTACTAAGCAGGCTCCTGAAGAGGCCAAAGTCTGCTCTTTTGAAGTCCAGGGCAGTGAGCTTGCTGCACCCTCTTCTCACTGTCCTAAGGATCTCAAATTCAACCATCTCGTGGTCGCTGCATCCAAGGCTGCCCTGCAGTGCCACATTTCCAACGAGCCCTTCCCTGTTGGTCAGCATGAGGTCAAGCATGGCACCTCTCCTTGTCGGTTCCTCTATTCCTTGCAGAAGGAAGTTGTCCTCCACACAATCGAGGAACCTCCTGGATTGCTTGTGCCGGGCCATACCGTCATTCCAACAGATGTCAGGGTGGTTGAAGTCACCCATGAGAATGAGGGCCTGTGAGCATGAGGTTTTTCCTATCTGCCTATGGAGTGCTTAATCCGCAGATTCCTCTTGATCAGGCAGTCCGTAATAGATCCCCACAGTAATGTCTCCCATTGCTGTTTTCCCTTTAACCCTGACCCACAAACTCTCTGCTAACTGTTCACCAGTCGCCAGACAGAGTTCCATACACTCCAGCCTATCCCTAACATAAAGGGCAACCCCCCCCTCCGCGCCTGCCAGGCGTGTCTTTTCTAAAGAGTCTGTAACCTTCCATTCCAACACTCCAGTCATAGAAGCCATCCCACCATGTTTCTGTGATTCCTATAATGTCATACCCCCGTAGATGAGCACACATCTCTAATTCCTCTTGTTTGTTCCCCATGCTATGGGCATTTGTATACAGGCATCTGAGCCGAGCTCCAAATGAAGCTGGCTCATTGGCTGGAGCAGGCGGAATATCTCTGCATTGCTCTGAGCATTTATTATAGGTTTTGGCAACTGACTGGGTGTGTTGGGATGGAATGATGCCCCCCTCCCCCAACACATCTAGTTTAAAGCTTCCTTGACCAGTCTGGCAAACCTCCTACCAAAACTGCCCTCCCCCTTGATCAGCTCCACCAGCCCCTGCTAGACCTGGCCTACAAACTTGGGTCCCATGTCCAAGAGACCCAAACCCCTGACTGCGACACCACCCTTTTAACCATTTATTAACCTGGCTAATCCTCCTAGCTTTTTTTAGGTCCTCCCCTGTATCCTGGAGAATAGATGAGAAGACAATCTGAGCTCCAGAGCCCTTAACCACCTCTCCCAGGGCTCTGTAGCCCTTCTTTATGTTCCCCAGGCTACTACTATCTATATCCCTGGCACCCACATGTATCACCAGAAGTGGGTAATAGTCTGTGGGGCTTACCAGAGCAGGCAGCCTCTCTGCCACATCCCTGATCAGTGCCCCAGGTAGGCAACACACCACACACCTCCCTTGAGACTGGGTCAGGCCGACAGACGAGTGTTTCTGTCCCTTTCAAAGTAGAATCCCCTACTACTAAGACTCGCTTCTTCTTCCTGGCATCACCAGTAGAAATCTTCTTTACTAGTGCATCAACAGGCTGTTTCTGGCACAAGTGCGTTTCCTCATGAGCCCCCCGCAGGACAGCAAAGTGGTTCTGTGTGTGGGCAACAGGTTTAGGAGGAAGTCCCTTGCTTTTAATTGTCCTTTTCCTCCTTTTTTTTGTTGTTTTTTTTTTTTTTTTGCTTTTTTTTTTTTTGTCACCAATTCCCAGCTTCGAGGGTTAACAACCCCCTTCTTTCCTCCATGAGCTACAGGGGAAGCTTGAGGACTGCACAGTTTGGGCAGGGAGCAAGCATTCCTGCTTCCTCTCAGCTACCCTGACATCTTGTAGCTTATTAATAGCTTCCCGCAGCTCAGTCACCTGCTGCAGGAGAACCTCCACCAGGGAGCACCGAGTGCAGCCCTGCTCATTGTGCACCTTTCCCTCACCAGAGCAGTGGAGGCGCTCTCTACACCCCGAGCTCTGCATTGCAGCCTCCCCTCTCATCGGCTCTGTCTGAGTGCCTACGGTGGCCACTGCCGGGGCAGCCAGATCAGAGCTCCCAGACCGGGCCCTGGTCATAGGGCGAGTGCTCACCATCCCGCTCGCCTGCCCGCGCAAACTGCTTCGACGCGCTCCCTGGGGCAGGTTTTTAACCAATCAGGGCCGGTGCCGCTGCTCCTGGCTCCGCCCCCTGTGAGTCAGCTGCTCGCGTCAGCTGAGCTGCTGGCTCCTGGGCAGGTCCTATCAACGACTTGAGGCTTCCTCGGTGGCTCTTGTCCCCCTGAGTTGAGGCTCCTGGATGCTGATCTCCCCCCGCTCCGGTGTTCGAGGCATCCTCTCTCGAGTTACTCACCTCAGCAATTGCAGGAGAACCTCCACGAAGGAGCACCGAGTGCAGCCCTGCCCACTGTGTACTTTTCCCTCACCAGACCAGTACAGAAGTGGCTACTATAGATTCATTGCATATTCCACACTGTAGCATCAATTTTATGCATTCCAGTATAGAGGAAGTACAGACTGGAGATGCACCTAATATGCAAAAGGGCAGAAGGAAAGCCCCAGGGAGGGCTGCAGTTGTCTAACCAAGTGTTGTATGTTCTAGTGGAATGGAGAAATGAAAATATTCTCTATGTCCAGACTTGCAAGTTTTGATGGACCATTCTGGTCGCTCGACTCCTGGTTTAAAAATCTCCTTCAAATTTAAAGTAACCACACACACACACCCCCCAAACAAAGAAATCTATAAAACATCCTCCAAACTCAAGCAGTCTCCATAACTACCAAGACAAGTTAATGAAAATCCAGAAAAAGTACAAACTTTGAAAATATAGTGGAACATAATGTACAAGCTCTTGTTATTATGTCCATTACCAAGACAAGTGGATAAGTGGATGAAAATCCAGGGAAAACAGAAGCTTTGAAAGTATACTGGAACATAAAGTACGAGCTTTTGTTATTATATTCATTTCCTTGCTGCCCTGAGCCTTGCTGACACCACTGTGCTAAGCAGTTTGTAAGATTCAGTGCCAACAGACAGCAGCTGCCCCAAAGCCAAACCAACATAAATAAACAATGGAAGGAATACAGAACAAATATTAAGAAACATTTTATCATAATCAATACTTGAATTTCTAGAAGGCCTGAAGAAATCCTTGTGTACTCAAATGTTTGTCTTCTTTTCAAATATACCAGCTAGTCTAACAGAATCCTTTCTACTGACACTTTGCCTGTATCATTACATGATCTTGGCTACAGTAACACTATTATTTAAGTTCCCAAAATTTTATATTTACCTAAATTTTATGTTAAGTTAAACAAATCTTGAGAGGAAGAAGACTGTCATCGCAACACAGATGGTCTTTGTGCCAGGTGTTAGTACAGTTTTCTTAATAGCTTGGAAAGCTGGTGAAAGCAAGGACAAAAAACAGGTCAAAATTCATTGAAAAAGTAATGTGGAAAATTTACATAGGTATTTCTGAGCCTTTGTATTTAGTAGTTCAATGCCACGAAACTATCATCACCCTGCTGTCCAGAGAGGTAATGTGCTTGCTTTGTCTAAGTATTGCTTTTGAAATCACATCACTGGGTAAACAGAAGTACAGCCTTTTAAACGTTAAACCTTAAAAGCATCTAGTTTATAGATTTGTACCAACCGCACAAGGCAAGAGGGATCTGTCCAACCGGGCAGCCTTAAAGAGATACAGGGAAAGGAGGATGAGAACATACTTTTCTTGTCACACCTAAATATCATGTTTGGGTGAAAGAATTGAAGTTCTCACCTGAAAAAAAAACAAACGAAAACCACCACTAACAAAACAAAATGCAAATGCTATTCCCCAAGCACCAGAACACAGCAGAATAGCCAAAAGAGAAATAAAATACAGAAGAGAGACTCAGTCTCATATGGACCAGGTGTTATGACAAAGATTCAGTCACAGCATACCAAAGCATGTCAGGGGAAAAAAATGTTCCTTTTCCCAGGCTTTACAGAGCCCTTTCACAACAGCTGCTTGTAGCCAAGCTAATAAAAGGAGAGAGAAGATGAGGAGGGAGGCAAGCAGAAGGAGCAGGTGGGGAGGGATAAATGTTGCCATCATTGTGCAAATGTTTTATTACAACTCTGGCAATAAATGTGAGCTGTAAATCAAGATTCATTGTGATACACTAAAAGAGGTTGCTTATGAAAATGTAAGAACTAAATCTTTTATGTTCTTGTTATTTAAACAACAAAAGGATTAGGGAAGAGCCTGAGGAAGGTTAACAACATAGTTTTGCAAATGTTTATAAGGAATTCCTCCTGATCAAGATGAAAGGGTGACTGTATCTGTTTGATTATCAAACAAATTACAGCCTCCAGATGCAGCACATTATTTTTAGCCAGTCTGACCCATAGCAGCAGGTCAGAAACCTCCTTCCAAAATGAGTACCATACAGCAGCTTATTGCTTACCTGGTGATCTAAAATGTTCTTTTCTACATTTTTGCTATGTTTTACTTTGCCTGTGTCTATCCTTACCAAGCTCCTTGGCTAGTGGCTGAGGCTTCCTCTCTTATATCAGTCTGGAATAAAATACATTGCCTTAATAAAAGGTGTTTTTTCCTAAGACTTCCAGTTCTCATATAACACACACATATGGAACTGGTTAATGTAGCTGTAAAACAGTGTCTGTGGCTCACTTTGTAGTCTACACCTTACAGTGTTGTTGTGAGGAGTCGATGTGACAAATTCGCTGCAAGAGATCAAATGAAGGTTTATTTCTTATTGTACCAGAGAAATGACTTGGAAAAGCAGGCTAGAGGGAAATTCTGAGCATTTAAAAAAGGCTATTGGCTAGCAGTTACATGAGCAACAAAAAGTTGGAAATGAATCAACATTTACTCAACTCCCTCCACTGTTATTTCAACCTCTGTGAAGTCTGCCTCCTCTGAGCTATCTAAAGACTTCAGGATGACATGAGAGCCTTCTCTTACTGGGCAAGGCTTCCAGGGTTGGAAGAGGGAAGGGTATAATGACAAGCCAGCCGGCTGCATGTTTTCTAAGAAGTTAGAAATGTTGCTTTATGATATTGGTCAACACAGAAAAGGTAAGATTCACAACCTTCACTGGATCACTGGTATCCTCCGATTGCCCCTTCTGCAGGGCTGCAAAGAACTACATGCTACCAAAGCCCACAGGTAACCTTGCCAAGGAATTGCAGGAAGCCTAGAGCCACCGGCAGGTGCATGAAAGACAAATGAGCATAATGAACTACTAAGAGAACTAGTGCTAGACTATTAAGCCCAGGTCCCTGGTGGTATGTAGGTGTTTAAAAATCAGAGGGAATTAGGAATCTAAATATATGTGCAGCTTTGATCCTACAGATTAGATCATTGTACTGGAAGTTTCACAGCAATCCAGTGGGCTCTGGATTCCCCTTGGAAAACCAAATGACAAAATAAAATTGAAGCTCCTTAGAGCTTTTCTTGCTGCAGAAACCTCCTTTTGCTTTGGTAATATAACTTTTACAACAATGGTCTTTCATCTCTCAGATTCCAGTCATCCCATAAACTGTTTCCAGATATTTGAGGCTGCAACCTCTAGAAAAACTGTACCAGTTTTCCCAGTCTGATACTTTACCACTGTATTTTGGTTATTCAGAGAAACAGTAAGAAAAGATACTTCTACCTCATGAAGAATTTAGAATTTCGCCTATGCAGGTCAACAAATGTTCCATAAAATGCATGTGGATGTTTGTGTGGTCTTGCCAGAAGAATGGTTGTGAAAAAGATTATGTAAATAACAAAGAATGATAATAAAAAATACTAAGTTAGGTGACCAAAGTCATGTCTATTTCCTTATTTATTTCCCTGTATTGTTCTAGTGTTTATTTCAGGAGAGAGAAAAATAAAGGGAAAGGGGAAGGAAAAGAAAAAATAGAGGTAGTTTATAAAAATGTTGTGAGAATAATGCTGTTCCCATTATCACAGTGCACATCTGTCAACTATATCCATTTCTTCTACATGAGGTGGAGAAACCTCTGACATTTCAAATGCATCACCCTAATCAAATCCCTATCCTCCTGAAATGCTTTCTGAGACTGCATTATTGGTCTATAGAAAGCCATGAATGAATAATACTTTTGAGAACATTAAGTTAAGTAGCACGAACAGAGCTGAAATAACTGGGTTCACTAGCATTAAAAAGTGAGGGGACCATAAATCCCTCAAGATATTTTCAGGTCTACACCACCAAAATCTGCAAGGCTGTAGGGAGAAGCAACTCAATGTGTTCCCTTTTACCACCACTGAAGAGTGACATTATCAGCACTTCTCACTCTACTTTGCTGCCTGGCTGGAGAGCCAAACATTGAGTTTCATGAAGAACTGAGATGCCTTTAAAGGCAGTTGTCAATTTCATTTATTGTAGCCAAGGCATTTATCTGAATTTCTTCTCTCCCAGCCCTCAGTAGGTACTTTTCAACCTCTCTCTCAATCACAAAGTTTCTCTTGTCCTTAGAGCCAGCATTGCAGAAAAAAATAGGCATGAGGTGATAAAAGTCCTGGTCCAGTACCTAAAACCATTTAAGAGCAACATTTTCTGGTTCAATTACAAAGCACTGCATTTGGCTTGTTTTATGTTTCTGGTTTTCAATTCAAGCTCAAATCACTTCATTTGAGCTTACCCACCAAAGCAGGGAGTATCTACTCTGAACCAAAGATGTGGGCTTCTACAGTCAATGAAGATAGGCAAGCAGATGCAGAAAGAAATTCTGGTCTTGGGATTCACTTAAGACTAAGTTGTTTGACATACATTCCCTTCCTTTTCCCCTTCCACTAACTGCAGAGGATAAGTTTATGTGAGGATTTGTTTCATCTAACCATAGGTGTCTAGAAGTTAATTACCTAAATAGTGAGAGTTATAGGAATCCATACATGGATTATTTGTTCCGTCTTCAACAGGGACTTTAGGGTGGAATGTGGCACCTGTTAACTGTTGAGAAGTCTAAGGATGGGGTTCATAACACATCTGTGTTTACCACACAGGGGAAGCACACAAATACTTAATTTCTCCATATACTTTATAGAGAATAATGTCAAGAAATGAAAGAAATACGGTAACAAGGGGTAGAAAAGCAGGAATATAAGGTTGAAAGGAAGCAGAAAGTAGTCTAGCATCACAAAAGACCACTAAAGGGACTTCAAGAGGTCATTTAGTCTATTGTCATGATCAAGCCTTGATAAACAAGAAGCAGCCATGTAGCAATGAGGAGTTTGCTTTGACTGGGTACAAACATTACAATGCCATTAACCCAGCTGCTTAGATTCCTGGCATATGTTTTTCTTCTATTTCTGGGAGAAGAGTACTCCAGATTTCAAATACAAGCAAAAAGGGAGAAGAAGGAGGATCCCAGCACATGACCTCGTGCTCTGTGAACACACTTCTTTCATTTGTAGTACTATCAGGAGACTAACAATTTAGGATAAATGCACTAAAATGTTCTGGTCAAGGTACTTATTTGATGCTATTGTTTCTGGAAAAGAGAAGCAAGTGAAAAAAGCTTTCTGCAAAGAATTTAAAGCAAAAAGTATAGTTCATGACTGGTGGAACAAGTTCACATGGTTAAGCTGAACCCATTTGCAGGATCCCAGCTAGAGATACACTGATTTATGCCACTTGGGATCCTTGTTCAAAATGCCTTCCTAAAAAATAGTGTCAGAGTAAAATTACTAATGGGACCTTCTCCAAGAGGAGCCAACATTTAATTTGCAGCCTTACAACTGCCGAGCAAGGTATAGGTAAAACCCTAAAATGTGAGCCCAAGCAATGAAACTTGCTGGAAAATTTGAGACTAAATTTTGATGTAAAATGTTCTCTAAGTCAGTATTTTCCTACAGAAAACTTTTTCATTCTTTTGTTTTAAACCTAATCTACTAAAAAAAAAAATATATATTTTCAGTCTTAGTCATTTTTCTCTTAGTAGTATTTTGATTAGCTGAAATATAACACATTTAGTATGTTTTTTTCCAGGGAAAAGCAGTCTAGGATGTCTCAAAGCCCCATGAGAGTCATCCTGCACCTGTCTCAAATTTAATTCTTTCCAAAAGGGAGGTTTCACCACCGGGACTATATCTACTATGATATAATGCAACTTCTACATGTTACATTGTCGTGGTTTAACCTAACCAAGACAGCTTGTGCACTTACTCCCAGTGAGTGGTGCCAGGCTGGAAGCAATCGAGGCCCACGTTAGTCCGCCCTCCCCCCCTTCCCCAGGGGCTGCCGCCCCCTTTCCCTGCTCCCAGAGGGGTGGGGAGGAGAATCAAAGATAAGAACAGATAAGAACAGTCTAGCAACTAATGTACAATACGAATCACCACCAAGGACAACAATGATAAGAGAAAATAGCAAAGGAAAGGAGTACAATACCATGCGCTGAACCACCAGCCCGACCCGGCTGACCCCCTGTCCTTCCGGGTACCTCCCAGTTCCCCCCTGGGCATGATGTGCTGTGGTATGGAATACCTCTTTGGTCAGTTTGGGTCAGGTGTCCTGTCTCTGCTTCCTCCCGGCTTCCCCTCCTCCCTGGCAGAACATGAGACTCACAAAGTCCTTGGCCAAACCAAAACATCATTTTTATCAGCTTTGTTCCCAGCCCGAAAGTCAAAACACAGCACTGCACCAGCTACCAAGAAGGAGAAAAAATGACTGCTGCTGCTAAACCCAGGACATACATATATATGAATATAATTCTCCTCTCTCCATGGGCCCACAGCTCCTGCCAGGAGCCTGCACCATCACAGGCTTCCCACAGGGCCACAGCTTCCTTTGAGCTTCCGTCCAATCTGGCTTTGATCCTCCATTGGTTGTTGGTGGATACCTGCTCGATGATGGAGCTGCATGGGTTGCAGGTGCACAGCCTGCTTCACCATGGGCTGCACCACAGGCTGCAGGAGAATCTCTGCTCCAGCACCTGGAGCACCTCCTGCCTCCTTCTGCACTGACCTGTGTGGCTGCAGAGCTGTTTCTCTTGCATATTCTCATTCTTCTCTCTCTCTGCCATTGCACAGTTGTTTGGGGTATTTTTTTCATCTTACTTAAATACCCAGAAGTACTATCACTGTCACTGGTGGGCTTGGGCTTGGCCTGTCTTGAATCTGGCTGGCATTGACTCTGCCAGACACGGGAAGCTTTCAACACTCCTGTAGCTCCAGGTGCTGCAAAGACCTTGACACACAAACACAATATAACACTGAATTTCTCAACACAGCTAGAGAGGCAGGGAAGGGCTAATAATCTTTATTTTAGGAAGGTGCTCAAATACTAATAAAAAGTAAGCTTACAAATCTACATGTATCTCCATAGGAAAAGGAAATCTGGTTTTATTTCCTCTAGCCATCTGATCTGTTCTCAGCCATCCTAAGTTCATTATGGTAAATGTACTTTTTCAAGACTACAGTGCTGAAAGGAGCCTTGTCCAATTCTCAGCGTGATTCACCAGCTGTGACATTTCTTTTGCTAATTCTCTGGAAGAACAACCCTGCGGCTCCTGACAATAATTAAACAAATCCCTGCACAAATTCCTGCTGTGAACACAGGATCAGACTCTACTCTTCACACTGCTAAGAAGAGTTTTACAAGCTCTTTATTTTTTAGATGCATATGTTTAAATCCTGCTAGTAAGCTGTAATGTGAATGTTGTCTCCCATGAATTTTCACTACGCACTGAGAAAAAAATGGTGTCTGTCCCAGTGACAAAATGTCACTTTGCAGATGGAGAAGTAATAGCTTGTGGAGTGACCCAATCCCTCACCTTTCTTTTTGCTGGCAAAAATTCCTTTTGGATTTTCTTCTTTCTTTTGATCTTGACTGAGACAGAGGAAAGCAGGCAGCCAGGTCATGGGGGCTTATTCCGTGGGTTCTGTCATCTGGAAAAACACTTGGTCTTTAGTTTCCAGCGATCCTGCTCTAGTAGTCCAGACCAGGGAAGGGTTATGCTATAAAGAGCTGAAGATCAGAACACCTGAACCATGAGCACCCACACCTCAGCTCCACTCTGCCAAACTCAGATTCTCCCACCCTCAGTTTTGTGAGAAAGCACAAGATGAACTCTGTCTCCTGGAAAGCCTATTTTGTTCCAGATCCAGCTGTTGTTACCTCATACGCAGCTTGCTGGCACACCTGCCATGATATAATCTCATTTGAAAAGTCTTCGCAAGGATGAATCGCTTTGTTTTTTTTTTTTTTTTTTTTTTTTGCCAAGAAAAGGGGAAGAAAATGCTATAACAATGTAATTTTTTTTTTATGTATCTCAAATGTCTTTGACTCGGGGGGGGGGGGGGGGAGGAACTCAAAAGGAAAACGACAAACCAAAAATTTACCCAAAGCAAAGCACAAATCATTAAACTGCTGAAGTAAGAAAAAGAACAAGGAACATAATGTGGAAAACGTCCCAGGAGTGCAGTTGATCTGGAAGACTCCAGTGCTCTTGTGTTACCTATTTCTGTAACACTATATCAGACTTTCTCACCATCAAACTTCAGGCTTCAGGGGGAGCTGGTTTGCTGCCATCAGAAAGAGCCTGCAAGCTAAGTACTATGTGCCCCGATGAGGTGTAACGAGAGGAACATGAGGAATATTGTCTTTGCCATCCCTTTCTGGAAGGAGATCTGAAAGGAGAGTTCAGCGCTGTCATCATCTCTTACAATGCTATTTTTACTACAGGAGCCTGGAATTTGTCTGACATTTTATGCTGCACTAATGCTGTCTTTTGTTGAGCAAAAGAAAAACAAAAGTGCTTCCACAGCAATTTAAAGATTTTCTAGTGAAGCAGTGAGGTGATCATTTGTACACACAATAAGTCAAACCACTCTCAGTAATAACTAACCCAAACCCTCTAGTTTAAATTCAGATAGCCATCAAGATATACTGCAATGGTGGACTATTTTTGGCTTTCTGCTACACACAGCAGTAAACCTGCTTTTCCACTACTCCGGTAGAATCTTTCCATAGGTAGTAAAAAGTTCATGGTTTATAGGACATCTTCAGAAATTATATCTAAATTCAGCTCGTGGTTTGCCCTTTGTATAGGAAAAAACACTACATTTCACGTGGTTACTCTGTGTATTCAGATAATTTTAACTCTGCCTTCATGAGCAGCTTGCTCTTGTCAACTTCTACTGAGAATCAGTTTATAAAACCTGAAAAGGTCTGACTGTATGAACACTTTTAATATCATGGTGTTTAAAGTCAAGAAGGATTGCATAAATAACCTTCAGACATGGCTCATCTAAATTGTTTCATTTGCCTTCTAAAAGCTGAGGAAGATTGACACAGGCTACTCAAGAACCAAAGTAAGCTGCTCACCACTGAAAGGCAGTATCTCATTCCTGAAAAGGAGGTATGATCAGTGTTTGCTACCAAATCAAGTAATTAAATGTAAATGTTAGTTTTTCATATCACTTGGTATAACCCATTTGAGATTTTGTTTGAATGTGGTAAGACTCCGGTAAGACAACCCTGCCCTGTACTGGAACTTCTTTAACTGGAACTTCTTTAATGGAATTGCATGAAACTAGCTGTTGTTGTTATTTTTATTTTGCAATTATATATCTGAGTATAAGCATTTTAGTGCATAAAAAATGTACTGTTGCCTCATGTAACTGGTCCTTCATCAAACAGTGCTAGACAGCTCTACTGATAATATTGAATAGTGAAAAAATAATATACAAGGTATTTCTTATTAATTGCCCAGACACCAACAATAGAAGCATGAGCTCAGAGAAACAGGAGCCACATCGCAGGAGAATATGATGATTAGTATCCATAAATTTCAATTAAAGTCCCAGTCAGAAAACAAAAAAATATTAATGGCATAAATCAGTGAATGAGTCTCGGTATTATGAAAGATTTTGATGCATCACAAGACCACGGAAAAAACACTAGGACACAGAGGAGTCACTCCAGTATCCATAACACCTGAGCTATATCTTCAAATAGTATTCCTTAGTTTCCATCCTTAAAGTGAGTATAAACTCATGTAAAGCTTCATTCAGAACCTGAACAGGGCAGAGAAACCTGAACAAAAATGAGACTGCAGGAATGTAAGCACTTCCACTTTTAGGCTGAAGCTGTGATTTCATTTTCTGCCTTTGCTCCTAGAACTTTTTATTATAAATTTAACCAAAGATTATACTGTAATAAAGAGGTTATTTAGTGGAATTAATGGCTATGAAATTTAGAAGAGATTAACAGGAGACTTGTTGTGCCATGTGTCATTGGTTCATGTAATAATTTGCTGTTGTCTCACAGGAGGTCAGCTAGTTAAACACAGTAGTTCAAGTCTGGGAAAGAACTATTAATATATGGCCCCCACCGTAGCTTACAGTTATGCAGGCTTTAAACATGAGCAATCAATTTTCATACTTTGGAGAAAAAAGCTACAATTGTAAAGAGAAGGCATTTGAAACTGCCTTCTCCATGTTACTGATGCTGAGGGATGGATGAAGTCACCCTCCGATTTGGAGAGCAGTTTCACAGCCATTACCCAGCCCTTTGTGAAGTCACCAGAAGTTTTCTTTTGATTTCCCTCAAGCAGAAAGCCCTCTCACACATGTACATATTTCTTTGAGGCTGTTGAAGGGGTGAGGGTGGTGCTGTACAGGAAGACAGAGAGAGAGAAGGGCAATCTTTATTATTTTGCCACTTAGGCAAAGGAATCCGGCAATGGCAAGAAATCAGACTTGATAAGCTGCCATTGCTAGTCCAATTTGCATAATTTCCATGGAAACTTGACCAATTGCCATACTGTACATGGCAGTGTACATGAGTGCGGTGTGTGTAGGAAAGGGATATTGGAGCAATCGGTTTCTCTCTTGCCAGCTGCCTTACTAGCAACTAATGCCTTCCATCTAATTATACTCCCATAAATCAACTAACTTTAATGGAAATGAAAGATGGACAGAGGGAAGAATGCACAAAAATCATAGGGTGTAGAAGTTTGTATGAGCCCAGCTAGTTCTTTGCAAGGAGTGCTGCATACAGCAAATATATCTGGGGCTCAGACAGCACTGTATGCCATACAAATATTTATGCAAACTGAGGTACCTCTTTTTGCCCAAGTGACAGAGCAGTAGAAGAAAGGTCAGAATTATAAACTTCTAAGCTGAAAGGCTGCTTGCTGATTGTTTAACAGCCATTTCATAAACTGATATATACCTTTGTATATGCATTTTGGACATTGAAACACATAGCGAAAGGACAAATCTAGCTTATATTTTTAATAGAAATGAATTCACAAGGAGGTCCAAAAAAGAAACAAACAACAAACAAAAAAACAAAGCACCAAACCACAAAGCAATCAGATAAGGAGCAACAGTTATTGGAATAGAACAGCTTAAACCTGCCCAGGAAAATCATCCACTTCGCAAGGCTGACACCTACTCAGCCAATGAATGGGCTCTCCTAGCAACAAATCCCAAGCAGTGATTGAATTCAGCACAGGATTTCTTTCTCACTTTTGAGTCCTAGTTTATAGACCTCAGGACAAGGTTTGTTAAATTAGGCTATAATTCCTCCATTATAAAATGACATCTTAATGGTTCTGATCTTTTGGAAGACTTTTAGCAGATTAGGAGGTGATGGGATAAGGGAAAAGATTTATTGCATGCTCAAAGCCATGTGGTAATCCAAAGGGATTTATAGACAGTACTCTTCACTACTTGTGCTGAACAAGGATGTGAATCATTTGATTCTGATAACATGAGAATCCTCTTACAATACAGTATGAGCTTGACAAAATGTGGATATTGCTAAAAAAACATTCAGAAGTCAATTTTTTTCAGCTTTTTCTGTTAGTTACTATTGAAGGTGTAGAAATTTGGTTTTGCGTAATTTTTATGTCTCTTTAGATAATTTTTTGTTCAGAGCTTCCCTCTGAGTTTTGTGTTATGGGTACAGCTGACACTCAACTTTAAACTGTACAAGTATATTAATTTCAGTTTGGACAGGAAAGTTTCTAGGATTTTTGAGGGAATTTTAGGTCAGGGTAGGGGAAACCCAAATTCATGGCCATATTCAGCCTAGGCAGATAAAACACTGGACTTAACGGTTCCCTTAGACATGTTGTTCTCAGTCATCTGAGTCACATTCATTTGTAGCTCTCCAGTTGCTTTCCACTGCAAAAAAATCCTCTCCAAGGCTTGCCAGTGAATGCATAGCCAATAGTTATTCCATTTTCATCGGAATTATCTAGGCTATGAACAAAAAACAGTTTACAGTTTTTACATAATACAGTGTATATAATAATAACTGCTTGTTCATTTGAATTTGAAATATTCATGCATCTTTGATTAGATTCTTTTATGAGCTCATTAATATATAGCTCTGTATTAATTATAGAAGTGTTTTCATAACAACTTTAGGAGATAGTGAAAAATCATTGTTTTCGTATATCCGCAAAGACAAAAGGATTATGTGATCGATTCAAGGTTATGGATGATATTTGTGGGAGACCCAGTAGCAGAACAGTCAAACCCTAATGTTTTATCCTCGCTTCACTCTCCACACTTTGCAAATTTGCTTTCAAGACTTGCCAAAGAATTGACAAAAGAATTAATATTTTTAGCTGGAACAATTGATATTCTTAGCTGGAGCAGTAGGGAAATCCTAGAGCAGAAATACAAGCAAGTTCAGTTGGGAAGAAACAGTTGTTAAGTCAATAATAATTTCACAGGAGAAAAACAAAACACAGTTAAATAAGCCCAATATACTTTCCCCCCATTTTTTATTAAATAAAAACACAAATTTAGTTCCAAAGGGGTCTACCTTTTAGACCAATCTGATACGCTAGACAAAGTAGTCTCCCTTTAAAATTTGTGTGATTTTGGCACATCTGATTTCTAGGTCACATAGTAAGTACTCAAGAATTTTGGCCAAATACAGAGATGGTATTTCTCATACCTAAGAGAGTTCTAAGGTACCCTAGAAAAGACAAAGCAAGAGCTGTAGAGTAACAGCGGAAGCCAGTCAAATTTAGTCTTACAACAGGCCTTGATTATTTTTTTTTTCAGTCATGATAAGTAATCATTTGCACAATTTACCATGAAACAAAGAAGATACTCCATCACTTTAAAATTTTAAATCAAGTCTGAGTGGTTTGGGGTTTTTTTATGAGATGTATTTACTAAGCTGGCAGCATCATGCATCAGTGGTTTGGGAGAGGGGAGAAATCACCTGACGAAACTTGAAGGAAAACTTATATCATGAAGAAAAATCACACTGAACCCAACATTTTTCTTTACTGGTATGCTAGTGACAGGATTTCACTGTTGGTAAAGTCTATTTATATATTTCTGAAGAAAGGCAGTAAATGATCCTAAAGAAATAAAATTCTGATATGATCATTCAGGTTAACATTTTGCTACCCACACATAGAAGAGTGCTTGTGAATGCTTCTTTCTGCTTTTGTTGAGAGCTAAACCTTGGCAAAGCTTGGGATGTTTCCATCACAACTGACAGCTGCTGCATCTTTTTTGATTTTACATACTTCAATACCAAAGAACTCAATTTGATGATTTTATTTTTATTTTGTGCTCTTCCTATTGGAATCCGATTTGTAATACTACTTAAAAGCCAGTACCATTTCAACTGGGGAATATTCCATCCCTTCTAAAATATATGCTTTTATTTCCTTTAGATGCAGAATAACTGTACTCCCACAATAGTTGCCACAGAGCATGAAATTACTTCAGTGCTATGTTAGCAATTGGAATGACACTCTTGATGTAGTGCTTTTAATTAGTCATTGCTCATTGGAATGGAAGCTTTTCAAATAGTTCCTTTACTTGATGAGACTGATTTTCACTGGGATAAAAAGCAGGTCTCCCCAGCTATGCTAAATTTGAGATGATGACAAGCTATGCAGTTGTATCCAGGATGTACAGTGTGCTCACTCTGCTTAATAATAGCTCAGTGTTATGGCCAGTGTTGTATGGATTGCTGTGCAACATGTTTACAGAGTACCCAATAATCTGCAGTGAGTCATAACAAGAAGATCCTTATCATGATAGTTTTAAGACCAAATTTAGGAAATTCAACAGCATTCATAAATGAGACATTCACCTCTATGTAAATAATATTGTCGAGTTCACCTAGAGCTTCATTTTATGGGCTGAACTGAATTGTTATGAAGGTGTGAAGTGTAACACATCATCACTCTTGAATGAGGATCTGAGCTCTGTATACCAATTAAACAAGTTCTCAGTTGTCACTTGACTGTCTCAGACCAGCTGCATGCCAGACAGCAAACCTGGGAATGATAGATGCTCACCTTGTATTTGGGCTCATGTCAATCAGCTTTACAGACCTCAAGTGGGAGTGATGGCAGTAAGGCAACTACATCAGTTTCTGGATTTAAGGGACCACTGTGTTGCAGCTGCCATACTAAACAATCCTTTCTGGTCACAGTTCTGCCTAGCCTCTCTCCCACCTTGCAAGAGACATTCCAATGTTCACAGACTCTCTGTTTAGTGTCAGACATCAAGTTTGGCTTTTGTTCCAGGCTTCATTTCTGCTCCCTGGTTCTCTTGATCCCAGATCCTTCTTCTCCTGAGGCAAACCCACCTTCACTACTCCACTACTTTGGGCATTTTCCCAATCTGTGGCAGCCCAGGAGGTTTAGACAGACTGATTTCATTAAGCCACCACCAGTGATGTCCCCTCTCACCCAAAGATGTAACAGCAGCTCCTGGCACCACTTCACTACTGTGAGATGAAGTTGCTGGTTTTATTATTTTTCTGCTTCTGTAAAGACGCAGAAGTAACCGTGTTGGGCTGATCCAAGTCCAGCCCCGCTTTATAAAGGGATATAAGACACTGGAAGTGGGAGTAAATTTGACAAGTTTGTTCATGTCACATTGACTGTCTACAGTCAAACATACAAGACTGGACTGGAAGGGCAAAATATGCTTACTAGATTTTATTTCTTCTCTCCCATAAATGTGCACACAAAAGTGGGTTACTTGTTAGCTTCCTGAAATACATTTGTAACTGGAGGTGGATAATAAACATACCTAACCTTTTAAAGTAAGAGTGATCCTTGTCTCACTCCTACTCCAAACACCTTACCAAAGCACTGCATTAGGCAATGGTAGTTCAACAGCTACCTAGTTAAACAAAATGACCAACAGTCTCTCTGCAATTGGAGCTCATGAACTTTCCATCCCATTCTGCTGATGAAGGAATCCTGTCTAAAGCAATGATGTTGATTTCAATATTATTTTGAGTTAAAGTGTTGCTTTTCACTTCAGTATTTTCTGAAGAGTAATGTGTACATTTCACAAACTGGGGAATAACAGTGGATAATCCTGTCTTGTTGGATCAGGAATTTTTCACTAAAATCTCTTTTTACTTCAGTTCCCCAAACCTGGTTATGGGATTAGAAAACCTGTATGACAGAGCATCTGCTTCTGTTGTTCCCACCTAAGTTTTGATCATCTGAGCAACTTCAACTTAATTTGAGACACAGGACTCCTACACTCAGCACTCCTATGGTGTGTGCATCCAGAATGCTCTCAAGGGACAATTATGTAGACCCTGAACATCATATAAGTCTTTAGCTAAGTTTTTATTCATATGAAGTAAGAAAGCTAAGGGCATTCATGTAGTCTAATGTGATATAAAGATATTGGCTTTGGGAAGATGTGGGGTTGTAGAGAATGCAGTTGGAAATCCAATGTAATACAACCAAATATAAAACTCATATAAAACCAGACTTTGTTAGGTCTAATGCTCATTGGAACAACTAGTTCATTAGAAATGCTGGCTTCTGCAAAATTGCTGTTTCATTTTGGACAATGTTATTAGTTACAACTATTTTCAGGTTTCCTCTTGGGCAGGAAAGCCAAATGGAAGCAAAACATTTTTTTAATTTGGGTTAAATTTGCCTTAGATAATAGAAAGTGTGGTTCATTCAAATGTTCCTTTACATTCTCCTCTATGGAACTGATTTTATGGCCATGTTATCTGTCTTATGAACAGTCATGCTGCTAAGATTTCCCCCCATATTGCACTACAATATCTAAGACAACTTAAGTTTGGACTTACTCCAGACAAAAATTCTAAATGGAATTATGTTAAAAAAAAATTATTCCTCCCAATTAGGATAAAAATGGGACTAAAAATATTAGAATTTTATAAGGGAGGAGAAATCCAATTTCTGAATTAGTCTATCTGCAATAATGCAGTTACTTTAAAATCACATCTTCGTATCTGCTTATTTATAATCCTCTTCAAATTAATCTCTTGATAACAAGTAGCGGATGATGCCATCTTACAGGTGAGGAAATATCACGACGTGTGTTTTTTATGCAAATGAGCTGAAATTTTTGGAAATTCTCTTTGACTTCACTGGCATTTGGATCAGGTCCCTGCTGTGTTTGTTTGTTGAAAATGTTCCCAAGGTTTTATTGCCCTGAATGAAAAGTATAGTAATTCAATTCCAGATAATACATAACTTAGTGGGGGGGGGGGGGGAGGTCATGGTGTGGTTATGATTTTTTGTTATTTTTACTGCTTTTTCTAAGTATAGAAGTAAATACAGCTTCTGGGCTAGCAGTTCCGTGGATTAGGTAATAGGAAGAATTTCATTTAATCAGTTCAATGAATTTTGCCTCATTAGAAATTTAAGCAAATTGTCAAGTTCTAAGTCCTCCCAAGATTGCCCTGTTTGTTGTTGGTTTTGTTGTTGTTTTTTTTTTGAGAAGTGCATAGAAAGGTTTTATCCATAGACTGTTGAGCTCAGCTAATTACATTAAAAGCTAATGCGATTTCCTTGTTTATTCTGTTTATACAGGAAGATGATTGTCTAATCCTTTAAGCAGCACATTTAATTTTGGTTTCTATTTCAAGTCTTTAAATTGTGTTAACTACTTCTAGTTTTCAAGGTAAATGTAGTTTAAATCTTAAATGTTTACTTCTGAGCAGCTTTAACGATGAAGCTGCTCTGGCTTCATTTCAGACAAGAAACATCATTTCATGCCCATTGGTTCTAAGCTGGAGAGCAGTGGTGTAAACAGGGGAGTGGGAACAAGAATACTTTTCTAAAGCAAGTCCAGGACTTTTCAAAATTTTCACACAGTGGCTAACTAAACTGTTCATTGCTTCACTGTAGTCATTACCGCTAATTATCTGTCTGTCTGTCACTTATGTCTAATCTGGCCATCCATCTCTATCTAAGTATTTTAAATTCACATTTGGAAGGACATAATGAAATCATACTTGGCCTAGAAGATCCATATACATTAATTATTTTTCCTCTCTTTGGATGTTATGTTTCTGTGGTATCTGAAATAATATTGGAGGAAAAAAGAGTCTAGAAAGTCTAGACTTCCTTCTGTTTTCCTAGTTTTGATTAAAAAATAAATATTAAACAAAATCATGAATGCTGACATTTGTCAGTATTGAAGCCTCGGAGCTTTGATGAGAGTTAAACACCTCTTTCTGTTCTCAACCTCTTGTATTTCACCATTGACCCTTATTCAGATTCTACACATACATTATAAAGATCTGTGCTGCAATAAAGTGTAATGTCTCAAGATGTCATCACCCAAGAGGCAGTAATACTCAATTTCTCCATGACATTTCCCATAAGTCTTGTCTAGAAGAACTTTCAGAATGTGATCTATTATTTCTAGGCAATTCATGAAAGATGACATTAGAAACAAGTTCTTATAATTTCTCCAGAAATCTACCCCTGAATCTCCCCTGGAAAACTTGTAGGAAGAGTCTTTAAAATAACCCCCAACAAACAAAACAAACAACACCCTGAAATCATTTGGGTTTTACTATTGCTAAGCATGAGTCTCAAAAGCAGACATACCTGCCACACACTAGGTAACATACTACCTTCAGTTATGATGATGGATGCATCTACAGCTGAGCTAGCTGAGGATGTACTTTTAGGGCATGCTGTAAGGAGAGAGATGTCTAAACAAACAGATAAGATTAATTCAATTAAATCATTCCCATTACTTCCATTTCTACAGAAAACAACTGATATCTCTTTTCTTTCCTTTACCTTGCATGCCTATTTAGATGATAGAAACTTCATGTCAAAGACATTCTAGATTATACATCAATCCTTTAACTTAGTTAGACCTAGAATTATAGAATATCTCAAGTTGGAAGAGACCCATAAGGGTCATTTCATCATTCAATCAGTGATGAAAACAATGGAGTAATTATTAAGAAAGCTGTGGGGAAATAACAGAAAACCACTGTTTAATTTAATAATTAACAGAAAGCCACTGCATACATCTATGGTGCACCATCATTCTGATTCCTGAGAAGAGCACTCCTCATTCTATGCCAAAAAAGGGGCACACTCAAAAGGGCACAAAACAGAATGACAACTTAATCAGGAAAGTTAGAATTACAGCCATGCAAGGAGACAGTAAAAAGCCTGGAATTTTTCAGCTTCATAGACAGATGACAGCAATCATAGGTATACAGTCAGTTATAAAAAATTGCATATTATGTAATGACAGTGAAAAAAGATGATGAGTTGCTGCTTTCCACAGTCTAAGAACAGAGGGAACACTATTATAAAAGGGTGTCAGAGATTATAAAACTCTGACAAGAACATTTCCCACTACCACATGAGTAAATTGTGTTGACACAGTATTTTGAGATGGTCAAGGTATTGCCTAATTAGAGGTTAAGTAAGATGTAGACTTACAGGTACCTGATAACTTCTGTAATTGGTATATAAACTCAATTGAAAGCAAACTAGCTATAGCAGACTTTTTTCTCTGTCAGTCCTCTGAGGAACCTCAGCCTTGCATATGCAAAAACTACTGGGTGTAATCCTCTTCTCCACCAAGTCCAAGAATGAATGAAAACCATATTAGTTTGATTGCTTTAAACCTGATTACTTCCATTATAGTGCTGGACAGCAGAAAACAGAACAAATAGAAATGTGTTCATCTTCACAGAAGACCAGGCTGCCAGAGCTCAGGCCCTGAGTTTCCTGCTAGACTACCAGAGGATATGGAGTGATAGCTCACCAGCAAGGGAGAGCTGACTTTCAAGGTCCCACCTCTGCCTCTGGTAATCATAACGTAAAATCCGAATTTTGATGAGCCACAGTTTGTTGCAAAAGATAACATAGACAATTTATGTCTTTGTAATCTCTACAAGACACAGGGTAACACAGTTGAAATACACTAGCTTATATTAAAAAGGTACAATAACTGATGAAGTAATTCAGAAGGCTACCTGGGTACGTTTCAGGTGCAATGTGTCCTATAAAGGACATTGCACATTTATATTTACTTACAAACTCTTTTGGACATGCAGTTCAAAGGTAGTGTCCTAGACTGGTCTTGAAACTCAAAACATTTGGTTAGACTTTATCAACACTTTTTTTTCTATTCTTTTCAAATGGGAGAAAATTCCCCTCATTTACACTCAAGTATTGTGTTGTAACCTCTAGATATGGAATTTTCACTTTGATATTTAAATTCCAAAGAATGCCTTACATTTGTGTGCAATCATAAATTTGTAGTTGAAAAATATGTTGCTTAGATTGCAAATTCAGCTCAATAACTTTAAATTAAGGTTGTGCTTTACGTTGACTGCTTTCTCCTTACTAGCTATATCACTAGCATGAATACTGATGCAGAAAGGAAATTCCTTGGAACTACTTGAACAGTTGTTGAGATTTTTCATCGTTAAAATTAGATTCAAAGATACTTTTATTATTAACAATTTCTTAAGACAATTTCTTTCAAATAAAGATTGGTTTTGGAATGAGGGGAAGAAGAGATATTGTTGTGAGGGTTTTGATTGAAACTGTAAGATTTTCAGGTAAAAGGTTGATTTACTGGAAAAGCAATAACCTGTTTTGTTAAAAAGACATTTTTCTTCAAAATTACTATGCTTTTATTGATCTGCTTCAGTGGTTATATACCATATTTCAATCCAGTGAAACAGACTTTATAACACTTCATTACTGCAGGTGTGTAATAACACTTCTGAACACAGGAAACAGATTAATAATGTTACTTCCTCACATTCCATTGATTAACAAAGCTTCTGGCAACCCTTTCTCAATATCTGAAAGCCAAAATAAATAAATTAAAGAAAAATTGAGAGACACGCAGAATTCATGTCTAGATTGAAGACTGCTGATGAGAAGGATTGGAGCTTCATTTAAACACATTTTCCTGACAGACTTGTACTTCAGTGACAGTCCTGCCTTACTGCAAAGACAGCAGGTTATAATTTTAAAGTGAAATTAGACTGGATATATACTCTAAATTCTAATATTTTGCACATGTGCTTAGAAGAAATAAATGTGTCTATTTGAAAAAACTGTGGAATTGTAACAACCAAGAAGCCATCTATCTATCTATCTGAATTGCTAGGAAAAATTAAAATTTGTTTGGTCATGTAAAATTATTGCTATTTCAACAGGTTGCATCAAAAATATAAGCCATTTTGCCTTTATTTGCAGGAACATTTTGTGATTTCAAAACAGCTCATTGCACAGCTAATACTACATACATGTTCTGATTATGGGTAAAGGGTAAAATATTGCCCAGAATCAGATACAACGATGCTTTTACAGTTAAAAGTAGTTCTCACAATCTGTGCAATAACAACCTCCATGTCAGAATCAAGGCCAAAGGGCTGACTGTGATTTAGCCATCTGCAGACAGCAGCTTTTTGCAACACGAGGAAGAATTTCTCCACCAGGAAGAATTTCTCTTCTTCAGAAGTCAGCTTAAAAGGGTAAATTTACCCTTCTCAGACTTGATGCCTGTCTGAAAGCCCAATTATTTGCAAATGCCTGTGTTTGCTGGTGAATGATGTTCAAGCAGAAAGGGCCATGGAGACATGCATTCCAAAGCTATGGCAAGCACCTAATCTCCAGCCTTGATCCTCAGGAGCCAGAAAACCTGCATGGGCCCACCCAGTAAGGACACAGGAATGCACTTTTATTCTGGTAATTGGCAAGGTCTAAAGTCTCCTCTCAAAGAAGTGAATTACCTGCTAAAAGCAATGTTAACCTTAAAAGGAATTTTACTTGCCTTGTCAGGTCTGGTCTGCATGACCTATTCACTCCCAGGAAGACCTGTAACTGAACTCAGCAGGTTAGTGCTTCTCTGACTGTGGAGATCATGACAGTGTCATGACCATACTAAAGGGAAGAGCAACTATATAAAAGAGGGATCAGTCAGCACAAATTCTGGCTCAGACCTGATCTGGACATGAAGGACAAATGTACTTTTTCCATAAAGCTATTCAGGTAGCCTCCAGCCTCAGTCCCAGGTCTGAATGACGTCCTGGTTCATCCTTATTAAAGTGTGGATGAACAGATTCTCAGATACAGTTAATATTCGTGTAATCAGGAGACACAAATTCTTCAGGTACTCTCACAACTGTAACCAAAGTTACATGCTGAACAGTGTTGGAGACTCAAGTACTCTTTCTATCCACTGAGCACACCATGTGCAGACACCACTGGTACTAGCCTCTGCTTGACACAGCATACTCTAGAACCAATTTTTCTGAAACCATCTCAAAACAGTCAGTTGTGTTTCTGAAGGGCATTAAAAGCCACACAGACTTAAAACAGTCCTTGTGGAAAACACTGTATTAAAAATATTGTTGGTAGATTCATAGTAGACAACAGTATCCTAGAAGTCTAAAAAGGACAGGAATACAGGTTTACATATACAGACACATATACATAGAGATATACCTACACATAAATATATACATAAGTGAATGCACAAGTGTACAAATGTTACTTCTGCTTGATACTTGAGAAACCAGCGAGCCGAGGAACCACAAGGTTTAACCTAATCCAAGTCAGCTGGAGCAGCTAAAGAGCCATGTTTTTCTCCTGGGCCCTGAGTTCATGAGCCATAAAATGATTCAGAGATATATTAGGTGACAGGAGAGGTCATTCTCCAGGTAGGGTCTGTCCTCAGGGAGCTGATACTGATGTCAGAAGAGGTTAAAAGTGTACAAAATGGGCAATCATGGTGATCTGTCCTGAGTCCATAACAACAGGAGCACAGGAGAAGAAAGTCCTTAGAAATACAACTAGTATTTCTATTGTTTAAGCAGGATGTATACCGTGATATAAGGTTGAACAGTAACTTAGTGGTAGCTAATAGATAAAGGTATAACCTCTACTTACCTTAGATTATAATAATACTAACACACCTCTAGGAGGCGATTTTATATGTAAATATAGGATCACCTTGATACAATGAGCTGGATGAAAATCAAGACGTGTGTTTGAGATTCTGTTATGTAAAGTGCAAGTAACCAATCACTTACTCTCTCATTGCTAGTATTATGTGTACAAGGCTTTGCCTGTTTCCTAGAAGGTGTTCTGGCTGGGTGTCCTGGAACCCTTTTCTGCAGAATCATAATGAAAACAAGTATCTTGACTCAGTGTGTCGACTGGCTTTTGAACACCAGGTAAAAGAGCCCAACTTTTAAGGCAGCAATACTAGATGAGCTGCAATCTCAAGTGAGATGTTGCCATACACGTATTCAGCTTGCCTCCCTACCTACCGCTTTGGGGCTAGGCACATCACACAGGAGCTGAATAGCCTTTCCTGGCTCTAAGTTCTGTGCCCTGGATCACAAAGATCCAGGCATTTGTTTTCTTTTTCTTGTCACTGCAGCAGGTATTAGATGAAATCAGTGTCAGTTGTAGAGTTTCGTGTTTGGGCATATCACAGTGTGCTAGTATCTACAGCCTATGACCCCTGCATCAGCATGTCTTTCAGTAAGACTAAATCATTCCTGACAAACAGATGCCTGAAGTAGCTGTTGAAAAATGGATGGGCTTGCCTAACATAAACAGGGTTTTGGAGAAGGAACCTATTGACCTGCTTACAAAATTTCTCTCCTGGTTGAGGATTCTGGGATTCAGTGCATTAATGCTGAGTGCTTGACACATTACCTCACTACTTTTCTTACTCAACTTTATTCATTTTCCCCTAGTTTTCCTTCGTCTTCCTCTTTCCTCCTGTCCCCAGTTCAAGTGTCAGAATGTCTGAGAGTCAAAATTCAGTTTTTTTTTAATTCCATCTCTCAAGTTTTCAGGAGGCTGAGATCTGCTCAGCAAGAATATATTCAAAATACACCAGTGCCAGCAAATCTAAACCTAATGTATTCCTCCCTGGCTGTGCTGTAAGGAACATCCCCTATCCTCCTATTTTGTGTAGTTTTCATGAAAGTCATCAGCAAGAGCTATTTGAGAAGGTCATTTTCCACATGGAATGAAGAAAATATTAGGTGATAGGAGAGAAGCAAAATAATGTTTCGTGAATACAGACTTCCCCTACTGTCTAAAAATGACCCCCCCCATATACATACTAGAATCTCCACCATTTCCCTCCCATTGTGAAGACCTCATGATGTTTCTCGATCTGCTCTGAATGCCAATCAAACAAAACATCACGTACTCTTCAGAGCTCAAATGAAAAAACCTCCTCCCCTAAAAAAACACACAAACAAAACCTGACACCAAGTGAACTTAAACCGTTTGCTCTATAATTGCTCTGACTTTGTAGTTTCCACAGGACATGTCATTATCACACACTGCCTGTTGACAAACTTGGTGGGAGCCGAATCACTGGGGAACATGTCCCTTTTAGGTGGGGTATTGCCCAGGTTTTTTATTTCCACACCTGCAGAGAACAGTTACAGTTCTCTCTGTAGCGCCTTTTTTATGATATAGATGACAAGAAAGAACACTGATTTTGAGTAGTGCTTGCAGGCAGTCAACACTAGTGATGAAGTCTTTGAAAATCAGGTTCAGTGCTTGTACCACTGAGCTACACAAAGTCCATGGGGAAATTAATGGCCTTTCTATACTCTTAAATCTGAGTAAAACAAAAGTCCATTTCTGCCCGCTGCAAGCAAAAAACCCACATAAAAAATGAAACCCAATCCAGAAAAAAAACATTATTTCTGTAGAAAAGGAGACTCGAGAAAGGAAGAACAGTCCTGTGGTTTGAGCAGTAGCCTGGGTTTGCGAGACAAGCACTAGCTCCCCAAACTGATCCTATGACCTTAGGTGACTAGGACTGTCAGATGTATATGGATACTTTATATCACTGTTTTAAGGTCACCAAATAATCTGGTACCTCTGCACATGTTCTTTGGGGTACTCTTGCATTGTCAAGTTAGAGTACTCTTGATTTAGACCCAAGTCCTCTTCCCCCAGATGCTCACTATGCACAGTGAAGGGGTTGGATCCTCTCTTTCAAAGACAGTACCCAAAACACCACATGGTTCTCAGTCTCCTTGCCGCTCAGAAGAGTTGCATCAGGGAGGCAATAACACCAGAAAGACTCTCCTATAGCAAATGCATACTGAAGCCTCCCCAAAGCTTGTAGATACGCTTTTTCCCAACCAAAGCCATCCTTCAAGTAGCTGTCCTGCAAGAGGGACTTCAAAAAAATTTGTCTTGCTAAAGCACCCATGTACAAATGTGAAGCTTAAGGTGAACATACATCAAGGGAACACTCCTAGCAAGCAGATTATACCTTTGTGAAGGAAAGCTTCCTATCAAACATGATTGAAATCCAGGTCTTGGAAGATCATGTTATCCAGCTTGCAGTATTTTACAGGCATTGTGGGCTGGAAAATAAAAGGCAGCAGATGTGTTTTTGGTCAGGCATGAAAAATTAAGTGCTTTAAATGTATAAAGGAAGGAACAGCTCCTGATTGTGGTCTCTATTCCACTGAGGTAGTTTGTGTTAGGAAATGGTCAGCATGGCTGTGCAGAGTGGTAAAGGCAGAAAGATGCCATAGCTTGACAAAGGGGACAGGTACGGGTAGGCTACCACAGTAGCCCCATGACTGCAAGCACACAGTCAAGGCTTCATAAACAATGTCTTGGACATGTTCCTCCTGTCTGCCTCAAAGGCGTCATACGAAAATACTTGCATTTTAAAGGTGCCAGCATACAGTCATAGAGGACAAACACACACACACACACACACACACACGTATATATATATATATATATACATGCACGTTGTTTCCTTATTTGAAAGGAGCATGTAAATCTTGAGAGGAGCATTTCTTCAAGAGCTTGTTCAAAGTAGAAAGGGAGAAGAGGCTGTTACTGCATGATACAGAAGTTTCTAAACGATAATTTAAAGATAATCTTTTAAGATTTGGAGCAACCTAAGTAGGCACCCTTCTAAGTCACTTAACTACAAATTTTAATATTCCTACCTCCATCTTGCAGTTTCCTCAATAAGCCTTTAGAAAAAAGCCATGCAGCTCATAGCTTAACTGGGCCTTGCAGCTCATAAACTATACTTCAACTTTGGTTGACTGGAAATAGGACTAATCCAATTGTGTGCCAACCTCCACTGGAATAATAATATGAACGAATAACCCCAAAGGCAGTAACACATTGTTTTTCCTGCCAATCTCAATTTTAACTTGATTATTTCTTAATGCCATAGGCAATGTCAGGGAGACTCAGGACAATATGTTGCCAAGAGACATGAGTAGAAGAAGAATAGTCTGAACTATTACTCTTAATGCTAGTTTATATGTACCTGTAAATATTAGTTGCAAACCATAGCCAGATACCTACAGGGAGATTTGATAAGATTCTTATTTCCTAGCTTTTAGCAGTTAATGTGAAAAGTAGGAGAAAGACAGGCAGGCAGGCAAAGACAGAAAGTAGATCATAAAAAAAAGAGTGCTGTTCAGTGTTTTGGGTCTTTTCAACCTCTGTTCTTATTTTCTGCATTAATAGATTTTTCCTGACATTTATCTTGTGGTCTTGATTCTTTCTTGATCCTGAGAAATATTTAGCACACTTAAAAGGACCACATGAACTCTGCCAAACCAAAACCTAAGACTGATGGGGCACTATAGCCAGAGGACAAAATATAGCACCTGAGACCTTCTTTCTCCTCCTCTGAGGATTTCTCACTTAGTGAAGTAGGGAAAGTTTAGTTTAACACCAAAAAACCCTCACACAGGGTAAGCAGCTGTAAATTCAGCTGTGAAGGAGCCTCAGTGAAACAGCTTATTTCACTTGAGTCCAGAATGAAAGAAGGAAGAAAATAACACAACCTTATTTTTCTTATATTGCACATGTGCAAAAGGAAAACTGTGTGAACTACTTATGTCCTGGACTAGATAGAAATCTCTGTATAGCAGCATTGATATCTAGCTCCATACTACCTAGGATTGTGTTTGACTTTTTAGTGTGCAGCACCACTTTGGCTAACAGTCAAGAGAGATATGTACTTGAATCTTGAGAGTATTTGTATCCTCCCTGTGCTGTTTCCAGCAGACAAACTTGATTTTCTCTCATTCTTAGTTTCTAAACACATACATTTGATATGTTGGGGTTTTTTTATAATACATTTCATATTCTTGATTCCCTCCCAACATTAAGACTCTAGTCCCTGAATTCTTTCTGTATGATAACCTGACCATCTGTATTAATAATACTTTCCATCTTCATTTCATCAGCATATTAGCTTAAGAAGTAAGTGGGAATGTGTTAATACAAGGTTATAGTTGAAAATATTAGGTATAATCAATTACAAAATGTGTCTTTTACAAACTGCATTAGTTACCTTTTTCAAGCTTCATATACTTCCTTTCAACATTGGTTGTTGTCTTCTAATTTCTTATTTCTACATTATAATAACTCCTTTTTTTTTTTTTTTTTAATCTTCCCATATTCTTTTCCTTGCCTATACATTTTCTTGTCTGGAAGCAATAAAATGCTTTTCTCTTTTCTTTTTTTTTTTTCATGCAAGAACACCTCTCTTTCCCTTATCAAATACAGTTTTTCCCTTATCAAATACAGTTGTTGATTTAGTCTTATGTGATCTACCTTTGGGAAACCCCTATTTTATTTGATCCCATGTTTCAGCTTCTTTGGCATCTTGGATTACTCTTTCTACCAAAGTGTTTTAAACATTTGAAAGTTATAAAGAACTGACAAATGTGTCTACATCGTAATTTAACACTTAAAGAAATATTTACTCTTTATTCTTCTCCAGTCTTACACAACTGCTTCCTAACACAACACACTAATGAAAATAACGTTTTATAAATTAAAATTCCTTGGATAAACTAGTCTCATTCATGGTCACCTCTATGTGGAATGCTACAGTGATGTTTCCTGTTTTTAATCCGAGTAAATGTGACTTATTCCAAGAAAGACTGATAAAACCTATCAACATAAGAATCTTTTCATCTAAATTGCTGAATTTTTACATCTTGTTTTTAACTGATGGAGTAGACTGTTGAAATAAATCTTCTTTAAAGCACTGGAGAGCTTGAGAGTTTATTAGATTAATCTGAGAAAAAGAACAAGTACAATGTGCACCATGCAGTGTCTTTCAACCTCATTGCCTGCCTATTAGGCTGCAAGAAAAGAGTGTATAAGTGCCTGTTTGTTAACTGATTGTCAGAGAGGCCTGATTATTTCAAGGAGATAGCTTTGCACAAGAAAGAGTAAGATGAAGAGTACCAAATGATTGATTCATTTCCTCTGGGGGGAGGGAATGGAATAAAATAAAATAATGAAATATAAACGTGTCAGATCCATTTATACAGGATTGATATTTAATGTAGCTCCTTTTGAAGTTGAAATTAAATTTTCTTAAGAGGTACTATTAAAAGGTAGATGGGATGTAACCTTCCATCAAGATACCATTATTTTAATACAGCTAAAAAAAATGAACTCTTTTCCTGAAGTGTGCTAGTAAATTGATTTATGCAGATCTAAGCAGTAATTATGAAATGTGCTTATCTAGACACCTTCTGTTTCTATTGATCCTGCATGTTATTCTGATGAAAAGCTCATAATTCATAGCATTCTTGATGTTTAGAATTGTTGGAATTATTTATAACTTGCAGTCCAAGGGTGCTTCTAATGAAATGGATTTTCAAACTGATTTGCAATTCACCAAATTGTCTGTTTTCAAGCCCTGAACACAGATAGTCACAGCACTTGGCTTTGAAACCCACAAATGGAGAAAAGAGCACCTCTGTGAAAAAAACAAGACCAATATGGGAAAGGGAGGTGCCAGTCTTTCCAAGGATTTCAGATGAGGACAATGGATAAAGTTAAGAGATTAAAAAACGTCTAATTGTTGCTATAGACAAAAGAAGTGTTTGGACGGGTGCTGAGGAAATAAACTTGGTTTTCTCCTAATTCTCATCTGCTATTGACAGTTACCTCTTCCAAAGACCTGTGATGTTTTAATTTTTACAGAGAGTTTTCTATCAATCAAACCATCTGTTGAAGTTGTAACTATTACCACAATTAGAAATTTTGTGGAAAAAATAATAGTCATTCTTTCTCTGAGCAGCATGGACTAAATGGAAAGTTTCCAGTCCTTATCACAATACTTGCTCTACAAACTCCTTCTCGTGTGGTCATTGCAGAGGCAGATGCTGTGTTTCAGTCCTGAGAGCTCTTTCCTACTGCTCTGCTGTTACCTGAAATCCATACAGGAGTCTGTGCAGAGCAGTTTGCTTCCCTTGCAGGGGATTGCTGTGAGGGATGAGTGTGGGACAGGAGAAAGAAAACAGAAAAGTGAGAGGGAAAGTCATTTAGTGAACAGCTGATAATTGCTTAGACCATAGTATAGTCTGGGGGTATGTGAAACGCCAGTCAGGCCTGAAGTGTCACATTTGGCTGTTCCTTGTGGCGCTACTGGGATTTGACTGTTTCTACATGTGCTTTTCATGGCAACAAATACCAGTATTTGTGGCTCTGCTTTCCCAGTATTGAATTCAGAAACTAATGGGCATTTCTCTATCCTTTTCCACCACTGGGGACATATCTTACCATAGATCTTTATACCTGCAGGAAGTTCTTGTGCCATGGCTATTTGAAGAGAGACTTAAACAGGGGAAGTTTAGATTAGATTTAAAGAAGAAGTTCTTTACTGTGAGGGTGTTGAGGCCCTGGAATGGGTTGTTCAGGGAAGTTGTGAATGCTCCATCCCTCGTGGTGTTCAAAGCCGGACTTGACAGAGCCTTGGGTGCCATGGTTTAGTGCGAGGTGTCCCTGCCCATGGCAGGGGGGTTGGAACTGGATGATCTTAAGGTCCTTTCCAACCCTAACTATCCTATGATTCTATGATTTATGCTAAACACATTTCCCCCTTACCAGGTAGCAGTGACAGAAGATCTAATGCTCCGGAGAAACATTCCCAGTGACACAGGTATGACAACACAACCTGACAGCCACCAGAGCCATTACCATTTTTTATTATGGTACCAGCTAGTAGTTTCAAAGCCATCTCAGAAGTTCCTTTAATGGCAGATTTCTAGTCCCACAGCAGAAAGCAAGATGGTCTAAATTAACATGGAGATTATACTTGGAAATTCCTGGTCCACATCTAAACACAGGGTTACAGAAAACAAAACTTTTATTTTCCTGTAATTATTGTCCCTTTGAATGCTACACTGGATTACAAAGAGAAATTTTTGACCATCCAGACAGGCCTCTCAAATGCCTTTGGTAGACCTATTAATGTGCACCTCGGTGCTATCTAGAATAAAATTATCATCTGCTACAGGTTCTGTGAAACAAAATTGCAAGTCAATGTGACCCAGAGGCTGTAAATTACCAACCTCTCAATTAAGTATAACAAAACAGGGCATATCCAGGGAGCTGTTAGAAACACAAGGCGCCACAATGAACTAGAGTTCTCTGTCCAGAACCAAACACAGCACAAGGATATTCTAAAACAATTACATAAAGTAGTGCATGAAAAGAATCATAATTAATTATAAATACTAAACAGACTCATAACATTTTTAAAAATCCAATACAGTTTCTTAAAATGAATCCATATGCCATCCTTATTGGCACAGATTGTCACACTTGAAGAGTATGCTAGATCTTAATAGAATTAGGAAATGACAACTGCTCAGCAAAACCAAAAGGAATTAAGCCCACTAATAGGCATGAATCCCAAGCAGCACTTTCATTTCTGTTCAGTGTATTGTCACATATTCCATCCAAACAGGTGCTGGGCATAGCATTTACAAAAGGAATTGAAGTTCTAAAGTGGACAAAATTGCTTTTACTTAAATTCAGTCATGTTTTGTAGGAAAGAACTGATCATCAACAGCAGAATTTTCCTTAGATGTGACTATGTAGTTGACATTTCATATAGGAAAAAATTCTGAACAAAAGAGATTATACTATTCTTTGTCTCATAATGACTTCTTGTGTCTAACTTTATTCTCAGGAAAGAGACATTCAGATAAAGATGACCAAAGAAACAAAACGTGTTCAAATAATTTAAAAACCTGAGCTGAGACTGCCTTTCACTATCAATCCTGGTGTTTTCAGATTTATTTTATAGAATAATTCAAGGCTACATTGACTTCATCCCTGAAATTGTTCTGTGGAGGTCTTGTTTTTTACAATCATAGAATCATAGAATCACAGAATCCCAAGGGTTGGAAGGGACCTCAAGAGATCATCTGATCCAACCCCCCTGCAAGAGCAGGGTAACCTAGAATACATCACACAGGAACTTGTCCAGGCGGGCCTTGAATATCTCCAATGTGGGCGACAATGACCGGTTATTTCTAACCCTGTGCTTAAACTGCCTGTTTTTCAAGCCCCAATGTACAAAACTGCTCTTACCCAATGCTAATCACAAAATAGCACACTCAGCCACCCAGATTAATACACCCTAGACTGACCAATTCTATCCCAGCTCTGGAAGGGGTACCACACATTGACCTGGAATATGCTTTGCACACAGAGGGGGCAAAACAGAATGGTCTAAGGCTGCGGAAAGCCTATATTTTACCATTAATATATTTTGTGCCTGTGTCTCTGCTACTTATTTCTAATCAGATGTCAAAGGAGAATGTTTTTCTCCTGAATTTGGGCACAGATATGACAGTATATTTGTCGCGTCTTTAGCCAAACAGGACTTCATTCTGCAAGACAGAAGTTGGAAGTGAGAATAAAAATAACAGGCATCAAGCCCTGACCTCAGTGACCAAGAAGCTCATGGTGTCCAGTGGGCGAGAAACATTGATATGTCAGTGATGTTTGTAAGTTATTGCACTAGGATTAATTTAATTTTCCAAAATCACTATTTTTGCCCCTATCTTTCTCTCTCTCTCAAAAATACCATAACAGGAGTCTTTGGAACTTACTCAATAATTCAGGTTCCCTCACCAACCTAATGAGAAACATGCTCTCAACTTTGAATAACACTTTCTTTGCATCTTGTTTCAGAGCT